>NC_083792.1:9319936-10556186 GCF_015708825.2 Lethenteron reissneri
ACTGGAAGCAAATCCAATGAAAACAATATTAACTGTTTTAAATGATGTGCTTGAGGGAATACACTCGTATGTTGAACAACAGGAGAATCCTACGTGGAAGAACCGCTTTTAAAAATAAATGAAGCCACATTACAAATTCGTTCTGCATGCCTTTTTCATGTTGAGCTTACAAACATTTATGTACGTTAAATATTTGTAATATTGGAATGCCACATTTACAAATGTACACTTTACTGGTGGGGGCTTTTTTTACGCAAGCAGATTTCAACCACTTGCTTGGAGGCAGCCAAAGTATACTACGCATTACATCACTACATCGCCCCAGTTAATCGCTGCATTTAATTTCGTTATTGTTTGTTTTGGGAATTAAACCAAATAAAACTATGAAATGCGCGACACGAGCACATTTTGAAATTATGTTGACTTTGAACTCCGTGGGTTTCGGCAGGTGCAAGCTCAGGAAATCGTGGGAGGGCTTCTACACAACCTAAATAATGTGCTTGGTCAGGAGCAATAAACCTCGGGCCATCTCCTGAGATTTGTCAATGCACCACAATGCTACTTAAGATTTGACAATGCCAACACCAGACGCGGTGGCCTGTGCAGAATATTGGGAAAAGACCCGTGTAGAGGTTGGGCAGGAGAAGCGACAAAGAAGACCACATGTCAATATTCAAATAAAAAATAATTCCTGATCTGGAGCTACGAACATATTTCCCACCATGTGGCTGACCATGTCATATGGCAAACCTAAGAGGGTTTCATCCTGGATAATGCAGTACTTGGATGCGTGACCGGCATGCACAACAAATTGTTACAGGCTTGGGGGTGGCGGAGGGGGGGGGGGGTTGCTGCTGTGCGGGCAGTTGAGCAAAATCCATTGTTGTACTCTACTTCTGTGCTACCCATCTCCTTCAGCAACCCGCACCAACCCAGCGTTGGTAAAGTGTTGTTGAAATAACCCCTCGTGACCTGCACAGCATAGATCAGGCCCTCATGTCCTCGTCGGTGGAATGACTCAACAGCTGGACGTGGCACGGTGATTGCCATCGACTGGAGTGATAACAAGTATAACCCGTAAAAACAAAGTATTTCACTCTAAATCCTTTATATGCGTGGCGGCTAGAGTCCTCTCGTCCTCTGGCTTGAGATGGCTGCCACCTATGGGTCAGATGATTGTTTGCCAGTATTAAGCAATTGGTAATTAAATATTTAATTAGTTTTCCCTAAACAGTGTAAAATTTTGGAGAAAAAAATTTCACGAACATTAATTGTCTCGCACAACGAGTCTGTGTGGAACATGTCAGCTCGATTGGATCACGGGAAGTGGGTTAAAAAACGACCGAAAGATTTGCACGGTCGTAAGCAAGCAAGCAAGCACGCAAGCACGCAAGCAAGCAAGCGAACTTAATATAAATGATTTTAAAAAAAGACTTCTTGTGGGCAGATGCAGGTGTGCAAGAGTTCTTGAACTCCTGCCCCCGGAGGGGGATTTCTTGAACGTCTTGACCAGGAACTCTCACTACTTAACCCGTCTATCATCCCCTCCCCCTACCCACCCTCATCCACAACCCACCCAGCCCCCCCCCAACCGCTCCACTCTCGCGCGCCAGCAGCAACAGCGCGCGTGAAATGCTCCTCGCACATCACCTTTGTTTTTTTTGGAAACGCAAGCGACGGCGCAGATGGGGCTTAGACGGAGATGCCACGTGACGGATTTCCAGATGCAGAACCTTCAAACACAACCGTATTAATTATTTTCTCCAATTGCACTCGGCATTTCGATCTCTCGCAGCAGCGGTGGCTATGATGGTGCACGTCGTGCCCGTGTGCAGAAGATCGCTGCCCTGTCTGTCCGAAGCTCCCTGGAGAGAAACTAGGTTTTTTAAATCTTTTATGTTAAGTTCGCTTGCTTGCTTGCTTACGACCGTGCAAATCTTTCGGTTGTTTTTTAACCCACTTCCCGTGATCCAAACGAGCTGACATTTTGCACACAGACTCGTTGTGCGAGACAATGTATTTTCATGAAAAAAAATTCCTAAATTTCACACCTTTTTAGGAATTTTTTTTATATTTAATGACCAATTGCTTAATGGTGGCAGACAATTATCTGACCCATAGGTGGCAGCCATCTCAAGCCAGAGGACGAGAGGACTCTAGCCGCCCGTTTCAAAGACCAATGTGGGCTGGGTTGTGGCCCATTGAACACGCATATAAAGGATTTATAGTGAAAAACTGTTTTTACGGGTTAATTTTTTTTCATATAAATTGTCGGCTTAACCCCACGTTTGTGTTCATCTGTAATTTCATGGCACTGCTCACGCATGCTCTCTTTCTCTGTGTGTGTGTTAACAACCTCTGCCTCTCTTCAAAAGCCTCCACAGTCAATCTATTCTGAATGGGCGGCTGCTCGTTTTCTGCACCCCCCACTGTCTGGTGTCATTCCCTCTCGGCATCTGCACAGCACTAACCCCTGCCCATGTCCACGTCTCGGTCGGAGAGCCACCGCGTCTTCGTGTCGGCGTGTAGATGATAGCCCAGCCCACATCTTGTTGTCTCCCATCCATAAAAAGCCTAATTGTGGGCAAATGAAACACGTTACTGTAACTCGTCAGGACAACGTATAATTTTGGCCAAAGCGTAACTATTTAAATTGTAAAACGAAGCGCCTACATCGTGTGTACATATATTTTAAATAGGTTGAAGGACTCGAGCCCCCCCCCCCCCCCCACCCTATGATATTTGGCCTACTTCTCCACGCTGGCAGATACGTCTTGTGGGAGTTGGGAGTACCCACACTTTAGCCCATCGCCTCCGATTAGCCTGATTGGTTACGTGCGGCGCGACAAACGTTCAACATGCGGACTGCTGCTCGACTAACTGCGATGTGTGATGTTTAAGCTGCCCATTGTTTTAACTGCCAAGCCGGGAGATCGAATCAAACCGACCACTACTGGATTTTCAGTCCAGTGCGCTCACCTTTGCATAATTAATTACAATAGAAATTTAATATAATTTTGTGTATTGAAAATACAACCCCCCCATTATGCTTAGAAATTAATGACATGAGCGTGTTTGTCACCTGTGAGCCAGGTAGGATTTTTTTGAACCTTGGCATTCGCAGAGATATGAAAGGGACTTTCATTTTGCCAGCAATTCAAAGCCAATTTAAGATCTGCAGGGGGATGAACGTGTTCAAATAATAAGTTGCACTGTGAAACGTCTGCTAACGTGATTTGAGGGAAAGAGAATGACTTTGATAAAATAAAATAAAATATAGTTTCTCTCCAGGGAGCTTCTATTAGATTAAAATGAATCCTGACGATCAAAGCATTTCATTGCCGCAAATTGCTAAACAAACAATCGCTGCTGACGGGAAACTGCAGAAGAAAAAAAATGAAGCACTCGAATAACAATTGGATGCAGTGAACATGAATACGTAAATATTCAACCGTTACATCCTGAATTATTGGTGAAATATAATGGGTGTGGATAGGTCAAGGGACTCCATAGTCGACCTGCATGTCGCATACGGTGGGGGTAGTGCTAGTACTCGTATCTCAATCAAGACGTCTGGCCCAGCCTGGCAGAGTAGATCAAAATACCCCTCGAAGATGATATCTCTTAAGTTTGTTCTTCTGGGGGGGCATTTCTTCTGCTAGCAGTGGCGTTAGCGAGCAATTGCAGGGCTGCGCTTTTGCCTCGCGTTTTTATAGCTATAACAACCGCGTGTCGGGGCTTGCGCGCTGGTAATTGCACGCACGTGGCTGGGTTTGGAAGGTGCGCTATAAAACCAGGGCCTTTCTTCTCGTCCCTATATTTGTGTTGTACCGAGAGGCATTTTACGACTCCCATTTCCAGCCCGAGCCAGGTCTCGTAACAGATTTCAAGAAGACTCGAACGCTCCTCTACATTGTTGCTATAACAAACCCAAAAAAAGCGGCACATGACAAGACTGCGAGCGTGTAAACAAAGCAAAAAAACCAAACCACTCGCAGCCAAAACAGAGCTTGTGATAAATATACTCGACTTGATGTCTGCAATAATGTTTAAACAGAAACGAGAAACGTGCTTTCTTATACGATCTAAAATGTACACTGTAGCGAGTTGTGCGGTAAATGTTTGCTAAACTCTTGCAATAAACCGTTTTCGGTTCCTTGGCGGTAAATACCACTTCTCCACTTTTACATAACTCCGACGTGGTAATACTTGTTAAACAATGCGCCGTGTGATGCAGTTACCTTATATCATCAACAGCATCCACTGCTGGATGAAGGCCTTCCCACGCCGGTCCACATCCCACTTGGTTTTGCGACGCCACAATCTGTCGAGTTCCTGCGCGTTAGTTTATTTTATTGTTAGTTTATTTAATTGTTAGTTAATTTAATTGTTAGTTTATTTCATTGTTAGTTTATTTAATTGTTAGCTTATTTAATTGCTAGTTTATTTTATTGCTAGTTTAATTAATTGCTAGTTTAATTAATTGCTAGTTTATTTAATTGCTAGTTTATTTAATTGCTAGTTTATTTAATTGCTAGTTTATTTAATTGCTAGTTTATTTAATTGCTAGTTCATTTACTGGCCCCGCATCCCTGCTGTGGTGGTCCTCTCGCGAGTGTCTCTTGCCCGACTTTGGCGTGCATTCTGTTACCGGCCTCGTTCGTGAGCTTATCAACACTTCTCGCAAATGCTTTCCTGCCCGAGCCCCCACTACTTTTATATAAACTATAATAATAATCGCGAAGCGTCTAATTGGTGGTTGCTCATCCACGTGGCCATCTTCCCATCATCTGTCAGTGCGATCTCAGCACGCATCTCTACGTGCTGCTTTGGACAACCTTTTTAAGCTTTTGTTTCCAATTTCCTTGTTGGTGTCCACATTCGATCCGATGCCAAAGATGGGAAATTGGCACATTGGGGGGGGTGCGTATTTATGAATCGACATCTTTCACTTGGGAAATCCCTTGAGATGGGACATTTCGCTGGCAAATGTGTCCAGTGTGTCAATTAACAATTGCTTTTCATTCATCGATCATCATCGTCGTCCGCCACGATCAATGGGTTGCTGGATGAAGACCCTCGCCGAAGCCAGCGTCATCTCTCTCGATCCCTGGGATGCAAAAAGCTTTTTATGATAAAAAAAACATTTTCGTTTTTTTCCACAAGCACCCCCTAACCTGCTCAGGCTCTCGGCTCTCCCACTCGAGCTCTTAACATTTAATAGGTTTGTGAGTTATAGATATTTTTACAGCCATTAAGACCAAAAAAGAATGCCTTCCAAGCATTTCATTTCTCGACGAGTTACTGTCACGCACCCACAGGCACGCTTGTAAGAAAAAGAAAAACATCTCATTCGAAATTACTTGTGTTTTTTCAAATGTTTCACTACCTGCATGCTTCACTGGCGATATGTATTTGCTTTTTTCAAACACCCGCTGATAGGATTTTGAATGCGAAATTAAAAACATACAATCCCTTCAATTTCCTGTGCAAGGCTATGTTTAAGCCACTCATCCACTTGTGTGCACCCAGTCACCGGCACGCATACACAAAAAAATCCCAGCAGTGGTGTCGAATTGCTATTTTACTCCTGGACAAATGTTACAAAGCAATGCTCGTACAAATACATAATTGTCGTCTCTCTCGTCGTTATCTTGGCTCGTATACCGACTGTAATCACCCAGGAATTTCTGTCAACGCTCGTGACGTCACTCAACATCGACCAGCTTCCCTCATTAATATTCATGAGCAGGTGACGTCCACTAAATGGACACCCACCCCCACCCCTCATTAATAATCATGAGCGGGAGACGTCACTCCAGTAAATATTTTAGTTGTGGGATACCAAAGATTCGCTTTGCGATTTTAATGTCGCGGTATGTGCCAGGCGCCCTGATCTGTTGTGTTTTAATGTACAATACTCCACCACTACGGGGAAATTGAAAGCCGGATATATCGTCCGTGCCTTTCCCTACCAATGTTGAGATGCATAAGCAGACCATAAAGTAATAGCATACATGTCATATGTAGACCTCATTAGGCCGCTTCTCATTGTCTTTCTCTCAGCATCTATTTTACTCTGGAAGACTACATCTGGTTTGAATGGGGAAAAAAAAGACAGCAGAAATTATCTTCTTGGTTCTTTCGGTAAAGTCACGTAGAAGGGAAGTAATACAATAATAAAAATAAAACATAATAAATTAATTCTCACGACGTTTCGGCCACAACGCAAGCAGCCGTCCTCACGACATTTCGGCCACAACGCAAGCAGCCGTCCTCAGGTGAGGACGGCTGCTTGCGTTGTGGCCGAAACGTCGTGAGAATTATTTTATTATGTTTTATTTTTATTTTTGTATTACTTCCCTTCTACGTGACTTTACCGAAAGAACCAAGAAGATAAATCCCTGCAGTCACGAAAGCTTTAAATCGAAAAAGCAGAAATTATGTCCAGAAATTCTAAGTCGGTGCCCAATAGACATCGGAGCTTCCAGTTTACAGTAACTGGAACACACTATCGTCGATTCCACTCATCTCTGATTCTCGCAGATGAGTTCTGCGAGAACATCCTGAAATTCCCATAAACAATAACGTAGGGTGTTTGATGTTAGTTTTTTTTTGTGAGCATTTCGTCCAGTGGCGGCATTGGGCATGAGCAAACCAAGTAAATAACTCAATAAGAAACTATTGGTGCATCACACGCCAACTTAAATTTAACCCCCCCCCCCCAAAAAATCAACTCGTTAACATAGACGATTCATATCTGTCATCTCGCTTTTTTTTCCTGTAGTTCCCTTATGTATGTAATGTTGAACTTCGTTCACACCGTACGTCACACGACATCAGTATTTATTCTGTTATCTCCCACCAGGAGTGGAAGGAAAGGGGGTTCTAAAAGTGTTTCTGCTTAGAGCTCCCCAATGAGCTAGGATAACCACTGATTTTTATCCTATTGATTTGAGCCAGGAGTTCACGTTTTTGTTTTTGCTCAAGATGCCTTCGTGAATGTTTATAACAAACGGCGATGGGCATGGCAGAGAGCTCGGGAGCACTGTGACTAAGCCAATAAGCCCAAGGGAACAAACAATGCGGATCTGTCGGCCTGAAGTCTTTTGGCTGAGTGCCAGCAACAAGCCAAGCCGTGCATCGGGAGCGATTCCGAACGCGAGTCCCGATGCCAGCATTGGTGGTGGGGGGCAGTGTGCAGATGCTGTTTTCTATTCTGGCAGCCCCCCTTTACATTTATATATTTTTAAAAAAATATCACAAGCGAGACGACAAAAGGGATGAAGACAAGGGGGCATAGATGCATGTATGTTGGACTTCTTTCGCACCGTACGTAGCCAACTGTGGTAATATAATCGGAGTTGCGGGGAAAGGATAATAGACAAGCGGGCGTGCAGTGAGAAATTAATACAAACGCAGAAGTGTAGTAAGAATGAAAAACGCAGAGATGATAGAGATATGTATCTTATAAACGATATGAAAAAAGTAAAAAAACTATGTTTTCTTATTTAACCAGGTAAGGCCCACAGATGTATTAACTTATTTTTCAGAAGCGTCCTGGCCTACAAACGACAGCTCAACAAAGTGGCTTATCACTCGGAAAGGGGCCGTCCATAAATGACGTCACGCACCTGGGGGGGGCAGACATTTGTGACGATGTGTGACGAGGGGGGGGGGTGAGAAATGTCACATCAAAATGCGCAACTTTAAATAAATATAGACATCACGTTCTACTTAATTATACTTTTTAATAAATGTTTTCTCCTACAACATCAGAGTGCAGCGCCACATTAAATACGCCCTACAATGACAATAGCTTAAAGCGATTTAAAGCATGTTTTTTTTTTTGGGGGGCAGAGCTTTGTGACGTCATATTTGAGGGGGGGGTCTGACTTTTTGCGTGACGACGGATCAAAAATCGTCCAAAATCGTGTGACGTCATTTATGGACGGCCCCAAATGTATAGCAACCAAATACTCTAAACGCGTGTTCTTGATTCTAAATTGTGGAGGGAAACCCGGAGAACTCGGAGAAAAATCCACGCGACCACGGAGAGAACGCACAAACTCCAAATATACAGGCGTCAGGGTCGGGATGGAGTTCGAACCCACGACGACCTCCTGCATACCATTCTAGATTTGAAGCTTTCGTGACTGCAAGGATTCATATTCTTAGGTTTTTTCGGTAAAGTCACGTAGGTAAAAACATCAAAATTAATGAAAATAAAATAAAACAAAAAATCACGACGTTTCGGAGGCAACACAAGTCTCCGTCATCAGCTCATCCAAGCTCCCCCCCCCCCTCTCCTCCCCCCCTTCAACTTGCTTATAAGGGATTACATCTTGAATCATTGCCTCACTTGATACAGCTAATTCGGCTGTGACGGTCCCACCTGATGACGGAGACTTGTGTTGCCTCCGAAACGTCGTGATTTTTTGTTTTATTTTATTTTCATTAATTTTGATGTTTTTACCTACGTGACTTTACCGAAAAAACCTAAGAATATGAATCCTGCATACCAGGCGAGGTAGTTAACATCTCGCCATCGCGTTGCCCCTCTAGGGCTGCACATGTGACCTGTTACATGTGATGATGATGCCACCCCCTGTTGTTTCCCCATGAATCCGGGGCACCACGACTCACTCGGAGGCCCTAAGGTTGTTGCATGATTTGCTTATGCCGAGCTGACGCAAGTGATTTGTCATCTCCTTCGCTTTGCTTCCCACCCTGTCCCTCCCCTGGCGTTTGCGGGAGAAATTGTTTACACAGCCGACCCCCCACGCCACCCCGCTCCCCTCCCCCCGTGGTGCCGGTTAACATGCAAGAGGGAGAATTGTGGGTCGGCGCACTTAACGATCGTTTTGGTTAAGCTGATTGATGTTGCGGCTGCACTGCGGATTTCTGCGCGCCCGGGTCTAGGGGAAGCGTGCCCCGTGGTCTCTTCTCACCTGCACCCTCTGCTCCCCACGTGCGAATAATGATTGCCCGTCGCACCAGCCAGCGAGGCGTCGCATTTAATTACTAAAATGTCACCGCCTCCCCCCCCGTCTCTCCCTGTGTGTGTGTGGTCGGTCTATCAATAGTTACAATGCGTGGGTCATCGCTGCGTTTACGCGCGGATACCCTGGTGGCCAGGCCCCGGCGAGTTGGTGAGCACCACCTGCTGGTTGGTGTTCGCGTGTTAGTGGGAGATCAGTGGCGTCGTCGTGGGTGGTGGCGTCGTCGTGGTTGGCAGCGTGCGCGCCTGGTGCAAAGGAATTGAATTATTGATGTGACCGCTTGTTGTTTACACAGCGAAAGCCTCACTCTGTCTCATTACTTTTTTTTTACAAGGATTCTGCCAAGTATGTATTTATTTTTGGCCTGGGGGATGATGGGTGGGGGGCACTGATTTCCTCTGTATATTCCAGTGGAGTCATTCGCGGATAATTTTTCTAAATTTGGCGAATTTGGGCCATGACGTCGGCACACGATGGCGAATAACGTCATGCGATCTTTAATGTCCGTTGTGAGGCAGACGGGGCGAGTTGTTTGTTTATTTGGTTCTTGCACCTGCAGTATTAATCAGGGCGGCCGCTGGAATCGAACCGCGAATCTCTGCAACAAGTGGCGGACGAGCTTTCCGCTGGACCACGTCACTGCCGAAAACTGCCCCCCCCACCCCCACCCACTGATCAATTTCTCACCCCCCCCCCCTCTCTCTTTTCGTCGCCCGAAAGTGGAGACCAAATGTCAAGTTGATCAATAATTTAGAACTCTGAACTGCTTTGTCTGCATTGTCCAATTCAAGTCCAGACGTAAGACTGTTTTTTTTCTCTCTACTTATGACTGATCAGTTTCCCTCTGTCACGGTGCCTCTAGTTGCACCTTCACGGCACATACATGTTCTCCATCGCCCACACACACTGCTCTCCCTAACCTCCTAGTCCACGTTATATAAATACAAAACTTTACTTGAAATAAAATTCCTCTTTTTCCTGCATTGCATCATGAGATGTCAAATATTTATGTCATCGTCGTCCTGGACAGCTGGGCTCGACTCACCGCTGGACGGAGGCCTGTGAAGCGGACGACGGCAGGTCAATGCGGTTATTTACAGTCGCGGCATTAACCGGGGTGGCCAATGGGCTCGAACCGCGAGCCTCTACAACGAGCGGCAAAACTCGCTACCGCTGGGCCACGTCGTGATCATGACGACAGTGGGGGGTCAGGTCAACATGACAACTCAGCGGCCCTCCGCAGCAACATCGCTCACCCACCAGCAGTCGATGAAAGCCACAAGCATCTGGGACGTGATGTCAAACGATACATTCCCACCTGAGGTGGCTTTGTAACGCGTCAATTTTGTTGTTGTAACGTAATGGTTTTGTTCTGCTTCATTTGATCACGATAAAGGTTTAAAAACAAAAGTTTGCCTCAAATCGGTTATTTTCATTGATCTCGCAAATCTGCTATGTCGGCTTTTGATGTCCTTTGTATTATCTCGGAAAAAAGTGTGCTTTTGTAAACACTCGGCCACAAATGTCATGAAACTAGTTACTTTGTTCTTCTGTTTGTCGATTTTTCTCTGAAACATCTCGCAGAGTTTTAATTAATCTGAATTGTGAGTTGGTCAGAAGATGGCAATCCAGCAAGGGGATTGAACCAATTAAAAACAGTTTTCAATGTTCCATATTAGAGGTTTTTTGGGGGGTTAGATCACGTAAATATAAATGTGTCGTTAAACCCACCACCACCCGACACAAATTCGTTACTAGTACAGAACACCGGTGTGTCGGAGAGTAAACCCACAACATTTACAATTCGAGTACAACGTTTCGCCAGTAATTAGAACAGGCATCCTCAGTTTTAAGTGTTATCTCCTCGTATTAATGGGTTTCCTCTGGGAAGTCTGGTTTCCTCAGTGACGCTTTGCTGGATGAACAAACGGCACTATAGTTATTTACTCGATATCCTAGCACTGTGTTATATGTCACATTGAATGAAACAATATTATTTTCGGTGAGAGATGTTTCCAGTTTCCTTCGTGATTGATATCGGTGTAAATCGAACAGCGAGCCATATGGGACAGTTAGGTAAACCTAATTACTCTAGACGTGTCCTAGCAATATACATTGATTATGCTAATAAACAACAAATCTTATTATCTGGTATCTATGTATTTCCTTCTCGTGCTCCGTTAGCTTATAAAAGCGAACATCACTCATTTTGTGCTACCTGATTTCAGCTAAATTTTCTTACGAGCTTGACACAAATTTTACAATTGGTTATAAACAAGATAAGGCATCTTGTAGCAAATATCAGCAATATTTCACGTGTAACATTTTTTACATTTGTATCGCTGTGTGTTCTCCATAATTGGCCTTTTGTTGGTGTTGTTAATTGCCCTCATTGCATCAAAGGGCGCTTAATGCCCCGGAGAAAGCTGCTGAAAGCTTGCATTGTTATTTTCATTTTCTTTCCTGCCAGGCCATCCCCGCTTTTTTCTTCAAGCTAATTTATGTTTTTTTTTGCCCACGAGAGAAATTACTCCCGGCATGTTTAGCTTAGTGTTGCACGTTGATTACAGATTTTTGTTGGAGACGTACGATGCTCTTTGGTTCTTTCGGTAAAGTCACGTAGGTATTAAAAATAAAATTAAAATAAATCACGACGTTTCGGGCGCAACACAAGCGTCCGCTTTCCCACCTGATGATGGACGCTTGTGTTGCGCCCGAAACGTCGTGATTTATTTTAATTTTTTTTTTAATACCTACGTGACTTCACCGAAAGAACCAAAGAGTATGGATTCCTGCAGTCACGAATGCTTCAAATCAAGACGTACGATGGAAATTGGTGCGCGCTCTCACCACGTGTCACAAGTGCGCCTCGATTGTTTTTAAGCACTCCAAATTCACGGAGCAACATTTTGTAGCCACGACTTCCCTGACCTCCGACAACATCCCAAATTCATACGCGGTATGTCGTGCATGCCCTTGTCCCTCCCATGGGCCACGTCGGTGCAGGGTTATGTACAATTGGAAGAATAAATGAGCTGCGCTGATGTCAGGCAGGGCCAGAGGAATGGAATCGTGCATGTAAATTACGAATATTAAAAATGTAAAAATGGAACACTGGTAATTACAAATGGTAATGTTTTTAATGTTCCATAGCTTCGTGCCATTTTGCGTATTCCTGCCGAAGCATCCCATTTTCATTAAGTAGACACTGGTAATGGCTGTTTTCCTATCTTCGGCCTTGTTCTTACATTTGCAAAAAAAAAATCTGCAAGTGCATTCATCATCATCAGAAGTAGCAACAGCAGCAATAGTGATCGCAGCAACATCAATTTATTTGTAACATTTGTTTTAGCGAAACATATTTAATAGGGCGTTGTGAACATAAACATGCATATTGAAAATGTGCTGTTTAAAGGAAAACATCAAACACATATTTTCCCTCTGACAATATACAACTGCAGTACTGCCTTGAAAATATTTATTTTCCGTAGATAATTAACAATACAAATATTAATTTCTGGGCATGATAATCAAATTCCACATCGAGGTGGCCAGGTGGCTCAGAGGTCAAAAGTCAGTGAGCTAATGGCCTCAGCCCAGTCGCTAATAACTACGCGCACCAACAATTCTCATTACATTGAATTTGGGGTTACACTCGAATTTGCTACATTCCTCCTCTATAATTAAAATAAATAAAAACATGCATTTGCGTTTGCCCCATAACGCGACAATCTATTTTCAGAATTCATGGTAAATTGCTACCCCGACTGCATTAGAATTTAAAAAAAGCACATTGATGGACTTTTCAGAAATCTGGCGAACAATATTTCGTGCGGGCCATTCTGTGTGGCACGTGGGGCGAATGATTTCTTGCACAAATAGAATAAATAAGGGCAGGTGGAAATTCAAAACAGAGATTTAAAAAAATAGAATCGTGCACAAACCTGCTGATCTGGACGAGTAAGCGTGATATGAAGGCAATTATTTTGATTGTTTAAAAAAAATCCTGTATTTATTTATTAAGATGAGACTCTACTGATGTGATTGCATTAGAAATATTGAGTTTTAATTGCAGAGTAGGCAATTAACCACATTTCCAATTGTCTATCAAACACTTTTTAACAAGAAATACAAAACTAAGTATCCATTAAAACTGCTCATACTTGTGCATGTTATATGCTCCTTTAACACGTGAATACCTAAAGGTATTGTTAAAGAATTTTTAAAAATCCACAATTGGTGTTTTCTCAACAAGTTTAGCAAGAAACAAGCATATGATGCGAAGTGCATGGGACTCTAGCGCCCTCTCGTGGAGACGCGTACGTAACCATCATCACATTTAACGACATCATCAGCCATGATCTATCTACCGCTAGATTAACGGTTCCACAAGCCGTAATAAAAATAATGTATCTCTCGAGCGCGTTTACTCCTTTAGCTGCCATTCCGTGGTCAGTCTCCATCATCAGCCACCATTCATTGTAACGTGTCCTGCTTCAAGCCCACTTCTTAATTTCATTTCATTTTCATTTCATTTACTAGGATTTACCCTGTGAGCCATTCGGCTCTTGATTTGGGTTCAACCGCAACAAACATTAAAATTACAAGAAACACCTAAAATTCATTGCACACAAATCTAAACATCACATACGTAATAAACAATAACATCCTACAGAAAAAGCACAACCCGTCCATGCTGCGTACAAAAAGTGCAAAAAAATCAATTTCGATGTTTGATCCCAATAACAATCATAATGCAACACAGATCGAAAATTTACTTTAAATAAACGTAATAGTCAATACGATGTCTCAAGCTTGCACATCTTTGATCCACGTATTCCTTTCAATGTCTCTCAGTGTCACACCAAGGATACACCTCTCCACGTTTGTCTGTGTACTTGTCAGCATTTGCTGCAGTTTCTTTGTCAATGCTCATGTTTCTGATCCGTGTGTTATGATAAATGATTCTAGATTTGAAGCTTTCGTGACTGCAAGGATTCATACTCTTAGTTCTTTCGGTAAAGTCACGTAGGTATAAATAAAATGAAAATTAATATTTTATTTTTTATTAATTTTAATTAAAAATTTATATTTTATCTTTTTATTAATTTTAATTTCATTTTTTACCTACGTGACTTTACCGAAAGAACTAAGATTATGATAAATGGCTTTATTATCGCGACGCGTTGGTATCTTTTTTTATCTGATTTATCAAGTTTAGTTTTCAATAAGTTATATTTTTTAAAACTTTTTTTAAAAACACGCTTTAATTAAATGTACCGTACTAGTAATGCAAGAACTCCACGACTCCAAGAAGTGGCCCCGAAGCTTGCCATAACGTAAGGGACCTTGGTGATTTACAGCCAACGTGAGTTTACCGTGGACAATTAGACCCAAGCCGAAACATAACATATTAAAAACATGTTTTTAAATATATGTGTTTAATTTTTTATGATAGAATATGGTATTGTCATCAGTATGACATAAATATACCAAGTTTGCAGTCGATACCACATTGGGAAGTGGGTTAAAATTGAGTTCCAATATTTGAGGATACGACAACAACAACAGACAGAGTGGGTTAAATAAAAGCGTGTAAAAAAAGAAAAAAAACGCACTCAAACCTGCGCTCGTTTGCCTCTTATCGTTCAAATAATGTGGATCTCGGTCCGTCTTTAACGACACAAGCTGCGTTGTGCGTGAGATCTGTGTCTGTCCTTCCATTGAGGGCGTAAACAGAAATGGAGAAAATATAACATTATTTACATACATAACACATTAAAATATCAACATTAACCATCTAAAATTCATGACAGCCACTGTCATCTACAATAAATTACTTAAGAACTTAACTACCGTACTTTACTAAATAATTAAGGCTGCAAATTAATAACGTTTTGTTTTTCTTTGTGGTGAATAACGGCCCCTTGTGGCTGGCGTGGTCACGTGAACCCATGACGTCCAACATTCGTTTAAAAAAATGCATTCATTCCTACACAAGTGATTCGACGCATGTACCGTATCACAAACGTAATCATCAATACCAATTGATTAATAATTACACCACTTTTTTTTTTCTTCTTGATTCTTTCGGTAAAGTCACGTAGAAGGGAAATAATAAAATAATACAAATAAAACATAATCAAATAATTCTCACGACGTTTCGGCCACAACGCAAACAGCCGTTCTCAGGTGAAGAACATGTCTGTCGAAACGTCGTGAGAATTGTATTTTATTATGTTTTATTTTTATTATTTTATTATTTCCCTTATACGCGACTTTACCGAAAGAACCAAGAAGATGAATCCCTGCAGTCACGAAAGCTTTAAATCGAAATTACACCACTAATAATGCAATGTTTTTGGGTTGGGAGCGTACTGTTTGTACTGTGTAAGCACGAATGGCTGATGATTATGATGATGTTGACTGATGATGGTGATCGTGATGCTGAGTGGTAAACAACATAACCCACAAAACAGGTTACGCACAGTGCAAAGTACGGTGACTTCATCACTAACTTCCGCGGCAATAAAGGTTTGAGACGACGGTAAATACCACTTCATAGGTCACGCACTGGCTTCGCTCGAGTCATCACGTGCCTTGCCTTTACAATCGCCCCTCATTTGACACCCAGACACGACTCACCTTAGGCCAATTGCTCAATGGGCACTCAAACTCACCACTCACCGGATACTACTCTCCACAACAAACAAAACATGGGCACGTTTTTTTGGTTTGGCCATGTTTTGTTTGTTGTAGTATGGAGTTAGACTGATGGCTTTAATCTAAGTTGTCTTGTGGTTGTTGTTGTTGTTTGACTTGTACCCCACTGGATTTTTGCACAGCGTTGGTGTACGGTGCTTTTTTCTGGAAGACTTTGCAGTTTTTTCCTGGATTTTTAAAATGTTTTCTTGTTCATGTTTTTGTTTTTGTTTGTTGCGGTTGCACCCGATTCAAGAGCCGAATGGCTCACAGGGCTATACCTAATAAACTGAACTGAACTGAACACTCACCAGACACTGGCACTGGCCAGGCACTCACCAGACCGTGCACCACACACTCGGTGGTGATGGGTCGACGCCGGGCAGCATCGAATCAAACATTTCACACTCGGAGTTGTTTGGCCTTCACGTGGATAGGTTCAAAGAAAATAACAAAAAATATATTTTTTAAATACGACGTTTCGATCGCAACACAAGCGTTCGTCATCAGGAGAAAAAAGAGAGGGGGACAGCTGCTGAGGCAGACTGTTTACTTGTTAATGTTCTTTCCTCTCACGTGGGCTCATCGGACGCAAATGCATGGAATCCCCGTTTAATTGCAGCATTTTGGATACATTCATAACCATGTACTACTTAATGCCACGTTCAGCCTCCGTCTACTTATCAGAGCGATTCGTCCTGATTAAAACAAAGTGTTGGTTTTCAATCTTGTTGTATCTCCTCGGTGAGGACCGCACGAGGCACGGCTAAATGTACTGATAATGAAAATAATTTGTTATCTGCTGTTGGCCGGTGTCAATTTTGCCTAATTGCCATTCGCGTGACCTTCAGCCAGGCTAATGTGAACGTCAAACTCGACACTGTCCTCCTGGCGTTCCCGTGGGTTTGCTCGTCGGTACAGAAATTTACACAAAAATAAATAAACTCAACACATTTGTCAACAACACTGTGGTTCATAATAGAGGGTTTTTTTGGGGTTAGATCGCATAAATATATAAATGTATTCATATTCTTGGGTTTTTTCGGTAAAGTCACGTAGGTAAAAATTTTAAATTTAAATTAATTAAAGTAAAATAAAAAAAGTACTTGATACAGCTGTCAGGCTGTGACGGTTCCACCTGAAGACGGAAGCTTGTGTTGCCTCCGAAACGTCGTTAATTTTATTTTTATTTTACTTTTATTAATTTTAAAATTTTACCTACGTGACTTTACCGAAAAAACCTAAGAATATAAATCCTTGCAGTCCCGAAAGCTTCAAATCTAGAATATATAAATGCGTCGTTAAAACCCGCCACCACCCGACACAGCCAACTAGTAAGGGTTGTCAGTTTAACACGTAGCAGGCTTTCGCGACCAATATTATTCATAATCAACGTTTTTGGGTTTAGATCGCGTTATTTATAAATGTGTCGTAACCCTCCACCACCCGACACGGCCAATCAGTAAAAAAGTGTCACGTTGACAAAAGACAATTAGTTCACTGCTTTAGCCCACCAGTGTGTTGAAGCGTGAAACCACAACAATTAACAATTTGAGTACGACGTTTCGCTGGTAATTGCATCCAGCATCATCGGGCTGGGTTGTCACGGAAACAGAACATGCGGGTTTTAACGACACATTTATATATTTACGCGATCTAACCCAAAAATCTCTTATGGATGATATTGGTCGCGAAAGCCTACGTGTTAAACACTTTGGTTTTAAAATAAAAAAATATATATATAACAGGCAACGTTTCAGGCAACGACCCTTCATATCGCACGTAAAAGAGTGCTACGAATTATGGGCCATTGACATCTTCCTGCAAACGTGTTCTTTACGGATGAGTTGAGGGTTTCTGTTGTTGTCGTGACTGTACACACCACTGCCAACGCAGTGTGAGAGAATAACTCGCCGAGTACAGAGATCGAAATAGCCGAAGGCAATAAGTGAGTACATGACTGGAATTGCACAACGCCAGAGGCCAACGAGTTCACAGAACACTTGAACACAACGCCGCACATCATTCACCACCAGAATTCACCTATGGGAAATGGGGGAGGGAGTCTTCACGTAAGAATCGTAATGGTTCTATCTCAATGTTTATTTCCCAGAGGGGCATTAGAAATGCCACGTCACTGCTTGCACGCCCGAGACCCGATGGGATAGAAACGACGATGTGAGACGCAAACTTTTGAATTGCAAGCGCAGTCAATGTGTCAATTCTTTGTGGCGTCTTGCTGTTTATGGTTCGAACAAATCAGTAATGTGAGAGGCACCAGACACTTCAGACGCACAATGAAGTTTGTGTCTTGCCGGCAGCTGCCCACTGTTTTTTTTTTTGGCAGAGGCAGGGCCATGGAAGGAAAATAACAGGTGACATTTTAAAATAATATTTAAATTTTCAAAATTAAATCCAATACTTGTACTATATAAAAGTTGCGTGGTGAGCAGCAGAGGGCAGTCCTGCAAAATATATTGTTCTTGAGTATGTCGATGCTTTTGCGTGTTTGCTCTTTCTCTCTGCATTCGCGAACTTGGCTGACCAGAATGCTCATGTACTGTGTGGGGAAATAATCCACATACGTGGTGGGTAGCCGGGCTCTCAACCAGCAGTGGATTAACAAAGGGCACTCCACGTAAACACGCCGTGTACTTTTCAACAGACAGTACATAAATAAAGTAACGTAATTCGATCAGAAACGACTGTGTGAGGATGATGTTACCTTGGAGAACTTGAGTTTCCCCAACAGTCAACAACAACTAAATATATCTTCTTGGTTCTTTCGGTAAAGTCACGTAGAATGGAAATAATAAAATAATAAAATAAAACATTATAAAATAATTCTCACGACGTTTCGGCCACAACGCAAGCAGCCGTCCTCTGCATTATGTTTTATTTGTATTATTTTATTATTTCCCTTCTACGTGACTTTATCGAAAGAACCAGGAAGATGAATCCCTGCAGTCACGAAAACTTTAAATCGAAACTAAATATATATTGCGCGTTTTGTTTGTACGCTGCCCTTCCTGGAATAACCTTCACGGGCAATTAAAATTCTTGGAAGTTAATTATGCTTAGTTTTAAGAGTCAGCTCACAAAACCTTTTTTTTTCTTAATGAAGGAAGGAATCTGTAATGGCTTGCAATAATGATGCGTCATGTGCCACACATGAGCAGCACGGCGTGCCTGCTTGCCATTTCACCGCACCTTTCTCGACAATGCGTTGTAATTCGTGCTGTTAATCCGATCAATAATTGTCATATGATCCTACGATTGAACGAGGGGATGGCGCTCTTACGTTTTTCCAACTCTTGCCAAAGGGATAGAAAATTTAAACCGTTAATTGACCCTTCGTAAACAAGGTTAATTATATGTCGCATTAAAGCTGCGGTTCGTGTTTGTTGGGAGACGGGGAGTGTTCAGCTCGCTGTGCTATAAACTCAGGATCCGAGTTCAAATCAAGTTTATTTGTTTGTATGTTGAACTTCTTTCGCATCGTACGTAGCCACCCGTGCAAATCGGAGGTTTCGGGGGAAAGGCAAGAAACTAAACACAAAAGGAGTTCTGTAGAGTTTTAAATCTAGAACACATTCCTGCTGCGTAGGGAGCTGATAGGAACGTTTGGTTGATCGGTCAATGGCCAGGGTCAACGGCGGCGTGGTGTATTCCGCAAATATGCCCGACTGTGAGGGCGGGCACAAGCCGGCGTGAGTAGGTTAAACGTTGAGTTTTATACGGGCACCACGGGGTGACCAGCCCCTCCCCACCCAGCCCCACCCAGCCCCACCCTCCCCTCCCCTCCCCACCCAGCCCCTCGCTGCACGACGGACGGACACAATAATCACCTTTGGGCTGGTGTAACCAGGAGGTTCCTACCAGTTTTATTATTTTTTTAAATCCAGTCAGTGAACTGAGTCACCAACATGACAAAAGCACGATCAAATAAAGTTACTGTACTCTACAGCGATGAAGTAAATGGAATTCATAAGCAACACAAAAAACAACCGTCGCATGAGAATTAAAAGACAATTAATCATTTTGCGTACAGTTCGATTTCAGGAAATTGCTAACAGCAGTTGTGAGTGAGATCAAGCACTTGGCCCCAAGGAAACCGCACCGACTTCACCAACCTGTTTTGACCAACGTGGTGAAGTATGGCCAGACAACCTCGATGTCCCACATGGCATTAAGAGGCCCGTCACCCAGCTGTGGATTGACGAAGGGCTGTAAATGATCAATGAATGATATTATATTTCTTCACAAAATTGGGTAGACAATATGCGAACAACTGTAATTTTCTGGGAAATTGATCGCGAGGTAAGGCGATCTTAATAATTGCAAGTCAAGTGCTCAAGACACGGAAATGGAGGGATTCATTTCCCACGGAATATTTTTCGGGTCGGAGGTGGTGGCACGTGTCCTCAGCCATCGCGAGAGGTCGACTGGATGGGGTCTACCGGGCACTGATATTTTTTGCCGTATCGCCAACCCGAAAAGGCCCGGCGAAAATGAAACCCTGCATTCATATCCATCATCGGGTTTAATGGATTCGTCTTGATTTCTTGAGGGAATAGGATGCCATACACTCGTACAGGGTAACACGTTACCCTGGTAGGCAGTTGCACTGCAAATGTGGAATTTGATCTCTAGGTGGAGTCACAAACCACATCTCTCGAACACTATCTCCTGCGACTATGCAACCGCATTAGAATTTCAAATTCAACACGAAAGAGCTGATCATCATCATCATCAGTCGTGATCAATCTGCTGCTGGATGAAGGCTTCCATGAGCCGCCGTCGCCATCTCTCACGGTCTTGTGACACCGTTATCGTCTCGTGAGCAGATTGCATCGCTCCATCTCTATTGTGGACGTTGCTCTCTCGGGAAGTGTTCACTCTTTTGGCTGCCACTCCGACGTGAGCCTTGACTGCCGACGGCCTTAAACAGATTGGCCAGGGTACGTACAACTGCTTACCCTATTGTGAGCGCCATTGGCCTCTGAGAGGCTCATCTGCCTTAAGGGTATAGTTAGTAATACATCAGAGATCCCCTTAGACATCACTTTCAGAAGACCTGCTCATTATGTTTTCAATCTCCCACGATGATAACAGGGGGTTGGAATTTGGGAGACGTATTAAGTGTATTTAATACTCCTTATAGACCACCTAAATTATCTTGATCTGTGTCTTTATTCAGACTAATTTCTTTTATTTCTTCATTAGCCGTACGTTGGTTTTTTGTCGGTAGGCATCATCACGTCTGACAATATTCATCCACTCGTAGTCATCATCAACGAATGCATTAAACACTTTGTGGACGAATATTTTCATTCTGGAAAATTAACACTAGTTTGATGTTGGCAATTTGTTTAAGTTTGCACCAATTTCTCTTTAATATTCGTGACATAAGTAGTTTGGTTTTTTTTTGTCCAGAAAACTGGCTTGGCTGGCACCACATCTCAAAAGCTTACATTTTCGTATTGTCATATCTATAATTCACTTGGAAATTGTTTAACTTTTCACAAAATAATTTTGAATTTAAACGAAATAAAGTACGTTTGCGTTAAGGTTACCTTTTGTCACATTTTCATACCCCACTTCTCCTTAATCGCTCTCATCTTTCTCTCTATCATAAACGATGTTGCTGTTTTTCCGATGTAGGGAGTTTTACTCTTTTCTTCTCGACAAATGCAGTCCAACTTTGTCCCAATTTATTTCTCTGAATTCTGTCTCCAGTTTGATAAAGTTAGCATTTTCACATTGGATCCACATTTTGTATTTAATATTGGTCAAATTAAGGCGACTTTATTCCCAGTAATGCTTAATACCCATACTCTTTCAGCTATCATACAGGTGTCATATTTCATGACTGTGTAAACATTTACACAGTAATAACATTTTGTCAATTATAGAATTATGCCTCAAATATTCTGCTATTAAAAATCCAGATGAAACTTTCAAAATTACAGACCCATTAGCCTCCTGTCAAACACATGTGATGGTTCTAGAAACAAATGGACCTTAACATAGAATTAAATATCAGAGAACATTGATTTTGTAGCTATTATTGGTCCATGTTCAGTAGAGAGAACGAGCCAGAGAAGAATATTCCAGTTGAGTTTGTACCAAATGTATGCTTCGTCTATTGCAGGGAGATCACTATAGATGCTGAAAATCAGAAAATCAGGCATCGCCCTATCAACAGAATTTTGACGCAAGAGAACACTAAACTGAGGGACAACCACATCTTGAAAATGTGTGGGAATAATGCATCATGTGCAACGTTTAAAAGATGTATTGCAGCACCTTATAATTCCAGAAAGTCTGCTGGGGTTGAACCCAGGTCAGGGTGGTGTGCGATTGTGGCGGATGAGGACAACATCAAGGTTGTGCAAGACATGGTTTTCAAAGGCCACCACGTTACTATTGCACAGTTAGCCGACACCTTGGGAATTCGTGTAGGGGCAGTGGAAACAATCTTGCATGGCCGTCTGGGAATAAACACGGTGTGTGATCATCATATTGGCTCCCCAAAATGCTGACATTCGACACAAAGAGGGAGAAGCGTGTGATAATGTTTCCTGGCAATCTTGGACAGATGAGACCTGGATTCATCATTGCGACCCCAAGCCCAAACGCCAGTCAGTTAATGCCGCGAAAATATCCAACATTTCCAAAACGCAAACAAATTAAAGTCAGAGTACTCACCAGGAAATGCTATATTTACAAATTGTTGGGACGCTAAAGGTATGTTGCATATTGACTTAGTGCCATGCAAGATGGCCAAATGTCAATATTACGCAGACTTGCTCCATCAACAGCTAATCACGGTGATTTAAAAATGTTTTCAATGAAAATTGGATTGGAGAAATAACGGCATCAACATTAATTCAACGATGTACATTCGCAGAATGTCTGATGACCCAGTCATTACACACCAAATGAAAATACATCTTTAAAAAAGATACAGTACTGAATAAGTGCTTATGGAATGTCAGTGCAAAAATAAATCGTGTTTCAAACAACACAATAAAGTGTAAAAGCACTCAGCGTGAACTTGATCTCATTTCATTATGCGAAATAAAAACAATAAGCGGTTCTGCACAAGTGCATTGTGGTCCCATTGCCTTCGGTCGCCATCAAAATTGATTTGAGCAAACGTGACCGACAGCAGCGAGACATAGATAACTGTGAACCGGTTTGATCCTTATTAGGACCCATCAGCACAGAAGTCACCAATGCCCACAGCTGTCAAGGCTGCCTCTGGGAAATCATACGGTATGTAGAGTTTTCACTTCCTTATTGTGGGGCCCATTAGTTTGGGTAATGCCAACACGTATCAAATCTGTAAATGTAAATTACGGGGGGATAAACAATACTAGAAAAACCGTGAAGGCCAGAAAAGTTTTACAATCAGATCCAAAAAATGTGTTTAAAATCACACAGCAATTGTGCATTATGCAAAAAGAATGAGCATTTCCTGAAGATCTGCATTGTGTTCGTCTGGCCAGAGGCCACATATGTTCGTGTTGTTTTAACCCTTTGGTTTTCCGGCCAGCACTAGTTTTGTGTTATAATGCGAGGACAGGAGGTGCCTCGTCATTGACAGATCTCATTGTCATTGACTTTCAGTGCGACAGGTGGGAGGCTGTGTGAACCAGTTGTGTCGGGAGTAGCAGCAGCATAAAGGGGACCGCCCTTCCTGCAGCAGGGGAGTGACCCCTCCCCCGTCCCTCCTGCAACAGGGTGGCCTGGCCTCACTCCTGCAGCAGTGGGGGGGGGGGAGAGGCTGGCCTCACTCCTGCAGCAGTGGGGGGGGGGGGCTGGCCTCACTCCTGCAGCAGTGGGGGGGGGGGGGCTGGCCTCACTCCTGCAGCAGTGGGGGGGAGGGGCTGGCCTCACTCCTGCAGCAGTGGGGGGGAGGGGCTGGCCTCACTCCTGCAGCAGTGGGGGGGAGGGGCTGGCCTCACTCCTGCAGCAGTGGGGGGGGGGGGGCTGGCCTCACTCCTGCAGCAGTGGGGGGGAGGGGCTGGCCTCACTCCTGCAGCAGTGGGGGGGGGGGGGGGGTGGCCTCACTCCTGCAGCAGTGGGGGGGAGGGGCTGGCCTCACTCCTGCAGCAGGGGGGGAGGGGCTGGCCTCACTCCTGCAGCAGTGGGGGGGAGGGGCTGGCCTCACTCCTGCAGCAGGGGGGGGGGCTGGCCTCACACCTGCAGCAGGGGGGGGGGCTGGCCTCACTCCTGCAGCAGTGGGGGGAGGGGCTGGCCTCACTCCTGCAGCAGTGGGGGAGGGGCTGGCCTCACTCCTGCAGCAGGTGGGGGGGGAGGGGCTGGCCTCACTCCTGCAGCAGTGGGGGAGGGGCTGGCCTCACACCTGCAGCAGGGGGGGGGAGGGGCTGGCCTCACTCCTGCAGCAGGGGGGGGGCTGGCCTCACTCCTGCAGCAGGTGGGGGGGGGCTGGCCTCACTCCTGCAGCAGGTGGGGGGGGCTGGCCTCACTCCTGCAGCAGGTGGGGGGGGGCTGGCCTCACTCCTGCAGCAGGTGGGGGGGGCTGGCCTCACTCCTGCAGCAGGTGGGGGGGGGCTGGCCTCACTCCTGCAGCAGGGGGGGGCGGGGGTGCTGGCCTCCCTCTTGCAGCAGGTGGGGGGGCTGGCCTCACTCCTGCAGCAGCAGGGGGAGGCCAGCCCCCCCCCCCCCACTGCTGCAGGAGTGAGGCCAGGCCACCCTGTTGCAGGAGGGACGAGGGAGGGGTCACTCACCTGCTGCAAGAAGGAGGCCAGCCCCCCCACCTGCTGCAGGAGTGAGGCCAGCCCCCCCGCCCACCTGCTGCAGGAGTGAGGCCAGCCCCCCCCCACTGCTGCAGGAGTGAGGCCAGCCCCCCCGCCTGCTGCAGGAGTGAGGCCAGCCCCCCCTGCTGCAAGAGGGAGGCCAGCACCCCCGCCCCCCCCCCCTACTGCTGCAGGAGTGAGGCCAGCCCCCCCCCCTACTGCTGCAAGAGTGAGGCCAGCCCCCCCCTACTGCTACAAGAGTGAGGCCAGCCCCCCCCCTGCTGCAAGAGTGAGGCCAGCCCCCCCCTACTGCTACAAGAGTGAGGCCAGCCCCCCCCTACTGCTACAAGAGTGAGGCCAGCCCCCCCCCCCCCCTGTTGCAAGAGGGAGGCCAGCCCCCCCCCCTGTTGCAAGAGGGAGGCCAGCCCCCCCCCCTGTTGCAAGAGGGAGGCCAGCCCCCCCCCCTACTGCTGCAAGAGGGAGGCCAGCCACCCCCCCCTGCTGCAAGAGGGAGGCCAGCCACCCCCCCTGCTGCAAGAGTGAGGCCAGCACCCCCGCCCCCCTACTGCTGCAAGAGTGAGGCCAGTCCCCCCCCCCTGTTGCAAGAGTGAGGCCAGCACCCCCGCCCCCCTACTGCTGCAAGAGTGAGGCCAGCCCCCCCCCCCCTGTTGCAAGAGGGAGGCCAGCACCCCCGCCCCCCTACTGCTGCAGGAGTGAGGCCAGCCGCTCCAGCATGGGAGGCCCCTGCTGCAAGCCGCACCCCCCACGCTCACACGTCGCGCGCGCAACTTCCGTCCGCGAGTCTCCGTCATTTCCGGTGGGCGTGGTCTAACTCTCGCGGGGGAGGGGCGGGGCGGGGCTGTGTGCACGAGGCTCCCGCGCGCAGTGACCTCCTCCTCCACCACCAGCAGCAGCAGCAGCAACAACCCACCTCGTCCGCCTCATCACTTACTGCTGCCGCTGCTGCTGTTGTTGTTGTTGCTGTGCGCGGGAGAGCAGAAGAGAGCGCGGCAGAGAGAGAGACGAGCAAGCAAGCAAGCAGCCGCACGCGCTCTGTTGTACTGTGCTCCTAGGAGCCCCGCGGCGCACGCTCGGCCACCTCGGGGATTGTGAGCGGCGTGGCGGCGGCGTTGGTGGTGGCGGTGGTGGTGAATTCAGGTCAGGGCTAGGTCAGGTGTAAGGGGGTGGTAGGTGAAGCGAGCCAGGCTGGAGGAGGTGAGGGCGACGGCCACGACGGCGGCGGCGGCGGCGATGATGATGATGGCGGACAAGACGCGAAGTGTGACCGCGGGCCCCGGCGCCAAGCCCGTGCCCATGAACCTGTACGCGGCTTGGGAGGTGGACCGCGCCTCGCCCAGCTGCGTGCCCCGGTGAGACTGGGGGTGGTGGTGGTGGGTGTACAGGGGACGAGGGGTAAGGGAGAGCAGGGGGGTGAATGGAGAGTATCGAGAAATTCGGATGAGTGACCATTGGAACCTCATTTGTCAGCAGCAAAATGTGATTATTGGGGGTTTTTGCCGTTTTATCTGGCGACACAACTGACACCTTTTTTTTTTTACAAGGAGTCGTGTTTGCATTGACCACAATACCTGCTGTTGGAATGCAAATGAAACACACAACTCTGATAATGATATGCACTGTCAAAATAAGTAAAAAATAATATAAATAAAAGAATTTCTATTTTATTTTTTACTTATTTTTACCTACGTGACTTTACCAAAAAAACCTAAGAGTATGAATCCTTGCAGTCACGAAAGCTTCAAATCCAAAATATGCACTGTCCTTGAAATTGATTGGTCCACACCCGAGACAGCTTTCTTTAGAGCCCAGTCTCACCCTGGTGTTGGACCAGAAGACGCCAAAAGGCGCAGTTTTGTTGCCAGATAAAAGGGTAAAAACCCAATTATATGTTATTAGGATGAGTGGTTAACGAGAGGGATAACGGGATGGAGGATAGGATCAGGGGATGTATGGCGAGAGGGGTACGAGGGGATTACGAGAGGGGTGTGGGCGATATGAGGAATTGGTGGACAAGGGATGACGTAGACTGGAGGGATGAGAGGAACGGTAAAGGGGTTATGATGGGACAGGTGGGAAATTGGAGCGGCGACACGGTTGGCTACGTACGGCGCGAAAGAAGTTCTACAGACGTCAAGGGATAACGGAGGGACACGTGGACATAAAGGGGAATAGGGGTAAACATGGACAGGGGAGTATTTTAGAGGGTTCCTATCGTACCAAAGGGGAATGGTTTGGACAGGAAGATGGAGGAGTGAAGTCCCTGGGATGGACGGACAGGGCATGTAAGCAGAGTAAAGTGATTTGGACATGGATATGACAGGTGTAAGTTGATGGTGCGGGGACAGGTGGGAATAGAGAGATGTGTGGGGATCTCGGGTAGACCTGAGGTTAATTACAATTGTGATTGTGTCGTTCGTATTGAATTTCAAGCACAAATTATAAATGTAAACAAAAGTGCTGCTCAATTTGTGATTATTCTTGACCCCAGTTCTGATATGGGGAAAGAAATTGGGATTCGGTAAATAAGGGACCCTTGGGCTGTAGGTTGGGATTCGGTAAATAAGGGACCCTTGGGCTGAGGTTAGAGGATTCTAGGATAATAGTGAGACGGAGCTCGGGACATAGACCTGGGAAAACTTGTACTTGTGGACGAACACAGAGATACAAGAACGAGGAGATAAAACGGTGGGCCAAGGGGCAGACGTAGAGGTGAGAACCTGAGGAGCGAGAGAGAGTTGAGGATTCTGGAAATAATGTTCTCTGGGAAGAATTCCGTGGTTTTGAGTACCCTTGGTGAGTGACATGGAGGGACCCCGGGTACAGAGAGAAAAGGGACAAAGGAGGCCCTGTGGGGCCGAGGCATTCGGTCAGGGGCTGCACAAATCGAGGACTCGTTAAGTTATTGCGCGGCCACTTAATTGATATAGTAAAATGGCTTTTAAAAACATCTGCAAAATTATTATGATGAGCAATGCCTAACCGTTTACACGAACTCACAATTTTTTTACCGTGGATTTTAGTGTATTTACTCTTGACGGGTTATACTGTGCTCATGCAATTGTTCCCTATGTTCTTATTGTGGATGCAGTGTATAGTGTATCTGCATGCCCTCATTGTGTGCATTGTCTTGCCATGGGCAGCGTCTAGAGCTTATATCTTTTGTGCTGAATATGAATCAAAAGTGTGCAATGATGCATTGCATGAGGATGGGCTCCATCAATCCATGACTTGTGCTCTTGTTGCAAGGATGAATATCTCGGTGAGCAAGGAGATTAATTTTGATGGGTTTTTTGGATGTGTTCTTTTGAGATTTTTGTCTTGCAATCGTCAACCTACTGTCGTTTATGCCCGAAGTAAAGTGTGCAGCTTGTTGGTGTGGTCATTGACATTTGGAATGGTTATTAAAGCGGTGATGGTGCTTACCTTCGACGGGTGTTGCCGGCTTTCGGGGCCACGACTGTGAGCAGAAAGGGGCCCATGAAGGAAATGTTGTACTGTACTTGTACGCTCCCATGTCTGCGGTTCCCTTGTCTTCACCAACCTGCACGCAAGGCGTTGGGGAGAACCTCCTCTTGTACTGGATTGACAAAAAGGCTGTAAATATACACGATGGTCAGTTTAGCACGGAGGCTTTTGCGACCAATATCCATAAATAAGATAGGTTTTTGGGGTTAGATCACGTAAATATCGTAAATATAAATGCGTCATCACATCTATCCCTCTATTTAAGGAACGAAACAGGAGGATGTCTCCGCAAATCTGGCTGTCGCCTGATGAAGCTGGTTGTAATTATTGGCGAAACGTCGTACTCAGATTGTAAATGTTGTGGATTTGCCCTCCAGCACACCGGTGTGCTGTACTAGTAACGAATTGGCATGTTCTGTTTCTGTGACAAACCTTACTAATTGGCAGTGTGGGGTGGTGGCAGGTTTAACGACACATGTATATTCATGCGATCTAACAAAAAAACTATTATGGATACACGATGGTGATAGTGACGTTACGTGGTTGGATTTGGACTTTTTACGGTGAATAATTGCGGTCTGATTATTTTAATCCAGCAATATAGGGAGTTCTATTATTTTGGGTGTATCCGGTATGAGTCACCTTTGCTAAAAAAAAAATGACATTACTATTCCGTATTGGTACGGACATGCTTACTGCGTTTAAGGACATTGTTGACAGCTATCTTGCAAAATAGTATACGTTTAATTTATGTACGTATGCATTCATTTGAATCTTCATTTGTATTGTACGTGCTATTAATGTATTAATTTAATAAGTACATTTGACAGTAATTTACCATTACTTCGTGGACATTATGAATTTGTAATTAGATGTTCTGCTTGCCTACGTTCATTATTTAAAATTTCTACTCGCTGGATATAGTTCACGATGTGGCTTGCATATCTAGTACAGCAATGTGGTGTGTGTGGGCCCTTGTGTTTTTAAAATATATTTCACACAGGCCCTGCCTTTAACTTGTGACCATACACTTTAAGTACCGTAATTCTGAGAGTGTATTCAAGTGGATACGATTAATAAATTGTGCAATATGTGTGGCTATGCCTCGTGTTTTGTAGTGCATTAGATGGACAGTAACAATGTGATTGCACCCTGGAGCTTTTAATTGCCACATTTCAGAATTTTTCTCTTTGCAGTACTGTACTCCGATTTTTTTGTCTGATTACAGTGCTTTATGTAGGCGCATCTATGCCAATCATTGCACGTGGCTCAAGTACATGTAACAGCCCTTATTATTTTTGATCGATCCCCTTTATTACACGCTTTAATTTAACTCAATCTGTCTGTTGTTGTTGTTGTCGTTGTTGTTGTCGTCGTTGTTGTATCCTCAAATCTTGTAACTAAATTTTAACACACTCCCCAATGTGGTATCGACTGCAAAATTGGTATACTTATGTCATATACTGATGACAATACTATATTATATCATGAAAAAAATATTTTTAAACATTCTTTTTTTTGTATAAAATTCTGGGAATTGAGGGTATTTGTTCCATGGCGTTCGGGTCATGCGCTTTATCTTACTTCCCTTCACCTGTTCAGCGCAGGTTGGTGAATGCAGGGCACAGAGACATTGCAACGCTTCAGTTTGACACGTAGGCTTTCGCGACCAATATTGTTAATAATAAATGTGTTTTTTTGGGTGAGATCACGTGAGTGTAAAATGTGTCGCGAACCCACCACCACCCGACACAGCCAATTCTGTCAAAATCGCCCAATGATGCTGGATGTAATTACAAATGAAACGTCACAGTACAGAGATTGTGTAAACGTTGTGGATGGAGTTTTACTCTCCCAGCACACGGTAACTAATCCGGCACGTTTTGTTGGCTGTATTGGCGGGTTAACCGACACATGAAATACGCAGAGATATAAACACCCCCCCCCCCCCCCCCAAAAAAAAACCTTTGTTATGGATTTAAACGCTTGTTCATTGCGTGTTGTTGAAGGTGTGGAGCACGAGTACAGTAACAACAGTGGATGTTGTAGCACAGCCTCCTGCTTGCAACATCGCCCTCCTCCTCCTCCCCGCAAGAGGCTGTTTCACGCATGGCCATTACTAATCTGAAGCCTCTCCAACCTCAATCCTGCTACGTTACGTGACATCTGATGAGACAGAGGCTTGGGGAGAGGCGCATTCCATGCGATATGTGTTTTTTTGCGGTGAGCAGGGTGTATGATGCTGCAGAGATTGCTGTGCGTGTCATCTCTGAGCACAAACCCACAGAAAATGTTGTTGGAGGTCACGCACCAACAAGGTTGTTGTCGTTGCAAGTTTCTCTCGCACACACACACATCTCGCGCAAACTTTATAGTGCCCCAGTATTGTTAATAAGCTCTGCTTCACGGGAGCTTGTTGAAACTATAAATGGGAACATTTTTAAAACTGGTGTTTGAGATTAAGTAATTTATTAAATAACTTAACGGAAACATTACTTCCCTAAACATGCAACGTATAATGCAAATGTGTTTTAGTTGTACATACTGGTAAACACTAAATGTAAGACAGGAAATGTTGTGTAATGTATAATACAGCATTGTCGAGCACTTCTTGCTAACGCAGCTAAGTTAATGCACATCGTTATATTCTCAGTTTATTCTTTGCCCAAAATACCATTAAATGTATCCATAACCACATTTCGTTCCTAAAAAATAAAAACATTTCTCGGCTCAACACTGACCAAGGGACGGCATTGAATGCACTTTTCTGGAGGTATGTTTGTTTGTTTTTCAGAATCATAACATTTATTTTTTACTCGGAATCCGATGAGCTATGAAGCTCTTCTTACACAGATGTCCAGTTGGGGTGGGTTTTAAGCGATGGTTACTGGCTGGGTATTCCGAGAAATGGTTTGGCTTCTTCCGAGTGAGAGAGAGAGAGCGAGCGTCAAGGAGTGTGGCGCAGCTAAAACGCACAATTTTTTTTTACAAACCAGGGCCAGCGCATGCACGCACAACCGCGCACGTGCTCGACACGTTTGCTGCTCTTAATGTCGCGGATGCGTAACGGCGGGTTGGAGGAGATGGGGGGTCTCTGTGAAGATCGCTGGGCTTTCTGCACGGCCGCTGCTGTTGCACGCCCGCCTGTTTCCGACGGAGACCGAATGAGAGAGCGATAGAGAGAGAGAGAAAGAAAAAATCCAGATGTTGGCCCACTTGGCTGATCATCATGTTCGGCTTGCATTTTTGAGAGAGACACACAAAGCTTGAAAGAGAATGCTGTTGTTGCTGCCTTTTCTCTGCGGTGATTTTTTTTTACGTTCAAATGATGAGGTCCAAATTAGTTGCGTGAAATTTGGTTTCATTTCCTTTATTTGTTGAACGCGCGTTTTCGTTTTTTTTTTCAAAATATTCGGATCTTCTGCTTGGGTTACTGTTTTTGTGGTCATTCTCAGCTGTGCATATGGGGCTGTCTGGTTGTATCTATTTGATTGCCTGAAGCACAGACTATAGATAAAACCAGAACAGACCAGTTCCTTTGTGCGGCTGTTCGTACATTTTCATTGGCCAGGTGTCTCGGATGGGTTTTTAGCACTCAAGTCTGTATCCGATACGAACTATGCGACCCGCGTTAGATTCCCACTTACGGCCAACACCAGTGACGAGTATCTCAACCAGTCCTGGGTGGTGTGTAATCAACGTCGCGACTGGGAAGACACAAGCGGTCGGACGTGGTGTTGTCCACCCACCCCCTCGTGTGCCGTGCCAGCCTTCATAGGTGTTCGCTAACAGCACTTGCCCCTACAGTCTGTTCAGGCTTTACGGGGGAATCTTTGTCTTTGTGTATCCGATGAGCCGCAGTCCATGTTCATGTTATTACCGCATCTATTATTGATCATTTAATCCCATTGTTCTATATTGAGTCAAAGTGTGTGACATTGAAATGTGATTAGGGTTCATGAGCACCAATTAATGGGCAACATAAATTCTTGAAATAAAATGTTGTGTTGTACGAAATATTTGCAGGTTAAGTTATTTCTGGCAACATGTAAAGGCCATTTATACTAATTACAGTTGTATTTAAGTCACAATATGGTACTGATTAATGTATAGATTAAGTTACTGTTATATTTTTGTTTTTCGCACCTCTGATTAGTCTACGTACGGTGCAAACGAGGTTCAATATATATACATTTGTTTTCCAAGCAGCAGATTGATTAGAAATGCAAACCTTTATCTTTCTGATGTGCTGCATTTAACGTGCTGTAGCTTTCACAAGGACTATTTAAGATTGATTTGCTCGCATTAAATTGTTTACAATCGCAGTGAGTACGTGAGTATAGATCTGTTACACGCGATTCAGTAGTGCAATTCGTCGAGATCCCACAATTACATTGAGAGAATGAGGGGCCACTTGGATTGGGAACAAAAACAGGAGGAATCGTATTGACTTCAGAAAAGCAACCAGGTTTGAGCAGGACACATTGCAGGGAAGGGATGATGACAGATGGACAATACGAGTGATGGAGCGACAGCCGACGAAACGATTTCACCTGTAAGGATGACCGTAGCAGTGATGGCGGCTATGAGATTAGCCCAATGCGAAAGTGAGATGGATCGTATCATTGCAGGATCGTCAGGAATGGTGACGGCTTGGGGAGGCATTCATCAAGCGTTGGATAGATGCCGGTAGATGGTGGTGATTGTGGTGATTACGTGGCATTTGTATGCATAGTTATACTCAAATGGCGTTTTCTGCAGCAAACAAATGAAGATTTGAGTGATTAAGTGTTCTTTTCATTATTTGTTTCTCATACTGTACCATTATATTTTTCATAATCAACGTTTTTGGGTTTAGATCGCGTTATGTATAAATGTGTCGTAACCCTCCACCACCCGACACGGCCAATCAGTAAAAAAATGTGTCACGTTGACAAAGACAAATAGTTCACTGCTTTAGCCCACCGGTGTGTTGAAGCCACAACATTTCCTTAAAAAAAGTCCCATAGAATTTCAATTTGTGTGCATGAATATACCTGTGCTGTTCATTGCTGTTTTCTTGATGTTTGTGGTTTTACAAGTTTGCTTAGAACACGTGAGGTGTGCATGTTCATAGAATGTAATACACATCACTGCATGTGTCTTATTTTTATTGCTTTTGTTATAATACGCTATTTTTGGTCACCGAAATTTAATTCAATGGCCTTGGGTTTAGATGTTTGTATATTGGGAAATGAAAAATATGTATATGTGTGCACTGTCTACAATTAATTATTTACGATTGTTGTACAGGGAGCATTTTTCAGCTGCGTGCTCTTATTTAAATTACATGAGAAATTCTGAAATAACAGACTTATCTTGTAAATGCCAGATGCCATGTTTGAATTCCAATACATAGTCATTCCAGTGGTGCAGATTTAATGGAGGCTTTATATCGGAGAGATCCAGTGATTTTCTTACGTGGTCGAGTATAATTGAATGCGTTGCTTCAGGGTTGAATCTTATTGTGATTTATATTCTCTGTAAAAATGAAAAATGTTGGCACTAAAAGAGGTGGTGCGGAGTGTGGCTTCCCATTAACGTAACTTTTCTCTACCTCTGACAAAGGACACACTGCTACCCTTTGACAGTATGACCTGCAAATTAATTCTCGTTACACGGAGGGACACTGCAGAACTATCCTTAAAGATTTGATGCATATAATTGGCCGCATGATTCGTTAAAAAGTGTTTGCCGTGAGATTTTTGTTGGCTTTGCATAAACTAACACAGTAATTTACAGCCAATTGCCATTCTACTGCTGCATGAAGGCCTTCCTATGGCCTCGTTTGCCATTGGGATTTTTGGCGCAGACTTCACCTCCCTGGTCGGGGCGGGTTGGACTGTTTGGACATCATAACCCTGAATCAAACTCAGGTCACTGGGTGCATAACGCAGCACATTACCACTATGGCATGGTCCCCTCCTACACAAGAACACTGATATAAATAATTAACATGACCAATCAATTTATGAAATCCTCATCGTGTAATTGGAGGAGAGACTTGCGGTCATTAATTTCTGATATCGCCCAACGCTGGTTAATATTTTTTTTTATTAACGTAATTGGAAAAGATAATTACTGTGGTTGGTCACCTCGTGTGTATATTAAATATCTTAATTTGCATACTATGAAATAGTGCGTTGTGCAAGCCTCTGCAATTTTGTAATTGAATGTGAAGACGAGACGTTAGTTTAAAGGCTGGGTAATATTACAGAGACAATTAGTTCCAGCGCACCAACAGAACCACATGTCCCAGCCTCGTAACATTGTATAGGTAAGCAACAAAACAAGATGTCAATGGGCCAATGCTTCATTCCGAGAACAGTTGCTTCATTTTAATGCATGTGTTGGTTATTAGGAGATCACGATGTTGGTGGCAATTGCTTTTGGCCGTGCTGTCGGTCTGAGCACCTTGTGCATTTTTAAAGAGGCGTAGTCAACTGGAGCTGTTTGCTCAATGAGTTTGGCTTGTCCTCAATGAAATCCGTTCGAATACAAATCAGACTGGGGTTTGATGTGATGACGGTAATAGTGTTGTTTTTCATATGTTTGACAGCTGGTTGTGAATTCTTATCAATTTTTCTACACCACCCATGCTTGCTTAATTTAGAATTTGCTAAATTTATTTTGCACATGATTTTTGTTGCGTAAGATTGTAGTCCTGTACGTCTGATTTGCAAACATGTTGATACGTTTAATAGCCAACTGTATGTGCAATTCATTACCAGTTGTTTTGAAACTGCAGTCTTGTTATATAATTACATTTGGTAATCTGGTGCAGTTTCACTCATGCTGGCCAGTGTGTCATTTATTTATTCCGATTAAGCAATCGTTACATCTCCAATTGGCTAAATTAAAGCCTTTCATACGTTGAAAGAAATTTCATTGATTTTCACCAACTTGACAGAACTACATTGATGTCACTGTTTTATCTTAATTTATTATCTTGTTAGACGCCTGAGACTATTTGAAAACACAAAACGCAGTGCATTGTGATTAGATGACCTTGTGCATTTTCTTCGAGAAGGGATTAATCTGCAGGGTTTATTTTTTTTGGCAAAATCTAGTTTTGATACGGAGAGAAATCTATTTCCTGAGTTGCACGAGGCTTTTTATAAGCGGCACTGTGTCCAAAACAGGGTGGAGAACGGGAGATGATGTATTGTTCCCACCAGACTGCTCAAGGCCGTGTTTCATGACCCGTGGCAAAGTGGGAAGCACGAAATGCATTTTCTCTCAGCTGAAACACCCTATTCAAAAGTGTCCCGTTACGTCGTAATGCACACTTGTGACTTTTGTTTCGGGTAGCGTTGACGTCAGTCGGTAGCCGTTAGTGTGAATGGAAAGAGACTGGTCCTTCGAAAATATATATTGAGCTTTTTTTAAAAGGACATTCAAGGCACATGTCGTTCACTATGGAATCTGTTTCCAGAGATATAATAAGATTACTTTTGACGTTTTTTTGTTCATCATTGACATATAGAACTCAAAACGTGCTGGTTTTGTCAAACATGTTGTGAATGCCTTACTGTTATGAGGCAGTTTATGGCCCAATGCAAAGCATTCAAGTGTGTGTTTTTTTGGCAAGTGAGTAAATCGTGCCAAATATCATGGAGCGGTTGTGGTTTCTCTATTTCACATCATTAAAATCCATTCCATTCATTAAATCAACTATATGCTTCACTGGGCAAAACATTATCTTAATAGCAATTATTTGTTATCATAGGGTAATTTGTAATGACTGGATATATGTTTTATGTGGAATGCAAACAGGACAATAAATATATAGCTTTTCATGTACTGCTTTGAAATTGATAATACATTATATTATTGGTTCTTTCGGTAAAGTCACGTAGAAGGGAAATAATAAAATAATATTAATATATGATAAATATATTGTTTTATATTTATATTATTTTATTATTTCCCTTCTACGTGACTTTACCAAAAGAACCAAGAATATGAATCCCTGCAGTCACGAAAGCTTTAAATGATAATACATTGTTTATATGACTACGTAAATTTATATTTAGCATTGAGAATTGCATTAAAATTCATTGATGTCGGAGTGTTATTCGGTAGTGTTTCTGCCACAGCTACCGTTTGTGTATAAAATGTGTTGTAGAGCCTTAAATGTCTGCCAGCAATGGACATCGAAGCTATCAGGTTGGTACATAATGAAAAGCACTACCTACCAGTCTGCCGCAAAGGTCGAAATTGGATTTTGAACCACAAAACCTTGGGTGTTGTGGTAACTGATCACTTTGCTTCTGCATTTATCCTGCCGCGCACAGCTGTCCTATATTTCATTTCAGAAGCACCACTCAAATATGCTGTTTCTGCCAAAGGCACCTCTGAGAACACAATCGCCACGGGCAGCTAAATTGTTAATTTTTTTGTTTCTAACAGGCTATTCATTTTTTAAAAAGACGTTAATATCTGCAATTCGTCAATTTTGTTCTGTTAACGTAGTGTAAAGGGATATGAGATGTGATGAATAGAGCAAAATAAACATTTTGAGGAAACTCTGTGCTTGTTGGGTATAAAAGCCTGCCTCGTGCGTACTGCCCATGGCACATTGGCGGTCAATTTGATGACCTCAGTTTTACCCCATATTTTGGGCTACCAAACCATTCAGCGGTACATTATATGATATATCCAAATCACTGCGCTCTATGCAACCCGCCTTTAATTCCTGCGGGCAATTTGTAATGGTATACCCGCAGCCTTACCCCGAGCTGAACTGCATGTGTCCGCAGCTAACCATTGCAGAAATATTGTCAGGTTGTTTAGGTGGTGGGCACAGCTGAAGAGCTTTTTTCGAGGTGGAACTCGTGACTATATCTGCGGAGCAATATATTGCCTGGGGCGTCGAATCGTAGGTCGATTGGAGCTCTGGTGGGCAGTGGGTCTTCTTGCAGGGAGGGGGGAACCCATCACACTAAATGAACTCTGGCAGCCACATCCCTGCGCGATTCCATGAACGTCTGGGAAAAAAACCACTCATGGCTGTGGAGGAATATGGCTGTGGGACATAGGGGGTCAGTGGGGAGTCACAATCCATCGTGGGGAATGGTATTGCAGGTCATAGTTCAAGAGCAGACATTGCGCCCCATTAAGAATGTATGTATACATGACAAATTGTACTGCACAAGTCCTTAAAATTGGATTTTTTTAAAATAAACAAACCAAATATTAGACGTTTCATTGTTTTCCTGTCATCTGGTAATGTTGGTGTTGGAGTTTTTTCACAATATAAAAACACTAAGCTTTAAATCTTTTAAATGTCTTTGGCTAAATAATTACACTTTCTAGTATGTATATTATGTTTGTAATTTCATAACCCAAAGCAGGGCTTTCTTATAAGATTGTGAATTCTGCCCAACAAGACAGTTGTTGTTTTTACAGTAATCTAATCTTATATGCATTATTTTTTAATGGATTTCCTTTGCATATATATTTTAATAGATGTGCTGTTTTTTTGGAGTGCTGTTAACACAGTTGCCGATATAAATGCCATTGTTTTTCTGTCATTATAATCAAATGATCTGCATTCATTTTGAAAATGTTGTTTCCTATCCGTATGTTAAAAATAATTATTTGCAACAAGCCTTGATTAATGATGGCATTCGTCACGCTGGCGAAGAGGATTAGTTTTACTGGAGCCATTCATTATTTTTCGTAACAATGGCCGTGAAACATTGCATTTAAATAGAATATGCAGTGTGCATTCGCATTCTACTGGCGGTGTGTCCTCTCGCACGCTCGGTGACAATAATAATAATTATAAAATATTCCACAGTATGGGTATTAATTTATTTTGCTGAATGAGTTGTGAGATAAGTGTGGTGGCTGGGGCTTGCACATCTGAGCCTGTCTAAGCTCGGCACGTGTGACGGCTGCAGACTGCCTTATCGCCTCCGGCCACAGACTTCCTTCTGGCATCCCGAAGCTGCGCTGCAAATGAGTGCAGAGCATTGCCCCCGGAACGCCCGTTGAAATTGTGTTTGTGAGAGTGCCCCGATAGTGCAGTAAATACTTTGTTTTCTTCAAGAGAAAACGTGGAAATGGGGCAAAGCATGCGACTGCTGTTTGTGCACTAATGCCAGTAAATGAAACGTGCTGTTGTCTACATTCCTGCTTGGTGACAACTGACACTCATTCTCAGCTGCTGGCTAAATCCTGCTAGTAGAATCTGTTTGTTTTGGAGGGGAGGGGGGGGCTTGGCAGTAACCGTGGCTACTTGGGTTGGGGGGGGACCAGACTGTTAAAGCGTGTGCCACATTATTTTGTAACGCGTAACATTGAATCGCCTGGCTTGACACAGTAATTGCCAGCGCTAGAGACCAATGCTTATACAGCACTTGTTTTAATGTTGTCGGCAAACACATTGACGATTGTCTTTGATATATATACACACTTGTATAGTGTTTACCGTGTACATGTACAGCCCTCTATCAGTCCACTTCTGGAAGAGGGGGCCTCCTCACACTGTGGGGTTGTGGGGGTTATTTGACCATACTTTGCTCACGGTTGTATACCATATTGGAGGTATTGTGTAATTTAATGCATCTATTTAATGTGACAGGGTGGCTCAACAGCGAAATGCCCGCAAGTACGCTTGATGCGTGCATGGAATATTTCGAGTCACGTTCCCCTTGGTCGGGTCTTTGCTTGGTGGGGAGGAGTGGGGGGCGAACATTGTTTTTTGGGATGGACACTGTATTGTGATCCACTTCTATAATCCAGTAATTTCTGTTGGATTTGCCATCGCGGTAATGGGCTTTGGTCACATTGTGCCGGATGTACGTTTTGTCAATCCAATGTCACGACATTCAAGCGTGCCGAGGGTACGTGCCATCAATGCCTTTGGCGGGTGGCGGCGTGTTAGTGGTGGCAATGGAGCGAGGACGGGTTTCTCTTTGGAAATAAAGAGCAGGACAATCAACTAAAAATGCTCTCGCAATTTACCACAGCGAGACAGGAGGAGGTAGCCCGGCCTGCTTTGCATTCACAAAACACGATGCGGCAGACTCGGCGGTGATCGTTCAGAGAGCTATCGAACACGGTTTGCCACGTTGTTTCAGTGGCCAAAGAAAGTGACTGCCCAAAGGCATTATTGATTGTTAAAAAAAAATGTTAGCTGTCTGTTCAAGTGAGATAATTAGGGAATTATTTACGAACTGAACTTGTTTAGTTGGAACACCATTGTAGATTCAGACGGAAAATCTTAAGGTCGGCTTTTATCAAAGCGACTGTTTTGTTCAAATTTAAGGTTCTGAACGACACAAATACATTGCGTAATTGTAGGCCGAGAGACAACACTGTTTTGGGAATAAAAAAGGGCCTGTTATAAATTTAAATTCTATGCAGCGATTTAATATATCTTTCTGCGTAACAATTCCCTTGTTTGCATGTTGGTAATTTGAAGTTATTGCACTTAATTTGTAGAGCGCAAAATATTGCACGTGTAAAGCATATGCTTGTTTTACAAATCAAGAATATCTCCTTCATTTATCTACTGTGATTAATTTCTACATTTTGAAAGCTGTGTTGGTATACCAGTGCACTTAGCTAATCTGATGTCTTTCCCATGTGTGGTCAACATGTCAGGCTGTGCAGCCTCACGCTGAAAAAGCTCATCGTCCTGAAAGAACTGGACAAAGACCTCAACTCCGTCGTCATAGCTGTCAAAATGCAGGTTTGTAGCACCTGAGCGACAGCCAATAGATTGTGTAAAGTCCTCTGATGCAGTGGTTCTCAACCGTTTTTAGGCTCCTGTATCTCCCCCCCCTTGTTGAATTTCGTTTCAACCAAGTGCCACCTTGCCTGACCCGACATGGTTCTAAAATATAAATGCGTGAATAATGAACATCAATATTTTAACACAATTGTCAATTTTGTGAGGTATCCCAGCTAGCTAGTAACAGCAAGCATAAATAAAATAAAAATCAACGGACGCACTGCATGCATGATGCAATTTGTTCGTGCTCGCTGTATTACTCTTGAAGACCACGTTATTTACCATCAACGAATTTAGAAAGGTATTTTATATCGGTCTAGGTTACCATATGGAGTACATTTTTATCGTAGTTATTTTATCTTGCCAGATTCACATGCGAGTATTCACCAATGACTCTCATGTATGATATCATTTCACACATTTATAAATCGCCTTTCCGTACCCCCTGGGGCATTACCATGTACCTCCAGGGGCCCGCGTGCCCCCAGTAGAGAACCACTGCTCTAATGGATCCGAACTACAACTAAATCATCCTTGCAAATGATGCATGACACCTGCCATGCCAATTTCCATGTCATTTGTATAGAGGATTGACCGTTTTAACATTTTTGCCAACGATGTTTATTCTAAATGCTCATGCCATTCCCAGAAAATATATTTAGCGAAATGTTTTGCCAGCAGTGACGAGAGTTTTCTGTACATACGTGTGGTTTTGTTTTTACTGGCCTGCAAGACACTATATATTCCACAATGTGATCGTAACGTGTTACAATACTATTTGGCTTCATATTTAAATAAAAACGACCAAACAGTGGGTTTAATTATTTTCCAGAGATAAAGAGGCAGTCCGTCATAGGCACAGGAAGAAAAGGAAGATATTTAGTATGAACTTGAACCGGAGCAGGGTTTTGCCAGCTTTAATGGCGAGTTGAAGGGAGTTCCAGACAATGGGGGTGATGAAGAGAGGATGCGACCGCCCACTGAGCCAAGATTGACTGGGGTCTTCAACAAAAAGCTTTTGTGGCTGGAGTGGAGAGTGCGGGCAAGAATAGACTGAGATGAGGGGGAGAGGTATACAGAGGCGAGTGCACGGAGGATCTTGAAAAAGGTGAGATCCTGAGTGATGGACATGGTGTTTGAGATGATGAGGTTGATAGCTTGACCGTTGTTAGTGAGTAGTATACGGTATTACTTTAGAGCGGTCCGTGGATTCCATGAGCGACTTGAAGGTGGTTGATGTGGAATGAGATGGCTCATCAACATTGACATCGCAATCATCGGTAATGATGAATGGAGACGTTTGACTTTGGTAGACAGCAAGGAGCTTGGGGATTGGAATCAAGTGGGAGGTGAAGGGATACGTGCTTAAAAAGAGTTGACATTTTAGAAATTATACAGTCTGGTTTAGAGCCGACACCAATTTTCGCCACCCCCCGCCGGCCAGAGGAACGAGGGCACTCACTGACGTGCAGCCGGGGGGGGGATAGCTTGAGAGTGAGTCAAGCTCGGAGGGTGTGCCAAGGCTGAGGTGAGACAGAGAATGTCAACATGTGCCCCGTCTGCAGGAGATTGTCAACGTTGTTGCTTTGGATATGCGGCCCTGGTTTTGTTTTGGTTGTGGCACTGTCTGCTTTGTACAACAGATCAGAAGTGCTTTGATTGTGTTATTAATGTTTCCCAACAGGGTTCCAAGCGTGTATTGCGATCAAATGAGATTCCACTGCCACCAAATGAGACTGATCTGCAGCTGTCTTTCTCACTTCAGGTACGCGCTGTTCTTCTGTAACTGTGCACAGCAAGCTTGTGTACTATTTAAATAAGCTGCAAATGTTTGGAACTAAAGTGTTATTTGTACGTGCTTATGTGTGTCTTAGAAACCACCGTTTCACTGGATTTTTGGTTATAGCACGTAAATTTGTCCTTGTAGACATGACAGACCACAGATAGGATGGAAATTGTAGGTGGCGAGTGTAGTGTCCTCGACGCATGCGTTTGTGCAGCCACTTGTAATCCAAGTACAATTAATGCCGGTGTAAAAAAGGAATTTGGCTGCCGCCTGATGATGGTGGTTGTAATTACTGGCGAAACGTTGTACTCGGATTGTAAATGTTGTTTGTAGATTTACTCTCCAACCCACTGGTGTGCTGTACGAGTAATGGATTGGCATGTTCCGTTTAGATGACAAACCTTACTAATTGTCTCTGTAGGGTGGTGGTGGATTTAACGACACATTTATATTTACGCGATCTAACCAAAAAAAAACCTGTATTATGGACGATTAATACCGTGTGGGCTGTGTTATTGAGCATTTCCTCTCTCAAGCTTTTGCCATGCACTGCTACGGGTGTCTCGAGGAGTAGCCGGATGCGGTGGTATGTGCATCGCTAATCCAGATGGTTGGACGTGTATGTTGCGGACTCGCGAAGATGCGCTCGTAGTGGCAGCGCGGCGAAATCATTCGAGAAGAAACGCTCACCGTGCAGCCCAACCCAGAGAACTGCACTCGGATGAACTGTGGTTTTCAGTTAATCTAATTAACATTACAGCTATGTATTTTACTAAGTGGTTTCACTTAAAGGGTAGAGCTATTATACTTGTACACTTGTTTTGCAGCTCTGTATTGCGAAATCCTTTTTGTTTTTTGCTGTTGTTGCATTGTTCTGTTAAGATATTTTTCTAATAACCCAACTGGTGATGGATATCCATTGTAATTTATATGATGACATTAACCTGCCCCCACGCCCCCCCCCCCTCTCTGATTGGCCATAAGTGACGACATAACATTTATTCCTTTATTTAAGACTAAAACATGAGGATGATTTCTCCACAACTCTGGCTGTCACCTGATAATGCTGGCTGTTGTAATTACCGGTGAAACGTCTTACTCGAAATGTTAATGTTGTGGGTTTACTCTCCCATCACACCGTTGTGCTGTACTAGTAACGAATTGGCACGTTCTGTTCACGTGACAAACCTTTCTAATTGGCTGTGTCGGGTGGTGGCGTGTTTAACGACACATTAATATTTACGCGATCTAACCCAAAAACCTCTTTTAATTACGTGTTGTATATTTTTTTTACAGTACCCCCACTTTTTAAAGCGCGAGGGGAACAAACTGCAAGTTATGTTGCAGAGGCGGAAACGATACAAAAACCGAACTATTCTTGGATACAAGACGCTTGCAGTCGGGGTCATTAACATGTCGGAGGTAAAGTGCTGTGATGAATTATGAAGCTTTTTGTATTAATAATGCAGAGGTCTTATCGTGCGGTATTTATGTGCAGGATATATGCCAAAGAATCTGGGAATGAATAGATAAAACAGCTAAATTAGTTTAACACGTTATTAGATTAAAATGTTATTTACATTTATAACAATTACAAAAAACGTATTAGAAATTAATGGGCAGTAGCAGTAATATTGAGACGAGTGGGATTTGTTTTATGTAGCCTAAATTCTTCATGCTGTGTGGATTCATAATGAACGTTTCATGGCCATGCCAGGATTTTTAAAGTGAAGGCGCAAAAGGGGTGAGTGGCTCTAATGTGCCGCAATCATCCTTAGCATTGTGTTTGGTCATCCCGTGCTGTAGATTCTTTCCTGTCTTCAGCATTACATTAAGTCAAATTGAAGGTGCTTGTCTCTTGTACAATGGTCTATGGAGCTTTCGTTAATGGCCTCCGTGTGCTCCATCACTTGGACGTAGAAGAAATCTACATTGCCAATAATGTGCTTCAACAAAACACAATTGATCACTTTCGAAAACATAGTGCCAGCTTTAATTCTAGTAAGCGAACGAGCGTGCGAGTGGGGGATCCTTTGTTACGGTTTAAAAAAAAAATCTTCTCACGTAAATAATTGTAAACGACAGACTAAAAGCCAAAGTATGAAAAATGGTATAAACCGTTCCCGCCCGTAGTGGATTTCCCATTAACGCTGTTTGTGGCTCGTGAGCAGGTAATGCAGTGCCCCACGGATGGGCGGCAGATGCTGAGTCTGCACAGCAGCCTGAAAGAACAGACAGCGCGCGTGGCCGAGATTGCAATCTTCTCGCTGTCCAGCCAGCCCATCGACCACGAGGACGGTGGGCTGCAGGCGGCACCCAAACGCAAGTCCCTTGGTGAGAGGCCCTCGATGTTGTTGAGTCAGAGTTGTCACTCTTATTGCGAAAATTTTACATTTAAACGATAGTTCGCATTTTAAAAAATGTTGTCTCATGAAGCTCGCCAAAGGTAAATCACCTTGATAATACCATACAATTCCATGACAAATCCACCATGAAGTGGTATTGTTTGTATATATATAGATATTTTATTGTCATGAAAAAACCCAGAATACAAAGTGGATTTCAAAAAGGGGCCAAAAAATTGCAGATAACATGTGTAACAAACTCGACGTAATACACCCTCAAAATTCGGGATCGATCGAGGGCGTCCGGGCTCGCTGCCCTATCACAGTAATGGTAATGATGGGGAGCAGTGAATTTAAGGGGTAGGGGAAGAACATTTAATAAAGGGGATGGGGGGGGGATAATGTAGTGGCTATTGTTAAAATATGCATGTGTAAATGTAATGCTACATTGAAGAAAAATGATTCAGCCATTTGTCAATCTACTTCTGGATGATGGCCTCTTCATGCCACGTCGTTTGACCATAATTCATCAAGCTGGTCAGCGCTGGTTGGTGAATAGTTAATAGCGCTGTGCAATATCCACCTGTGCCACCACAACATTGACTATACATCAAGAGCATATTAATCATCTTGGCAGGATTAAGCAAATAATTTTGATCGTTAAAGGTATTTATTTTTTACATGTCTCTATAATTATTTTGTCACGCAATTGTAGGAAAGCTATAAATTAACGAAAACTTGTATAACATTGTGCTTGCTTAATGTGTGTTTGTGCAGAGCGCTCGCCAGACATGTACAACTTCTCGGAGGATGAGTATGAAAGCTTCTCTTCGGAGCAAGAGGGCAGCGATGAGCATGCGCCGGTGAGATCCTTTTGATGACGCATTTATTATACAGCATTCTCTTGGTACGCTTCACTGGCTGAGTCAAGAATGCATTAAAAAGTGGTAGAGTAGTGCGTAACACTGTCTTCAGTTGGGGGGGGGGGCATACAGTAGCCTCGCTAGTTGAGAGGGCTTTTTGTTTTATATCACATGCAAGATTAACATTCCTTAAGCTGGACGCTTATGCTTTGTAATGCTGAGTTTTTTTCCCACCTGAGCTCGTGTTGAGTTATTAATCCGTGAACTGTAGCCTCGACGGTGTGCACAAGACCTTTAAGACCACCACCATCGCTTGTTCATGAGTTTAACATTGCGGTTACTTTCATGTGACACTTACAATTGCTGTCACATTAACTGGTAATGCTGCTGGCTTAGCGAACCCCCGTTGCGTTTAATAATATTTTTGTTTGCGGCACGATTTGTGAATTATTTATTGCCTCGGGGGAATAATCCCTCTGTGTAATCCTTTGTTCATTCTGTAGGATTTGTACGATGAGGATGATGATATCCGAAAGCCTAAGCCGAGACGGAAAAACCAACCCACGTCAATGGCACGGGTATGGGTGTTTGATGACGCATGCACTCGCAGAACAAACATACTTGCCATTCGGTCAAGCATCTGTAGCATAATGAAAGCAAAAGATACTTTAAAATAATTGATAACTGTGAACGATGACTCAATTTTCCTTCACGTTGTCTCCTTGCTGCGTGTTGGCTGGATGTTTTGTGGAGAACACGTGTGTTTCAGTGCGCAAACATAATAAGCGTGTCGGCTTTGAGAGGCACTTTAAATTGCGAGAGAAATTTGAAGGTCAAAATGAATCGTACCCACTTTTTTTTTTGAAGCCACATTGTACGCACTGCTGTGTGGAAGTACCTTTGTACTGGCTTGACTCGGCCGTAATTGCTAGTTGTCTTGAAAAAAAAGCTTTGCTATTTGGTTTCCAAATGTATCTTTTCTAAAAAAAAAGAATACATTATTTTCTTCCGAGGTTTAAAATTAAATCTATACGGTTCATGAATACTTTGCGTTTGTTAACACAGGAAGACGCATTGTAACAAAATGTTTGCACCGCAATACAGATTTCCTTTGAGATCTTTGTGCTTCTGTTTTGACCCTAGTATAATGCGGTCTTTTGAATTTTTTTCAGCAACAAAACTTCAAACAGAAGTTCACAGCTTTACTCAGGCGATTTAAGGTCACTGACGAGGTAAGAGCAGACAGCATTTACACGTTTTTATGTGTTGCTCATGTTTGGAGTATTAGAATGAAATAACTTGAAAATGCCTATTATTATTTATGATGGCATATTGGATTTCTCGTGACCTCCAGGCTTCCTTCTTTTGAAGTATCTTGAAATTTATTTTCTGGAATGAATGAAAAAGATAAACCATGAACTTTCCACATTGGTATTTCTGATGCGAGTATGTCATATCCCTAGTCCCGCAATACACTCATGTTTTTTTTAAGTAAACGACCAAAATGTATCATATATCCACCCCAACGCAGGTTTCTTTCACATTACGTTGCATTTGAAAATAGTGTGGTGACCCAGTGGTTGGTGTGTTTGCCTATGGGCACCAAGGCCCTGCCAGTTTAAATATATGCTTACACCCACCAAGAAAGTGCATTGGGGATCAATATTAAAAGGAGACCTAAAATTATTGAGTTCTTAACAGTGACCTTTCCCAATCGATGTGAAATGCAACAATGTTTTTTTTTTTTCTCGCGTCTTGCACTGCTCGGTCTACACCAGGTCCTGGACTCGGAGCCTGACCCACATCCCCAAGAGGTGGAAGACCTGGACTTCCTGTACAAGAGTCTGGACGTGTACAACCCCAGCGACAGTGGGCCTGAGATGGAGGAGGATGAGAGCCTTATGAGCACACCAAAGCCTAAGCTCAAGTAATGTGGGGGGCCATGCGTCGTGGACACTGAATGAACGTCGAAATCGACACCCATTGGATGCAAAAAATATTCACTGCAACATGCACTTAACAAGCGTGCCGTTTATCGTGTAGTGTTATGCACACAGCATTCGTTGGCGGCTATACATGGTTATCTATTTTATCAGTACCCCTACTTGATTTCTAATGACACTACTTGCTTGTCAACAAGCCATTTAGTATTGTGAAAGCGATGTCTCCATATCTTGGAGAAGTGCTTCGAATCTAGTTTGTTAAAATATGTTAAGAGTATATTAAGATTGGCGGAAGACATGTGTAGAGGTTTGAATAAAATGTGTTGGCTTCTGTAATGTATCTGTTACTTTAGTGGAGTGTCTATAAACGGATCACCCCGTATTACATATGCAAACATCAAAGTTCCTATTTTTGACTTGTAGTTGTAGCTCCAAATGTTGTTCGCAAGCACTTAAGGCAGAACCAGCACATGAGGGTGGTGTGGACAGTTACTATACGTGGCCATCTTGTGTCTCCCCAATGCTGATGTTTATGTATGTGTGTGTTTTGAACTTCTTTCACACTGTACGTAGCAAACCGTGATAGTCGGAGGTGTGAGGGAAGGACAACAAACTAAACACAAAATAAATTCTAAAGAAATGAGCTTTCAATGTAGATTTAAAAGTGCATCGCTCCAGTGGCTTTCTAAATTTTGAAGGAAGAGTGTTCCAGATGGCCGCTGAAGCGCATCTTTAAGCACGCGATGCCTTAACAGGTGTTCCTATGAGGCTGAGTAGACCTGGGAAAGGGGGACCAATTACTGGATTTGAAGCTTTTGTGACTGCAAGGATTAATATTCTTAGGTTTTTTCGGTAAAGTCACGTAGGTAAAACATTAAAATTAATAAAAGTAAAATAAAATAAAAATCACGACGTTTCGGAGGCAACACAAGCTTCCATCTTCAGGTGGAACCATCACAGCCACGACAGCTGTATCCACCTGAAGACGGAAGCTTGTGTTGCCTCCGAAACGTCGTGATTTTTATTTTATTTTACTTTTATTAATATTAATGTTTTACCTACGTGACTTTACCGAAAAAACCTAAGAATATAGACCAATTACTGATTCAGATGGTTTAAGAAGTAGCAGGCTTTCGCGACCAATATTATTCTTAATAAACGTTTTTGGGTTAGATCGCGTTATTTATATATGTGTCGTAACCCTCCACCACCCGACATGGCCAATCGGCAAAAAAGTGTCATGTTGACAAAAGACAAATAGTTCCATACCTCTTGCACCTGATGTTATCCATGCGTGGCAATTAAAGCTAGGTCGTTGGGATTATAACGCAGTACACTAGCCAAGCAATAATGCGTACGTACTAATGCACGTGTACTCCACACTCACATATTATAAACTCACCCTCTTGCAAAAAGCTGTAACTATGTGTCACTTTTAATGAAGTGTTTGTTTCTACCCAATTTAGACTTACATTTAAAATGGCAATTAGAGTCCCTCTGATATCGATCATATTTTGTACTAAAGAAGTATTAACAAGTACAATGTAACATGTTGTACAGTTCATAGTTACGAGCATACACTTTAGGGTCCTTTTGCAGCTTACTTATAGAACGCTCGCCACTCACACACCGTTACATGCCACATTCCACACCCTGCCGTGCATTCGCCATGCTTATTAAACCATTCTCTACTTTGAACGTTGCTAAACAAACCGAGCAGTAAAAAATACATTTAGTTTTCCTCTTCGTAAGGCTTTATTACTTTTGACTAAACGGCTTTCATGGTTTTGTCTTCCAAGTCACCAAAGTTAAAGCATTTTACGTCCACTGTTTTTTTTCTCATGTCTTGCAGACCCTTTTTCGAAGGCATGTCTCACTCGAGCTCGCAGACAGAGCTGGGCAGCGTACAAAGCCTGCGCAGCCAGACACGCGAGTCTGTGAGTCCAGTGAGTGTTGGGTTGCCCTACACACACACACAGAGGCAAAGGTCTTGCCCGTACAGCCTCCGTATACTGTCAGGGCAAGAGCTCGACTGAAGGTCAAATCGGCTCATAAGCGGGAGCGCGTGTGTAGCCAGCATTGTGTGTGTGTATATGTATGTTGAACTTCTATCGCACCCTATGTTGCCAATCATGCTAATCGGAGTGTATCGTAGGGTAGTGTATAGTATGTTTGTATGCATGTTGAACTTCTTTTGCACGTACATAGCCAGGCCATGTTAATCGGAGGTGCGCTCGGCCCAACCTATTGTCTCCCCCAGTGCTGTGCACACCGCACCTAATGTTGAATTTCACATGAAATCAAAAGTACATTCGATGTTCAAGCAATTGTTATAGCATAAGGCTGTTTATGGCTGAATCGACCGAGGGGAGGTCAAGGATAGGTTCAGATATAACGCCACTGGTGTTAACCGTGGCCAGATTCGAGCGAAGTCTGCTAACCACTACACAACCGCTTCCCAAACAAAGACTGCCATGCAAAGACACACACGTGTGTGCGCGTGTGTATGTTCGTGCGTTTTTGGCACCTCTTGTTTTGTAATTTAAGCTCGTGGGAGCTTTGTGCTCATCGATATGTACACTTGAGGATGACTTGCCATAGTTAATTTGAAAGAGGTGTTTCATTATTGCGTGCTGTTTCCCCAATTACCAGGTAGATGGAGAGAGACCTAAGCCTTCCATTAGCAGGCATCAGTTGGGAGAAACCATCACAGAAAGCATTTCCATGGTAAACGCCGGCTTGTTTTGCATGCATGCTTGACACACATTGTATTTTTATAGCTTTTAGCATTCACATTGAGATATTGGCAAAATGTATTGCAATTGCACAACATGTGAATGGTTGCATTCCAATGACAATGATGAAATGTTTGGGAACGTAATGGTTGCTGTATGCATTGACTCTGCAAGTCACATGCTGGGTGCACACACACACACACACACCCTGCCCTATTGCTGCTGTGTTTGTGCACTGCACAGCTTGCCGTTGTATTCAGAAAACACCTAATTTCATAACAGGAAACTATGCAAAGTTCCCCATTGTATTTTGGCTTGAGCCCCTGTAGTTAAATGTGTTTGAATCATTTATTGTGATTAAATGTTTACAACAAAAATTTGCATTTGGTTGAAAAGTGACAGAGGCCATCTGGGAAGCTTTTTACTCCAGCAGAAAGTAAATTTTCTCAGATTGGCCTCCATTTAGATAACCAATTACCCCATAAAAAATATAAAATAAAATTATTAAAAGCCTCTGACAGTTTTCTGAAACAGCTGAGCACTTTCATGCCATCGTTTGACATGTTAATGGTCACTTAGCACCGATGTGAAATGTCAGACCGTAGAAAGCTAAATTCATTTTCCTGAGTAATTGCTGGGCCAGTAATTGTGAGTTTATTGATTGTTTTTTTTTCCCGATCAGGAGGGCGAGGAGAGGGAAGGCAGTGTGTTTGAAATGAGCCTTCGGGAAGTTGGAATAGACCGTCTTCCCCCTTCCGCTAAAATCAGCAAAACCGAGTCGCTCATCATCTCATCATCCCCAAGGTAACGCTTCCTCAAACGTCCACGTAATTTCCTCCCCCACCACCACCACCTCTTGCTGTAGTCATGGCAACATAATTATTTAGCCTCCACTGTCAGAATACCACCTACTCCTTGTTTGCTGAAAGGTGAGTTAGGCTTCTAAAAGGTCATATAAATAGCAGAATCCGTGTCCCTAAGGCTAAGTCATTAATGGTTGCATATATCTATGCATTTCATTCCTGCTGAATTGGTCACATGGCATTTTCTTTATCTCTTTGCAATTCATTTGCCTTTTTTTACTTTGCTGCTGCAGAAATAGGTTTAGTTTCATTATCTGAATTGCAGCACAGCGGTAAAATATTATGAAATGAAGCTCTGAAATGAAATACAAAAATAAGCTTTTTTCATAATATTATTGTAAATAAGCCTACATGCTTGTGTCTATATACACATTCCTTATTCATTCTCAAATATCACGACCTTTATTTCACTTAGAAAAATACAGATGAAAGTGCGGTAGCTTAATACACACAATTGTGCTTTTAAAGTACTCATGCCCTGAAGGTAACACACCCATTCATTGTAATTGGACTCTATAATTGTAAAGAGCAGCTCTATGATGTGCTTGTGGGTTGTACCGGGAGCGGTGTGGTGTGTAAACATCGCCACTGGGGAGACAAAGGCGACCGGACGTGTTGCTGGCCAACCCACCCCCTCGTGTACCATGCTGCCCTTCACAGGTGCTCGCTAACAGCACTTGCCCCAACAGTCTGTGTTGGCTATACGGGGGATCTTTGTCTTTGTTTTGCTCAGCATGAGGTCCAACGTTCCTGAAGATGCTCCCAGTGCATGGGGTGAAACATCAGACATCGTGCCAAACAACACACGGTACAGCTCGGAATCACATCGGAGAGCTACACATCGCATGCACAAAAACCTACTCGCTGACACTGAAGACTGCATGTGCTGTGGTGATGTCAACGTTATGTTTGTTTTCCGACTTCTCGTTGAAACCTCCGTGTGCCAAGGCCCTTAAAGATTGTTTCCACTTCAGTGTTCTTTCGGTAATTTGTGCCCAGAGGTAATCTGTAGCATCTTTAGTTAGAATGATGGCACTTGAGTCTTTGCAAACAACGCTCAAAGTGGAATATGCTTATCTTTTTGTTTGTTTTTCCCCTTGATTGAATGGAACCTGCAAACAGCCGACCGAGTGTGTAGAAGCATAAGATGATGTTGCATATTAAACCTATACGAATTGAATATGCATGCTGATGTTAGCATGCTGTATATTCAAATGGCCACTTTTGCACATTTTTATTCCATTAAAAACGCATTCTATACTCGTCCACTGTTATTTATGTAAATTATAGCAGGAGGGTATGGGAAAGGAAAAGCATTGGAACTGTGTTTATCGTTGTTTACGCAGACCACAGTTTCCTGTGGCTGACGTTGTATTTCCACGTGAATGGCACGGTGGCTCAAACTTTTGTTTACAGCTTTTTATAAAGCTTGGTGGGAGCCGAGCGGGGTGGCATGCACAGCCAAATGCCAGAGCACGTGTCGGGGCACAAAGGGCACATGCCTGGCCAGAAAGGGCATGTGTGCCAGGCACAACAACAAGGGGCTCCAGCCCAGGCGAGATCACATTCCCTCCCCTGAGCTCTTATTTCTGCCTCACCCTGTGAACAAAACGCTTTTGTCCATAATGGAGGTTTTTGGGTGAGATCGCGTAAATATAAATGTGTCGTTAAACCTGCCACCACCCGACAGCCAATTAGTAAGGTTTGTCACGTAAACAAAACGTGCCAATGTGTTACTAGTTCAGCACACCGGTGTGTTGGAGAGTAAACCCACAACATTAACAAAAAAATACTCTTGTATGGTTATCCAACAAAACAAACTGGCGAACACTGCAGCTAGGTGATTTGTCTCCATTCCTAGCCTGTAATCGCAATTCAATTCATATGATCGATTATGACTGCCAATGGGAACGACGGAATCGTTGGGGGGGGGGGGGGGGAGCAGATTACATGGAGCCTCACGTGAAGTTTGGGAAGGCCCGTAAGCCAGACCAGCCTGGTGGAATCCCTCTTGAAACATATTTCATGGGCAAAAATAGCGTGATGTGCGGTGTGTAACATGAGTGGCGTGTTGTCTTTGTTTCCATTGTCTTTACTGTATTCAGCACCATCGTGGTAGGTTTGCCATTCCCAGTAATCCAAGTAGTGGGCCGAAAAGCTTGAGTAGTAGTCTCTGTGTTTCTGAATTGGAAACCTGGTGGACCAAATATGAGTCCTGTTGGACTGGTAGGCCAATTCGTAGTCCCAGTGGGCCGAATTATAGTCCCTTGGTCGCAGTATTTATGATTGGCAAACCCGGTGGTGTCCGTGGTGCTCTAGGTGATCTGAATTGGTATTCAACATAGATCCTTCTGGTCTGCGAGTTGCAGTCTAATGTGTAGCCCGCCCACACATTGCCAATACATTTCAATGGCAAGTGTGACAGCTAGATTTGTCCACAATCGCTATTGAAATATTTAGCCGATGCGACAGATATGCTTTACGTTGGCGCTAGGCTGTCTGGAATCCGCCAAACCCGCTATTCTGGCTGGCTGCGATCAGCTATGCTCTGCTAAGCTAAGCATAGCCAAAGCTCTGTTAAGCCAGATTCACCGCCATAGGATCACAATAGAATCCCACTATATTGCATTCATATTCCCTGGCAGAATCCATGTTTGAATCACCTTCAAACGAAAGGGAGATTGTTAACATGGAAATTTCCTTTCGAAGAATTGTGATTCTTGCAAGAAAACTAAACTATGTTTTATTTTACCAGGTAAGCCCCACTGAGCCTCTCTTTTTACAAAAGCGACCTGGTCATAAATGTCAGCTCATCGAAGTGGCTTATCACGTGAAAATTTATATCGGCCAAATTCTCTTAAGCGCATGTTGAGTCAACGTAGAGGGCAAAAACCGTAGGACCCGGATAAAAGTTCACTCGACCACGGGGGAGAACACGGAAATTCCGAATATACCGGTGATTGCGGGGCTACACCTTGAATGTTTTGGCTGAATGCCTCTTGCCATGCTGTCGTTTTTTGCAGTAAGGTGGAATTGAAGCAACAAAGGCGAGCGCGCAGCACGTCCTTGCGGGAGCGTCCGTCGGAGCGCGGTTTGCCAGAGAGGGGTGACTCGGAGAGGTCCCCCGAGTCCCTGCACGCCTCTCAGGTTTGTGCCGAGTGCAGTTGCATATTCTGTCAAACCATACGGTTTACCCGTATTCTAGCACAGAGAAATTGAGTTTTCAGGTCCATACGGCGTACAGCCATTTCAATACGGGCGCATTTTTTTTTTGGTATATTTGTGATTCTCCCTTGTGATGGAACTTTGTAGGATGAACGTTGAGATTTATAAGGGCACGGGGTGACCTATAAGGTCTGAATTGGTCTGTAATAAGGTAGGCACTGATAAGGGGTTGACAGGTATGCGGTTGCGACACCCAGTTTTAATGTAAAAAACGCTGTCAACCAGTGTGACCACGCTCGTTGTGCACGGTGAGAAACTCGTCAGACGAGGGGGGAGAGCGTTTAAGCTGGAAAATTAACGGGAGAAAATGTCTCTGTTCTGGTAATTGCCCCAATTTCGTGATATATGCATTTATTAACATTTAATTGTCAGAAATTACTGAACAGATCAAACGTATGTCGGTAGTTAACCAAGCGCAAAAATGGACTGTTAAAATTACGAATATATTTTTAGGTGGAGTGCATGTTGTACGATCATAAACACCCAAAGGCAGCTGCTCTCCTTATGTGGTTACAAGCTGCTTTGTGGTGATTTGTGAATCATTTAATGATAGGATCAAGAAACCAATGTAATCATTCTTTGCGCAGTTTAGAATGCTGGTATACACTTAGAGTTTTAAAATAGCCCTGCATAATCACGCACATGCACACACGGTGTGTTATTTTGTTAATAAGCTAGAGTAAAATTGTGGACCACAGATTTGCGGTTCTTTTATATCTATTTTTTATGTTAAACAAGTTAACACCATAGGTGTACAATATATTCCGTTTTCTTTCACTCGACAATTTTAATCATCGGCCCATTTAATTAGAACGAGTTTAATATTTATTGAGGAATGTAATGAATTTATGCAGGGAAATAATACAACTGTTTAACACAACCATGCTACAATTGAAATGGTATCAACGTGTGATTAAACTAGCGGGCGTGCTTGGCTTGGGTGAGAGCCAGAAACTGTTGCTACTTCCCAACTGAAAAAATAAGGTCCTGGAGATGTTTCATTAGCTCCTCATGGTGGACTCTCTCAGAATTGCACCTTCACGAGGATCTTTATCTTGAGTACATTTAAATGCTCTTGGCAGGTTCGTTAACAAGCAGTTGTATAATGTACTGCCATCAAATATTCACGCGATGGAACGTTAAAGTATAGATTGTGACGAATTATGTTTCAAACCAAGTCCTCGCATTTAGACTGCAGTGTTCTGGTTTGGCCGGAATGCAGCTGACCTCATCAGATCTCAGAAGCTCAGCGGGATTTTGAGCCTGGATATTTTACAGACGAATCGCCGCCATACACAAATAGGGTTACGGAATTTATATATCGTGGGCAGCAGAGGGCAGTGCAGCACAATCCATTGTTGCACTACACCTCAATGCCCCCCACACTTCCCTCCACGTTTCGCACCGGCTAGTGCGGTAAAGTTTCGTCAAGTAAACTCCCGTGACCCGCACAATGTGTGTAGGCCCAAATCTCGCAGTGTATTTTAGAAAGGGCTGTGCATCTATAATCAACTGCGATGGATTATTCGCATAATGGAATAATAAATTACAGGTGAAGTGATTTTTGTATGTTTTGAGCCGAGGTACCGAACGTTTCATTAGACTAATTAGACTCTAGTTATCTGGGAATGGACCAATGACTCTGCACCTGGTTCTGCGTTAGTAGCGGCAGAAATTACACTTGATTTTCCACTTTAAAATCTTTCTGATAAAACAATGCATGCAAACCGCAAACGAATAAGAGACTTGGAACTGATTTTTTTCTAAAACCCCCCTTTTCAGACGCCCAGAAAAACTGTGTACGATCAACTCAATCAGATCTTGAGTTCCGAGGATCAACTTCCAGAGAGCATCATCCTGGTCAGCACGTCTGACTGGCAGGGACAGGTACGGGAAAGAGAACTTATTAACATTATAGTTTCTTTATTTTTGGGACCTTTTTGCCGGTATCAAAATGATGAACGACAATGCATATATTATCAGAGCATGTTTGTTTGCATGTTTTGCCTCAAGTATTTGTAGTTAATGCAGACTTGATGCCTTGCAATAGGTATCTATTTGTTGTTTGAACATCTTAACACCTGCTTTATTGCCAGAAAGGGTAAAGCCTATTCTTATAGTTTCCTTGGTTTTTTTATTGTTAAACGTTGTAAAGATGCAGCCCGACAATTGCTTGCTCACGCCATTCCTGACGGAAAGGCCTCCACTAGAGGAAGCTGTCGCAAGACCCTCTAGAAAAGGGTATTTTGACGTACTCGTCCGCAATGGACAGACATCTTGAAAAGTGGTGGCATGTACTCGCCACGCTTTACCTCACAATATGCGACCTATGAATGGGCCTTACAGTGGCTCTTGAGATCGAATCAAACTGGCGACCTCTGACTAACAAGACCAGTATGCTAAATATTACACCTCGGCTCGGCAGCAGCAGCTGTATTTATCTGTAATCTAGAAAGCCTCTGCAATTTCATGGCACAGTAAAATTATAAATGCAGTACACAGTCATAATTGAGTGCATTTAGCATCTGCTTCTGTTGAGCTCCTCTTGTACGGCATGCACTTAAGCATACTAAATATGCTAATCGTCCCAACTCGATTTGCTCAATTTTCCAAGCTATCTGAAAAAATAAAACGTGACAGTAATAAACATGTGACTTATCAAGTAAAATTTGCTTAGGAGAAAATAAATACCCTTTAAATGTGGTGGTATAGTTGCATAGGTGGATTGTCCACATTTCTACGAACCTCTGGCCTCAGCTAAAATCAGTGGCTCGTGATGTCTAAGCCATTTCTGAGCCCACCCAACCCATTCACATATCAGCACTGATTAGTGTGGTAAAGTGTGGTCAGACGACTCCCATGATTATCGTGGTAAATCAGCATCAGCATTAGGGAGACAAAGGCGTGTGGACATGGCGCTGACTCTTCCACAACGTTTGGATGGTTTGCTTTTATAATACTACTAACAAGTAAAAAAAACCTTCGCTAACAGTGCATGTCCAACCTCTGGTGAGCAATAAACATTATTGGAGGTGTCTGGCATGTCTGTGTGTGTGAGAGAGAGCTGCGATTGTGTAGCGGTTAGCGTGCTGCGCTACAAACCCGGTGACCCGGCTTAGATTCCCACGCGTGGTCAACAATAGTGACGATTATCTGAACCGGTCCTGGGCCTCAGCCATAAATGAGTACCTGGTGCGGTGTGTAAACATCGCCATTCTGGAGACATAGGCGGGCCCGGGCGTGGTGCTGGCCACCCCACCCCCTCGTGTGTCGTCCCAGCCTTCATAGGTGCTCGCTAACAGCGCTTGCCCCAACAGTCAACTAAAGGCTATACGGGGGATCTTTGTCTTTGTTTTGTGTGAGAGCAGTATGTGGCAGAGTGCCTGCAGGAGAGGGGCCAGCCTGTGGTCTGCACCTGCTCCTCTGCTGATGTGCAAGCCGCCTTCAGCAACATCGTCTCTCGCGTGCAGCGCTTGTGAGCAACTTCATTCAATTTCTTTAACGTGTCCACTTATCCGTGTGTCTCTTTGTATATTCATCAAACGGTTATCATGAATCCAAGGATTAACTCAAGGATAAACATCACGCTCAGTGGCCCTCCGCTGTGACTGCTTATGCATTTGGACTTGAGTATTAATGAGTGTTATTTTATGCGTGCCCTAGAGGAGTCCTGGTGGTATAAAAAAAAACGTGAATGTTTGCTTCACATGTCTATCGGTTGCTGCCAAAAAAATATATTTGGCAACGTTAAGCGAAAAAACATTTGTGAAGTACGGCTACTTGCATCATGCAAGGCATATCTCGAAGTATTTGTGGACCATATATGAGGCATTTAATTTAAGATATTAAGCATTTTATTTTTATTTTGGCAGGTAAGGCCCACTGAGCTATATAGCTCTTTTCAGAAACGACCTGGCCACAAATGTGAGCTCGATGATGTGGCTTATCACGTGGAAATTTCTAGCAGCCAAATACTCTTAAGCGCATGCTTCTACTGTGCACGCATAAATATATACTGTCTGCATGCATTAAAGGGAGGAAGGTAGGTTGGAAAATAAATGTTTTCAAATGAATATTAACTTTCTCTATGCCAACCCGAATTTGTGCTTGTTTTGGCATAGTTGGTATCCTCATTGCAAGAGGCATTTTCATTTGATGTATGAGAAGCAGATTGTTTTATGTTAGTGCTTTGAGTTTCATTTTGTCTTTGATGTACCCATAACAAAGAAATGCAGTGTTTATTTTAAAAAAAATAGTGTTATTTAATCTCAGGCGGACAATCTATATATATCTGTTAGTTGTTGCAGGCGTGTTATTTGCAGGACCAGGAATTTATTTTGGTTTAAATAGTTTTATATCCAGATTGTATTTCCTTGCACAGGAGCAGAAGTCAATTGTTGCATGCAAAACAAGGGTGCTTGCAAGGCAATTCTCATCGTCTTTTAAAATGTGTTAAGTGCAGAGAACAAAATCTTCCGTTCATGTGATTCCCAACGGTTAAAATAATCGCATTCAAAAGAGAAAACACCTTTATGAAAGCGGTTTAAGCTGATCCCCGACCACCGTCCTATCACTCTGAGGGATTTATCGCTTGGCCAAACCACCATTTTTTAATAAATACGATGTATTTATAAAACGTATATAAAAATTTCAAGGTAACAAAAAAAACACATTTGAAACTTGTGTTGTGTTTGTGTCTCTCCGTTCATCTCCATGACAGTTGTAACACGAACGCACAGACGCCTCACCCGATCCGACTGGCAGTGGCGGGCGGGCAGAGCTACCTGAGTTATGTGTTACGGCACTTTGTGGAACAGCTGTCAAACAAGACGCCCGACTGGCTCGGCTACCTCCGCTTCCTGCTCATCCCGCTCGGTCTGTCGCTAAGCCAGCTTGGAAACAACCATTGTGCCCAAACATATAGAGTATCTTGGAATAGATATCCGTTACCTTTTCTACGACCAAATTACCCAGAATGCGCCCAGTCTCGTCAGATCTCAGAAGCCGATCACATTTGAGCCTGCGTAGTACTTTGAACGGTTAACCACCGCGCACAAACGGTTTGTCATAGGGCCTCCTTGGCTATGTGGTGGGCAGCAGCAGAGGGCAAGTACACCAAAATGCATTGTTGTACTGTACACCTGCCTTCGCCAACCCACACTGACTGGTATGGAGAAGTACCGTCAAGTGGCCTTAATGATCCACAGATGTGGGGAGGGTCTCATTCAGCAGTGGATGGGCAAAAGTGATCAACATGTCAACCTTAAGTTGAAATACAAAGGCTCTGGCTATTATTGCTCAAGCTGTCTGCCCATGGCCTTTAGTTGTGATGTTTTTGTTAGCGAGTTGAAGTTGGTAACCTACCTAGATCCTCTACCAACTTTTATATTTGTATCTATGTATGTTGAATTTCTTTCGCACCGTACATGGCCAACCGCAAATAAATGTTTCAATAAATATTTATCACAAATGTGTATTTTCTGTATTAGATCTATTTCATCATGTTATTTTGTATTGCATGAAATTCATCGATTTCTTTTTAATGCAAAGCATGCATTCTTTGCCCAACCGCCTGAAACATGCCTGTCCACCAACAGCTCCCCACCCACTTGCGAAGTACCTGGCCACCATTGATGGCAAATACGGCAACGCTTTCATGGACGCGGCGTGGAGGGAATTGTTTAGTCGCGCCGAGGCTCCCGTCACAGGTATTCGTTCATATCGCCCCGGCCCATATTTTACATTGCATCAGTGGAAAGATTTTATTTTTCCAAAGGCCTCTTCTTAGGTTGGGGTTCTTAAGTACAAGTTTTTACACCTACTTCTTTGATGATATCTTTATTGGTCCTGAGCCCCCCCCCCCCTTTCACTCACCCGCTTTGACGAGCATGCTTTAAAGTATTGTCAAACAATCCTCGTGACTTGCACGGCGTACGGAGGCCTTCATTTGGCAGTGGATTGATAAGGGCTATAGATTATTATTATTATTACCGTCTTGTACTTTGCACGTGCTAAATAAATGTAAAAAAAAAATCGTCACCAGGTTTGGACTTTACGGTCGCCCTCGACGTACAGAAATGAAGCTGCTGGTACATGAACGAAGCTGCTGTGCTGCGCTCCGCTGTGTTGTTTGTGCTGTAAAAAAAAAAAAGGTAAAATCCTCGTATGTCCTTTCAGAGCCGCTGGACGTGGCGTCGCGCGTCCTGCAGTTTGTAAGTGGAGCTGTGGTCACGCACCAGCTGCCAATTGCCGAGGCCATGCTCACGTACAAGCAAAAGAGGTGTGTAACGGCCGCACGCACTCGCCTCTCCGTACGCTGGCACGTTATCAAGCAGGCTCGTCGCCTGCATTATTTAGATTACGCGTGTCGCTCATGCGAAGCAAATACGTATTGCTGCCACAGCTTTGGTTTGGTTCTACGGGGTGCAGTCTCGGAGCTGTACCTGATCCCATTCCACGATGTGACATTTTTTTTGTCTCATTGAAATTGCTGAGATTGTACTAGATAGGACATGTTTGATTTTGTTTCTATCTTCCTTCAAAAAATGTGTGCATAATATATTGGGTTTTTTTTTCCAAACAGCCCAGATGAAGATTCTTGCCAAAAGTTTATTCCCTTTGTCAGTGTAAGTGAAATTCACCTATTACTTATTTTGCATGCATATTTTTCTTAAATAATGAGCATTTATCAAGATCAAAGGTCAGTATTTGTATGATGCTGTGCCATATGTTAAGTCAACAAGAAACAGAAATCTTATCTAACGTATTCGTTTACAGGTTGTCGTTGTCGGAATAGTGGAACACTCTTTGCCCGGATCAGGTAAATACTTTTGTTCAACTCACAAAGCAAACCTTAAGTAACGCTTCAGTGCTTGAGATAAGAGCCCACTGTCCTCCAGCCACCCCTCTCCCATGCCCTTCTCTTCCCATGCCCTTCTCTTCCTCCCCGAGTGAGTGAGTTCCCACTTGCTCCGCCAAGGCCTCTTCCCCTCTCTCGGCATAAAAACAAGCCACCACTTCATCCCACTCAACACTCGACTCCCTCTCTCTCAACTTAACAGTCGATTTCCCCCCCCCCCTCCACCACCCCCCACCCCCTCCATTTCCATCTTAACACCACAATTAGCAAAGCTTTTATGCCCCCTGTACACCACGAGGCTGTCGCATTTACATCCTTGGCCATGTTATTTCAGGCGATTCGGACGATGGGATGCTCGCCACTCCAAGTTCCACGGCCCTCACCTGTACTCCTCCCTCCACGGGCTCTGCGGGCAGTGGGCCCACACTCGGCCCAAGCCAGGGAGTGCCAGCGCGAGAGGTGGTCGCTACTCCACCCTCGTCCCCATCCGTCACCAGTGGACTGACTGCCTCGGGGTACGATGCTCGCGCAGCGATACGGCCGCACTTCTGCTGCGCTCGCGTAGACTTGCATCAGTTGCCCCCCTCGACATTTAATGCCAGTGTGCTCAATGGAAGAAAATTGTTGACGTCTCTCTGCCTCCAGTCATATACATCCGCCCAATCAAAATTCCCTTTATGCTTTATTTTATATTTTGTATGCTTATTTTTCGGTTCCTCATTTTATCTCAGAGTTCTAATAAAAAATTTAATTTCTTTTGGACGTGAAAATAGGCTCTTTGATTGAAAAATCGATGTTTATGTTCACAATATACGCAAGGAATTGGGCATATAAGAATAATTTATGCAGATTTTATGTACATGTTAATTTGAGGCTAATTGAGCCAACAAACCCTTTACAAGTGAGACCAAAAAAAGCCCAATAAACATTACCAACACGTTGGTAAAAACAAGACTGAAATGTAAATTATTTCATCTAATGGCCCCCAAATTGTACCAATTCGTCAAATACCTAATAATATAGGCAGACAAATCCTTGCGTACGCACAAATCCTTGGGCTGACGGACCGCTTAACCATTGCTCTCCTTATTTCCCTGAACTCAGCGCATCCGGTGGCAGTGGACCGCATACATCCAGCCCCGGCACGGAGCTCATGGGGCTGCAAGTGGACTACTGGGCGAGTCCTGCCGGCTGGCCTGCCGAGCGCAAGGCCGGTGGGGAGAAACGCGAAGGGCCGGCCGCCAAGAATACGCTCAAGAGCAACTTCCGCTCGCTCGTCGTGAGCCGCTTGCCGTCCAGCGGAGACAGCCTGCCCACCGCCACCATGTCCATGACAGTCGTCACTCAGGAGAAAAACAAGAAGGGTAAGGCAGGCGACGGAGCTGCGGAGACGTCGAAACGGTCCGCCGTTCTTGGTTGTCGCTCCGCAGCGAGGTGCAGCGGCCGGCACCATTTAAATTGGTGGTTCTTAACCTTTACTGCAGCCTTGCACCCCTTTGGTTCGCAATCAATCGTAAAATAATGTTAATAAATACATAGGGTTTGATGGAACAAAGTAGTTGTACTTACGTGCCCGTGGTTAATTTGTCTTTCGATTATTTACCTTCTAAAAAAATACGGCATGTCTCCCGCCCCCAGAAAGGGCATCACGCACCCCCAAGGCGGTGCGTGCCCCCCAAGTTAAGAACCACTGGTTTAAATACCGGCGTAGGTTGTCGCGTTTGTGTGCTGCGTGGTTCTCCCGAGTTTTGTTTTTGGCGAGTTGTGCAGAACGCGGAACAATTTGCAATGCAACTTGATAACATCGGAGAGCTGACCAACACCGTTGCCTAAACTGATTGCCGGTGCATTGTTAACACCACAGTTTTGTTTCCTTACCACGTCCAGGATTTGAGTTCCGCCTCGCCTTGCATTGTGAAGGGATTTCCGCTCTCCATTCCTGTGGAGCCCCACTGTGCTTTAACTCTTCCCTTGAGTGCCGAAGTGTGTTATATTCTTGAAGGGGATTACACTTGTTTTTAATGTATGTGGTACATTTTTTTGTTGTCAGCAGAGGGCATTGCAGCCAACATGTATTGTTGTGCTGTATTATCCTCCCAGCCTCCTTTTGCCTGGCTTTACAAGCATGGTAATAGATGTTCCAATAACCCACATGACCCATGGCAAGAGAATGCTCTCAGCATGCAATGGTTTGACAAAGTGCTTCTTCCTATAGCTGATGTAGATGTTGAGCAACAACTAATTTTACCTTCAGATGGTGGAGCCAGCCAGTGTAATTGCATCAGGAGTGTAGCCCAGTGTATCGCTGTGATACCTCCTTCATATTTGTGAATTGTGAATTGAGCTGTTAAAAGTTCCATGGTCTGTTCTTGGTGACCACACTCGAACACTGGAAAGTTTTAAATGTTCCATTTGTGTGTCAATAACCACATCTGCCATGGTGTGTACGGATGCGGTTTTGGGTTGCCCTATAAGCTTCGCAGAAGAGAAATATCTGTTTTATGCACAACTGGATTTATTGGCAATGATGCGGTACAAAAAATTGCCTGCGGTCCATCTGCTTTGTCCACGTGACCACTTGTAAATGCGTGTTATTTATCACCACCCCTCCCGCCGCGCACGTGTCTGTCCAGTGATGTTTCTCACCAAAAAGCCCAAGGACAAAGAATCTGAGCCCAAGAGTCAGGTCATGGAGGGGATCAACCGCCTCATTTGCACAGCCAAGCACCAACAGACCATGCTTAGAGGTTTGTTAATTCTTAACGTTTAGAAATGTCATCGTAATTTTTTTCAGACTAAAGGACATGAATGAATCAAATACAAGGGTTATTCAAGTCTGCGCATTAAATGTGTTTTCTTCGATTTGAGTGATGTAGTTGGGTTATTTGATTTTAACCGTTAATTATCCAAACCACAGTGTTAATCATGAGATGAATAAGGGCACGTGTTTCATGAAAACACAACCAATGTTAAAAAAATCATGGTCTTATTCTGAGTCGTTAAACATGGTTACAAACATGGTTACATTGGCAATAGAAAATATAAACGGTGGGACAGGGTTATATTCTATTCTTCCATATGGTATTTTGCCATTTGCAAGGGTTTTATTACAGCAGTGCTCTTTTTTTTAATAAAAACAGAAGAACCATTGTCATGGTTAGATATGTTATTTTGCTGTTTATAAGATTATATTTGCACAAGTTTTTGCAGGTGTCCAATATATCTTTCCAATGTGCATTGGGCCTATATCTACCGCGTATTGTTCGGCACGATATCTGTCATTTATTGCCACATGCTGGGAGGTTTTCAGAAACTCTGTTTGGCTCCTGCAGAAGCTCGCAGCACGTGGAGCAAAAAACGTCAGACATGAATACCAAACAACACGCGGTGCAACCTAAAAACACGTCGGAGAACTGCTACGGGTGCATTTGACGGAGGATTTTCACACGATTCTTTTCACCCACAGTGACCATTGACGGAGTGGAGTGGAACGATGTGAAGTTTTTCCAGCTGGCAGCTCAGTGGTCCACGCACGTCAAGCACTTTCCTGTGGGCGTCTTCGGCTACTCCAAACCCACCTGCTAAAGAGGGGCACTGCTCCACACGGAGGCTGCCCGAGTCAGATTCGGTGTTCACCAGAACCGAAGGGACCCGGTTCAGCGTAGTCGCGGAGGTATGAGAGAGCCTAGCGACATAAAGCTGCCTATTTGACGAAAGTGGCATAGTTAGCCCAAACTCGAAGGCATCATCGTGGAACATCGTCGTAGAATGTTGTCTTCGCATGCAAACGCCTACTGCCAAAATAACCTACTAATTTGAGGGTGGACCATTATAAGCTAAATGAGTGGCTAGTGGTTGCTTTCAAGGTTTTTTTGTGTCAAAATAAACTCTTTTGAAATGTACCTCCATCAGCTTCACTCACATCAAAGTGTCTTGGCCAAGTTTTTTCAAGGGCAGAGTGCGGGGCTGGCGTGTAATGTGTTTAGGTGTATGGCACTACTAGTCTTAAGGGTTATTTTTGTTAACACGGGGATATGTTGTCCCTTTGCCTTAGCAGTGTTCAATATGTATTAAGCGTAATGTTCGTTTTTTCCAGTTTTTTTTTAAGTTTGGCCAGAGCACAACTGCACCATGTTTGTAATAAGAAAAAAAGGTCAATTTTGTGTTCATGGTTTGCTTTTCTGAGCCAAACACATGTAAGGTGTCGGTGCGTGTGTATATGGGCACACATTTGTGCAAATTGTTACTGTTACTGAAATATAATTTGCCCTAGATGTTTAACTGTCAGTATGTTGCTTTGCACAGCATTGTTTTATTTTGTGTTGGATATACATTCTTGCCTCTGGTTTTTATTAATCAGAAAACAAAATAAGTATTGCACATTTTTGTTATTTACTTGAGCCTAATTTGGTTTATTTTTTTCAAACGATGCACACATTTGAAATACTGCTGTTTTCAGCTGAACCAAATGCCGATTGCTTAACCCACACTGGCCTTTTAAGAATAAAAAAAATGTGTGCCGTTAAGTTGAGATGGGGCAGTGTTGCAGTTTGGACAAGAGATGGCATCGTTTGCAGTTGTTTCCCAGCTCTAGAATTCAAAACCCAATTCGCTTGCCTTTTTGGCTCCTGTAACTTTTCACAAAAGCACAACATTACTTTTTACTTTGTTTAGATGTTTATTTTGTGCACTGTAAATTACACTCCTTGTGTATATATAAATATAAACTGTCATTTGTTAAAATGTGATGTGTATTACTTTATGCGTACGTTTGTGAAAGCACTGATTTTGCTAATTTGTGTTCACAAAAGGGCTTTTTTGCTACATATAAATGTATGCTCACTAGGTTTTACACTGCATAAATATATTGTTGGCTTTATTTTGACATCTGGACAATGTTGAGAATTGCGACCACAGGTGAAATTCTATGTACATTGATCAGTTAATTGCCCATTTGCCGGAACCTGAAATTTGTAACAAAAATAATCTTGTTTTTTGTATTGTGTTGTGTTGAAAGCTGTGAATGTTCAAATATATGGAACTCTTAAAAGGAAAAAAAGGATGTGATTGGGCTTATCAACATTGTATTTTGGAAGAGCCAGTCTTAAGCATTTGGGGCCTTGTGCAAAGTGTAATTTTGGAACTCCTAGTTCTGGCATTAAGGATTGGGAGATCTTGCACCTAAAGTTACTGTACATCTCTTAATATGTGGGTTGGTCATGGCTTATATGCTCACAATTTCATTAAATAGCCATTTCAAGCCTTGTTGGGGGCCTGGTGCTTTTACACACATTGCATGCCCCTTAATTCCGGCTCTTGTTCACATGTACATTTTTTATAGCTTGAAATGACGCATATCGCTCAACCGTTGCAATATATGCTGTTAACTGCTGTTTTACTCAAAAAAATGTTGGTGGATTTTTTTTCTCATTTTATGAGTGGGTTGTGTGGATTTAGTGTTGGACAAAATGTACCGAATAAGTCTTAAAATAAAATGGATTCGATTAATGCTGTTAAATCTCTCGGTTTAATTTTTTCTTCCTTTTATGTCCGAATTACCAATTTATTTTGTTTGGTGTTAATATTTAAATACATATGTATTTCATCATTACACCTATAACATTTGTTGACTTGTCAACAATACTTAAAGTCCGTTCTAATTCAAGATATTGCTGCAAAAACTTTGGGTCACCAAATTATGTCACCATCATGAACATTACAAAAATACCATTGTCCTGTCAGTCCACTGCTCAATGAAGGCATCTCCACATGTCCTTCCAACTTGACCACTGCTCCCCACAATAATGACCTGAATGAATTAAATTAGTGGAAATATCGCTCAATATTATTAAATATTTTATGTTTGCTTCAGTGTGCAAGAGCTTTGATAACCGTATCAATGTTTTCTGTCATGCCTTTTTATCGTGTTCTTTGATATTCAAGTCTTTCAAAATCTGATTGAAATGTGGCCAACAGCAGAGAACCGTTTCCGAAACAAGGTCATTTTAGACAAGTGGGATTTGGGGTTAGGACACGTTGCAAGAGAGGATATTGCCCGGTGGTCGAGGCTGACGATGGAATGGACAGCCAACGAAGGGGAACACAACTTAAGGGAACTTCCGCCACAGAAGGGCGCAATGAAATCGGCACGTGGGAACCGGCTAGATCAGCGGTCGGGAACCTATGGCTCGCGAGCCATACATGGCTCTTCCAGTGACGGCATATGGCTCCCAGACAATTTTGAGTTGAAAAAAAAATCAGTTTGGAACTGATTTTAAAATACTTGTGATATTACTTAATAATACTGTGTACCAGACTACAAGGCCATCAGCAAAACCATGCAGCACCAGAAGTCGCATTAAAAGTAAGACATTTAATTTATTATATGTTAAAAATACTATATGGCTCTCAATTAAATATATTTAGAAATATTTGGCTTTTATGGCTCTCCCAGTCAAAAAGGTTCCCGACCCCTGGGCTAGATCGTTGCATACCGAGACCATGAGAAATGACGATGGCTTGTGCAGGCATTCACTCAGCAATGGTAGATCATGGCTGATTTATGATCGCTTGATAACTCTTGAGGTGGATAATGATACTCATAAACTGGTGTGACTGGCAATGGGCCTCATTACCACGTGTATCAGGTGTACAGTGCACTGGCCACCAAAGCACCGGGACTTGTCATGTTGCATTATTGATGGATTCATATCACTCGTAAAATATTCAACAGGGTATGTATGGATTTGCTTTAAGCAAACACTTGCATGTTCACAGGGCACTATAGCACAATGCCCATGTCTTGTGCGACGCAGAAGAGTTTGCACATGCTTATGCATTTTGTTTCAGGTTTCTTTTTTTCTTTCTTTGGATGTTAAAACATTTTCAGGGCCTTCCTGGAAACGAATTTTGAAAACTCAGGCTTTCTTGCGTAGAGTATTTCATTATTAATGCGTGTGTGTGTGTGATTTCAGTGCAGTTTCGATTATTATGGGATTGGGAGGTAGCTTGTAACCGAAGTGCTTGGAGGCCAAGTTTTGTGGAAAGCCGGAGGAGTTGTTCGATCACACATCCACGGCACCGGGGTGATATCTGTCGGAAGCAGTACTGCCAAGTAGTTACAGGCATATCTTAGGGCGGATTTTGAGTTCCTGTATGCATTTCTTTCTAGATTTGAAGCTTTCGTGACTGCAAGGAATCATATTCTTAGGTTTTTTCGGTAAAGTCACGTAGGTAAAACATCAAAATTAATGAAAATAAAATAAAACAAAAAATCACGACGTTTTGGTTACTCTTTCTACTGTATGAAACAAAAAATTGGCATAACATTGCAATCAGACATTTTTTAGACTAAGTGGGGCATTTCATGGGTAAGTGATCTATTTCAGAATTTATGCATCTATCGATCCACCCTCGATAGATTGTCATGGTTTAAGAAAGCATTCTTTTTGCCGTCGTTTGACGAACGATGCAGTGGCAAAGATTACCGCCGCTGCAGATGTGGAACCATGAAATCATTTTTTTTATGGCTGGGAATTGATCAATTTACAATTAAATATCAATTTCTAAGGGAGTTATGCTCGGGGGGGGGGGGGGGGTTGGAGGGCGGGGAGGGTGGGAGGGGCGTGACGTCACCACGCACGAACCCGGACCGACGCACTGGGATGCGGGTGACGTCATCACGCAAATGTACGCGGTGACGTCACCACTGCCCACGTCCCCACCCGCACGCCAGCCAACCAGGAATGCAGCTCGAGATATTTTTTCTAGATTTGAAGCTTTCGTGACTGCAAGGATTCATATTCTTAGGTTTTTTCGGTAAAGTCACGTAGGTAAAAACATCAAAATTAATGAAAATAAAATAATAAATTTTGATTTTTTACCTACGTGACTTTACCGAAAAAACCTAAGAATATAGATATATTTTTATTGTTTCTAATACAGCGTGGACGAACGTGTTCGGTTTTTGTTTGTGCCACCACTGCTAATACAGCTATTTAAATATAAAATAAGATAAGCAGCATCACCACCACCAACAACAACTTGGGTGGTATTTTCAGATTCTCAATCTGGGTGTGATGACGTGTGAAGCCACGTGACGTCATTGCTGGTGCCGCGTGCTCAGGGTGACGTCACGTTCGGGAAAATAATTCACGATGTAACACGATTTTTATTCCTGGGTACTAAGTGTTTTTTTTATAATTGCTTATGCCTCAAAAGTATAGAAAATTGTTATTCCCCACAAACTTTGCTTTTGTGACCAGGACTTTACGTGAAGGAATGACACAAATGCACACGTTTTCTCATTGAAAATAGGTAAATTTCAAAATAACACTACCCAAATTGTTACAGTGTAATGCATCGTTTATTCACACTCAAGTGAGCCAGAGCAGGCGACACGCCGCGGCTGCATATGTTATTTAAGAAATACATTATTTAAAAATATATAGGAGAAAGATGGTAAGGGCTACAACACATTTCGAAAGGGGGGTCATATATTGCCGTTCTAAATAATAAAGCGCAAACATCAACGGGTGTAGCCACAATCAAGAAATTGAGATTGATCATCAAAATAAAGCATACGAACTATAAAGTTACACAAATGACGCTCGCGCCTGCAACAAGAACACAAAAAAACGTCACGCGCCTGCGACAATACACACACAAAATGACGTCACGCGCCTGCAACAACGCACACACAAAATGACGTCACGCGCCCACAACAATAACACACAAAAAAGCGACGTCACGCGCCTGCAACAATAACACACACAAAACAACGTCACGCGCCCGCAACAATAACACACATAAAATGATGTCACGCGCCCGCAACAATAACACACACAAAAAAACGACGTCACGCGCCCGCAACAATAACACACACACAAAATCGACGTCACGCGCCCGCAGCAATAACGCACACACACAAAAAATGACGTCACGCGCCCGCAAACAAAGCACACACACAAACAACAACGGATGACGTCACGGCGCGCCTGTGAAATGACGTCACGGAGCCGGGTTCCGCGGCGTCGCGCGCGCGCGAGCAGGGCGGCCCCCCCCCCCTCATCCCCCGCCATGTTGACAGAATCGCGGCCGCGAGCGGAGGAGCGGCTCCTCCTGCTGCAGAATTAACTCCGCGAGCCTCGTCGAATAAGCAAAAAAATAACACGACAACAAATAAAATATAAAGATTAAAAGCCATTTGGAATTTGCAAGGGGAATTAAACGAGCGGCGGCAACAGCGGCGGCGGCAGCAGCGGCGGCGGCGGCGGGACGACGAATCTTGCGTGAGTGTCGCTAATGATTCACCCGCTATTCGCTATTAATCATTTACTTAATGACACGACGACGATTCAGACATCCTTGCCCCCCACTAACCTCACCCGTCTTGTGTTCTAAGTGATGTGTTTTGATCGGTTTTTAGTCGTCCGGGGACCATCGTGATATTTCTCTCCTCACGCCCGCTTTATTGTGATCATTAAATGTGACTAATAATTTTTTTTATATTGTATCTTTACATTCCACACGGAGTACGTTTGGTTGTTGTGTGATTAAATTAAACTGTGACTTAATATACAGTATTTGTGTTTTAATGTTTGAATCGCTCCATCACCCCCGTCTAACGGGTAACCCACTGGTGGTGGGGGGGGGGCAGCACTTCATCCTACTTGCTGCACTGCCCCCCCCCCACAAAGACAAAGATCCCCCGTGTAGCCTTAACAGACTGTAGGGGCAAGTGCTGTCAGCGAGCACCTATGAAGGCCGGTACGGCACACGAGGCGGTGGGTGGCCAGCACCACGCCCGACCGCCTTTGTCTCCCCTGTGGCGATGTTTACAACACCGCACCGGGTACTAATTTGAGGCCGAGTCGACCTAGCGGAGGCCCAGGACCGGTTCAAATAATCGTCAACTGGTTGTTGGCCGTGAGCGGGAATCGAACTCGGGTCGCCGGGTTTGTTGGTCAGCATAGCGCTAACCGCTGCACCACCGCTCCCCCCAAAAAAACATTTTAAGCCAACATGTCATACACTTCCCACAGGACCTCAAATAACTATGCCACATAGTATGTGCCCCCCCCCACTGCCATCTTTGCTGTCGAGGCCCCCCACTCTGGACACGTGTTCCCTCTTTAACTCAAGAGGTCATTTACTACTGCTGCAGCCCCCCCCCACCCACCCACATATTTTTTCCACAAGACTTTTGCCCTCTTGTTTTAAGCGCGTAAACATATCGTATGTCCTTTAGCCTCTCATTGCACCATCCCGCAATGCTTGTGCTGCTCCCCTTAAAGCCAAAAAGCCACGTGCTTCCGATCTTCCCATACCATTGCCTAGCCTTTAAGCCAGCAGGTCATACATATATCCTGCAAGCCCCTATCCCCTTATTTACTTATCTCATTGGACCCAACACCCCCTATTTATTCATTCTACAGGACTCTCGCTCTGACCAATTGGAAACATCCCCTCCCACATCCCCTGACCTCTCCTGATGACATCTCCCTAACTGGATGGGTGACCTTAACTCACCCAGCTCCTCCCTCCCGGCCATTCTCACACACCAGATGGATGCACCCCCCCCCCCCCCCCACACATAAACTACATTTTCAGAATCTGAATCTTTATTTTAGACGAGAGGAATCCGATGAGCTATGAAGCTTGTTTTTACAGATGTCTCTGTGTACATCACAACCCCCAACTGGAGCATACTTATCACCAACATAAATGCCACCCCCCAAAATATCTTATCTCCTGAATTACCTCTCCCACGTACAGTATTTATTTGACCCATGCAATGTCCCTTCCCTCGCCTGCGCCCACACACTGGACATTGTGTCTTAACTCCCGGACCTAACACGTGCCTCTTGCCCCCCATCATCTACAGTATTTTCACTTTGGGGATAATTTACACCCCCACCCCACTGCTGTACACTGTGTCCTCTATCCCTGATCACTGGCGTACTTGAATTGGCACTATAGACCTGTTTTCGAATATGTGCAATAGCAGCGCGCAATAACCCCCTTGAATTTAAGTGCTGCTGACAGTAGATATTTGCCACTCGGAGCAGGGACATTGCTGTTTTGACTCAGCAGCAACACCGTCTGCCGATTCCACTTGCGAGTGAGTCAACAAAGCATTTATTTGTCGAGTTTACGTCATGTCTCTTTACAAAGGTCATTGTGTTAAACTGAACCACTCGTCCGGTTTGTCGGCTGCTTCTGCCTCCCTTGTTTGTTTTAATATTTCCAGGCTGAGAACATGATGCCTTCTCGTTATCAAATACAATGTCAAATATCCTGCAGTAACGTATGTGCAGTCGTATGTAAGGTGAATTTTTTCTGCTCAACTTGATATAATGAGAGATCAAGAAATGCGCATTTCATGCGTTGCCTGCAGTATTCCATGTTCAGAGCTATGTAAAGTGCATGGGCAGGATCATATCTTCCACAAATCCACGTAAAAAGAATATGAATATACTAAATACATAAGCGCTACCCTGAAAGAAAATAGTACGATGTAACGTCTATAAATATATTTTAAGAGCCCATAGTTGCAGTAAAAATGTTGTTTACGTTTGTGTACACTATTTTCACGTCTTCATTAGTAACATGCCATTTTTGTGCCTTGATGTTAATTAGATGCTTTGGGGTTGCTAATTTGTGTCCAATAATTGCTAGGCTGTTGTCTGTGCCGGTTTACGAACGTGTCATTATGCTCGTGCGCTGTACAACTGCATGACCGTCTGCCCTTCACAGGCCTCAAGACTCTGATGTGGCTCGCTGGCCATGGCTTACTAAGAGCACGCTTCATTGCCTTTTCCAGTGTCTTCAAGCATGTCAATTATGATTCTGAGAGGTGCACAAAAAATAGGTCATTGATCTGAATATGTATTGAAGGTCGTCACCACACGAGTGGTTCTTACTGTAACAAGAAATAGTGCTCGGACACCCACAGACTTGCATTGCTCTATGGGCATCACAGCTTCATACGCGCCTTTTACTTGATAAGTTCGTTGTTTTTATTCATGGTAAACACAGATCTAATGCATTTTCACACGAGTCTAAGATTAATGTTAAAATTTCATACATTCGACCACTACATTTTGTTGTGACAGAGTAATTTTCTAAGAAGCTTTGCTTTTTATATTTTACATTCATCCCCTTTTAATCCTCATTGTGCTATAGGCATGACATGAGACAATAATTTCATTCGAATCTCTCAGAGCAGTGCGATCCTTCGTGTTCGAGAACAGCCCATAGAAGCAGATGCCACAGAACTATCGCTTGAGATGCCCAGGAAGCTGTGCTGTTTTGTTCCTTCTGTAATCAACTCAAACGCGATGGAAAGCACGTGTTATCTATTTTGTTCTAGATTTGAAGCTTTCGTGACTGCAAGGATTCATACTCTTAGTTCTTTCGGTAAAGTCACGTAGGTAAAAATTTAAAGTAATAAAAATAAAAATCACGACGTTTCGGAGGCAACACAAGCTTCCGTCTTCAGGTGAAACCGTCACAGCAAAATATCTGTATCTATTTTGTGACATGCGACATTCCCCTCCTCCGTGCTTGTTCACCAGGTGCGGCTAGCAGGTGGCCATGTCTTCCATGGCGTGCCCCAAGTCGGATGCCCCAGAGCGCCTGTCGCAGGAGGAGATCCTGTCGAACACGCGCGTCGTGATGCAGGGGCTGGAGGCACTGCGCAATGAGCACCACTCGATCCTGGAGTCGCTCATCACCACGCTCAGCTGCCTCAACCGCGCCGACGAGGGCAGCCTGGTCAGCGAGAAGACCGGCATCATTCAGCACTCGCTCGACTCCATAGAGCTGGGCCTCAGCGAAGCTCAGGTGAGTCTCAGAACGGGACCGGGGAGGTGGTTACATTTGACTAGCTGAAGCTGGCACGGATAAGATGCAGAATTACCGGCATGATGTGTGTTTTTTTTAGTAGCTGAGATCGATGCGGTTACAGTTTTCCAGTGTGAGGGCAAGTGGATAGTGTTTTCGTAAAAGAACCACACTGGCATGTTTTCTTTCCAGACAGAAATACAATTTCTGTTTTACAATAGAGATCAAAAAATGTATAATGGTCTTTTTTATACTCTTAGGTTTTTTCGGTAAAGTCACGTAGATACAGTAAATCTAGCTGTGACGGTCCCACCTGATGACGGAGACTTGTGTTGCCTCCGAAACGTCGTGATTTATTATTTTATTTCTATTATTACTTTTATTAATTTTAATTTTATTTTTTACCTACGTGACCTTACCGAAAAAATCTAATAGTATGAATCCTTGCAGTCACGAAAGCTTCAAATCTGGTCTTTTTTATGTTTCAAGGTAGTTCCAGGTTTGCATGGCATTAATTTTGTTGTGGCTGTGATGGCAGTGCGCACAGTTGCCTGCTCTTGAATGATGTCATAGGATCTTTAATGTCCCTGTTGGAGTAGACCGTTCACTTTGGTAACGCCCTTAAGCATCGTTGGATAGGAGTGGAAATTGCCAATGACGAGAAAAAAACAACTTGGCATCAGTGTTGGGGGCATGAATCATGACCAGACGAACCATTTCCATCGCCTTCTGTATAATCGCTCTTGACATTGCCACATGTCAAGGTGGTTATGTTTTCACCGATGTCTGACAGCCTTGCTGTCATTGTCAAAAGATATCCCACCTTTTAATCAGTGGGATAATGACCCATCATCATGCAATTTCTGTGTAGATGTAAAAAATAAGGCAATAAAAACTCCTGTTTGAATATTGGTGTAATTTTTCAGCAAATTTGTCTTGGCACCATTTTTGTCATTCTTCTGCTCCTAGTTGTTTGGGTATAATTCTATTGTTTGTATAAATGCATTGTGCATCTTTGATGTGCATGTATCTGGCTTTGCTTCTGCGTTTAAATAGCCATGCCAAAGAGCCTTGCTTAAGCTTTTGTTTGCATGGATACAGAGGGAGTGTGTTGCTAGGTGTGAGATCACCATAGTGATAACTGACTAGGCTGCAGTACAGTAAAGCCCTATCTCGAAAATAAATTGCTCACAACGACATTTTCTTTTCACTGCCATTCTCGTTTAGATACTGCACATGCATTTATCGTTTGAATGAATAAACCATCCACCAAGTTGGTATAGCTATGATTTTTATAATGAAAATATATTTATGGATATTATACATAAGCATTGGTTTTCTAATCTAATGTTATAAAAAAACACAATTGTATCATTGTACAATTGTAGGGAGCCTATTGTATGATTTTTACAAGTATTTAGGTATGACCACACCGTGGTAGCACTAGACGTTTTCATGAAAAGTCTTGTTTTCCTTTTAATGCAGACAATTACAATTTATCTCGGTAAGTTTAAACTTCAAAGAAATTGCCACATGCTTGATATGAAGACTAGTTGAACAAAAATAATGATGCGTATCCCTGGCAACGTGATTGAAAGCTTTAATTATTTACATAATATGTTCCCGATTTTCAGATTCATAAAAAAAATTCGGGCCTAGATAAATAATTTCGGATGCTCCAAAAATGGGTTTGTTTTGACTGATTCAGGAAGTTAATTTTGTATCTATTAATTCACAGGAGGTAATATTTTCCACGTATTTAACAGGAATTGGTGTGAGGTACACCCTTTTCTTGCCACAAGTGATGACACTTGGCATTGGATTACATTACTTTGTAATGTAAATGCTCCGAAAATCCTGAAAAACATCTGACAATTTCCTTAAGCCAGAAAATATGAAAGTGTTGAAATATTAAACCCCATCCCTCATTAAAATTATGTATCACTCACATTTGCATCTTTACAGTGGAGTAAGTTTGAAAGTGCAGAGAAAATGGTTCTAAAACAATTTTCCCTAATCCCTAAGGGGGAAAAAATGGATGGAATGCCTGCCCTACTTTAGACGGACATCCAACCGCAAACACTTTGACAGGCTTGCTGTCAAATCCGATAATGTTTTCACTTGTGAATCATTTTATTCTTCAGCTTCACTGCCGTATGAAGGTTCTGCATTTGCAAATTTTGCTTCATAAGTGGCCCCCTCTCAGAACACAATGCATGCCTTGTTGTCGCCATTGACATCTTCTTCAACTGGTCACAACTCCCGGCCGCATGACTTCCAGCATGCAGCACTTACGTCAGCAGGGACTCATGACACACAAAAGATGATTGCCCTTGTTTGAATTAAAATGTTTAGGTCTGAAAAAGCCCACGGAGTATGTTGGCAATTCCGGAATGCGTCTGCCCATACCATGTCCCCCCTCTGTACCCGCCGGCTGGCTCTCACCCCCTTGCGTGGCGTGGCGCAGGTGATAGTGGCGCTGGCGTCGCACCTGGGATCAGTGGAGGCGGAGAAGCAGAAGCTGCGCGCTCAGGTGCGGCGGCTGTGCCAGGAGAACGCGTGGCTGCGCGAGGAGCTGGCAACGGCGCAGCAGCGGCTGCAGCGCAGCGAGCAGAGCGTGGCGCAGCTTGAGGAGGAGAACCGGCACCTGCAGTTCATGGGGCAACTGCGCAAGTACGACGACGAGGCCTCGCCCCCCGTGAGTTTCCTTCCGCTGCAGTGTTTTATTTCGTCAGATTTTTTTTGCATTTAAGTCATCGTTATAGTTCATTTCGTTTTGCCAAATTAGCCCAATTGTAATATTAGAATATCATAAGTTAAATTATAGTTCTCGCACTCGTAAGAATCGATTTTCAGCGGTACGTTGTTATGAGACTGCCGTTTAACTTGAGCTCGTAGAAAACAACCATAACAAAAGCACCAAAATCTATGGCACTGTTGTGTGAATTTTTTTGTCCTGAAACATACCGCTGCCGCTAATTGGAATTGGTTTCATGGCTCATAAGCACAGTAATGCGAAATCTAATTGACACGGCACAACCATGTCTGGGAGAAAAGTGGAAAGATAGATTTGGGTGGGTGGCTGGGGTGAGGGCTACCTCTTTGTTTTAGCGCAATTTTTCAGAGCAGCAGTATTTAGCACTTTCGTACCATTTTTTTGTATAACCTTTTGTATAGGCATGTTTAATACATCGATATTGAACAACAACTTTGGCCGTGCCAAAGGCAATCTCAGAGGCAAAGGCTGCATTGATTGTGTTTAATTTGGCAGTAAGACATGGGAGGTCACAAGTTGGCACTGCATTGTTGTTGCCTAGGTGCGTAGTGTTAATTGCTATTTTTTTGTTGGGCCTGAAGGTTAACTTTTGTACAAGTCTCTAAATGTCGTGATATAAAAGCTTTGTTTGAAGACATTCTATGTTGTTACTAGATTCAAAGGTTTCGTGACTGCAGGAATTACTCTTTGGTTCTTTCGGTAAAGTCACGTATAAATAAATTAAATAATAGAATACGACGTTTCGATTGCAACACAAGCAATCGTCATCAGGTACAAATGAATGAGAAAACAAACCTAGTAAACTTAGAAATATAATGCAATACAACACAGAGAGTCGGCTAACATAAGTCCACACCCTACCCGGTTGATTCCGTTCTTCCAGGTTGGGTGTTGACATTTTAATTGCCCGTGTTGCTCGTTACGATGTTTCAGATCAATTTAAACGCAAAACATGCAAGATTAAATACACCTGAAGTCTAATTTTGTATTTTTTAAATTTCTCCTATCTGAACTGTTTGATGTGACTGCTCCTCTTTGAAAATGGATTACCAGCGAGTGAATTGTATAATTGGAGTGTGTGGGTATACAGTTTAGGTCCACGGGGGTTCACAACTGATTGATCTTTACAGGAGGAGAAGGATGGAGAGTCCTCCAAGGAGCCCCTTGATGACCTGTTCCCAAACGATGAGGATGAGCAAAGCTCCAGCAGTGAGTGTTGGCGCGTCCTTGCACACACAGGATGCTCTCAACCGCAGCCGGTCGAAGTCTCTCATCTTGCCTTTTTAAGCTCTCATTTATTTTAGAAATATCAGACAGATCTTTTGGTTGTTTGAAGTTGGTTTGTTGTGTGAACATTTTTTTATTATTATTGAAAATGTGTCTTCCTAAAATTGACTTCCATGTTAATGATCTGCTTTCAAGTTTTCTCTTTGCTATATCCCTTGTAGTTTATATAATGACTACACGGTACAGTGTATGATGTGGAAGTCACAGCAAGTGGAAGCCTTCTGCCTTCTCGAAATTGTAAATAACTCGTATCACACTACAGTCTTTCTTGCAGTGCAAGTAGCCTTTTAGGTTAAGTGCTTTGTGCTGCAACTTTTATACTATTATTTGGGCATTGCTGACCACGGAAAAAATGTGCAAATAACAAGCTGTTATTGTGGCTTATACGCCACGTTTCTTTTAAATTTATCCCAGTGTTCTAACATTCCAGCTTCACATGCTTACATTTTTGTTAAGATCTCTCTTGGCAGTTTTAACTGTTCACAGACGTAACCGTTTACAGCCGGTAACAGCTATGCTAGGCAGCGGCCTTGGAATGTGCCAAGTGTAACACGTGAATCTAAAGTGTCACATTGTGTTTATCACGCTCTTTTGTTTCCCTTCTGTTGTTGAGCGTGAGACTCGCGAGGGCTCTGCTCCTCTTCCTTACGGGGTGTACAATAAATCACCCAATGTCGCCGAGGGATTGCAGTCTCTCCCATTCCAGACAACTTCGCCATTATTTGTGCTGCCCTCTATTGTAGGCAGCATAAAATCGCTATTGTATGTGTGCACCTGATGTGTGAGCATTTGTGCTGTTGCCACTTGTCGTTTGAACTGTGTGGCCAGGTGTGTGTGTGTGTGTCTCTATGCTCCATTGTTATCAGTGGTATTTGGTTTTGTTTCTTAGTCTATATTGTATACTTGTTTAGTTTCATATTTGTATGGTAGTTCTTCGTGTTATATTGCAGTATTTTGTGTGTTTTATATCACGTTACATTTGGCTGTTTTGTACAGAGACGGGTAATGTTTTGCCGGACTAGGATCCCAGGGAAAAACGTTTGCAGGGATGCCTTGAGCTCTACTACTTAGGAATAGGTAGGTTCTCCTGTTAGGAATATCAATGTTACATCAATCAAATTAAGTGAAGACCCAGCAGCTTATGGCCAGCACATGTATTGCTTCACCAATGGTACTACGGAATGTCCAAGTGAAATAGCATAGGTTTCTATCTAAAATCTTACTTGGTCATCTGCAATGTGTGCATTAAATAATGTCCGAAGCAAAGCTGAATAGCTTGGCAATGAATAAGTAATAAGGTTGAACAATTGCATGCAACCGGAATGCCAATGTATTTAGTATGTTAAGTCGATGCAAGACCTTTTTCGTATTTCCTTGAAATCACCTTTTTGGATATTTTATTTGCTCCATAGCCATTTCAGAAGGCGTTAATTTAAATGCATGTTTCCATTTTCCCCACAGTACTTTGAATCATTATTTGATGCACAGTTTCCTAAAATGTAAAATGGCTTGCCAAACAGCTAAAATGGTTCATTCCAATTACACGTTCATCCATTGTATCTTGACAATTTACTCACCCGCCAGCAACTAGCCAATATAAATAGCACATTTATTCAACTAGATTTTATATATATTTCCCGCATTTGTCCTCCCGCAGAAGTGATCCTCACATCATGAAGATGTAGAGCCTTTAATTTGGCACATTCCATTAAAGCAAGGGTGGGGAAAATACAACTGATCGGCCTTGTGTGACCTGTGACTTCATTTCATTCAGCATGCCACTTGAATTCAGCTTCCAATCAGGATTTATCTTATCCAATGCAAGCATCTGAGCTACACCATTCGGGTACGAGAGGGGGAATATTTTCTACCTAGCAACAGTGCTTCTAATTTTAGCGCACTTAGCTACTTTTGTCAATACAAGGGCCTCTTTCCTTGACAGAAGTGACTATAGTGTATTTTATTGTTGTTGTTTTTATCCTGCAATATTCCACTGCTGGGCAAAGGTCTCCATGTTTCTCATCTTTTCCTTAGTTGTTCTGGAGTATCTAGCAGTGACCTCCAAACTCTTTTATGGTTTCATCTCGCCATCAATGCATCCGTCTTCCCCCATGCCTTCTATTGGTATCTGTCGTAAATTTTGTCCAGCTGTCTGTTTTGTTACGTGACCTGCGACATGTAAATTCCATCTCTCTGTGAAGGCAAAGCTTCCACCACCCCAAAATGAAAGGGTGACAGAAAGAGGCAAAAAAGCAATCCATCCGGCACTGCCCACCAGTGACACGTGCATCCCCCGGTTTCTGTGCTTCCACCACAGTGACCCAGTCTCGAGGCATATCGGGCGCGGCGGCGGCGCAGCAGGGCGGCTACGAGATCCCCGCGCGGCTGCGCACGCTGCACAACCTGGTGATCCAGTACGCGTCGCAGGGCCGCTACGAGGTGGCCGTGCCGCTCTGCAAGCAGGCGCTCGAGGACCTGGAGAAGACGAGCGGCCACGACCACCCGGACGTGGCCACCATGCTCAACATCCTGGCGCTCGTCTACAGGTGGCTGTGCTGTGTCCTCGGCACTTATTTTAATAATAATTCAATTTATAACGCGCGCAAATTTGCGGACGTAACGGCCGCAACTCAGAGGCGCGGAGCCAAGCTCATTTTATTTTCTTATTTTCCGTGCGGTGTGGCTTAGATGCTCGATCATGTGCAGTGCTTGCCATATTCATACTTTAAAATAGATTTTTCTGGGTTTTTCCAGTAACATTGAGCACAAAGTCAGTATGCACAGATAAGCACTCGGCAACACATTTAAAATGTGTTTTGACAACGCAAAAAATGCACCGGTTAGACTTAAAGTTAACTAACGTGTGGATTCAGGGTGGCCAGTGATCATGAAAAATTAATGATAGCTGTGGGATATAATGTATCCGAGTAGATTTCAAGTGAAGATTTGGAGCAAACAATATCTACAACCCTGCAGGTGCATTATTACATTTCAGGATTATGAGCGATGGCTTGAGGTATTCTTCTAGCAATGGATTGCCCATGGCTAATGATTGTGATGACGGTGAGTTTATCTTTTTCTCTGTCAATTGTGTGTCCATTTGTATAGGGATCAGAACAAATACAAGGAGGCAGGGAACCTCCTCAACGATGCCCTAGCCATCCGAGAGAAAACCCTGGGCAGAGATCATCCAGCCGTGAGTTGCTTCGTGCTACAACAGTCACACGATTACTCGAGGGGCATGCACAACACGGAGCAAGATCACAGCTAAAGAATCTTATCTACCCTCTTAAAAAAAGTCAAGACATTGCTTGATAAGAAAGGCGTTTAATTGAGGGGCATGGTAATTGAATTGGTATTTTTTATTCAACAATATTTTACATGATGTCTGACCAGCTGGCGGCAGTGGTCAGAGCCCCGTGTCTCACCGATCAAAGGGCAGAGTTCAAAATCCGGTACGGGCCTTTTGTGCCTCCTGAGCCTCGGTAAAATGAGCACCACTTCGATACGCATCAAGAGTGGTTGTCCTGTGGATAGTGACCCCCGTCATAGAAATTTTGAATTACCACCACTGTATCAGGGCTGTTAAATGGAGATCAGAATCAGAATGTATTTTCCTGGTGGAATCCGATGAGTTATCAAGCTCTTGTTCACAGATGTCCAGTAGAGATGAACGCAATGCCATGCTTGGGTGGAATTTTGCCTCACTTGATGCAGTAATTTTAGCTGTGACAGTCCCACCTGATGACGGAGACTTGTGTTGTCTCCGAAACGTCGTGATTTATTATGTTATTTCTATTATTACTTTTAGTATTTTTATTTTTTACCTACGTGACTTTACCGAAATAACCTAAGAGTATGAATCCTTGCTGTCATGAAAGCTTCAAATCTAGAATTAATGGAACTTATTTTTTTCATGAAAATGCATGCATTCTCTTGTATTTGTTTTGCTTCAGGTGGCAGCCACACTCAACAACTTGGCAGTGCTGTATGGCAAGCGTGGCAAGTACAAGGAGGCGGAGCCCTTGTGCAAGCGTGCGTTGGAGATTCGCGAGAAGGTAAAGGCACTGGTGCACGGGCCCACCTACTAGTCTGCCCCGTGGAATCGCTGCCATGCCTTGCGGAGTTAGCAGACGCTCTTGATAAGAGAGCATTGTAAAGGATGCCATTCACACGGTTGTGAAAATATGTAGTGTTAAGCAGATTAATGCAAAGCAGTAAGCTGAGCATTCAAGGGCAAATACTGTGTTTGTGAACTGTTATTGGTTTAAAAAATATTTTTACATATGCGGAGTACATTGGTAAATATACAAAGCTCTACTTTTAAATGTCTGTTATCCCCCTGAAGGTAAATATTTCTGATTGAGGCAAAGAGTCCCACAGTAATATAACAGATTCATGAAAAACATTTCCTGAATGGCAGTCAGCCAAAATGATGACGTCTTCGTTGTCTCAGTTACAGCACAAAAAAAATACTTGTTATTTATATCAACCTATTTACGTATAATTTTGCTGAAGCACCAACTTCATGTCATCTGTTATACGAGTTGATATCCTAGATACATTTATTAAAAACCCCAAATGGATTCCTAATGGTCAGCATAATGATGTATAATCACTGCAGCATTCGTTAAACCGGTTAATATGACTCCATTTCAGACAGTTATAAACCGATTCATTTTTGAGCTGTCAACCACACACTGGTACCCGCATATATTATTTCATAAATAAACGGTTTACATTTGAAATTGTGCCCGACATTGGCTCTGTTTGTGATGGACTTTCCGCCGTGACAGGTGTTGGGAAAAGACCATCCAGACGTTGCCAAGCAGCTAAACAACCTGGCACTGCTGTGCCAGAACCAGGGCAAGTACGAGGAGGTGGAGACCTACTACCGGCGGGCTCTCGACATCTACCTGCTGCAGCTCGGCACCGATGATCCCAACGTCGCCAAGACCAAGAACAATCTGGTCTCAAGCCGCCCACACGCTCATTAGCACTCTCCCGTGTGTGTTTTAATTGTGCCCCATGTGGTTGTTGGTTGTGCCGCGTGTTGTTGTTTGTCGCGTGTTGATGGTTGTGCCGCATTTTGGTGATTGTGACGTATGTTGTTAGTTGTGCCACGTGTTCTTGCTCCACGTACTGGGAACTTATGCAGGAGATGAATTGAGCTGCTCACTTTTTCCCTTGATTTTAGTGTTGCCCTCTAATGCTATATAATTGTAATTAATGCTACATGATTATATAGCACTAATGGTTAGTACCCGGCGCGAGCGACAGAGGGAGAGGAAGTGAACAGCTCATTTAATTTCTTGTAGAAGCTTCCAGACCTTGGAACAAAACATCGGGCATCGTGACGAACAACACACAGTATCTACCTTAAAAATGTCACTCCATATGTATTATTAGGATGATTTACCATTTTTGAACTGAGGTTGGCTAGTCGGTGGAAACCTCCCTCTTGTGTGATGATGTTGCCAGTGTCCTTTAGTGCATTGTCCATTGTTTGTGTTACCAGGCGTCGTGCTACCTGAAGCAGGGAAAGTACAAGGATGCCGAGGCCCTGTACAAAGAAATCCTCACGCGGGCACATGAGCGGGAGTTCGGCTCTGTCGATGGTAATTATGATTAACCATGCAAAAAAGATTTAACTACACATATTTGAACCATCTTATTTGACAGACAACTATTCTTGAGTTACTGTACAGTTTACTGATAGACAGCCAGTTTTGTTTTACCATGTTTAACTTTTTTCACACACTGGTTTCCTGCTATAAGTTTTACCCACCAAGCAACATAGCAGGAGGCTGTTTCTTCCTGACCTGCTTTTGTGCTTTTACCATCTACATGGCAGAGGCTCGGTCTCATTAGCAGCAGTTGCACTTTAACAACTCTGGCTCTGGCACCCCCCCCCCCTCTCAGCCAGTCTACATAACAAAGGCTCAGTCCTTTGTTATGTAGACTAGCCGTAGTCTCAAGCCGCACCTTACCATAATAATAAAAAGGGGGCCTGTCCTGGCCCATCCCCCCCCCCCTCAACCAGTATATATACGGGGTAGTATCTCTTGGAATCGCTCATTTACTTGATACAGCAAGCGTGCTGTGACGGTTCCACCTGAAGACAGAAGCTTGTGTTGCCTTAGAAACGTTGTGATTTTTATTTTATTTTACTTTTATTAATTTAAATTTTTTAACTACGTGACTTTACCGAAAAAACCTAAGAATATGAATCCTTGCAGTCATGAAAGCTTCAAATCTAGAATTAATGGTAATTCCCTCTTACCGAGTGCTTCAACATAGTAATGCCCTACAATGTTGTTTATATATCGGTAATAATACTGCTTTAAAAATGTTGTTGTTTCTGTCGTTAAAAACATCCTGAAAAGATGTATGCAGTTTTATGGCCATTCCTCGAGGTGTTAACTTTATAGATTCTGTCTTGAATATTTTTTTTACTTGGGTATTCCCAGTGTAACTGCTATGATACATCTTATTTGCTTCACCAGCCGTTTTGCGTTGACTTGTTTTTGTGGAATCATTTGTAATGCTTTTAAAGTCAACGATTGTTTTTTACTCTCTTGTAAGTCACATCACTGGTTGGTAAGATACACTGTACTTTTGCTCACGTGCTTTTGGAAGTTCCACACCGAGACCTATTAGGAGTAAAAAAAAACCACGGTATACTTCACCACACTGATCGGTGTGGCTTGGTGCAGAGGTTAAGGCAGAACCAGTTATGATATCACTTGCCACTGACGTTAGCCGTGGCCTTCAATCGTACTTGGCTTTCTCGTTCATAGTGAAGTAAGATATGCATTATGTTTTTAGTTACGCATTATATAAACGGATGATTGATGTTGATTGCTTTTTTTTACGTAATATTAAGCTTGTGTTGCAGGTGAAAACAAACCTATTTGGGTCCACGCTGAGGAACGTGAACAGAGCAAGGTGAGCTTATCCTTCATATACATAATGCAACGTTTGTAGTCGTGGCATTGTGAAGGAAGTGCGATCCTATGTCATTCACGAGTGATGTATTTCGTCGGCAGGGCAAACAGAAGGAGGCACTCCCTTGTGGGGAGTATGGTGGCTGGTACAAGTCTGGAAAGATAGACAGGTAAATCTCTAATTGCCTTTATCCGTCATGCATTAAATGTGCGCTCACGGCTGAGTTCTCAGCACATTGCCAAATGTGATGGAACGGCAGCTGAGCATTATTCAATTTAGACCTAACCTAATTGTTTTTCTTTTATTTAAAATTTTACTTTTCTCAAGGTATCACTTTTTGTGCATTCATTTAATGTCCCTCTGAATTTCTTAGAGTATAAATGAGTATGAGGAACTACTAATGAGTATGAGTAGACATTAAAAACACTGATGTAAAGTAAAACAAAAGTTTTGTTTGATGATGACTCATTGGTAACGGGTTGTTAACACAATTGCTCTTAAACGAGACTCAGGAGGACTCAAAAGTTTTTGGAAATTGCAGGCGAGATTATGGTCCGTGACATCTTTAAGTTTTCACAGCTGATCATAATCCAAATGCGGTTTTATGGGTTGGGTCTACGCGTCATCTCTTCTCTCAAGCTATCGCCACCCGCTGCTACGGGCACCTTCAGGAGTTCAATCGCTGAAGTGTGGGAAACCACACTCGGGATGTGCGACACGTGCGTGTGTGTGTGCATGTGTGTAGTGTAGCAGTTAGCGCATTGCGCGACAAAAGTGACAACCCGGGTTCGATTCCCGCACATGGCTAACACAAGTGACGATTATTTGAACCGGCCCTGGGCCTCCCCTAGGTCTCCCCTAGGTCGGCTCAGCCTGAAATGAGTACCTAGTGCGATGAAGTAACATCACTACTGGGGAGACAAAGGTAGCCAGGCATGGTGCTGGCCACCCACCCCCTCGCATGACCTGCTTGCCTTCATAGGTGCTTGCTAACGGCACTTGCCCCAACAGTCTGTAACAGGCTATATGGGGGGGGTCTTTGCCTTTGGCATGTGTCATCACGCTAACAAAACCCAACGTAACTGGTATTGGTGAACATCTCAATGCTGAAATAAATTACCATTGGGATTACACACAACAGCAACATCGCCACCCTGTTGCGAAAACTTGGCAGGACCCTCTAAAAGAGTCTGGAGAACCCAGCAAGGCCTTGTTGGGTAAAACGGTGCTCGTAATAATGTTTTGGTTGCAGCTACACAGTGACCAACACTCTGAAGAACCTCAGCGCTCTTTACCGGCGGCAGGGCAAGTTCGAAGCGGCAGAAACACTCGAGGAATGTGCCTCACGTTCCCGCAAAAAGGTAAGAGTGGGACAGCTTTTAAGGTCGCCAAACACTGTTTAAAGTGAACCAGAGGGAGATCACCTGTTAAGGGGGTATCCCATTTGTAGTGTGGTGCTTTGTGCTGTATTAGTTAAGTCTGCACAAGCAATATATAATTTACATGATGGGAGGGGTGGAAGTAATAGCATTTCGGTTAGAACATTGTTTATTGTAATGATCAATTATTGGTTTACTAATTTAAAACTTAAATTGGGTGACAAAACTCATACGAAGTGGTATATGCCACAATGCTATTTTATATTTCTTAAAAGCCAACATAGCAATGGTAATTTTAGTTAAAAAAATACAGTACAATGGCGCATGTCCGAATTACTGGGTGACTGAGGAAAAGGCAGATATGTGAATAGCTCACATATGAGTTAACTTCTGCAGAAAATTACGGTTACACCACACACAAATACTGCACTTGGGTGGAGGAAGTTAATTGACAAGGGCGGCGGCTATGTGACCGTTGGATATGCGGTGGTGCTGCATTGTCAATGGCGGTTAATAAACGTGCACAAGCTCGCTCGACCATCTGCTGGCGTGGTCCCTCTGCCGTGCAGGGTGTGCACCAGCCCAGGGTGTCGGACGTGCTCTACGACAATGAGGTGTATGAAAAGCGCCGTGGCCAGAACGGCACGAGCTCCAGTGAGTCGGGGAAGGTGGACGGAGACGCAGAGGCCAAGCGGGACCCAGGAAAAGTCCCGGAGTGCAACGGGGTATGTATGTACATGTATGTTGAATGTCTTGTTCGCAACGTACGTAGCCAACCGTGCTAATCACAGGTGCGGGGGAAGAACTAAACACGAAAATAAGTTCTTAAGAAACTAGTTTTCAATATCGATTTAAAAGTCCATAGCTCCAGTGGCTTCCTAATACCGGAAGAGCGTTCCAGACGGCCACAGAAGCGCATCTGAAAAACGCGCGATGCGGTGACAATCTTTCTTCAATTGCTTTTCAAAAAAAAAGTGCATGAACACCAATTGGGAAGCATCTATCATGCTTCGACATAGCCTGGGGCCATTGTGTATAGAGACACGAATTCAATTAAAATGTCGTGTGATAAGGTTTCTATTCGTTCAGATTGTGGCTCTGGTATATTTAGATATATTAACATGTGTAATGAAATCCTAATTAAACTCGTGGAGTTTCCCCCCCCCCCCCCCCAATAACCTTTAAGGTTCTTAGTTCCCAGACTCAACACTTCAGGCGATGCAAACTCGCAGCCATTAAAGAGCTGGGTCCATTAAAATTTAATGCGGAAATGTTAACCTGACGAAAGTATAGAGACAATAAATATACAAACTGCAATACGTTTAAAATACGTGATCGTCGTGTACAGGAGGGAGGCGGTGGGCTCAAGAGGAGTGGCTCCTTCAGCCGTCTCCGTGCCTCCATTCGGCGCAGCAGCGAGAAGCTGGTCATGAAGCTCAAGGGCAGCAGCAGCAACAAGGAAGCCGACAGCAAGAACCCTGGGTTGGACATCGCATCCACCAACTCGCCAATGTTATATATTAGTTAACTTTCAAGAATTAAGGAGTGTTCTGAAAACGTTATGAGCTGCTGAATCTCCTTGTATGTATGGGGCGCTGCGGTGGCAAGATGTTAACTACCTTGCCTGTATATACAGGCCGTGGGCTCGATCCCGACACCCGACGCCTGTATATATGGAGTTTGCATGTCTCTCTCCCCGTGGTTGTGTGGATTTTCTTCCGAGTCCTCCTGCTTTTTCCTCCACGTTTAGAAACGTGTGCGTTTTAGAGTATTTGGCTGCTATAAATTTCCACGTGATAAGCCACTTCGTTGAGCTTTCATTTGTGACCAGGTTGCTTCTGAAAAAGCTATATAGCTCAGTGGGCTTTACCTCGTTAAATAAAACAAATAGTTTTAGTTTAGTATGTATGTTGAAATTCTTCCACACCATACACAGTAGGAGGATCAACCTTCTGCAATTCATATATTCAAAGGGGGGCAATAAACTGATTTAAAGAACTACAAACCCATTAGCCTCTTAGCTTACATTCATAGTTTTTTGGAGATCAGTGGGAAAACATTTAGATCACTGTCAAGCAACCATGGAAGGCTTGTAGAAATACTTCTCAACCATTGATAGCAAATTCTATTGAACAGGTTGTGTAAAAGACTAAATGAATTTCAATCACCATTGTGCCCAGCGTTTGCTTACGTGGATTGTAAAGTCTTCCAATGAGCTAGCGTGTATTATCTTTAAATTGTTGATATGTTTTTATAAGACATGCACATAACTTCTCCTTTTCCTGGAGGCAAGGTACATTTGTACAGCCCCCTGTCAATCCCCTGCTGGTTGTATGTTTTAACTTTCTCACCGTACGTAGCCAACCGCGCTAATCGGAGGTGTGTGGTTGAAGGCCTCTGTCATGTCAGCAATCATGTGGGATATTGACCCGAACTTTACCACGCAGGTCAATGTGGATTGGCCAAAGAGGTGTGGGGCAACCCCAGGACTGATTCAGATCAGTGACCATTGTTATCCGTAGCCAGGAATAAAACTCAGGTTCTCGGGTTCATAGAACAGTTGCGTGAGCCACCGAGCCATTGCTGTACCCCCGTGTTTTAATACCATGTCCACGTGGGGTTTTTTTTATTGCAGCATGAAACGTGCCAGTTCTCTGAGCACACTCAACGTTGGTCCCAAAGCCGAGGATGACGCCTACCAAGTAAGGCCAGCCCTGTCTCTCTCTTAAGACACCCTTTTTTTGTAGCCATCTGTTCTGGACACCCTTGCCCCTTACCTAATCTTCCGTAGTCCTTCGTGACCCTAATCAGTCTTGCACATCACTTGCTTTTGTGAAGCCTTATGTCGACATTTGTCACTTGCCTAAAAATACTGTGGAGTTTAAAATAGTCTGGTTTGAGGTCGGTGTTAAGAAGTGATTCTTGTGTTGTGATCCTTGTCAACCCCCCCCCACCTCTCACCCTCTTCCTGGCGCTCTGCAGAAGTCACTGAACAAAACCCAGGGTCTGAGCGCAAGCCACTCGGACCTGGCCCGGCGAGGTTCCATTGAGAGCACCAGCTAGGAATGTCAGAGCAAACATTAATGCACACACCGACCATTCTCCTCTCTACAATAGATCCATTCACATATCTACACAGCCTTCCATGCCTGTGCCAATTTCATTTGTCCTATATGTTCTACCCATATATTGATATAATCACCCATTGCCTCTGTGTTCCGTGATTTGATGGATTGACTGCCTGTAGAACAAACTTGGAAGCACAGTTTTGTTGGTGGAATTTTGAATTCGAAGTAACGGGCAATCTACACGGTTACTTCATCAGCTTATTAGTTGGTTGCAATTTAGAGGTACAATATCAGCATTAAATGAAGGAGTAAAGTGCGTCTACAAGCCCTTTGAGCCTGATCGTTAAGATTGCTCATATTCATTGAATCGTTCATTTAAAAATGTGTCTTAATTTTTTTTTTACAATCCCTGTGTAGTGAGAAAACCCACACTCTATACTCAGGATTCAGAGAAAAGTACAAATATATTTGAGATATATCCTGATATAAATGTATATGTCTCATAAAAAGAAGTTTATGGTTGCCAATTCGCAAATGGTCACCTTTTGCAAGACGAGACAGAACCATGTTGGGCTTACTATAAATGAGCAAACAGTGGTCATGCACAATTGAGATCGCAGAACAAAAGTGTGTGATATCTGTCGGGAGTTGGACACAGCTGGAATTCGCAGCCGAGTATGTAACACCTAGGAGAGCTGTTGAAGTGGAACAGAATCAAAACGATGAAATAGAGGCAGACTTGGACGACGTGTGGAGTGCTTTCTGAAAACTGAACTTGATCATGAAAAGCAACGTACCAATGTGCCTAAAGTCGAATGTTTTATTCAGTGTGTTATTACCTGCTAAGACATGTATCAGAAACATGGACATTAACAAAGAAAATGTAACCAACTGAAAAGTGTGCACAGCATGTCGAGGTGCTTGCTTGTAATTACATTGAGAAACACACGGAATATGTATCGGTTAAAAGATAACATGCTGACTGTTACAAAAAAAAGTGGGCTTGGAAAGGACACATCGCTAGGAGGGATGATGGCCAAGAATGTTCATGGAGGGGCAGTCAAGGGATGGAAAAAGTCTTAGAGAACATCCATCGCGTAAATGGAGCAATAACATTGTCTCGTGCGCTGGGTGGATTATTACATCACAGAATTGTGAGAGAAGGCGATGACTTGGTGAGGACCTCGTCCAGCAGTGGATTGATCATGGTTATTGCTGACATTTAGCTTCGCTCCATATATAAGTGATTTGTAAACGGACCTGAAGGACTTGGCACAAAGAAGATTCATCTTTTTGTTTCGAAGGCCTTTACCGGAAACACTTGACTAACAATCCCAGCTTCTCATAAATTATCATATCTTAGTCAATTGCAATGTAATAATTACGTATAGAGGACCTACTAAGATCATATGAAAGGCAACTTGTGGTAGAATATAAAAAGTGTATTGCTGTATATTTACTAGTACTGTACTTTGTAAGGCAAGCATGCTAGAGTATGCATCATCTTTTCCCTCATTTTCTCAAAGAGAAGTGCTATGATTTTCTAGACTGTTTACAGTTTACCATTGTAAATAGAACGTACATGTTTAAATTATTGAATTTTGTAGATAGTTTAAAAAAGTCGGGAGGCATATGAATAAAGAAATACAATTTGTTTAGCTTATTACAAGTAGGGCTCTTATTATTTACATTCAAGTGGCTTTTTGCCAAAGTGAAAAATCACCGGAGGCAGGATTACATTTGCCAACCGATAGGTTTCGAGCCTTTGTCTCAACCCCAAATCCAACCCACCGAAGCTGTGTGATTGGATTGGCTTAAGTGCCTGCCAGTGGCCCAAGCTAACGGTGCTGCCCCCTGGCTGCTGTCTGTGTGGACGAGGGCACGTTGCCCCCGCCCCCTCCCCTTGTGTTTGTCCCGCGTTCTTTGTCCCGTGTTTCAACGCTGAACATCCATCCAAGTGCGTTCTAGAATGTATCCGCTTTAAGACATGCAATGCAACATTTAAAAAAAAAACCTGAAATCATTTTATCCTCAGCAGATATGAATGCGATTTCAGATTGTCCGTGGTTGAGCAATGCTTGCACTAAATATGTAAAAGGAAACCATTAGTTTCATTTATGAAGTACTTAAAAAGTCTGTATTTTGTCACCTATGACCTTAAGATTTTAGCCATTTGTTCCTTGTCTTTTGGATGCTATATAGGCGCATGTTATCTTGTGGTGCCAGCCAAGTTCTCTGTCTTGAACGTACCAGTTCCATTGTGTAAACTGATGTAGGTTTGTAGTTTTGAAAGGATTGAGAGTTATATCGCTAGAACGTGGACCAGACATTTCCTTTGGTTACATTGAAGCAGTTGAGTTTAGATGGCGATATACAATTAAACGTTTCAAAAACATGTGTCCCTGTTTTTGCAAGTTATTTCCACAAGTACTGTTATACATTTAAGTGAATAGCTTCAAGTTGGGAGCTTCTTAAGGAACTGAAGTGTACGAAGAAGCATCCAGCACATGGATCAAAACGTCAGACATGGTTAGCTGCAGATGTCCTGCCAAAAGTATAAAATAAGTTCTCAAGAAGAGTACACTGGTTACTAGTGGACTTCCAAATACGTTTTTATGTATATTTATAACACTTACACTATTCAAAGATCTCATGGGTGTGTGAAGCGAATAACATTTAAAAATTATTTCAAGAATGTTTTTATTACTGTACAAAATAATTTACAGCAGACAATGCTCTATCATGGAGGAGCAATTTATAATTCATCGCGCCGGTTAGCTACAAACCCCATGACCCGAAATAGCTTCCCGCTCACGACCAATACAAGTGACTTGTATGAACTGCTCCAGGGCCTCCCCTAGCTCGACTCGGCCTTAAATGAGTACCTGGGGTCGTCTATAAACATCGGCACTGGGGGGATGACAAAGGTGGCTGTACGTGGCATCACCCACCCTCTTAATGTGCCGAGCCGCCCTTCGTAGGCGTTACTCGCCAAACAGCACTTTCCCTAACAGTCTTCAGGCTATGCGGGAGACATTTGTTTTTGTTACATCGCAGGACCGTGAGAGATGGCGACAGCTTGGGGGAAGAGTTCTTCACCCAGCAGTGGATTTACTGCACGTTTTAAACACTTGTCATTGGCGCTGCTGGCGCAGTCCCCCGGCGCTGTGCACAAAATCCTGCTTCCAGACGAACTCTGAAACTGTACGCGTGGGGTCCGTCCCGCGGCGTGCAACTCCGTGAGCATGTGTACACCACCAAGGTGCCCCAGTCGATGCTCGTGCTCAGGCTGTCCACGTGCAGCTCGCTCAACAGCTGTGGCATCACCTGCAGGTGTGGTAGCAGCATGCACCCGATTTGGTAAACCGTACCACCAGGTGGAGCCCCACGCAGAAGAAAGAAAAACTGTCAACATTTGTGCCGTGCAGCTCTGGCGCATTTCGGTTTGTGCCTGCGTTCAGTTTCGCGTGTTGGAAGCTCCCAGGACATATACCGAACAACAAGCGGTACACCAAAATGGCAAAATCTGCTCAGAAGCGAGCACAAAGTGGTGTGTGAGATGCTGGTGCTTTCCCTCAAATGTGTGGATTTCTACCAGATGCTCCAATTTCCCCACATATACAACACTCATTAATGCAATTGAACATCCCAAAGCCGGACCCTGATAGAGTCTTGAGACTTGGTGAATAGTTACACAATAAGAGCATTATTATTGATAACCATTATAGTATTCCCTTGTTATTCGCGAGCGATACGTTCCGGAGATGCTCGTGAATAGGAACTTTCGCAGGTAATCATATTGGTCTACGAATATCGCACGGGAAACATCTACAGTCGAGAAGTTCTATCTCATCACGTAATTTAACCTCTTTAATCTCATCACTTTCGCGATGCAGTTGTGTAGAGTTCCTGATGCTATTCGTGGATAGCCAAAATCGTGGATAGCAAGTTCGTGAATAACGAGGGAATACCGTTTTTGATGAGTTGTAAAACAATTTGCTGAGAAGTCGGGCTTCGTGAGTGTCACGAGCGTTTTCTACCTGGAACTCGAAAGTGCGGGGACTTCCACAGGAGCAGGCTGGGATGTCAGAGGCTGTGGCCACGTGTTCACTTGACACCCACAGGGGCTGTCCTTCCCGGCTGTACCGCAGCACCTGTTTGCACAAATGTCAGTCAGATCTTCACATTGGACCATTAACATGCGGGTCAAAGCATCCCTGCAAGGGATGTTAAACCTTTCCCGTTCTGATGACGTAGGTGTACGTCGGGAGTTTTTCTTCCGTACACGCATGTCATCGGAATGGAACCGGTGAGTACAATCTCTTTAAAAATAACAGCGCTACGCCCCTTTTTAGATAATAGTAACGCTTAACTGCTTGCGTGTTCCAAGATTCAGCAGTGAAAGAGACCCATCCGGGAAAGGAATAATGAGGATGAAAATTAAAATAGATTGTTACGATGCACGCTTATCATGTAACTGCTTATATTGAAGCCGCGTCAACCTTAAGTCGGTGGATGTTCATTCCCCACTTCGGCCCTCATAGTTTAGAACTCCCTTCTCCCACAGTCGATCAACAGGCCGTGTGTGTTGGGGTAAAAGTGTGGGTGTGCTCCCACCCCTTCCAAGATGCATCCCAGAAACGTCTCGCTCACGTGACTTTTTTTCTTTTACTACAGGAAATGTATTTTTCTGGGGCTAGTGCCAACAGTGAATTGGTGAGAGGGGCGAGCCGACCTGCTTGGGGTCGCGAGCGATCCTCTCCTTGAAGAGGCGGAAGGCGCGGTCGTCTGCGCTTTCCCTGCGCGCCACGGCCTCCAGCTGCTGCTCGTCAAACTCGCCTGCATCACGTGCAGCAGGGATAGAACCATCATAGGTCGACGTGGAAACACCACAGCGATGTGCTTGATGTATCATGCTCAATCCTGCTTAGCTGCAGCCATCATAGATTCTACATTCACCGTGGCAAAAAACATGAGTGTTGGATGGAATCGCGATAATTCATCTGTTTGCAACGGAGGGAAATTGTTAAATGCCTACGTCATTGTGATATTGGACCTTTAAGATGGAGCCCGCATCTTGTAGATTTTTTTGTGATATCCCCACCACCTGTGGCTGTAAATATTTTTTTCACTAAACTTAAAAAGTGCAAAGGACAACCAGGTACAACCGCAGATTAAGTATGCAGCTACAAAACAATAGCTATGTTTTTGTGTGCAGTCTTCCTTCTTTTAATCAGGTGTATTAACTGGAAAGTCTCGCACAGTAAAAAAAAGACTTGCCAACGAGATTATTCAACGGGGCCAATTCAAAAGCATTTAATCGATTAAAGTCGATGAGTCTAACAAAAACCAGCAGGGACGCACTTTCCGTGGCCGCCTTCAACGCGCCTTGGCTTGCGTCCGATGTAGCTTCCTCTTCCTTCTGCTCGTCCTCCACCTCGTCGTCGTCGTCATCATCATCCTCCTCGGCCTCGGTTAAGATCTCCAACTCGGGAAAGAGGAAGCCGTGGTCGCGTTCGGGCGGCGTCTGCGGAGGCTCGGCCGCGTGGCCGCACTCGTGCTTGTGTCCGGCCTTCCAGTCCATTGCCTGGTGCCGCTTCCCGCAGTAGGCCGCTGTGTGGCACCGCGAGCAGGCCTTGGGGCCCGGGCCCCCGCACACGAGGCACAGACGATGGCTCCATGCTTCCCCTGCCTCCTCGGACTCTGCTGCTGTCACCGCCGCTGTCGTGCCCGAGGGAGGATCGTCCGGGGGCGGATCAAAGGAGTAGAATGGGTTCTTGCGAGGCAGCTGGCAGCGCACCACCCGCAGGCAGCGCGGGTCGTGCAACTCGGCGTAGCACGTGGGGTCCCGGCAGCAGAACAGCAGCAGCGAGCGGTGGAAGCAGTCGTCGCGGTTAGGAAGAGGAGCGTACACCTGTGTGGGGGGGGGGGGGGGGGGGTGGTCCCGAGATGGTGAGGGTTAGCGACGATACCTTGCCCGTAATATGGCAGTCAGACTTTCACCGGCGCTGTCAATGCAGCACCTGGTGCTGCTATCGCTTAAAATAAAGATGGATATGCACAGACCGCCCATTGGGACATCTCATGATGTGACACAGGTCACCATCATAGCATTCATATCAATGACCACCATTATAATTCCACCTCGTGACATTACACACTGACCACTATCATGACGCTTCGTGACATCACGCTGGCCACCACCACGATGTCCCGTGTCATTCATTGCACTGATCACCAAAATGGCACCGACATCACACATGGACCACCACCATGGCGACTGTCACTCACTGACCGCCTACATGGCGCATGACGTCATGCAGCGAACACCACCATGACACAATGTAGTGACCACCATGGCGCATCATGACGTAACGCCGTGACCACCACGGCACATCATGACGTCACACAGCGGCCACCACCATGGCACATCACGCCAAACTGACGACCGACATGGCGCGTGATGACGTCCCTCTGATGCGCCGTGGTGGTGGTCGCAGGACGTCACTCCGCGACCACCAACATGGCGCATCATGACGTCACTCCGCGACCACCAACATGGCGCATCTTGACGTCATTCCGCAACCACCACCATGGCGCATCATGACGTCACTCAGCGACCACCAACATGGCACATCATGACGTCACTCCCCGACCACCAACATGGCGCACCATGACGTCACTCCGCGACCACCACCATGGCGCATCATGACGTCACTCCGCGACCACCACCATGGCACATGACGTCACTCCGCGACCACCAACATGGCCCATCATGACGTCACTCCGCGACCACCAACATGGCGCATCATGACGTCACTCCCCGACCACCAACATGGCACATCATGATGTCACTCCACGACCACCACCATGGCGCATCATGACGTCACTCAGCGACCACCATCATGGCGCATCATGACGTCCCTCCGCGACCACCAATGGCACATGACGTCACTCTCCAACCACCAACATGGCGCATCATGACCTCACTCCGCGACCACCAACATGGCGCACCATGACGTCACTCCGCGACCACCAACATGGCGCATCATGACGTCACTCCGCAACCACTACCATGGCACATCATGACGTCACTCAGCAACCACCAACATGGCGCACCATGACGTCACTCCGCGACCACCAACATGGCGCATCATGACGTCACTCCGCGACCACCACCATGGCGCATCATGACGTCACTCCGCGACCACCACCATGGCACATCATGACGTCACTCAGCGACCACCACCATGGCGCATCATGACGTCACTCCGCGACCACCAACATGGCACATCACGAGTTCACGACGCAATGCAAACGAACACCACCATAGCAGGCACGCCGTGACCACCGCTATGGCGCCGCCGCACGTGTTCTGCCGCTGCCGCCGCTCACTCCCAACAGCACCCGCCCCCCCAAGCCCCCCCACAAGCCCCCCCCCCACAAGCCCCCCCCCCACAAGCCCCCCCCACAAGCCCCCCCCCCCACAAGCCCCCCCCCCCCCACAAGCCCCCCCCCCCCCCCACAAGCCCCCCCCCCCACAAGCCCCCCCCACCACGCTCATCCCCGCCCACACCTGCAGTAGGAAGGCGCACGTGTTGGCGCACCGGCCGCACGCGAGCTGCTCGGCGAGGCCCGGCAGCGGGTCGCGGCCGAGCCACGCGGGGCGGCCTCCCACTTTGCTGGGGAAGTTGGCGGCGCGGAGACGCCACGAGGAGGACGGCGGCAGCGCGGCGAAGCCGAGTTCCACGGGGGCGCCGCGGGTAGCCGACATGGCGCCAGCTGCAGTCGGGGAAGAGGAGGAGGAAGGGGTGGGGGGGAGGGGCGGGGGTGGGGGGAATCGAGGGTCCGCGGTGAAGTGTCTCGGTGTTTTAACAGATGCAGAGGATTCATTCATTCATACGCAAGTGATTCGACGCATGCACTGTATCACAAACTTAATCATCAATACCAATCGATTAATAATTACACCACTTTTTTTTTCTTCTTGGTTCTTTCGGTAAAGTCACGTAGAAGGGAAGTAATAAAATAATAAAAATAAAACAATAAAATAAAATAATTCTCACGACGTTTCGACTACAACGCAAGCAGCCGTCTTTACCTGACGGCTGCTTTCAACCCATCCGGTTTATATTCTTTGGGTATTTCGGTAAAGTCACGTAGATAGGTTCAAATTAATAAAAAAATAAAAACTACGACGTTTCAATCGAAACGTCGTAGTTTCTTATTCATTTTATTTTTATTAATTTGAACCTATCTCCGTGACTTTACCGAAATACCCAAATAATATTCATTCCCGCAGTCACAAAAGTCAAAGGCGGGGTCAAAACGTTGCAACAATACAAAATACACACGATAATAGTGCAAAGTATAACGAAGGTAAATAAACCACTTTTAAAAATATACAACATCTTTCCAGTCAAGCCCACTAATCGTCACTTCGTGTTGACTGTGAGCGGGAAAAGCGATAACCCCTCCCCATGCCAACAGCGTGCGTACGAGAATAATCAGAAGCAAGTCCACAGGTTTCTGGGTTTTTTCTCTCAAATTCTGCGCCGTTTGGAAGTTCCCCGACCACGTGCGCCGAGTGACGGAGAGGGGAGTTCCAAAGGACCGCGGTGAAGCGTCTCGGCGCTGCCATGTGTGTTCATTATATTATTAGACGATTATAAGATACTAGATTTGAAGCTTTCGTGACTGCAAAAATTCATACTCTTAGGTTTTTTTCGGTAAAGTCACGTAGGGGAAAAATAAATAAGGGAAATAAATAAATAATAGCGCATTCATTTTATTTCTATTATTTTTTTCCATTACTTTATTATTTATTATTATTTATTTTTTTCCCTATGTGACTTTACCGAAAAAACCTAAGATTATAAGACGACGATTAGGCGATTATAAGACGACGAGCCTTTTGCACGTGCAAGGAGGGGTGTATTGCAGTCAATCTGAAACTTGCACGCGAAAAGCAGACCGCCACGTGATATTCATTGCGTTAATGCGTGTGCAGTTTGTAAAGACGCGGTGATACAGACCGATTTCATTTAAATGTAATAATCCGTTGTTCATCATGAAGCACAGGTGGTGCATCAGCCAGTCATCTCAGTCAGTCGACCTGTGGCACCTGGGTCTGCCCCGTGACCTCCTGCCAGCGGGCGTTCCACACTTCACGTGGTAGCCTCAAGGTGCACATGGCCTGGCACAAGCGTTGTGGTGACGTCACCGCCACTTAGTGGCGAATTGCGGTTGTTGTTGTGTATGTGTGTGTGTCTCATGCATACCCGTCAACCCATACGGTTTTATAACCCCGTGTTCTTGTACAGGGAAATTTGAGTTTTTCAGGTCCACACGGCTTGCAGCCCTTTCAATACGGGCATTAAAAACATTAAATAATGTATTTTGTGTGTGTGTGTTTGTGTTTCTCTCCTTGTGATGGGGCTTTGCAGGATGAACGTTGAGATGTATAAGGGGCACGGGGTGACCAATAAGCTCTGGATTGGTCTGTAATAAGGTAGGGCACTGACAAAGGGGTTGACAGGTTTGCGATTATCTGTGCAACCAGATTTGTATACCTTGGACATTCAAATTCGGCACGTTGTTTTCAGACCAAACCCCCCGCGTGAATTTGTGTTGTGGCAGAATTGGTGTCACATTACATTTGAAGCCTTTGGTATCCAACCACCATCTCGTGTAGAGCCAATGTCGTCAAATCCACTGCTGGATGAGTACTGCCTCGCCAAGCCGTTTGGTTGTTTCGTGGGGTAATTCTAGATTTGAAGCTTTCCGTGACTGCAAGGATTCATACTCTAAGGTTTTTTCGGTAAAGTCACGTAGGTAAAAAATAAAAATAAATTATAAAACATAATAACAAATAAAATAAATACTAACATTTATAGAAATAATAATAGAAATAATTTTATTTCTATAATTTCTATTATAATAAATAATAGAAATAAAATAGTTATAGAAATACAATAATTGTATTCCTATTATTTCTATTATAATAAATATAATAATAGAAATAAAATACTTTTATTTCTATTATTATTTCTATTATAATAAATAATAGAAATAAAATAATTTTATTCTCCCCTATAAAATTATTTTATTTCTAGTATTATTTCTATTATTTTGATTATTTATTTTTATTTTTTACCTAGGAGTATGTTTCGTGGGGGTTTGAGCATACTTGTGAAGGACAGATAAAAATATATGAACGGGAATTTTTAAAACAAATAGGACAGTTAATGGGGTCGTGAACGGCGTTAATTGTATTAAAATATAGGCGACTTTAACCACTGAACTTGATGTGAACTCGAAGGCGATATTTGTGATTGTGCATCGCTGCCAACGCAGCAGCAGCAGCATCACCAAACTTAAAAGGTTAATTAGACAATCGATAACGGGACGGGATTAGTTCATTGCAGAGAATGGGGATCCAACTGCAAATGCGGAGTTATGTAAAATATGCAGGGCGTGTTTATGTTAATTTTTGTAGGCGTGTTTATGTTAATTAGTGTAGGCGTGGTTATGTAAAATTAGGGGGTGTGGTTATGCAGATTTGTGTTGGGCGTGGTCACGCGCCGGAGTGACCCCCCCCCACGATCCGCTCCGCTCTCAGTGAGACGCGAAGTGGCCCCATGCCGGGTCGGTCAGTCGCTCTGCGCGCTCGATCCTTGCAACGTCAGCCGGCAAATCTCTCAACTTCCCCCCCCCCCCAGCAAACTCCGCTGCTGTCAACGCAGGCGACGGACAATCCCACGGGCTAATTTTTTTGGGGGGGGGCCGTGGAAGAGGTTCCCAGCGGCGGCATGTGCGCCGTCGAGTTTGCGCGGTCAGTGTTTAACGCGACGTCGTCGGCTGTGATTCGAGTCGCGTCGTCCGGACGATCATGAAGGAGGAGTGGGGTGAAGGAAATATCTGAAGGGTTCGGCTCAGCGAGAGGAACCAAGTCTGGGCTCTGTCACCAAACCTGGCCACGATCTCCGCGTTCCAATCAGGGGCTGGCGCGTTACCGTCACTTCGACTTTTATAATTAAAAAAAAATCTTCATCAATTCATCCTCATTAATTCAGCAGCAGCAGTGCAACTTGTCGGCGTTAGTTTGAATTAACACCCGAGTGTTGACGTCAAACAACGAAGGCATCATCAGAAGGCATCATCAGAAGGCATCAATCTACCAACAACTGCAGCAGCTCCTGAAGCAGGGTCAAGGAGGTGCAGCAGTGCCATTGTTGATCAGCAGCAAGGGAAGCTTTTAGAGACATCATTGGTCTCTGGCAAAGACACCCATGCCACCTTACTCCGACTACAAGCTTCTGACCGAAACAGAAGCACCCCCCGTGCCACCACGGCGGAGTCGTGGGTTAGGCTCACGATCTGGTGGTGCTGGTGGTGGTGCTAGTGGTGGTGCTGGTGGTGCTGGTGGTGCTGGTGGTGCTGGTGGTGCTGGTGGTGCTGCTGGTGCAGTGACAGGACCAGCAGCAGGGCTTCAGCATGGTGGAGCAGGAGGTGGAGGTGGTGGTGGTGCAGGACACCAGGGCATCACGGTGGCATCAGCCTCGACAAGTCCTGGCGGAGGGGAGAGGCGAGTTAAGTGCGTCCTGGTTGGAGACGGGGCCGTCGGAAAGACCAGTCTGGTCATCAGCTACACCACGAACGGGTATCCAACCGACTACGTGCCCACCGCCTTTGACAACTTCTCCGGTAACAGCAGCAGCGTGTGCGGGTAGACACAATCACGGTCGTTTATTTAGAGTGGAGGAATCCGATGAGCCGTGAAGCGCTTCTATTTTTTTCGCAGATGTGCCGGGCCGAGCTGGAGCCCGCTATACAGCGGTGGTTGTTTTTTGCTATTGTGGTGCAAGAATGGAAAATTCAGCAGACAATGATAACTGCTATAATTGTAGTTGTTATTCACCCCATGGGAATGTTTGGGTGGGTCCGAGTCGAGAGTTGGCGTCATGGCATGTTTTTTTTCCCCGTAACGAATAATCGGGTGTAAAATTTATTCGCTGTAAAAATTACCGTACGGTGTTCCAATTTTCGCCGGTGTTTTTTGTTTTTTTGCCAAGAATTGGCAAGGAGAAAGGGTGGCTTCCGCCAACATTTGCATCAGATCAGTGCTCTTTCTGTTTGTGTGTTTGTACGTCAACATGTGCGTGCCCCAAACCCAGGGAAAAAAATCAAGGTCTCCCGGACAGGGTAAATAAAAACGTGCCAAAAATGGTTGGATCACACTTTTTAGAAAATGTGTTATTTTTTCTTTAAAGTGTGCTTGCCAATGTTACTGTATTTCAGTGACATATGACCCACATTTTAGTGACATGTGTTGGAAGAGAGAGGATGCCTTCGTTACTCACCCTGTGAGTAAGTGTCATCTCGTGAGTAATTGTCACTCGCCCACTCCCCGCTGACCATTCCAGTCATGCAAGTTGGTGAGATCCTGAGTGGGTACCCTTTTACGGACCATCTACCATCTCCCGTGGGATGGTGATGGCCATCAGTCGCAGAAAACGCCTCGGTGATTTATTAGAGTGTCTGGGGAACTAGAGTGGTGTTGATGCCTCTCTGCTCTGGTTACTGCGTTGGTGGTTGTGCTGTACGACTCTCCAATGTCTCTTCGGTTTGTACTGCGTGCCATTCGACGTGTTCAATGTTTCCCACCGCGCGCCGAAGAATCTCCCATCATCGTGGAGCGAAACGTCGGACATCGTGCCGAACGACCCGCGCGCGACACAACCCAGAAACGCATCACTGAGCTGACCTCTGAGGTTTTTTTTAACTGTCGTGTGTTGTCGCCCGAAAAGCTGGGCAGCTACCGTAGCATATCGATGTCCGCCGGTGTGATGGGTGTTTTTTGCGATGCCTCATATCAGATGTGCAGCAACAAGGGTCAGCATTTGGTTTCCAAACTTGTGACCCTTGTACTCGAGATGGCGGGGCGGAGGGGATGGAAAGCAGTCCCACTGAGCTGACCTGCCAACGGGTCATAACTCCCATTGGCGATCGCGACGAGTGTTGAATTCAAAGTTTGACACACGAGCCGCTGTCCTGTTATTATTGGCTTGCGAGCAACTTGCCGTCTGTCTAAACTGGCACGACCTCGTGCGTTCAGTCAACCCCCCCCCCCCACCAGAGACTGGGAGAGGGAGGGGGCCAAAGAGAAAAGAACAACTTTGGAAGACATTGGGTCATAATTCTCATCCTCCAGATACAAAGTACATTGGCTCGATTGTCTCTCTGCTGTATAAGTATTTTTTGTGCCTGCGCTATTTCCACGTATCAAGTTGCACTCTGTTTTTTCCATTTGGTTCACTTGGTAATTTTTCTCCGTCCTGATACCCTTGGCCAGGGCATTCTCCCCTATTGCTCAGTCATGAACAGTTAAGCACATGACGCAGGGAACCATGCCGACGCATCGTGGTTTGCTGCTAATAAGGCAATGAATGGGTGATTGTAGTGTGGCAGTTTCCAGTTCTTGCTTGCTGAGTCTCCACGCTTGATTGGATTACAGTAATACACCAAACTGGTCACACGGCGCATTCACTCACAGGGTATTCGATGGCGACCTGATTACGGCTCTCCTACAGCGCTGTCGCAAATTCAATAGATTTCTAACTTGATGTATAGCTGACTTTTAACTCTGGGTTAAGCAGTGGCGTTTATAGAAGCAGAATTGTGGTGGGGGGGGCGGTAGGGTTTAGGTGAGAGGGCAGAACGATGTATTATATGGTACACTATTACGTGGAACCGAAAGAAAATTGTGTGATATTGCCATTCACTTTTATTGGCTACACGTGGTGTTGGGAATTTGCCAAAAACACATGGCACATCACTTAGCTCAGCACCCCTGGGTTATAACAATTTCCATCGCTTGACTTTTTTCTTTTTCAAAAGCAGTCTTAATGTAATGGAAGTGGGAGAAAATTAACACGTGAATCATGCCAAGTCTCATGCAAATGTAACGCAAGGACGTTCCATCCGCAGGTGGGAGGAAAAGCAGCGGTTGGGTTTACGTGTGCGTTGGTGGTTTGGTTGGAAAAATCCATTGTGGAAGCATTGCGTATCGTGATTTCCACAACTCGCCGACCGCACACACTTGTAACATTAAATATTTGTTTTGTATTTTACCAGGTAAGGCCCACTGAGCTATGTAGCTCTTTTTCAGAAGCGACCTGGCTATCATAAATCCAAATTCCAAATATACAGCAGCAGGCATCGGAGTCGGGATCGAACCCACGACTTCCTGTATACCAGGCGAGGGAGATAATACCTCGCCACCGTGACACCCGAAAACATAAACACATACTGGTGTAATGGTAACGGCACAAGGAGCCATGGAGAAGTCAGGGCCATACCGTGTGCGTGCGGCCTGTTGATTATATTACAAATAAGTGTCAGTGCCACGCGAGTTCACGGAAAGTGGCCCATGCCCTCCCGACGGCACTTGCGTGACTTCATCTCTCCCCGTGCGCGAGTGAGTGACGCGTGACAGAGTCGGCTCCTTCACGCGCGTCGGTGTCAAGAAGGGGTCGTCCCGGGAGCCGTGTCGTGCCGCCCTTGCCACGATCCGTTCGGGTGACTTAAATTTCGGTGTTTGTGTTCCTGCCTCTGCCCCCACTTGCCCGTGCAGCTGTCGTAGCCGTGGACGGGAAGCCGGTGAGACTTCAGCTGTGCGACACTGCAGGCCAGGTGAGCGGTGGGATACTTTGCCCGTGCCTTGCCTCATCTTGGCAACAAACGTTTACAATTAAACGGCACATATCACGGGGCCTTTTTTTGTTGTTGCCAGTATCAAAGTACAGTAGAACCACTCTTATTAGGTTTTTTCGGTAAAGTCACGTAGGTAAATAAATACGTAATAAAAATAAAAAATAAATCTATAAATAACATTTTTATTTCTATTATTGTTTCTATTATTTTTTTAATAAGTAAATAAAAATTGCAAAAAAAATAGAAATAAAATGTTTTTATTTCTATTATGTTTTCTATTATTGTTTATTATAAAATTCTCATTATTTATTTATTTTCCTACGTGAATTTACCGAAAAAACCTAAGAGTATTAATTCTTGCAGTCACGGAAGCTTCAAATCTAGAATCACTCTTAATAGGTTTTACCCTTTCTGGGAATAACACAGTAGGTGTTAAGATGTCCACACACCAAATACAAACCTTTTGCAAGGCATCAAGTCTGCATTAACCACACGTACTTGTAGTGAACATGCAAACAAACATGGCCTGATAATATATGACACTGTCTTTAAAACTGATTGGCTTACACCAGAGACAGCTTTCATCGAGGCCTTGCCTCACCAGTGTCAGACCAGAGAATGCCAAAATACAAACGGTGCAAAGGCATTGCACGTATCAAAGCAATTATAGCTTGGGTTGAGCAGCTATATCATGGGACCTTTGATAATTATAATAAGAATAAGAATCGGGGCTTAATTTCCACCTAGTTTTCCCGCGGTCAGCTACCAGGCACATATGTTTGTGGTATCTCGGTGGCTCAGCAGTATCCGTGGAGGCCACTTATCTACAACACAAGGGAAACAAACCATTTGTCTGACACACACACTGCTGATGATTCCGGAGAAGTCAAAACCAGTCCAGAGCATTGAATGACAGACTAACATGGATTTTTTAAAATGTATATATACACGTATATTTATTACATACTTAAAAACAGCACGTAAATTTTTCCTTTAAATAACTATTTACCACGCCTATTGGAGTGAAGTGTCGCACGACGTGCATTGTGCTCCACGGTGTTTGTGGATGTTTCTTCAACGGAATACGAAGAACAGCAGCGCCGTTGATCAAACACACACCACAGGCTGCCCGAGCAAGGAGCGGCCACACTTCAGGAAAGTTGCGGGTCTCCTCCGAGCGAATTGATTCCTGGTGGTTCATTTGTTAGGTGATGAATAGAATCCCAGAAGTTAATTTCCCACTTCCTCACCGATAAGGAGGCGTTCCACTGTGAAGCACGATAATTGTATTAAAGCCTGCGCAACTGGCGGCTAACAACTCTGTACTGAGCCTGCTGTTTGTTCGTTACAGAATATTTCAGGGGTCGGCAAGCGTAATAACAAGAAGAGCCGTTCTTTTTTCCAAATTCGGTCAAAAAAACTCAACATTGCAAGAGCAGCAATGCAATGTGAATATTGTAAATGTCTGTCATTAGTGCAACAAACAGCATTTATGTCACCTTACTGAAGGGAGCAAACGTAGAATTAAAAAAAACTCAATAACCATTGTCCAGCGTGGTGTGGGTATCTCTTCGCTATATTTAAACGCCACGGCGGGGGGGGGTGCGGGTTATTTGGTGGGGGGAGGCTGTCGGCCAGCTGCGACGAGCCTGACCTTGTGACCTCGTGTCGTGGCGCCCGTGGACAGGACGAGTTCGACCGCTTGAGGCCGCTCTGCTACCCGCACACGGACGTCTTCCTCCTCTGCTTCAGCGTCGTCTGCCCGGCGTCCTTTGCCAACGCGGCCGAGGTGTGGGTGCCTGAGATCCGGCGGCACGCGCCTCGTGCCCCCATCCTGCTCGTGGGGACCCAGTGCGACCTCCGTGACCGCGTTCAGGTTGGCAACCACATGAGGGGGTTGGGGGGCGGAGAGAGGGAGGTCGCTTCTTTTCTTATGCTGCTCCCACGGCCAAAAGTCTGGAATAGCATCTGTAGTATTTTTTTAGACTCTCATTATAGAAGGCGTGCTGCAGTGGCGCCGTGCTTATCACACTGGACTTGCAATGCAGAGGTCACCAGTTCAAGCCGCCGGCGTAGTTTGTTGAAAGGATGGTACAAGTTTCTTAAATCCTCCCACCTCTGTCCGCCCAGCAGTATAAATGGGTACAGCACAGTTAGTGGATCGGCAAGCCACTTGTGCTGGTGTAAAGTGTGGGTGTCCTCACCTCTTCGAAGATGTCTGGCCAACCTTAAGTAGGCCAAAATATCCAATAGAGCAAGGCCCACGGGCCACTGGCGGCCCCTGGTGGTCTTTAGTGCGGCCCCTGACGTGCGGCCCCTGGCAGTACACAACAACACGTGACAACAACCCCCTTGCAGGCGGGGTGTGGTGACCCCTCACACTGCTGATGTCTTATCAGTGAAAGTGGCCCCCCTCTGAAAAGGAGTGAAGCACACTGCTGTAGAGGCACCTCTAATGGAAGCTCTTCCACCAGCAGTAACATGAGCAAGCAATTTGCCCGGCTGCACCTTTACCACTATTTAAAGCTTTAATACAACTCCCACGTTCCTTTATGTAATTGATCTGATAAGCTTACATTTTCGCGTGCTGTGTATTTTTATTTGTGTTCGCCGTGTTATTCTTTCCTGCGGTGGGGAATTGAGCGGCGATGTTTACGTGTGGCTGCCTCGACCGGCGAGCCGCTGGACGGCTTCAAGAGCCGTTCTGGTGAATGTCCGAACTTCGAGCAGCGAGCGATTGAAGCAGACAGCGCTGCAGTTGTAGTTTATTATTCCGAAACCCAGCCTCACAATGCGGAGCTGCCCCGACTCCGCAGACCGTGGGGGCTGTCTTTATACGCCATGGCTACTGCACTGAAAGACAAACCCGGTGACATGAGTTTCATTCCTAGCCGTGGCTAACATCGGTGGCAGAGTGATATCTGAACCGGTCCTGGATCTCCATTTCACCAGCACTCATTGGACGTTGTGATGAAGTGTGGATGGTCAGACAACCGTTAATGTGGGAAGGCCTTCATCCAGGAGTGGATTGACAAAGGGCTGTATAGTAGTAATCGTACTTAAATATAAATATCGTGCTTATATATATGCATTGCCGGACTTTACATTACATACTGTATTCAATAATACAGTACTGCCGAAAGTAGTAATAATAATAAAGACATTAAACAACATAATAGCACAAATATATGTATAAGTCGTTACCATAAAAGTCAACTGCAAACTACTTCACGAGAAGAAAAAAACCATTCCAGTGAACGGCGCTCCCATCGAATAATTTGACCCGTTTTTTTTTTGCTCAGAGCTGGGTAAATAATTGACTTCCAACGCACATTACCGAAAGAGCTTTGCAAAGAAAAACAATCCGCCTGTAATAGGCAACTTGGTTGGGGGTGGCACCTCACTGCTGCCCAACACAATTCCTTTCTTACCGTAGCGGAGAAAAACGCAGCCGGCCCAGCGAGTAGCGCGTTGCAACAGGTTTGTGGTTCGATCACAGCAGCCACCCTGGTTAATACTGAGGGTTGAAATATCCGTAAAAAAGCTATGCACTGTGGGCTTCGCAGCGAAAGTATATTTATGTATGTTGAACGTCTTTCGCCACCATACGTAACCAAGCATGGTAGTCAGAGGTGCGTTAAACAACCCACTGCCGTTATCCGAAGAAAGAGTAGGCCACATTACTTAATCGGGAAGCCGCATAACAACATCGCCCCTCTACTGGCAGACTCATACCCAGCCTGCGTTCACCTTGTGCATCGCACGGTCCCCCTGCCGCGTGGCGCCACGGTGTACTGCCACGGGAGGCGAGGCTACGACGGTGACGGTGACGAACCCCCCGCTCCTGAGCTCACTTTGCTTTCAACCGTTCCAGGTGCTCATCGGGCTGGCGAAACGCGGCGAGAGACCCGTGACGGAAGCGGAGGCGCGGCGCCTGGCGGAGCAGACGGGCGCGCGGGCCTACCTGGAGTGCTCGGCGCTCACGCAGAAGAATCTGAAGGAGGTGTTCGACGCCGCGATCCTCTCCGCGCTGGGACGCGCGCCCGACGCCGGCGGCAGGTGGCCCAGGCTGCAGTGGCGCGGAGACCCGGGGAGCGACGGCCGCCGCAAGAGAGCGAGGACGCTGGCGCCCGCTTGCCTGCGCAGCCTGTCCAAGGCTTGGTGGAAGAAGTACTCCTGCTTCGGATGACGACGATGATGATGATGGAGGGCCGGGTGCTGCTGCTGCAGCGGCGTCGCGAAGGATTCGGAGGAAAGTTCGAGCGCAAAACAAAGGAAAGAAACTCTCATCGAAATGCCTTTTCGCCTCTTTTTTTACAACACGTTCTTATTGCACAAGAATTGAATTCGGTCTAAGGTGACGTGATGGTGAGGCGACGCGCGTTTAATTTAAGTGTTCCGGTTTTATAATTGCGTTGAAGCGAGCGCTAAAACGTATGGAAGGGTATTGTACAAAAAAATGTTAAGTTGCTGTTTTAGTGTTGAGAGGTTTTTCTCGGCTTTACCTGTCAAGGGTCATCACTGGTTGGTGGCCAAACGGGGAGGTTAAAGAAGTGATCTTCTTTCCACAGTATAAAAAGCCTTATGAAGACAATGAATATATGTGTATATACAGTATATTGTATATGGACTGTCGGTGTTCGATCACCTGACTTGTACTGACTTCACTAACTGACTCGACGAGAGAGAACAGACTTGGGTGTATCTGTAACTCTCTTCATTAAGCTCGTTTAACTTTAGCAAATGGGAAACTAAACGTACAACTTCCACGAAATACTTAATCCCGACCCGTTGTTTTGTTTCTGTTTAAACTGCAATATTACCTGAAATAATATTCAAAACACCGCTTGCTTTTTCAGGCGAAACATATTTAACTTTAATTTGTCGCTAACACACGGGCGCGCGTGATGCGCGTGTATTTGAAAATGCTTTATCAGTAGTTTACACGCGATAGCGAGACTCGCGTGAAGAAAGCTAATGCAAGTCGACTACAATAACGACCTGTGTCTTGTGCTAAGACACGCACCTATGTTATCATTATGCCTCATTGTACCTGCCACTTACTCCTACAGTGTTACGACTTTCTGTACGTCCTTGCGCATGTGCCTGTTTTTTATGATTTCCCCCCTCCCGTTGCTGATTTCTGGATGTGGGAACAAACCTTTCGACGGACTGTGAAATCTCTGCACTTTCATTTCTCGGGGGGGTGGGGGGTATGGAGGAGGAGGCGTTCATCCCCTTTTCGCTAATTTAGCTTTTGATTTTGACGTCGCCTCCAAGTTGCCGCTTCTTTTAATGAAGCCGGACACGAAACAGTAACACTGCACCGTGCACGCGCACACACTACACCGTGCACACACACACTGCACCGTGCACACACACACTACACCGTGCACGCACACACACACACATTACACCGTGCACACACACACACACTGCACCGTGCACACACAAACACTACACCGTGCACACACACACACTGCACCGTGCACACACACTACACCACACACACACTGCACCGTGCACACACACACTACACCGTGCACACACACTACACCATGCACACACACTGAACCGTGCACACACACTGCACCGTGCACATACACACACTACACCGTGCACACACACACTGCACCGTGCACACACACACATTGATCCACTCTTCACCCACGTGCCCCCTGACCCTGCCGTGTGCATGGTTCTATCAACCTGCGTCATTTCAGGGTGTGGGCGGGGGCGGATTTTAACATATTGCTCATTATTGCCGATGTGCATACGTATGTTGATTACCATTGAATACATCTGTAAAAGAATTTAACTTTATTAAAAACTTCCAAATGAAATGCTGCTCCCTTTCGTGTTTTAAAATTGTCACGAACCGAAACAAAAACGGGCGCTTTCATTCAACCGGGAGCGAGTTTGGCTGCCGCCTGATGATGCCGGTTGTAATTACTGGCGAAACGTCGTACTCGGATCGTAAAATGTCGTGGATTTGCTCGCCAACATACCGGGTGTGGTGTACTGGTAATGAATTGGCACGTTCTGTTTACGTGACAAACCTTACTCATTGGCTGTGTCGGGTGGTGGCGGGCGTAACGACGCAAACCAACCCAAAAGTAAAAGTCTGTAAAATGGATATTGGTCGCGAAAGCCTCCCAGTTAAGCAGAGAGAGTGAAAGAAATAAAGTCGCTGCTAAATTCCAAGTTCACGGAGAGGCATGTTAATTTCTCTTCCTCGTCGTTCCACGGGCCTCTTGTTATTTGTTCGCCAGATGCCCCTTCGCCTCCCCCACCACCCCCTGTCTCCACTGTAGCAATGGAAGTCGCTGAAGTTTTCTCGCATCTCCCAGATATTTCCATTGTGACTCAATTTTTCACGCCTGTCGCATCGCGTACTTTACCGTCTGGAATTGGCGGTGGGGGAATGGGGCAATGAGTTGTGGCAGAGTTTGTGTGTTCGCTGTGTGCGTGTGTGTTCGCTGTGTGTGTGTGCACGCTGTGTGTGTGTTCGCTGTGTGTGTGTGTGTACGCTGTGTGTGTGTGTGTTCGCTGTGTGTGTGTGTGTTCGCTGTGTGTGTGTGTGTGTGTACGCTGTGTGTGTGTGTTCGCTTTGTGTGTGTGTACGCTGTGTGTGTGTGTTCGCTTTGTGTGTGTGTACGCTGTGTGTGTGTTCGCTGTGTGTGTGTGTACGCTGTGTGTGTGTGTGTGTTTGCTGTGTGTGTGTGTGTTCGCTGTGTGTGTGTGTGTTCGCTGTGTGTGTGTGTGTTCGCTGTGTGTGTGTGTTCGCTGTGTGTGTGTGTACGCTGTGTGTGTGTGTACGCTGTGTGTGTGTGTTCGCTGTGTGTGTGTGTGTTTGCTGTGTGTGTGTGTTCGCTGTGTGTGTGTACGCTGTGTGTGTGTGTTCGCTGCACACACCCTGCCGATATGGCCACAGTGCGTCCGTTTGCGACTTTTAACACAATGCATCATCATTTCGTTCGGGTCGGGTGCTCCCGCAAGTGCAAGCCGTCTTAAAGGAAATGAAATCGCTCTGGTTTATGCCACACTCGAGGGCTCTTTCTCTCTCTCTCTCAGTCTGGAGGTTTCGTATTGCTGAGATGTTTTTTTGTGAGTGTGTGGAGAAAGGCAGAGGGAGGTTTTTTTTGCCTCGGGAGCTTTCATTTCCACAAGCTTTTTTTTCACTTAAGCGGCCTGAACTTTATGACCCATGATGATGTCATGGGAATAGAATTCGGATAAATGCTGATTGATTCACAGGGGGTCCTTTCCTCAGCTGCTGCTCATTCAGTGGCTAATGCATGGGTGTCCTTTTGAGTTGCCTGCTTGCTCAGTACTTATTTTCCATATTTCTTGTGTAGATTTTTTGCTTTCTTTAAAATGATATTCCAAGTATTGGGCACCAATTCTTAGTCTGGCAGAAGCTTTCCGTACAGTAGTTACGGTATGTGGCCCTGATTCAAACCAATTAAAATCTAGTTTTGAGTAAACAGCCCCGCTGCAAGTTCAGCTTCTTGCAGGTGTGACAAATTGGATGAATGATTTTGGGATATTGTAATCCATTGGCGGTGCAGCGCTTGGGATTGGCTCATTTGCTGCACGTTTGTGTCTGCTGGCTCATTCTGTCGGCTCAGCAGGAAGCTGCCACTAGAAAAAAACCACCCTAGTGCTGGCTTCTTGACTCAACGCTCACACACACACACGCACTACACAAACAGCACAACGTCCCTTACAAGATGCGCAGCAGCGTGCAGCAAGCACTCCTCCACAGATTACCACGCCCGTGGGCCCAACAGCAGCGGCAACAGCGGAGAGCAGGAACCAGGGCCAGGTTAATGATCTCCCTCTGCGGGTTGCTGCCTGCCTGCTTTGTTCCGAAGGATGAGCGGGCTGGGCGGAGGAGTATGGAAAGGAGGTGGGTGGGTGTTGTTTTGGAAGGAAAAGTGGAACAGTTACAGAGCTTCTTTACCGCCAGCTGCATTTGGCCGATACTCAACACAAATCACTCCCAAGCTCATTTTTTTTTCCTCTCCCTCTTTCTCCCCAAAATAAAAAAAAATCCCCACTCTCCTTATCTCTCCTCTGTTCTTTTTCGTGCAATTTCCATTCTCTCAACTTTCTGTTTGAACTGTGCTTCCCATTCTCTCTCAGTTCTAATCTGTTTGACAGGGGGCAGGAGGAGGGATGGGTGGCGGACAGAGTTAGCGGTGGCGTTGTTGTTATCAGTTATCGCGCTTGATCGTGCCGTGTTGCTCAAACAAAATAACTTTGCGCGAGATCTTTCAGAGTCATTCTCCCTCTCTCTCTCTCTCTCATCCTGCCTCTGTTTCGGAGATCAAGGCGTTTTAGCCGGAGATCAGTGGCAGAAGATTGCCGTTCCTCTATAGTTCGTTAGTGCACGCGAACACACACACACGCACACACGCACACAACAAAAACACAGTGGCCCCTATTGTGCTCTGCGGTACGGGTTTCGTTGGGAAAATGCTTACCTCACAGTGAATCCAGCAGCTATTAACATCTAAAAACCCAGGGAGGGGGGGGCTGGCTTTCTGAAAATAAGGGGGGCTCAGAAGTCTTAATGAAGCTGTTGAAAAGGCTAAAAGGGAAGCGATCCGTTTCTGTTGTGTATTCGTGCGGTGTCTGTGCCCAATGCTCTTGGTGATTCACAAATACTGTACTGTCATGACTGAAGTGCTCTACTGTGATGAGGGGGGACCCAAACATGGGAAGATCCGAAACCTAACGTAATCGCCCTCTGAAGCTAAAAATAAGCACAGTCCATCTGAATCATCCACTGTGCAGGCTGGCTGTGTAGAAAAACACACACGCGCGCACGGGTTGTTTATGATACGTTGCTAATGAGTTTACTGATAATCATTCAAACTTCCCCTTCCAGCAGCCGTTACTTTTGTTGTTTTTCCTGTGTGGTCCAACTTCTCAAACAGAACTAACTGTGGGCTCTTTCACTTTGACCAGACTTGTGTACAATGTGGCAAACTTTACATTCAACGTTCTCACTTTTTTTTAGGAAAAGGATGGGGGAATGTGTTTATTTTATTTTAAAACGATCGTGAGCCATGTGCGTTGACCGTGAGAATACATCCGTGTCAATCAGTGCCCTACCTTATTACAGACCAATTCAGACATTATTGGTCACCCCGTGCCCCTTTATAAATCTCAAAGTTCATCCTACAAAGTCCCATCACAAGAGAGAAACACAAAGAAATAGACACAAAACAATATTTTTTTACTCAATTTCCCTGTGCAAGAATACGGGTTGACCGTATGGGTTGACTAACCTCATATCTGCATTTGTCATCAATTTGCTAAATTCCCTCTGTTGATATGTAAACTCCTTTGTCAAGGCACTCTCCTCCTCCCATCCAGCTTAAAATACGCTGCCAAGCTTAGCAGTGTTCATTAAGACGCTGTCTTTGCGACAGCTCTTTTTCCGACAGCTCTGTTTCTTCACCTGAGGACGGCTGCTTGCGTTGTGGCCGAAACGTTGTGAGAATTTTATTATATAATGTTTTTTTTTCCCTTCTACGTGACTTTACCGAAAGAACCAAGAATATAGTATGAAAATGTGTTAATTTCGCTCACGGCCAAGACTTTGTTGTGACTTTGAGCGAGCGTGAAATTCCATCAGTCTGCAATGTATAGCGTGCTCGCGTGTACACAAATCCCGTTGGCGCAGATTCGTTTTTGTTTGTTTATAACGGCGAGGAGCAGCTGACCGATCTCGTGCTAGTTGAGTCATCTGCAAGTGCTTCTGCGAACCTCCAGCCTCGCTCCCAGCCCCATGCCGTATGTGCCCTGTTCTACTCAGCCAGGTCAGCGGTAGAGCGAGCAAGTGTCCTGCAGACACGTAGAGAGGTTGTGAGTTCAAATCCCGTTTGGGGGTTGTTGACTCAGCCCATCATCTTTAGGGGGGTCGATAAAATATAGACTAGATTGTGCAGGGAAGTCAACTGGTTGTCCCTCGGACTCAATGCTCACTTTGAGCAGGTTGTCACTTCGAATTCGTTTTACATTACTCAACTTTGCGTCACATTACTCAACTTTTCGTCATTAACCGCTCACGACTATGAGCGTATGTCTGTTACTTTTGATTTTACCATCTTCAATGCGTTCGTCATTCCCATGACAACGGGAGAGGCAAAATAGCACAACGATGAGCAATGCGCCCAAAAAAATCCACGAAACAAATTCCCTTCATAAAATTCTAATTAGTTTTTTATAAAAGGCGTGCCCTGACTTGGGGGACAACCTGAAACGTTCCATGCTTTGTCTGTGAGCTTTTCTGTCTCAGACACTTTATGACAGATGGCCGAATTTGAATTTTTTTTGTTCGTCAAAATCATACTTGTACTTATTTTTCTGAAAGACATTAATTTTCATCGTCGCCATCATCATCATCAAACTATTATTGATGTGTTTTGAAAAAATGACGTGCCAATCATTCCACTTTCAACTCAGGAAACCATAACTAGCATGAGACAAAAGGCACCACCACCAAAGTTTGTTGATGCATCGTTACGTGAGTCTGCAAATGCCCCTAATGTATCATGAAACGCATCATTTATCACCATCATCTTTGCTTAAAACGACAAATGCCACACGTATCTATTATTCCAGGAAAATCCCCACGCTGAGCGCGTGTCTATTTTTGAGCACATTGTAAGTTGTCGTTGGTCCATTCTCAATAGAAATGTACAATAATAATCATCATACGGCCGGTGGACATATTAACTCATCCCCCTTCTCTCAGCACCAGTGAGTCAATGAATTACTGTCATTCAGGGTCACAATTTCGATTCGATAATCAATACTTTTTTTTCGGTAACACTTCAGCGGCTGCAGGTTTCACCCTATGACGATGAGACGATGATGAAAACATCAACTATGGATTGAACGAGTGATTCAATGCGTGTATCGTGAGTTTAAGATTCAATCGATGTCGCGACTGACGAACAGATGCGGAGTATCTGCCACGAGCAAACAGAACGCTGCAGGACGTCATCTCTCTATGCATCGAATAACAGTGCCATTAAAATGCTTCATTTAAAATCAGGTGATAAAACCCTTGGGCCACATTGAGCGCAGGAGATTCAACAGAGGGGATTGCCGCACTATCCACCGTTGTGCTGTACTTTGCCCGCGCATCTATGTACCCTGCATTTAGCAAGCAGGCTGTGGTGAAGTATGGTCTAGCAACCCCCGGTGTGGGGAGGCCTCCATCTCGCAGTGCAATGACAAAAGGGGCTGTACGCACGCGCACGCACGTGGAGTTCCGTTGATACACTGCCCGTCTGCCACTTGCATGTGAGAGCTGGCAAGACAACCCCTGTAATGCGCGGGTGGAATACTAATGAGAAGAGGTGCGAGTGTGCAGTGAGATAAAAGAGAGAGCATCGTGATACACAATACGGACTGCACCGTGCAAACAGCACGCAACATTATAAAACTAAAAAAACTAAAACATCGACTTGTAATAACGCTGACTTCATAATAACATGGGCATATTAAAACGCATACTGTGACAAATAAATTACTGAATTCATTTCATGGAATAGTAAATAATACTGGGGTGGGTGGATGGCGGGGTGGTGGTGGTGGTGCAGTGGTGAGCGCAATGTGTTCTGAACCTCGCAAAGCTGAGTTTGATCCCCGACCATGACTGATTACATTAGTTCCGAGTGATTATATTACTGGTGCTGACCCATTTCCCTTCACCAGCCAACACTAACCAGAATGTTGAAGTATGGTCAAACAACCCCAGCAGTGGATTGTGGACTTGAACAAAAATCATAATATTTTTATTTGTAATGTGTTTGTTTTCTGTAAAAGTATTATATTACTATGCGTGGCGAGATGTTAACTACCTAGCCTAATATGCAGGAGGTCGTGAGTTCCATCTCGACCCTGAGGTCTGTATAGTTGGAGTTTGCATGTTCTCCCCGTGATCGCGTGGATTTTTATCCGGGTCCTTCGGTTTTCCCCTCCACACTTAGAATCAACATCACGCGTTTAGAGTAGAGTTATCATTTGTGACCAGGTCGCTTCTGAAAAAGCCCTGTATAGCTCAATGGGCCTTATCTGGTAAATTCCAATAAAAATGTTTCGTTTAAGTCTTAGTTATGAATCCACTGTCAGACAACAGGGATGGACTGTAGCAATCACTCTCACAGTGATACTTTAAGGCAGGGGTGGGGAACGTCCGGCCCACGGGCCGTATAAGGCCCGCGAAATCATTTGGGTCTGGCCCTGCCAAGGCAACCGCAGGCGGGACTCGAAATTCAATGAATTTAGGAGCAAACCTGGAAAAGCATTTGCGAGTAGCAACATCATCAATACCAGCTAACATCACACGCCTCGCCAAAGAGAAGCAGTTCCAGCCATCGCATTAGGGGCGAGTTAATTTAATGTTTGACCAAATATAACAGGCAAATTTTTAAGTTGATAACTTTGTATGGCCCGCGAAAGATGTTATACATATCCAAATGTTCCTTGGCAAAAAAAGGTTCCCTGCCGCTTTAAGGTTTGTTATGGTGAAGTGTGGTCAAACAAGCCCTCTCTGTAAATGAGCGTACTCCGGATAAATAATTTAGAATTCGAGAGGGGGGTTAGGGATGACCCTGTATGCACATTTGACAAAGATAATACCAAACATCTATGAAAAATAGCTTCATAGCTCATCGGATTCCTCCAGTCGAATTAAAGATTCGCGTTCTGAAACATCAGCAGCATGAGCGGCAGCAACCGGCAGCTACTCCGTATAATCGAGGGACAATTTGAGCTGCTCCGTTCAATTTCTGAAAAAGCCCTCGGGCACGTGGGGCGAAACGTCAGACATCGTGCCGGACAGCACGCGTTCCAACGCGGGAGAGCCGGAGCTCACCGGGTGTGCTTGGCAGCTCACATTCGCGCTTACAAAACACACGAAGCATCCTCTCTCGTCTTTTCAAATCCCAACATCACTCCACGTGCATCGGTGTTTTACACAGCACAGCAGTTTTGTGGGAGTGCGGTGATGGAATGGTGGTGGTGGGAGGTTATGACTTTTTGCAGTATTTGTTTTGTTCTGCCTTTGTGGATTTTCAGTTCAATGTAGGCTCTGCCGAAAACAGATCGGGATACTCGACGAAATTTTCTTTGTGCAAACACATTATGGTGCTTCGCAATTACGCACCACCCGCCTGCCCGTCCGCCTTGCACGGTACAGCAGGGGGGACATTACGTGCTGGCTGCGTGGTGGGAAATAAAATCAAGGTGTGGGTCACGAGAGACAGAGAGATGCGTGGGAACACTCGCAAGGGTTCGTGTGTGTGTGTAGTGTGTTCCCACTGGGGGCCACGGCTTTGGCAGGAAGAGCCGTGGGTTTTTTTGGGGTCTGGTGGTGAGTGGGGGGGAGGATTGGGTGAAGGTTATCATATGGTGTGTGGGGCGGTCTGGTGGTGAGTGGGGGGGGTGAAGGTTCTATGGTGAGTGGGGGGGGGTGAGTGGGGGGGGGTGAAAGTTCTGTGGTGTGTGGGGGGGTGTGGTGGTGAATGGGGGGGGGGGGTGTGGTGATGACTGGGGGGGGGGTGGAGGTTCTATAGTGAGTGGGGGGGTGTGGTGGTGAGTGGGGGGGGGGTTGGGTGAAGGTGCTATGGTGAGTGGGGGGGGGTGAAGGTTTATGTGGTGAGTGGGGGGGGTGAAGGTGCTATGTTGTGTGGGGGGTGTGTGGTGGTGAGTGGGGGGGTGTGTGTGTGGGGGGGGGGTGTGGGGGGTGAAGGTGCTATGGTGTGTGGGGGGGTGTGGTGGTGGGGGGTGTGGTGGGGGGGGCAGTCTGTTGCTCGCAGCTGAGTTGGGGGATGAAGTCAAGTAGCGCCTGAGCGATGGCTCCCGTCTTTTTGTTTTCGTCTTCGTCTTCTGCTTCCCAGATCCCTCGGTCTGTATTTTCCATTATGCCCTGCATGGCTCAACCCAGTGGCCTCCGCATATCCCCGATACAATCTACACGCGGTTTCACTTCTTTCCATCATTGTATTGGAATGTTTGTAATGTAATGTAGTTTTTCAACGGTGCTGTGTACTGTTTGTGTGTGTGTGTATATATACAGCAACGTGGATTTATAATGATGATACTAATCTTATTCTCTTCTCAGCGGGCGATTGAATAGTGTGACTATAGTGGAACCTGCGATACAAGTTTGATGAAAAATATTTTTCAAAACAAGGGGAAAACTGTAAGATCTGACGAGAATGCTGTTGACGTTTACAGGATGTAATGATTAACGACCCTTTGTGGAGTATCTATAAACAAATCACACGGCTGTGTGTACACAAATATCACCCCATTGCTTCCCTGACAATACAGAAGCTCCCAGCGGAATACCAACCCTTGTGGGTGGAAGTCGATGCCACTCCTGTTATGAATTATTTGTGAGCGGCACCGCTGTTTGGCGGGGATGTAAAGCAGCGGGGGGGACTACAGGTCCGTGAGATCTTAGTTTGAATCCTGGCCAGGGTTGACCCAGTCTGGCCGGTCCCCCTTAGCCCGGTAAAGTGAAAGCAGCATATTCTTAGCAGCACCCAGAGATTCTACTTGGTGTGAAGTCCATGTTGGTTGGCCAGTTGTTGTTGTCGTCAACCTTTAACTTCCCACTATTGGGAAGTTAAACGCAACGACAAGCAGTTATAAAGAAATTAATTTTCAACCTGGATTTAAAAGTGCACAGCCCCAGTGGCTTCCTAATATCGGAAGGAAGAGCGTTCCAGACGGCCGCAGAAGCGCGTCTGAAAGCGCGCGACGCCGTCACCGTCGTCTTTGTCCGATGTTGCGGCCAAGTCGTGGCGAATGCAAACGCGTTGGTTGTTGTCTTACCAGTGCCATCTCATCCGCCGTCATCCGCTGCTTCTCTTGCCTCCTCGCCGTTTCCACTGTGCAGTTAATTTCACCAATGTTTGTTGTTCTCAGTTCTTCTCGTGACATGTCCTGGACACCTTCGCTTAATTTATTTTGCTTTAACGGCGGCGGCGGCGGCGGTGGCGGCATTCATGGCCACAGTTTCCCTTTCGTTATTTCTTAATTCCTTATAACCCGTCTCTTCGACTTACGCTTTTTTTTTCTCTTTCTGGTTGCTCAGATTGGAAAAAACAAGTATCAAGTCTTCATGCCCCAAGGGAAGAGAGCGAGAGGCTGGCCGGCTTTGCTTCGGAACGAGAACGCCGGTATGGTAGATGGATATCTCCCGTTTATTTTGCAGCGGCGGAAATCGAAGACAACGCCTTTGTTGTCGCAGAGTGGCCGGGCTTCGCTGGAATGAATACCAACCCCTTGCCATGGGGTATAGGGTTCATTGCTCTGGCATCGCTGTTGCACAGCAGCAGCAGCAGCAGCAAACATGAAACAGAATGTGCCATGCAGGATGTTCCTATTTAACGTATGCACCACGTGTACTGCATAACGGGACTGGGGGGGGGGGGGGGTATGTTTGTTTGCAATGCGAAGCAAGACAAATTACATTCTCGTGTTTCGACAGAAATGGAAATATGTTTTTGTAACATTTCAATTACAATATGTTTGTACTTAGGTTTTTTTTTTTTTAAAAAAGAGGAAAATTCCTGGACAGCAATCTGTATGTTGGACCTCCACAGCCGTATAAGGCATCAAGAGCTGGCTGACCATTGATGGGCATTTGCTGGTCGTTCTCGAGGGAGGCATTTGAAGGCAAAGACAGAATGCTGTTGGCCCTCTCTGGGGGGCGGGGAGGGGGGGGGGGGTCCTGGGCCAAGAGGGTAAAGAGGAAGTTGAGCTGGATGCACGAGACTCACTCGACCTCTCGGAGCCCCATTGACCCCAGAGGTCACGGGACCGTCACTCAGTCGACTGCCCGAGTTGAGGTTGAAAACGAGTCCAGTGTCGTCCGAGACGGCACTTGCTCGCGTTGCTCCGCTCCCCGTGCGGTCGCTGCACCGACTGGGCAGGACTGGCCTTGCAAGCGGCGGCACACAACCACGATGCACGCACGCCCCTGTCGACGCGTATATAGTCACCGGAGTCGACGACTCTCTCTGGCTTCACCATGACGCGAAATAACCCGTTGGTCTCGTTCATTCCCACTCGTTCACGCATCGCGCGACAGACCGCTTTGATGCCAGCTAATGCGACGTCGTCGTATCAGTGATTCCCACCCCCCACCACACCCCCCCTCCAATCTTCAAATGCCAATACCCCCCCTCGCCCCCCATTCTCGGGGCGCTTTAATCGGCCAGGAACGCGAAAGCGCCCCACTCTGAGCCGCGCGCGATGTTCGGCATTAAATGCCAACAGCTGCTTGAAACGTTTCGAATAGCTGCCCAGCAGCAGCATCTGGCTGTGTCGCACCGGGCACCATCGGGGAAGCATCAGCAGCAGCGGCGGCAGCAGCGGCAGCACCATCAGCAGGGTGGCACTTAGACGCTTAATGGACAAGCGTGGCATTGCCCTGCTTTTGAGAGGCGGAGAGTCGCATCCACGATGGCTCGGCTAAGCTTCCCCGGTTTGGGCGTGACGGAGAGTGAGAGAGTGAGCCGCGTCTTTGATATCAGCCGCATGCCTGGGCAGGATTGTGCGAGCTGTCACCGGCTTATAGGTTGACAACTCATCTCTATAGGACTGCTTTGTTGCGTGTGCTTAGTTTGTTGTCACCCTCCCCCCCCCCCCCCCCCCACGAACTTCCGATTAGCACGGTTGACGACGTACGGTGCGAAAAAAAGTTATATACAAAAAACAAAGATCCCCAGTATAAAGTTAACAGACTGGTGGGGCAAGCGCTGTTAGCGAGCACCTATATATATATACATACATTCTAGCGTGCCTACACAGACGTATTTTTCTTATATGTGTGCCGTTTATTGTTATTACTGTTTGACTGCTGACAGCACCGCGTGCCAAATGTTTTTGGGTCAACGGTGAAGTTTATTTTGTTTGTCGCTTGTCCCAATTGGCCTGCTGCTCCGGTGCAGGAGAATCAATAACGCAGTGACGTCAGTGTTGTCGTTGTTGTTGTTGATGATGTTGATGATGTGCGTGGAGAGCTCAGCACGGTGGTAGACACGCCGTCGAGCACAAATAAGGCACGCGTCGTGAAAACTTGAGGCCAGGGTTCCATCTGCAATGAGCATCGCACCGTCTCGGCCTAGCCACTGCGGCGGCGTATCGACTTTCAAATGTTCGCTGACCCACGAATGGCAACGTTAGGTCAACAAGTTGCTGATTTCTTTTTTAAACAGAATTTCCCACCACCATCTTCAATCTCGCTACCTCCGCAACCTAAACCCTGTGTGCCCTCTCTCACCCAATCCCGCCTTCCTTTCCTTCTCCATTCTCTCGACTGCCCCTCCAACCACCCCTCCAACACCGGGTCATGGCTAGGAGCCTCACTCTTCGGTATTTAGGTTACGGGAAGTGAAGGGGAAAAAAATGTCAACGCGACCACAAAGCCGGATCCAGATGCCGGGCAGGGAAAGACCAGCACGGCTGGCACGTGGAAGTAGATGCTGAAAACCTGGGGCTCCGTTGTTGGACAACAATGAGAATGCGTCCCGTCTTTATCATGGACTGTTGTTTTTATTTTTGAAAGTAAAAATCTAAAAATAAAGGCGCTGTCCTGCAATCACTTGCGCCCGCTACTGCTCGTGGAAGGGCCTCCACTAAAGGGAGCGTTAGTGACCCCCCTTTAGAGGGGTGTTTTGGCCTATTCTTCCATACTGACCACATGTCTTGGATAAGGTGGGAGTAGCCACAACTGTAGCCCACAGCACCCAGACTGCCGATCGCCTTGGTGGGCAGAAGCCGGTGGGATTTTAAGGGACTTGCCGACTCTGTTAACTGCCGTGCCAGCAGATCGAACTGGCGCTCAGCACTTTACTGCAGCAGTGCCCCTTAGACGGATTGTGGCATCGCAGGACCGTGATGGATGGCGATGCAGGGAGGCCTTAATCCAGCAGTGGATGGACACGGACTTATGATGATTCCAAATATGAAATGGCCAAACGTCCAAATGTGAGGCTTTCCTCGGTAACTAAAATAAGTATTTCATTATTATTATTATTGAGTAAGCTTGTCTTAATATCGATGTCAATACTACTGCCATAACAATGATATATTTTTGTCTATTATTAGGGCTAATTTAACTTTCCGAATAATCTTGATTTGAAGCTTTCCGAATAATGTCATACTTTACACAAAGGAGGAAATTCATAACATCACACTCATTGCCAGAGCTTCATCAGCCAATGTTTACATTGAATAGCTCTCAAAAAATTTGCAACATTGCCTTGACTCGTTCCAAAATTAGTTTTTTTTGGGGGGTTCAGTTCAGTGGCGGAGCTCTGGAGTGTGCAGGCAGTGCAACTGCACCAGAAGTCGCAATGATATCTGTTTACCAGAGGTCGCAAACGAGTTTTGATTCCTTACCCGTACCCGGCCGCAACAGGGTCGCAAACGAGTACCCGTACCCGTACCCTACCCGTACCCGGCCGGGTACGAGTAGGGTACGGGTATCGGGTACCTGATTGCAACCTCTGGGATGAAGCCATGTTGCAGGCGCGGGTGCGTTGATTCTAGGAACTTGAATTGTGAGAAGAGACAAGACGTTGAGAAATGAGTGACAAACGGTTACTCACCAGTGACTCACGGCCTACCCGTACCCGGCCGCACCCGGGTCGCAAACGGGTACCCGTACCCGGCCGGGTACGATATGTGACGAGGGGGGGGGGGGGTTTGATAAATGTGACGTCACATCAAAATGCGCAATTTTAAATAAATCTAGACAACACGTTCTACTTAATGAAATATACTTTTTAATAAATGTTTTCTCCTACAACATCAGAGCGCAGCGCCACATTAAATACGCACTACAATGACAATAGTGGGGGGGGGCAGAGCTTTGTGACGTCATATTTGAGGGGGGGTCTGACTTTTTGTGACGCCGTGTGACGATGGGGGGGGGGGTCAAAAATCGTCCAAAATTGCGTGACGTCATTTATGGACGGCCCCCAATTGAAATACATCTTAATAGCCCGATACAATTATTTGTGATTATTTTTTTTTGCCTTTCCCAACCCCCGATGATGAAAAGTCCCCTCAACTCAAATCTCCGTGGCGCGTCCCGTCACATTGCCCCCCCCCCTTGTTGCTGGGCCCGCGGTAACTACCAGTGATTGATGTCCTCCGTGGCGGCTCTCTCGCTGTGTAATTAACCGGCTGCGTCGGGGTTACGGGAAGCCCGAGGTTGTTGTAGCACGAGGAGCCGGGAGCCACAGCAGCAGCAGCAGGTGGCTCGCCTCCGCCTTAGACTCGCGAGGCGGTGTGCGGCGGAGCCTGCGGGCGTGCGGGGGGGGGGCACCGGTGACGTCTGAAAGGTCGCGCGCCACCCGTGTCCTGCCACCCCACGCCGTGCCACCTGGCGCCCTTCCACCCCGTTCCATGCCACCCGTGCCGTGCCACCCGCGCCATGCCACCCGTGTCCTGCCACCCGTGTCCTGCCACCCCACGCCCTGCCACCCCGTGCCCTTCCACCCCGCGCCCTGCCACCCCGTGCCGTGCCACCCCACGCCCTGCCACCCGTGCCATGCCACCTGGCGCCCTTCCACCCCGCGCCCTGCCACCCCGTGCCGTGCCACCCCGTGCCCTAACACCCCGTGCCATGCCACCTGGCGCCCTTCCACCCCGCGCCCTGCCACCCCGTGCCATGCCACCCGTGCCCTAACACCCCGTGCCCTTCCACCCCGTGCCATGCCACCCGTGCCGTGCCACCCCGCTCCGTGCCACTCCGCGCCACCCCACGCCGTGCCACACTCTGCCACGGCACGGAACGACGCTACGACCATGCCGTGATGCGTGTTGAACTTCTTTTCGCACCGTACGTTCGCCAGCCGTGCTGTTCGGAGATGCCGGGGGAAGGAAAACAAACTAAACACACACACACACAAAAGGCATTTCTAAAGAAATGTGTTTTCAATCTAGATTTAAAAGTGCATAGCTCCAGTGGCTTACCGATATCGGAAGATACCCATAGAGACCCACGGAGATCCAGAGACTCGTATAAAACCATCGAGACAACACAGCGACCTGTACCCATATGTGTGTATGTATGTTACGTGTTGTTGGCCTGGCACAGCCACCGCGGTGGTGGCATCACCGTCACTTCGTGGCGAATGTTGGATTTTGGTATTGGTTGTTGTTGAACGAAACAAGGTATATCTTGCTGTGCCATGCCACGCTGTTTACCCGCTGTGCTTTCCCATGCCCCACCACACTGGCTGTGTGAGGTAAATCACGCCATTCCATGCCGCACCACGCACGCCATGCAATGCTGTTCCCGTGCCATGGTGCCGCTATCATTGCCTTGGCCTTTCTGAAATATAACAAAGTTGACATAACGGTTCCCGCGCCCCGTACTTCTCGACGCCAGTCAGCGTAGTTAGAACTCTGCTGTTTAATGTTTAGTGTTTGTTGTCCTTCCCCCCGTACCTCCCATGAACACGGTTGGCTACGTACGGTGCGAAAGAAGTTCACCGTCCTCTACATACATACAGGCCAAGGCCGATCAACACCATGAAACTGCATGTCACACCGTGTCATACGCAAACCCCGCAGTACCGCACACGCTATGCCACGCGACGTGGCGCGTTGAGGTTTGTATCACGCAGTAACATCGCCTCGCTGAGACATGGCACGCCACGCTATGCCACAGCATTCCATGCTATGCCATCGTTATGCCCGTGCCACACCACGTGCCACATGCCACGGCACGCCACACTGCCCCACCACACCACCGCGCTGCATGCCCAGGGGAGCTTTCACACTCTGGAAAATTGGGGGGGGGGGTGGGGGGGAGGGAGGGGTGTCGTCCTCGTGTGTGATTATTATTGCTTAGATTGCAAATAGAGGCGCACACGGATTGAACAACAAATGGCAAACGTAGAGACATCGTCCATGACAGAGCTTGTTTGGGTTAGATCGCATAAATATAAATGTGTCGTTAAACCCCCCACCACCCGACACGGCCAATTCCTAAGGTTTGTCACGTAAACAGAACGTACCAATTCGTTACTAGTACAGCACACCGGTGTGTTGGAGAGTAAACCCACAACATTTACAATTCGAGTACGACGTTTCGCCGGTAATTACAACCAGCTTCATCAGGCGACAGCCAGATTTGTAGAGACATCGTATTGACTTCACGAGGGTAAGTGTGTTTGGCTGGGACACGCCGCTAGAAGGGATGATGATGATGATTGACGGAAAAGACAGGCTGCGGGGAAGCGAACCCCAAAGGAGGGAACACGCCCAAGAGGGTGACTACCGCATGGGTGGAGCAATGAGATCCAGTCCATGTGCGGGAGCAAGATGGATTGTGGCATCGCAGGACGGCGAGGGATGACGATGTAGAGAGGCCTTAATCGGTCAGTGGATAGACTCGGGCTAATGATGATGACTCCAGTTGCAATGTGAGTGTGTCGCGTTGTCGTGTGTTGAAGAACTATCATCCTTCTTGGTTCTTTCGGTAAAGTCACTGTAGAATGGAAATAATAAAATAATAAAACTAAAACATAATAAAATTATTCTCACGACGTTTCGGCCACAACGCAAGCAGCCGTCCTCAGGTGAAGAACAGGAAAGACGCTGTCTTTCTGACAGACCTGTTCTCCACCTGAGGACGGCTGCTTGCGTTGTGGCCGAAACGTCGTGAGAATTGTATTTTATTATGTTTTATTTTTATTATTTTATTATTTCCCTTCTACGTGACTTCACCGAAAGAACCAAGAAGATGAATCCCTGCAGTCACGAAAGCTTTAAATCGAAACTATCATCCGTCTGGAAGGTCTGTGGCTAGTAGTGCATCACCCTGTGCCAGACAACAGCGCCATAAGATAGCGTCACCAAACTACTTCAGACCTCTGTGCTCCGACAAGTGGTCAAATACCCTTCATAAAATGCATCCAAATGCCAAACAGTGGAGCTCGAAAAAACTAGATTAAGTGACATCACTCAACACACTTGTGTCTGATTACCTGGATGGCTGGCCAGAGTCGAACCCAGGCTCTCAGCGGTGCTGGATCAGCAGTGCTCTGACCCCTTAGCCACCCAGCTACCCAGCCACCTCAGGCATGCACTTCTTAACTGCAGGAATTCGCTCTCCAGCTACGGTTCCATGGACGATTTACCTTGGTGCTTTGCCACGCGGTATGGCATTGATTCTGACATTGGGAAATGGAATAGCATCTTGTTTGGCCGACAAATCACTTCTTTTCAATTCCCAGTTCCAGCAAAGGAATCCATTCCTCTCGACTCATTTTTTTTTATTAATTTCTGAGTTGTGCTGCCTATTTCTCTCCAGAGAGCTGTTAGCCGCATTCACCGCACGACCAGTCTGCACGTTCATAATTGCGTCACCTGTTATTTATAGTTAACGCGCTGTGTGTGGCTAAGAGTCCTACCTACCCTTGAATCATAACAATTGCTACTTGTAATGGGCCACACCGTATTCACTCACACATACAGGTGGGAAGGCAGCGGACAATGTACGTTGAACTTCTTTCGCACCGTATGTAACCAACCGTGCAAATCATAGGTGTGGGGGAAGGACAACACACTTAACACAAAAAGCAGTTCTAAAGAAATTCGTTTTCAATTTAGATGTCAAAGTACATCGCTCCAGTGGCTTCCTAATATCCGAAGGAAGAGCTTTCCAGACGGCCGCAGAAGCGCATCTTAAAGCGCGCAACGCAGCAACCGTCTTTGTTCGACGGTGAGCCAACATCCTCTGCTGCGAGGATGACCGGAGTTTGCGTGATGGTTGACGAGAATGAGCCGATACCAACAATTGCCCAAGTTCTACGGTTCTCTATGTAATATCATGTTTTTTTTGTTTTGCTAATTAATGTGGGAAGGAAACGGGATCACCCAGAAAAACTCCACACACGTATGAGAGAGGGGGGGGGCATCATTCCGCCCTGTACAGACGGAAGAGGTGGAGTCCGTCTTCGCTTTACCCCCTTTCTCCTTGCAAGCGAGGCTATGGCACCCGAGCACCCACGGGAAGAAAGTCACCCAACGTTCGCGTGACCCAGCAACCCGTGCTGCATCTGCAGTGCTGCATCTGCAACTCGCGCGCCACCACCTCGCGTCGTCAGCTCCTTCTGACAGCGAAGCCTTCATGCCGTCTCTCGCCCTGTAATGCAACCCCGATGGCTTGCACCGCGTGCGAACACAGTTGCCGAGGCACGGAGCCGCCGTCGGGAATGCCAGCGTGTCTAGTCGGAGCAGTCCGATTGTAGTTCGGGAGGTTGGCTTTGAAGTCAGAGGTCTCGATGGCGGAGGAGGTGTATCTCAGCGGTGAAGGTCGCGGGGTTGAGTTTTAGCAGTGTAACAGTTGCCGCTGAATCGCAGCTGCACGAGACTCAAAAAAAAACGTGGGGAGATTACGCCGGGGCAATGATTGACCGTGTTGCCGGGAAGTCTGCTCGCACGAGCGTTTTCTCGTGGCGCGTATGAAACGTCCCACGACGTTTGCGTAAAGGCGAGGATCTGCAGCGTTCACACACCCCCCCCTCCATCTGACAATGGACAGGGACCCATCGATATTCCGAAGTGTGGGGGGGGGGGGGGGAGTTTGTTGTTTTTGGCAGTAGAACCGCGAATCCGCATAAAAGTAGAGCGGGCGCGGCGTGCCAGGCGTCACGCGGACGCAAGACCTTGCACCGTCACACTGAAGTCATCAGAACATTTAGACCGCGGGTTTCATGACGTTTTGTTTGTTATGTTTGCAAGCGTCGAGAGAGGTGTCGCGTGAGGCTACGCGATTCAATTGGCTTCCTTAATCTGAATTCATCGCTTTGCCTCCCTCCAACTCTCATCGCCACGTGCGCGCGTGTGTGGTGGTGGTGGGGGTGCGGTCGTGTAGCGGTTAGCACGCTGCGCTGCGAATCTGGCGATACGAGCTCGATTCACGGCCAACACCCAGTGACGATTACCTGAACCAGTCCTGGGCCTCCCCTAGGTCGACTCAGTCTCAAATGAGTACCTGGTGCGGTGTGTATAAACATGACTACTAGGGAGACAAAGGCAGTCGGGCGTGGTGCTGGCTACTCACGCCCTCGTGTTGTACCGTTCCGACCTTCATAGGTGCTCGCTAACAGCACTTGCCCCAGCAGTCTGTTAAGGCTATAAGGAGAATCTTTGTCTTTTGTGTTTTTCATAGGTGCTCGCTAACCGCACTTGCCCCAGCAGTCTGCTTAGCCTATATCTTTGCCTTTGTGTCCCTGCCCGCGTGAGCGAACCTGTGTACACAAAGCGCGCGCGTGCGTTTTGTGTACACAGGTTCGCTCGGCACGTATTTCCCAGCTGCCTTTTTTTTTCTTCTGCCCGCCGACCAATTCCTCGGCCTCCCCTCCTCACTCTCTGCATTCCTCCTTTGTTTTCCTTTAATCGTAGCACATCACAGGAACCCTGGGCCCCCGCGTGAATAATCAATTGCAGGGGAGTGTCCGTGGAGAGCCCTGGTGTCGGGAAATGGCTTTGCCAGGTGGCTCCGTGGTGGCCAGGTGTGGCTTTCAGACGCCTCCTACCCCCCCCCATCACCACCACCTCCTCCACCCTCTCCATCCGCGTGCCCCTTGCGCCCTGGGTCCCGAGAGGTCAGGGAACTCTGAACTTTCTCTGCGGGCACACGAGGCGGAGACGGAGGACTTGGCCGTTTCGGAATTACAAGGCGGTACGGTAAAGGCGCAACCCTGAAAATCCCTTGCTCGCCTCACTGCTGGTGGAAGGGCCTCGTCTATCAGGGGAAGCTCTCGAGGGTATTTGGCCTACTCTTCCATGCTGGCCAGACATCTTGGAAGAGGTGGGAACAACCAAACAATTTACTCCACCCAACACGACCTGATGCCGAACGTGTATCGTGTCCCCCATTAAATACTGCCGGGGCGGAGAGAGCCAGGGTGTGATGACAACACTTGTCTTTGAACCTCAGCACGGGCAGATCAAAGCGAACCGGCCACCTCTGGATTGCAAGTCCAGTGTTGTTGACCATTACAGCACGGTGGCAGGACACCCCCCCCCCCCCCACCCCGCAAAAGAAGAAAATATAAACCCCAAAGTACAAACAGGAGAAGTGAAGCTTCTAAATGTGTGCGTGCCGTGAGCCCTTTCAAGGAGGCCGTTAGCGCACTGAAATGCTTATCGCCAGGACTTTCTCTCTCTCTCCTCTTGCTGCAGTGGCAGCAAAGGAGAGAGAGGAGGAGGAGGGTTTTGAGTGGTGAGGGCGATGGCGAATGATTGTCCCTCGTTCCCCTTGGCCAGCAGCGTCCTGTTTATCAGGCTGCCGCGACCTCGACTCGGCAATGCCAAGCACATGTGGTAATACTGTACGTAGCAAGCAGCGTGGAGATTTTTTTTCTATCATCTCGCTCTCGCTTTCTCTCTCGCTCGCTCGCTACGAAGCGAGTCTCACGGTATTGTGTAACGCTTACAGCTGCTGCTGCTGCTGCTTTGGTATTTTGTACATGTGTCGGTGAATTTCGCTGTCGGGTTTCTGGCGATGCAATCAATGCGGCCTCAAGATCGTCATTTTGTGATGTTAGGTTGAAGTATAACGTATGTTATCGGACTGAACAGAAGTATTTTTTTTTCCTACAAGTGCACTGTTGCTATTTATTCTTCAACCACAACTTTTCTCCACGCACGCTGCCCCACGAACCAAGGCTCTCTGTCGAAACTAACAGTCATAACGTTCATCTTCTTGATTCTTTCGGTAAAGTCACGTAGAAGGGAAATTTTTATTATGTTTTATTTTATTATGTTTGATTTTTATAATTTTATTATTTCCCTTCTACGTGACTTTACCGAAAGAACCAAGAAGATGAATCCCTGCAGTCACGAAAGCTTTAAATCGAAAAAAAAGTCATAACGTTGTTTCATATCAGTGGGAAGTCGCTCATTCTCCTATGCTGTGCCAATAGTTTAGAACTCCCCCCACCCCCACGCCTTCTGTGTTGTCAACTCCTAGGTCCAGGCTCAAGAACCTTCCTTTAATCCTCTGTGAACGACCGCCAGCCCCTCCAACATAAAACAATATAAATAAGTGCCCACTGTTTCTGCACAGCATCTGAAGACGTGACAGCGTCTCGGCGCGCTGTAAGTCCCCAGTGTATTGTATAAAGTCACAAATAATAATATTTAAGTCGATACAAGCTTCTTGAGGTTGGGTAGCGGTGGTGGAAGTTACCTAGCGCATTGCACTCTAAACCCTGAGCTTGATTCCCTGCCACGGCGAGTGAGATCTCAATTGTTCCTGGGAATCCCACCACTGCACGTACCCACACTGACCAATTAACCCCCATCAAGATCGACATGGCATGGTGTAGGAAATTCATCCAGCGGGCGAGTTGACAAAGGGGCTGGAAATATACTGAAGTTGCTCGGACAGGTTCAGACTTTTGATTGCTAAACGCGAGAGATGGGGGTAGATGCAATCACTCCGGCTTTCCTTGTTTATCAAACCAGGCAAACATGCCGAGAGCTGCCCCTGTGATTAGACCTGTGGCAGAACCACCCCCCGTATCACGTGAGATCTGAGTGAAGTGACGTTCGCCCTTGCGCGAGGTTGTCAAACACCGGGTATATTGATGGCAATAAAATCGGAGGTGTTGAGATGTTCAACCACCGTATAGATACATACTACAAGGCATCAAGTCTGCACGTTTTCGCCACAAGTATGCGTGGTTGAACGCGTTTAAACGTCTTAAAAACCTGTTTCATTGTCAGAAAGGGTAAATTCTAGATTTGAAGTTTTCGTAACTGCAAGGATCCATATTCTTTGGTTCTTTCGGTAAAGTCACATAGGTGAAAATTTTTTTTGAATCGCGACGTTTCGATTGCAACACAAGCAATCATCATCAGGTGTGACAACCACAGCAAGAATATTTTTACTGAGAGAATATAGAAAGGGTAAAGCCTGTTCTTATTTTTTTCCATAACTTTGATACTGGCAAAATAAAAAAAGAGTCCCATATAGACCGCGTATATTTACACGCGAGCCGCCGTCTCGCTATTTTCAGCTTCGCTATTAGATTTCTGCATTTGACGTCTGCGATATCGGCGCCACTAAAAATGTGCCACCACCACCACAACCACAACTATCCACAAGCTCAAGGCTTTGGCACCGCGCGGCCTCACGAGCGAATTAACGTCTCGCAACGAGCCGCTCATGTGCAGCCTGCGTCTGCAGGGGAACGCACGAATGGTTATAGCGGCAGACGTTCGACATTTCGTAACTAGAGAAGAAGAATGTATTTTTGAAGTTCGGGAGAGTGTCTTGACAGCGAGCGATGATGTTTCAGTGGCCTTGATGGGACAAATGCGCGGCAGTAATGCGTAATGAGTTTTTGTGGCACGGTGTTGTCTCTCTCTGACTCTCTCTCTCTGTGTTTAATTGGGTGCCATATTTTATAAGGAGCGCCCTTGCCAGTAAACGTCTTGTAAATTAGCAAGCAGCATTTGTCTTAGCAAGCCTGACTCCGCTGATGAGACGCAGTAGGTTGAAATCGACCCAGAGATTGCTTGAAAAGTATTGGCCCGGAAAGCCCCACAGCCTCATGGACTAAATACACATTTGTGTTTACGTGTGGAGACACAGAGTTGTGATTATGTTTACTCTCATCCTTTATGCTCCGCAGCAACACATCACAGGTTTGTTGATGGGACGAATTAGTTATTTGCTTAGTTTTCTTTATCACGTTTTGTTTGTTTGGTTCATGCTATAGTTGAGCTGAAGAGGTGGAAGTACATCCACCATTGCACAAAGTAAATAAATACATACGGCCATTCGTCTCCGTGTGAAAATCATGTCTCGTTGTTTAGTCTCCTTTGAGCATTTGTGCTTTCCATTAAGCAACATTACCCAGCAGCAAATTGACTCAATGGAGCAGGGGCCGAGTGCAGTGGACAGCGTACTTTTGCGCAGTGAGCCTAACGCGACCCGAGTTCTATTCTCGACCACAGCGAACACGAGTGGCGAGTGATAACCCAACCTGTCCTCGTTCCAGCCCCCCCCCCACTCCTACGCAAACCTTCGCTGACCAGCATGGTGAAGTATGGTTAAGACAACCACGTGACTGGCACGGTGTGCGGGGGAGGTCATCGGGCAGCAGTGGATTGACTAAGGGCTGTAAAATTAAAAAAATATATATTACAAAAATGTAATCAGACAAACTGTGGACCTGGTGGTTTCCACCACGGCCGGCTGGCTGGTTTTGTTATTGAGGGCATGAGTGGGAAGAAAGAGCACGGCTGGACTGTGCGTCAGCGCTGTCAGGCCAGGGTGTTTGAGAGATCTTTTGAGGGGGAGCAGTGGACAGGAGTGATTAAAGAAACCTCCCCTCACCCCCCCCCCCCCCAAAAAAAGTGCTTGACGCAGCAAACTGCAGCGCCGGTATCGTCAGGGGTTGTGGGAGAGGTCACGCCGAACGGTCTGAGCGCATCACTTTGGAGTGATGGTGGTGCGGTCAGGCGTCCCTGCCTCCGCCATGCCCGCGCCACCTTCCGTGCGCCGTCGTGTTCACGTAGCGAGGCCGCTTTCGGCTCGTTCGAGTGATCTCGGCAGAAGATGTTCGAGCTGCTGCTGCTGCTGCCTGGTGACACGCGACTGTGCCGTGAGGTTGGTCCTGGGGTGTTGGCTCACTTAGTACAGAGCGCTGTGCTGGGTGCCGTTCAGATATTTGAGAGTCTGGGTTTGAATCTGGGCTTCACCCGTCGTGAGAATTATTTTATTATGTTTTTTTTAATTATTTTATTACTTCCCTTCTACGTGACTTTACCGAAAGAACCAAGAAGAAGATAAAACTGGGTTCTTAAGTACGGTGGGATGATGGTGTCGGCCTGGTTCGGTATTGACTCCACAACAAAAAAAACACACTTAATGTATTCCCCAATGATTCCACCAGAAACTGTCACGTTAATTTTGTCTAAATTACACTTCTGAAAAAAAAGTTGGAACATCTTGTGAAGAATCGTCCTCCCATTGTGGGAAAGCGCACACTCCCTAATGTGTGGGTACAAAAAAAACAAAGTCCCTTGAAAGGAATCGCACGAAAAAAAAGATTAGAAATCTTTCTGTGAGAAATGATTATCTGACACGGAGTGAAGCAGACGCTCGGCATCGTCTCGTGGCGACCACAATCACGATACAAATTGTGAGAGACAGCAACAGCAAACCACTCGTTTAAACGCAAAGGCACTTGGTGGAAATATATCATGCGAATGTGCATGTATTCGTTTGGCGTGCTGGCACTTTCGAGGCGTTGATTTGTGAAACGCTCAGTTGTGCTGGGCTGAAGTGACCAGGAATGTGTTCGTGAAGGCACTGCCTTTGTGAACCTGTTTGTGTGGACCTGTCTGTGTGGTGTACCTCTGAGTATGTATGTTGTACAATGTATGGTATACTATGTATGTTGAACTTATACTGGTAGGAACCTCCTGGTTACACCAGCCCACAGGGGATTATTCTGTCCGTCCGTCGTGCATCCAAAAATGGGAGAGGTGGGGCTGGGTGGAGAGGGGAGGGTGGGGAGGGGCTGGGTGGGGAGGGTGGGGAGGGGCTGGGTGGGGAGGGGAGGGTGGGGAGGGGCTGAGTGGGGAGGGTGGGGCTGGGTGGAGAGGGGAGGGGCTGGGTGGGGAGGGTGGGGATGGGCTGGGTGGGGAGGGGAGGGGAGGGTGGGGAGGGGCTGGGTGGGAGGTGGGAGGGGTGGGGCTAATTAGAGGTGCGGCGGAAGGACAACAAACTAAACACCAAAAATAATTGGGTACTAGTCAAATTTTCTGGTTTCCTCCAACATGCCAAGCACTCATTAAAAAGGAATGGCCCAAGCATATCACTTCAGGTCCCTGTAAAATGGAATCCTTCGTCTCAGTGAGGCTTTCTTGGACAGACAAATAACTTTTTGTTTTTACCCGTAGCTTATTTTTAAAGAGGAACAATCTTTGCATCATCGTTACCGCTATTTTTTAAGTTCACATTTTTAAATAACAGGTATTTGAATCTCCTTGCAAGGTTTCAACTGTCGTCGTTATTTTTCATCCGTGGAAGTTGATTTAAGCACACAGAAAGTTGCAACAATCGGATGCCACTGGGAGGAGTATGCAAGGCAACGTCATTGAGTGATCTATCATGGACAGAGATAAATTCAAAGGAAGGCCATGATTATTTGGATTATTTTGCTGGTATAAATGGGCACGTAATAATCCACTTTGTTTAGCAATCATTTGTGGCCAGGTCGCTTCTGAAAAATAAGCGAATAGCTCAGTGGACGTTACCTGGAAAGATAAAATAAACCTAGTTTAGTTTTATTCGTATACATTTTAATTGATTTGCATACCTTTCCTATACTTTACACTCCTATCGTTTTTTTTGCACTGTTTGTTGTTGTAACGTTCTGACCCGCCCCTACATCTGGGATAAAAGAGCTTTACAGCTCATCGGATTCCTCCAAGATAACACACACATTCTGATCCTTTGAGATAGTTCACGGCACATGGACAAGGGAAAGTAGTTGTTTTTTGTGTGTGTGCCCATCTCCTGCTGCAGAGGCGAGCTTCGTTGAGGCGCAGTAGTCATTGGGAATCAGCAATCTCGACATCTCTGGGTCCGTTTACAATCGTCACGGGGCCCGCGGTGTTACTGCAGCCGTCGGCGGAGATGCAAAGTGGGGCAATCGACTTCTCTCTCTCAAGAGCGACCCGGATCTGTGAAGCGACGATGCCGTTGCACGCGGGTCGCACTCACCACACACGCACACACAACGACGTGTGGCCTTAACAGACTTGGGTGTTGTTAGCGAGCACCTATGAAGGCCGGCACGGCACACGAGGGGGTGAGTGGCCAACACCACGCCCGGCCTATTTTATCTCCCCGGTGGCGATGCTTACTAAACACCGCACCAGGTATCAATTTTAGGCCGAGTCGACCAAGGGGAGGGCCAGGACCGGTTCACATAATCGTCACTGGGTGTCGGCCGTGAGCGGCAATGTGACGTCTCCAGGTCTCCGGGTTTGGAGCGCAGCGCGCTAACCGCTACACCACCGCTCCCCACACACACGCACACAGAGCCGTCATTCTTGTGAAGTTCTCCACACTTTGTGTCGTCGCACATCGGCTGCTGTCACTACAGTGGGGAAATCGGTCGCCAAGCGTCACATTTGTTTAAGAGTAGCGGTGTGGGTGGGTGGGGGGCACGATGATATTTGGAGTTGCGGTGTAGCGGGTAGCGCACTGCGTGACAGACCTGACGACCTCGGTTTGATTCCCTTGTCACCGCTCAAGTGACACTAAATCAAGAGATATTTTTTATTTTACCAGGATAGGCCCGCAGAGATGTGTCGCTGTTTTTCAGAAGCGACCTGGCCGCAATTCGTAGCTGAGCAAAAGTGGCCTGTCACGTGGAAATTGACAGCAGTCAAATCGTCTGAACGCGTGATGTTAATTTGAAATGTGGAGGAACAAAAACCGGAGGACCCCGGAGAAAAATCCACTCTACCACGGGGACAGAGACACGCAAACTCCAACTGTACAGCAGGCGTCAGGGTCGGGATCGAACCCACAACCTCCTGTATAGGGGCCGTCCATAAATGACGTCACGCACCTAGGGGGGGGGGGGTTCAGACATTTGTGACGATGTGTAACGAAGGGGGGGGGGGGTTGAGAAATGTGACGTCACATCAAAATGCGCAACTTTAAATAAATATAGACAACACGTTCTACTTAATTAAGTAGACTTTTTAATTAATGTTTTCTCCTACAACATCAGAGTGCAGCGCCACATTAAATACGCACTACAATGACAATAGTTTAAAGCAATTTGAGCATGTTAAATTTTTTTTTGGGGGGGGGGGGCAGAGCTTTGTGACGTCATATTTGAGGGGGGGGTCTGACTTTTTGTGAAGCCGTGTGACGAGGGAGGGGGGGGGGGTGGTCAAAAATCGTCCAAAATCGCCCAAAATCGCATGACGTCATTTATGGACGGCCCCATACCAGGCGAGCGAGTTAACACCTCGCCAGAGCGGCGCCCCCTTAGTGCCGTGCGATGCTTGAACCCGGCTTTGACCTCCTTTCATGAACCCGCACTGACGAACATTGGTGAAGTATGGTCAAACACAACACCCCCCCCCCCTCCTTGACCTTAAGGAGGCCTTCATCCAGCGGAAGATGGAGACAGGGCTACAAACGAAAGTATTATGAAACACGTTTCAACAACGGCACTCAAACCACAGCAATACCCCGATTTACGTCTCCCACGTTTACGTTGCTTCGCAAATACGTCGTCACTTTGTTCTGAATGTCACCACCGTCGTCATCGTCCGTCTTGTGTCGTTCCCGTCGCCTCTCAGCCTTCGTCATCCTCCACATTACGAACCCTGAAAATCGCCGATGATTTACGTCGTTTAGATAATCGTCGTCGCACGTTTCAGGAACGCATTCCCCGCGCCATAAAGACACACACACACAGCAGTTAATATGTATGTGCCAGATTTGAAGCTTTCGTGACTGCAAGGATTCATATTCTTAGGTTTTGTCGGTAAAGTCACGTAGGTAAAACATTTTAAATTAATAAAAGTAAAATAAAAAATAAAATAAAAATCACGACGTTTCGGAGGCAACACAAGCTTCCTTCTTCAGGTGGAACAGTCACAGCACGATAGCTGTATCAAGTAAGAGAAATTCCAAGTAAACCGTAGGGGGGGAAAAAACCTAAGAATATGTATGTGCCCTTTAAACAAGTGCCGGCGCTGTTGACGTCAACTCGAGCATTTGGAAGAGAGCACGTTGTAGAGTGAAGGCTGTATGGAATTGTTTTTGGAACTTAAGGTGCAGGTGCATTTCCCCCAAAAAAAACATCTTGGCTTCCGAAGGCACTAAAGGAATACCACGTGGACAGTGTTCTTGGCAATTCCCTGTTACACAACAGGAACAACACTTTTGGCATTGCTCTGTCAACTCGACACAAGTTTGGTTTACGAGTGCTCGGTTGCTGAGCTATTCATCTGCCTAATTGCAGACACCATCAAGGAGTTATACGATACTCTTATCAAAGGCTAAGTGGCTGAACGTATTGTGGATATTGTACAGCGCCCGACACGTGGCGTTCGGCGTTTGTGTCTGCCCGTGTTCTCACGGATTTCATCGTAAAAACCCGCAGCGAGAGAGGCCATGCAGCTGCCCCGGAGTTTTGACGGGGAAAAGCCCACCCACGCACGCGTGCGTGTGTACACTAACTCACTCGCTCGCGAATGCCTTGGCTCTGCTCATCGCTGGGCAGATGCGTGAAGCGGCATTGCGCTGTGAGTCAGAGTAGCCCCCACTGCCCTGCACTGATAAGACTGGGGGGAGGGGGAGTCAGGGAAAGTCGGAGGAGAGTTGAGCTGCACGAGATGAACGGTTCATGCGAGTGCTTTTGTTTTATCAAAACCCATAAAGAAAATGAGCTCAAAGATGAAAAAACACGAGACATGTGGTGACGTCCCGTCTGGACGCATTCTTCTTCTTTTGGTGGGAGGAGGCAAGGTCCTGGGTGGCTGTGCGCTCGCTCAAAAATGAATAAAAGTCACATCGCATCGAGTTTTGTTTAAACCCAAACATAGACGGAATGGGTGGGTGGGCCAGACAAAGTATGACAGATGGAGGCCGCCGTACGGGGCCATCGCGATTGTCTCCGCTCGTGGTCTGTTTCCCGAACGTCCGATGACGTTGCCTGTGAACGGTGACCGATAGCCGAAAGACGCAGCATCGCTTCCAGGAAAGACACCGACGCTTATCGTTCAATAAATTCGCAGTCAATCAAAATCGTGGAAGAAGGGTTCGTCGCCAACTAAGCTAGTGCGGGGCCTGTAGAATATGTTATAAAGGGGCCCTAAATAAAAAAAACACGTAAATATTAAAACACTTTTTTACTTGCATAGTAAAGCAATTGTATTTTTCATTTGTTATACAGCCAGGATAATACGACAAATCGCTAACCTTAAACACCCAGTCGTTCATAAAAGTTGAAGGCAGTATAGTACTATAGTAATAGAGCAAGTGCAGAATCACTAAACCGAAATTGATAGCTTGAAAGTATTTAGTGCGGGACCCTTGAAAGTGCGGGGCCCGTAGCTACAAATGTAGCTACTTTTGGTACTAAGATAATCTGGCACTGGAACAAGGAAATAATCGAAAGAAAAAAAAGACAAAAAAATGGGCATCCAATTGTTTTGCTTAGGCTTTCCAACTAAGTTAATACCTCAGTGGGCTTCGTCTGGTAGGATGGGGATGGTCTCGTGTTGTATTTGGATGTGTTTGGGTGACCTGTTTACCTTTCTTGTAATTTTTTACTCTCATCATGTTTCTGTCCTGTTAGTTGTTGTACTGTGTCGGGGTCGCTGGCCCCCGAAGTCCCTCCGTACTCCGGGCGTATGGCAGGGGCTCCGCCGTGCGCCGACCCCTCGCTGCTCTGCGAGTAGCTGCTGCCGTCGCTGGGCTCATCGCCCGACGGCTCCCCTCCCTGGTCCGTCCCTCCGCGAGCTCGTGTGAGAGGCATAGCTCGCCGCACGCCCTCGTTCACCTGCAGACGCTGCGTTGTCTCTCCACGGATCACGCGCTATTTAACGGGGGTCAGGGGTCGGAGGGCGGATGACGCTGCCCTCACGTACACAGCTCCCCGCGGCACTCACTCACCTGAATACTCGCGTTATGATCGCGCACCTGTATCGCACACGGGGTGGACGCACGCACACACACGCAGCTCCCCACGCAACACACTGCTCAACAAGATCACGCGAGACCACGCTTCGCTATTAATGATTTATTATCTGATACTCACGAATGGATGCTAGGTCAGTACGAGTCGACGAGGCTGGCCTATCCTACTTCCCCTGGACCTATTCCCTATTTATCGGCTTACGATACCCTACTTCACCTCCCCACTCACTGTTTGGTGCCGACGGTGGTTCGCTGCTCCCTGTGCTAACAGCGCACCTCGACGCGTCGCACGGACGTCCGGGTCGCTGGCTGGAGCTGCGGCTGGTCCACTGGCCTGGAGAGAAGAGAGCGATTTCTCGTTTGTCCCCCCTTTTTATCCTCCCTACATCAAAGGGATGCGGCTCCGAGCGGGAGGGCGTCCCTCAGCCCTTCCCTAACAATGGGCTCGCGCCACCTTGCACGCGCACGGCGGTTCCGGGCGCATTTGATATGCTAATCAATGTGCGGCGTAAATTCTAATTTATCCCTTTCTCATGCATGGCGCCGTGCTCCGTCGCACCATGCAGCGGCGTCCATCACCACGGCCCACTGCTGAAGTTAAGCGCGGAGCTTCCGCATGTCCCCACCACCTGCCCTATCAATTGCGCACCCTAAACTATGCCGCCCCGTCCCTCCTCCGCCTGTCTCGTCGACCCGTGGGGGTGTGTGTGGGGGGAATGCGCCTCAACCGCGGTGGCCGAATGCCCCACGCCGCGACCACACAATATTAAGGCTGGTCGCAGCGCCGCGGCGCAACGTAGCACGGGGGAGGTCGTCCAATTCCCTGATCGCCGGAAACCGTGAGAATTAATCCCGATAAGGGTTTCTCGGATAAAAACCGGTCGATCAGGTGATCTCCCCTTCCAGCTCTATGGGTGGGGGAAAATGCGTGCGGGTGTGTTCATGTGAGGTGAGGTGAGGGGGACGAGGGGTTGGCTCCGTTGCTTGGTGGTGGCGAGGTCGGGGATGGGGCGCCTGCCGAACGGCTTCGTGGCGGCGGCATCACAAGTGTTCTTACCCGACCCCCGACTGGACATCTGTGCAAAACAGGGCTTCGTAGCTCATCGGATTCCTCCAGTATGAAAACATATTCTGATTCTGAAGTTTGAACGCGTTAATGCACGAGCTCTCACGTCCGTCTGTAACGATGGGGGGCACGGTAACTGTCCCAACAGTATCCAAACGTGCGGCTCAATTTTTATGAACAACAACAACAACTACAAAGTTGTTTCGCTATCGAGGACGTACGCTCAGAGAACCTGGCCACGTCGATGAAAAGCGTCGCTCGCACTCATCCGCATCGGAGCCGCTCTCCGACCCCCCCCTTCCACCCCCCGTTGACTCGCCGTCGCCCCGCGAGGCGCGCCGCTCCGTTCGCCCGTCGTGACCGCCGCTGCCGTAATTAGCGCGAATTAAAAATACTTCCGAGGACAAATAACACGTCGGTAAGCGCGTGCCACAAGAAGTCCCGTGCCTTGTGCGTGCTGCGTCTTCCTTCTGTTGCTTTTAAATCCAGCAACGGGGGAGGGGGGGGGGGCGAGGGAGAAGGGCAACTGAGGTTTAGCGGTTCGAATTCGATCGGCCGCCCTGGTTATTACTGCAGGTGTATTATACTTGGAAACAATGTTAAAGATGCCGTGACGTAAATAACCTACCCCACACCGTGTCAGTCACGGTCCATATTTGCCAAGAAATGATAACATGCAAATTTCATTTGGATCTACGAAGCGACCATTGCCCCCTACTTTGAAAACTTGTTGGGATCCTCCTAAAGACGAGTCACGAGATTCGGTGAGCCTTTCTTGCGAAAAACGAGCGTGATATTAAAATATAATTTCATTCGGACGTTAGCAAGCACGTGGTGGTGAAGGAGGAGACGGTGGGCGTCTGAAACCAGACGTGATGGGTCCATCTCCTCCGCCCTGGCCTTGAGCAGGACAGACGAGCCCATCCTTTCGCTCGCCCGGGGGAATACGTCTGCTGGAGGAGTGCTGTTGCGTCTTGCCGATTTGTACCGTGAAACTGGAAACAGATGGGAGCCCTGGAACCTGAACACCGCGAGAGCTGATTTCACGGTGGAGTGTTTATTGGAACCCTGGATGGAGAGCCGGGGCGCGTAGGAAATGTCGCGGCGCGTGCCGGTGTGCCAGCACAAACCCTGGAGGTCCCGCGGTGGCGAGATCTTAACTACCTCGCCTGGTATGCAGGAGGTTGTGGGTTGGATGCCGACCCTGATGCCCGCTGTATGCGTGTGGAGTTTGCGTGTCTCTCTCCACGTTGGCAGCGTGGGGTTTTGTTTCTGCGGGTCCTCCGGTTTTTCCCTCCACTTTTAGAATCAACATCACGCGTTTAAAGTATTTGGCTGCTATACATGTCCACGTGATGAGCCACTTCGTTGAGCTATCATTTGTGGCCAGGTCGCTTTTTAAAAAGAGCTATAGAGCTCAGTGGGCCTTTACCTGGTAAGATAAAAAATAGTTTATTTCCAATAAAATTGTTTAGTCAGTTTAACACGTAGGCTTTCGCGACCAATGTTATTCATAATCAACGTTTTTGGGTTTAGATCGCGTTAGTTATAAATGTGTCGTAACCCTCCACCACCCGACACGGCCAATCAGTAAAAAAGTGTCACGTTGACAAAAGACAAATAGTTCACTGCTTTAGCCCACCGGTGTGTTGAAGCGTGAAACCACAACATTTACAATTTGAGTACGACGTTTCGCTGGTAATTGCATCCAGCATCATCGGGCAATTCGCCAGAATGGTGAGGCTCTGCTCTGTCTCCCGTTCTTATATAGAGCAGCAGCAGGGTGACGTAAATGTTGTGGCTTCAACACACCGGTGGGCTAAAGCAGTGAACTATTTGTCTTTTGTCAACGTGACACTTTTTTACTGATTGGCTGTGTCGGGTGGTGGAGGGTTACGACACATTTATAAATAACGCGATCTAAACCCAAAAACGTTGATTATGAAAAATTGTTTAGTTGAAATGTGAATCAGTCGCTAATCTCACTGAGATGATTTGTGCTCGGTGGGGCATGTTTGTGATTCAGCACTTTCGAGGCAGAGGGTTGGTGGAGCAGCAGTTTTGTGAAATTCCCAAACCTGCTGGGATGTGTCTTTTTTAAAATCACGGGTGCTGAGCACAGGACCCTCCCCCCCCCCGCTCCACAAAGCGCCAAGTGGTGAGCAACAAACAGCACAATTGAAGGTGTAATCGATGATAGTTGAGAGGTTCCTTGAATTGAGTGAGGTTATAATGCGGGAAAGAGAGGCGATGGTAACGGATTCCTTGAGGGGGAGTGCGATGGAGGAAGCAAAAAATTAACCCGTAAAAACAAAGTTTTTCACTACAAATCCTTTATATGCGTGGCGGCTAGAGTCCTCTCGTCCTCTGGCTTGAGATGGCTGCCACCTATGGGTCAGATGATTGCCTGGCAGCATTAAGCAATTGGTAATTAAATATAATTTTTTTTCCCTAAAAAGTGTAAAATTTAGCAATTTTTTTTTCAGGAAAATTAATTGTCACGCACAACGAGTCTGTGTGCAAAATGTCAGCTCGATTGGATCACGGGAAGTGGGTTAAAAAACGACCGAAAGATTTGCACGGTCGTAAGCATGCAAGCACGCAAGCAAGTAAGCAAGTGAACTTAATATAAAGGATTTAACAAGAGAAGCGTGTTCAGCTACAGCAGGGTGGACGAACACGGCATGCGTGAGATGAAACAGTCGATCTGATATTGGTGGCTCGGGGAGATGGCACTACAGGACATGCTTGCCATGTGTGCTTATCACGAATGAACCTAAACACCTTGCTGATCTCGTCAAAGAGCATAAACCATCAAGCAAACTTCGGTCATCTTCTCAGCGGCTTTTGGTTGTTGCCCCCCCCCCCCCGCCGCACCTTAGCACGGTTCACTACGTACCGTGCGAAAGAAATTCAACATACACACGGTATGTGCAGCAAATCTGTTCGTGTACCCCATCCGTGTTAGACACATTCATGTTCTCCACATTACGCTCATGGGTCTTCTCCTGGAATTCCCGTTTCCTCCCACGCGTCGAATACCACTCATGAAAGACGGATTGGCCGAAACTCCCAAAGCGTGGCCCTCTGCAAATAGCCGTGAACCTTTGATTGAGGTTTTCCTGGATAAATCAACGTGTTCCACGTGAAAGCGGCAGTGCCACGAACACTTTTGAGAGGTTGGCAGCGCTGGGGCTGCTCAGGCTGAGGGGTTGGGGGAAGGGGGGCCTCACACAAAAGAGAGACCAGCAACGGACCTATTTTATGTTGCTCATGAACAAGGATGGCTCTGATGTGGCAATCTTCACTGGGCCTCCAGCCCTGGGCATCTAGGAACTTCTGAGCAGCCCTGTGCAGGGGGCCATGCATGGTGAGGCTATGAGATTGAGTCTGCAATGACTTGTCATAGGACCTGAGCGCGCACGTGTGTGTGTTTTTGTTTGAAAGTGACCTGGTGAGTTGTTCTATTCCAGGAGCTGTTGGGGGAGGCCAACATTGGTGAAGTGTGACTCAGAGATATATTTGTGAGGTGTCGGTATCAGCCGAGCGAAGGCAGAATTAGCAGGGCGGTGATGATCTACGTTCCCGCGGAAGAGGGCTGCACTGTCGCATTAAATCACGTTGACGTGTTTGCGATTTGCTGCCGGGATCAGCGCCGTCTCCACGCGCGTGCAACTCGCACATTGTACACAAAACTCCAGCGTGTGTCCTTCTACGTGTGTCTCTCTACGTGTGTGTCTCTCTGTGTGTGTGTGTCTCTCTGTGTGTGTCTCTCTGTGTGTGTCTATGTGTGTGTGTGTTTCTGTGTGTGTGTCTCTCTGTGTGGGGAGCGATAGTGTAGCGGTTAGCGCGCTGCGCTATGAAACCGGCGACACGGGTTCGATTCCCGCTCACTGCCAACATCAGTGACAATTATCTGAACCGGTCGCGGGCCTCCCCTAGGTCGACTCAGCCTCAAATGAGTACCTAGTGCGGTGTGTAAACATCGCCACTAGGGAGACAAAGGTGGTCGGGCGTGGTGCTGGCCACCCACCCCCTCGTGTACCGTTCCGGCCTTCATAGGTGCTCTCTAACAGCACTTGCCCCTACAGTCTGTTAAGGCTATACAGGGGATCTTTATCTCTGTGTGTGTGTCTCTCTCTGTGTGTGTGTGTCTCTCTGTGTGTGTGTCTCTCTGTGTGTGTCTCTCTGTGTGTGTGTCTCTGTGTGTGTGTGTCTCTGTGTGTGTGTCTCTCTGTGTGTGTGTCTCTCTGTGTGTGTGTCTCTCTGTGTGTGTGTCTCTCTGTGTGTGTGTCTCTCTGTGTGTGTGTCTCTCTGTGTGTGTGTCTCTCTGTGTGTGTGTCTCTCTGTGTGTGTGTCTCTCTGTGTGTGTGTCTCTCTGTGTGTGTGTGTGTGTCTCTCTCTGTGTGTCTTTCTGTGTGGGGAGCGGCAGCCTATGGGGTTAGCGCACCACGCTACGAACCCGGCCGCCCCGGGTTCGATTCCCGCCCACGGCCGACACCAGTGATGGTTATCTGCAACGGCTCCTGGGCCTCCCCTAGGTCGTCTCGGCCTCAAATGAGTAGCGAGTGCGGTGTGCAAACATCGCCACTCGGAAGACAAAGGCGGCCGAACGTGGTGTTGGCCACCCACCCCCTCGTGTGTCGTGCCGGCCTTCATAGGTGCTCGCTAACAGCACTTGCCCCAACAGTCTGTTATGGCTATACGGGGGATCTTTGTCATTGTCTCTCTCTGTCTCTCTCTCTCTCTCTCTCTCTCCATGTACTTCTCTTTCTCTCTCTCTGTGTTTTTGTCTCCGATGTTGAACTTTGTGTATCTCTCTTACATCCTCTCTGCGTCTGTCTGTCTCTCCCCGTGTCTGTCTCTCCCCCTCCCCCCCATCTGTTTATCTGGGTAATCTCTCTTCTCCGTGCTTGCCTCTCACGCGTCGCTCTATTGTGTCTCTCGCCCACCGGGTGTCTCTGTGTGGAGCCTGCTAGCCGCGGGGGGGTGAGACTCTGCCAGAGACGTTCCCCTCCTCTTGCCCGCAGACCCCGTCACGTCAGCGGTGTCGCCGCCGCTAGCCCCTGACGGTCACCACTCACCGACGCAACATTGACGGCAGGGCATTCGGGCAGCCCTGCATAACACCCACATGCTTCGATTTAAAGCTTTCGTGACTGCAGGGATTCATCTTCTTGGTTCTTTCGGTAAAGTCACGTAGAATGGTAATTATAAAATAATAAAAATAAAACATAATAAAATAATTCTCACGACGTTTCGGCCACAACGCTTGCGCTTGCGTTGTGGCCGAAACGTCGTGAGAATTATTTTATTATGTTTTATTTTTATTATTTTATTATTTACATTCTACGTGACTTTAGCGAAAGAACCAAGAAGATGAACCCACATGCTTAGTTATACGTCCCGATGTGGAACTTCTTTCGCACCGTACGTTAAGCCCACGGTGCACATTGGAGGTGCATAGCGCACAGATGCGCACGCGGTAGCATCGCCAAGGGCAAATGTCGTGGCTGGCGACGAATGTTTTCGATGAGCGCAGATGATAACCCCGCTCTGACAGTTGGGTGATCGGGACCGTGGACACGTGGATAAAAGAGATTTGAAGAAAGCCTGAAAACTGTGCAAAGGCGTACGGATGCGTGCGCGGTGGGAATTCGACCGAGGGGCAGGAAGGGAAGCACACGGGATGGGCAAACTCACTCGAGCAACATCGATCGTGTTGAACGTTCGGAAACGTAAGTGGGCTGGGGCAGGACGCGTGGCAGCTAGAAGGGATGATGATGATGATGGCCAAGAGTCGAGGTTTTACAATTGCGTGGTAGTCGAGAGGGAGCGGACGCAGCTGAGAGGACGCCTAACGGGGAGATGGAGCGGTGAGATCAGCTGATGTGCGGGAGTGGGATGCGCCGTGGCGTGGCAGAGGGAGGTCTACAATCCAGCAGTAGAGAGAGAGAGAGATACATTGGCTGCTGGTGTTATATATTCACACATTTGAAGCGCAACAATTACGGTCCAAATATAAAATCCCATTCTTAAAATGACGTTGTGCATTGAAACAAAAATAGTCACGCTATACCGTGTTGACACTGCGAGAAACACGTTACGTAAATATTTAGCCGTGTTTAGAAATAGCAGCGTCTCTTTCTGAGCGTCTCGAGCATGACCACATGCCCCTTGATGCGTGAAGGTATGCGGCTATGTCATTGCGCAGTACAGCAGTATGCAAGCGTCGTGATGGAATCGCCCTCTCTCTCTGCTGTCGCACGAGATCAGAGGAAGGGCGAGGGCGTGAGCAACAAAACATCTCCCAACGACGTCGTGGAGGGAGAGAACAGAGGTAAAAATTTAACTCGTAAAAACAAAGTTTTTCACTATAAATCCTTTATATATCTGTGGCGGCTAGAGTCCTCTCGTCCTCTGGCTTGAGATGGCTGCCACCTATGGGTCAGATGATTGTCTGGCACCATTAAGCAATTGGTAATTAAATATAATTTATTTTTCCTAAAAAGGTGTAAAATTTTGGATTTTTTTCATGAAAATACATTGTCACGCACAACGAGTTTGTGTGCAAAATGTCAGCTCGATTGGATTACGGGAAGTGGGTTAAAAAACGACCGAAAGATTTGCACGGTCGTAAGCGCGCAAGCAAGCAAGTGAACTTAATATAAAGGATTTAAAAAGACCTGTGACTCCTCACGCACTCATCCTCCTCCGTATCTTCCTCCTCATTCTCTTCTCTGCTCATCGATCTCCTCCTCCACCCGCTGAGTCAACAGATTTTCACTTCGTCCACAAAATTTGAGCACCGCATCCCAAAAAAAAAAGATCCGGTCAGGCGGTTCATGGTTGCGGGGGGGGGGGGGGGTCAGTGTGTGTGGGGGGGGGGTCAGTGTGTGTGGGGGGGGGGGCTCAATGGGGGGTGTAGTTTTATCCAGATTGTGTCGAATGTATGCACGTTGAACTTCTTTCGCACCGTACGCAGCCAACAGTGCTAACCGGAGTTGCGGGGGAAGGACAACCAACTGAACACAAAAAATCTAGTTCTATAAGTATGTTTGTGTGTGTGTTTCTCGTGTCAGTGGGGAGCGGTAGTGTAGTGGTTAGCGCGCTGCGCTACGAACCCGATGACCCGAGTTCGATTCCCGCTCACGGGGATGGGGCCAGGGCGACCCTCATGTTCATTGTGTCTGCGTGGCACCTGGGTCTGCCCCGTGACCTCCTGCCAGCGGGCGTTCGACGCTTCACGTGGCCTCAAGGTGCACATAGCCTGGCACAAGCGTCGTGGTGACGTCACCACCAGTTAGTGGCGAATGGCGGTTGTTGTGTTGTTCTGTGCATCAACCAGTCATCTCAGTCAGTCGACCTGTGACACCTGGGTCTGCCCCGTGACCTCCTGCCAGCGGGCGTTCGACACTTCACGTGGTCTCAAGGTGCACATAGCCTGGCACAAGCGTCGTGGTGACGTCACCGCCACTTCGTGGCGAATGGCGGTTGTTGTGTGCGTGCGCGTGGATTTTTTTGTCCGCGGTTGTGCATTTTTCAGAGGAAGGTTGGGGAGAGAGCTGTCCCACTGCCGCCTAGCCGTCGGTAGCGGTCGAGATAGGATCGTGCGTGCGTGCCTTTGCCATTGCGTACACACAGAACTCCCCGTCCCTCCACAATACAGGGGTTTGTTAGTGTTGGGTTAGATCGCGTAAATATATAAATGTGTCGTTAAACCCGCCATCACCCGACACAGCCAATTAGTAAGGTTTGTCACATAAACAGAACAATTCAGATTGCAAATGTGGATTTGCTCTCCAACACACCGGTGTGCTGTACTCTTAACGAATGACAAACCTGACTAATTGGCTGTGTCGGGTGGTGGTGGTGGGTTTAACGATAAATTTATATTTACGCGATCTAACCCAAAAAAAACCTTTATTATAGATGATGTTGGTCGCGAAAGCCTCCGACCACACGTTCAACTTCAAATTCCTCGTTTCAGAGTGTCCATGGCCGTCGTTTTGAGCCAAGCACGTGGGCCGATCTCATCGCTGCAATCTTTCTTATTGGACGTCCTGTTGGGGACATGTTTTCTCAGATGGTTAGCATCGACTGCTGGCCATCTTCAGTTATCGCGACATGTCCTGCCCAAGCCCTCTTACTTTCCCTTTCAGTCCATCCGGTGTTTCTCATTTTTTTCCCCCCGGATTGATGGACGGGTCTCCTTCTGTCTCTCGGTGTAGTTCCGAGCGCATGTGTCTCTCCGTTTCGGACCGACACCTTTGGCCGTCGTTTTGAGCCAAGCACGTGGGCCGATCTCATCGCTCCAATCTTGCTTATTGGACGTCCTGTTGGAGACATTCTCTCATTTGGCCGCCCCTCAAATGGTTAGCCTCGACTGCTGCATGGCCATCATCAAATCTCGCGACGCATTCTGCCCAAGCCCACTTATATTCCCTTTCAGTCGATATGGTGACTCTCATTTGTGCTTGTTCCCGGATTTGATGGATGGGTTCTCCGTCTGTCTCTCGGTGTAGTTCCGAGCATGCGAAACAAAAAAAAGTGTTGCCAGGCCGAGACGCCGCGCTTTCCACGTGCCCTCCGTTTTTGGGACGGACACCTTTGGCCGTCTGTTTCGAGGCGAGCCACAATTTGCCCTGGCCGCAAACTACTGACGGGCCGCTGGGGAGAAGGCGGGTGGAGAAAGTCAAAAACGGAAATGGGATAGCGCTGGAAGGAGGACGAGGAGGGAGGGTTGGGAGGAGGAAGGAGGAGGACAGCGAAATTAATAACAACTTTCAGCCGCGCCGATGTTTATTCCAAATGCAGCTGCGTGAACGACAGCAGTTTTTTTTCGTTGTTTTGTTTTTTTTTGTCGAGCGGGAAGACAGCAGCCTATCCCGCCTTGGATCGGGCCCCATTTCTTTTTTAGGGCGCGCGAGTGACGCGTCGTAAAAAAAAAGTGTCAGATTTAACCTCGCTGCTGCTGCTGCTGCTTTACAAAAAAAAGACCGGACGGCCTTGCGTTTTGGGATTGTCTAGACGGAGGACGTCATGGAGATTATGGCAGATTTGCACGATCGATGTGTGTGCGAATTCACCGGAGCAGGGCGCTCCAACCCGTGGCCCTTCAGAGCCATTTCAGACGCACCCGCCCCCCCCTCAAATAAATCACTACGCATATGCCGCAGAAATCCTCCCATCTCAAAAACTTTCTTTTGCTGCCCTTGATTTAATCAGGACTGGATTAGCATGAATTACATATGCGCTTTTCGTTTCAGAATAACTTTAACCCCCACATCTTGCAAGACCTCTAGGGCTCTCTCTCTCTAGTGGAGGCCCTTCAGACGGCAGTGCCGTGAGCGAGCAATTGTAGGGCTGCGCCTCTGCAATAACACATTTTTACTTCGTTACCATTTCTCTGCAGAATGACCGGAGGCTCACGCGTAGATTCATTCCCGTTCTCAATCAGGATCATTTATTTCCGAAGGGCCCTTGACACTGGACGTGTGTCTGTGTGTTTGGCATGGAGCCGTGCAGCGGTGGCGCTACGAACCCGGCGACCCGGGTTCGATTCCCGCTCACGGTCGACACCCAAGTGACAATTATTTGAACCGCTCCTGGGCCTCCCCTAGGTCTACTCAGCCTCAAATGAGTACATGGTGCGATGTGTAAGCATCACCACCACTGGGGAGACAAAGGCGGTCGTGCGAGGTGTTTTTGGCCACCCACCCCGTCGTGTGCCGTGCCAGCCTACATAGGTGCTCGTTAGCAGCACTTGCCCCAACAGTCTGTTAAGGCTATACGGGGGATCTTTGTCTGTGTGTCTCGCGCCACAGTCCCCGTGTAGTCACGCGTCCTGTGCACGATCTGCTCCTGTGCATGCCGCTGCCTCGGCAGCTCAATCCTTCTTTTTGACAGGCTCCAGCTTGGGGTATAAAAAACACAGCTTGGAATAACTTTGCGTGTTTTTTTTCATTAACAATCCTTTCTTTTTGTCGTTCGTATTGTCTCATTTAAAACAAAGGCAACGCTCCGCCGTGTTGCCTTGTACAGATGGACACACGAGGTGACCATGCTGCTCGCTAGCACCTCCATCAGGCTGTCGCGACTCGCAAAGGAGTTCGGTATGGCCAGAACATCCAGACCCAGCCAACTTTGTCTCCCCAGTGCTGATGTTTACAAATTGCACTGGGAGCGAATTCAAGGCTCATTTGAGCCAGGGAAGGCTCCGGAAAGTTTCTAATGCCACGTGGTTCAGATACAGAGGCAAAGACCCAATGTTGTCGACTCACAGGCTGCAGTGGGACGTGCTGTCAGTGAGCATAGATCGAGGTCCTCACAGCGCACAGTGGAGTGGCATGGCCAGCACCGTCCCTGGACGCCTTTGTCTTTCCAGTGCTCAGGCCCAGGATAAGGCGCAAAGATAAAGGCCCCCGTATAGCCTGAACAGACTGTAGGGGCAAGTGCTGTTGGCGAGCACCTACGAAGGTCGGTACGGCACACGAGGGGGTGGGTGGCCAGCACCACGCCCGACCGCCTTTGTCTCCCTCGTGGCGATGTTTACACACCGCACCAGGTACGCAGTTGAGGCTGAGTCGACCTAGGGACCCGTTCAGATAATTGTCATCGAACCCGGTCGCCAGGTTCGCAGCGCAGCGCGCAAACCACCGCACTGCTGCTCGCCCACAATATTATGGCCAAGTTCCTCGTGGAAGATGTTCTTAGTTTGGGGCATTATAGATACGTGTGGAGCAGCAGGGTTAGGGAGCGTACTGTGCTATGAAGCCAGCAATCTCAGCTTGATTCCCGGCTATAGCCAACATCGGTGGCCATAACCCACGCCTGGCAGAATGATGAAGTATGGTCAAACAACACACATTATAAACACAGCGTGGAGATTAACACATTGTTATTATTACTTTGATTAAAGGTGCTTGTGTCGTCGTACCTGTACTCATCGTGCTATTTGGTCAGGCTGTTGTGAAGTTGTGCGTTTCGTGTTGGTACTGCCATTCATTATTGGCAGACCTCCAAACTGAAAATACGAGGGCTGGCTTAACACCTGTTCTTTACTGAACAAAAATAGAGATACGTGGGCAATGTCGCATTCGTATATATGTCTCCATATACACAAATAAAAGTGTTCTTTTACACAACCCATCACCCCCACAACCTTCTGGGAGTTCATAATTTCAATAAGAATTGATTCAGTTCAAGCAAACTCTGGACTGCTTTCGACATAGTCATTCTTGCTTGAATCAATGCCAGTTAACTGCCCAATGTCATCGGCAAGGGTCCCCTCTCTTTAAGATGACGACACTCATAATCGTTATTAGTTCTTTACAAAACTCTGCTTCACAATTGACGCAAGTAGGATTATTCAGAGCGATCACGGCCCCCTAACGGCATTCTTGTTATGGCTGAGACTCTATAAGGCTCGCCTGGGTAAGCGAGCCAAAACAATACAGAACTCTACTTTGTGATCAACCAGGCTGGATGAGCCAGAACTCTTCCTCGATACGCAAATTGTAGGTGTAAATTGTCAAGCACAGGGGCATCTCTCGTCTTTTGTGACACCCAGGGAAGTAACCACCACGTCCTACCATTAGCAGCCTGACGGGCGTCTCTCCCACGTGGATCTCTGGTTTGGATTACTGAAGAGTTCTCGAGCCTTCTTCTTGGTTTTTTCGGTAAAGTCACGTAGAAGGGAAGTAATAAAAAAATAAAAATAAAACATAATACAATAATTCTCACGACGTTTCGGCTACAACGCAAGCAGCCGTCTTCAGGTGAAGAATGAGATACTGCCAAGCTAGGAGCTTATATTTAAGCTGAGTTGGAGGTGGAAGAAGAGCGCCTTAACAAAAGAATGTGCATATCAAGAGGAATTTAGCATATTCATGGGAAATGCGTAGGAGGTGGGCGGGGGGGTTTCAAAGTCATATTATGCCCGTGCATTATGCAGGATCAGCAGCACCAAAGGGAGGGGGCAGGGGGTAGCATTAACAAAGGGAGGTAATGTTAATAGTATGTAGAAGCAATGAAAAAAGTTCTCGAGCCCATTGGCGCTCTGCGTTATCTTCAGCGGGAGACAGAAGAAGCAACGCCGCCTCAAGCGTAGACAGCTTAAGGGGGCTCCAACCAGATGCAGGTGCCTGGATGCGGTTGGTGGAAAGAACTCGAGCCATTTCTCTCGTGTTTTCCATAGGGCCATTGATTATGCTGGGAGCAGTTGACTGGTTGAAAAGTATTTGTGTTTACTCAGTTGCTGGCCGCTTTGAGTTTTTTTTGGGGGGCTTTGTGCGTTGGCAACTCTTGCATGCTAGTTTGGCTCTGGTGTGTGGCCGATAGACGATAGGCTTCCCTAGTTGATGGACGATAAGGGAGCGTTTGGAAAAATACGGAGCAGGTGGTGACCCCCCTAACCCAAAGGCCTGTGCCCTCTTCAAATGGCAGACCCGGAAGTCTGCTGGAAAAAAAGCATTGTGAACGGAATCTATTAACCATCATTTAACTTCCAATACTCGGGTCTTCTACCATTAGATTTATAGCAAACTGTATTCAATGGTTATTACTAAAGAACTTCAAATGACAAATATAAAACTACTCATAGAATGTATTCTTCATGGAAGCCAGTTTAAACCTACACGTAATATTGATCGTTGCATACTTTTATAGCAATTATTTGTTAGTAATAACTATTATAATCTGGGCATTAACAAATCACCATGAATGTACCCAGCGTTGCCATATCTCAGCAGCTAAGCAGGGTTGGGCGTGGACATGTATTGTATGGTTGTCCACCATCCCTAATCGGTTGCTAAAGTTTGTTGTGGGCTACGTGATGTGAGCATTGCAGCGTTGTACTACGTTCCCACATCTATGCTCCTGGTCTCCTTCACAAACCCACACTGCCTAGCGTGGTGAAGTATGGTCAAAAATTACCCCATGACACACACGGCAAAGAGGGGGGGGGGGGGTGGATAGGGAGGCTTTCACTCAGCAGTGGATTTACAAAAAGGCGCTACATGTCACGTAAACAGCAACAAACCGCGACGAGCCTGAAAACGACGCAAACTTTTCTCCAGCTCGCATTCGCAGAGCATCCTGCACCGACAGATCTCCCGAATTTTTCGATGTAAAGCTTTCGTGACTGCAGGGATTCATCTTCTTGGTTCTTTCGGTAAAGTCACGTAGAAGGGAAGTAATAAAATAATAAAAAATATAAAACATAATAAAATAATTCTCACGACGTTTCGGCTGTCTCCCCGACAGACCCGGTCTTCACCTGAGGACGGCTGCTTGCGTTTTGGCCGAAACGTCGTGAGAATTATTTAATAGTTTTATTTGTATTATTTTATTATTTCCCTTCTACGTGACTTTACCGAAAGAACCAAGAAGAAGATCTCCCGAAGTTTGCCTGCGCGTCTTTCCCTCCGCGTCAATCGGAGCACCGCCTCTGCTTTGCAGAGCGCGTCTCTTAGAAGAGCGAGCGCTTAAGTGGAAACAGACGTCTTGAACGGGGCCACCACTTTGTTATATGCTGGGTTTTTTTTTTTGGGGGGGGGGGGGGTGCAGGGTTTCGCATGCCCCCACCCCACCCCTCCCCCACCTCTCTGACGCACGTTGGGCTTGGCGATTGCCTCATTCATCACCGACGTTGTGGGGGGTGGAGGGGGGGGCATTTTAAATCATCACGCGCCGCGCATTAAAATACAAGCCCCGGTCGGTCTCCTCTGTGCGCATCGGGTAGCAAGCAGCAGCGGCGGCGGCAATAACACGGCAACTCGGAACGGCAGCAGCCCTTGGACGCCGGGAGGAAAGGTTGTGGGCACGAGTTAGGGCCATTATCTACCTGGAGGTAAACGTCCCATAGATCGAGGCGTCATATTTCACCCGCTCAGCTCGTCAAAGCCGCTTGTTCGAGCGCCGTTGCCAAGTGTAGGTAGGTGGCAATGTGCTAAATTAAAGTGCAGCTAATTCGTCGTTTGGAGGGGGTTGGTTCTTGGAATCTTGCGCAGGCGTTTGCCCAAAGTTGCCGTGATGCCGAGCGCAATCCATCATGTTGACCTCTCGCGAGCCTCGATTAGTGGGAGCAAGGGGGCCAAGGGTGAGTGTGCCAGGCACGCCCAGGCACAGATGGTGTTTCCCTGTGTAGCAGAGAGTGCCCGCCTCCCCCCTCACCCAGCCAGCCAGCCACGGGAGGGGCTCGGGGAACAGTGGAAGAAAACATGTGGGCAAATGTCTTCGTCGCATTTCACTGAACCATTGAAGGGCTTGTAGGCGGTGTTGAATGCTCAGTAGCCCCCTGCATGAATTCGTAGTCAAGTCAATAAATGTTGGGGCATTGGTATATATACAACGGGGGGGGGGGGGGAGGGGGTCACTGCTGGATAATAATGCATGATGGTAAAGAAACTCGTTCTTGTTTAGCCTTCAGCATGTTTTAAGTTTGTTTTACACCGTATGCCCCCCACCTCCAACCCCCTTTTAAACAAGATTACGCTACAGGGTTGGATAAGACGTAACAATGCGTCGATTACAATAATCTACGTGGAAATGTGCACGTAAGAATAAAAGTGTTGATTTGTATGTAATGTATAGTCGCTACGGGTCAGCACAATGTAACAAAAAAATATTTTTGAATTGTGAAAAATTTAAGTGTTGCGAATTCATATAATGCCAATTGGTATACATTTAGAATGATTGCCGCGTTCATGTACATAGTGGATGCAAATACTGTTGCCTATAGTATGCGAGGCAAAATGTTACAAGCCACGCTTATTTAAAAAATAACCAAAAAATTATGATTTACAGCCCTTTGCCAGTGCATGATGGATTAAGTCCTCCCTATGCCATGTCGGTCACATATTTTAAAGCCTCATACCTAAAGCCTCTTATTTTAGCACTGGGGGTGGAAGCATTGGTCGCGGTAAGTACACTGCAATATGAATCCAGCCACCTGAGTTCGAATCATGGACCATGACTAACACAAATAGTAAATTACATACGAACTGATCAAAAAAGGAAGCAATGAGTACTGCCGAATGTTTCTAAAGATTACAAGTTTGTTATTTCACCTCTCACCTATTATCTACGGAAAGATAACTGTATTTATATCCGCATTGTGATCCAAAATGTATCGTAATACAGTATCTGCATTTTATCAGTGGATGCCACCCAGAAGTGCTTTCCAAAATTGTTAAATTCGTCTTCATACAACAAATCTCTTCATGGATAATCATGCAGACATCAGTCATGTACATATATTATTCACACCTGCCAACCTTCATATCAATGCAGAGAAAATATATTGCATTGGAATTTACAAAAAAAATTCCAGAACTTGCATATTCGATTTTTATTTTTTCCCAACAGCAAACATGTCGACATAAGTACATCAATTAATTAAATACGTAGTTAATGCCTTACACCAGGAACACTTCTGGATAAACTGTTCATAGGATAAAGAAATGCAAAAAAGTATTACAGACATAGCTTATAGATATTTCACAAATTTCCACTCTCTCGACACGACTTCCGTTTGCGGGTGTCCGCTTTGGATATAATTTTCCAGTTTTGGTTTAAAAAAGCATAATGAAAAAAACCACTCACCATCAAATTATGAAATAATTAGGGCCGAACACAGGAAGGGAGGGAGGATAATAGGTGCTTTAGGGTTGACAGCGTAAATAGTAGACAGATGGTGATAACAGCGCTATTTCTGTCGGACGCCACCCATCCGTCCCTGTTGGCTGTAAACATGGGGCACTTATTTTTAGCTGTTCCTTGATGTTGGCAGTACCCGGAAATCTGGGGTCAGATCGTTTTGCCAAGGGGTCCAAAGCCAATCTCCGTGCCTTGGGCAGCTGTGTCCAAGCCTAGGCATGTGGCCGGTTCAATGATTCCAGCAACTGGGTCCTGTGCTTCCACATGTCTCGAAATGCATCCACGAACATCAAATCATAGCAATTAAGCAGCAGCAGATAAATCACACATTTTTGCATCTTTCTTTATCATTAGGATTTTCATGTGACGCCAAACATAATACTGCACACACGTACACTCTAAAATGTAGTTCGCAAGTTCTCAACCAGCCTTGCCAATGATCACAGTGCCACCAACTGGTGACAGATGAAAACTGAACGAGTATCCCGTGTTGATGTCAGTCATCCTCAACGGTTTTTTTAATTGAAAAAAATCAGGTTCTCTTGTAGACTTTAATCAATGCAAACTTCTGTGTTATACTGGGCTTTGTAGTGATATGAATCCCAGTGAAAGGCAATCTTACATACGTACAAAACTCAGTGTTGGGAAATGAACACGAAAAACTGTGCACCCATCTTCAAGTGATTTACTGACTCCAGGATGTTACCAGCTACTAAAAAAGATCCACCTTAAAGCCACACGTTAACTATATGAACCACAGATACTAATCGTTTCTTTGCTTGATTAAAACAAAAAATTCCATTTAATTGCTATTCGGGCTGGAAAGATGCATCGATGCATTAATTAATAATATGTTATGCAATAAGTTGCACGTTTAACGATCAATGCATTTTGTTTTGTACGTATGCTACCATTCACCATAATGTAAACAATTAATAATCTTGAATTACAGCCCTGAATCATGTCAATTGATTGAATTCCCAGGGCAATGAACCATTTGACCCCTAATGTATCCCACTTAATGTCGAGTGCCACAAAACACATATCTTCTTGGTCAGCGAAACTGTGCAAGTTTTCAACAAAAGCTAAAGTATTAGACACAATGTCACTTTCATTTTTTTGCGAAGCCACCTGAGCTTTGCGGATGTGTGTGCATCTTCAGCTATCAACCGCTGCCATGTCAAGGGACCGTATCAGGAAGCTCCACGTCCGCACGACCCTCCGACTCGTTCACCGCATGGTCACTTATTTCCTCCGTTTTCACCGGTTCCAGGCTCACCGCCGCTGCGCTTTTATCCGTCGTCCCACCGTTAGTCGACGCCATGCTATTATTTTCCACCATGGCCACGGGCGGTATGAGGTGCTCCAATTCTTCGGCTGTGACGGCCACTCGCTCGGGCGCGAGCCATCGCCGGAACTGTATCAGGGAGCTTTTACAAGTTGTAAAATTGAAAAAAGAGACAACAGCGACACATTTTATATCGAGTGTACAGCCAAATAGAACAACACTCACAGGTAGCAATTATGGATAAACACGTTATTGCTTTTACTAAATATGGATTTAATCTTGTAAGTTTTCATCTTCACATTTTAATGGTGTATTGTGTGTGTGTGTGTGTAATATCATTTATAAGGAATTCCTCGGCATTCGTAACATCTTTACAAATATTTGTATCATACATTACTTGACGCATCAACACATGCCTAATCAGTTACAAATAATTCTCACTCATAATATATGCAAGTAAATGCATATGTTATGCTAATGTGATATTGACACTAATGTATCCAAGAACAAATACAATCTAAACATGACCCTAAATATTAACAATTCACCGAATGGCTGAGGAAGAGGTGGGGGAAGTGTAACATGCCTACCCTACACACCGAGCCACACATAAGTTGCCCACCGAATTGTCAGATAAGTCTGGACGCTCACCCGTCTCCGAGGTTGTCTTCAGTGAAGGCTTCCGTGAACGAGTTGTCGTGCAGGAGACGGTCCAAGCACTCTTGTCGTGCCTGCGCCAGGCTGCTCACCATCTCCCGTGACGACACGGCCCGCTCCTGCCCTTTGATACGTCTGAGCCGTAACTCTATCATCAAACAAACCAAAATAAACCCACAGCAATTTAGAATAATAACAATAACAAGTCATGGCAGTTTCCTACTCAAACAAGTATATGTTGGTGTTCACATCCTGTTTGTATCTCTGAGCCTGTGGTAACAAAAAAAATCAACACTTCTATGGGAGGGGTAAGTTTATCTATTGGGTAACTGTTGTTAATAGAATAAAATGAAGATTAATGTATCTTATTCAGAGTGGGTGTTTAGTTATATAATTAAGCAACCAAATGTCAATATTTGTATGAATGTGATTTAAGTGACATAGTGGTAGTGCACTGGTATATATTTGCTGGACAGTAACACATTTTTTTCAAAACTAAATGAACCAAACATATTCATACTCATCGCCAATAGGGTAATCCTGGGGTAGGGAACATTTTCTTCCTGAGGACTGATTACGACTTATAAAAACCGTTAGAAGGCTACACATTAACTTACACCGAATTTGGACCAACCAAGGACTACCCATTCACTCTCTGTTTATAGAAATGGTAAAATTTCTCAAAACAGAAAGGGTTACCAAGTCGAAAATATATTCCCTTTGAGTACCAGATTAGTGCAGCTAAGATGCTTGCAGTGATGGATAAATGTTGTGGGACATTTCGAAATGGTTATCCTTCTGTACTCTGCATGAAATTAAGTTGTGGTTTGCGTGTTGGCTCGTGGGGTCTTGAATACGTTGGTTATGTATGTTGAACTTCTTTCACACCGTACGTAGCGAACCGTGCTAATCGAAGGTGCGGGCCCTATTAACGAGCCCGAAAGGCTTCCCGTGCACAAAAAGTATGCAAGCCTATGGCAAGGCAAACACAGCAAACAACTTTGAATAAGTTTAAGACGTAGGCTTTCACAACCAAAATTATCCATAACAGGTTTTATTTCAGACCAAAACAGGAGGATTTCTCCACAACTCTGGCTGTCTACTGATGAGGCTAGTTGTCATTACTAGCGAAACGTCGTACTCGAATTGTAAATGTTGTGGGTTTACTCTCCAGCACACCAGTGTGCTGAACAAGTAACGAATTGGCACATTTTGTTAACGTGACAAGCCTTACTAATTTGCTGCGTTGGGTGATGGCGGGTTTAACGACATTTATATTTATGCGATCTAACCCAAAAATACTCTTATAGTAATTTCGAATACGATTACATTAATTTACCGAGCAAGGCCAAGTAAGCTGCAGAATCGTCAAGTCGCCCAGACGCAGAGTCGGGGGCGGCTCTGCCGTCTTGCCGTGCGTTGACGCTGGAGGAGGTGGCGTTGCAAAGTGACGTTGCAAGAATCAGGGTCTGGGTTCCCCATTGCATCTCAGGAACCTTGTCCCCCGCTGCTTGAGTGATCCTGGTCACAGTGTCTCTCTTTGTCTCGGTGACAATGGTGTCATTGTCTCCCAGTGTCTGAGGGTGGTTCCTTGCCGGTACATCCCCAAATGTCTCAGGAATCGTCGTGATGGGAGCATCCCTGTGTGTTTTAGGGAATGGGGTATGGGTGTTGTTTCCCTGTGTCCCAGCGGCGTGGATGAGTGGACCTCCCCGTGCGTCAGGAACTCCAACGGGAGCGTCACTGCTTCCAAATGAATCCTCGAAGCCGTCGGTCGTGCTGGGAACCTCGGGGCCGGCGAGACCCTCACACACGTGGGCCCACGCCTCGCTCGACAGCGCCGAGTCCAGGGCCATGGGGCTGGAAGAGACCCCCACTGAAAGAACGGAGGAGAACGAGGTGAGGACATTTCTGGGCAGCGGTGTCTCTGTGCTGCACTTGTTACGGTACTGGGGCTGTCCGGAGCTCTTGACATTGGAAGGTGGCTACGATGCGAGTGCGTGAGAATGGTCAGCAGATGAGCATGAGATTGGATTGTGAAACAATTAAAATATTCCTCGGAGCGTGCGACTCGGGCACCATCGCCGAGTGGGTGAGAAGCTACAGGGCTGGTCCAGATTACTTCTGACCCCCCCCCCCCAAACTGAATTCTCTAACGTTATGTTTTCTTAAAGCAAAGTTTATTAAAATTAAGTAATTTGGCAAGGGGGGGTCACAAGAGATCTCGACCACCCTGCACAGCATATACAGTACATACTCTTAGGCTTTTTCGGTAAAGTCACGTAGGTAAAAAATAAAATTAATAGAAGTAATAATAGAAATACAATAATAAATCATGACATTTCGGAGGCAACACAAGTCTCCGTCATCAGGTGGGACCTTCACAGCTAAAATTACTGCATCATTTAGCTGTGACGGTCCCACCTGATGGCGGAGACTTGTGTTGCCTCCGAAACGTCGTGATTTATTATTTTATTTCTATTATTACTTCTATTAATTTTACTTTTACCTACGTGACTTTACCGAAAAAGCCTAAGAGTATGAATCCTTGCAGTCACGAAAGCTTCAAATCTAGAAATATACAGTACACGTAATCGGCTTGGTGTGCTTCTGTTTGGCTCTATGAATCTAAATGACACGAACGTGATTACTGTACAAACTAAAAACCTCACACTAAATAAACGGGGTTGATCCATTTATAAGATAGAAATTAGACAAACCCAGTGGAATCGGAAGCTTTTCCACGTGTCTAGCACTGATCTCGATACACGAAAGACGCGTTTGAAAGTTCCCGCACCTGCGATTAGCACGGCTGGTGACAGCAGTTCAAGGTACACACTGAACATTCTCTCTCCCCTATCATTGCTTATTTCGGTAAAGTCACGTAGAAGGGAAATAATAAAATAAAAAAAACAATAAAATTCTGACGACGTTTCGATTGCAACACAGCAATCATCATCAGGTGTGAAAACCACAGCAAGAAAATTTGAAAAAAAGTTATTTTTTTCTTGCTGTGGTTTTCACACCTGATGATGAAAATTAGAAAAAAAATTAAAAAAAAATTTTTCTGTGGTTTAAACACCTGATGATGATTGCTTGTGTTACAATCGAAACGTCGTGATAATTTTATTGTTTTAGTTTTATTATTTCCCTTCTACGTGACTCTACCGAAAGAACCAAGCATATGAATCCCTGCAGTCACGAGAGCTTTAAATATAAATTCTCTCCCCTGTGAGATACGGGCTCGTCGCTTGCACGACGGACACCTGCAAAACGTATCCGTCTAGACCAGGGGTCGGGAACCTTTTTGACTGGGAGAGCCATAAAGGCCAAATATTTCTAAATATCTTTCATTGAGAGCCATATAGTATTTTTAACGTATAATAAACTAAATATGTCTTACTTTTAATGCGACTTTTGGTCACGGGACCCGTGACCCGTGAAATTTATCTTCAAAACTAATTTCTGTTTACTTTAAAATGACACGGTATTATTAAGCAATAGTATTTTAAAATCAGTTCCAAACTGATTTTATTTTAATTTTTTAATTTTTATTGTTTTCAACTCAAAATTGTCTGGGAGCCATATGCCGTCACCGGAAGAGCCATAGGTTCCCGACCGCTGGTCTAGAAACACAGATGCTCGTTAGAAAGCGCAGGGATATCTGTAAAGATCACGAACGAATCGCTGTGTTGAGGGGTGGGGGGTATTTACACGATTTCGGTGGCACTCCCCCACCACCACCGTGGTATCCACAGCAAAAAAAATATTAGGCGACGTTTCGGGCAATGCCCCCACACCCCACCCGCATGGCATTCGCACATCACATGCATCGCCGTACCGTCGATATGAAACCTCAAGAATCTCTCGTCTCTCTCTCTCTCTGCACTCAACGACGGCGTCGCGTTTACCTCGAGGCGCGGACAGGCACGGGGGGTTGACGGGCGGCGTCGGGACGGGCGAAGAGACGAATATTTATGTCTGTGTTGGCCGCAGCCTCCATGGGGCCCCGTCGTGTTTACTTCCAGGGTTGGCACTTCCGGTCCGTGACGTCATTGAAGGGGGAGGGGTTGATGGGAGGTGCGTTCGGTTACTCAACTCGCCGCCCGGGGGGAATGTTCGTGGGGGTGGGCGAGAGGGGGCGGGGGCTAAACGCTCCGAGGGGGTGTGTTCGGAAACAATGTTAATTTAAAGTGGAGGAATCCGATGAGCTGGAAAGCTCTTTCGGTCGCAGATGTCCCAGTAAAGGGGGCGGGTCAGAACGTTACAGCAGCAAACACGATAGGAGTGACTATTTGGTTCTTTCGGTAAAGTCACGTAGAAAAAGAAAATAATAAATTAAATACATTTACATCTTTTTTTTCTCTTTCTACGTGAAAATAATCAATTTAATTCAATAAAATATTTTATTATTTTCTCTTTCTACGTGACTTTATCGAAATAACCAAAGAGTAATGCCTGCAGTCACGAAAGCTCCAAATCACGGTAGGAGTGCTCCACCGAAAGGCGTCCTCTGGTCTAACACCGTTTGAGACGAGGCTCAAAAGAAAGCTGTCTCTGGTGTGGACCAATCAGTTTCAAAGACAATGCATATATTATCAGTATTATTTTTGTTTGCATTCTGACCACAAGTGTTGTGGTTAATGCAGACATGATTCCTTGTAAAAGGTTTCAGTTTGGTGTTTTAACATCGTAACACCTGTTTTGTTGCCAGAAAAAGGGGAAAACCTATTCTTATATTTTGGTACTGGCAAAGGAGGTCCCATGATGAAAGTGATAGTAGTTAATACATTTTTCAAAATGTTGATATTTTAGTAAATATAATTGCAAATGTAAATGTTATACTTGCTCATATTAATGTCTGTAATATACAATGTATGCATTTCCAGCTTACAACATTGCACATGTAAAACCAGTTTGCCAACCCATGACTGGATAAGCCTTTCCACGCCTGCGGGAGTCGTGTTATTTGACCATACTCCACCAAGCTAGTCGCTCCAGGTTTGAAATGAGGCCACACATACATGAGCACTTATAATCTAAATGCTCATAAAATGCGCGTGCAATTATATTCTCATTCATGTGTTGGTAATTACGAATACCGCAGTAAACATCTTCCATAGGATAACCTCAGATCAAACCCTGTTGTACATTAAGCCTCATCATTGCTATTATCGAGCTGGCAAAGGTTAAATGTGGACCCGTGGGATGCATTGCATAGATGGGAGATGTGGCTTACAGTTTTATTTCACGAATGGATGTAGCCAGCCCTAGCGTTTCGGGTTTTTTTCCATAGGGTGCAAAATACGGGCAATCAATCATAGGGCAATTCATGTAATCCGATGCAGGGAAGTTTGTATTGTATATCTGAAAAGCAACACGATTGACATGATTGAAATGCATTAATTAGCTCACCAGTTATGGTAAGAAATACAATATCCTCCCAGTGCATATTAAAGTAATGAGAATGATTGGAAAAAAAACATTAGCTTTCATACGAAACGTCTTGATGTTAGGGACTGTACCTGAATGTTGTCCCGTTGTATATGGTAATGCGGTGTGCGATTTTGATTCCAGTCTCCATATTAACGCACACAAATCACAATTGATGCCCCTCTGAATTTAGTTTCAATCCAGTGTCACCAAATAACATCGTGTCAATAATCTCCCGTGCACTTTACTTGAAATGTAACCGTGCCTACGCAACTGCTTGTTTTACGCTTGATATGAGGCTGCCACCTAGTGGTCAATTTGATTGGGGAAGACTTTTTTAAACATTCTGAAATACTTTGCATGGTTAGAACCTTTTATTATAAGTGGGTGTTTCTTACAACGGCTATTATGAAGCAATATTTGAACACTGCCCTAATGTGTGAAAGGGATGATCATTGCAAGACCACTAATTTACTAGTTACAATTCATGTGAATTCCCATGATGTATTGGTAGGCATCCTTCACCATGCATGTCACATTTTGCAGGCAGGGAGAATAATCGCAGTATAGTACAATTTTACTGTATTGACACCAGCCCACTGGTCTCGTAGTAGCCTACACATTGGTTTGTGGTGCGTATCCATCCCGAGCAATATTCAGGGCCATGCCGACGTTGCGAGCAACGTCTAACAAAATTAGGCATTCCACTCCAAACAACACATTTAAATTTAAGACTTGATATTACTCAGGCTGTTATAAGTTTGTTTCATAACTGGGCAACGCTTTGGCTTCACTATCATTAATGTAAAATGTCTGCCGCTTGACAATTTTCATCAGAATGCAGTGAGAAACATGCGTTCAATAAATGTCAAAAACATTCTTATTTGAACAAATGTTTATTGGCAACCTTTAAAAAAATTCCACAGATACACAGTAATGGGTAAAGGAATAGGAGATGCAACACAAGCTTGATGGGAAGGAAAAGAAACTGAAAGATGTAATCAAACCACGTACAAAGTTTCAATTTACCTGAAGTTGTTATAAAAATACACTGAGCCTGTGTACAAATGCTGCTGCGCTGGAAAAAATGGTATAAGATCTTATCATGAATCCCCTTCAATCCAGGCAACTTTACCATGATGCACAAGGGGATAAAAACAAATTTCCGAGACAAAACGCGACAAAGAAGCAAGCAATTTGTGTACAACTTCAACTATTCTATGAAATACACGTGGCTAAAATCTAAAAATCTACTTTTTTTTGTATCCATGGACCCAAGGTGTGCGGGTGCAATGCTGCCAAGGCTTAGGCGCGCTCGCCACGGATGCGTCGTGCCAGCTGGATGTCCTTGGGCATGATGGTGACACGCTTGGCGTGAATCGCACACAGGTTGGTGTCCTCAAAGAGCCCCACCAGGTAGGCCTCGCTTGCCTCCTGCAGAACCAAACATAACCGTTACTTGCAAATACACCGCACAAAGACATTTCAAACCGACGATACGATAAAATACGCGAGAACATTTGCTTGCGCTACAAAATGCTATTGTCGTACCTGCAAGGCGCCAATGGCAGCACTCTGGAAGCGCAGATCGGTCTTAAAGTCCTGCGCGATCTCACGAACCAGGCGCTGGAATGGCAGCTTGCGGATCAACAGCTCCGTCGACTTCTGGTAACGACGGATCTCACGCAGCGCCACCGTGCCAGGTCTGTTGTAAACCGCACACACAACCACGTCATACAAGATTATCTCGTGAAATAATGCGTGTTCATCAAATGTAATTGTGTTGGGAGGCAATTTTGTTGATACGCTCCCCGTTCGTGGTGGGGATGGTCCGGCACTTACCGGTAACGGTGAGGCTTCTTTACGCCACCGGTGGACGGCGCACTCTTGCGAGCCGCCTTGGTGGCTAGCTGCTTGCGTGGGGCCTTCCCACCAGTGGACTTACGGGCTGTTTGCTTGGTACGGGCCATGGCCTCTTAACCACCTTCGTTCACCTGCTAAAGATTGGGGACAGTCGTTACCACACAGCAACAAGTCAAGACTATGCAAAAGAGCTTTCTTAATTGACTCAATTACTTAATCATAAAAACATACCAAATTGCCTAAACACGATTTACAGTTTAAATAGGTGTTATGATTATAGCTAGTACAGTCATGTGTATATATAGCTTGGATACCGTTTACCCGAGTAGAACATGTCATTGGAAAAGCTAGGTAGATTAAATTCAATACAATTAAAGTTTGCTTTATTACTGAGAAAGCCACAGGGAGAAAAACTCATTGAATCAGTATCTTAAGACTTTTTCACAGATAGCTACTATGGCAACATCCAATACCGACACGCTTTACCAACGTCGACCGAAACATAAGACGATTAAGGGGGCATTGAAGGAAATAACCTTGCCCCCTTTGCTGGAGGCTTACAGCTTAGGGGAAGACCGTTGGGCGACGACGAGAAATAGAACAGCTGGAAGGAGTTGGAGCCCGGCAAGAGCTTCACACTTTGCTCTGCTCAGTGCAGCCACGTTGCCCTTTGTTTCCCACTGCCAGGCTCAACGGAGGCCTCTCCCGCCCAGCAGCACCTTGCCGCGATTAATCTATCGCCCAAGCGTATGGAGGCACAGGTGTGTGCCGTTATTGGCACGGATATATATTTAATCGGGTTCTAAAACCGACAACGTTGTCAGGGAGAAAGAGAGGGGAAAAAAGAGATATTTACATGGAGTCGTAACCCACCCACACCGACCATTGGGGGATGAAGCCGCACAAACCCGAACGCGTCGACGGGGGCCCGCGGGGAGAGCCTACGGAGCTCAATTAACGCCGAGGACGTTAATTAGGCGACGATTACGGCATTACCCGCTATGTATATTGAGAACACGTAATCAAGTACAAATGCGAAGGGCACGAGACAAACGACAAATTCGCGCCAAAAAAGTTAAGCGAATAAAAAAAACCCAAGAACGAGACAATAGGCCGCTACACACGAGACGGTGAAATAAATGGCGACACACAAACGAAACTTTCACAAAACACTGAAATAAATAGAATTTGTTCGTAACGTTTCGTCTGTTTTGTTTCACTTTATCGTCTCCTTCATTACAATAACCTTCGGAAAAAAGCGAACATAATCGCTTACTCAATAACCACGAGAGCAATCACCGATTTACATCGATAAATTGGCGGCACGCGGCCTAGGCATCTAGTACATCCGTCCCGCATCACCACAAACCACGCACTTAAAAAAAAAACGCTCAACTTCCTCATGGCCCACACGAACCAAGCGACACGAATCGTTCTTAGGCCTACAAAAACCCCGCCGCAACGCACCTCTCTCGCCTCCTTCGCTCGTGCCGACAACGAAAGCCTCGACCGCCGGTGGGTGGAGCAGCACGCGCGGTAACACGAAGCCAAATAAAGCGAACCTCGAGATCTCTCTCCCGCGTCCCAATTCCAAAGCGGCGCCTTCCTTAAGTACCGACTGCCCGGGCACGTAGACGCGATGACGTCACCACGCACGCGGTTAGTCGACGGGCGATGATGACGTCATCGCGCCGATCTTTTTTTCTGTTCGCAAACGCATTTTGACGTCACGCAAAGTCAACGGCGTCATTGAACGTGACGCAACGTGGGAGGGTTATGGAGGTGTAGCAGGAGGGGGGAAGAGGGGGTTGGAGGGAGGGGATGATGGGTGGGGTCTGGATGGGGGCGGATAAAGGGGGTCAGGAGGGGGAGGGGATCAGGCGGGGGAGGGGATCAGGCGCGGGGTCAGGCGGGGGGGGGGTCAGGAAGGGTTGTCAGGAGGGGGGTCAGGAGGGGGGTCAGGAGAGGGAGGGAACTGGAGGGGGACTGGAGGGGAAAGAAGCCTTGACGGGGGGGGCCTTGACGGGGGGGGGGCCTTGACGGGGGGGGGGGGCCTTGACGGGGGGGGGGGCCTTGACGGGGGGGGGGGCCTTGACGGGGGGGGGGGGGCCTTGACGGGGGGGGGCCTTGACGGTGGGGGGGTGGGCTTGACGATGAGGGGCCTTGACGGGGGGGGGGGGCTTGACGGGGGGGGGGGGGCTTGACGGGGGGGGGGGCTTGACGGGGGGGGGGGGCTTGACGGGGGGGGGCCTTGACGGGGGGGGGGCCTTGACGGGGGGGGGGGCTTGACGGGGGGGGGGCCTTGACGGTGGGGGGGTGGGCTTGACGATGAGGGGCCTTGACGGGGGGGGGCCTTGACGGGGGGGGGGGGGCCTTGACGGGGGGGGGGCCTTGACGGGGGGGGCCTTGACGGGGGGGGGGGGCTTGACGGGGGGACGAATGGCTAGAAAGGGGGGAGGGGGAGGGGGAGGCGAGTAACGTGGGCGGGTGTTGTAGTGGGGAAAAAGGAGGGGGTTTTCACCCAGCCTCGCTCGTCTCGCCTCCCTCCTCCTCCTCGTCACACGTGCTCCCACCAACAAAACAATTCCAAGAAATGTAATAGAAAATGATAACAAAACAGCCGCAACTATCAGAGCGGGATCCACGACGAAAACAACACGAACACGCAAACGACCGTGAAGGCGAGCGACGACAAATGGCCGGACCGAACCCACAAACCCCCCCTCCCCTCACGGCGACAATAAAAAAAACCTCGCGACAAAACGACGCCAAAAAAACAACAACCACCACCACCCCCCGAAACCGTCTTTAACGCACGGAAAACAGAACAAAACCGCGTCGATTTTAATTTTTGTGTGTGTACGAAAAATATCGTAGAACGTCGCTTGTTCGAGCGCGCCGCGTCGGGGCAGTCTCGACTCACCGGGGGCTCGTCTCTCTCCGTCGTCTTCGTCTCCTTCGTCTCCTTCGCCGCCTTCCGCCGCCGCCGCCGCTCAAACGAAAAAGGAAAATGGCCGCTCGCGAAACCGCCGCGCTAGGGAGACGCTCGCGTGACGTCACGGCGGCGTGTGACGACATCACGGCGGGGGGCGGGGCGACGCACGCGCGCTGACGTCACCACGTAGGGTGGGCGGGGCTACTTGCAATCGCGTTTACGTTTGAAGGGTTCGGCACGTTCGCGCGGCTACGTCATCACGTTATTTTTTATTTTTTTTAATGTGCCACGCAAAAGGGACGTTACCCGAAACATCACGTATTATATTTTCGCTTCTAAGGGCACTGTTATGCACGAAAGCATAATATTTTCACGTTGATGTAGATGTTTTTTTTACGTGTGCGTGATGACGTCACCGCGTTTTAAATCGCTGACGTCACCCCGTATTGGGGCGGTGTTATTTTCTCAGGAATGTCGGTGACGTCATCGCGGTTGACCCTCGTCTGGTACGACGGCCCCACCCCCTTACACAAAGGTCGCCCACAGCGAATCGATTCTCGCTATACGTGCTTGGAATTTAATTTAGGAATCGATTCTTCGTGTTGCTTAAATACTATGGGGTCTATACTCTTTGGTTCTTTCGGTAAAGTCACGTAGGTGAAAATAAAAATAATAATAAGATAAAATAAAAAATAACTAAACTTTTTATTTTATCTTATTTTTTTATTTTCACCTACGTGACTTTACCGAAAGAACCAAAAGGTATATGGATCCTTGCAGTCACGAAAACTTCAAATTTAGTACTATGGGGTCTGTGAAGTTGATTCCAACAGCTTGATTATGTCCACAGTTATGACTTTAAAACTTTAGGCCGCAGTTTTGGGCTCGATACACGTGTGAGCAAAATAAAAGCCATGTCCAGCAACTATAAGCAGACATTTTAGCTCCAAACAATGCGTATACATTATTTATCCCACCAGCCTCTTGGATTTCCAGACTGTGAAGCAGCCTTTGTTTAAGCAAGCACATTCTGGACTGGTTTTGACCTTTTAGCGTCTCATCTATAGTAATGGTTGTTAAATACAGCTGGATTACCAAATTTGCAAGAGCACTCCCATGTGCCCCGTCTACACTCCTTTATTTAACAAGCAGCACATTCAAAAAGGACTATAATCTCGATGGCAAAAGTTGGAAATGTCAGGTCAGCATCATCTATCGTGATATACTGATTAATCACAATGCTGTATAATAACAATTATAATGTTACAGCTCTTTGTCAACATTTCCCATGCCGTGTCGGTTAAGGGCGTTGTTTGACTATCCATAACTCCCATCAGACTGGTCGGTGTGGATTTAATGTGGTTCATATATAATGCCACTGGTGTTAGCCGTGACTAAAATCTAACTCAGGTTTTGCATTGCAATGCGTTAAGCCGTGAATGAACCACAGTGCCACCATAAAATAGAATGACTATCAGATTCATCAGAGCCCTATAGCAGTCCTGGACCAATGTTTTATAACAGCCGCATTGGTTTACATAGGTAAATCCCAGAGGTGTGGACTCGAGTCATGTGACTTGGACTCGAGTCAGACTCGAGTCATGAATTTGATGACTTCAGATTCGACTTGGACTTGCATAACAATGACTTTGTCCCACCTCTGGTAAATCCTGAAACACTTTATTGTACCGGATGCTACTTTCGAAGCCCAATGCTGATGGGTTGCCTGGTGGAAATGTCGCTTCAGGTTGGTCATAGATTCATGGAAAATTTAGTTTCGTGTGAAAATTATACGCAACACGTACAAAGCATTGGGAGCATTGTACACTTGGGTTCTGATAATCTAGGCTATTATTATATATGCTCTTTGGGTCTTACGGAAAAGTCACGTAGATATTATTATCTAGTTTAATACGTTGTTTCGGAGAGCTCGAGCGTGATTGCGTGAATTTGAAATCTGATAAGGCAGGTATTTCCAGCCAATTGTTGTGCAACCTGTAGCTCTTTTTTGGTGTAATATTTACACAAAGTGTCACATGTTAACGATGAATGGATAAATTAGGCACACTTGGCGTCCATTGTTAAGCCACGCGCGTGAATTAAACAACTGAAGTCTGATCAAGTTTTCAGAACCCAGAGAAATTAAGCCACTTTTGACAAACTGAAGTTGAATATCTATTTCGCCTCTGCTCATTTGAAACACAATGAAAACCGCGACATCTGTGTCCTACCCGGCGAGTCCCCTTGTCAGACAGAAGCAATGAGGAAAAAATTTGCATAGCAACGTTCTGATTCGCGAATTGGAAGAGACCGCTCCAGCCAATGGGAGCGCGCGAGAGGTTATTTGGCGCGAAATCTCATTTTCGCAAGTTCAGCGGTGGCGCATCAGTTCCGCATGTGCGTCGTGTTTATTATTATTAATATTCTTCTTGTTGTTTAAACTCAGAATTTGCTACCGCTAACTTCGCTCGCGAACATGGGGAAGCTCGAAATCTACGTCCTGTGGAATCTGAAGGATCCGCCCAGGCAAGCCATCAGGTCGGTAGTACACGTTGGTTACATTGGGGGCCACTGGGATTCGTTTTCCCGCGTTTTTTTGTATGAAGACGATTGCGATTTGCTGTTTATACTGCAGTTTGTATTATATATTGTAGTTTGTATTATATACTATATATGAACGTGATGGCCCTTTGTCCCTCGAGGCTTCCCGTTCTAATGGATTGTTTGACCATACTTCACCACGCTGGTTAGTGCGGCTTTTGTGAATGAGGAGTCTGGAATCGCTTCAGATATCGTTCGCCACTGATTATGAGCCGTGGTCTGGAATCTTATACCTTTGGGTTTTGCGGGTCTATAGCACAATTTCCTAATCATTATGCCACCGCTTAACCCCATCTATAGTATCAACATGGCCTGCGAAATTATAGGATGAGGCTCCGACGGATTTAGAATTCCCCGGGGTAAATGTATGTACTGTACATGTTGAACTTCTTTAGCACCCTACGTCGGTGGTGTGGGGGAAGGACAACAAACTAAATGTCCCCCACCTGCCCCGTGTCTACGGGCCCTGTTATATGACCAGCCTTAGAACCAGGAGAGGTCCCACTTAACAGTGCTTTGTCAAGGGAGATTTGAGTCCCAAAAGGTATACAATACTAACGTGGTACAGCATAAACCCTATAATAATTAATAAACAGGTTGCTAAAGAAATTAGCACGTGAATAAAGAAAATGTCTTGTCACGCCACGGATATAAAACTATTTAATATAATCAACCTGGTTTTTTTACACGTCCACTGGGACCTACTGTGATTGCATGGCGAGATCATGGAGAAATATGGCCGTGGATAGACCATGGCTGATGATAACAATAGGGGGAATACTTATTGTACATTGAACACGCCAATTACAATAATAGTTTTCGCCACGTACCGGTGGCCTTGTGTGACCTTTATAAGTTGCGTGTTTCTACCACTTATGTTGGGTGCAGCAAGTCGGACCGTCTTTGCTTTTCGCTGGCCGTGCCACTGCCCCTGCCCGCTCACCTGGTGGTGTTCACGCGGGGAGCGTGGGGCGCCTACTCGGCAGGCAGCTTCGTGAGTGCAGAGATGAGGGTGCCTGGAGCCGTCAAAACACAGCCCCTGGGCACCTTGTCTGCAGAGAACAGGTGAGAGAGAGAGGGTTCCCACAACAACAGCCTAACGAATGGATACGTGTGCTGTGGTTTTGGGGGCTGCTGAGCAACGAAGCGATCAAGCATCATTGAGACGTAAATGGATCGGAATGTGTTGTGGGCAGCAGATGATAGTTTATCAAAATTCCTTCTTAGATCACGCTTCATTGCTCCCCATGTCTCTGTTCTCCCAGCTTTACCAATTTGCACTGACTAGCATAATTTATTTTCTCATTAATACGTGGAGTCATTGCGTGAATCGGATTTCTTGTGGGAAAAAAACTTCCATTCAATGACCAACTTGTGTATATATAAAGTACTTCCCAGTTGAATAAATATAAATTAAAGCAATAAAAAAAGTGGTACAGATGGAGAGCAGTGCATAAAAATCATTATTGCACCGATCCTGTATTTACACACCGCCATTTATGTCCTTGATTTAATCACCACGCACTGACCAGTGTGTGAAGTATGGAAAATAATCCGCTACAGCCCAAACAGCATGGAAAGGGGGCCCCTCATCGTCTATCAGTAAAGATTTATAAAAATATCTATATGTGTTCATAGACTCTGATGCACTGATGGCGTGGTAAGCTTATTTTTAATTCCCCTTGTTCTATGCTCAGGAGTCTGGTGTGGGAGGGCGAGTGGACGGACGAATTTTTGGAGGCTGCTGAAACGCAGGCTGAATTCGGACAATTCGCAAAACTGGTGCTCACCGTGGATGGACGGGTACGTCCGCGCTGGTCATCTTGCCCGTGGGCGATGTGGGGTTTGTGTATCGTGCAGAGAATTGCTACAGCATGGGTCTTTGCGATTGTGCTCTACAACTTTGTTTTTGGGTTATACCACGTGTTGTCTGGCATGAAGTCTGACTATGCTCCATTTGCTGTAAGCTTTTGTCCGTTCATAAAGTTCCCAAAGAAGCTTAGGGTTAGGGTTGGACATAATACCAGACAACACGCTTTACAACCCGAAAACACAATGCAAAGGACAATTAAATTTGTTATTGTAAAAAAATAGTTTTTGGTGTCTTCTTGCAGTGTTTTATTGCACACCCCTGTACTTGTAGTAAACAAATCATTTGGTGATGCTGCATTGGCGGTGGTGCACAAGCACAAATAAAAAAACACATTCGTCAATACCACTGCCTTTAATAATATCACTGACTTAAAAGGAAAAATATATAGTTGGAGACGTTTTGTGCAATGTCCCTTCTTCATGGAACATAGGCTAGAGAGATTCAGTGGATAATGAGAGCTAGAGACTGCACTTGACACCTTGGGGTCTGATGAGAATAATATATTTTTTTTTTATTCCTGATGACCAGTTTTTAAATTGGCATATGAATAGTTACCTATACAATCCACCAATTGTACAGAAGTACAGTACAACACTTGATTTACCCCACTCCCCTCTGCTATTCACTGCAGCCTATAGCATCTTCTATGCATCAACTGATGAAATCTGGTTCATTAAGGGTGATTTGTTCATGTTGCTTTACGTGTAGCAATATATCAATGACTCATGTTCTGGTTCAAATGAAGGAACTGATAATTTTTTTCTGTAGGTGGTGAACAAGAGGCAGGGCCTAGGCGGGTGCAAGAGGAGTTCCACAGCGTCCCTTCGCTCGTTCTTCATGTCAGTGGGTGGCCAAACTTCCATAGAGAGAGAATCGGCCGAAGACCCTTCAGAAGCTGAGGTCTCTTCACCCGTTGAGGTTTCTCCAAAGGTTTGTCTGAAACATTCTTGTTGATTTGCCTTTCAGGTTTGATCTCGAAATTTTAGCAGATGGAAATGTATTTTTTCTTTTTAGGGAATGTTTGATTGAAATTTAATTCGCCTAATAACAACTTATTTGTATCACAATGCGCCTTTATTTTGTAGTCATTCCCTTTGGAAGCTAATATTGGTTGGATTTTATTAAATTCTACTTTGTATAAGGAATGCAGTGGCTGAACACATTCATTTTTGGTCTTGGCTTATTTTAGCGGGAACACTACAAATTCTAATGTATATTAGGTTTGTAATAGTTAACTTTCCCTTTGTTGACTCCATTATCCTACATGTAACATAAGTGCATCATTTTCATATACCTTGCATACATCATCAGTCAATTCTCATGCTATTCTATGCATGGTTTTTGTTGAAATAATTATCATACACATATATGACATGTACAATTATTTTACCAATCCACTGCTGGATAATGGCATTTGCTGTCCACCACTTTGTTCCCCATTTGGCTATGGCAACTTGATGTGTGCTGTGAATGGTGGTCACCCATTCAAGCACTATTCAGGCTCAACCCTGCTCGGTTTCTGATGTACAACAAGTTTAGCCACATTCCTGGTGATTTTGTCAAGGTAAAATTGACAAGCAATTGAGAGATTACTTGCAAATCACCTTATTTTGGACGCCATATGGCAATTATCATCCACGACTGGTTGGCTAATGCCCAGTTGCTGGCCAGTGCTGCATTCACTGTATGCCTCGCAGGGACAACTTCCAGGAGGGGTTCCCTGCCGCGGGGTGCATCGACTAAATATATACACACACTTCTTTTTTACGTGGTGGTTTAGTTACTGCAGCTCCATACTATTAACATTCCTTCCCTTTATTAATGCTACCCCTATCCCCTCCCTTTGATGCTGCTAATCCTGCATAATGCACGGGCATAATATGACTTTGAAACCCCCCGCCCACCTCCTACGCATTTCACAAGTAGTACTAATCTCATATCTGCATTTCCCATAAATATGCTAAATTCCTCTTGATATGCAAATTATTTTGTCAAGGCGCTCTTCCCCCTCCAACCCAGCTTAAATAGACGCTGTCTTCCCGACAGACCTGTTCTTCACCTGAGGACGGCTGCTTGCGTTGTGGCCGAAACGTCGTGAGAATAATTTTATTATGTTTTCTTTTTATTATTTTATTATTTCCCTTCTACGTGACTTTACCGAAAGAACCAAGAAGATGAATCCCTGCAGTCACGAAAGCTTTAAATCGAAATTTACACACTTCTTTCTCAACGTGTAGGTCTCCATTTTGGCGACAAAGGTGGAGTCTATGAAGGGGAATCACAGGCAGCGCAAGCGCAGTCACCAGTCCACAGAAGATGGCCCTGACACGCCTCCAGGCAGCCTCCCCATCGCCAAGCAGTCGCGCATCTGTCGCAAGCTGCACCAGGCGGGCAGCCCCGTGAGCTCCACGCCCGGCGAGACCTTCTGCTCCACGAGTGCCAGCCCCGGTGATTCCCCCGGCTTCGGCAGCACAACTCCCGAGGGGAGTTTTGAGAAGAGCGTCAAAGACGCAAGGGATGAGAAGAAGCCAGCGGGCAAGAGCGTCAAGAAAATGGCCCAGCAGCTTCAAAAGAAAAGCGAAGAAAATGGTCGGTAAACGAGTGTCGTGTATTTGATTTTTAAACGGATTTGCAAGTCCAGTGGTGCAGAGATGCATACTGCCAGAGTAATTTTTGCTGTGGCGATGCGAGAATGGTCTAGTAGGATATATTTTAAAGACCTTCTAGTAGAAGTATGAACCTGTTTCCTGTAGCATAACTAACTTGCGAAAAATGAAATTTGTTTCAAGTGCTGTTTGTTCATTAACTGCTTTTGTACTGTATCATACTGCCATTACTACGGTGGATTGTGCTGAAACTTTTATTCCGTTGTCAAAAAAATATATAAGTAAAACGATTTAGAATTGCAAGTGATGACCGAATAATTTCTCTTAGAACCATTTGTAGAGATGAGCAAAGCGCTTTGGTCTTTGTGCACGTTTGTATTTCCCACGTGTGATTTGACGGAGCGCTGCCATGCCATGCCCTCACTCCACTGCAGCCCTGCCGAGCGCACGCTGGGGCCACAGCCTGTGCCTCATCGACCCACAAACAGTCATCCTCATTGGAGGACAGGGCCACCGCATGACTTTTTGCAAGGACCCCATTTGGAAATTGCACATTGGTAAGGACTGTAATTCATGTTAAGAGCACCTACGTTTGTGTACATTTTACCTTTGTGATGGATTTGTATGGATCACATGTTTTTTTCACATTTTATACACCCAAACTTGTTGTATGACTTTGTTGCAAGTTTCATTTTTGAACATTTTGATTTATATTTCTGTTTTCATTGTAGTTGTCCGAGGGTTTTAGGTTGGGTATGCAGCTGTTTTTTTTGTTTCTTCCGAATTGTCTAATTCTGTTATCCTTTTATTGTTCTCCCTGTTTCCCTTTGAAATGGTTTTTTGTCGTGCACTTTGAGATACTTCTCAGTTTAAGTACTAAATTTTAATTTTCATCCTAGGGACAGCAAAAATGTGGTTTGATGTTTTTCTATTTTTAAGATTGGTCCTGATTCAGTAATTGTTTTGAACAGAGTAGTTGGGTAATAAGGAGAACCAAATTCCAATGGCTCATTCTGACATAAAATAATCATGTCTGCCTTATGCATTTCAACTTAGGTTGAAAGCCTTAACTCTGTCTGCCTGTACCCATCTACATTAGGGAGTGACTAACCGATGTATTTAACCTGTGTGTTCTCTCTTATCACTTGTTCCTTTATTGAAACTTATCCACTTTTGTTAAAATAAATTATAAAATTTTTCCATTTAAAGTTTTCGTGACTGCAGGAATATAATGTTTTATTTTTATTATTTATTATTTATTATTTTCCTTCTACGTGACTTTACCGAAAGAACCAAGACGATGAAATTATTTAATGTCCATATTTCTGGTCCATGTGTCATAGCAGGTAGTGTGCCTTTATATGTTGTTTTTACTTTAGAGGACAAGCACATCTTGAAGTTACAAAATCCATGCAAATGTACGATTTTTTGTCGTTGTGCTAGAGAATAACTCGTGGTTACCAGCGGAGACGGTTGCCACTGGTAAAACCCCAGAATGCCGTATTGGGCACACAGCTACATTCGACTCGGAGATGCGGCGAATCTACGTTTTTGGAGGCTCCAAAAATGGGAAATGGTTCAGTGACATGCACATCTTGGACATGGCCACATGGAAGTGGCAACTGGTGGAGGTGAGCTCTATGCAGTGTTTGGAATTACATTGGATCGGCATTATCATCGTCACATATATTGTAATAATTATTCATATTTATCATCCTCACCATTGCATCTAATACTTATGAGCCAATTTGTTTTATCCACTGCTGAATTAAGGTATCCCCATGTCGCTATCCCTCATGGTCACGCAGTGTCACAATCCGTCTCGCTTAAAAAAAAAACATGAAGTGATACTCCTTTTATCAGATAAGTTCCTCGGGCACATTCTGTCACATAAGAGATCTTTGAAGCAGGCCTGTCACATCTTTTCTTGGACTACTCTAATACGGCACCCCGAGAGTTTCAAATAGATGTTTTTCTCTCATGACATGACATCAAAAGTTAAATCTGGATAAAATTAGAAAAAAGGCACGTCTCTAAAAATATAATTACTGTGTACAATTGCATTACAAAGCACCCTGCACTCTTGACATTTCATAAGTTCAGTCAAATGGGCTTATAGGACATGGATGCTTTGAGGGCATGTTTCAGAATATGGCACTGGTTAAAAATATAGCTGCTGATGATGAATTGCAATGCTGACCTGTGTGTGTGTCTCCCTCCCCAATCCTGTTTGGAGCCAGGCCAAGGGCAAGGTTCCACCTCTGGCGTACCATAGCAGCACGCTCTTCCGCCATGAGCTGTTTGTGTTTGGAGGCGTTTTCCCACTACCCAACCCACAGCCGGACGGCTGCAGCAACCAACTGTACATCTTCAATCCGCAGCACAGCATCTGGTACCAGCCGATTGTGGTGGGCGACCTTCCCTGCCCTCGATCCGGGTACGCACTTTAAAGCTGATATTGCCGGCAGGCCATTATGAATAAATGAGTGTCAATACACTATCCAGATGAGGGTTTTTCCCATGCTGTGCAGGTCATGAGGAGTTGTTTGACCATATTTTGCACTGGCCAATGCAGTTGGTGAAGGCAACACCGTTGTATAAGCATAGAAAAAACCTAAGAATATAAGCATAGCAGTACAGTAATAGATATTGCAAGACTGACTGCCTTCTGCTGTTCATCATGTTAACCCATTTCAAACTGCATGGTGATCACCTGTCCAAGCACTATCCAAGAATTCTGCTTTGCTTTAACGGTCCGATGAACAGATGCCTTGAAAAAAAAAGTGATTTGGTTATAGAATGAGACTGTAAACAACAAGTTCAATGATGTTCCCATATTGTCATCATTTATAAGCTCAAAAGCTTATTTTGCATGTTATTTATCAGACACTCGATGATCCTCCTGAAAAACAAGCTGGTGATATTCGGTGGTTGGGATGCACCCGTGTGCTTCAGTGACCTGCATGTCCTCGACCTTGGTGAGCGATGGGAGTGTGCATGCTGTGCTGTTTAACATGCTGCCGTGGGGCCAGTGATTTATATTTTCAACCGTGCTAAAATCGGGGGCGGGGTTGGCGTGTTCATTGTTTGTAATGGCTTTTGCTTTAATGAAATCCATGTCGTAACTGGTATTGCTGCCCGTCAAACTTGTATATCATCACTCTAGGGTTTATGGAGTATGCACCCGTGCAAGTCCAGGGAGCCGTGCCTTCTCCAAGATGGTGAGCAATTAAAACGATTTACTGTGAAAGGGTGATGCTGCTGTGCTGTCATGGTTAGTTTATGGTTTGCACACCCGGACTTGCAATCCAGAGATCACCTGTTCGATGCAATCTCCCGGCGGGGCAGTTGAGCCAATGATGCATGTTTCTTAAATGCCCCAGTCCCTATCCACGCAGCGGTATACATGGGTACACCACAATTAGTTGATCGTCAAGTTTTGGTGTCGTGGCCAGTGCGGAAGAGTTGGCCAAAATTTTCCCCTGAAGGGTCTCTAAAGCTCCTTCTTGGTGAGAATGTAATTGTAGTGATGTTCTTTTTTAACGTTGTATTTATGAAAACAAGTACTGTATGATTGAGGTGTAAAGAATTAATTACATTTGATTATAAAGCTTGCAATGCATATATAAACTTGAATGTTTTATTTTATTTTCTATACGGAATGTATTCTTGTATCCTGCAGCCACTAGTGGCCGCTACACTTACCGCAAAAAGTAATTTATGATGAAATCTGGACTCCTTTTAATTACATCAATCATCACATGATCCTGTGGAGAGGGTGTATATCGTTACACCTCTACTGCATTAAAGAAATGTCATTATTTATACCCAAGCTGTTTTGTAAATTGTATCATAGCATTACTACTGCGCACGTTTTTCACGTTTTTCACGTTTGTGCTGTATAGGTCCGATTTGTTTTCAGGTTGTACTACGTGTTGTTTGGCAGGTGTTGTGAAACGTCAGACATCATGCCAAAACAAACATGTGGTAAAATCTGGAACGAGATTTGAGTTGGTTTATAGTAAGTGTAAAACATATACCCCTTTCTATCCTTAGCTGGCATGCATCTGCCCCTGTTTCGGACAACCGTATGATCATTCACGGAGGATATAATGGCCAACGTGCTCTCACGGACACGCACATCTTCAACGTTGGTAAGCAACCTCTCCGTTTATTTATTTAGCATTTCAACCCAAATTTTTGAGCCATGTTTTTGTATAGCAAAGCAGATGTGCTAGAAATCGCATGAATATAGCCCATTGGAAGTTAACTGCACACATGAAGATTTGTTGATGTAAAATACATTCGCACAGTTTTTTGTCGATGTATGCATATATCTTCTATAATTGATATATAATTTACATGGCATTTTGTCAATCCACTGAAGCCCTACCCCTTACCATAGGTCATGGGGGTTTGCACATAGGTATGGGTTAGTGAAGGTCAAGACTTTTCTTGATATAATTTGCCACTGATGTTAGCCATGACTGGAAATCAAACTTAGGTCTTCTTCATAGTGCAGTGTGCTAACCATGTCTTCGCTGTTCCTGGGAATTGATAATTTATGCCTTATTAAAAGTACATGCTATAATGTTCCTTCGGGATACTGCTACGAACTTGATAGAACAAACCAGATAGAATATAAAGCTGAATACAAATGAGATGAAAGTGTAAAGATCCTTGAATCTCGCATTTTGACAATTCATTGCATTGCGGGGGGTGGATTGGAGATTGTTGAATTCTTACACGCCGAGTAATAACTGTGTGTGTGTGCTTCAGATACGAGCGAGTGGACACAGCTCACGAGTGACCCCTTTGGGTCGGTGCCACGTGCTGGCCACTCTATCCTCGCACTGGCGTCTCTGGATGATGCCAAAACGGAAGGAGCGACTGGGGGGCACGAGGCCCTTACCACGCTGCTCGTTTTCGGTGGGGGAGACAATGAGGGGGGCTTCTATAACGATGTGTGTCTCGTGCCGCTAAGAGAGGTCCTGGAAGGCGTAGTGTAGGGATTGGTTCCTGATTTTGTTGTCGATCCGAAAGTGTGATGTCCACCGGAAAGGATGCCGCGTGTTTCAAAACTTGCGTGCATTTCCTCCAGAAAGTTGCGTGATGAATCATCCGACGATGTCACTTTTGTAAGCATGAATACACGTTAATTTATTACAATGTCAATAACCCCAATATCTGAAAAAATATCCGAAATTGTCCTTAATCTGAAATTCCTCCCTATTATATAGGAATTGGGCAGAACTGCTACTGTATTCCCTGGATTGTGGTCTGTTTTTTGTACTTTTTAAAAATTTAAGCAAAAGTTGGCAGTGCATCTTTTCCAATAGTGCTGTGTGACCAGATTTGCATCACGATTGACAATGGCCAGGCACACGTTTGTGGTGCGTCTTACCTTCTGGATCGTCTTATAATCTGAAGAATATGATCATCTTGTCTCGCTCCTGTTGTTCTTTCCAGGTTAAATACTTACATCCATCTGAATGCCGCATTGAGTTATGTCTACAAGGCCCCTAAACGTTGTGCTGGCATTGCCATTCAGCCTTGCAGGAATACTCGCCGATTTTCGCCATGTGCTGTTGTGGTGGTATATTCATGGCTTCTCAAAAGCCACTCTACCTTAAATATTGATGTTAAGATAGTCCAGATTCTAGTTTAAAATATGACATTAATTAGCAACCTTGCATTTTAAATGTTTTCAGGTGTAAATGTGTCTCCTGTTGCATTCTGCTTTATTGTGTGTGTGTGGCATTGGAAGCGTTTTGTCATTTTTTATTGCAGAATTATATCGTTTTCGTGTTTAAATAAATGTGTACATTTCTTGAATAAAAGCAATTGAATAAAGCATTAAATATCGCACGTAATTTTATTTTGCACATCCGGGTACCCCCTTTGTGTTTTTGTAGTCCAGTGTATTGTGACAGTTGTCCAGTAACAACATGCATTACTTTAAAAGGCAACCAACACTAAAGTTCATTTAAGGTTTAATTAATTTGGCCACATACTCTGGCTTGGAAAATAACTTAATGTCAGGGGACTGCTTGTGTGAAACCAATGTTTCTGAAATGATGCCACTAAGGGCCAAGTGGATTATTGGATGTGTAAAGCAAAAAAAGATTATTTTACGTTCAGACGCGTGAAGAAATCTGAAGTACAGTATAATTCTCCACGACGCTCATTCTGTCGCAAAAGTATACATACGATGCATTGCTAATCTGCACGTTCTCATGTATTCAAGTGTCACGAATGCTGTATTTGTTTCTTTGTGTCACGGATTTCAACAACTTGTTGATGTACGCCATTTGTTTTAACCAAACCTAATTCACGACGGATCTATTATACAAGTCTGAATTATATTCTCGCGGACGGTGCAATACGTTCAGGGCACGAAATGCCAATAAAGTTTACTTCGCCACGACGAGAGGGCTTCCTGAGAGATCGTGTAGCTAAGGAGCATTCACTGCAGTTGTTTAACAAAATAAATAACACGGGAGAGCAGATCATCCTTGTCGTGGCGCGTGTTGTTGAAACTGGTGCGTTTAATTGTAATATTGTGGTCGAAGCGACGTTAATAATGATTGATTTCTGGCAGGGACACCACCCAACCCCTTGACTTTTGAAACTTTTTTGTAAAGTCGAAGAGCCGCGCTGACGTCACCTCCACGACAGCTGTGAGAGTTCAAAGACCCCCCCCCCCCCATCTGTTCAGTACACGAACGTCCATTCGGAATGTGGTTCTCCCAGATCTCCAACACCACCACTGCTGCTACCACCACCAGCAGCACCACAGTCCTGCCCCATGCGAAAAGACGCGAGGGGGCCCATTCTTGAATGCTCTTTCGCTTCCACGATGAGCAAGCAAGGAGACGCTTTGGTCCGTCGGCGTAAAGCGTTGAGCGATCCGGCGACTCCGACTGCTGCGGAGGCGGCGGCTTCCCCGCATCTCAACGGCGGTGGTGGTGGCGAACCCGAGCGAGTGCGCCTCGGACGACGAGAAGGAAGAGGTGGAGGACGAGGTGGAGGGCGAGGGACAGGAGGAGAGGGACCGGGAGAGGCCGGGCCTTGCTCTGGTGCCGAGGGGGGGCAGCGGGTGTCGCCGAGAGAGGCGCGCGTGGTGTCGGCCTGCGTGCTGTTACTTGCCGCGGCCACAAGGTTCTATCGCCTGGACGAGCCAGACCATGTGTGGTGGGTGTGCGGACACATCATCACACATCATCATCACACACGTACAGCAGTGTGTGTGTGACACATCATCATCATACACATCATCATCACACGTACAGCAGTGTGTGTGTGTGTGCACTGTGCAGTATCACGCACTGTCAAGGGTAACTGAAGTCGCCTGCGCACTGTAAACCAGAGCGCACTGTAAATTCACACGTGTGTGTGCAGACTGTAAGCGAGCACGCACTGTAAATTCACACGTGTGTCTGTGCGCACGCGCACTGTAAATTCACACGTGTGTGCACGCAGACTGTAAGCGAGCGCGCACTGTAAATTAACACGTGTGTCTGTGCACACGCACTGTAAGCACGCGCACTGTAAATTCACACGTGTGTTTGTGCACACGCACTGTAAGCGAGCACGCACTGTAAATTCGCACGTGCTCAGTGTGTGTGTGTGTGCACGCGCGCTGTGAGCACGCGCTCTGCCGCACGTGCGCAGGCGAACGCGCAGACAACAACGACGACTTCTCCACCCCCCGTGGGCGTTTATTTTGCAACCTTTGCACGCGAGCGGATACGGTCCCTGCTGCCAGCAAGGGTGGAGGAAAATAAACCGATTTTTTAAAATAGCAAATTTTATCAGGTTATTGGTTTTTATTTCAAAAAACACCCGATTTTGTCGGGAAAAAAAACCATGGTTTTAATCCGGCAAGTCAAGTTGCCGTCAATCGGCGGCGGCGGCAGCAGAGTCATCGGATTCGCTGTCCTCTCTCAGTTCGATCATCTCGACCGCGCCGTCGAAGAAGACGTGAATGTTGCTCTTGATGAAGACGACGACTTTCTCCACCGACTCCACGCTCGGGTGGCTGCTCCTCCTCCTCCTACTCAGCTCGGAGTGAACGAAGGCCGTGGTGGCGATGTACGTGGCGATGCTGGACAGCTCCATTGTGAACTTTTACAGCTCGGGCCACTCGCTGCCATCGGACAGCCCAAGACTCCATCAGGAGTCTCGTGACCTTTGACCATCATCTTGTAGCGGGACGTGTTGTTTGTCTTCTCTCTGGTGGGCGGCTATAATTATAGGGATTAACAGGCAATACTACCGGATTGTGGGCCATCTGAGATGATCTTTTTTTTTATTAAAACCATGAAAAACCCGATGGAAAAAAAACCGCGATGCTGCCAGCCAGCCTTGTCTACAAGCTACACGCGGACTGCTGGGACAAGTGCTGTTAAGCGGACGCCTGTTAAAGCCGATAGATTATACTTTTTGGTTCTTTCGGCAAAGTCACGTAGGTATAAAATAAAATAAATCACGACGTTTCGGGCGCTACACAAGCGTCCCACCTGATGATGGACGCTTGTGTTGCGCTCGAAAACGTCGTGATTTATTTTAATTTCTACCTACGTGACTTTACCGAAAGAACCAAAGAGTATGAATCCCTGCAGTCACGAAAGCTTCAAATCAAGGTTCGGGTATAGTTCAAGCCAATCTGTCCGCTTATAGGCTTCCCAACCCTGATGTTGATCACGCGCCGCACCGGTTATTCGGATCTTCTGCTGCTGCTTCTTGTTGTTCTCGTCGTCGTACGGCTGCTGATGTCGATGCAGAGCAGCGACTTGCAATTTCCACACTCGGGTGGCCAAGCCAAGATAACCGCGAGTGAGCGGAGTGTATCCGCTCTGATCTCCCCCCCTACCCCGTTTTCGTGTTATTCGATTATTGCAACTAATTACTCTACAGGACGTCTGGTAAAAAAACAAACACAAAATTGGCAAGCGGTGGTGTGTACAACAACATTCTTTGGCACGTGCCAGTGACAGGTACCGCAATATCCTGTCGGTACGGTGGTGGCTGAGCCGCATCGAATTCCGGTTGCCGAACGAATACATTATAAAGTTGCCCTCGCAAACCTGTCCACCCCTTATCAGTGCCCTACCTTATTACAGACCAATTCAGACCTTATTGGTCTTCCCGTGCCCTTATAATTCTCAACGTTCATCCGACAAAGTCCCGTATTGAAACGGCTGTCCGCCGTATGGACCTGAAAGACTCAATTTCCCTGTTCAAGAATACGGGTAAACCATATGCCTTAATACGGTATGCACTTATTACACACGAAGTGCTTGCCACAAATGAACCACAATACCTTGCTGATCTCGCCAAGGGGCATAAACCATCACGCACACTCTGGTCAACCTCACAGCAGCGGCTTTTGGCTCGGCCATCGAACAAAGATGGCCACTGGAGCTATGCACTTTTAAATCTAGATTGAAAATGTATTTCATTAGAACAGCTTTTTTGTGTTTCGTTTGTTGCCCTTCCCCTGCACCTCCGATTAGCACGGTTGGCTACGTACGGTTCAGCATTCATACACCATGTAGTGATTGTGAAAGTATGTCACCATGTCTGACACTTAACTGATGCAAAAGAGGTAGTGTTCCCAGGACAGGTCTTAACTATACCGAGTCCTAAGACTCATTTTAAGTGCGTTTGTATGCGGGAGGAAACTGGAGTTTCCGGTGAAAACTCACGCATACCAGAACATAGCAACCAAAGAACGACACAGATAGATTAAATAATCCACAGTCGAGTGAGTTGGGATTCTGATAAAACTCTACGTGATCCACCAATCCAATCCTCCAAAATGATGGAATCAAAGCACCATGCATACACCACAGCAGACACGCATCTATAAGTCTGAGTTGACGTTCCAGAGGCTGAGAACTGTAAAATTAACCACTGGCGAAAAACACTTGCAAGCTGCAGTGTGTACAAATTCTTTGGCACGTGCCGTGACGGGTACTGCAAGCGTGTCCACCCGGTGCTCCCTGAGCGGCATTGGATTCTGGTTGCTGAACGAATACATTGAGGGTCGCACTCGTTACACACAAAGGGCTTACCACAAATGAACCACAATACCTTGCTGATCTCATCAACGAGCATCAATCATCACGTGAACTACGGTCATCTTCACAGAAGCGACTTTTGGCTGGCCATCGAACGAAGACAGTCATTGAAGCTCGCAAGGACCATTTCCCCTGCCTCAAGAATATGCCTGATATGGTCGATGCTAAGAGATCCAGCTCACTCCGGTTCCTCAACAATGGATTGCCACAGGTTCAGTACTCGCGCCAATGCTCTTCAAGGTCTACACGAGTGGCATGCCACCAAACGGGTCAAGCAAATTTGCATATGCGGGTGACCTTGCCCTGGTAACAGCAAACAGCCATTTTCAACAACATTGAATCCACTCTGAACCAAGACCTAATGACCATGGGGGAATATTTCTTGAAATGGAGGCTCAAGCTAAATCCGCACAAAACAACAGGCATTGCACTTTATCTTGATAATTCTAGGAGCACCAAACACACTCTGAAAGTGACCTTCTGTGGCAACACTCTGCGACACGACCCCACTCCAACCTATCTCGGAGTGAAGCTGGACCTTACGCCAACCTTCCACGATCTCCTGAACAATGTAGCCACCAAGACCAAAACAAGGGTCAACCTGGTCAAGCAACTGGCAGGCACAAGTTGGGGAGCATCAGCACATGGTGCCACGGACATCACCAATGGCCCTTGTGTACTCTGTAGACGAGTACCGTGCACCAGTATGGACCAGAAGTAGTCACACTCGACTTATTGATGTCCAACTGAACACAGCAATGTGGTGTACCACTGGAACTTTCAAGTGGACTCGAACACCCTGGCTGTCCGTGCTGGGCAGTGTGTTTTTTTTAAATCACGGATGCTGAGCACAGGTCCCAAAACCCTCAAAACACCAAGTGGTGAGCAACAAACGACACAATCAAAGGTGGAATAGATTTAAGTTGAGATGTTATAACACGCGAAGAAGAGGTTGATGGGAAGGAATTCCAAGAGGGGGATTGCGATGGAGGAAGCAAAAAGAAAAGTATGTTCAGCTACAGCAGGGTGGACAAACACGGTATAAGTGAGATGAAACGATTGATCTGCTATAGGTGGCTAGGGGGGTGGCACTACAGTACATGCTTGCCATGTATGCTTGTCACTAATTAACTAAAGAACCTTGCTTATCTCATCAAGGAGCATAGACCATCACGCAAACTCCTCGCATCCTCGCAGCGGCTTTTGGCGAGCCATCAAATAAAGACGGTTCCTGCATCGTGCGCTTTCAGATGGGCTTCTTCAGCCATCTGGCATGCTCTTTCCTCTGATATTTGGAAACCACTGGAGCTATACACTTTAAAATCTAGATTGAAAACGAATTTCTTTAGAACTGCTGTTGGTGATTCGTTTGTCATCTTTCTCCCACACCTCCAATTAGCACGGTTGGTTATGTACGGTGCAAAATAAGTTCAACATACAAAGTGTGTAAATATTGCATCCATCCCTGCTCACAACAGGTGTTTATTTATCCACACGCAAATTGGAGAGTCTTAAGTGTGCATATACAACACTAATTTGAACTATGCAGGACTTTCAATAATATATGTTCTAGGTACGCCAGAAAAGGTAAAGCCTCATTAATTGTCAGATGCCAATTCATGGGGATGTCACGAACATTTTGGCTAATTGTCCTTTTCCAAGCACTTGCAACAAATAAGCAATCGGGGTCAGTAATCCATGATGAAATAATTCACGACCATATGCGAATGACAACCTTTACAGTGGTATAGTGTTCAAGATGTTACCTGTGTAGCTGCTCATTTAAGGGGCTGACAATGTGCCACACCTGGGCTGTGTGGTGGATGGGGCACCACAATCCAGCCGAATTGTGCAATGCCCTTTGATATCCTCAGGCTCGTGTGTGGGCTGGCATGATTGTGGTGTGGCATTGGAAGGATAAAGGCTTCTGTCATTCAAATGTCTAGACCAATTTGGCAATAGTAATGTTTTTACAGGCTCATCAAATTTGCGTGAGCTTTCTACAAGGAAGCAATAAAACGTTATTGCGAAGTAAATTATGCACGGCTTCACTTTTGTTGTATGCATTTTTAATTATAAATGTAGAAAATATAATGTTTATTATTTTACCAGGTAAGGCCCCTTGAGCTATATAGTTATTTTTCAGAAGCGACCTGGCTACAAATGATAGCTCAACGAAATGGCTTATCACTTTGACTTTTATAGCAGCCAGTTAGTACAGCCAGTTAGTAAGGGTTGTCACGTAAACAAAACGTGCTAATTCATTACTAGTTCAGCACACCGGTGTGTTGGAGAGTAAACTCACACTATGTACAATTTGAGTATGACGTTTTGTCGGTAATTACAACCAGCATCATCAGGCAACAGCCATAGTTATGGGGAAATCCTCCTGTTTCGGTTTTAAATATGCCGGTGTCAGAGTTGGGATTGAACCCACGACTTCCTGTATACCAGGTCAGGTAGTTACCATTTCGCCACCATGGCGTCCAGGGGGACGTGTGCATGTGATCATTGTAAAATGTACAGCAGGGGGATGTGTGCATCTGACCGTCTACTGAAACCCTCTCGTGTCTTTCCTCCACCAGTTGGGACGAGACTCACTTTGGCAAGATGGGAAGTTACTACATCAACAACACGTTCTTCTTCGATGTCCACCCTCCACTGGGCAAGGTGGCTTGTTACGCATTAACAGAGTGGTAATACTGCAGTAATGGTACAGCTCTTTGTAAATCGAATTGCTGGATGAAGGTCCTCCCAAATGCCAAATCGGTGATGACAGATGTTTGGCTGTAATTCATCACGCTGCTGGGTGAAAATCGGTGAAGGTGTGAAGGTGGTGGAAGACCTAGGACCGGTTCAGAGATCACTCGCTGCTTGTTGTTAGCTGAGGCCGAGAATCAAACTCCGGTGATCAGGTATATAGAGTGCAGGGTGCTATCCTCTGCGCTTACCCTTGTTCAAGGCCAGGCTCAAGACCTTCCTCTTTGCCTCTGCCTATGACCATATCATCCTGAACGGGCCTGATTTCATCAGAGCTCAGAAGCTAAGCTGTAGTGAACCTGTATGGTGCTTGGATGAGTGACCAACCGTGCATTTGATGTTGTAGGCTGCTGTTGGGGCTATAGTTGTCAGCAGAGGGCAGTGCAGCAAAATGCACTTTGTGGTACAGGGACTCCTCTACTTACGGACATTCGACTTACGAAGTTTCAGAGATTGGAACAAACCTGTCCGTATGTCCAGTTGCCTTTTCGGACCGAGAGTCATAAGTTCAACCACCGCGCAATAGCTGGCGGTGGTTGTTCGGTGTCATTACCCAGCATTCCCAGCACTTCTGCCTGGGCCGCCACCATTGTCGGTTGTTATGTTTGTCGCTGTGCGGTGCACTACAACGTTCTCTGTGCTTTTCACAAACACTATCAACCCCCATCATGTCTCGGAAGCATAAGAGTAGTGAAAGGTGTTGAGGGTGGTAGTACAAAGAACCAGTGGCATCTACATCTACAGGAGATTATACAACTTTTAAAGCCATTCGCCGTGGTTAGTGTACATGCTGTACAACATGTTTGGAATCGACAGGAGTAAAGTTGGACTTAAGAACAAATCGACTTACGAACAGACCTCTGGAACCTAACTCGTCTGTAAGTAGAGGCGTCCCTGTACTATATTATGTCCCAACGTTTATGGTCCCCACCTCCACCAACACTCGCTGATCAGCGTGGTGAAGTATGGTCACAGAGCTCAAGCGACCCATTCGACATGGGTTAGCCCCCTCACCCAGAAGTGAATTGACAAATTAGGTTGTTCTTCAAGTCACGTAGAAGGGAAGTAATAAAATAATAAAAATAAAACATAATAAAATAATTCTCACGACGTTTCAGCCACAACGCAAGCAGCCGTCCTCAGGTGAAGACCAGGTCTGTCGGGGAGACAGCGTCTGAATGAATTACTTCCCTTCTACGTGACTTAACCGAAAGAACCAAGAAGATGAATCCCGGCAGTCACGAAAGCTTTAAATCGAAATTTAAATTAGGTTGTACTTGTACACGTATATGACTGATTGATTATTTCGTTCATTAAGTACGTAAATATTCCCACTGTTCTGCAATAGCGATGCGTTGACCCGTTTGCAATTAGACGCCGTATAAATCCACAAGCTAAATATCCGGATGCAATCAAGGCAGAAGCCGTTGATGCCACCACACTTTGTTGACGTGTTATACCCTCTGCCGTTGCTGCACAGTAGACACGCAACCTTCAAGATCTGCTCAAACGGTGTCCCACCATCTGGTGTTGCAGCTTGTCGAGCTGTATGAATTTGTGACTGAGCGCTGCCCTACCAGATGCTGATCGGCCTGGCTGGGCACCTCAGTGGCTACGACGGCACCTTCCCCTTCTCCAAGCCCGGTGACAAGTACGGAGCGGCGGAGTACCTGGGCATGCGAGCCGTGAGTCGCTGTAGTCGCAGTCGCCGTGTCCCATACCCCCACCCCACTTCTCGTGTCTCTGTTCCTCGGCTCATGGCCGGAGAATTACCGCATCCAACGGTGTCCTACGCTGACATGTCTGTCCTTTTACGGGGTGTCTGGACCTTGTCACCAAAGGGGCGAATTTACCAAATGTAAAAATGTTCCTTTGCAAATTACCGAATTGGAATGGCCGATAGCAATGTGACTTGCATGTGTCGGTGCTGCGTCACTCTCTGATGCACAGGGACAGCTGCCATCAGGAAGGGTCCCCTAGGCTAAGAAAAACCTACTGTTGCATATCGAAATGATTGAGATGCGATGTAAGCCGCTTTGAGACATTGGGGCATTTAAGCGCCCAACACATGCAAATAGTTTTTCTTTGGCTGGCTTTGTTTTCAGTAAAATGTGAATGCATGTGAGGTATGCGGTTGATTCAGAAGTCAAGAGAACTGAACCGGGAACCGTCGAGTTCCTGGGTTTGAATCTGAAGCAGCCAGCTGTGGTTACACCGGGTTCTCAAGTGCGGACAGTTGATGGTCTCAGCTGGGTCACCGATGGCTGCACAAAAAACACTTCCGGCAAAAACCCCCCGAAGCTGCACTTGAGTAAGGCGAAATTCATGGCAAGCGGGAACGGCTACTAAAATAAATAAAAATATCGAAACAAAACAACTCAAACCTGAACACTATTCAGGGTCAGCAACATGCAGCGTTTTCCTAAATGTGTGTTTAACCGAGAAGATTTGGTGAATATGGTGGCTCATGTGAACTGGAGTCGAGGGTAACACTGGATTCCATTTAACGGCACACTGTTTAAATAAATAACTCATTTACACAGGACCCTTAACACATTCCTGCGGAGGGAGCTGGTAGGAACGTTGGGTTGCTCGGTCAATGGCCAGGGTCAACGGCAGCATGGTGTATTCCGCAAATATGGCCGGCTGTGAGGGCGGGCACAAGCCGGCGTGAGTAGGTTAAGCGTTGAGTTTTATAAGGGCACCACGGGGTGATCAGCCCCTCCCCACCCAGCCCCGCCCCACCCCACCCAGCCCCACCCTCCCCACCTAGCCCTTCCCCACCCTCCCCACCCAGCCCCTTCCCACCCTCCCCTCCGCACCCAGCCCCTCCCTGCACGACGGACGGACACAATAATCCCCTGTGGGCTGGTGTAACCAGGAGGTTCCTACCAGTATAAATATGCAACTTAAATATTCATCAGACTGTAAAATCCATAAATGTAATCACTGAATTTACAGTCCATTAAATTGCTAAACAGAACAGCAAAGCTTCAATAAGTAGGAGAAGATAGTCATCATATTTTCGTGTGCTCATTTGCCCGGCTAGTTTTGCGCGCTGCTGGGGTCACTGGCGGTATTTTTCGCGCACCTGACCATGCTGGAGGTGACGCGCTCCATCTCCGCCTCGGTCGTCCTCGCGGCGCTCCTCATTTTCGGTGAGTCGCTTCCAATCCCTGCCAATGGCACCCCGTTATCAAGTGTCATCGGTCCGCGCCGCGTTGCAATTCCACCGTCGGGGGCGTACGAAGGGGCTACCGCTTTTCGCAGAAATTGCGTTAAAAAAAAATGTACGTAGACGGGTCTCTAAATTTCTCGGGGGTGTGTTTTTGACCTTCTGCCGGTGGCTTTGTGAGCTTTTCAGCTCACGGCTGTGAAAATAGCCACCGTCTGTTTCACTTAAGGGCAGTCCCTTGGGGTCTTTGGAGGGGTTGTGTGGCCAATCGCTCACGAGTGTCTTTAATCGCGCCGGTTTTATGAAAGAATCAAACGGGCCGCGATAGAAAACTGACGATGCGTATCATTGGGTTTTCTATTTATTCGCAACAAAAGGCCTGCATGACAACAGTGTCGTTGTTTGTGCAGATTGTCCTCTGGGAATCCTGGAATTGCCACGTTTACCCCTCCCCCCTTTTTTTTACAATTTCAAGCGAATCCTTTGTTCGGTCCAGTTATGAGAACAGCGCACGGCAATTGAGGCCTAAAAGGCTCTCGTTAAAGTGTCATCACCCCCTGCTTCAACCTCCGTTTGACATTTATAAACACGCACACTCCGACCTACAAGTGTCATTCGCCGCTTGCCACACACCGTCTCCCAGAGACGCTCCTGCTGAAGGTCGCGTTAGTTGTATGGTCGCATAGTTTCACTGGTGCCTCAACAAGACTCAATTTTGTAGACAATCACATTTTGTGAGTCGCCATGACTTTTTCCAGGACACGCCTCATTTTTACCTTTGTAATCAAATGACCCGCAATAATGTGCAGTTAGACCTCCCAGAAATTCAAATCGTAAGCAATTCACTTTTTTTCGAAGCGAATCGTAATGAAAAGTATAATCCCTTTATCAATCCACGGCTGTATGAAGGTCTCGGTCATGGGGCATTGTTTGGCCCCACCACGCTGGTCATTGCTGGTTGTCGCCGGTGGTGGGGGCCCAGGGCTGTTGCAGATATTGCTCGCCGGTGAATTTAATACCCCGGAATCAAGTCCAGGTAGCTGGGCGCATAGCACAGTTTTGCCAACGACTACTGCCGCCTGTCCATGCTTGTGTAATAAAAGGACTCAGACACTTCTTGCTGACTCCGTGTCCTTTATTTGGGGTTCGCGTTCTCCTTCCCACACGGCACTCCTCCTGAGACTCTCTCCCTGGCAGCCCCACATCTGCCTTCGCTCCCGTAGCCTTCCACGCTCCTGCAGCTCCGCTGCAGGCTCTTGGTACAGCCCTCTGGCTGCTCCCCCAGCAGCTCCATCGCTGCTCCCTGTTCCTCCGTGCGTGGCGATCTCGCCACCTCCCAACGTCAGCCCTTCGTGGCCTCTATGGCTATCTCGCCATTTCCTACCTCAGCCCTTCGTGGCCTCTGTGGCTATCTCGCCACTTCCTACCTCAGCCCTTCGTGGCCTCTGTGGCTATCTCGCCATCTCCAACCTCAATCCTCCACTCTCTCTTCCACCCCGCTGGCTGGCGCCGTCATGAGCCCCTCAGCCACCAGGCTGAGGCACGGCGACCACCCAACGTGTTCACCACCCTTCACTCCCCCGACTGACCCAGATAGCTTCCTGTCTCCCCGCTATAACTTCTCCCCCACGTCACCCTGACTCCTCCCTCTCGGATCGTCATATCCGCCCCGCCCATTTACGCCCGCATTACACTTGGATAGGATGCTTGGCTATGAACGGTGCGAAAGACGTTCAACATACATACACACTTTAGGAAATATGTAAGTAAAATTATCCATGTAAGCCAATTTAATTTGCCCTGGTGGCTCAGCTGTAGAGCGAGCAGCGAGTGGTTGCGAGTTGACTCAGCCCATAATCCCTCCCAGGGTCGATACAATCAGTACCACTTTATGGGCAAGTCAACAACAGTTATCATAAGGATCGACTCGCCCCCGCCATAGGAATATGGAATATTCACCATTGGCTCGGGTATGTAAACAGGAGATGAGGCACTTAAAAATAATGAGTAAAACAACCTGGTAACGAGTACACACATGGTGACTGACTTCACTTGTGAGCACACCAGGCATGTGCTGTTACTCGCTAAATAAGGAGTGCCTGCTCCATCTAAAACCTATTTACAATTGTAAGCATTTTTCTAAAATACCTAGAACTCAAAATAAATATACGAGTAGTTGCAAAAGTGTGTAAAGGCAGCACGTTTTGCTGCATTTGCAGATAGCAGCAACTTGTTTCATTATGTGTGCGTGTGTTTATGCGTGTGGGGAGCAGTAGTGTAGCGGTCAGCCCGCTGCGCTACGAACCTGGCGTCTCGGGTTCGATTCCCGCTCACGGCCAAAACCAGTGACGATTATCTGAACCGGTCCTGGGCCTCCCCTAGGTCGACTCAGCCTCAAATGAGTACCTGGTGCGGTGTGTAGTAAACATCGTCACTAGGGAGACAAAGGCGGCCGGGCGTGGTGTTGGCCACCCACCCCATCATGTGCCGTGCCGACCTTCATAGGTGCTCGCTAACAGCACTTACCCCTACAGTCTGTTAAGGCTACATGGGGGATCTTTGTCTTCGCATCGGGAGGGCAAGGACCAGTTCAGATATTCGCCACCGATGTTTCCAGTGATGAATATCTGCACTGGGTCCTGGGCCTCGCCTTGGTCGACTCAGCCTTAAATGAGTACCTGGTGCCGGGGCGTGGCACTGTCCACCCACCCCTTAGTGTGCCGTGCCGGCCTCCATGGGTGCACGTTCACAGCACTTGCCCTAGCAGTCTGTTAAAGGCTATAATGGGTTTCTATGTTTTTTTGTATCAGACACGGGCTGCCTCACACTGTCTCAGTACATCCTGCTGGACCCCGTGCTCCTCTTCTTCATCATGGGGGCCACGTACGGCATGGCGCGCATCGGCTGGGGTGGTCACAGGTGAGGGGTTCATTTAATCTTCGTCGTTAGTGGCCGCGACTTATCCAGCGCTGGATGAAGGCCGACTCCGGCCGCCACCGCCCCTCATTGTGCTGTGGTGTAGCAATGCGCCTTGCACCTGCGGAGGACTCGCTCACGGTGGTGAGTTTCATCTTTTTGGGCAGTCGCCTCCACCCTCGGTCTTGGCCATGTTGTTTTGCCCAAGCCCACTTAAATGTCTCTTCACAGTCAATATGATGTCTCCATCTTGTCTGTATTACTCAATCAGTGTGCTTCTGTCTACGTCTCTTAGTGTAATGCCGAGCATGCGCCTCTCCTCGCTTCAATGCGCACTTTTCAGCTCTTCAATTCTATTTGCCAGCAAAATGGCCATGCTGAGTGGCTCCCTCGTGTGCCTTGGTATTCTTTGCACACTCCATTTTCCTCTCACATGAAGCCAAACACTCATTAATAAGTTTGCTCAAACATCTCAAATGCAGGACACTACTGAAAAATAGACTCGAGACTCGGTGAGGCTTTTTTGAGTAAATCATTTGCATTAGGCTGTGTGTTGCATATTAAGTCCCACCTTGATTCTGTGCCCACCTTTGTCCCACAGTAGCGGGAGACTGGGCTGACAGCAGCAATTAATCAATTAAGCCATTGATTAATTAGCTCATTAGGTGTATGACGTGAACTGCCTTTTAGCAGTTTTGCCACTCTGTGATTGCATTCATGAGTTCATTTCTCCTTTTTTGACACATTTTGCAAGTATCCTCTAGTGGAAATAAAGAGGAAGTGTTGCTCGGCTCACGGATGTTTTTTAACACCTTCACTCCTGATTTCCCTCCTTGGCCATTCTTGACCACTCGCATAAGAGGACACATTTGATCATGTGTCAATTAGGAGAGGGTTTTCCACATTGTGGCGCCTCGTGCCCATCGAATATCACTCGGTTCACCAAAATACAAAATGCCCCTTAAAGGAGGTCACAAAAGTCTTCATCATTGTCGGCTGTGATCCGTTGTCCACTGTGCGATGAAGGCCTTTTGAAGTCTTTGCCATCTCTCACAGTCCTGCGGTGATACAAAATCCACCTAGTCCCTGCGTATGAGCTCACTCTGTGTTCATTTCTTAACGCGCCCGGCTGGTCAGTCCTGATTGTGGAGGGAAAGTTGGTGACTTTGAACAAGGCTATAGGCTGCGAATACAAAATAAATTGAAAATAAGCGATGAATGACATACTTGAAGCTTGTAAGACATACTTGAAGTCAAGCTTCAAGTATTTCTTACAATTGAGATGTTTTTTTGGGAACACTGGGAAAATACTTTTACGATGTGTGATAATTGTAATAATTGTAATAATTGCTGTAGTTTGATCTACAGTTGGGTTAATAAGTTAAAACTTTTATTAATTCACCGTCATCCCTTACCCTAGTGGGGCATCCTGCTTTTCCACCAGGATCCCAGCATTTATTTGAATATCCCTTGAGTAGCACGCCTCACCTATAAACGTTTGCTCTGAGGGTTTCCAAGTGGAGTAGAGAACAGACACAGCTTAGGGATGTCATAATTGACCTTGAAGAAAAGTAATTCAGAATCAGAAACTCTATTTAGACCGGAGGAATCCAATGAGCCCTATGCAGCTCTTTTTCACAGATGTCCAGTATGGGCAGGTCAGCAGGTTACAAGTTCAAGTTCATTTATTAGGTATAGCCCTGTGAGCCATTCGGCTCTTGAATCGGGTGCAACCGCAACAAACAAAAAAGCAAAAACATGAACAAAAAACATCTTAAAGTGAATATGTGACTAAGTGCAAACAGAAAATCCAAGAAAAGACAGCAAAATATTGCAGAAAAATCACCGTACACCAACGCTGTGTGCAAAAATCCCAGTGGGATGCAAGTCAAACAACAACAACAACCACAAGACAACTTAGATTAAGGCCATCAGTCTAACTCTGTACTACAACAAACAAACATGGCTAAACCAATACACTTTTCGAAATCACCAAAATAAAGCCATGAAAGCAATGAAAAGCAAGCATAGGAACTGTGACGGAATTTTCACAATAAATGGCATAAACAACATGTACTACCAAAACCCTGCAGCCATAGCTGGGGTGAGGGCAGGAAACGTCACCAGACGGGATGATGGCCGGTGGGCGAGACACAGGCGAGCAACGCCCGTTTGCTCGTTGGCGTTTGGGAACGTTAATTCTAGATTTGAAGTTTTCGTGACTGCAAGGATTCATACTCTTTGTTTTTTTCGGTAAAGTCACGTAGGTAAATTTTTTAAATAAATTAAATCACGACGTTTCGGGCGCAACACAAGCATCCTCCTTCAGGTGGGGACAAGTTAGCGAAAACACAACCGCTTAAGTGTGTAACTTAGCGAAAGCACACCGCTTAAGTGTGTAAGCGGTTGTGCTTTCGCTAAGTTATCCCCACCTGAAAAAGGATGCTTGTGTTGCGCCCGAAACGTCGTGATTTAATTTATAAAAATGTTTTACCCACGTGACTTTACCGAAAAAAACTAAGATTATAAAATGTGCTTATCTCAGATAAAATAAATCGCGAAGTTTCGATCGCAACACAAGCGGTCGTCCTCAGGCGGAAATAATGTAATCCAGCAGTGGAACTCGTGATTTATTTTATTTTCTACCTACGTGACTTTACCGAAAAAACCAAAGAGTTTGGGAACCTTCTTCGCCACTGATGTTTAGAAAACGCATCGATTCATCCTCTCGCACAACCTGATGGTGAATGGTCGCGATTCGGGATACGCGATTCGATAAAAAAAAATCAATTATCTTTTTTTCTTCTTCCCTCACGTTTGCACCGTCTCGTTTGTATTGGCCGCCTTGTCCGTTCCTTCTTGTTCGTTGCCTTCCATTCACGTAATTGGACTTCGTGCCACCCAACGTGCAGTGACAACCCGACGACGTGTCTGCAGGCTATTGCGATACAACCGCAAAAAAATATATAATGCACAGGCCAGTGCAGCAGTCACGACGCGCCTGCGAACGAATTTAACCGCCGCTCTCCTTCTCTCCCGTGTTGCCGATGCCGCGGCAGGCCTTTCTCTGCCGGATGGTGGCTCTGGCTCGCTTTCACGGGCGTGTTCCTGGCCGGCGCGGTGAGCGTCAAGTTCGTGGGCCTCTTCGTGGTGACCCTTGTGGGCCTTCGCACGGCGGCTGAGCTGTGGGCGCTGCTGGGAGACCTCCGCCTGCCCGTGGTATTTCCCCCTCGCAGCTTTGTCATCATCGTCGGTGTCTTTAGTTTGGAAATGTCCCCCCCACCCGCCCGCCCTCCACCCTACCCAATTCAACACCTCTCCCGTTTCTGCTCAGGACGACCCAGAAATAAACCGGGAGACGCTCACCGTGTGCGCGCCTCACACGGAGGCAGCGGTGCGCGGCTCCTGCCGGTTTTTTTCTCTTGCACAGAAAATAATGTGTTTGTTGTATTTAGGATTCCGCCGGGGTAAAATGGTTAGGGCACCGGACCGATTAAGTTCCATCTCCTGGCATGGAATTTGAATTGATGGGCAAAGTTATGAAATCCCCCTTGTCTGTTTCCACCCAGCAGCATAAATTGGTTCATCGCAGTTAAGTCGATCGGTACTCCAACCTCTTTCGAGATGTCTGACCAGCTTGGAAGAGTAGGCCAAAAGACCCTCTCGTGTTGGGTTCTCTCGAACTCCATCTTGGTCGAGGCCCCTTCCATGAGCAGCGGGGCGAGCATGCATTGTCAGGGCTTTACCTTCGGCTATTTGTGAGCTTTAATCCAACGGGACCGTGGCTTTAACGGGACCGTGTCATGTTTTATTTGCAGAGTGAATTCGGGTGGCACTTTGTGGCGCGGGCGAGCTGCCTAATTGCCCTTCCGGTGGTGCTGTACACTGTGACGTTCGCTGCTCACGTCGCTGTACTTTCGCGAAGGTGAGTGGGCACAATGCAAGGCAGCGTGGAGTGGGTGGCACAGTGATTCACGCGACGCGGTTCACATCGGTGGCTTGTGACATCGAGGCCATTCCTTGGCTGCCCCTTCACCAACTCGCACTCACGAACATCGTGAAGACCATGGGAGAGGCCTTCATCCAGCAGTGGATTGGAAAATGGCTCCAAATTAACTGTCTATTAAAACAATGTAGCACACGAGTGCAGTGAAGAAATTATCAGGGGCAGGAGAAATATGAATCGAGGTGTAATATGACTAGTTTAGTATGACTAGTATCTTGTTACAAATTGTTAGTGTAATAAAAAAAAAACAGTAACCCGTGCTGAAGTCACGTTTATTTTTTTTGACCGCGCCTCGAATGTGCTTCTTCTTTTCCGTGGACCTTTTTACCTCTGTGGATCTTAAAATAAAGTCAATTTCCCTACAACAGCAACAACAACAAAAATAACACCACCCCCGATGCGTCTGCCTCTCAATTTTCACCATCGGACCTGTCGAATTGGCCCCGTTGGCACCGCACTTAGCAACCGCCTGCTGTCTTGTGGAGACGTTGGTTCCTGTCGTTAGGACCGGTGAGAGCTGGCTGGGGATTGAGAGAAATGTAGGTGTCAAACTCTCTGGGACGCGTTCCCAAACAGTCGAAGTACATCCAATGGCCCGTTTATTTGGCTTGTGTAGACTAGGATCGCTGCGATATGGCGATACCATGACGCAGCGGACGGTATAGGTCCACCCTGAATCTATCGTCCGCTATGCTAAATTTCGTCACGTGGTGATTACAGTTGCTCGTTATTTACACTTCTAAATATTTTACTTTTTCTGCCAAATATTTACGTAAAAAGCGAAAATGTACGTTTAAAGTCGTAATTTCACAACCGTAAATCACAGTTATAAATAAACAGCTATTACCAATCTACTTAGTGCTTTGTAAAAACGTTTTCCAGAGTAATTTACCGCGGGTGTCTGACACGGCTTGGCTTTCGTTCAATATTCGATTGAATGAAGAGTCTGTAAATGAGTACGTTTTATTATTCATATATTTGTGGCAAAACACTGCTAGTGTTGGCGGGCGTGTTGCAGAACTTCTGCAGTGGTGACTCAGTCGGTGAGGAGGGCACCTTGGCTGTGTGACTCTCGCGACTCTGTTGTGATTAACTGTGAATGAGGTGTAATTTTAGGCGATAATAGCAGCCGTGGTGACTTTGTTTCCTCTCGTTGCACACGCCGGGCCAGATCCGGTTCGATAGGATCCCGGGGGTGTTATGGTGTTTGGGTGCCCCCTTTTTGAAATGTTCGGTTCAACCGGTGATCAAAATGAAGGGCTTTATTACCCTTTCTGGCGTAAATACAGGTGTTAAGATATTCAAGATACCGACTGGCAAGAGAGGTGTCGTAGCTCTGTTAATTCATTTGACTGTTTTACCACTACCACTCATCCATGCCTGATTGCAAACACTTCACCGTTATTAATTTTGCTTATATAATTTGCAGTTTTAAATAGTGATGTACAAAAAAAATTGTTCAACTAATTAAGACTATAAACGAACGAAACTAGTTTAATGTTAGCTGCACTATTGTTAGTAATACGCACAGTGATGCTATGGTTTTAATCACCAAATGATACTAAAGTTTTTTTTATCACAATGCTACATTGCTGCATTTAAATCGTTAGAAAGCAATATATGTGTATATACATGGGTGGTGGGCCTTAAAGGCATAGGCCCTGGGCTGCAACCACGAAAGCCCTTGCGTTAATCCAGCCCTGGCCACAGGGTGGAGTGGGAGGGTACGGCGCTCACTCGCTCCTTGTTGCCAATCTCGGTGCAGCGACAAGTCGGTGCACACCGATTCACTCTATCACCATTCGATGAATTGCCGAGATTTGGAGATGACAAACACATTTTAAAATGCTGGTTATTTGTTTCATTTTCCCAGTCTCACTTTGTATTGTTTGTATCGACACCTATACATTTGGATTATTAAGCAATAAATACGTATTCATTATCTGTGTATAATGTGGGTCGGGAACGTGGAATGACTCATGTGTTCTTGCTTTTAAAGTTATCGGTTGACTTGCCAAAACGTTTGTGCCACCTGCTTGATAACCGAGTCAACTGTCAGTTTCTGTGCCACTTTCTTGGCGTTTTAGTGGAATTGGAGACGGCTTCTTCAGTTCCGGCTTCCAGGCGAGACTGATGGGCAACAGCCTGTACAACGCGTCCATGCCCGAGTGTAAGTACGACTGATGGGAATTGTATCGCTGTGCTCACGGTGTCTGCACTATACCAGTGTCCAGGGCATTTTGACCCCGAGAATGTGACTCATGAGCCGTTTGATTGGCCCTCGTGTAAAAAACGCTGCCCGTGTTCGTTCAAGTCCCGGATCAAGTCCTTGCTATTTTTCATCTGCCTGTAAACTGACTAACCTCTATACGTATAATGAATATGCTCACGGTGTACTGCACAGCGTCTAGAGATGAGGATGCGTTTAGAGCTGGAATGATTGGTCGATGAAGTGGAATAGTCTACTAAGCATTGTAATTTGTGGCCAGGTCAGTGGGCTTTACCTGGTAAAATAAAAATAGTTTTACGTGGAATATATATTTTTTGTTATTTGCTCACCTTTCCTATACTTTGCACTTCTGTCGTGTTTTTGTATTGTTGTAACATTCTGACCCGCTGCTACTAGAGATGTGTGAAAAAGATCTTTGCAGCTGTAATCGACCACTTATTTCCCGTGGTCGATTACTTGAGGCCCCTTTTAAAAAATTCCGGCCACCCCCACGTCCCGCCTGCGAAAGGCGGGAAACGGAATCTTGAGCAAGGCACAACTAGCTGACGATACTGACGAACTCGCAAAGCCCCCCCGCCCATTACCTCCTGTCCAGTGGCACATGTGAGAACACAGGGTGAGGCCTACCGTCTCCAACTATTTTCTGTGTTATCCAACGAGTCAAGTCATCGAAGCGACATTCGCTAGAGGAAGACTGTACGTTTATTATATGCTTGGAGAACCCGACTGTTTCAAAACCCTTATTACGCACTCCTGTGGAGCATCGTGAATCATAAAATAAATCAACGTCTACTTTTTGTGCAATATTACTCTTTGGATTGAACAAAGTGTCATTGTTAAGATGGAGTGCTCTGCCAAATAACTCCTGACAGTCCAGTAGCTCTGTTTAACAAGCATTGTACTGCTGATGAGACCCAGAAGGTCAAAACTAGTCCAGAGTTTGTCTCTGTAGACAAATGCTGCTAGAAATAATTGTCCGTGGGCTGCGCGGCCTGTGGGCTGAAAGACTAAAAAACAAAATGTAAATCTCATGTTGTTTGTTGTTATGCAGTGGTAGTGTGTTTAATGGTGGGCTCAGACGTGGGGAGGAGGTAGAGTAAATAATGTAGAGCTTTGAAGTTTTTCCATTCAGTCATCCTTTAATTACCTCACTCCCTGTGTTTATTTGACATGTTTAAAATTACATTTCACGTAACACATTGGGTTCCCCTCCTACTAGCAGGATTTTGTTGTTTGGTAAAAAGCTACAATAGCGATTCATGCCCAAGAGAACAGAACTGATCGATGTTGATTTTAAATCGACTGTTCATACATTCACATTGCATGTAGCAATTTAGTTCAAGTTCAAGTTCATTTATTAGGTGTAGCCCTGTGAGCCATTCGGCTCTTGAATCGGGTGCAACCGCAAAAAACAAAAACATGAACAAGAATACATCTTAAAGTGACTATGTGCAAATAGAAAATCCAAGAAAAGACAGCAAAATGTTGCAGAAAAATCACCGTACACCAACACTGTGTGCAAAAATCCCAGTGGGATGCAAGTCAAACAACAACAACCGCAAGACAACTTAGATTAAGGCCATCAGTCTAACTCTGTACTACAACAAACAAATATGGCCAAAGCAAAAAACTTTTCGATTATCACCCAAATAAAGCCATAAAAGCAAAGAAACAGTGGTCATAGGAACTGTGACCGAATTTTCACAATTAACGACGTAAACTCATGCAGCCATAGCTGGCTGCATGAGTCACTCCACAACAGTAGGAGCATGTTTCTACGAGTTGCTATAGTTTATTAATTCGATTCGCACGTTGCTTCTTTTGTTGCCGTTGTGTTTGCTGAAGTTACCACCGTGGTAATCTATAGAATCTATGGTCTTGTTAATGTTTATGAATTGAAAATAATTTATTTTTACTTTCCTGATCGTTCATGTAAATTACAACATTAATCAATTAAACTGTGGAGCGATACATCCGTATTATTTGGAGTTTGTACGTCATTGTAAGCGCTGTGTTAATGTTTATATATTTTTTTACGAACATTGATCAAATTGTGCTATTGACATCTTGTCTTGAGATCAAGTATCCGCTAAAATCTCTCACGTAGAATGGTCCACAGAAGGGGATATCACGGAGTTCTATCTGAGTTTTTAAGTGACCTTTCATATTCCTGGCGCAATTATCTGGCACATCGACATGACATTAACTTGCTAATCTCCCTAATCTCTCTGCCTAATCTTTCCCGGCAACATAGTGCTAATCTCCCATTAACACTGCTGCTGTGCGCATATGCGGGGACGGTACTCTTATGCGGAGACGGAAGCTCATTTACTTTGACATGCTAACTCTCTCCCAAATCTCTCTCTCCCTAATCTCCACCATTAACACAACTGATGTGCTTGCGTGTGGGGATGGGACTCCTTTCCAGCTCAGACCCCGCCTGCTTGCCCTTGGCCAACATCTATAACGTCTTGTTGTAGCAGCTCTCTCGCTGTGTTCTTCCTGGTTCAGCAGTTCTACTGCTGGATTATTTTTTCCGCCTGAGGACGATCGCTTGTGTTGCGATCGAAACGTCGTTGATATATTGTTTTTATTTAATTGTTCTACCTACGTGACTTTACCGAAAGAACCAAAGAGTATGGATTCCTGCAGTCACGAAAGCTTCAAATCAAGATTCAAATCATAGTTGTTGCTCCGCATCAACATCGGCCATACGAAGACGAGCAAGGAGACTAGGAAATGCATTTCCTCATGTGCTCAGTCATTTATATGTTTGTGACATGGCAGTAAATCAAATTGTTTTCATTCTCAGAGTTGACAGTTTTACAAGTTACACGCAAAAAATGTATTTCATACGACATCTTTGTTTGTGTGTGAAGCAATAGGTGATCATCACGTGCAGCCGAAACCTCAGATATTAACCCAGGAGCTCAGCGGTGCCAGCTAGGTTCCGAGACCTCTGAACCACGTGGCCACTCTGTTCATATTCTTCTGTTCATGTTTGTCAAGTGACCTGAATGCTCGATCGCCCGCTGACGCGCGACGTGGTGTTTGTCCACAAACAGACATCGCGTACGGATCGGTGGTGACGCTGAAGAATGTGCGGACAGCGGGAGGCTACCTGCACTCACACTGGCACCTCTACCCTGAGGGCGTGGGGGCCAAGCAGCAGCAGGTACCGACATTCACGATTCAGTTCCGGTGACATCACGTCGGCGCTTTCAGCAAGGGCATTAAGCATCGCTCGCGTTGGGGTCACAAATGTCTCGTGACACTTGAAGGCTGGCGGTGGCTCGCATCCGTGACATTCGATTACCACCGGCAAATCTGCCATTTCATTACTGAGACGCAAAGTGTGACCAACGCTTTGCGCCGTGCCGTGGACAACAACAATTTAGCAACACGGTAAACCCTCGACACTGGCGGATGTTGCGATCGCGGTTTTTGCGTCCTCGCGATACATTCTTCGCGTCGTGCGATTTGAAATTCGCCGTTGGTTGCAATTTAAATGTTCGCCGCCATTAAGCTTTCAACTGCCCGACAAGAAGTGGTGAGGCGTGTGAGCGTCGCGGATCTTGAAAATGCCCCCCAACGCGCCACGCTGCTCTCCCTCTCGGTCCGCCTCTGTCTGCCGTCCCATTTACACACGAGCACTTTCCTTTACGATCATCGCCATTGAAGGTGAGTTCAAATAACACTGCGTATTTACCCCCCCACTCCCCTATTTAAGACCGAAACAGGACTTGTCCACAATTCTGGCTGTCGCCTGATGAGGCTGCTTGTAATTACCGGCAAAACGTCATACTAGAATTGTAAATGTTGTGGGTTTACTCTCCAACACACCAGTGTGCTGAACGAGTAACTAATTAGGATGTTTTGTTGACGTGACAAACCTTACTAATTGGCTGTGTCGGGTAGTGGTGGTGGGTTTAACGACACATTTATATTTACGCGATCTAGACCAAAAACACTTCTATTATGGATAATATTGGTCATGAAAGCCTACGTGTTAAACTGGGCATCTTCATTAATTTATCACGTGTTCAAGTGTGGGATATTTTCTTAATTATTCATTGATATTTTCACTTTATGTGTTTTTGTGTAAACGTCACATTTTGTTTATGCCCCCCAAACCAATTTTGTTCATAAGCTTTAAATATCAATATTCGCAGATGTAATATTCGTGCCGTTCTCAAGGAACGCATCCCCTGCGAACACTAAGGCTTTACTGGGCATGCAGAGGGGCGAGGACTCAAGTCGGCAGTTGTTCTTCATAGTGCCAAAATGATCCCATCATCCGATGACGCTCTTATCAAGGGATGATGCTCTTATCGAACCAAATCATCCTGAATGTGCCCGCTGTTGTTAGCTCTTGGAAACTAGATGGAAGACTGCCTGGAAATACGAAGGTTTCGTATGTTCGAGTCAAGGTGGTCAGGAGAGGGCGGTGCTGCAAGGAATTCACTGGGTGCTCTGGTTTCCTCCCGCATGCCAAACACTTATGAATGGAATTGGCCAAGCAGCACAATGCAAGACCCTCCTGAAAAAGAGTCTTGAGACTCAGTGAGGCTTTCCTGGTTATATAAAGGGCATCATTATTATTATTATTCCATCCACTGCCATCGTGTAACTTGCAATAGCAGTTTGATTCGATCTTCCAGGGCGGCAGTTGAGATATTTGTGCAAGTTCACCGCATATAGTCGATCGGCAGGTTGTGTGTGGTGGGGTAAAGTATGGGTACACCTACATCTTCCAAGATGTATGACCATCGTGGAAGAGTAGGCGAAATACCCTCTATAGGGGCCTTCTAGAGCTCCCTGCAGTGAAGGCCTTTATACCAACGGTAGCATGAGGAAGTAATTGCAGGGCTGCGCATTTCCCTTTACTTTATCACTCAATCTTGCAAGTGCGCAGAGTACATAGGCAGCATTTAATAGGAGGGCATACATTTCTGCTTTCAGGAAATGCACTTTTTTTGTCTCGTTATTTCGCAACAAAATTGCACGGAAGCCCGGAGTGGGGGCGGACCGAAGTGCGCCAAGCACAAAGACGCGTTGGATCACCGAAATTAGCCCGGGAAAGCATCGCTTCGAAGCTTTGAAGAAACAGGAGCCTTTTTGGTTTGTTTGTTCACGTCATGCTATCCTTTGATGTCATCCCCGACAGATCACCGCCTACACCCACAAAGACCACAACAACATGTGGCTCGTCAAGAAGCACGACCGGAATCCGAGTAAGAGAGCGAGCGAGAGCGCGCGGCGCTATTCGAGAGAGAAAAAAAAGTATTTGAATGTCGCGTCCCTGAAGTAAAAAGGGAGATATCAATTATTCGAAGGGGGTACTCGTGATGTTTAATGAGCGTGGCAGCTGTCGTCGGCTGGGTGCGTGTGGCCGCGCTAATGAGGGTGATATCCGCGCCGATCGCCCTCGCAGGTGACAGCGAACCCCCGGAACTCGTGCAGAATGGAGACGTCATCCGCCTGGAGCACGTCGCGTGAGTTGCGCCAGAATGTGCCGCAGGCGTAATGAAGACGACGATGGTGATGATGAGGATTAAAATAATAATACTGCAAAGCAAGGGAGGATGAGATAAAAAAACGGGAAATTGTATTGAAGAGCTGCTGGAGTTTCTGGCGTTAAGTCCCCCGTAGCCCGTCTTCAGGATTTGTTACGCTCACCCTTTTAATCGTAGCCGTCTATTAACTTATTCCGCAGTTATAATTCAATGTTTATTTCTTCCACGGGAAATCCCAATTTAGCCAGGTACCGAGTTAGTTTCCATGGCAACGTCACACAACTACTCAGGAGTTACTATTGGGGAGAACGGAGCCCAGCCAGGAAACCCAAGGCATCGATCATTTTCAATAGCGCTGTGATATACGGAACAGAAGTGAATTTGATTAAACTGTTAGTCCACATTTATAAATGCATGCGTTATATAACTGCGGCATTTATTCCATATTGAGCTGCACTTGGTTTTATCACAAATTTAAAGCTGTCCTTAAAAAATTGCCATTGTGATGTATCACTGATGCCACTAGCCTCCTGGAGTGGAAAATGTACACGAGGGATAGGGGTATAATGACCCATTGATTCATCAATTAATATCGATTCTTAAGCTCATGATACATGCATCCAATCGTGCGTGTACGAATTGACGATTTTCGATTCATCTCTGTTACATTGCAATGGGTTCACGTGATCCCTCCAGCCACTAGAGCCCACTACCATTCACCACAAGGAAAAGATAACTAATTTTTGAGTCAATTTGAAGCCAAGAATCGCGACGATACATCAAATTGCTGGGTAGCTGGGGGAATCTGTTCCATCTCTAATCCATACGTGTCGCGACGTTCATGCGTTTTTTTAATTAAAAGGTAATGGTGCTGATGCCTGGTCTCTCAATCATTTGCATTCAGCGTAATCTTCAGTTGTGACAATTGAATCGTGACAGTGGTGACGGCTCGGTGGAGGGTTCGGACAGAGGGGGGGGGGGCATCGGGGAGCTAAGGGTGGTGAATTGCTGCACCTCTAACAAGGAACGTTGGGTTTGTGTTTGCGCCATCAGAACAAAGAGGAACCTGCACAGTCACAAGGAGCGCGCTCCCCTCTCCTCGAAGCACTGGCAGGTCACCGGCTACGGGGAGGTATGGCTGTTGCGGCTCGGCCCGTGCTTTGGTTACGTTTACAATGACCCCCCCGAATAACCTTGGAAGCGTCCTGCGTCGGTAACCGGTAATGGATGATAATGGAGATATATAAACAGCGTGTAGACGCAAAAGCAATTGCGCGCATTCGATGTTTTCCCTTCAACCACTTGCAATTGGAACATTTTTGGTAATTTCATCGCAGCGTAATAGATTAACAGCCGAGATCTGGCTAGGGCATTCTATTTTGTTGTCAGTTCCATGCTGTGCTTCATTATTTTCACGAAATTGCAAGTGAGTTGAGTGTCGGACTATGCTTGGATTTGTCAGAGTGGCGAGCTGCTGGTGGATGAAGCTGATTGAGCCAGTTCTCTGAAATTGTGGCCGGATAATTCCGAAGGCCTAGGTAATATCAGGATATATTCCAATTTGACTAAATCAGCGAGTCTCTGTTTCCAGTCATTGCGTAACATCACGATGATTATGCTGCGTTTGTCGATGCATACAAATTCAGAGGCGATCTTTATGAACGTGGAAACGTATTTTGGCGAAATTAATATTCAGACCTTTTGCACTCTGCTAACATTCGTACAAAGATGAAAATTACGATTAAAAATAATGCCTATGCATGGATTCTGTAACGCATTTGAAATTAGAAATAACAATAGATTCCAAGCTGCACAACGAGATGATGTCACATAATGTGTCATCGCCTTGGCCAACAAATAATATTTTTTTAAGTGGCATCCCTTTGATAAAATTTGACCGTTTCTTTTTTAATCGGTGCAACTTTATGCTGAAGGTTCGCGAATATTGTATCATCTTTACGAGAGTTATCGTGACCCTCCACTTTATACACATGAACAGACGGATGGACTGAGCTCCTGCATGAACGCTTTCAACCCTTAGTTAGAATGCGTAATAAATTATTACCGTTGAATGAGTATAAAATCTTATTTTAAAAGGAATAAAAACTGATTTATATTTTGTGTACCAGTGGCATTGTTGCTACAGGAGCAGCTCTTTTTAAATATTCTCGTCCACCAGCTGGGATGGATAATCTACGGTCTCGGATGCATCCAACATACTCACTCGTTGTTAATGTAACCAATCGGAAGTCCACAGTTATCGAATGCCTAAAAACGATGATGCAGAACAAGGGCAACAACGGTAACTTGAAAATAAATCTTAACGGGCTGTCAGTGTAAATGAATGCAAACAAATATAATGGAATAAAAATAAACACCGCCATTCCTGTGAGAGTCCCCGAAGCCCCTAGCAACATCTGTCGTGGAAATAGTTCTCGGTTTTATGTTTGTTGCCATGTGAGAGTCTGAATTTACAGAGCGGCCCATCGGTTCGCCTGCCTGTGTGTGTGTGTGTGGCGGTGGCGCAGCAGTTAGTACGCTGCGCTACAAACCCGTCGACCTGAGTTCGATTCCCGCTCACGATCCATAACAGTGGCGAATATCTGAACTGATCCCGTGCCTCCACTAGCCCAACTCAGCCACACAGGAGTACCTGGTGCAATGTGTAAACGTCGCCACTGGGGAGACAAGGGGGCGGTAGCCCACCCCCTCGTGTGCCGTGCCGGCCTTCATAGGTGCTCGCTAACAGCACTTGCCCCAATAGTTAGTTAAAGGCTATAGGGGGATCTTTGTCCTTGTATATATGTGTGTGTGGGGTGTGTATGTTCATGGGTCTGTGGGAAAATCTGTTTCATTGCATGTTGGGTATACATGTGTGTATATGTGTGTATACAGCTCTGTATATCTGTGTGTGTGTGCGCATGGCAGCATGGTGCAGTGGTAACACTTTCGCCTCGCAGCAGGGAGGCCCTGGGTTCGATCCCTGACTCGAGTGCTTTTCTGTGTGGAGTGTGTACGTTCTCGCCCTGTTCTGCACGAGTTTCCTCCGGTTGCTCCAATTTCCTCCCATAGCTGAAAAAAAACACACAAATGATTACCGGCAAAACTCTCGTTTGGGATTATTACATCGCAACGTCGCCCCCGACTGCAAAACGCATCATCAGGAGGCAGGACGCTCCCGAAAAAAGATTCTTGGGGACTCCGTGAGTCTCTCCTGAGTAAACAAGCCGAGCAGTAGTCGTAATAATAATAACAACGATGCACGTGGTCCCTGTGCCGGCCTCAGAACGGCACGGGGGACTCCAACGACTTATGGCGCGTGGAGGTGGTGGGCGGCGCGACGGGGGAGGCGCTTGGGGTGGTGCGGAGCCGAATGCGTCTGGTGCACGTCTCCACAGGCTGCCTGCTGCACTCACACTCCAAGGCGCTGCCCAAGTGGTGAGAGCCGCGTTCGGGGGTGGGCGCAGTGGCCTGTCCAGCCTCCCTCCCACGGCGCAGGGTGCCCACCTCCCACAGTCATAATAATTGAAATTTATAAAACTTCACATTTACAATGCTTCCCCCCCTCTGCTTCTTTTCACTCGCGCTGCCCCACTTTGGAATTCCCTCCCGTCATCTCTTCCCTCCCCCCCCCCCAAACTCTTACGGTTAACCTTGCTCGGAGCAAGTAACGGTTTTACGATCGTGCCTTCATCCGTGCTGTTTGTTGCAGGCTGCTTGGTAATTTCGGCCTGTGGGTCGGTGCTTGGCAACTGGGGGGTTGATGTGCCCGATGTATTTCTGTTTTGTTGAATATTTTGACCCTGAATTATGTTGTGGATTCTGTCTGCTTTGCAACCCAGATTTACCTCGAAAGAGACACTTTTAGTCGCACTGGGCTCTCAGCTAAAATAAGTGAAGAGTATCACCGACTGACTGAGCCGACCCCGTAATCTTAAGGGATGTTGAGGAAAGGGGTGGGGTGATAATGCTTTTTTTAGTCTCTTTCAATGGAGAGGAAGAAAGCAGCAACGTAGTGAACAGTGATAATGAAATACGGTACGGAGAGAAAAAGGGAACTGCTTCATTGCTTCTTATTTATTCCAAAAGTCCCGTGCATCTGCGCCATTAATTTTACAGCTGTGTGCCTCATCGATTCTTTGGCAAATGCAGAGTGCTGGAAGCTGCCTGCTTTGTGACGGTGTGGTCTCATCCATCCGTTGCGATTGAATGGTCGGTTGAGTGCACTCTTGAAGGGGGTCAGTAAGCTTTAGCGACAGGGCTGCGTGTGTGTTTGTTTGTGTGTGTGTGTTGTGGTGGCGGTGGTGCAACGGTTAGCACGCTACGCTTACGAACCCGGCGACCCGGGTTCAATTCCCGCTCACAGCTAACACCAGTGACGATTATCTGAACCGGTCCTGGGCCTCCTCTAGGTCGACTCAGCCTTAAATGAGTACCTGGTGCGGTGTATAAACATCGCCACTGGGGAGACCAAGGCGGTCGGGCGTGGTGCTGGCCACCCACCCCCTCGTTCGTGTTCCGTTCCGGCCTTCATAGGTGCTCGCTAACAGCACTTACCTCTACAGTCTGTTAAGGCTATACGGGGGATCTTTGTCTTTATCTTTGTGTGTTGTGGTGGCGGTGGTGCAACGGTTAGCATGCTGCGCTTACGAACCCCGCTCATGGCCAACACCAGTGATGATTATCTGAACTGGTCCCGGGTCTCCCCTAGGTCGACTCAGCCACAAATGAATACCTGGTGCAATGTGTAAAAATCGCCACTAAGTAGACAAAGGCGGCCGGGCGTGGTGCTGGCCACCCATCCCCTCGTGTGCCGTGCCTTCATAGGTGCTCGCTAAGAGCACTTGCCCCAACAGTCTGCTATGGCTATGTGGGGATCTTTGTCTTTGTGATGTGGTGTCTTTGAAGGGGCTACGATCAGATGGAGGTGACCTGTAACCCGTATAAGAAGGACACGGGGAACGTCCTCTGGAATGTGGAGGAGCATATTCATCCCAAATGTAAGTTTTGATGCAATGATGCCGGGATAAAAAAAAGTAGGTAGCTGTTTTTTTTACGTCGCAAGCATTAACTTCAAATTCATAATCGTTGAGTCGTATGTGGAAAACGTCTTCCTTCGATTCTGTCGCCTGAGAAATTAAACCGATGTGAATAGATGATATCTGTTCATCTCTCTGTGCCTGCCTGTCTAATAGTTTTAATATTATGGTCAGCGGATGTAGCGCTGACTTGGACACCTCATCTTGAGATGCTGTTGGATTTAGATGCTATATCCAATCATATTTAAATCCAAGTGGTATTGTATTAATGTTCGGGATTAATATTAGAATGAATTTATTTTAATGAATCATCCTGTTTGTATTTTTCTAATATTGTTTTGTCTCAGTTTAACACGTAGGCTTTCGCGACCAATATCCATAATACAGGTTTTTTTGGTTAGATCGCGTAAAATGTATAAATGTGTTGTTAAACCCGCCACCACCCTACACAGCCAATTAGTAAGGTTTGTCACGTAAACAGAACGTGCCAATTCGTTACTAGTACAGCACACCAGTGTGTTGGAGAGCAAAGCCACAACATTTACAATCAGCGTACGAAGTTTTTCCAGTAATTACAACCAGCTTCATCTGGTTGTAATTACTGGCGAAACGTCGTACTCGGATTGTAAATGTTGTGGCTTTGCTGTCCAACACACCGTTGTGCTGTACTAGTAACGAATTGGCCACGTTCTGTTAACGTGACAAACCTTACTAATTGGCTGTGTTGGGTGGTGGTGGGTTAATGACACATTTATATATTTACGTGATCTAACCCAAAAAAAAACTGTTTTCTGGATTGTTTTGACTCGTTTGTACAGTTTAATTTGCTTCATTAGCTTAAATAACTTTTAACAAAAATAAATATACATTTATACAAAACAACATGTGCATTGTCGTTCTCTTCTAGCATGTGCACCCTTAGCATGTGCACCTTTAGCATGTGCACCCTTAGCATGTGCACTTGTTGTTCTCTTTTAGCCCCCCCCCCTCCCAATACATTCCATTCATTGGCTACCACATTCAGATAAGCTCCTCCCCCCTTAACTTGTATTTAAGAACTTGTATCTTGAAATGTTTTGCCTCACTTGATACAGTCAATTTAGCTGTGACGGTCCCACCTGATGACGGAGACTTGTGTTGCCTCCGAAACGTCGTGATCTATTATTTTATTTCTATTATTACTTTTATTAATTTTAATTTAATTATTTTTTACCTACGTGACTTTACCGAAAAAAAACCTAAGAGTATAAATATACATTTCTCTGCAACTTTCCACGAAAGCATTTCACCTTTATCTGTGGCCGTGAAACGAAACGCTTTACGTTATACATGCATGGCACTTAACGTTGTCACATTTGCAGTGCCCAACGTCAGCTTTGAAGTGTTCAAGTCGTCCTTCCTGGAGGTTTTTATCGAGTCCCACATCGTTATGGCGCAGGTGAGTGGTGGCAAGATGTTCCCTCCCTCACCTGGTGTGATCCCAACCCTGATGCCTGTATATTTGAAGTTTGTGTGTCTCTCCTCGTGGTTGCGTGGGGTTTTCTCCAGGTCCCATCATGGTTTTCCCCTCTACATTTAGAAACATGCGTTTTTAGTATTTGGCTGCTGTAAATTCCCACTTTCTTGAGCTATCGTTTGTGGCCAGGTCGCTTCTGAAAAAGAGCTAGAAAGCTCATTGGATTTTAGCTGGTAAAAATTGAGTGCAACAAGGGGTAGGATTTTTGGGAAGCAAGTTAGATTATTTTTTGTTTGTTTCAAAAATGTATTGTTAATGTCTAGTCGATACGTGGCAGGAGTATAACAATTAATTCTCCCAGAGTTGCGATGAATTGTCAACGATCAGGGCCACGATTCGATTTTATAACCGATTGTGTTTATAACCTTTGTCGTAATTGTAGTGACCTCTTATTGCCTGCAGAGGTCACGTGAACCCGTTAAATCCGACATATGGGTGTAAAAACATCGGATTCTTCCACAGATAATTTGATGCATATGTGGTGAGCTTAAATAATATTGGTGTATTTTTACACACTCCTAGAGTGCTGTATTTTAGTAAATAAAAAAATTGTCTCAAAATAGGTTTTAATCTTTTGCCAATACACTGCTGGATGACGTTTTCCCCATGCTGTGTTTGGTCTTTGTGGCCGTTTGGACATAGTCCACCATGCTGATCAATGCCGGTTCGTGACAGCGTGGGTGGGAGGGGGTCCAGGAATAGTTCAGATGTCACTCACCGCTGATGTTAGCCATGGTTGAGAATCAAACTCAGGACACCGGGTTCAAAGGACATTATGAAAACTACTGCCCCACCACTCTCATCTGCTCAAGAAAGTCATACTGAGGGTTATCCTATCTGTTACCAGCGCCAAGATAGTGGTGGGCGTTCCATATTCCCATGGCAGAGGTAATTTTGTCTCTAGGACTATAACGGTTAAGTAATACCCCACTAAAATTATGTGAAGAAATTACGGAGAAAATGGGATTTTATTTCTCAGCATCTACACGCGTCCCACCGATCTCAATACGAGTGTTACATCTTGTGACACTCTCCTCAGTAAGATGTGGCGCCGTCGATTCCACGGTTTTCATTCATTTCTTGCAGAAGAAAGGTGCTCATTTGACATCTAGTGGGGTGTCTATAAATGGATCAGGCTGTGTGTGTGTGTGTGCACATGACAGGATGTAAGGGTGATGCTAAAAATAAAATAATGGGGAAGTGCAAGTCCCAGCTAGCAACTGTCCTCCCCTAAATATTTACCGCTATTTTTAATCCAGAGAATCTCATGGGATGAACATAGGGCTTGTTGCGATGAGGTGACAGGGGTGGCATAATGGTGAAACTTGTGTCTCGCAGTCATAAGCACCTGGGTTCGATTCCCAACACGGGCACCTATCGTGTTTGGGGGTTTGTATGTTCTCCCCCCTGTTCTGCACGGGTTTTCTCTGGGATCTATGGTTTCCTTCCATTGCTAAACAAACCAAAAAAACCCATTGTAACTGGTATTGGCAAAACATCTCAATGCTTAAAAGTTATATGCAATATACTCAGTTGGGATCATGCTTGGCAACATTGCCCCCTCCCTACTACTGTGAAAACTTGCCAGGACTGTCCTGAAAATGTTTCTTGAGACTCAATGAGGCTTTCCTGGGTTAATAAGCATGATAAAAATAAGTATAACCCGTAAAAACAAAGTATTTCACTCTAAATCCTTTATATGCGTGGCGGCTAGAGTCCTCTCGTCCTCTGGCTTGAGATGGCTGCCACCTATGGGTCAGATGATTGTCTGCAGTATTAAACAATTGGTAATTAAATATAATATTTTTGTCCTATAAAGTGTAAAATTTTGGAAAAAAAATTCACGAACATTAATTGTCACGCACAACGAGTCTGTGTGGAAAATGTCAACTCGATTGGATCATGGAAAGTGGGTTAAAAAACGACCGAAAGATTTACACGATCGTAAGCAAGCAAGCAAGCACGCAAGCAAGCAAGCAAGCGAACTTAATATAAAGGATTTAATAATGAGGTTCTACAGGTATGGTAGTGAAATGTTACCGGTTTGGTTTTTGCAGAGCAACAGTGGGCTGAAACCCAAGGAGAATGAAGTGACTTCACAGCCGTGGCAGTGGCCCATCAACTACCGGGTAGGACCTTGATTGCTGATTTCTCTTTGACACGTGTGACGGTCTTGCTCCCCTCGTGATTCGATGAATTGACGTGATTCGATCGATGTTTCCTTGGTAATTATATCCAGCATCATCGGCGATTTTACACCTAGCATCATTGGGCAAAATCGCCCGATGATGCTGGATGTAATTACCAGCGAAAACGTACTCAAATTCTAAATGCTGTGGATTTACTCTCCAACACACCGGTTGGCTGAACGAGTAACAAATTGGCATGTTTTGTTTACTTGACTAACCTTACTTATTGGCTGTGTCGGGTGGTGGTGGCTTTCCGACACATTTATACTTACGTGATCTAAACCAAAAAACCCTTTTATTATGAATAATATTGGTCGCGAAAGCCGACGTGTCAAACTGACACTGGCGTTGGCTGTGGCCAGGAATTTAAGTCGGGTTGCAATGAGCTAACCACTCTTGCACCGTTCCACCTCTGGTACTTGGAAATGTAGATCGAAGGTGGTTTTTTGTTGTTGTTGTTGTTGTTATAATTAAGTCAGTTACGATATGAAAAAAAATAAACCGTGCATTTGGCTTGCAGTTCCACGCCACTTTGTTGCACACTTTATTGTCACAGCTGTCATTGCTGTGAAAAGGTTTTGTCAAACTACGAAGCAATGTTTTTAATAATCCTTTGCTGGATTTACAGGCTTTTATACGCTGTGTCAGTCATGGGAGGTGGTTTGACCACCTGCCATGACTGACACAGATTAGTGAAACGAGGGGGTGTGGGTTGGGGTGCTCAGGAATCACTCGCCACCATTGTGAGCCATGGCTGGGAATCGCACTTAGGGAACCAGGTTAACAGGGCAGTATTTTAGCCAGTGCGTGACCGCTGCCTGTTTGTGTCTTTCATATGAAGTCGTATAAATCTTGACATCTTTGTGTTGGATCTTGAGCCAGTTGAATTTCCAGTCTCTCGCGTTAAAACCAAATGACAGGCTGTTCATGACTCATCGTGTCGCACGGCCTCTTGTGCAAGTTTGTCACGAGAATATCTGGGTTTTTGGATCGGTTCACTTAGCTTGGTAGCATTATCTAGAGCAACAGAGACTCGTAATGAGAAGTCTCAGTACGACTGAGGCTGGCTTAAAGGTTAGTGGAATCGCCAAACCCACAGTGTTTGGTGTTGCCATCGTCTTCGCGCTTTCAAGTTTCTTGTACTTTCTGTCTCACTTTAAAGAGCCGAGACGCAGATGCTCAAGGGATCATTGAGGGCATGACTTAACTCCTTCGTTCTTAAATGTCTTCGCAAACATTGTGCTAGTGCATGAAACTAACATGACTGTGACTGAACATAGACTACTGCGGCTTTGCCAGGAGGGCCCCTAAGAAGGGAGTTCACTTTGGGGCCTAGAGCCAGGAGGGACCGCTAAGGGTTGGAGCCGGATGGTTGATGCTGCTACGGACTGTCTCGGCCTACACTCCTACGCTTGACTTGAATATAAATCTGCACCAGATCTTACTTTAGAACTATATCAATTCTATATTAAATGTTGATAAATTACGAGCATTAATATTTATTGATATCTGCTATCCAATTGCTTTAGAAATCCTAAGCAAACCTTATTCCATAATTCATCCGTTTGCCTTTGATCCCGTACGGCTTTTTGAAGGTAGTCAATTAATTATGGAGATGATTTCTTCAGAAGCCTATTGAAAGTTAGGTCCGCTTCACAATGTGTGCGTCACACTGAGCCTGAGTTGATAGTCTGATTAAATGTAACATGTGCTTACAAATATACTCGTTCTATTCGTCTCAATGTATTCGTCTTTTGACTCGTCTCTATATAAGTTGCACGCTACTCATGAAATGCACATTACAACAGAACTTTTAGATTTTTTCGGACCTTTTTTTGCCAATATCAAGAATGATGAAATGCAAGAATAGGTTTTACCCTTTTTGGCAATAAAACAGGTGATTATATGTCCAAACAGGTGATTATATGTCCTAATGCAGACTTGATGCAAGGCATCAAGTCTGCATTAACCACACGTACTTGTGGTGAACATGCAAACAAACATGCTATGATAATATATGGGATTGTCTTTGAAACTGATTGGCCTGGCCTACACCAGAGACAGCCTTCTTTATGGCCTAGTCTCACTCGTGTCAGACTAGAGAACGCCATTCTTGATACTGCTAGAAAAGGTCCTATCGATATAACTGCTCGATCCGCGCTAGAAATGCTCTGATAGTGCATTGTCTTTGTGCTGTTCACTTTTTGGCTGTCTCTGGTGTAGGCCAATCAGTTCCAAAGACAATGCATATATTATCAGAGCATGTTTGTTTTGCATGTTTTGTCACAAGTATGTGTGGTTAATGCAGACTTGATGCTTTGCAAAAGGTATCTGTTTGGTGTTTTAACGTCTTCACACCTAATTATTTGCCATAAAGGGTAAAACGAATTCTTATTTTTCATCATTGTTGATTTTTGCCGGCCATATTTTTCTTTGCGGTTTGGAACATCAATAGTTAATTGTCTCATGTAACTGTGTCACGCACACCCACATGTATGTATGGACACACGCATGCGCATATGCACACGCACGTGTTCTCAGAAAATCGAATTACTTTTTTTCTTCAGGGCCAGCGGTTTTCGGGCAGTAATGAGACCGATTACCGCGTGTACTTATTGGGAAATCCGGTGAGTGGCATTTTGTCACCTTTTGTCCTCGCACCAATGTACCAATTACGACGTGAAGGAAAGTAAAAATGTTCAGCATTCCGTTCAATTACTAACTCACTATCAGTCCTGCTTGGCATTCAGCTCCAGGGGACGAGAGGTGAGGAGCAGATCGGAGTGTAAATTGAGAGCGGCGGGTGTCGGTTCTTAGAAAACGCATCACAAATTGGCCGAGCCGCGCGATGTGGCTGACGTTGAAGGTGCGAGTGGTTGCCCAGGGATGCTGGATTTGGGCACAAATTGAGAGATAAGACACTCCGAAGACCAGATTTGCCATTAAAGCAGCGCACACTGGTCCATGTTAGAATTGCACACGGTTCTCGTTTGGGGTTTTGTTAAAAAAAACGGATTGCTGGAATGATAATAATAAGACACTTGCACATCCAGCATGCAGTCCAGTGACCCGATGAATGGAGCATTCGTAATTTATCTGCAGTTTTCTTGCTTAACGCATCAAATGCAGGTTTTACATTTTTACCAGTGTATCTGCATGTACAGGCATTGTTTAATACACTGCTGGATGAGGGGCTCCCCCCCACACCCGTGTCTGTCACGGCGGTTATTTGACCATGCTTCACCACGATGGTCAGTGTGGTGTGTGGGTTTGGGAAGGCCGGGAGCATATAAGGAACGGTACGACTGTGCTTTGTTTCTGCACTGCGATAGCCCTCCAGGTATAATCACATACCTGTTTATATACCTGTGTTATTTGCTTGCTCATTGATCACTGGTTTTGTGTTGTGGTCAGGTAATCTGGTGGTGGAACCTGGGCAGCCTCTTTGTGTTTCTGGTGATGTTCTGCTTCTTGGGGTTTGCGATCCGTCGCCGATGCCCCCTGGCCAGCAAGCTTCAGGGTGAGATGTGACGGCGGAGCGTGCACTCGGACTGCCCCTTCTTACTTTGGGTAACGACACAACGGAGCCAGCGTGGCTTGTGCCCAGACCTCCCGCGAGCCTTGTGACCACGCTGGCCAGCTTCTCCTCCACTCCTCCATTCTCTTACAAATTGGGCAGGAATTCTCAAAGCAACTGAGGACCAGTACATTATTACTCTCTTGCCTGTCCTCTGGTGAAACGAGGACAACTTGTATTGACCACGGAGACCTTGAGAATTAGACACTTAGTCTATGACAACAGTTCTCAGAAACACAGTTGGATTCCCGCACCTCCAATTAGCACAGTTGGTGATGTACGGTGCAAAAGAAATCCAACATACATAGAAACCACTGTACATTACACACTACACTATACAGTACTGTACAGTACGATACACTGCACGATTATACACTCCGATTAGCACGGTTGGCTACGTATGGTGCGAAAGAAGTTCATCATACGTACAAACTACTATACACTACACACTACACTACCATACACTATACACTACGATACACTACACTACTACAGACTCCGATTAGCACAGTTGGCGACATACAACATACATACAAGGTACTTAATTACACATTTGCTCATCTTCCTACGGCATATCTACGCGTGTTAATTCTTACTTTGTGTGTGTCGTCATCCGGTTGATGCGACGTTGCCGAGACAGCAGTTAGACAAGACACGGCTTCGACTGTTGTCTAAGCTACAACAGGACTCCGCGAAGACATGTAACCATAATTTTGTGTGATTGGCGGTGTGTGTGTGCATCTTGAACTTCTTTCGCACCGTACGTAGCCACCCGTGCTCGTCAGAGGTGCAGGCGGTGGTGCACAAGAACAAATTGCAAGAATTCTCAGCTATGAAGAAGACTCATTGCCTGAAACGTCGCCATATCATGCATCTTTTCCTCTCATTCTTACTGATGCTGTTTCCACGTTGCTGTTTTAACCTTCTTGCTCTGTATTCTTAGGTGTTTTCGGTAAAGTCACGTAGGTAAAACATCAAAATTAATAAAAATAATAAAATAAAATAAAGATCACGACATTGCGGAGGCATCTTTATTTTATTTTATTATTTTTATTAATTTTGATGTTTTACCTACGTGACTTTACCGAAAACACCTAAGAATATGATTCCTTGCAGTCACGAAAGCTTCAAGTCTACTTCTTGCTCTGCTTACTCGTATCTCTGTGTTAAAAAAAACTGGTCATGATGGTTCCCACCTCATTCCACTCCACATGGCTTGCCCATCTCCTTCTTGCTTTCCTCGCCTTTGTCAACAAGAGACACTTTTGACTTAAAACGGAAGAAGCTGATGAGCTCTGTCTAGCCCAAGTTGGACGGCAACCGTGGAAAGTCACCGACAAATTCTTTGCACCTCCCCCCAGTTATTTTCTGAGGTCACGACCTCTCTTCTCACCTCCGATTAGCACGGTTGGCTATGTACGGTGCGAAAGAGGTTCAAGTTCGATGTTCTCGTGGTGGCCGTGGTATTGACGAGCGCGTGTCGAACTTGTTATTTGTGCTCGTGAAGAAATTTGGCTGGCACGCGCCATTCATAGTACAGTAAAACCTTGGATTGCGAGTAACTTGGTCTGTTAGTGTTTTGCAAGACGAGCACATTTTTTAAATAAATATTAATTTGATAAACGAGCGAGTTCTTGCAATACGAGTAGTACGTGTATACGCCTTGTCTGCCGAGCATCACGTGATCACAACTGATGTACGAGTGCTTTGGATTACAAACACGTTTCCGGAACGAATTATGCTCGCAATCCAAGGTTTTACTGTATTACCTATGAAAGCCTACACGTCAGGGCCAAGATGCGTTTCACATTTTGTAAATATTTCCCCTCACCCAGCCCGCACCCCAGAGTTTATGGACGGCGGGTTCTGGTTTTTCCTGGGCTGGATGCTGCACTACCTGCCGTTCTTCACGATGGGTCGCGTCCTCTACTTCCACCACTACTTCCCGGCAATGATGTACAGCAGCATGCTCACAGGTAGCGCAGCGGGCGAGGTGTTTGTACAAATCGACAGCTTTCCATTGGTTGTGATTGTCTTATATTTTTTTGTTCAGGCAAAGTTTTGCCAGGTTGTGTCTGAGTGCGTCTCTTTGTGTCCCTTTTTGTGTCTCTGTGAATCTCTCTTGCGTCTCGTATTGTCTCTGTGTCACTTCGTGTGTGTGTCTGTTTTTTTTCGGGTCTCTGTTGTGTCTGTGTAATTTGTCTCTTGTGTGTCTCTCTGTGTTGTCATGCGTCTTCACGTCTCTTTGTATCTTGCTGTCTTATCTCTCTCCGTGCGCGCTCACGTCTCCGTGTCTCTGCGCGCCTCTCTGCGTGTGCTGGTAGCGGCCACGTGGGACGCCGCTCTGCGCTGGGTGGGCCTCCTTCTGCAGGGCCGTGCCGGGGAGAGGTTGCACACGGCCGGGACGGCGCTGATGCTGCTCCTCTGCGTGTACAGGTGCCGCTCCAGTTGTGTGTATGTGTGTGTGTCTGTATGTTGAACTTCTTTCACGTCGTACGTAGCCAATCGTGCTAAAGGGGAAGGACAACAAACTAAACGGAAAAAAATTAACCCGTAAAAACAAAGTTTTTCACTATAAATCCTTTATATGCGTGGCGGCTAGAGTCCTCTCGTCCTCTGGCTTGAGATGGCTGCCACCTATGGGTCTGATGAATGCCTGCGACCATTAAGCAATTGGTAATTAAATATAAAAAAAATTTCCTAAAAAGTGTAAAATTTTGGAAAAAATTTTCACGAAAATACATTGTCACGCACAACGAGTATGTGTGCAAAATGTCAGCTCGATTGGATCACGGGAAGTGGGTTAAAAAACGACCAAAAGATTTGCACGGTCGTAAGCGCGCAAGCAAGCAAGCACGTGAACTTAATATAAAGGATTTTAAAAAAGTTGCCGCAAACTCATATTTCAGGATGCGATATCAATTTTTATCGACATGACATTTATCGATATATCAATAACGCATCACTTTTTAATCGGATTGTACGTTTTTACTTGTATAGTATGGTTTGCTGTACTCCCAACACACCTAAAGATTGTCTGAACGTTCTTGAATTGTAATTCACTCAGAATCGGCCTGCCTTGCAAATCAATACATTCTCTATCGCCTTTAATGCACATGCTCTCAGTTCCGCCAACACCAATTAAATAATTAAATTCACAAATCAAATGATCACATTGGTTTTCGCAGCCAATATTATGACCGAATTGATTTTTGGGTTATGCCGCCAAACCGAAAAAAAAATAATGAAAGAAAATGTTGACATCATATAAACTCCATGCTGTCTATCACTCTAAGATGTTTTTGTGCAAAGTATCACGTATCACTTTAATAGATAACAGCTATTTATTTGATAATTTATTTATGGAGATAAAACATTTCAAGTAAATTAAACTGCCAGCAATAATCGTGATATGACAGTATTCTTATAAATGGAGGATCCCCTGACCCTGATGCCTCTTGTATATTTGGAGTTTGCATGTCCTCCCCGTGGTTGCGTGGATTCTTCTTCGGGTCTTTCGGTTTTTCCCTCCACATTTAAAAACATGCCTTCTGAGCATTTGGCTGCTTAGAAATTTCCACGTGATAAGCCACTTTGCCGAGCTGTCATTTGTGGCCAGGTTGCTTCTAAAATATGAGCTCAGTGGGCCTTACCTGGTAAAAATTGAGTGCAACAAGGGGTAGGATTTTTTGGAAGCAAGTTAGATTATTTTTTTGTTTTGTTCCAAAAATGTATTGTTAATCTCTAGTCGATACGTGGCAGGAGTATAACAATGAATTCTCCCAGAGTTGTGAAGAATTGTTAACGATCAGGGTAACGATTCGAATTCATAACTGATAGTGTCCATAACCTTTGTAGTAAATGTAGTGACCTCTTATTTCCTGCAAAAATAGTTTATACATAAAAATAGTTTATTTTATGTACGATTATCGTGGATTTTACATCGTACGATATACCGTAGCGAACCGCAGTGGTCGCCATGTTGCCGCAAAACCATGTGCTTCTGCACGCGCCTCGACCGCCCGCTCACCTGCTGCCCGCTCACCTGCCCGCTCACCTGCCCGCTCACCTGTCCGCTCAACTGTCCGCTCACCTGTTCGCTCACCTGCCCGCTCACCTGTTTGCTCACCTGTCCGCTCACCTGTTTGCTCACCTGTCCGCTCACCTGTCCGCTCACCTGTAAGATCACCTGCCCGCTCACCTGCCCGCTCACCTGCCCGCTCACCTGTCCGCTCACCTGACCGCTCACCTGTAAGATCACCTGTCCGCTCACCTGCCCGCTCACCTGTAAGATCACCTGTCCGCTCACCTGGCCACTTAGCTCCGACTCCTGGCTTCTCTCCAGCAGGGCGGTCGGCCAGCGTGGCGAGAGCGTTTAGCGGGGGACGTTCAGAAACGCCGTCGGGGTGAAATTGGTCGTACACCGAGGCCAATCGATGCGGTGTTTTCTGCCAACCGACGCATGCCTCGTGTGCGTTTTATACGTTGGGGAATTAAGTTTGTCCATTGTATTTTAAGTGCGGTAAGTGTTAGCGATTTTCTTTCCTTTGTTCATTTCCCCACATTAATTGAGCAGCATTGGTCCTTTAAGTGGCTCATTATAACTGACCTCGCCTGACAGTTGTTGTGAATGGTGATGGGTTTGTTTTCATCAAAGGCAGTGGAGCGCAGCAGGGATTTAATTACTCTGCTACTTTGTGTTACTGAAGGTGCTATGGAAGGTGTTACTTAGGGTGGCATTATGCCTTATTGACATTGCAGTGCTCAATGTCCTTCCAGAATGTGCCTGCTGGCTCCAGGATGGTGAAAAACTCACTCAAATGCGATGAAATGTGCATTCATGTTTTCTAATGTACGTGTATATATTTGCTTCTGCAGTTTTTACCTCTTCCACCCACTTTCGTACGGGATGACGGGGCCTTACTCAACGGATCCCAGCAGCGATATGGCCGGCCTGCGATGGATGGATGCGTGGGAATTTTAACCTCTCAACCTTTGGCTCTGCCAGACAACTGGAGGTGGTTGGACTGCGGCTGTTACTCTGACTGACACTGCAAAATATTGGAGATGTCGACTACTGATTAGAACCAAGATGATTTTTTACCACGCAGTGCCAGTCATGGGGCCTGTTCGACCGGTCGTTGTGGATGAGGGAAGAGTGGGGAGGGTGGGTTGGTGCTGATTGGTGGCCAGGGTCGGTTTGAATATGTATGTATGAATGGTGAACTTCTTTCACATAGCCAACCGTGCTAATCGGAGGTGCGGTGGCTGGGAATCAAACTCAGGTATTCCGGGTTCATAGTGTTAGTGCACTAACCGCCGCAACATTGCTTCATCCGAGAAATTGAGCTGTTTTGGATGACATTTTGGTTTTAATGGAGTAGCGTGCAATCACTTGTGTCACTTGGGTTTGTTTATTCTTAAAAGCAACAAAAAAACCCTCAAAAGTATTAAAACCATTTCTGCAAAAGTGCCATCATCTATGGTGGTTTATCAAGCACCACTCTACACGTGGCTCAACACAGGGCGGCACGCGTTTATCGGAATTGTAGAGCAGTTCGGAGAAGAACTGCGCTTGAAATCGGGCGAGCGCAACCGTCGTCCTGATTCGCCGCCCGTAATGTCGTAAAGAAACGAAACGTGATGGGAATGAAAGTCGTAAGAGATCGCGAGGGAAAAAAAAAACAACAAAAGCCTACGTTACGTTGCACACCAAGAAAGCAATTTGTCGGCGTTTTGGACAACTGCATTTGCTTTAAAAAGAGCAAAGCATTCTTCATTAGCCATGTCTGTCTCCAAGGTTATCTTTTATTAGCTTGTGAAGCGGGGCATTCATCCTCGTGTTGACTGCATGGCTCACCCCGTGCATTTAACGAGTAGCTTAATGAATGGACGACGCCCCGCGCAATTCGCGGCCGCAATTTTCTGCGCGTCGTCGGCACGCTCAGAAGACGGCCCTCTGCGACATGCGCATTTACCTGATCGGCGCTCGATTACCGTAGCGCAAGCTTCGGTCTAGCCCAGGACTCCCCGACACGTTTCCAATTGGTGTTGAATCGGCGGGGCGTGTTTGTCACGTCGCGAGCAATTTGGTAAATTTGGTTGAGCTGTCAGAAGGTGGAACGTGGCGTGCGACAATCCCCACCCCCCTCCCCCAGACTTTTTATTTTATTTTTTTGCATCCAAACTGCTAAAGGCCTTGAGGCTTTGTGTCGTGCGTTGCGTATGGAGCCAGAGACTGAGTTGCGATGGCTTGCGTTATGTTTCGTGCGCGAGAGGATGACAATTCACGTGTCTTCTGCCGTTGCGCTAGAGTCGTGACTTTAATGAAACGTTGATCGACGATTATCGATTCTCAAGCTGACGATACATGTCTCGATTCGTGCAAGAATTGATGTTTTAGATTTGTAAATGTTGTGCGTAATGGGCTTCCCCGTCATGCCTTCTGACATTGGTAGAGTTTCCAGCTCTGAGTTACACAAAACCAGGGGACACATCATGGGAAGAAGAAAATCTCGATGCCAGAATATGGGAGAACTGTATGTGCATGAATTGCCTTGAGTCGTTATCCTGCAACTGATAAAAAAAAGAAGACAAGCCTAGGAAAACCAAGACGGGTCGGCAATACTAGGCATGCGTGACCACTACATTAATTGCAATCACACCCCTATAAACACAACCCTGTTCTCCTTACGTGACAAACCTTACTAAATTGGCTGTCTCTGGTGGTGGCGGGTTTAACAACATTTATATTTATGCGATCTAACCCAAAAAAAAACTATATCATGTATGACATTGGTCGACGGAAGCCTACCTGTTAATATCACAACCCTAGCATTGCGACAAACACTGGAGCTACATCGTGCCCATATTTGCGCGTTTGTAACATTTCCCGCAGAAGTAGTCGCAGTTTCAGCGTGTGCGCAGATCGAAGGATGACAATGATGATGAGCACGGCCGTTTTATTTTTTCAGCCCACGACACCGCTCTCCAGAGACGCAACAGCAGCGTCTGTGTGGGTGTGTGAATACTCTTGCCAACTTTTGTTCGGCCGGATAGAAGGGGGCTAAACAGATGCGGCTCGGGCTAGAGAAGAGATGGAGTGATGTGGTACAAAAGGATGTGGAGCTGAGTGGACTTGCTGATGATGACTGGTTACCAGCCGATGTCAAGGTCGACCTATGTGGAGGAGGCTCGTGAAGGATGCTACTGGGTAGTTGTAGGCAGTCGCCCTACAGCAACAACGGAGGGCAGAGGAGCGACACTCACAACAACAAGCAGAGCGCCGGGTGGCTAAAACACAGCAAGTTGGCACAATAGGGGGCACAGGTGGTGCATCGGCCAGTCATTTCAGTCAGTCGACCCATGGCACCTGGGTCTGTCCCGTGACCTCCTGCCAGCGGGCGTTGGACACTTAATGTGGCCTTAAAGTGCACTTAGCCTGGACACGTCACCACCACTCAGTGGCGAATGACGGTTGTTGCTGTTGTTGCTGTTGTTGAACACGCTGGATCACTGAGCCTGCTCCCCACGGGGCCCTCCCTGTGTGCCACCTTCCAAGTTGTTCGTCCTTGACGACCCCCCCCCCCCCCCCCATCGGCTCTGTCTGTACAGCGCCCGCAAAGAAGTCCCGAGGCAACGGAGTCCTCCTCCACGGGTTTCCACGCGTGCAGGTGGATTAATTTAGAAATTGCGAGGCGCTCTTGAGTCATCGTTGGCGCTTTCTCCAGGAGACTGGTGCTCGCAGCAAATTGGCAGCTTTGCAGGAAACTGGTTTGGTGAAATCCTCCACTGGTGCAGCATCTCCATCGACACGACCAGCGCACACGGAACTTGTGCTCCGCTGATCACTCCTATTCTTGCACGTGACAATATTGTTCAGGAATTAAATGGCCAATGTCAAGGTCGGCTGTCCACGAGAGGGCTTTCGGGGTTAGAGTTCGTGTCGTTTTGCTACTGCTTTGTTGAAGGAGCACAGACTTACGGCGGTTTATTTTTTTACGTGGTTCACAAATAGTCCACAATGGCACGTGTTATCACCTGAGACTGAAAGAGCCGAGGTGGGACTATGTTAACTCCTCCAACTCACGTTGCCGATTGGAACATTGCAGCGTTTTATCATTGACGAATGCTCACCACCACCAGCGGCTTGTCTTATTTGATCGCCGCGTCAAACGGTGACGTTTTCAACGTCACGATAAGCGAGGAGTCGATGGGAGAGCTTGCTGCTGGACTTGCCTGTCAGTTGAAATAGACGCGTGCTCTCGAACTCTTATTGAACCGTGCATCGTCTCGAGGTATATTATCGGGGATGTGAGGATTAACGGCGCTGGCAACTCGATGACTTGTTACAATTTCAGGGAAGAATAGACGCTTCAAATGCGTGCTGAAAACTGCAGCCACTATTGTCTGCAGGGTATGTGTGACCCGTTGCACCGTATATGATTCATGCTGAAACTGAATTCAATGCTTGTTTATTGCCAACTTAAGAATCGATATTAATAGGTGAATTGATGCGTCGTGATTACACCGCTTGTAATTACTGTTTACGTGCAGTCTTGAGCCTGTTCTACAACTGAAATATTGATTTGCGGGGAAGAAGGGAACGGTTATGGGATTGTAGACGGTATTTATTTCCTTTTTGGTTTGAAATAGTAAAACGTGGACGAAACAAAGTTCTTGTGAAACTCTTTTTTCTGTAAATAAACATTTAAAACGTGGAATGGCTTGCTACCGATAGCCGAGTCGAGTCGAAGTCTTTCTCAAATGAACATTGAGGGGGGCCGTGCTTCGGTCTAAACAGCCCTCAACCCGTGGTGGAAATTCCACGTTCCTGTGCTGGGAGCGAATCTATCCGTAGGGAAATCACTTGTGGACGTCCCCCACAATGTTGGTTACTCATTGTATCAGCCCCACAGAGACGTGATGATGATGCTGAAGTCAACCACCAAAGGGTTTAGACTTTATGATTGCGAGCCGCTCGCAATCCCATACATGGCTGTCCCACACATCATCATCATCCATTGTGGGAAGGCTCTTCCCATAGGGCCCTGCCCAAACTGGAATAACGCTACCGGTAATGGATATCTATTGTAATTTATATGACTACATTACCCCCCCCCCCCCCCCACTCTGGCCTTCGCACCTAATTGGCTCACAAGTGACGACATCACACGAATCCCATTAATTATTTAAGACCGAAACAAGAGGAGCATTTCCACCACAACTCTGGCTGTCGCCTGATGATGCTGGTTGTAATTACTGGCGAAACGTCGTACTCGAATTGTAAATGTTGGTTGGTTTTGTCTCCCACACCACGGGTGTGCTGTACTAGCCACGAATTGGCACTTTTTATTTACGTGACAAACCTTACTCAGTGTCTGTGTAGGGTGGTGGCGGTTTGAACGACACATCTATATTTACGCGATCTAACCCAAAAAAACCTCTTGGATAATATTGGTGGCCAAAGCCTACGTGTTAAACTGTGAATCTTTATAAATGTAATTTCACGAGTTTACAATTGAGAAAAAATTATAATTATATGCACCCCGCGATTCCAAATGAGGGACAAAGCGAACCACTGCACCCCCCCCCGCTCCCCCAAATATAGAAGTCAAACTCCACCTATGCATCCATGGTCAATCCACTGCTCAATTAAAGCATTCCCAATGAATACGAAGGGATTCCTTCCCAACCCCTCCCCCCTCTTTGTGAACCTCAACACAAAACGAGAAGAAAAAGAAACGATAAAAGTTAACCGAAGAACGCGAAGTGATTGAAGACGTCGCGTTTCTACATTTCACGAGAGGCGTTGATACAAAACAAGTATAACCCGTAAAAACAAAGTTTTTAACTATAAATCCTTTATATGCGTGGCGGCTAGAGTCCTCTCGTCCTCTGGCTTGAGATGGCTGCCACCTATGGGTCAGATGATTGCATTGCACCATTAAGCAATTGGTAATTAAATATTTTTTTTTTTCCCTAAACAGTGTAAAATTTTGGAAAAATTTTTTCACGAACATTAATTGTCTCGCACAACGAGTCTGTGTGGAAAATGTTGGCTCGATTGGATCACGGGAAGTGGGTTAAAAAACGACCGAAAGATTTGCACGGTCCTAAGCAAGTGTAGGGCTGTTATAAAGGGGCTGTTTGTACATAGGAGCAAACGGCGAACAAACACAGTGGGCGGAGCTCCGGGAGTAAACGGGGGGGGGGTGCCCGCAACGACGTCCGCATCGGGCTGCCCGGCGGTTGTGATCCGGGAGGGGGTATAAAAGGGGATGACAGAGAGAGCTCGGGGCTCAGTATTAGAACGAAGAAGGGAAGACTGAAGACCCGGGTAGCTAGAGCCCTGGACTCCCCTGAGACGCCGCCCTTGTCAGGGCCGCGCAGGACCGAGCCAGCGGCGTGGTCCCGTGAACCAGTCAGCACTCTGGGACTCCGGGTACCGTAGCCCGACTCACCAGTGTCGGGCCAGACAGCCTCCCCTAGCCCGTTAGTGGAGGACTCGGGGGTAGGTCAGGGATAGCTAGGTGTGTATCCCCAGTTATACGGGTGAGGGGGCCGATACCCCCTCCAGTGCTGTCCTGTCGTGACGACTTGTAAAATAAATACACGTGCCTCAACCTCGGTGTCAAGCGTCCTCACCGGTACTTCACAAGCAAGCAAGTAAACTTAATATAAAGGATTTAAATAAGTATAACCCGTAAAAACAAAGTTTTTCACTATAAATCCTTTATATGCGTGGCGGCTAGAGTCCTCTCGTCCTCTGGCTTGAGATGGCTGCCACCTATGGGTCAGATGATTGGCTGCCAGTATTAAGCAATTGGTAATTAAATATTTAATTTGTTTTCCCTAAACAGTGTAAAATTTTGGAAACATTTTTTCACGAACATTAATTGTCTCGCACAACGAGTCTGTGTGCAAAATGTCAGCTCGATTGGATCACGGGAAGTGGGTTAAAAAACGACCGAAAGATTTGCACGGTCCTAAGCAAGCAAGCAAGCGAACTTAACATAAAGGATTTAAAAACATGTTTGTTTTGTATCAATGCCACACGTTGCTTTATCGGCCGCCGTATTTCTGTTGACGACGGCGGCGACGACGACGATGATGAACAAGCGACTCGATATTGAGTTGAGCCGCCGCACTCCGCTGGGCTGTACGAACGTGCGACGTGGCGATCGTCGCCTGCACGCTGTGACACGCACGTGGCCGGCCTGGAGAGAAGCAGACAAACTTGCCAGACTCGCTTTTGCTTCAGCAAGCGTTCGTTCATCCATGCTGCTCGTCTGCCCCACTGCATTCGGAATCACTGCGTAAACTCTTACCCACCACCCACCCCGCTTTGTATTTTACAAAGCTACAGAGATCGCTGCCAGATATTGGGGTTTTTCGCTTTTTGCCCCAGTAGCTTTACCATCCGCCTGTGTGAGAAATTTATAATAATTGTCATGATTGGAAGAGTTTAATCGCTGGCACGTTTCGAGGATCGGGGGCTAAACGAAATCGGGAGGATACACAAGCAACACACCAGAACGATGGCCTCAATCCAAAACAAAACAAGCCGAGGCTAGGAGGCAGCAGCTATTGACTCCGCGCACGAAGTAACGTGCACCACGAGCCAGGTCGCGTTTTGTTTAAAAACGCGCCCGTAGTTGGGCGAATTTTGGCGAACTTTCCACTTGGGGTGACGTCTCTGAGATTTGGAGAGTGGGGGGTGCGCTCTGGGCGTTGACTGTCGCCCCCACGACACATCACCCACGCACAGCGGGGTTGGCATTGGCACCGCGGTGGAGACAATGAAGGTAACTGCAGCAGGTGGAGAATGCGCCGAAGGATTATTTCTGGGAACCAACGGGCGTGGAGGTGAGTTCAGCCATGGTGAATGTAAATGCGCACGACCCCCCCTCCCCCCACCAATATAATTATTTGAAACTTAATATTTAAAGAGATTGGTTCATTTAAAATATTAATTAATATGGAAATGATTTTTTCTACGACTCAATTGGTGGTCACAAGACATCTGGACCACGCTGTACAGGACGTATTGTTGAAGTTTACGTAAAACTGCTGAAACGAAGTGGGGGGGGGGGGGGGGGGTACAAGTTGAAATTGAAGTTGTTGGTATTTTGCCACTTGTTGCCAAACGAAGGTTTTCGCGACCGTGCCGTGAACACGGCTCTCCCCGACTGCGCCTTCGCGTCGTTCCACGTTGTCCGACGTTTCGCTCCACGAAACGCTTACGGTGCATACACGCACGCGCTGGGAACTCGTTCACATTGGGGAGCGACGTGACTCAATGCGGTCTTTGTAGGTAACTGAGCGTGTATGGCTATTTAAAAATTGGCCTTCAGAAATTTGTACAAAAAAAAGTATCTTTATCAGGCCCGATGGTGCAGTCTCCCAACTCCTTCAATCCACTCGATCTCTCGGGCTTCTCCATGTGCTATGAATACGGGCCATTGCCCGAAACGTCGCCGATTATTATATTCATTCTTTTCAGGACCCACACACTCGTTGGTGTTGACGAGTGTGCTGATTTGTGTTGTTAATCGGGCCTGTGCATTACTGCCAAAGCAGCAGCAGCAGCGTCAGCATCGTTTTGTCTTTATCGTGACGAATATTTGTATTCAATGAAAGGGGCTTAGCGATAATATCAATGGCTTATGAATTTAACCATCAAACAAAGACGGTGGTCACTGCATCGCGCGGCGCTTTCAGATGCGCTTCGGCGGCTGTCTGGAACGCTCTCTTCTTTCCGATATTACGAAGCTCCCTGGAGCTGTGGGCTTTCAAATAATCGAGATTGAAAAACTCATTTCTTGAGAACTGCTTTATTGTGTTTAGTTAGTTGTCCTTCACTCGCGAAAGAAGTTCGACGTACGGTATATTTAACGACAAAAGCGGGGGGGAGGTGTGGGTGGTGTTTCTCCACGAATTATCCGCAGGCTCCATCCATAGATTTGAGGCATTACTCATTTTCTTGGTTCTTTCGGTAAAGTCACGTAGAAGGGAAATATTAAAATAAAAAGATAAAACATAATAAAATAATTCTCACTATTATTTTGTAATGTTTTATTTTTATTATTTTATTATTTCCCTTCTACGTGACTTTACCGAAAGAACCAAGAAGATGAATCCCTGCAGTCACGAAAGCTTTAAATCAGCATTACTCGTTATTCAGCCGGCAGAGGGCGCGATGCGCTATGGGGGCTCAGTGTGGGAGCGTTGGTTACATTTAGTTTTTTAATTACGATTTGTTTAGAATACGAATGAATTGTAATCTTCACCAGAGTTTGTATACCGTGGCCTTATTCTACGCGTTTATTTTGATGTCTGGCAATGCGGATTTAACTTTTGAAGCCCAAGTCAAATGCATGGGTGTGGAGATAAAAAAAACCAAACATACTACAAAAACGTGTTGCGTTAAATCTGAACGTGTGTGCCTCAACTTTTAGCAATTAAGCACACATACAGTGTATGTTCTGGACAAAGCAATGGATTGAATTGGGATTTTTTTTTGTAAACATGGATAATGTATTTAGCGAATTCGTTACACTGTAATTTTAAAATATTTTTTTTTATTAGCCACCCATCCATCCAAACGGCTGTATTTGTGTCAACCGCAAATTGTTAATGATATTTGCCACGTGTTTGTGGATTCGAGAGAAAAAAAACATTTATACCTTTTTTAATTGTTTTAGATCTTTATTATCCACTTGCATGAACAGGATATCTCAAACTTATCCTCCTAGCACGTTTACCAATCCTCTCGGTTCAAATACAAATTAATCTGTTGCTCCATCTGCCACGGCGGTCGTTTATTCCTTTGGCTACCACTGCACCTCGATTAGCACGGTTACATACGGTGCGAATGAAGTTCAACACACGTCCATGTTAGTTTCGGCCACTGGCCATCATCATCTCTTCTCACGAGTGGCCTGCCCAAACCCACATTCTGTCCTTTTCTGTACGATGTCTCTAACTTGTGCAGATACCTCATCCATGTTTTTCTCTTTCTCTCAGTGTCATTCCATTCATTCACATTCATCTCCCCACGCTTCTTTGCACATTTTGCAGTCTTTGTTCCATTTCCATTGTCAGCATCCACGTTTCTGATCCATATGTCACAGCGGCGGATATGCATTCATCAAGGACGCGCTTCTATAGGCCGACTGGTATGCCACTAATCATAATTATTTAATTGTCCTAAAAGCACTCAAGCCTGTGCTCTTCTGGGTTCTTTGTTTCGTAATTTTGATCCCGGTCTGCTTTAAATAACTCCCCGACATAGAGCTGAAGTGAATTCTGGTTGCGTCTCTTCCTCCATCAAAAACACAACTGCTAGCTGCCCGTCAGAACGACGATGGGATTTTCTCAGAAGTTTGTAGTTTATGGTTTTGTTATCTTTTGTACAAATACAATTTTTAAAATATATATGGTCTCGGTAATGCAGGACAAGTGTGTTCTTTGTGTACCTCACAAACATCATCAATTGTTTCGGCAAACTTTGTGTTTTGTGACTTTTGTATTGCCCATGTGTAGTGAACCCCACTTTGTTGCCATATTAAGTTCGTTCATCATTTCCTGTTGTTCATTTAGAATAGGATGTAGTAATGACTGTCATCGTCAACATTGTGAGGACAGTTTATATTTGTGCCGTTTGAAAGTTTATCTTTGTATGCCTTTGTTTTTCCGATCAATTTGTGAAAACATAATCATGTAGATTGAGGCCTTCTTTGCCAGTACCAAAATATAATGATATGGGTTTTCTCCCTTTTTTTCTGGCGACAAATACTGAAACTTTTTGCAAGGAATCATGTTTACATTAACCACAATACTTGCAGTCAAAATGCAAACAAAAAAACAACACTATTATAATTTATGCATTGTGCTTGAAACTGATTGGTCCACACCAGAGACAGCTTTCCTTAGAGTCTAGTCTTATACGGTGTTCACCCAGATGACGCCAAAAGGTTTGCATTTTGACTGTTAGTATTGTGGTTAATGTAAACATGATTCATTGCAAAAGGTTTCAGTTTTGTCGCCAGAAAAAAGGGGAAAACCCTATTATTATAATCATGTAGTTTGTGCTGAAATTGATTCTGGTGCAAATATGTCACCTTGTCTGAATTTCCTTCTAATAATGCATGTTTGGTATTTTCTTCATGCAATCCCAAGAATGTGGCTGTTCCATTATCGTAAATGGGTTTGCAACATTTTAAAATCCATAACATAGGTTTTTTGGGTTCGATCTCGTAAATATAAATGTGTCATTAAACCAGCCACCACCCGACACAGCCAATTAGTGAGGTTTGTCACGTAAATGTAGTGGATTTGATCTCCAAAACACCGGTGTGCTGTACTAGTAACGAATTGGCATGTTCTGTTTACGTGACAAACCTTACTAATTGGCTGTGTCGGGTGGTGGCTGGTTTAACGACGCATTTATATTTACGCAATCTAACCCAAGCTAACCTATATATTATGGATGATATTGACCGCAAGAGCCTGCAATGTGTTTTGAAACTGAGTATTTCTAACTCTTTGTTTTTATTCCGGGGACCTTCGGTGCTTGGCGACTGCACGGATGACCGCGTCAATTTCCACCGAGTCAAATACCATTTGTGCCCCAAACTTTTGGGAGACTTCGTACGACAAGCGAATTTGACTCGGTTGAAAGTTGATGCATTCATCCGAGCGCTTGCAAACTGTGGCAGCCCCATTCCGCACAAACTCACGTGTGCATTTGGTGCTGCCAATTTCACAACGATCCCTATCCCCCAAATTTTTGTCTGCGTCGCAAATTTTAAGATCACGTTTCTTTTCGTTGCTTTGCTCCGAAATCTGCGGCCAGCACCAGAAAAGATGACAAGTGATGATGAATATGACGATAACGATGTTGAATAATTTGGTGATGATTGTGATGATGGTTGTTGTGGAAAGTTATTGTCACTGATATTATGCTGCTGTAGCTATTGTGTTGATATTGCGTATGCTGCTGTTGAGCAATATAAAAATTTGAAATGATGCAGAAGAGGTAGCGTTTCCAGGAAAGATATTATTACACTGAGTCCTAAGAGTGATCTTGACTGCATTTATATACAGGAGGAAGCTGGAGTTCCCGGCGAAAACCCACGCATTCCAAAACATAGCAACCAAAGAACGACACAGATAGAATTAAGAATCCACAGTCGAGTGAGTTGGGATTCTGATAAAACTGGACGTGATCCACCAACGCATGCCTCCAAAGTGATGAAATCCAAGCACCATGCATACACCACGGCAGACACGCATTTAGAAGTCAGAGTTGACGTTCCAGATGCTGATAACTGCTTCATTAACCACTGTGCTCCCAACATCACACATGAACACACGTATATACACAAGTGTGCAGTTTCATACAGACACGTGCACTCATGCACACATTCACACATCCACATGTTCAAACATACATGTGAATGTGTGTATGTGTAAATACGCATGTTTATACATATATACAAAGACAAAGATCCTCCTATAGCGTTAACATACTGTTGGGACAAGTGCTGTTAGTGAGAACCTATGAAGGCTGGAACACGAGGGGGTGAGTGGTCAGCACCACGCCCGGCTACCTTTGTCTACCTAGTGGCGATGTTTACACACCGCACCAGGTACTCATTTGAGGCTGAGTCGACCTAGTGGAGGCCCAGGACAGGTTCAGATAATCGCGGCAATCGAACTCGGGTATTTGGGTTCGTAGCGCAGCGCGCTAACCGCTACACTACCTCTCCCCCATGCACGTACACGTACACACACATGGGAAGACAGTGATTTCCCATGTCGCCTCGAGGCCACTGACATTATTCAGAATGTGGTGGGTGTAGGGTATGGGGAAGGGGTGATTGGGGAGAGATCTGGCATGGACAGCACTGCACTGCAAGCCTGGCAAACCCAGTTGTATTCCCGTCCTCCCTGGACGAACAACAGCCATCACCCAGCAGTGGATTAATAGAGGGCTGTAATGACGTTACATTTATAACCAGTGGTACAAAATCCTTAGGTTGTCAGTGCGTTGACAGCTATCAAGGCGGCGTTGTATTCTGGGCATGCTGTCTTCGTTGTATTTACTTTCAACCCTTATTCCATCCACTGTATTTGATTCGGCTAATGTAGGAATTTCACAAAATCGTGAAGACAAACTCAGCATGAATCAAGCTTATGGGCAATATCTTAATTGGAATCGGCATTCTCCGAATCACGTTGATGCATTCATACGTACATAACGCACACACACACACAACTAATATCTCTCTCTATCTTAATTCGAATCGGCACACTATTAGTCACGTGACATGACAACAGGCGAACGCACACACACAAGTTATCATAATGTGAATCGTCACTCTCCAGGTTATATGAGACCCTTTTTACTAATCAAGCGTGTGCAGCACGTGATGACTTACTCTGCAGTTGAAGGTGGAGAATGGCAAGCATAAGAATAAGTCCTGGGCTGGGTTACGAGGAATGGACTTTGGGAAATCCCTGTCTTTGACAATGACAATGTTTTTTTTTCCTTTGGGTCTTTCGGTAAAGTCACGTAGATAGGTTCAAATTAATACAAATAAAATAAACAAAAAACCACGACGTTTCGATCACAACACAAGCGATCGCTTGTGTTGTGATCGAAACGTCGTACTTTACCGAAAGACCCAAATAAATGAATTCCTGCAGTCACGAAAGCTTTAAGTCTATGACAATGTTGCACATGTACGGACCGTTGTTAATCGAATTTATATATTGAATTACCAAAGTACATTTTTATAATTACCAGTGCCCTATAAAGTGGACCCTACAAACCGCGAGACATTATTTGTACGGGCATGCCGTCGTGAGCCTTTAGTCTTATTTTCAGCCCTTTGCAAGTCGACTGCTGGTTGGAGGATGGTTGTTCGACCATTCGTCACCACACGGGTCAATGTGCCTTGTTAAAAGTGGAAGAGATGGAGGACCGGGACGAGTTCAGATATTGTTACTCGCCACTGCTAATAGCCGTGGCCGGGATTTTGAACGCGGGTCATCACATTCAAAGCACATTGCCATAACCGTTGGCCCAAGTGCTCCACCTCTTAACATTGGTATTCTGTATGAAACTGATAAATGAGATGGCACGAATGATTGAGGGTGTTTATGCGTAATATTACATGCGTGCGGCCACTTGCAACGATTCATCATCATCATCATGCTTTTGCGGTGCTGTAGCGCAATTTACAGCCGGCATCATCGTGTTCACTACCATTCATGTAATCAGGTAATCTTAATGGATTCCATTATAGTGAATTTAATTAGAGTTCATTTATCAGACAATTACGATGAAATACTGTGGATTTTCTCCGATTTAAATGAGTCATTTGTAAAAAAAAAACAGGAGGGCATTTTTTATTTTTTTCCCCCTACTTTTTGCCAATATGCTGCATTCACTTGCATGCATTACATGGACCTTTACTCCCTGGCTTGCGATGTCGGCTTTCGTGCTTGTTCTCGATTGTACCGTGCATGCACACTGCACATTACGGACTAAGAGATAACCGCGAGACGGCAGGGTTTGAAAAATAACCCCAGCATTACCTCGTCGGATGCATTTTTTTCAATCCTCCAACCGGCTCGCTCAGCCGCCCTCAAAACGTTTTGACCGTGCCTCCGACACGCAATTTGCTTTCTTATACGATGCTAAAATACCAAATGCGTCGAGCCATAGCTGCTGTGCACTGCGAGTCGCAGGGCCTATTCCTCCGTTGCCACGTGGGAGGGGAAAGCGGTGATTTGGGACGCGTCGCCGGATTGTTTTTGCAATCCGCCTCAGACCGCGAGGAAAAGCTAGCAGTCAGGATTTTTAAGTTTGTCTTTTATTACGCTTGTGCTTTCACGGTGCGTTGAGAGGTGTAATTTGGATTTGTAAAGCGTGGGGGAAAAAAATCTAATTGCACGGTGTCCCTGGACCCGCCTGTAACGTAGGCGATGCAGGCGTCATCTGCGTAAATGATGCATTCCTGCTTAAAGGAATTAAAAAAGGATTACAACAACCACAACAACAACAACGAAATACATTAAATAGAGGCCTTCTGGCAATATTGATAAATTAACGTTCCCATCTTGAAAGAATTGAGGAAATTCCAGAGCGGATGCCGGTCGTGTGAATGCAACGTTTAGGTGTTTCGTTTGTTTGTTTCGCCCGTCGCACGAATGTGTAGCTGGGTCCCTCTGCGGCAGGCACCGCTCGCATTTCGTTTGCCCCACTGCGGCCCACGCAGCGCGGAGCCAGCCGCTTCGTGTTGGGCATTGTTTCGTGCCGTTATCTTTTTGAGCTCATCTCCGTCTCTTGACCCTCGGGCACGACGCTGAATTACGTCACCTGTCAATACATTTTCGCGTCGCTGTGTTTCGTGAAAGGAGGTTGGTGGGGTTTGTGGTGAAAAAGGGGGAAAGAGAAAGCCCGGTTTTGTGAAAAGACCTCCTCCTAAACGCAAAATGACAATTCTCTTCAGTCAGTCAGCGGGTCATCTTTTCTTTTTTTAAAGTCTGTCTTTTTCAATAGGCACAAATCTGGGAAACTTGTTCAAACAGGGAACCCATCCATCACCCACGGCGCACGCAAGCAAAACAAAACGACGGCAGCAAGTTGGGGGGCGGTGGTAGGAGCGGGGTGGGGGGCTGTGGTGGGGGGCCGTGGTAGGAGCGGGGTAGGGGGCGGTGGTAGGAGCTTGGTGGGGGGCTGTGGTGGGGGGCGGCGGTAGGAGCGGGGTGGGGGGGGCGGTAGGAGCGGGGTGGGGGGCCGTGGTAGGAGCGGGGTGGGGGGGCCGTGGTAGGAGCGGGGTGGGGGGCCGTGGTAGGAGCGGGGTGGGGGGCCGTGGTAGGAGCGGGGTGGGGGGCCGTGGTAGGAGCGGGGTGAGGGGCGGCGGTAGGAGCGGGGTGGGGGGCCGTGGTAGGAGCGGGGTGGGGGGCGGTGGTAGGAGCGGGGGTGGGGGCCGTGGTAGGAGCGGGGTGGGGGGTGGCGGTAGGAGCGGGGTGGGGGGTGGCGGTAGGAGCGGGGTGGGGGGCGGTGGTAGGAGCGGGGTGGGGGGCTGTGGTAGGAGCGGGGTGGGGGGCGTGGTAGGAGCGGGGTGGGGGGCCGCGGTAGGAGCGGGGTGGGGGGCCGTGGTAGAAGCGGGGTGGGGGGCCGTGGTAGGAGCGGGGTGGGGGGCCGTGGTAGGAGCGGGGTGGGGGGCGGTGGTAGGAGCGGGGTGGGGGGGCCGTGGTAGGAGCGGGGTGGGGGGGGCGGTAGGAGCGGGGTGGGGGCCGTGGTAGGAGCGGGGTGGGGGGCCGTGGTAGGAGCGGGGTGGGGGGCCGTGGTAGGAGCGGGGTGGGGGGCGGCGGTAGGAGCGGGGTGGGGGGGCGGCGGTAGGAGCGGGGTGGGGGGCGGTGGTAGGAGCGGGGTGGGGGGCCGTGGTAGGAGCGGGGTGGGGGGCCGTGGTAGGAGCGGGGTGGGGGGCCGTGGTAGGAGCAGGGTGGGGGGCCGTGGTAGGAGCGGGGTGGGGGGCCGTGGTAGGAGCGAGGTGGGGGGCGGTGGTAGGAGCGAGGTGGGGGGCGGTGGTAGGAGCGGGGTGGGGAGCGGGGTGGGGGGCGGTGATCGAGTCGAATCGTCCAGTGCCCGCGCACGTCGCTGTTGGTGGTGGGTGGTTGGGTGGTTGGTGGTTGGGTGGTGGTGGGTGGTTGGGTGGTTGGGTGGTGGGTGGTTGGGTGGTGGTTGGGTGGTTGGATGGTGGTGGGTGGTTGGGTGGTGGTGGTTGGGTGGTGGTTGGGTGGTGGTTGGGTGGTTGGGTGGTTGGGTGGTGGTGGTGGTTGGGTGGTGGTGGTTGGGTGGTTGGGTGGTGGTGGTTGGTGGTGGTGGTTGGGTGGTTGGTGGTGGTGGGTGGTTGGGTGGTGGTGGTTGGGTGGTTGGGTGGGTGGGTGGTTGGGTGGTGGTGGTTGGGTGGTGGTGGTTGGTGGTGGTGGTTGGGGGTGGTGGTGGGTGGTTGGGTGGTGGTGGTTGGGTGGTTGGATGGTGGTGGGTGGTTGGATGGTGGTGGTTGGGTGGTGTGGTGGTTGGGTGGTTGGGTGGTTGGATGGTGGTGGTGGGTGGTTGGGTGGTGGTGGTTTGGTGGTTGGATGGTGGTGGGTGATTGGATGGTGGTTGGATGGTGGTGGTTGGTTGGGTGGTGGTGGTGGGTGGTTGGATGGTGGTGGGTGGTGGTGTTAGGTGGTTGGGTGGTGGCGGCTCTTTGATGGCTTGTCAGAGTAAATAAAGCGGGCGCGTGCCCCCCCCCCCCCCCCGAGCAGCGATTGCAAAATATGTCTGCGGGGCGACAGTTCCCTGTTTTGCATCAACCTCGACGAGAGCGGGATGCTTTTCAATTCGACGTGGCCGCCAACTCTCCACAATCGCTGCAGGCTGACCGTTTCCTTAAAAGCAAAGCTTTTTAGAGAATCGGCGCACCAGCCCTTTTAAATATTTTTCTCTATACATATACGTGCCAATGTAATCCCTAATCGCCGTTATAGGCCGTTAAGGCTCCGACGAAAGCCATCTTTGTGAGGAGCGGGCATGTCCGTGGGGTCTTTTGCCGCGGAGTTGTGATGTGTCAAAATTGCTCGTCCCAAAAACAGTCTCTCCAATTTTCCAAATAGTGCTTTCTTGCAAGCCCGACTCGCAGTGCGAGTGGCGTTGTGATGCATTAAGTTTTGAAATAACTCCATAATGCACGTTTGTAGTGGGCGCGCAGATGTACGAACGAATAGAAGCGGCATGCATAATTAAAGTACCAAAGCCCGCATTACGGGTCTCACATATCAGCAGAGACTACAGTTATTTGAACCACTGCCTTGTTAAATATTAATAGTACGGCAATGGCACTTTTTTTAGCAGTTTGAAGTTGAAGCATGTATGAAGGGATGGTAAAGAAAAATAGACTAAATTAGTGTTGGGTTCTTGAAGGTAATTAAATGATAATTTCGGCCATTAGTCGGTGTATTATGTGCTGGTGAAGGTGGTGAAGATGTGAAAGCAGGCCCACATTAATTTCTCGGCGTGTGCTCTTAGGTTTAGAGAATTGACTGGTACAGACTGGAGTGGGCCTTGGTTGATGGAATTGTTTGTTTAAGTAACTGATGAACAAACTAAAAATCAGCTGCTGTTGAATATCAAGTGGAAAACTATGCAAGGGCATACATACTTTAATCGTAAGTAGTGTACGGCTGCCTCAAATGGATTTCCTCTCCCCACACTTTAAACTGGAGTTGTTGGGAGATTCGGAAAATATTTTTGGGGAAATTATATTAGTTTTTAGCGAGATTTGTGAGCACATAGGCAACACTTTGGATTGTTTAACTGTCAGTAGTAAGCTTGAACTCATTGAATGATGGATCAACACATTATTTTTTTTAAATATACGAGCACTGCCCGCGTATTTGTGTGGGATACATGACCCGAGTGGAGGATGGGGTGGGGGGAGGCGTGACGTCAGCACGCAGATGTGCTCGGTGACATCACCACCACTCACTTGCCCACCCGTGCGCCAGCCAGCAAAACTTTTTTGTCGAATTTATTTATATCCCACCTATTTTATTCCAATGGTGGTGCCATTGGCACCTTTGTCGCACGATGACATCTTCAAATAGAAACTCGATCAGCGAGCAGTGCACCACATTGCCGCATTTTTCGCACGTTGCAGAGATTAAACTATTTTTGTTTTATATTTTTACCAGGTAAGGCCCACTGAGCTACAATGCTTTTTTTGAGACGCGATCTGGCCACACATGATCGCGCAACAAAGTGTCTTATCACGTGGTAATGTAGAGCAGCCAAATACTCTAATTGACTCCAAATATGATAATTGTTTTTTTACCCTTTTATCTGGCAAAAAAACTGACACCTTTTTTTACGAGTCATGTTTGCATAGACCACAATACCTGCAGTCATAATGCAAACAAAAAACATAACTCTGATAATGTATGCACTGTCCTTGAAGTTGATTGGTCCACACCCGAGACAGCTTTCCTTAGAGCCTAGTCTCACAAAAAAAAGGTGTCAGTTTTGTTGCCAGATAAAAGGGTAAAAAACCAATTATCATATTTTTTACTGGCAAATGAGGTACCAATGGTTACTCCAAATACTTTAGATTCGTGGTTCGAATCCAGCGGCGGCCCTGGTTTTTGCTGTTGAGGTTCTAAACTAAACATACACGTCGTCTGTTCCACGGTGCATCTCCTGATTTGGCACGGTTGGCTATGTACGGTGCCAAAGAAGTTCAACATACATACAGCGGACATTAAAGATGCTACAACACCATTCGCGGAAGAAGGCCAAAACTTGTCAAAATTCGAAAAATCGCCCGCAAAATCACACAATTGGGATGATACATAGCAAAAATCGTAGTCGACTGCGAAAACTTGACAGGATCCTCCAGAAAAAGAGTCATGAGATTGTTATATGGTGTCAAATAACAGTTTCTAAAGCCACTTTAATAAGCTTCTTTATCGAAACCGGGAAATGTATTTTTTAAGCACTGAAAATATTATTCATATCATGTCAATCCAACATACTGTATATGAGATTTCTCGGAGCTGGAATTGAGCCTAATGAAGTGAAACGCCAAATTGAATGCGGTGGGGCTTTTGTGCAGCCACTGGTGACTAGTTTGAGACCTTTGACTTAAGATACGCGAGTTTAATTATGGGTCGCTGACACTTGGATTCAAACCCACGATCTCTGAGCTTCCCAGTTTGGAGATTTGACAGTATTAAGCTCCGTGAACCATCTGTGGCCTCCTTGGGGTAAATTTGTTACCAAGGTGAAAGCTATCAAAGTGACCTCTGTGACATTGCCACGATTTCCTTGAACAGTTATTAGAAAAAAAGTGAGTCTAATTTGAATATCATTTTGCGTGTAATGTTTAAAAATGTTTTGCTCTAAAGTCTTAGGAGACATGTTTGCGTACTTAAAAGAAAGAACATGTATTTCACGTACTTCAGTGCCTCTGTAAGGCTTTTTAGTTTTATAGTTTAAGGTATGAGATGATAAAATGAGGGTTATTAACATTTATGACCTGAAGGTTTGTTGTAGCTGTGCCCATTGTAAATGCTCGCGGATTTTATTTCCAAACCCAGAGCACAGTGTGTCCTAGTGAACACTGTGTTTACCACTGCTTGTACAAATTACAAGTCGTATGCATTTTCCCGTGCGTTAAGCATTGAATGGGCACACTTGATCAAAGTATTTTGCATTGCAACATTTCCCCCATTCATTTCTAAGTAACTTTTTTTTGTTAAGTGTTCTAAAAAAAATCACAACCAATTGTCCATACATGTCAACCCCAAACAGTTCAAAGCTGAGCCTCTCCTAGAATAACCTTGATGAAAACCCAAGAAACTGTGGCAGAACCCCAGAAAACTGAGACACAAACATTTCACCGTCATGTAAGCAAGGGCAAGCCGACTGAGCTTACTTTGTAGAAATAGGTCTCAGGTATACTACTTAGTGAATAAAATGATAACATTGGATAGTTGTTCATAATCAACGTTTTAGGGTTTAGATCGCGTTATTTATAAATGTGTCGTAACCCTCCACTACCCGAATTTCCCGATGATGCTGGATGCAATTACCAGCGAAACGTCGTACTCAAATTGTAAATGTTGTGGTTTCACGCTTCAACACACCGGTGGGCTAAAGCAGTGAACTATTTGTCTTTTGTCAACGTGACACTTTTTTACTGATTGGCCGTGTCGGGTGGTGGAGGGTTACGACACATTTATAAATAACGCGATCTAAACCCAAAAACGTTGATTATGAATAATATTGGTCGCGAAAGCCTACGTGTCAAATTGGATAGTTGTTATTGGTTTCCCTGCTGTTTCCTCATGAAGAGGCTGTAGAGACGAGTTTACCCGTCCGTACACACGTGAGAGCTGACCCATCGGTAACTGCTGCTGGTTGCACAGATAAAAATAGGGTCGAGTGAATTATTTTCAGGTAAATAACGACATCAAATCTGAAAATCAATTGCCCGGCTGTGAGACACTCAACAATGTGAAACACTGCGAGTCTCAAGGGTTCAACATACATACATACGTACACATTTAAAGCTTTCGTGACTGCAGGGATTCATCTTCTTGGTTCTTTCGGTAAAGTCACGTAGAAGGGAAATAATAAAATAATAAAACATAATAAAATAATTCTCACGACGTTTCGGCCACAACGCAAGCAGCCGTCCTCAGGTGAAGAACAGGTCATTCAGACGCTGTCTTTCCGACAGACCTGTTCTTCACCTGAGGACGGCTGCTTGCGTTGTGGCCGAAACGTCGTGAGAATTATTTTATTACGTTTTATTTTTATTATTGTATTATTTCCCTTCTACGTGACTTTACCGAAAGAACCAAGAAGATACGTACACACGTAATGATTCTTGAAACTTGACAGGTATGCTTTGTCAATCCACCGCTGGATGAAGGCCCTTCCAATGCTCTTTCGGTCATGGGCATTGTTGAACCTTACTTCACCATGACGGTCATTGCTGATTGAAGAAGTGGGGTGGGGTGGGGGTAGCAGCAATTCAGACGTCGGTTGCCGGCTGAAACTCCACCAGATTCATGGTGCATTGACGACGACGACTCCTCTGCTGCCTCCAACTTGCAATTAGTCGCGTGAGATGTCTCACGAAATCAAACCTTTATTAACGGCTTAAAATATACGTTGTCGTAAAAATTAGGAAGGAAATTTCAAAGCAATCAATGACTTCTCCGCCAAAAGCTCGCTGCTTTGCCTGCGTGTAATGTGCGCCTTTGGTGGTGGTGGGGGGGGGGGGGGCTCCCACATGTTGGCAGAGGGAGATGTGGGAATAACCTAAACTATTAAACAATTTTTTATTTTATTTTACCAGCTAAAGCCCACTTAGCTACATAACTCTTTTTCAGAAGCGACCTGGCCATAAATGATAGCTCAACGAAGTGGCTTATCACTTGGAAATGTAATGCAGCCAAATGCTCTAAAGGCATGTTGAGTCTGAATCCACGTGACCACGGGGAGAACATGCAAACTCCAAGTATACAGGCGTCAGGGTCGGGATCGAACCCACGACCTCCTGTATACCAGGCGAGGCCATTAACATCTCGCCAATGTGGCACCCAAAACCACGCTCTACCCCAAACCACGCTCTACCCCAAACCACGCTCTACCCCAAACCACACTCTACCCCAAACCACGCTCTACCCCAAACCACGCTCTACCCCAAACCACACTCTAGCCCAAACCACACTCTACCCCAAACCATGCTCTACCCCAAACCACGCTCTACCCCAAACCACACTCTACCCCAAACCACGCTCTACCCCAAACCACACTCTAGCCCAAACCACGCTCTACCCCAAACCACGCTCTACCCCAAACCACGCTCTACCCCAGCACATATGAACTGCGGAGTGCCCATAGATACTTTTGCGTGTAAAACTTGCCCGTTGTTTCCACTGCCGATACGGGAGTTCGATTTGGTGATCTCTGGATGGCAAGCCCAGCTTTCTAACCATAACACCACGGCACCATCTGCAGCAGTGTAATTTGTTCAAAAAATGCCGTTGGCGAAATGCCCTTTGGGGGGTTGTGCAAAGCTGTGAGGCTGCCAACACAAGCTGTCTTGAAATAAAAGAAAGCATTTATTGCTAAGCAGCAAAAGGTACAAATAACAAAATTGAAATGTCGAGATATGGGACCCGATGACGTCGTTTGCATAAAAAAGCACAAATCGTTTTCTCTTTTTAATTCTTAAAATCAATGCATCATTGACAACCATGAATCGTAAAAGCAGAAAAAACACTGAGCAAAGGGGAGCTGAGGTATGCAAGAATGGACAAAGAAACATCGGATTTACCGTCAACTGGGTACAAGTCAACAAGAAGAAAAATGAGTCGGTGTTGCAAGAAAAAACCTAAGAGCAAATTCCATAGTCAACTTAAAACCGGTATGAAACAGTTAACTTTTATATTATATGCCACGATGCATATTTTAACTCTTTCCCCCCCCCATGAACTCAACAAATATCAGAAAACCATGATATTCATTATAATTTTACAGCTAAACTAATTATGTACATGACTTCTACCTTAAGCCACCTTCACTGTACATGGCATATAAGGGAATCTCTCGGTAAATATGGGCGCAGCAATTGGACACAACATCAACTGAAATATACATGACACGTACACACTTGCTACCGTATACAAGCGCTAATTCGCACAGTTTGTACTTTATTCACCCCCCACCACCACCACCACTCCACCGTTTTGGTAAACCAGGTTTTGAAATAGACTTTTAAAAGGTAGAGCTCTTAAATGACGCAAAAGGTTTGCAGCGATCGCCCCGAATCGCGGCAGTGTGCCAAGGAGAGCTTTTACAGCGTCCCCTCGTGTGAAGTCAATTCATTTTAGTTTCAGAGTATATAGAAAATGAGTCTTTAAGAGTTACATGTGCTGCACCATTGCATCCGTGTGCCATTTGTTATTGTGCTTTAGATCTGCCGAAGGAAACTTTCTCTTGGGATATTTTGTGCAGTTTTTTTTTCGTATAATTTTTGCATTATTCATAGAGGACGATATTACTTTTTTTAGAATAAGTACAGCACTGTATTAATGTGCCGAGTGTGTCCTTGGAACGATGGTACAGCTAGATGTAACATTCTTTATTGTTTCGCCAGCTGTGAACAGGATGGAATGTGAGACATAGTGCGTGTGCGAGCATTTCACTGTAGCATTCATTAGCCTTGGGGGGAAAAATTTCAATGAGCACATTGAAAAATACATTCTTCACATAGCCCATTCATTTTTCCTATTCTCTTTTACTTTTATAAACAAGCTTACAATGAAAGACAAAAAAAAACACAAAATACCCACGAAGGAAATGAACACCCGAGATCCTTAGTCACAGGTAGAATATTATAAATTAATACAAATTATAAATCTTTGTTCTCGGAACCACCGAACATCTTTGTGCATGCGTGTCACCATAATCAAGAATGCAATTTGTTTGCACGCTCCGTGGACGTAAATATGTATGCCACTTTGTTTTCATTTGAAGCCTCATCCAAAACACAAATGATCGGCATGTGGTCCACTTGGTGGCTACACGATGGGGAGATGTTGAGTACATCAATGCAGTGCTTTAAAAGGCAAGTTTACAATAGTTTTTTTTTCTTTCCATTAAACAAACCAGTTTTATTTTTTGAACATGCATCCCTTAACACAACCGGGGTATCCAGATGTGGACATTTTTTTAGGAGTGTTATGTTTTAGAGTATCGGAGAAAATAAGTAAAACTGGTCATCATTTTCTGTTCTCTTCTCACACCGTACACACATATATATAATATTTACGCAGTGGTCTTCTGCAAGGGTTGAAGTCACAACTCATTGGGAAAATGATCACATAGTATTTGTTGCCTCTGTGGCGTAAAAGCACATCTTAGAATTAGCATTATAAAGTTTTCAGCAAACATTGTAAAGGAGTTTGTGCCGTAAAAAACCAAGGTTGTAAAGTTTATGGTTTCTTCCGTTATATTTTTTCTCATTTTTTTTGTTCCCCCCCCCCCCCCCATTTTTTTGAAAAAAAAAACATAAACAGATTTTTTTTGGAGCATCTTCTTGGACAGTTGACACATTTGCCAACACGTGGATAAGAAAGCAGTTGAACGGGTGGGAAAAAAAACATTCACGTTGGCAAATATCAGCGGGAGCGGTGCCCGTCGACGATGGAGAGAGGCTCGCTCACACGTAGTACTCTTTGTCCTTGTTTTTCTTGCCCTTGCCGGGCGCCGCCGGTGGCTTCCCCTTCCCCATCGCGCCGGCCTGCTTGTCGGCCTTGCTCGCCGAGCCGTTGGCCTGCGCCGGGCCGGCGTGGGCGGTCGACGTGGCGCTGCTGCTGATGTAGTTGCGGGTCTCGTCTACGTGGTACGAGCCCTCGTCGCGGTTGCGGTACTTGTACATGGCGTAGAGCAGGATGACGATGCAGAGGGCCGCGGCGGCCACGATCCCCACCACCATGCCCGTCGTGCTGCCAGACTCGCGCACGGTGATCTCCGAGACCCCGCCTGCCGATCCGAGGCCCGGGCCGAGTCCCGGCCCCCCGCTGCCCGCCTGCCTCCCACCTCCGCCGGGCCCCGGCCGAGCTGTGGGCAAAGACATTGGTGAAGTTACTACCGCTGGGACCCCCCGCATTTTGGTGCTGTCCGACTCGGGCACGGTGGGTGGCACCAGCACCACGTCGGGAAACTGCGCTCCTCCGCTCTGACGCGTGTTCATTTTGCCGGCGGGGAACTTGCGTCCGCTGCCTCCCGGCTGGGCCGCCACGGTGGGCAGCACCGTGCCGCTGCCGGTGTGCCTGGCGGTCGAGGCGGCCGTGGTGGAAACGTAGCCGGGGGCCAAGGTGGTGGTTGTGGTGGAGACAAAAGCTGAGCGGCTGCGGCCGTCATTGCCGAAGGCCAGGTTGGGCCCGAAGTCCTCGGCCTCCCACTGCCGCGCCTGCGCTTTGTTGTAGCCGCCCCCGCCACCCGTCGCGGCGCCACTTTCAAAAGTCGTGATGCCCTTGTCGGGATCTGCCGTTACCAAGCAACACGGAGGAGGAGGAGGAGGGAGGGAGGTGAGTACTCTTCTGCTGTTGCCTTGAAGAAGGTGGAAAAGTCCCCCCTCCGAGGGGTTTCTTTTGTCGGCGAGGGTCAGGGCGGGTAAGGGGGGGTCACACGGAAGCCGTGTGGGTTTGGCTGGGAGTCGGGTCGGGGTTTCGCGGAGAGGGCTTTTTGGATGGGAAGAGCAAAGGTGAGGAGGCATGGGGAGGGTTTGCCGGGTGTTCTCCTCCGGGCTGGTGGTCGACGTGCGTGCTTTGGTGGGACTGCGCCCAGATGAAGCTGTTTTGCCGTGACTACTGTAACTCCTGCGAAGCGAGAGAGACGAGAGAAGTGATGGTGGTCACAACAAAACGACAAGGAAGAAAACACTGCGATCTGCACGCATTGTTTGTATAAATTGTAATTGAAATCCATGATACTTCTTTTTATGAAGTACGGTAACTGTGGCATACCCAGGAGGCACATTTTCTCGTTCTTAGCACCCTAAAACATTGTAGAACTCAGTAAGGTTAAAGGGACAACTTCTAGTTCGTAGGTGGTAAGAGAAAATAAACAATTTACAGCGCTGAAAACTATTCAGTACGACATAACCTAATGCAATATTGGTCCATCATATTGTGTATGCAGGACCGATGGCATTAGTGCAGCCTTTAATGATTTACTTATTAAATGTAATTCAGAATTTCTTCTGTGGCCAGGTGAGAGTGCATCGAGATTAATTAATTCTGCAGGTAAAACTTGCAGCGACCTTCGTTATGCAAGGACATTTTTGTTCAGCTGTTTGTAATTTTTGACGTTTAGGACTGGAGTTATGACATTGGCACATTTTAATTTACTCTTGCGAACGACGTCGTGGCTTTCAGTGTCGGCAACGTAAAGGGGGTCGGGTCCTCTTTGGTGATTCTGCGCCGTTCCGGGCATCTGCAGCAATTAATCTGTCAACTGAAATGGCTCGGTTGACAAGTTCACTATCAGCTACCGTACGTACCCGATAACAGTAGAGCAATTTAACCGCCACCGCCAACCAACCAACCAACCACTGGAATGTGATTACTTGTCACAATTGAGGGTCGCGGTTCTATATATATATAAAACAATCTTTTTTTGACATTTTTTAATGCCTCGAGCGGTTACAGGCATCGATGTGAACCCATTGCATAAAACATATAAATAAATAAAACCCATCAATTCCTGAATTAGCTTTTATTGCACACATTGAGAGCTTGATAATCAAAATGAATTTGTTTGGAATTGATTAATTGATTCATCATTACACCCATATGACCCAATACCCAGTACTTGGCTCTTAACTACCCTACTTCCCTGGCCACTATTCATCCCACCCCAGGAACATTTGAAGGGTATGCCACTTCACCATGAATACGCCACCAAACATAAAAAAGCAGTGTGCTGCTCTGGTGGATTATATAATATGTTTTTATCTCTACTTATCATTTTTTGTACGATAGCAGCTGGTATGACAAAGATGGTAACAAGAGCAAATAGAATTTACGGAATGTATCAATTCACTAATGCAAGATTGACAGAGTGGCTAGATTGTAATGCTTAGAAAACCAGTTGGCTTATGAAATGAAAAGCGTGCAGCGTGTAATTGTCGGTCAAGAAAGAGTAAACTTTACTCACGTTTGCAGTGTGCTCCCAAAGGATATTGCATGAAATACCATGAAGTTAAAACGAGAGTTAAGAAATCTTTGGAGGTCAAAGAATTACAACAGACTTACACCATTGTCATTTCACGATCAAAATATTCATGGATATAAAAAAAAAACCTTCTATAATAATGATATTACGGGACAAGAAAAACAGCCCATGATTAAATATACATACACATCACTCAATTTGTAATAAGTGTTACTATGAATCCTCATTTCTGGATTATTTCTATTAAAAAGTTTCACATCTATTGGACGCAACAATTTAAATATTTTCTTTGAGGGAAAAAAAAAACTTCCCTTAACCTTGAAATGGAGATTGCCTGATAATTGATTCAAGACTATCCACAATTAGGGCTCGCCTCAGCGCATCTGACAGCCAACTTTCCGAGGACGAGCTTTCGTTTAGGCATTTCACCCGCATGGGTGAAATGGAAGTATCGGGTGTGGGGAGCGCACGATGCAGCAGAAGAATACGTGAGCCGGAGGAAGAGTTTGTGAAGAGTTTCTGTATATAGTCTCGTGTCTCTTAGAGCTCTCTTCACTTGATACAATAATTTTGCTGTGACGGTTCCACCTGAAGACAGAAGCTCGTGTTGCCTCCGAAACGTCGTGATTTTTATTTTTTTATTTTTTACCTACGTGACTCTACCAAAAAAACCCAAAGAGTATGGACCCTTGCAGTCACGAAAACTTCAAATCTAGAAGAGTTCGTGAGCCCAGGGAAAATTAAGTGAGCCAGGGAAGAGTAGGTGAGCCAAGACGGTCAGTCATTGCCCCCCCGGCGCAATTAGCTACGACGCGCGGACATGTTTTCTCTAGCATCCACGGCGTGTCCTGTGGCCTTTGCCACTTTAATTCTGCCTCGGTGTCGACCACAGCGGCGGAGGGGGCCCTCCGATGCCGGTGCCTTTGTGTCGGCGCTGGTGGCAGAGTAGCTCGGGGAACTTTTTAACACAGCTGGCGAGGCGCTTTGGGTGAGGCTCTCCGCAGCCAGCGTAGACGAGAGAGAGAGAGTTTGACCTTAAAGCGTCCTTTGGGTCTTTTGTTATTTTTGTTGGCCACGTTTTGCATGAGTGAACGTATGTATGTTTGTTTGTTGTTGTATGCTGCTGTGATGGCAAGGTGGGTGGGTCTCATGTAAAATGAAAGAAAACATGGAGAGACATCAATAATTTTTAGTCTGTGGCTGCTTGTTGATACGTTTGGGCCTGGGAGAGAGAGATATTCAACCAGGTGCCACTAGCACAGCTCATTGGGCAACCGTATTAAGTAGGATCACTACATCTCACCCGATCCAAATTTTGAGGTGTTTGATGAGCAATACAAACAAACAAAAAATCAATTCTTTTTACAACGAATCTAATTGTGTTCAAATAGGTCTTCTTGCACAACTGATGACTTAAAATCAACTCCCAGATTTGCACAAGACAGACGTTACTATAACCAAATAAATTGCAGTGCTACGTAGAACTGACTATAAAATCCTTCGCTAATAATACGAACCAGGAATGCGCGCGGGCTGACACATCCGTGTAAAAAAACGAGGGAGAGAGAGAGAGAGAGCGAGCGTACGAACTGCACACTGTGGATTGAAGAGCCGTTATTTCGAGGTCACCGCTAATCAGCCAAGGATAGTTGAGCGTAGGGAATTAAAATGGTGGCGATGATGGCATGGCGAAGCGCAGGACCGGCTGTCTGAGTCTGACATGCATTGGCTGTGCGGGACTGACATGATGGGCTGCACTAGGGGTGAGAGCGAGAGAATAATGAAGATGAAGGGGGAGGTGGGGAGTTGGGGGGGCCGGGAGGGGGGGGGGGGTACGAAACGGGAAGAACATAATCCGTGAGCATAAACCATGCCCAACAACACAGAACCAATAAGATGTGTCACAAAGCACAGACATTAAAGTAGAAAATAAAAGGCAAAAAACTGTCTGGTGCTCCATTGGGTGCATGTGATGTGTGTGCGTGTGCCTCCGCAGCGGGAATGTGCCAATGATTCTGCGGTGCTGGCATCTGTGGAATAACTCGGTCCTGAAAAAATGTACGCAATGGTTATACTAGTTTTGTTGCATCTCAAAGGAGCAACTTTTTGTGAAGGATGCCTTGGCTTTAATCGCGGTGCATTGCAATTATGATTGGAATTTCGTTCAGTCGGGGAAAATTGCCTCCTTTGATTCGTCCGCAGTTGCCGCCAACAGACTTTATTCATCACGAAAATCACGTTCTATGTTTAGTCTGTTTTGGCAATCTTTCGTTGGTGAAAATCTTTGTTTGTGCCAGCTAAGACACGAAGAAAGCAGTCCGTTATAATCAAAGGGGGGGGGGGGGTGGGGGGGAGCACGTGTGTGCGTGTGATTGCAATGGCAGTGCGGCCTCGTGAAGTGCAGAAACGGGCCTTTGAGGATGTTTTAAGACTCGAACGTGGAGTCAATTAGGAGAAACCGTCATGCTGATGGGGTTGAAGAGCCAGGGGGTGGGGAGGCGGGGGGCGGGGGGCGGAGGAGGTGTTAATTCAACGCGAGCGCTGATTGACCCACAATTTCATTAACGTTCAGAGACGAGGTTCAGCCGGGAGCAGTCTGCCATCCATCCCTGCAGGAATTGACCACCGCTAAATGGAATGCACAGTCGTGGTGGTGGGGGCTTTGCGTGGAACCTTTTTTTTCTTACTCCTTTAACCGACCTCACAATTGATCCTTTCAAAGTAAACATCTGTATTTTGGTGCTCAGGCGTTGGCTTCAACTTGCTGATCGTGCGCCGTTTGGCGCTGGAGACCTCGGCCACTTGTGGTTCAGCCCGAAGGTGGAACTTTGAACCGTGGATCACGTTGGCTTGTGGTTTTGGTAGCTGCAGGCCTGAGGGGGAGGATCGCGCTTACGAGGTGGTACCTGTGTTATTTCGTTTGGCTCTGTTAATCACTGAGACCCGTCCCGTACACGCCCACATTGAACAGGTATTCCGTTGCGACATTCAAAACGGCGAGACTCATCGCGGGTTTTCACGGGAGCATGCTATGACTGAATGCGTGACTTGGGTTCGATGCATAGTTGAGGTTTCTCTGCTCTCTCTGCGTGTCTCTCACTTGTGTTAAGTGTTTCATTAAAAAAAGGCAACATGAAAGAATTATAAAAACGAGACTGGCGACAAATTAATATTTTATCTTGTCTGACAGTGACTTAATGCTAACACTTTGTTCCTGCATAATAATTCGGCCATGGTATGGGTACATGACGACTCGCATTAAGCTGAAGTCACAGATTTTTACGGGGCTCTAATTTTAATTGTTATTCGAGTCAAAATAATTGAACTTGAGTTTAGCCTTTCACAGGCCCTTGCTAAATATACCCATGTCCTGATCAGTCCAGTCCAGCATATCCTAAACATATAAAATAATATTGGACCTACAATTGAATACCTTTTTTTTAAGTGACACAAACATCCCTATTTTGTTACGTGTGATATTACGTGAAAAACGGACACTCCAACGACCACCACCGTTCGTCAAACAAGGACGGCTGGAAGGATTTGCAGAGGTAGATTTATGGAGGAGGATGAAGAATGACAACGCTTTTGGTTCGTTGAGATTTTCTTCATTACTGATACGCTCGGAGGGAAACGGCAGTCGGCAATTCCACCCAAAAGCGATCTTACTGGGGAAGGGCCCAGGAACGCGACTCGCTGAATGGGCGGGCCCCATTCTTGCGGTCACTGTTGATCAGCGTTTGACGCGCAAAACAGCCGCCGACACAATAAGCTCGGCACGGCGGCTTTTTTTTTTTTACCAAACACCAGTAACGCCTCCAAAATCTGAAAACGCGTGCAATGGAAACGCACGAGTTTGCAGGGACCGACAAGTTTTTTTTTCCACTCGCTTACCTTTTTTTGAACATCTGTTTTGAAAAAAAAGGTACATTTTCATCGGCAGCAAAAGCAGGTGCGTAAAATGTGACACGTTGCATTTTCGCCTCCCGCCCTTGATCACAAAATAATGTTTATAAACAGGAGCATTTTGTTTCATCCACTCCCCATGAATGATTTAATGCACCGTGAAGCATCGGACTTATTTCTGCGAAGATGGGCTATACGGCACCTGCTGTCTCTCCCACGAGACGGCCGTGGCCCCCTTGAATGCTAATCGCCGTGTGCCGTGCAGCGTCGTGCATGTTCACCGGCGAGAAAGGGCGCAGTTGGGGAGGTCACTCAAAGGACACCTTCGTCGTGTGATCACGAGCACCGCAGACAGCTAAAGAGCCATGTTGCAGGTTAGCGAGAGACATTGCCGCGGTTGAAACAGCAGCTAATTCGGGCTGAGTATTGCGGCGTGGTGGTACGAGAGGTGGTGGTGGTTGTGGTGTAAAGTCTGTCCCACCTGAGCTCGTGTCACACTCCTCCAGGTCCTCGTCGTCGCTCGGGCACTCGGCCGACGCCACCAGGATGTCGTCCGTGTTCTGGATGTGACAGGCGGTACAAAGTTGACGAGTTAACGTCCGTTTTGTGAAGCGCGCCGCAACGTGTTGGCGAGTTTGGTGGGCTTGGGCAGGACGCGTCGCCAGATGGGGTGATGACCGATGACCGGTGAATAATAACCGAGTGGCGTCCAAGGATTTTAATGCGTCAGAGAGAACTAATTCAAGTCTGTGGATGATGAGGAAACCTGTCGCATCAGTATTATTAGTGCAGTTTGCAAAAACACAGAATTACAACGACACACACAACTGTGCACTTATGGGTACAAACACCTCTTGGCCTTATATAGGAAACCACCAATCTCCATCGAATTTAGAAAACGTCCATGTGGGCAATATAATGGGTACCCAGGGTTGGGGTTCGCCCTCTATGGGGTTCACCCTCTATGGGGTTCACCCTCTATGGGGTTCGCCCTCTATGAGACTCCCAGTGGAAGATTGCAGCAGTGAACATAGATTACTGTACTGTACTGATCAATCCGAATCAGAACAAAACTGGTCAACAGTTGTATCCTTGTCTTAATGCTGCCCGTCAATTGATTACATATTATCAAGTTTATGGAGAGTGATCAAAGACAAAATCACCAGAATGCAGTTCTTCTGAACTGGTGGTTTGCTGTATAAGGCTGAGACATTTTCGTGCGCACGGCGAGTGCTCGTTTGTGTGTGCGGTTGAAACTCTGAGAGGATGTTGACCGAGAAGATGGAGCGATGAATTCAGCTCGTTGTGTGGGTGCTAAGAGGCAGTCATCCAGCAGTGAGATTGACCATGGCTGATAATGATACGACGTTCCGTTTTGCTTTTCATGTATCTCTCTCGCGAGCATTTAACAATGCAGGAGCTACCCCTGTGGTTTATATTCAGAAACACAAAACTCTCATGGGAAGTCAAAATATTTTCTTGAGTTTCAGAAGCCCCATGTATCAATCTGGATCACCAGGCCAAGTGCTGCTATTGGGCATCTATTAAGGCTACCATTGCACACAAAGAGGCTTTATGTTATGAACTCTGGACTGCCTCTGTCTCGGCAGTGCCGGTGTTTACCCGTGGCATTTTAGGACAAGTATTCGCAAGGGGAGATCCATTGCAGGTTACAATACATTACAGTTTGGATTTGTACAGAGCCTAAATGTAACCGTTATCTCAAGATTCCGTGCGATAGAGATCTGGCACATATACAGTCTAGACACATGTATGACTGTATATATTACTCAAAGCGATGAGGCAGTCAGAGGCAAATGAGAAGAGAGAGGTCTTGAGCCTGGACTTGAACAGGGCGAGGGAGTCAACAGCACGAACAGCCGTGGGGAGATAGAGAAAGAGTTCAAAATAATGGTGGCAGCAGAGGAAAAGGAGCGACCTCCCACAGAGCGAAGAATGACTGGGGGCTTCGACAGAAGGCCATGGCTGCTAGAGCGGAGAGCAAGTGTGTGTGGGTGAGTGTGTGGGCGGGGGGGGGGAGCTAGATGAAGGGTTGCTTTCTTTTGTCATTAATTTTGAGTCAAATGTTAGTTGTTTTGTAATTAGGCTGCCGAATTACAAAGCATCAACACAATACAACACAATTTGGATCTTGCCGGGCAGATACGAAGAGCCGATGGTGTGCCCTTGGCCAAGAATCCATTTCAGGGGAGCCAGGATTGTGGCGCAGAGCCATATGATCACCATGCCAATGCCAATATATATTTAGATGCAGACCCACAAAGACACCTCGTATAGCCTGTTACATGTTGATGGGAGCAAGTCCTGTTAGCAAGCACCTATTAAGGCTGGTACGACACCAAACGTCCAATTAGCGTGGTTCTCTATGTATGGTGCGAAAGAAGTTCTACATACATACATACACCACACGTTTGTCTTTGTATGCACAGTATCGATATTTACCCACTGCAACAGGTACTCATTTAAGGCTGATTCGACCGAGGGGAGGTACAGGTCCAGTTCAGATATCACTCGGCCCTTATGTTCGCCATTGGCGAGGGTTCATCATAACACAGAGAACTAACCACTGTGCCACGGCTCCACTATATATGTGTACGCACACACAAGGTCTGCACACATACTCTAACAAGCATTCGAGTTTCTATTTCTCTGTGGGGCCAAAACAAAGAAAAAAAAAACGAAATAAACTCGGAGGCGGTGGAAATAGGAACACACAAGCTAGTAAATTATTCACCGGGAATGTCTTGCAGCAGGCTGTGTGTGTGTGTGTGTCCAACACAGGGTCGTTGTTAATTTGAGGCAACAGTTGGCAGCTACCCGCTACTAGTCAACGTGGGCAGCCGCTGTATTTGACACGGCAAGGCCGGCACGCTTAACAAAAAAATAATCTCAACCATGCGTTTGAGATTGAGAGAGGCTGGCGATTGCAAATATGCCGGCAAGTCCTACGACTGCGATGACGATGACATTGATGTTTGCCCCAATGTTGTTTGCACGATAAATGATTGGTTTGCCATCGCAGTGGTTTGTATTGTTGGCAGTCGCACAGCAAGAGCCCACCCAGAAAAATAATTGCTTGAGAACAAATATGGAATGTTGGTTCTTTGAGCCATCCACCACGGGTGGTGTGAGCTGTAACCCTCGCCCCATCGTGACTGGAGGGAAAAACCACGCTCTGTATATTTATGCCGCCTGCTGAGCTGCGTGACCAAATATTAAGTGACTGATAGATGAATTTCCACGCTAGCTTCCTGATAAAAAAATATACAAATAATGCACGCGTTTTTTTCGATGAATGACGGTAGTAAGAGCACATTTAAAAGATATACACAATTATCAAACACAATGCATTGTGTACATGTGCATCACCCTTTAAAGCTGTCATATAGCTCGATCAAATGATGGGATAATGAAGAACTAAAATGTGGGTGAGGTGGCTCAATATATGCGGTGACAAGTCAGCATTTGGCCAACTTCTGTCATTGACCAGTGTGACGCTGTGGGGCATCACAGACATCCTACATCAGCAAATTGGACATCGAAGACCCTGTTCTGTTGTTTGTAAGAGTCCCAATTGTTGTGCCCCAGATTCCAAATTTTCCCGATGCAGTTCCCAGGTTTCCCAGGTCTCTTAATTTGGTTTTAATTATTTAAGACGTGTATTACATTAAAATTATACAATCCGAGAGAGGAAAATCCAATTTAAATATACAATTACATTCAATGTCAGTAACCTTCGCACAGCTAAATATTACTCGCTAATTTCATCTAACAACAAAAAGGAAATAGCATTTTTTATTTATTTACCCAGGCAAAAGGCTGAGTCTCAAGCCTCGTTTTCAGGAGGGTCCTGCATTGGGATATTTGGCGAGTCCAGTAATGGCCTTTTGGCTTCATGTGGCAGGAAGCTTCAAAATCCGGAGGAAACCCACTACGCATGCAGGGGGAGTTGAGACACCCAAGGCTCCACACACATAGATTCAAGATAATCCATTTGTTGTCGTGCCATATCCTGACCACCTTGCAATCCCTCATCCAAGTAATAGCCGGGCTCAACTTTGCTCAGCTTCGGACAAGATCAAGTGCATTCAGGTTGATTTGGCTGTGATTTGAGAATAGCAAACAATACATCATGGCAAAGGGAGCCAGGCAGTACATGGGTTAAAGTATTAGGATTATTGCCATTAAACATAATTGGAGACAGGGACTCCGTGGTGGCAAGATATTAACTACCTCGCCTGGTATGCAGGAGGTTGTGGGTTCTACCCTGACCCTTAAGCCTATATATTTGGAGTTTGCGTGTTCTCTCTCCCCACGGTAGCATGGATTTCTCTCCGGGTCCTCCGGTTTTTCCATCCACATTTAGATGCATGTGTTTAGATTATTTGACTGCTATAAATGTCCACATTATAAGCCACTTAATTGCGCTATCATTTGTGGCCAGGTCGCTTATGAAAAAGAGCTGTATAGCTCAGTGAGCCTTACCTGGATAAATAAATAAAAATAGTTAGTAGTTAAACAAGTGTTGAAGACATTATATTTCGAACATTAATAGTTAAATGTGTTGATGCCATTTTATTTTTAATAAACACAGCTCGAGTTGGGAAATTGAGAGGACTCCGTTTGAGGCGACATCTTTCATCTTCCCTTTGTTGTAGGATTCGTTTGACCCTATCGGCAATTTAAAAATTACATGTTGCATCCTTTGATATTAAATTGCTGAAAAATTACCGGAATATGCCTCGCATTCAAGCAACTTTGTTTTACTTCCTCTCGTTATCGTGCGGGAAAAGAAAGAGCGTGTCGTAGAAATAAGCGATCGGCCGGAAGGTTATGAATATAATGAGGGGGGGGGGGGGTTGAAGGGAACATATGAGTTTGATTTAAAATATAAAATTAGGGTCACATCACGAGGAGGGAAGACAATGAAGAGCTTTGAGGTGTCATTAGTTTACCATTAGGCATGATTGTCATTTTCATAGATGTTCGCACCGAGCAGAAAATTAATTGAAAACATTTATTCAACCAGAACAGGTGCTCGGGCTGCGTGGTGGATATGTTTATAAATGTCAGCGCTCGCAGTGTTACCTGTCAAAGTGTCATCTTCGTTGTGTTTTTATGAAAAGTCTTTCCGAACGTGTTTTGTAATAACAATGTCGTAATGCTTTCCTGTGGATCGAATTGGCCCTGTCATAGGAATGTTGAATTTCCGTCAATCGCCAGTAGAGAAGAGGAGGAGACTGAAATAATTTGTTACCTACATTGCCTATATTTGAAATTTTCAGTATATTAGATAAAATGTTGAGTTAATATGTTTTGTAACCGAATATGATTGAAATACATTTTAGGTTGCGGTGCGAGGCAATACAATAACAATGGGGTGATCCTTTGTTGATGTTCACTACGCAGAGGTTACATTTCGTTGAAAGGCATTTTACTCTTCGCACTTGATGCCATTAAACATTGATGCGGCGGCAGGGTCTTCAGGAATGTTATAGAATACGCAGGAACGGCGAGGGCTCGGAGAAAAACACTGCTGCTTTTTTATGGCTCGCGATGTTCCTGTGGGGGGGCGGATGGTGTGGGGTGGGGGGGATGGTGGTGGTGGGGGTATAGCAGATTGTGGCAGCGGGTATTAAAAGAATTGGGAGTCAATATAAAATGTAATTGGAAAACACAGCAGCCTGGGCAATTGGCTAAAAAAAAAAATGTCATCCGATTATTTGCAGCACATTGCAACATAAAAAGAATACAAATGCACATTATGTTTAAAGGTATTTTAAATAAAATAAAAATTATGGAAATGACACCGTGTGCAATTTATAAAACCGCAACTGATCTTTGGGTAAAAGTGCTACGGCTATATGATCAATTTCAATGCTGTTTGCCAGTCGCAGGCGTGGAGGGGGATGGAGACTGTGGTCTGTACCATGACCACAATTGGAACGTGATTTTCATGTTGGATTCTGCAAATTGGGGAGTGTGTTTTGGCGATGGTTTGGCCACAGCGGCCACGTTATTATTGCCAGGGTGCTGGGCAGTGTCTGGGCCCGTCACGTCCAATTACGGTGACATTGCCGCAACATGACGGCCCCTCATTATCTCGCGTCGTGGCGCCTGGCGGCCTCCTCTGAGCCTGCTGGCGATTTTCCGTTTAACCACATCCTCGCGTTTTATACCGCCCCGACACAACTGGCGATGGCTTCAGCGCAAAAACTAAAACCAACGAGGCGAATGTAGGAACAAAAATAAGCAAGTCAAGGGAGGTGTAAATATATATTTCGTTCTAAAATATTAACGTTTTTGTTTCCCGAGACAAAATGTCTTGCAAAACAATAATAATAATGCCAAGTATGATATAATTGTGCCATACTTAGTAATTGTTATTTATTCATTCAGGGTGAGTGCATGGCACTCTGTATTCATATTTTTTTTATTTTAACAACCCAATACTTCATTCGTTGCTAATACAAACATTGGTAGTCAGTGAATTGTTGTCATGAAGGATGATTGTGTTAAAGATTTGCAATACGTCCTAATCTTAGCAATCAGAGGAACAACATTTGGGATGTAAATGTTTTAATAATAATAATTATGATTATATAAAAAAAGATCAGCTTGTACAGATAATCTAGCTGAAATATTAATGCAGCCCTACATCTCTGTGTGAAGTTTTATTTGCGTGGACAGACATTGTCAAATTAGTTCTTTATGCCCCCTCCAGCTATGCAATAGCTTATTTCTTCGAGGTCAAGTTGAGGTTAGTTTTAACGCAACTGCATGTAATATAAAAAAAATAATTCCATAAAGAACGCATCAAAGCATAGAAATGCTATGGAAATATTATTGATAATAGCAGTAATGTTATTGCCACAGATTATCGATGGCATAGCAAACACAATCGTAAAGGTTTTTTTTTTAATAGACACCTTGTGTTTTTCACGTTTTAAATCGGTAAGTGAATTTTCTCGTGCTTTGTAAAATTACTGTGAAAACACAAACCCTCCACTGACTGATTAACGGAGGGTTTGTTAATGGTTTTGAGCAGTATCTTGTCACTAAAATACCAAGGCCCATTGATTTACCATTGGGATATGTTACCAATTAGTGAATATAAAGAAGCCCAATGGTTCTTGAAAAACTAATAAACGGTAGCGAGTACGTGAAATTTAATTTTTGCCCTGACTAAATTTCGTGGAGGTTACCTGCGTATCAATAAATGTAAATCTGAACTTCACTGCTTCGAGGCATTTCATCATCTTGTCTAATATCGTAACGCAATGCTGGCCCGAGTCCTCGTGAATGTGACCGCATACGTATGCCCAGCGGTGCTCATCAAGAAATCGAATTCTCACCTCGAAATATTCAATCAAAAACGCATTTTTTATATTCAATTCTAAAAAAATTATATATCGAGTGCAATCGTGAACAACAGCCGTATCAGACATGAGTACGCCTAATCGGCAAACTCATTGGTTCACTGCAGTTCAAAGACTCAGTCCCTACAAGGCGTGTGGTGAAGTTAAGAGATGTTCACGTGCTCGGCATTTGAAGGCCCGAAGACCAGAATCGGTGATTTCGCCGACAATGTGTTTGTTTCAGGGAGGCAGCTCCAATATCTCCGGACAGCGGAGTGAAGTGGAGCTTCTGTCGAGGGAGAAATGTTCTGGCGACTGGGGGGCTAAGGTGTGGCATCGTGCAGTGAAAGGAGGGGGGGGGGGATCGTTTTGTATTGAAGGTCACGGCCAGAATAGGTGAACAGAGACAAGACAACCCGTGGGGGTTTACGTTGGTTGTAGAAGTAGAACTCTTTAGAAGTAAACGTCGAATACGGGATGTAATAAGACTCGACAGACATTTGTGCCATGAAGTTAATTGGCCCGGAATGGTTTCGGGGTCAGTCGTCCCGTTGTCTCGGAGACAAACGAAGGAGCGACTTGAATTTCCTCTCCGCGGACGGTCGTGACAAGACGCCTAAGTCCATCTGCATGTTTCCAGCTTGGAAACGGTCACGTCCAGCGGTTTGTGCACTCTCTCTCGCTGTTTCTTCCATGGGAACAATTAGTTTTGTGCTCCCACATGACATTTCAGCCTGAATGTCGGCGCTTGGTTTCAGATGAACAGCCTCTCGAGCTGATTAGGTCCGTTAGTTTATGGTATTTTTTGGAAAATTATTTATTTACGTTAATTGAAACCCGCTAAAGCGTATTTGGTAAAGTAATATTATTATTGCTGTACAGGAGAAGACAAAGTGTTTGTAATTTGGTAGGTAATGCAGTTTATTGAAATTTAAAATTGTATCCCTGGTGATTGTCATCGTGCCTTGTCTGCTTTTCCATTAACTTTTATTCTGCACAAATCTTAAACCAATTAAAAGCTGACTGATCTGAAGGTCACCTTGGCCACGATTTAACACGAAGCATTAATTATGCCGAAAATGAAATCATTACGCTTCTGTTTGCATTGCTCCGATAAGGATTTGTAATACATTATTTTTGTTAGGGGGCCAGGTATCCGTGTAACAAATATTTTTTCATGAGTTGTAATTAAATTATGCGGCCTTGCCTGTTGGGGGTCAAGGAGATGCTTATTAATATTTAAAGGATTAGAGAGCATTCCTGGGCCACCTTTCATCAGAAGCTTCATCTGTTTGTCTCCAGCAAAGCAATAAAAGGGGGAAAGTAATATAAGTGAGCCACCATTTGGCCGGACCTTAATTTTATAATTCGTTTTTAAGCCCGGCGGGCAGAGCTGCGCTCAAAAGACAGCGGCGCAAATCGTACAATTTACCTAAACAAGAATCTAACAGCAGACGACAGGCACCAGCTCAAGACTGCTCGGACATCGGCGTGCCCACGGGGGAGGAGACGATGATGGGGAAGGACACGGGGCAAGGGGAGAAGACAAGAGGAGACGGAAGATGGGGCGGGGGGGAAGACAGCGTTGTTCGCTCGCGCGTTCACTCACTATGAGCGGGGTGTCACGCGTGGTGGAGCGGGCCTTGCGCGTGGTGGTGGTGGACAGCGTGGTGGTCGTCTCCATGATGGTGGTGGACATCTCGGTGGGCATGGCCGTGACGGCGGTCTCGGTGGACGCGAGTGAGGGCAGCTCGCCCACCATGCGCACGTTACCCTGGACCCGCACGTTGGGGTCTCCCTCCGCCGCCATGTTGAGCACCTTGAGGCCGTTGTAGTAGAGGCCCGAGAGCTGGCCCTGGAAGGGCCGCTCGCCCTCTTTGCTTCCGATGGATATCGCAGCCTGGCTGTTGAATATCGTCAGCTGCCGCCCTGCAAGAGGAAAAGGGTGAATCCGACTTAAGGACTCGCCGGCTTTGAAAGCGTAGAGTCGACGGCAGATAAATATGCCTCTCCGATGCGTATTCGGGTTGTACCACATGTCGTTCCGGGGCATGATGTCCAACGTTTTTAACCACCTACTTTTGCGTTTCTTCAGTGTTTACCCACATGCTGAGAGCTTCCTCAGGATCTGAACTTGGTTCTTGAAGAAGCCCCCAGCACGTGTAGAGAAGAATTGGACATCATGCTAAAACAACACATGGTACAACTCGAAAGCACATCGGAAAGCTGGCAGTATTTTTGTATTAGCTGCATTGCACAGTGCATTGTATGTATGTATGTAATGCATGTTTATATGTATGTATGCATGCACGTGTGTATGCGATGTTATGGAGCTCAAAGCTGTATGTAAAGAACTATGAAGTTAATGAACATGCTGTATTTACTGGATAACAAGGATTTGTGACAAAAAACCAATGGTTTTTAACATTTAATGTTTCTGATTATCGGTTGAAACATTTACGAGTATGGGTTAAACATGACATTACGCTGCAACTAAAATATTCTTTTACGGTGCATAAAACATGCGATGACATTTATGTTTTTGTTAAAGGGACTTTTAAATGGTTTATCATATTAGTTTTAATATATTTTTTATCATATTTTTTTCATTTTCTAAACGAAGTTTGTTTAATTAAAAGTCGAAGCGAAAAAGTTTACCTAATTTAGTGTAAACTAAAATAATTTATATGCAATTTCTTTCTTTTATGTAACATTTATATTCATTTAGTTTTTTTTAAATTAATTTAATGTAGTCCCTTTAACACAATGTTTGACTTCACAAGTTGTTTTGTAATGGTTACATTCAAAAATTAATGCATGATATGAAAAACAAAAAGTGAATTAAATGGTCAAAAAGAAAAGGCCCCCCAAAAAAAGTCACAACATCTACAGTTTGATTTCAAACTGACGGTGATTTATCCATGCCGAATGAATTTAGAGCCATGAAGCTGTTAATATTTCATGCCTCGCTCGCAGATGCTGGACAAAAAAAACAGATGTCGGAAAAGAAAGGAACATTGTATAATTATATAAACAAAGGAGATGCGTTCATGTTTGAGTTGAAATACAAAAAAAGACGGGGTGGTTTAATGTTTAGAGGATGGTTAGCAGGTTTTTGCGTGGACAGTTTTTTTTGTTGTCGTTCCATTTTAATTGCAGATGTTACCTTTATCAAGCAGCCAATCGTCCACCACTCGACCAAGTCTGGGTGGAATGCGAGACCTAGCGATCGTCAGCCGATCGCTATCACTGTTCCCTTCAGGTTTAATAAAGAGACAATTAGATTAAGTTACACCATTTAAAACAGACTCTTTAAAAAAAATACACGTAACACGTTAAAGGTTAGTGAAGCAACAGACCGCTATTTTAGTACTCGGAACTTGTGTTTTTTTTAAACGAACTTAAGCTTGTTAATGTTTTCAATTCGCACACCGACCTACCAATTCACACAGGTTTAAACATTTAGGTGAGAGGTGCTCATTGATTTTTTTTTAACAATACTCTTAATTCATTGAAGATATATGTTAAACCTCACACTTTTAAATGACTGTGCAAATTAGGTTTGGCTTAAAAGACATAGCGTTAGACATTAAAACATTTTTAATGAGCTAACATTTTTACTTGCTTTTAAAGTGTTAGTGCACTAAATGGCTTTAGTTATCATGTAACAAGATATTTTATTTTTTATATATATCTATCGAAAAAAAATTGCACACATTTGTAAGGTCAACGGTACCTAACTAATGCATTGAGAGAGTTGCATGCATTACAAAAAGCCTAATTTGTCCCAAGCCATTTGTATTATTTATTGCTTAACATTCAAATACAGATTATATATTTCACAACGGCAAGAATGCATGCGCACATTTAGCGCACACGTCCGTACACATGCGTGCACACGCGCACACACCAATACAGGCACTGGCATGGTTTGGCAGGATGTGTGCTTAGTGGACGGTACATCTCGGTGACACCGAACAATGAACCTAGCACAATCATTTTTATTCCACGTCCATCAGTGGGATGAAGGGAGCTTTTTTGGGAGATCCATAATCTTTTGTGGTGACCTTTGGTTCAGAGCCTCGTCACAAGGAAAGGAAAGGAAAAGTCAAATTTGGCATAATTTTGAAGGATAAATGGTGGATTGGTCATAGTCCTCAAAGACAATTTAATATTTGCGAATTGACTCATGATGAAAGATTCTTGAGTGAATGATGGATGGCAGATCGTCGTGGTGAGTGGTGCTAGCTGGTGCTTGTTCATTGGCATTAGCCCGCTGTGTGTACTGGGCTGACGCAAATTCAGTGCCATTAACTCATTGCAATCTAGGGTGAAGGCCATCACGAGTACATCGGCTTAATTTGAAAGGTACAGCGGTGGCATAGGAGGACAGGGCACGATCAACAAAGCCACCTACTTACACCGGGTCTTCAAATAAATTGATACGTGACCTCTTCAAAACAAAATATTCAACAGAAATTACAACAGTGTTGCTATGAGGCACACTGCACAATTTTGCCTGAGGAAAATTCAGATCTTTGGATTTGAGTAAAACTGCTATATTATCTTGGGGGATCATTTTTGTTTTACACCATTTGCTTTGGCCAAGGTATGAATCGTTCAATGAATTGTACACACTGTGTTTGGTTTTTGAAAAGCCTAAGAAGGCAGATTATCAACGACGATAGGCTGGCGCTTTGTACAAAAATAATAATCAGTCACCGTGCAGAATCTGCAAGTGTATCTGTTCCCTTATCTCTCCATTAAATGCTTTGTAAGTGTAAAGAAGAGATAAACCCTGCCATTCGATTCCTTTCATGCAGGACCTTGTCAATGCTATCAGCTCCGTTTCTGCCCATGTCCTACTGACCTCTCATTCTAACCCCTCGACACTTTCATTTAAAAAAGCAGCAGAAATACAGAACCGTCAAAATGAATTTTATTTTTTATTATTCAGGGTGCCGTTTCATCACTTTGTCTTATGAGCTACTTTTTGTCTTATGAGCATGTGCTGCCAATGGAAGCTTCGTGGAGTTCACTTTGAGGAAATCTTTGGGAAATGTCGAATCAAATGACATGAAAATACTTACTTGTGTTCACATCGTTGTGTTACTTAATGTGGTACTTTGTACCTTGCCGCAGTTATCTTCATATTGAGGTTGATGTGTCATTTATAATTGGGCTTTCAAAGCTAACGTCCCATTTTGAAAAGAATGTTTCCATCCTTTGTTTACAAGCCATTTTTATAATTTGACTGTTTGAACTTTCAAATTAACAAGACGATGTCGCGCTCTTTAATCGCGCACAACTTGCTCGGATTTGATAGTGTGTCAAAATAATGTGACTGGGGGGGGGGGGGGGAAGTCCACACAAATTAGCGTGGATTTAGAAATGCTAATACCCAGGCGTTTATAAGTCATGCCAAAAGTATAAAAAGGGCTCATGAATATTTTAAATTTTTTGAAGAAATAAAATCATTCAGCACAAAATAAGTCAACTTGGAGAGTGAATTGGTTTTTAAATGATTTGCCAATTTGAAAAAACGAAATTACTTTTCTCAAAGACCCCCCTGCCCCCCCCCCCCCCCACTGAGTGAACCCTATTGAATGGATGAAGCCTTGGCATTGAAATTGGGCCGGCCAGCCCCTAAAGCGGCTGCTGAACATGTGGTTAAAAAAGTTATGCGCATGCTTAAACAAGTATAACCCGTAAAAACTAAGTTTTTCACTATAAATCCTTTATATGCGTGGCGGCTAGAGTCCTCTCGTCCTCTGGCTTGAGATGGCTGCCACCTATGGGTCAGATGATTGTCTGCCAGTATTAAGCAATTGGTAATTAAATATTTAATTTATTTTCCCTAAACAGTGTAAAATTTTGGGGAAAAAAATTCACGAACATTAATTGTTTCGCACAACGAGTCTGTGTGCACAATGTCAGCTCGATTGGATCATGGGAAGTGGGTTAAAAAACGACCGAAAGATTTGCACGGTCATAAGCAAGCACGCAAGCATGCAAGCAATCGAACTTAATATTAAGGATTTTAAAAAAGATCATGGTCGATGAGCACAGGCTCACATATGGCAAGCGGTCAGCAACAAACGGCACTATTGATTTGAAAGTTTTTTTTGGGTTAGATGTCTTGAGTATATAAATGTGTCGTTAACCCACCACCCGGCAGAGCCAATCAGCAAAGCTTGTAACGTAAACAAAACGCGCCAATTGGTTACTACTTCAGCCCGCCGGTGTGTTGGAGAGTAAATCCACAACATTTACAATTTGACTACAATGTTTTTTGCTGGTAATTTCATCCAGCATCATCGGGCGATTTTTGCCAGAATAATATTGGTCGTGAAAGCCTATGTGTCAAACTAACTAACAGCACTAATTCATATTGAATGTGTAATCGAAATGCATGAACGAGTCTTTTTTTTACGAGCAAGGCTATAATGACTTGGTGTGGACGAGATCTATCAGTGTTGTTTTATCAACTCCCTATCGCTTACGGTGTATGCGAGCTGCTGTTTGCGGATGCATCTTTATCAGCCATTTACATTCACTTGTCTATAACACAATTTTCACGAAAGCACTCCTAGTTGGGGCGCCACAGTGGTGAGATGTTAACTACCTCGCCTAGTATACAGGAGGTCGTGGGTTCGGTCCAGACCCTGACGCCTGCTGTATCGTTGGAGTTTGCATGTTCTCCCTGTTGTCACGTGGATTTTTCTCCTGGTCCCCTCTGGATTTTCCCTCCACATTTAGAAGCAACATGCGTTTAGAGTATTTGGCTGCTATAAATTTCCACATGATAGGCCACTTGATTGAGTTATCATGTGTGGCCAGATCGCTTCTGAAAAAGAGCAATATATATATATATAGCTCAGTGTGCCTTACCTGGTAAAAAAAATAAAAAGTTTAGTTTATAGTTTCTAGAGGATGCACTTCAGCATACAAGCCCAGTCTGAGGAATTTTCTCCCGCACCATAAGATTTTATTGTAATTTTTCTCGGTGAAGCGTCTCAGGTCCTCGTAAACCCAATCCCAGGGAGAGTGTTAATGAAGAGGCACATACACCAGTAACGGCGGCCGGTAGCCTGATTGCGAAACTGCCGATAAAATGGGAGGAGAACAAGGGGTTAACGGAGCGTCCGTGTTCTTATCAGCCGGCTCCAGTCCCCGTGTTTGTGAGCGTTGGCCTGTGGCAAATTCTACGGCAGAAAGGACCGGGTTTAAATACAAAAAAAAAACTCCGTGCACTTTTCTGTTGGGAGAGCTATCAGATTGAAACTTTTCCTCCAGCCCTTTATTTTTTTTTTATTTTGCCCAAGGCATTTATCCAATGTAGGCCACGAGAATTTTTGTATCTGTACGGGGAAAATAAACCAGTCTCCCAGTTTTTTATTTCTTCCTCCTCCCCTCTCTATCTTTCTTTTCTTCTTGGTCCACTATGTGCGTCTTTGTTGCACGTTCACATCTCTGAGATTAAACCGTATTTTCCTAAGGACTGTAATGGAATAATATCGGGCGAATGATAAAACACCCCTTGTGTTCAATAAGGGGATATTGGCATGTTTCAGCTGAGCCATATTCTATTTTTTCCCGTTACCTCCATTCTCGGAGCATATTGTATCGGTATTACTCTGCGCTGCTGCCACATTATGTCAGGAACGCTGCGTAATGAAGCACTGGATATGCGTGAGCTTCAGGCAAGAGGAATAGGAAAAAAATAAGTCGTTGTTGGTAGCAGCAGCAGCAGCAGCAGCCCTCCATATTTCCCCCGTCCTGTGCTGCACCCTGCAAGCTCCGTTCTCCACCATTTGTGTGTGTTTGTTGCTGCAGCGAAGCAAGCGAGAAACAGATTGATTTGGGCAGTTTAATGTATTTTCTTTTGCTCGAAGGAATAGTGATCTATTCATGTAGTCTCTGCAGAAATCTCTGCGGTTATCCTGTTTCCTCCTCCCTGCCCTCATTTGTGCTGTGCCTCCCCTCGCCTTTTATCTCTCGCGTTTATAAGTGGAGTTGGGTTGTTCACGTCTGCTGTTTTGAACTGTGTGTAAGCCAATTAAAACAAATACATATATGATTTAGCAGTGTACTTTCGACTCTACGGGTCTTTCGGTAAAGTCACGGAGATGGAAAAATCAAAAAAATAAAAATCACGACGTTTCGATCGCAACACAAGAAATCGTCTTCAGGTGAAGAAAACACAGTAGCAGAACTGCTGAGGCAGGAGAAATATAACGGGAGAGCTATTTATTTTCATTTAATTTCTAGTGGCCATTTATAATGTCATTGTTAAAAAAAAAATCATTTTGGACGGATGCCAAAACGTACTTAATAGTCGTATTGGTCTTGATATGCCTCATAATTTTTCACACACAAGGATTAATTGCGTTGGGACATTACAGTTTGATGCCGCGCTACATTTCATTTCGCACAACTCAATATCCGTACGCGTAGACCGGACACAGAGCGTGCTGTCTTTTGATCGACCATCATCTGCCATTCTCCTACCGCTGGTGAATGAAGAGCCTTCACTCTGCTTGTGTCATCACTTCTGCCACTGCAGAGCTGAAATCCAACTCTCTTGCGTGCACGCCCCGGTTGCATTGCTTCTCCTCACCATTTGATCATCACTTTCACCATAATCCTTTTTGGCTGCATTGATATATCTATCGAATTACCCCTTGCACAAGGCTTGAAAGTAAATTTCTTTTGCGCATTCAGATTTACGAGCCGTTGCTGGCATGGTGAATTATAGCACGGGAAATAGTGTCCACTCCACACAGCTGCAATTGGATGTACTTTGATATAATTTGGGGCATGGGTCAAGGTACTCGCAAGTGCACAGAATCATTGTAATAAGGGTTCGTGTTTTTTTGTATTAACCGACCCATGCCTGTTCGTTTGCGGCAAAACTATGGAAAGTATATTTTTAGTTCTTTCGGTAAAGCCACGTAGAAGGGAAAGAACTAAGAATATGAATCCCTGCAGTCACGAAAGCTTTAAATCGAAATTTACTTTGGAAAGTATTTTGTAAACTAGTCCTGAAACGACTTCATCGCACCTCGAGATTTGGTGATTTGTCACATCTTCGTCGTGTAATTTCGATTCGGGAATGTATAACTTTGGTGACACTGCGGTTCAATTGTACCGCCAACAGTGATTGCAAGCAGTCACGTGGACTAATGACGTGCAAGAAATACGAATCCAAACATCCGCCCAGGTGGCTCAGTGGTAGAACGGGTGGCATCTCAACCGGAGGGTTGCGAGTTCAAGTCTTGGTCGGAGGTTGACTCAGCCCGTCATCTCTCCCTGGGTCGATTAAATACGTACCACGTTGCGGAGGAGTCTGCAGCGGTTGTCCTATGAAGAGACTCACGCCATCATAGGAATTTGTAATTTCCACCACTGGGCTCAGGGCTATAAACAGCAAGATGAGCACTGCCTCAAGTGCTCATTTGAGCAGCAAATCGCTACGACTTTCTCTTTGCTCATAGAAATCGTGTAATCATTTCCCAGTGCCTTATTCTGCGCATTGTCGCAAGCGGTAAGCATCGACTTCAATCGTCATGTCACCGTTGCCTATAGCCAACTGTGTGTGCCACAGCCAACACCATCGTTCACCGCTACGGTTCGTTGGGTAATTTACAGTGCCACAAACGAGCATATTCTCGCTATTTAAAGCACTCAAGACGGTGGCTTGTCTGCATGAAGGGTGAGCTCAGGGTGACAGCCCGTTGGGAGGTTGTATAACCCACGGATAATGAGCCACACGTGCGCGCTCCACACAGCGCGCGCATTTGAGTCGGTGGCTCCCTTTGCGCCGCTATTCTTGGCATTCTGTCAGGCAAAGTTTATTTGTTTTTTTTGGGGGGGTTCGTCTCTCTCAAACCAGTTCCCAAGTGATCAGGTCTTCCACAATAATGATGGCGCCGATTGGCAGCGAATTTGACATCGGTTTTAAATTGAGATTGAAAACTCATTTGTTTGTAATTGCTTTTTGTGTTTAGTTCGTGCCTTCCCCCTGCCGCACCTCTGATTAGCTCGGTTGGCTGCGTACGGTGTGAAAGAAGTCCAACATACACATGCACAGAATAAATAACATCTAGCTGTATATCCCGAAAAATCACATTGTTATACCGTACCGAAATTAAGACACATCCATTGGAAATTCTCCACATTATAATTTTTACACACAATAGTGAGTAAGCTACCTGGCTCTTAATAACACGCTCTGCGTCTAAAAGCACACAGCGTGTGTGTGTGTGCTATGGATGAGACTCGTGAAGGATGCTGCTGGGCAATTGGAGGGTAGCCACACACCCACAACAACAGGTCAGAAGAGCAATGCTCACAACAATGCTCGTTGGCACAGGTCAGAGCACAGGTGGTGTGTTTGGCAGTCATCTTAGACGGTCAATCCGGGCCTGTCCTGAGACCTCTTGCCAGCAAGCCTACGACACGCTACATGGCCTCAAAGGGCACCTAGCTTGGCACAAGTGCTGTGGTGACTTTTCGATTTAAAGCTTTCGTGACTGCAGGGATTCGTCTTCTTGGTTCTTTCGGTAAAGTCACGTAGAAGGGAAGTAATAAAATAATAAAAATAAAACATAATAAAATAATTCTCACGTTGTTTCGGCCACAACGCAAGAGGACGGCTGCTTGTGTTAATTTTTATTATTTTATTACTTCCCTTCTACGTCACGTTACCGAAAGAACCAAGAAGATGCTGTGGTGACGTCACCGTCACTCAAAACTTTTTTTTATTTGACCAGGCAAGGCTCACTGAGCTATACAGCTAATTTTCAGAAGCGACTTGGCCACAAATGATAGCGCAACGAAGTGGCTTATCAGGTGGACATTTATAGCAGACAAATACTTTAAACGCACATGGATTCTAAATGTGGAGGGAAAAAACCAGAGGACCTGGAGAAAAATCCACACGCCCACGAGAACATACACACTTCAAATATACAGCAGCAGGCGTCAGGGGTCACGATCAAACCCACGACCTTCTGCATACCAGGCGAGGAAGTTAACATCTCACCACCATTTAGTGGTAAATGGCGGCGGCGGCGGCGGTTGTTGTCGCCGACGTGTGCACCATATGCACTCGAATGTCCCAGGCCAGCCTGCACCATTGCCTAGTAACTGGCTATGCGCGTGTGCACGTGGTGGCGCCTGCTGGGCCGTGCGATGGCTAAAGTGGGGAGAGTGTGGCAAGCAGCTCGAGGCGATTGTCGTCCCACGTACCTGAAGGGGAGCGCTCTTTGACGGGAAGCTGGTCAAGCTGTAAGGTGGCGTTGCCTCCGCTGCGGGTGAACTTCACCACGTGGTACCGGCCGTCGTTTACCAGGGCGTCGTCCTCCGTTATCACCATGTCGTCCGTGCCCACGTTAAAAATCACGCCGACCTTGCCTTGCTCCTGTAAGGGGATAGAGTTTTCCGTGGTAATGTTGGGCGCAGGAGCCCTCGTCCCAACGATCCAGGAATATTGCGTAGAGTTTGGATTTGGGCACATTCTCAGAGGTGGGAGTTTGATGGAGCAAGTCCTGGAAGGAAGGATGTCGGGATGTAGACGCAAGAGGTGGATAAATAAAACAGCCGCCTGACGACCTGAAGAAAGGGTACAGGCAAATGAAGAAGAAAGGTCAAGATCAAAGGACAGAGGATGGAGAAGTTTGAGACCTGCCATTGGGTAAAGGACTTGGGAAAATAAATTTGGATATATACTCTAAATGTTTAAATATATTTTGGGTCTCATTTTTCTCCCAATTGTGTTCTTTGCAATGTCTTGTAAAATGATCCATTTGCAAATCTTGGAGAGCAGTGTGCAAGCCTGTGTGTCAGAGGCTGGTCTTGAAAGAGAATTTCACAGCATCTCTCCTGAAAAATACTTAGCCTCTTCACATTTGGTATTGCATACTCCCTCGCCCACTGCAATTATGCATGTGCGTTGAACTTATTTCCCACGTACGTAAATTGTTTGTTGCAGGACAGTGAATGCAATGTTTATTTTTTATATTTTTTCGAGCTGGAATTTTGCAATAATCATTGAAAAGCCAAATTTTGTATATTTATTATTATAACAAAAAATGTGTTATTTGTTTATCTGCCATCATTGGCGACTGGGCTGAGATCACCAACTCGCCGCCGTATTTGAGGGCCTGGTTTAATCACGGGTGCCTGCCTGGACTCAAGCCCAGGATTTGAGGAGTAACGGCTTAGCGCTCTGACCTCTGTGCCACCTGCCCAGAGCAGGGTAATCGGATATTAAATTCCTAACGAGGCAAGCTAATCAATGAAGAAATGAATCTACTGGCATTCGTGAATCAATTAATTAGCCAGTGCCCTTCATTTAACCAGGGGAGAGCCTATTAGGCATGCGATGATTCATCGATTCATCAACTCAGATCGTTCCTTATGCTCGCAACACGTGCATTGCATCGTGCACTTTCCAAGTAGTTATTTATATTTTAGGCAAATTAATGCAAATTATGTACGTATGTTGAACTTCTTTCACACCCTACGTAGCCAGCCGTGCTAATCAGAGGAGCGATTAGGGTAATGGAGTGAACAGAATTGTGCAAATTAGGCAACGAAAATAATGAGGATTGATACACGAAACAGGATGGAATGAACAAGACGAACATCAAATGGATTCTAGATTCCTGACAAATCATCGTATTGCTGGCAGAGGGTGAATTATCTCATGCCTCGAGCCCATGGATGTCTGCGTATAGAAGGCACAATTCAATCGATTGGTGAAACGAATGATGTTGCAAGGGTTATAATGTGAATTTTACATCTATTGGTACAATTTTGTATTTTTTTTCTGCCAGAAATTATTGAGTTTTGGCAGAAATAAAAATGTTAAATTCAGGCACACACTCGATCCAGCTGCCGAAACCATTCCACCTTTGGTCGCCTGTCGAGGCTGTCTATTATTGTATAATTTAGTTCATTGCCATGTACAGTTTATTCACTCCAGTGTAATGCTGTTTGTCTCTTCTCAAGAGCTGTCAGCAATCTCTCACGACTGGCCTTAGAATTATATGAGCCATGTCATCCATGCCTCCCCAGTGGCGATGTTTAAACACCGCACCAGGTACTCATTTATGGCTGAGCCGACCTATTGTAGGAACCAAACACGGTTCAGAAAATCGTCACTAGTGTCGTCAATAGGCAAAAGACAAAGCTCCCCGTATAGCCTTACCAGACTGTTGGGGCAAGTGCTGTTCGCGAGCAGCACCTATGAAGGCCGGCACGGCACACGAGGGGGTGGGTGGCCAAAACCACGCCCGGTCGCCTTTGTCTCCTCAGTTGCGATGTGTACACACCACACTAGATACTAATTTGAGGCTGAGTCGACCTAGGGGAGACCCAGGCCGGGTTCAGATAAATCGTCACTGGTGTTGGTGGCCGTGAGCGGGAATTGAACTGGGCAGGTTTATAGCGCAGCGCGCCAACCACCACACTGCCTGCGTCCCCACGGTGTCAATAGGCAACACTCTACAAACACACACATATTTAAGTGTCAGATCTCAATGGGCTATGCGTTTCTCACAAAGTCCGACATGTAGGTGTAACGTGTCATAACAGACACTCGATTATAGCGTGGTGAAAGAACGCTCTTAGCAAACCCTCAGAAACCCTGCAATAAAAAACAAATCTTTTCTCAACAGCTGTCATCAATGCTCTCGCTCCTAGGCCTGTTCCCCCCCTCCCTCCCTCCTCACCCAACACCCACATCTGGCAAAGACGCAAAACAACAAGACACATACACAGAGTCACGATCTTAACAACTCGCCAGATTGAACGCACACAACGCACGAACGTCCTTTGTGTGGTTTTTGTTCTAAAAACAGATTGGACACAATGAAAACCCGAGTTTGTAACGCACAAAAACCCGGTCCATGTAACGATTGCAGTGGCTCCGAGACACTCCATTTGCCACCATTAATTGGAATTTCTCACTGTCCAGGGATCCGTAGGTAATCCTCTACCAAGTACTCACTCTCGATCGTTACGGCTTATTGCTTACCATAATCCTGCAGCACAGAATCGCAAGGCATCCCGCAGGCCCACCTTTCGAGCCCTTCTTCAGCCGATCAATAGCCAATATGGTGAGTTAGAGCCTGTCGTTGGCTATCAAAGCCCACTTGAGCAACAGATTAGTGGAATTGTACCGCAAGAGAGAGAGAGAAAAATAAGAAAAATTGACGTCTGAATCAAATGTGTTGAGATGTTCCCTTCCCACGTCCGCTTGAACAGTTTAAGGTATATTGCTCTTTGCCATGGTAATGGTGCCTTGTGCATTCAAGTGATTACACCATTGGAACCTCATTTGCCAGTAAAAAATATGATAATTGTTTTTTTACCCTTCTATCTGGCAACAAAACTGACACCTTTTTTTTAACAAGGAGTCATGTTTGCATAGACCACAATACCTGCAGCCATAATGCAAACAAAAAACATAACGCACAGAGTTATGTTTTTTGTTTATATTTTCAGAGTTATGTTTTTTGTTTGCATTATGGCTGCAGGTATTGTGGTCTATGCAAACATGACACCTTGTAAAAAAAGGTGTCAGTTTTGTTGCCAGATAGAAGGTTAAAAAAACAATTATCATTCAAGTGATGTCGATGACGCGCTTTGGGCTTCACAGTCACGTGGCCGAGTGGGAAGCGCGTTCGTGACTCGCTGCGGAGCCTCGCGCTTGTGAGGCCCGGTGGTCGCCCTGGTTAATACTGCAGGCGCGATTAGCCAAGGGGGGCTACGCGCCGTCTGATTCACGGTGGGAGCTAAAGATCCTGTGACGTTATTTGAAAAAGAGAAGGTCAAGTGTGCTCACATGAGCGTCCAAAATTTTTTAATTTTTGTAAATTGCTTTGCAAATTACTTAATTGGGTGAAGCCACGCAGCAAAATCTCCCCGCCCCCCCCTCTCTCCCCCCGCTGTGAAACGACTGCAAACTATAATCGTCTTTGAACATAGCGCCTTTGTGATTGCCTTGCCCTATAGCAAGAATTACACGGATACCGAATGTACTAAATGGTTTGATGCATTGCTCCCAGAGCTTTGGGGTCAGGAGAGGCCAAATTTGCACGAGCGCTAATGACGATCACCTGAAAGTGCCGCTCCACGGCACGCGGTTGCTGGGTTCGCTCCCGCCAGGCTGTGACCCCGAGACGTGGGCGTTGACTCTCGGTTTACTAGCATTAGGCGTGCGTTGTGTGTGCGCGCGCATGAAAAAAAATACACACGTTCATGTTTCGCTTGCGAAGTAAATAGGCGAACGGCCGACTTGAACGCTTTAAACCGCTGCCTCTGTGTGACAAATCACAGCGCGAGTTTCCGTGCAGACATTTGCCTCTTTATTGCAGTCTGGGGCATGAATGATTTAAATGTTTTATGGCTGTGGGTGGAAATGGGGGAGGTGGACAGGGGCATTGCTCGGGTCAAGTGAATTAGTTTAGCTCTGTGCAGGGGCGCGCGCATCCCACGTCCTATCACACAATAGACGGTTGTTTGTTGCAGTCATGTTTGTGCACGCGTGTACTACCCCACATTCGCGTGTACGCAAAGCATATCTTGCGCTCACGTGGGCCTTGAAAGATTTCAATGTTTACTTGGTATTCGAGGTGCCGAAAGTACATATCGCACAATTTGTACTCCATGCACGCGGTCTATTTTTCGGTAATGGAATTATAGCATGGGACACCGAGCCTGATAATGACGGCATTTAACATTGGCAGCATGTGGGCTTTTAGAGGTTCTGTTCTCTCTACAGCAGGATGGTGTGACGCATAAAGGGGGCCATTGGTAATTTGTCCGCGTTGCTGCTGTAATTATGTTTCCATGGAATCGGCCATCGTTTTCAAGAATAATAATATGCAGCTTTTATTGATCCACTGTTGGATGAAGTCAGTCATGAGTATTGGTCAGTGTGGGTTGGTGAAGGCGAGGGGGGAGGGGGGTTTAAATGTCCTACTGGACATTTGTGAAAAATAGCTTGATAGTTCATCGGATTCCTTCAGTATAAATACATATTTTTATTCTAAATGTCACTTGCTACTGGTGTTAACCATGGCTAGCCCAACGCGTTTACAGCGCACAGCGCTAACAGCTGCACCACCTCTCCCTCCAATGTCTCAATGTAAAAATAACATTCGATGCCATTCGTCAGTTTTCACAATGCGGATCATTCAACTGCATTTATAAAATATATGCAAGTTAAAATAAAATGCTTAAGCATCAGAACCAAGAATATGAAGAGTGTGAGGCCAAATGCTGTGTTCTGCAGGGCACATTGCTAATTCCAGCAGCATAGAACCTCAGCGGTCTAGTGCAAGACTCTCACAGATGGGGAGATGATGGTCCATCTGCCCTCGCAGGATAAATGTTTTTCCACCACTGGCTGCCTGCGATTTTAAGTCTCATCTTTACCATTTCAGAGAGAGGTTGTGCCTCCTGTTAAGATAAATATATATAAACTGGCGCAGACAGTTACCCCCGACAAATGGAAGTTTCTGTGCACGAATTTTTTGTTATTTTATTTCTACGTGGCTTTACCGAAATAAACAAATAGTGATTTCTGTGCATGGTTTGTCACCGATTGAGGCTGATTGCAGATACGACGTGCAATTGTACATGGCAGAGTAAACCAAAAGCCATTTGCCCACAGTACAGTATTGCATTAGTCTTTCAAGGGCAGCAAACAAGAGGGTGGTCAGGTGTTTGCAGGGCCAGAGCACTGAGCTAGCACCACTGAGAACCTGGCGAGATATTAACTACCTCGCCTGGTATACAGGAGGTCATGGGTTCGATCCTGACCCTGACGTCTGCTGTGTAGTTGGAGTCTGCGTGTTCTTCCCGTGGTCGTGTGGATTTTTCTCGGGGTTCTCCGGTTTCTCCCTCCGCATTCATAAACACGCGTTTAGGGTATTTGCGCTGCTAGAAATGTCGACGTGATAAGCCACTTCGTTGGGCTATCATTTGCGATGGCCAGGTTGCTTCCGAAAAAAGAGTTATATAGCTCATTGAGCCTTACCTGGTAAAATGTTAAAATATGTTTTCATTTATTTTAGAATCGAGGTCGCCAACCGTGATTAAACCGCGTTCTTGACATGTTATTTTTTGCCATTTAACTTAACAAAATTAAAGATGTGAGAATTAAAAAAACCCACATGAATGTCAGTTTTCTTTTGCTGACATGGCAGGTCGAAAAGTATTGCATCCGCCCCCCCCCCCCCTTTGATGTGGATGCAAGAGGTCACTCGAAAGGATCTCGGTAGTAGTTCTGCGATACATCCTTCCACAGGCTGATGCAGTGCTCTGCCAGGGTTCTGAATGCACGTGCCCTTCTCATGACGTGACACTCACGGCACAATTGGAAGAAATAATGTTGGGGGGGTGGGGAAAAAGACCAGAAAATAAATGGGGGATGCGGCCTTGAGCATCTTTTCCCGTGCGCAGTCGCTATACCAACTATTGCCCACAAGATTTAGCTTTCACCTGCAATCGGCGATTGACGATGAAGGAGCTGCTTATTTGTTAGACACAACACTGTCAGCTGTGTCACTCAGTGCACACAGAACACGGAGCTTTACATAACCACCCAATTGTCTCTTTTTAAGCTTTTAATACACACTTGCATCGCTGCATTGAAATTATAAAAGCGATAGTATACTAGGTTTCCTCCAGACATTTGTATTTTTGGAAAGTGCAGCTTTTAAATATTGTTGCATTAATTCTAGATTTTAGGCTTTCGTGACTGCAAGGATTCATACTCTTTGGTTTTTTCGGTAAAGTCACGTAGGTAAAAAAAATATTAATAAAATAAATGAAAACAACTAAATTAAATCACGACGTTTCGGAAGCAACACAAGCTTCCGTCTTCAGGTGGAACACTGTAGTAATTTTGCTGTGGCGTGTTCCACCTGAAGACGGAGGCTTGTGTTGCTTCTGAAACGTCGTGATTTAATTTAGTTGTTTTCATTTATTTTATTAATATTTTTTTACCTACGTGACTTTACCGAAAAAACCAAGAGTATTTTGCATTATTTCCTACTTTAAATGTTTATCGTTGTCTACATAACAGTTGTGGGAGAAATATATTTTAAAAATTAAGTTTCTCTGACCGTTAACGGGAAACATTCTGTTTGGCGAGCACAGAAGGGGGGGGGGAGGGCTTAATGGCGGTGGGCAGAGGCAGCAGTGTTTTGCTTTTGCATGCAGTGGCGATAAAGCGGGGAAACGCGAACATGACCTTTGCCTATCAATATTGGAGGCCAGTTTGCCGTCATATTTGGTGTGCGAGCACCCTGCGCTGCTGGGCAGACCTTTACCGTCACCTGCACTTCCGTCGCGTGTGTGTTCTTGAAATGGAAGGAGGCTCACATCTGGAGGTAATTACCAGCGGCAGCTTTGCTTGGTAAAAAAAAAAGGCCACACTCGGAAGAATTGGAAAATTAGAATTTGATTTTAAGCCACACGTCGTGACGTCGAGCCCCCCGCTGCCCCCCCCCCCCTTGCCTCTGGCTACACAACAATACTGCCTCGAGGTAAATCAATGTTTATGGCCACTGGGAGAATTGGGTTTTTCGTCATGACTGGTTGCAGGCAAAAAAAAAATCCCAACAGTGCCGCCTTAATTATTAGGGTAATGGCAATGTAGGAAGCTGTTCAATACACGTTCCATTTTAAAATGTGTCATTATGTGCTGTAATGAAACGTTTTACTTCTGTGCTTTAAGTGATCTCACGAACAAATAATGTTAGTAATTTCTTGCGTATTTGATATTCTTGGCGCCTATTTCGTATATATAATAAAAATAACGGTCCCTTTTATAATTCTTTTTTTGCTCCTATGCTGACATTTGCACAAATACAAGGAATAACGGGAATTGAATTCTAAAGCAATATAAAATGATTTCCTGTCAGTCTTGAGAAACCACCAATCATTGTAAAATCTCACGGTTGACATTTATTTATCCTAAGTTTGGAGAATAGGTGGGGTTTTTTTTTCCTTCAGGTTCTGTCTTCAGGATTATGTTAAAATGAACACCTACTCTTGAAACACCGCAATGGCATAAGCACCGTGTTGGGCTTGACACGGAGAAGCCCTCTGGTGTTGGCTAAATTTCAAGTAAAGCACGTGGGAAAATGAAATGTTTTCATCAAAAGGCATCAACGCAAAATCCCATCCCCACCCCACCACCTCAATTCCTTGCAATGCCCTCTGCGAGTACATGTAAGACGTCTGCTCTGGCACCTGGCCTTCAAAAAGTGCGGCTTTAAAAATAATCAAAAATCGGGAAAGTATCATAACAGACGGAGATATTTTCCAGTCGATGGAGATTTTGATTCATGAGGAGAAAAAAAAAAAGCCCCGTTGGCTGTGTTAGGAATATGTCCTGTGGCGTCGGTGCAAGAACATAGAGGCGGGCGAGTGCTGAGGGGGCGACCTGTTATCCCTCGCACCACCCCAAAGCGGTGCTTGCAACAAATAAATATAATTGACTGAAGAGAGAGCTGGAGAGAGAAAATCATTGCGATTGATTATCGGTGACATTTCAGGGTCCAGAAACACTCGTGTATTGAGACGCCGTAAAATACAAAATCATATCGTATTGTATTGTTCCGAGCACTTAAGTGTTTGGCTCATGTTTGGATCCTTTCGGGCGCTGCGTGTTTCAAAGTTTAACACCGGCAAGGTGTCACAATGGCAGCTGGCTGTTTCGCAGGCCTTTACGTGAAAATTGGAACTGTTGTGAAAGACGTTCGCGGCGATTTAGCTAATTTATTTACACTTGACATTGCGGCCGTCCTAACAGATGTTTGCCTGCCGCCGGGTACGTATTTAAAGAAGAGGGCTGGGTGGGACGGGGCTGTTTCGTTTCGCGCTTAAACCTGGCTATCCATCACGCGTGGCAACGCGGCACCGGTAAACATTTCTTAGTTACTGGAATTTGTGGGTTGGTGGGGGGGGGGCTGCGAGGGCTCAATGAGGACGATTACTCAAATGCATTTAGTGCTACGAGAAAGGTGAAATGAAGGGACAGGTCCAAATAACATGGAACAAAAACGGATTTCGTGACTGTAATTCAAATTGATGCAACTGCCCAGTGGGGGGGAGAACTGCCTCAACGCGCAACTCTCGACCAGTGCTGCACCTGCACGGGGGAGCTTGCCTCAATCCGCCGGGGGAGGCAATCGGCACAATCTCCCGTCGGAGGAGCGGTGCTTGCCTTTGTGCGACCGGGTGTGACGGCTAACGTGCTGGTCCATCAAATGGCAACAATCGTGTCCGATCGGGCACTTGCTTATGTAACGCGAAAGCGGTTTGGATTTGGAGAGCGTCGAAATGCGACCGCATATTGAAGATGACCGCACTCCAGAAGGGACGTGTGAGCATCAGGATAATTTGAAGAGGAATATATATTTTTTCCTCTCATCCCCAAATTGTTTGTATGTATGCATGTTTGAACTTCTTTCGCACCGGACGTAGCCAACCGCGCTAATCGGAGGTGCTGGGGAAGGACAATAAACTAAACACAAAAAGCAGTTCTCAAGAAATATTTTTCAATATAGACGATTTAAAAGTGCTTAGCTCCAGTGGCTTCCTAATATCGGAAGGAAGAGCGTTTTGTGTTCGAGAATGTTTGTATGTACGCATGTTGAACTTCTTTCGCACCAGACGTAGCCAACCATGCTAATCGAAGGTGCTGGGGAAGGACAATAAACTAAACACAAAAAGCAGTTCTCAAGAAATACTTTTCATTATAAACGATTTAAAAGTGCCAAGCTCCAGTGGCTTCCTAATATCGGAAGGAAGAGAGCGTTTGTGTTCGAGAATGTCCCACGGAAGCTGACACTACAGAGCTACCTCTGACATCCCCTCACAAGTGACATCTGATCCACACAGCAGAGGGAAGCACTTTCCAACCTATACTCAATGTGGGAGTGCTGTTTTGCACATGATGGTCAAACCGATATAATAATTAATTCTAAATGCTGGAATGTGGCCAAATTAAGTGCAGTCATTGTTCGCCAGGCTGAGACCATTATTTCACTGCAATTTGAGAACCGGGTTTCCCGAACCAATGATATCTGTGCCAGCTCAGTTCTCTGACCTCTGGGCCACTTGAAAGAGGCATTTTTTTCATTACCTTATAAACACTACAGTATGTTGTGATGCATTACTTTGCTTTAAAATGCTTTATTGACTGTAATGCTACTTTTGACCGTCTAATCAATTTCCTCGAAAAGAATAGCTTCTTTTGTCTTCTCTATTGTAACCGCATTCTAGTGAATAGACTGAAAATATGCTGGGATTTATTGGCTTAAAACAAAGTGTGTTGAAAGGGCAGTGTTAGGCTTGGCTGCCCAATTTGTGTCATTGTCATGAAAGTCACATCAAATATGCAAAGCATTTGCGTTCATTGAATCCCCACTGTGTGCACGTTTGGTTTTATATAGTCCGGGCGTGTATCTGTAGCGCAGAGTAAATGATACGGGCAGTGCATCATGCATGCAAGTAGCGACTTTGTGTACGGTGGTGAATAAAACGCGTCCCATGAAAAATATTCCTACTCCACATTGGTAATAAAAGTGCATGCTTGTAGCCGACATTGCTGTAATGTTAATAGCCTGTGCTTTTATTGCTATCGTATTTTCCAATGCAAAAACCAAAATTCAAGGTGAAAAATCAGATAAATACTAAATTATGTTGCAATAAAGGCTGCCAAATTCAAGGTGAGAACATTTCAATCATCTGAATCCCGCAAATGTGGGATAGAGGCTACATTTCCAAAGAATTATGAATGAAAATTAGAAAAACGTGGAATCCTAGTTGTACACAAGGCATGCGCTGATTGTAGGCCGTTTTACTAAGCCGCAGAACACCCATTGTTGGAGTGCCATTATACATTTCACAAGATGTACATTACTTCCGTGCTTTGTACGAAGGGGCTCGTTTGGCCATGACCCCACTCGCGCCCTTGGTCCATTTTTCGAAGAAATTGTCACGGGGCATTTAACGCTCGTGAGTGACCGGCATTGGCAGCTCGCTCTGACGACGAACTCAACCGTGTTCTTTATTTCTCTCCCTCTTTACGCTCAGCAATGGGTGTGCAAATCACGCTTTTTTAAACGCGCCGCAGCCGTGCACTCGTAAGCGGGGCTGCGGTGCTGAAAGTTCCCACTGCCACCTTCCTCTGCTCCTGACAGGTTTTAACAATGTGACTCGGGCAATGGAGGATTTGCAAGTGGGCAGAAGTGAGTAAGACGTGTTTTTCCCCTTGCCCAACCTACTTCATTATAATCGTGGCGCTAATTAACCGCCGAGTAATAGACTTGCCTCTGGCAGAGCATGATGCGAGGCAATAGAAGCAGAGAAAGTCGAGGTTGGGGAAGCAGTTTTTAGCTGTCATTGCCGGCAGCGAAACACAACTGGGCAAGGCTGTCCATTAAATGGGCGAGTTGAGTGCTGAAAAGTCTCTTTTCTGGCTCTATGTTCTGTTTATGTGTATGAAGGTAGCATAGAAGTGCCAGAGTGTATACGATTTTGCTGTACATATCAGCGTTCAAATAACAATTTACTTTCGTGCCAGCATACAGAACGCAAGCAAAATAAATGGTCTTTAAATGTTTAATACATACTCGAAGATGGACCTTTTTTGTATTAAGGGAATTCTCTATACAAGTCTCTTTACATGTGCATCCATAATGTGCATCCACATTCACACGGCGGATTATTTTAGTAAAACTCTTTTATCACCATAGGCTTACAATGCAACAAAAGTGACTGCAATGCCATGGAAGTCATAATTCTCACTCTGCGGTGGCTGTGCAGTTGCATTCGAGTAGAACTAATGAGTCCTGGTAATGATCCCTTTTTTTTGTTTACGACCCAAACATAAGGTGGATTAAAGTTTTTAAAATTGCCTTTTGCCTTTCTGTTTCTATGTAATCATTGAAGAAAGAAAGCTTGGAGTTGGTGAATCGAAGTCAGTTAATTTGGCAGGGGAGTATGAGACTCTAAGGGCGTGCAAAGTTTGTGTCCTAGAAATTCTGGGGATATTCTTGCCAAAAAATTTCATTTCCCCGATTTTTTTTTCATTTGCGGCAGTCTTATACTCAGCCTGTAGCATTATAATCGCGGGTTTCAATTCAAATCTCATGGCCTTCCTGAAAAGACGGGAAAATGGTTTTGGCTCTATAGTGTTGCCATGATTATGGCTTTGGCATTAAAGTTTTAAATTAATTAGCATAATATACAGCAGTTTTTGGTTCAGAGGGCCCATTAAATATTTATTATTTCCTTCATTATTTTTTCCTCCCCCCGTGCAATAATTATTTACACCGGAATTTGTGCATTTAAGATTTGTCGTCAATTGGAGCATTTTATTACACGAGCTGCTCTCGGAGGAAACGCACATTTCCGATAAGCAAACTCGTGCCTAAACGCCGCGCGGTTTTGCCATCACTCATTAGGCTCCGAGTTGTTAAGGCGGGGAAGGGTCAGAATGAGCGAAACATTCCCCCACTGTGACTCCCCTAGCATGCCGTTCCCCCCGCCTGTTAATCAGTTGCAGTGCAAAGACAAATCATTGTGGAGCCCGGTGCCCAAATGTCAAGTGCTCTCCCGCCTTCCTCGGGCTAGCCGGTGTTTTATTGCGCTCATTTCGGCGTGTTATTAACGTCAAAACTCCACGTAATTTATGTACATCAAGGGCCACGAGCATTCACAAGGCGACAGCGGCAGTGGCATTTATTTCTCTGGCTCAGAGGTAGTGATATTTATTTTGGGCTCAATTTGGTTTTGTAGTTAATGTCCACCCACTCCTCCCCAACTGGCCCCTATCCTTTGGTACCATAATGGATATATAATATATATTTCACCATTCAATTACGAGCCGATAGCAAAGAAAAGTATATTTTAAGTTTGTCACTCGATAATCAAATGTGTAATGAATCGGTAACATATAAAGGCCGTGCATATTAATGAGTGCTGTTTGCAGGCTGTTCTACTCGAGCGGAAATGCCTTATTTTTTTTTATAATGGCACGCAAATGGAAATATAAATGACTGTCATTGTTATCCATGGCAACACTACGAGAGGTAGGCATTGACCTCGTTAGATAACCACACAGAGATGTGGAACGTCATAAATCAGACGATGGTTTGTGATTAGCCTTCACATGCAAAAAATGGCATCATTATAGGCCAACTTGAGACACAAATTTGACCCCAGAACAACATTTAATTACGTTCCGTGCGCAGTGCGTTGAGTGGTGATGCGGCAGTTAGCGGCACCGGGCTATAACACCGGGGTGACCCCATTTCGAATTCTGTCCACGTACGCGGCTGGCATTTTGGGTCTATCTGTACCTGGTACGGGCCTACCGTAAGGTCGACTTGGCCTCAAATGAATACGCGGCATGTCGTGTCAGCATCGGAGCACTGGAAGCAAAGGTTGCCTGGCTCCACCGCCGTCGTGTTTGCCACGCCACCTCTGATGAGCGCTTTGCTCGCGAAAATTGCCGCACTTGTCAGCGGCGATGCACAAATGTCTTGGACAACATTTCCTCCCTGCCTTTTTGGATGCAGTTCTGAAATGCCCCTGGTTTCCCGCTACCCCTCGGGTCATCTCACACAGGGCAGCACTTTCTGTCCTGAAATTTGAATCTTTGCACCGGGCGATAATCATTTTCCTGTCATAGCCACGGTCATTCTCCCGAGGCTGGGATGCTCTACCTGCCAGCAATGGTACAGGCTGTGCCCAATCAACTCTTGACAAACTCCACAACCTCAAGGCACCCGGATGCTCAATATTCCCGTTTCAATCGCAGTGAGTTTCATTTGGCATCTGTGTGTTTCCTCGGTTTTCATGTAATGTGCCGTGTTGTCCTCCACGCCAATATAATTACGTGCACTAGATTTGTTTCTGCGTTTGTCTTGAGGGGGTTGCAGTGACACGATGGTTAGCACAGTGTGCTATGAACCTAGTTACCTGAATTTGACTCCCAGGCATGGCTAACATTGGTGGCGACTGATATTTGAACTAGTCCTGTTGACTTCTTCACCCACCTGCATTGACAAGTGTGGTGAAGTACGAATCAAGCAACTCTCATGGCTGACATAAACTAAAAACACAACTCTGATAATGTATGCACTGTCCTTGAAATTGATTGGTCCACACCCGAGACAGCTTTTCTTAGAGCCTAGTCTCACATGGTGTTGGACCAGATGACGCCAAAAGGCACACAACTCAAAGACAATGTACCATGCAAACATGACTCCTTATAAAAAAAAAGGTGTCAGTTTTGTTGCCGGATAAAAGGGTAAAAAAAACAATTATCATATTTTGCTACTGGCAAAGGAGGTTCCAATGGTGTAAATGCTTACCCCGAGCTCTCATACTCTGATGGCGCATTGTCTTTGAGTTGTGCGCCTTTTGGCATCATCTGGTCCAACACCATGTGAGACTAGGCTCTAAGAAAAGCTGTCTCAGGTGTGGACCAATCAATTTGAAGGACAGTGCATACATTATCAGAGTTGTGTTTTTTGTTTGCATTCCGACCACAGGTATTGTGGTCAATGCAAACATGACTCCTTGTAAAAAAGGTGTCAGTTTTGTTGCCAGATAAATGGGTAAAAAACCAATAATCATATTTTGCTACTGGCAAAGGAGGTTCCAATGGTGGTATAAACTAAAAACTTAGCTAAACTTTTTATTTTGCCAGGTAAGGCCCACTGAGCTCTATAGCTCTTTTTCAGAAGCGACCTGGCCACAAATGATCGCTCAATTAAGTGGCTTATCATGTGGAAATATATAGCAGGCAAATGCTCTAAACGCATGTTTCTAAATGTGGAGGGGAAAACCGGAGGACCTGGAGAAAAATCCAAGCGACCACTGGGAGAGAGACACCGCAAACTCCAAATATACACGTTTCAGGGTTGGCATCAAACCCACGACTTCCTGTATACCAGGAGAAGTAGTGAGCATCTCGCCACTGCGGCGCCCCTTTAACCTTGACATGACAAGAATAAGCCTCAAATGTACATACTTTCAGGATTCTTCTAGAAATATAACCTAAAACTAAAATATGCAAACTAAAATATTGGTAACAAGAGCAAATTGAAAAGACAGATGTGTATGTGTGCACGTTTTGGCTGAGATGTTTTAAAAGTGTGTAAATATTTGCCACAAGATTTTACGAAATTGGATGCCACGTCATGATCAAAGTGACGGTGGTGATTATTCGGATTACTCATATGAGCTGCTCTTGAATTAAATTAATTGGGAAATGTAAGCATTAAAGCTGAGTCATATATTGCAGAAACTAACATATTGTCTTCATTGTTTTAGCCTTATCGTAATAACGTAATAATCACTTAATTAGCAATCACGTCATTGCTGGTACTGCAATAATGATAATAACAAATAACAGCAGTGATAATTCAGAGCTAATCTGCATTAACATGAGCTTAACATTTACGTGCATTTGTAATTGCTTCACAAGCCCTGGGTTAAGAGAAAGAAGTAGCACATCCAGATCAATGGACGTTTAATTATCTTATTTAAAGTGAAGCGGGCCCATAAAGAGAAAAGGCAAAAAAAACCTACGCTTCATTTACTGATGAACCCATTAGAGAACTCACTCTAGCAGCAAACACACTTGTTTATGAGTGGCTGGATGGCTAAACGTGCATGAAGACTGCGTTTGGGGTACAAGGAAATTCCGGGTGTAGGGCCCTAGCGACGATGAGAGAGTAGGGGAGGGGGGGAAGAATGGCACCTCGCAGATCGTGAAGGTTTCACATGAGCAGCGGGTTTGATGCGGAATTAGCTCAGTGGTCGATGAAACCCGAATTAAGGAAAAAAAAAGTGCTGCATAGAAAAGCGTGATCATACCACTTGCGTTACACATGGTGAGCTCCTAGAGCCCCCACAGAGCAGCCCAGAGCCTGAGATCACAGATCCGTGGTCTCGCCTACCTCTTGAGTGCTGGGTGACACAGATCGACTGGGATTTCAGATAAGTTTAAAGCCAAGGCGGGGGTCCAGTCGCTTGGCGGTTCATGCGTGATCGCGTCACGTTGCCACGTGAGCCGGCGGTGACCTGCTCCATGTGAGAACGGCATTGATCGTGCGGTTCTGACATCGTCCCAGAGCCCTTCGAGTGGCCGGTGAGCGTCGGTGTCCCAGAACATTGACGTGTATTGGCTCTGCACTCGTGAAACAAGTGGCCGAATGTCGAAACGCAACTGGGGCACGTAAGTTTAACACGTAGTAGGCTTCGATTTAAAGCTTTCGTGACTGCAGGGATTCATCTTCTTGGTTCTTTCGGTAAAGTCACGTAGAAGGGAAATAATAAAATAATAAAAATAAAACATAATAAAATACAATTTTCACGACGTTTCGGCCACAACGCAAGCAGCCGTCTTCAGGTGAAGAACAGGTCTGTTGGAAAGACAGCGACTTCAGGTAAAGAACAGGTCTGTCGGAAAGACAGCATCTGAAGTCGCTGTCTTTCCAACAGACCTGTTCTTCACCTGAGGACGGCTGCTTGCATTGTGGCCGAAACGTTGTGAGAATTGTATTTTATTATGTTTTATTTTATTATTTCCCTTCTAAGTGACTTTACCGAAAGAACCAAGAAGACGTAGGCTTTCACGACCAATATTATCCGTATTCGTTTTTTTGTGTTAGATCGTGTAAATATAAAACGTGTCGGTAAACCCGCCAACACCCGACACAGCCAATTAGTAAGGTTTGTTCCGTAAACAAAACATGCCAATTAGTTACTATTGTTGGAGGGTAAACCCCCACAACATTTACAATTTTAGCACAACGTTTTTGCCGGTGATTACAACCATCAGGCGACAGCCAGAATGTGGAGAAATCCTCCCGTCTTGGTCTTAAATATAAAACTAATTATACATAAAAAAAATTGTATACTTCTGCTGGGAACCCTTTTTGAGAAATTACTATCATCTATAATTAATATATAATAAAACATACTAATTACGTCGTGTTAACAAAGAGATGGTGCTCTATTTGAGGAGTGAACAAGCTAGAAATACTGTAATGGCGCACAACAGCAACTTATTGTCTATCTTGTCCAGCAACAAACAACAGACGTCTGACTATCTTAAGGCCAAAGTCTTAAGATCTCATATAGACAAATCTTTTGACTGCATTTGCCCAAACAAAGTCTGCTGTTGCAAGTGCATAACGTAATTCCATTTCATAAAAAAACAATAACGCCTTCGCTCCACTTAAATGACAAGTAAAAAGAAATAAACCCGCAACTCGGAAACGATTATGAAATGACCAATTTAACAGCTGTACATTTGAAGGAGCGGGCAGACGGGCTGTGGCCTTTCTTTCGGGTAAGAAAAAAACAGAGAAACTATTAACCAATCAAGGCAATAGTTATGTGGACATGTGCGAGAGGAAGGCACTTACAGCTCTATCGGAAAACATGCAACGGAGTAGAGTAATTGAGGCTGGGCACGTTAAAGATGGGGGTCACAAATTCCCAGTGGCGGCTGCCCTCTCAGCAAATTACGTGCAAATTTTTTTTGCAGCCGCCTGCAATTATAATGAGAAAATTGGGGCCAAACTGGCTGGGGAATGGAGGAGGAGGCGGCGGTGGGGGGGTTGCGGGGTGGGGGGCGGTGGGGGGGTGGGGGTGCGGGGTGGGGGGGGGGGGGTGGGGGGCGGGGGGGGGGGGGTGCGGGGGTGTGTGCGGGGGGGGTGCGGGGGGGGGGTGCGGGGGGGGGGGTGCGGGGGGGTGTGCGGGGGGGGTGCGGGGGGGTTGCGGGGGGGTGCGAGGGGTGCGGGGGGGTTGCGGGGTGGGGGGGTGGGGGGCGGTGGGGGGGTGTGGGGCGGTGGTGCGGTGGGGGGGTCGGGGGTGCGTTGAGGGGGTGCGTTGAGGGGGTGCGGGGGGGGGCGAGGGGGGGCGTCGGGTGCGAGGGGGGTGCGGGGGTGTGTGCGGGGGGGGGGTGTGCGGGGGGGGGGTGCGAGGGGGTGCGGGGGGAGACGTAAGTATGGGTTAGATGGCACTAAAAACATGGGGGTTAGGCTCAGGTGATTCACTCTGGTGAGTCACTCGGGTGTGTTGCCTCTTCAACTCGGTTTCTGCCGCTACGAAGTTCAACATTGGTAATGATGCTGGGCAGTGGGACGTTGAGGTATTACGAATTTGGTGAAACTGGGTATATTTTGTGCCTGCTAGTATGACGCAAAAACATTTATTGAAATGAATTGTACTTAATTTGTGCCCTTGTTTGTATTCAAAGCAAAATTTGTTCAATGAAAGACGTTTCACACAAAGTTTATTCTTTTACTTTACCTGCTTGGCCGAATTGTTTTCGGCGTCATGTACGAAACAAAAGCAATGTTTGGAACCTTTTGCGACCCCCCCCCCCCTCTCTCACGTTTTAAACAACAAAGACATTTCATTTTCATGATGTAGAAAAAAAATAGATATCTTTCGAAAGCAGCTGACTTTTCTCAGCCAATGGTAGGGTTGTGGAAAAAAAACACCCCTTTTGTTCAGACACAAATAGGGTTGTTCGTGGGGGGGGGGGGGGGGGAGAGCTGGCGATGTTGGGAAGAAACGTCGCTTTTATTCAAGGACATTTCAGGGTCTGCAAGGATATTTAAAAAAAACCCGCTTGCGTGAGGTGCATCTCATTCGTCAGCCTGTGAAGCACTTCAATGGGACTAACCCCAGCGCCAACGATCCGCAATGGAGTGGGCAGCCACTGTGTAGACAATTGTCTACGCTCTAAATGTGTGCTGGTTAGGCAGTGTAGGCACGAGGGCTCTATAATATCGCCGCTAAAGCGCTTGTAAAAGATACTACATGGCAATGGGGGAGTGTCTGCTTAAGCTGATTAATTAGTTCATTTTAATCTGTTTAATTAGAGTCGGTACAAATATTCTGACGCTGTCAAGGGCTTACTGCCGGTTGGTAAATTTTTCATTTTAGAAAATAATTAACTAGTTCAAATTCGTTTCTCTCCCCCTTCGCAAATCGGTGTTCTTCATGGTGTTTCCTCACTGCCGCTCAAATGTTCGCTCATTGTTGCGTAATGCTGTCGAAATATGTAATTAGCAAATTGTTGACACATTGGGAATGGTGCTGTGCATGAATGAGACTCATTAAAAGCGACAGGATTTCGTTGAGCGGCTGATACCAGGCACGGGCTGTGGAATTGTTGGGGATTAATACACACACACACAAAAGAGCCACGATCGTTATGCTAATTGAACCACTTTTGCCGAAGACCTTTTTTTAAGCATGGCATTTTCCACAAACGCTTATTGAAAGAGTTTTGACAGTCATTCAAATGTACGAATACGTTTCTCTATTTTAAAAAGCGAGTGGAACGTGTCAAACACGCTCAGTTATTAGTTATTTTTATATAATTTGAGAATCTTTGACATATTGCATCAGTATTTTCAAAATAAATTATTTTATTCATGAATTTCAGTGTCTATTACTTATACTAAAAAGACACATTTTGCCGGAAATAATACTGTACTTAGAGAGACCTTGGCCATATATGGTGACCCAAGGCTGCTGCTGAAATAACAACTTCTGCAGGCTTGCCTGAAAAAAATTCAACTGCTCTCATTGTTAGAGTTTTTATTCGCAGTGTACAATGTGATAGCTGCTCAAATTTAACAATGCGTAAAAAAAATAAAGGGTCAATACACGTTATCTTATAGCTCAATCTATGCTCTTGTCAGTAATATCTGGCAAGAGCAACTGCATTTGGCAAACAAAAACATCCTGATCAGAGGACCCAGTAGGTCAAAACCATTCTGGAGTTTGCTAAAGTAAACTAATGACGCTGGGAAACATTTCAGAAGGCTAAAGAGCCAATGCATGAAAATCAATATTTATTTTTGTTTGGAGTGATGTTGGACTTTTGTCTTACAGGTAAAGGTACAGTCCTGCAATTACATCTTGACTTAAAGCTTTCGTGACTGCAGGAATTCTTATCCTTTGGGTCTTTCGGTAAAGTCACGTGGATAGGTTCAAAGAAAATAGCAAAAAATAACAAAAAAACTACGACGTTTCGATCGCAACACAAGCGTTCGTCATCAGGAAGAGGGGGTTAGCTTCTAGAGGTAAACTGTTTTATAAAGGTTTGAAATGGGCTTGGCCCAAATGTCAGCAGACAATGTAAATGTAAGTGGTGGGCAGCGACCGCGACGGTGGTGGGTTTTCCCACCAATCATAGGGCTGTCCAGTAAAAAAAAAAAACATTATCATGCTCATTTTTAGCAAATAAAATGGGCGAACAAGTTAACCGCCATCGCAGCGAAATCACACGCTGGTAAACACAACCGGTGCCGTGGTTGCGCCGTGCCGCCAGCAATGCGGCTTCAGGGGGGGGGGGGGGGGGCGCGTGTGGGGAGAGGACCCGTGCTGGAAGACTCGCCCCCCCCTACCCCCCAAATCCCCCTGCTGAATTATTATCATCAAGCCAAAAAATATTCGTGCAATTTTTAACGCAGTAGGTGGTGGTGGGATGATGTGTGATAGACTCAGCAGATCACATTGTGACTCAGTTTGTTCAGCGTATGCTGGGTTTACATTGACCTGCGTCACGTGGGCCCCCCCCCCCCTTGTGACAAGGTCACGCGCCGCGGGGGGGGGGGGGCGGGGGTTTGCAGCATGCAGCCGCCACCACTCACGATGTGAAGCCGCAGGTAGTCTCCGAGCGTCTCGCCGCTCTCCACGTGCACCAGGATGGCGTCCTTGTTCTGCGTGCTGAAGCCCAGCGCCAGACGGTCGGCCCGCGTGCTCGGCCGGTTGTTGGGCGGCCACACATACGTGATCTGACCGCCCGTGCGGCCAAATATGTACGTGGTGCCCGCTGGGGGGGGGGGGGGGGGGGGGGGACGGCAGAGACAGGGGGGGGGGAGCGGCGTGTCAGATCATCGGTCGGGTGGATCCCATCTCGCCCCCCACCACCAACCCCCCCATGGGTTTTCACCGCGCGAGTCGAAGCCGCCGGAGTCTACCTTGCCGGCTCGCCTGCCCGGCGTGAGCGATGTTCGTCTCTGCGGGCGGCCCTCGGAGCTCGCCGAAGAAATTCCAGCGCGCAATACGATCGCATTTGGATTTACGTAGCAGCGCCGAAATGCGGCTGCATCTCACAATGCCGTGCAGGAGGAGTAGGCGCATTTTTTCATCTTTATAGGAGGAGGAGGCAATCATAGGTCTCTGTGTGAGTTTTTGAGCATCTATGTAAATATATGGGGCTCTATGGTGGTATTTGCATCTCACGTGTGTGAGTCTGTACAATAAAATTACGCCGTAGATTTATATAGCGTGGAAATGCGAGTGTGTCGCAAGACGCCGTACAAAAACAATGGGTTGATATGTAGTCATATAGAGAAGTAGTTTTCCATATGCACGGGAGAAGAGTGGTTCATGGAAACCCAAATTAAACAACCGTGGCTTATGCATGGATTCAAACTCAGATTTTCAGTGGCGTCGGCCCACCCAGTCACCTGCTAAATAGACCTGTACCGCATTTCAATGGCCACTTGAGTGATTACATTTCCAATACAGTAATCGTACACGGTATACAAAACAAATGTAGACTGATAGTAATGGTCTGAATTGAACAGAAATGGTTTTCAAGATAAATTCTGCCAATAATCGTGAATGATGACTTTTCTCCTCTATAATGATTATCCTTTGACTGATAGCAAAAAAAAAGCAAATGCATTCGCATTATCAATGTGCAAGCAAATAAAATAACAATTATTGGAAAATAAAATCGGCAGAAAATAGGCGTGAAACTATCTCGAGCCCACACGATTGTGAACCTCGAGACGATCAAGCTGTGTGTCACCATGGAATGCACGCTGTAGATGCAGCGCAAAGTGGTACCCCTTTTTATCTGCGCCAACGAGTGTGATGGGCTAAGTAGACCTCTCCTGGTCAGGTGTTTTGAAATTGCAGCCTTTTGATTGAGCTAGTCAAGCACTCCAACCCTCAGTGGTACTTTGCCTGTTTGTAACTTATTACACATATATTTATATATATTTCAAAAAGGGGGTTAATTGAAGGTCGGATAGTCATTGTACAATGCTTATAGTTCTTTGTGTCTTAAAAAAAAAACCCCCACCATATTTTCTTTATTCCATGTGATGACAGCAACAGAAAGGTTGCAATTTAATAATTTACATTATTTGGCCACATTTAGCAGAGATGAGTTGAAAAACGCGTGGCAACAACTCATTAGCGGGCAGACCCCTTTCACACAGAGCTCCCCCTCCGTCTCTCAGGGTCATTTGGGGGGGGAATTTGGGGTTATTTGGCTGTGACAATGGCGAGCGGCGGTCTCTTTGTGCTCTCGGTGTCACGCGGGATCTTTTGATGTTGTCGGGGCATTTCGCGAATGTGACGAGCTGGACCGGAGACCACGAACAACCCGCAGGCAGAAGCAGGGCTTGGTCTTATCGGCGAGTTGGCAAAGGCAAACCCACGGCCGCCTGCCTTGTTAAGCACGTGTTGTATATCGCGGCTGTTTAAACGCTCCAGGGGTGATTATTTTTCTTTTCCGCAGGTGCTTTATAATGGGATGATGATGAACGTGCAAACGATTAAAATAAACACATGGCGGATACGGTAGATAATCTCCATGAAGTCGAGTGATATGGTAATGCTAACCTTATTTGAGCACTCCTGCTGCCAAATGCGTAATGTGTTGTTTTTGCCGAACCAAAAAATGTAGTCGTTAGTAATGCTTTTTATACTCAATGGGTTGAGCTCTATTAAGCACGTTGGCAATAAGCGGTAAATTGGTAGGTGGTAAATTGGTAGCGGTTGTCGTCGCTGACAAGTCGCGGCAGCTTTTCGTTTGTTTGTGTCGAGGATGGAAAAAAAAGATTTAGCAACAACGAAAAAGTCATCGTCGCATTTTCTGCCGTGGTGCCAAACGTCACGAGTCGTTGCGTCGGCTCTGGTAGAGTTGGCTGGGACACAAAAGGGAAGTTGTGGGGGGGGGGGGGTCATCCGGCAGTGATATTCGGAACATCGCTTGTTGCAACAACAACAACAATAAACAGATGGGTGTAATTATCGCCAACTAAAAAAAAATCTGCTGTTAGCCACAAGCTTGCGGATAAAAAAAAAACGTGATTAGCACGGTTGGCTACGTATTGTGCGAAATAAGTCACACACACACACATGCGTACGTATAGAGTGGCAATTCTCATTCCACCTCTCCCCCTGGTTATTCCCTCCAAGCGTAGCGTCCTATGTTCGCTGCAGCTCTGTCCATTAGGCTTGTGTCTCAGTTGTTCCATATGCAAGAGCAATGCAGGCAGTGCCTCGAGTGTTTTGTTGAAGATTTGTTTTTGTATCACTTACACGAGCATTGCCTGAGCAATTGCGCACGATACACGGCTGGAGTAGGGGGTGGGGGGGCATGACGTTAGCACGAACCCAGCTCAATGCTGTGAGATGTAGGTGACGACTTAATACAGATGTGCTTGGTGACGTCACTACCATGCACTTCCCTGCCGGTACACCAGCCAGCAAAACTTTTTTTTTTAAATCGTACATGACATGTGGGCATTTTGCTGCTCATAATAGTTAAAAGTTATCGAGTTTTGGAAAGAGCATGCCATTATCTACTAATGCTTTCCTATTATTTATTGAGTAGTTGTCCTGGATGGACATTATCTGTCCTTTTTGGCAGGACACACTCATTGAGTCTCAAGACTGTCAGGAGGGTCTCGCTCCATTTGGATGTTTGGCCAATTCAGTTCCTTAACATTTGGCCTCATGTGGGTGGAAACCACAATACGCTCACACATAACCTCTGCACATACAGTCTTAGCATCTAAAATTGTAATGGCGCAGAGTGAAACTGGCGTCACGTTTGCTGGTATTCTGGTTATATTGAATCCGTCACTTGTACTCGTGGCCTCATTTGATTACTAATACATTGCAACGTTCAAGTAAAAACAACAACATATCACGTGTGAAACCTAGAAACTATTGCGTTCCAAAGAAAAAAGTCAGCCCAGCAAAGCGTGTCTGACCCTGAAATATTTACTGTTCTTGTGCTAAGAGCACGGAAATGCATTCTCCTGCCAAAGAGATAACACAACACCATTGCTCTGGTGGTAATGGGTTGCTACCTCGGTTAGCATCGACAGAGAAGAGGTCCCATTGAAATTTTACCTTTCCTAGTGTTCTGGGGTATTGTCCAGCCACAGTGGTAAATAAAATAAAAGAAGTGGGTTTTCTCAATTTCGAGTTTGCTCAATTCTTTCCTTAATATCTTTTTCTCACCGTTTGTTTCTTACGCGTTTGTTTCTCGACACGTGATTTCCTCATCCTTGTTGCTGCATTTTCTCTCGTGTCCTCCTCTTGTTTCTTTTGCTTTGCCGTCTCCCGTCTGAGGAAGGTCCTGGCTTTTTTGGGGCCACGCAGTCAGCGTGCTCGTGCTGAGCTGGGATCCAGTAGTGATGGACGGCCGGTGCGATAATTAGATTGGGCCATTAAATGAACCCGACCGGCGCAGTGGCTGTTCTCCGTAGATAAACCAGTGCAATTTCCAGCCAGGCTGCGGCAAGCAAGCGGGGAGCCTAGTGATACATCATCCATAATGCCTTAAATCCAGCCCTTCCTTCCCAATTTTCTTCCACCCTCCGCTGCCGTTGCTGTGCCTTACATCATGCCGGAGAGAGAATATCCGAGTCGCTGTGAGGATCCACTGTTGTTTTTTTTATCATTTTGACTGGTGGCAGTTCCTCTGGTCCGTGTGCACTTCACAGCCTCATTTAAGTCAATGGCCTTAATGTTGACTTTGGACAGGTGGGCACATTCTGGAAGAAGTGACATTCAAGAACCAGGGTGTTACCACAACATGTCATGGATTCTTAAATAATAAATATAGTGCACTTTTTTTTTGCAAATCTTACCGCTTGGATTTTGATATTTGTGCCATCAAAAATATATATATTCATCTGGAGAGGCTTGTATACATTATCATGAAAACATGTAGAAATACTTCTGAATTTGCTGTACACATCGTAATATTTCAAGTTCTTCAAAGCTTTGGCAATTGTTGGCGTTGGCTCACCACGTGACTGCCCTCCAGTTTGTCGATGGTCCCTCAGCAATTGCGGTTTGCAATTTGTATGAATGAGACGATATGAGACTAAAACATGTTAGAATTTAGAAATGTCAAAACATACTCGCCTTTGTTTGGTTACTGCTGTCAAAAAGAGGTTGGTAGGACCAGGCAGACATTACACTGTTTTTTGAAAATGTGTCATCACTCAGCCTTGATCTATCCATGGCTGGATGAAGGCCTTCCCGAGTCAGCACTAATCTGCATCATTATGGCAGTATTACTATTCTTGAGGAACGGTTCATGGTGCTGTTCAACCGGTCATCCGAGTTCGATTCTTGGCCACGGCTAATATCAGCTGTGAGCGATATCTGAACCGGGTGCTGGCTTTTTCACCAAAACCCGCGCCGCACTGGAAGATGGCAGCAGCCTTCACGCGGGCCCCACTCTGTTACGTGAGAGATCACGACTTGATGCCATCATCAACCCTGGCGACCGATCAACGATCTCCCGGTCTCCGGAGCGATAACTCAAGCCGACCAACCCACTCTGACCGGTATATGAAAGTACAGAACGGTCAATCAATCCCACCCCTTCCACCCCTCCCAATAATCGAAATGGCATTGGGCGGCATTCGTCGGCCTGTGGATTGACAAAGGGTTGTACGTCCTTATTATCGCAATATTTCAGATGTAAGTCAACTCGCTGCTGACATGTCTTGGAGAAAAGCACGTTGAGGACCTTTGTAATGGTTGCTGGCTAACAAGGCACAGACGCTGTGCTTCATCTCCCTGTGGGTAATGATTTGCAAACTTGTACATGCTGAGCCCACGTCCACGATGCTCCACTTGAAATTTTAAATGTTATCCTTAATCAACGCTCGCAAGCGTTTCACCATAATTAAGGCTATAAAGTAACCCCTATTTTATCTCATTCGCAAATTATATTATTATTACTTGGAAAAAAGGGCTTGTCTCAGGCCGATTTGGCAAGCCGTAGAGCCCGATTCCCCAGAGGTGCCATTACATGTCGTGTATTTGAAAAGGATGAAATGTCAGTAGATAATAAACCCTCTCCTTCCTATCCTCCCTTTCTCTCCAAAAATGTTGAATTACTGCTTCGCATACCAATATTTCTGTTTTATACGACGCACTTTAATATGCGCTTGGAATATATCTGAAATGTTTTTCAAGAGTAAAGATATCCCCTCCCCTCCCCTTGCCACTTTTTTTGGGGGGGGGGGGGGGCAGAAATCACGCCATTTTACTCGACATCATCAGTATGCCATTACCCAGCAACCTTTCCAATAACCGGGCTGAAAGTGAGGCTGATGTAAACTAAGGGTGGCATGTAGCTCTTTTTACTGTGCGGATACATTTCACGACCGCCGATGGCAGTATGCGACGGCCAGGGGCTCTATCTGTGCTTTGAAAATGCCAGTACTGGAAAAGTTTCTGTCGGGAAGGACAGCCTGGTCACAAATTGGGTTCGGCGCAGCAAACTATCACAGAGTTTCCTTGAACACCCCCACGCAAGTCGATGGAAGGCGTGCGGTGATGGTGGTGCCATCGTTGTACAGTCAAGTCTTGATTTAATGGCCTTTGATTAGATGTGAATGCAACGTGAAGGGCGACTCAGTGGACTGACTGGTAGGCACGTGACAATTCATACTTTGTTTTTTTCGGTAAAGTCACGTAGGTACAAAATTTAATAAAATAAATTAAAACAACTAAGTTAAATCACGACGTTTCGGGCGCAACACAAGCATCCGTCATCAGGTGGGAAAGCATGGTCTACTGCTGATGCAGACTGTTTTAAAGGTTTGGCAATTCACCCCCAGGCCCCTTTTACCAAAGCGATTAGACGAATTTTCATGATTTGGCATGACGATTCAATTCAAGGATCGATTCGCTTTAACTGTATTGTTTGTCTCTGTTATTAATTCTCTGTCTCGTTTGGGCAGTAATGATTTCTCTAATACTCCTAAATGGAGCACGGCATATAACATTTGCATTCAATTTGCAAGAAGAGTAATAATCAATTCTCACTCGAACGATTCAATGCACGTGGAATGAGCATACGAATTGACCAATTGTAATTGGTTAATCAATTGCATTCAAAACAGCATTGCAGTACAGGAAGCTCGCGAATACATTAAAGTTATCTCATTGCTTTACCTCCTAACTTTCTTCCTCTTCTCTCGATGCAGCAGTCGTGCAGAGTTCCAGATAAGATTCGCAGATAGCCAAAATATCGCAGATATCAAGTTCTCGTGCATAACGTCGGGAAAATGTACACGAACTCCTCTACTCACGAACATTCGACTTAATAACTTTCAGAAATATAGATGGCATATACATCTGCAGAACATAAAGAACCAGTGGCATCTACATCTAGAGGAGATTATACAACGTTTAAAGCCATTCCCCGTGTTTAGTGTACATGCCGTACAACATGTTTTGGAATCGACAGGAGTAAAGTTGGATTTATGAAGAAATCGACTTAAGAACAGACCCTTGGAACCTAACTCGTTCATAAGTAGAGGATTCTCTGTATTATAAATGGTAAAGGTGCGGCCCTGCAATTGCTTTGCTCATGCCACTGCTGTCGGAACAGCCTCCACCAGAGAGAATTCTAGAGAGACAGTTTGTATGTCGTATTAGCCTCCTCAGCGACACAGTCACCTGCGTAGCAAGATCCAATTTAAAAGCGACATCAATTTTAAGAAAGCAGAATGTTGTTACGTTACTGAATCACAACGCATCAATGATAATGTGCAGTCATTTTGTCAATCCATTGCTGGATGCTATACTGAGTGTGGGGGTTGTTTGACTATAATTCACGATGCTGGGCAGGATAGGTTGGTGAAGAGCAAAGCCCAGGACCAATTCAAATAACACTTTTCACTGATGCTAGTAAGGTCATCAGGTTCAAAGCACCCTTGGCATAGGCCAAGATATTTGGCCTATGCTTCCATGCTGGCTTGGCAGCGGTATGGTATCCTATCTACACTAATAATAATGCACAGAATGAAACTACTTACAACGCAAATATATCGTCATACAATATTCGTAGAAACTGAACTGAAATGGACTATTACGTAGATATTTAACTTCTGTATATAATTATATGTACTATTATTGCACGGTTGGCTACGTATGGTGCGAAAGAAGTTCAACATACATACATACCCAGGTTCATGGAAATAATAAGAGTTGTATTTGTACCGTTCGTAGAAGGATTGGCATTTGTCAGGATTTTCCTGAGCAAGGCCATGACCAAGGCCACACAAACTGAAATGTATTTCTTTATAAATTAGTCAATAACACAGCCCTGAAGGGAAATGTACATGTAAATACATAAATTATATGTCCTGTTGCTAACAGTAAATAACAGTAAATAACACACTTATTATTATTCAAATTTACTCATCCTATCTGTGGTGGTGTGGTGGTGTGGGGGTGGCACTCTTGACACGTTTATCTGTGGAACTTCTGTATTTCACACAGCCATCCACAGGTAAATATGGATAATAGGAGAAATGTACCACGACTCACCGGCGATTCCTCTAATCCTCAGCCTCAGGTAATAGGATGAACTTTATCCTTCTGAGAGACCAATTCTGTTGAGTCCTTATCTACGGATAAGTGGGAATCCGACGAACTTGTTACCGCATCTGGATTACTCCTCTTATCAGCAGATGAGCACAGATAACTGTAAGTAATCGATAAGAGGGTACAAGATTTCTGCCGATCAGTTTCGGGAGGTGCAATTAATGAGAAAGAACGGATCGGAGGAGTTCTGCTGCAATTACTATGGATGCTGAGGGTGAAGGAACAACCCTCGCGTCCATCGCTTGAGCCACTGCTGGAGGAAGGGCCTCCACTCGAGGCAGCCAGAGGGAACCCCTCCAGAGGGCATTTTTTTTGGCCTCGTTTTCCACGCTGAACGGACCTTTTTTTTTATTGTGGCAATACGCCGGGCCGTTCCATCATGTTGTGTTGTGTGTTCGAGCCGGCGACGCGAGTTAACCCGGTTGCCGAGAGCAAGGGGGTGAAGAGAGGGGGAGCGGACCCACTGCCACGCTGACCAGACATTTTGAAATAAGTGGGAGTAACCAGAGTTTTTTTTGTTTCCCACCGCACATGGCCTGCTGCGAGACTAATCGTGTTGTACCCAATTATACTGCTGGGTCCGACAGAGGTGGGGGTATTTAAGAGGTCGTGGGTTCGATCCTGACCTTGACGTCTGTATATTCGGAGTGTGCATGTTCTCCCCGTGGTCACGTGGATTTTTCTCCGGGACCTCCGAGTTTTCCCTCCACATTTAGAATCGACATGCGTTGAGACTATTTGGTTGACCTGGGGCATTTTTTTCTGCTTCTCCCATGCAAGTGCATATGTTGCACGTGACAATAACAACAGCACCATTCACCATGCAGTGGTGGCGAGATGTTAACTAAATCGCCTGGTATGCAGGAGGTCGTGTGTTCGATCCCGACCCCGACGCCTGTATATTTGGAGTTTGTATGCTTTCCCCATGGTCGTGTAAATTTTTCCCCAGGACCTCTGGTATTTGGCTGCTAACCTGGCCACAAATAATAGCTCAATTGAGCTATCAATGAACTGAAAAGGATCTATATAGCTGAGTGGGCCTCACCTGGTGAAATAAAAAACAGAAACTTGCCCCGTTGTTTCAACTTAAGTGCCGGGAGGAGATCGACCAGACCACCGCTGGATTGCGAGTTCAGAGTGCTAACCATTGCACCATGGCAGCTTCTCTATAATGCATACATTTACATCGCAATTAGGCACTTTCACATACCTTGACTGGCTATGAAAGGTAACAACAATATTTTAAAAGCCTATGTAACGATTTCATTGCATAAAATCCCGCGTACGAGTTTGGGTGGCATGAATGATTGCAGATTAATGCCACTAAATAATCCCGATGGAGTAAACACAGAACACGCAATGGGCTAAATGTTCATGCATGTTCAACATATGTTCATATTAAATACTGTGTAATGTAAATACGGCCCATGTGATGATGATCGTATGCAGAAATGAGACTGGGCAATGATGGAAATTCAGTGCGGTTAACAGGAAACATGACTAAGCGACGTATGAAATTACATCAATACACCCACGCTCCCCTGAATGATTGGTTTGCTTCACCAAACACCCAGACGCGATGTGCTTTAACAGAGGACTGAGATTGGTTGATATGTCATAACCAAGAGACATTCCCCAGAGTCCAATTAAACCCGTGCCTTTCATGATGAAGGATACCGAGACATCTTCAAATAACGACATTGCTCAAACACATTGCACACACGCTACACGGTGCTTTGTTTATCTTGGTGCCTTACGTCAGATGTGCTGTTTTTTTTGTTGTTAAATGCTAGTTGTGGATTTAAAGTTTAATGTTCATATCTGGGGGGGGCGGGTGGGGAGTGGTGGTGTAGTGGTTAGTGCAGCGCGGTCTGAACCCGATGACCTTACTAGCATCAGTGGGAAGTATTATTTCTAGATTTGAAGCTTTCGTGACTGCAAGGATTCATATTCTTAGGTTTTTTCGGTAAAGTCACCTAAGTAAAAAATAAAAATTAATTAAAGTAAAATAAAATTAAAATAAAAATCACGACGTTTCGGAGGCAACACAAGCTTCCGTCTTCAGGTGGAACCGTCACAGCACGATAGCTGTATCAAGTGATACGTCGTGATTTTTATATTATTTTACTTTTATTAATTTTAATTTTTTACCTACGTGACTTTACCGAAAAAAACTAAGAAAATGGGAAGTATTATCTCAATTGGTCCTGGGCTTCGTTCTTCACCAGCCAATGCTGCCCACCCCTCGTGAATTATGTTCAAAGAACCCTCATGACCAGCACAGCATGGAGATGCCTTCATCCAGCAATGGATTGACAAAATGGCTGTACATTTTCATGTATGCTTTGTGATTCGGTAACGCAAATAACATCCTTTTACTTTCTTAAAATTGATGTTGCTTTCAAATTGGATCTTGCTATGCAGGTGACTGGGTCTCTCAGGATGCTAATAGCATGTCGGAGAACTAAGCTGGCACTGCTGAGATCCTCGACCCGAATCAAGGTTTTAGTCACCCGTCATTCAACCAGGTTGTATGTATGTTGAACTTCTTCTGCGCCGTACGTAGCCAACCGTACTAATTGGAGGTTCTCAAGCGAAGTGAGTTGATCGTCTAAACCCGCTCACCAATCATAATATTCACTCTTTTAATGGGTGGCGACACAGATTGGAACCCAGGAACTCAGCGCTCCTGGTTTAGTGCCTCAACTGCTGAGTCACCTGGTCATTATCAACGTTCATTGGACGACATTACGTTGATGGGATTCTGAAATTTTGGCCACAGGCACACTCGGTGAAGTTTTATAAAAGGATTTGTTTCAGATTTGCTTCGAAATATATAATCGTAAATGCGTGCACCAGAGCATCTGCAAGTGAAATATGCCGGCTGTAATTATAGTCTGCTTAGAGCATGAATAATTATGATGATATTTCAGTTGATTACTAATTCACGTATTAATCAGCAGGTTCGGGTAATCTCTGGCTCATTATATTAAAGTGGGCAGATGTAACTAAGGAATTAATTTTGGATGAAAGAAGAAGAAGAATATATTGCGGGTACTTGGGGGGAGAACTGGAGGTGTATGCAGGTAGAAATAATGCGCTTGTACCGGCGCGTGGAAAGATGTTAAGACGTAATTAATAAAATAAAATCACGCGCGGAAGACAGGAGCCGTGGAAGCTTGAACGTTTGACAAGGAAAACGGGGACAATGCCTCGATTGGAGGCAGAGAGAACGGTGGCACGGAGGATCGTTGGCACGGGTCCTGGGGGGGAGGAGAGCGTACGTCTCTTAGCTTGCATTTCGCGAGGCTTAGATAGACAGAATGGAGGAAGCTGTACCGTACTTATTTGCCCTGCCTTTGATTCAAAGAGAAATTCTTTACCCAGATAACATTCTGTTTTGACTAATTTTCACCCAAGTGCTTCGTGTATAAATCCGGGCACGGCATTTAAAATTCTCGCACGGGGAACTTTGCCACTAACACCAGCGGCGTGCAGCAATACCGACGCACACCGCTTGCTGTTCGTCATGCTGCCGGCGCGTTGCAGAATGAGCTAATTTATTTGACGGTAATTGCAGTTTATGCTTCCTCCGCATTTGTACGAAAACAACTTGGGTGTGTCGCCACAAACAAACAATGGCTTGTACAGCGAACTCTGTGCAATAATGTCTTAAATAACGTGGGATATATATATGAAGTCCTGCCATATCACACTATATTTTTATACAGTTACAAATTTAATATCACACTATCTTTTTAATACAATTTAAACAATTTATGAATCCCATTCGTTTCTCCACTTTTACACTTGTTTTGTTTTGAGCATAGCAACATCGAGCATTGCATTTACTCTCTCGTCCAATGTGACTCTGGCGGGGACATTGCACAGCGGTTCACGAACTACATTACCAGTCAGGAAATATCAGATTCAGTTCCCGGCCACGGCTACCGTCAGTGGCGAGCGAAACCTGAACAGGTCCCGAGGTCACCAAACTTCACCAACCTGCACTGACCAACTTGTTCAGCACCTAACAACACTGTGTGAGTATGTCTTCATACAGCAGTGGATTAACAAATGGAAGTAAATAGCTATTTTGGATTGATTCATTTCACGATTATTGAACAGACTGCTCTGCATGTTGCAAGTAAATCATAGTTATTCCGTGGCAAATATTGTAAATGAAGAGCATTATTTCCAGATGGATACGTGCAATATCTCTTGCAATCTCACACCCATTAACAGCTTCTCTCCCGAGTGAGACCCACTTCCTCATGTCGTAAGCTTCATATGCCAACGGACGCAGTGAGCGCGTAGAAAATTGCTGGTAACGCAACAATTAACGTTGACAAAATGCGTTCGCATGCATTCGTTAGTTAGTTGCACTGTTATCACACTTGTACCTGGTCGCTCTGTAGGTCTTGTGGCAATTTGTCAGCGTTGGCGTGGTTGCGTGTGCGTGCTGGTGAGTGCTCACAAGTGCGGTGTGTGGGCCGTGCACATGTTCGAGTAATTGATGACCCTTATATGGCTGCTTAAATTGGCTCAACCACAGACGTGGTAATGGCCTTTGCTTGTGCTAGTCCGTCTTTAATTGCTCTCTTTTTTGCCCGTTTTCCAAGGGATTGCGAATTAATTTTGAGAATCCTCCTCCGCGGAGGTTTTAGTTGTTTTCTTCTTGGAAACTTAAGCAAATGTACAGTGTTTCCACTAAGGAGCGCAATGAGGTTTTGAACACTGAGAATTCCCCCCGCTTATGCATTAAATAAGTTATTACCTCTGGGCTTTACCTGGTAGGAAAAATACATTGTTTAGTTTTATTTGTATATATTTTACGTGATTTGATTAGCTCTCATATCCTTTGCACTCCGATCGTGTTCCTGTATTGTTTTCTTAGGTTTTTTCGGTAAGGTCACGTAGGTAAAAAATGTATAAAAGTAAAATAAAAATCACGACGTTTCGGAGGCAATACAAGCTTCCGTCTTCAGGTGGAACCGTCACATCACGATAGCTGTATCAATAGCTGTATCAATTGATACAGCTATCGTGCTGTATCAATAGCTGTATCAATTGATACAGCTATCGTGCTCTGACAGTTCCAGTGATACAGCTATCGTGCTGTGACGGTTCCACCTGAAGACGGAAGCTTGTGTTGCCTCCGAAACGTCGTGATTTTTTTAAATTTTACTTTTATTAATTTAAATGTTTTACCTACGTGACCTTACCGAAAAAAACTTAAGAATATGAATCCTTGCAGTCACGAAAGCTTCAAATCTAGAATCTGTATTGTTAGTTGGTGTAACGAGCTGACCCGCCTCGACTGGACATCTGCGACAAAAGAGCTTTAGAGCTCATCAAATTCCTCCAGTGATACATATTCCGATTATGATTTTGATTGAAAACGAACAAGAGTTCTGTGAAACATCGTTAGCAAGTGAGGCGAGGTGCCAAATATCACTACCCGTGCTGGTTGCTAAGCAGTTCGTTTGTGTCCGCAGGCGCAAAAGTCCGGGATTTCATCGGACGTGGGTGGTTAGGTGCCTATACATGGTCACCTTCAAATCAACACGATGCTAAGTGGCACAGCCAGTCATTTCAAACCACGTGGAGACACCTTATTCACACCCGTGCTAACGTCCATCGTTGCGGATGGCGCCGTGGTGAGCGCACTGCATTCACCACGCAGCGTTTAGACTATTTCGATTATTTTGCTGCTATAAATGTCCACGTGATAAGCCACTTTTTGATGAGCGATAATTTGTGGCCAGGTCGATTCTGAAAAATAAGTACATACCTTAGTGGGCTTTGTCTGGTAGGATAGTGATGGTTTAGTGCTGTATTTGTTTGTGTTTGGGTGACTTGTTTACCTTTCTTGTACTTTGCACTCCGATCGTGTTTGTGTGTTTTGTTTGTTGTAACGTTCTTACCCGCCACCTATTCGGCGTCTGTGAAAAAGAGCTTTCTAGATCATCGGATTCCTCCGGTATGATGAATACTGATTCTGACCTAAGTTTGATTACCAGCCACAGCTGACATCAGTGGCAAGTCGTGTCTGAAGCAGTCCTCGACTTCTTCCTCCTTTCTCCCAACCCAGCCCGCACTGACCATGTTTGCACTGAGCATTTTAAAATTCTTTATATTAAGTTCACTTGCTTGCGCACTTACGACCGTGCAAATCTTTCGGTCGTTTTTTAACCCACTTCCCGTGATCCAATCGAGCTGACATTTTGCACACAGACTTGTTGTGCGTGACAATTTATATTCGTGAAAAATTGTTTCCATAACTTTACACTTTTTAGGATTTTTTTTTAATATTTAACTACCAATTGCTTAATGGTGGCAGGCAATCATCTGACCCATAGGTGGCAGCCATCTCAAGCCAGAGGACGAGAGGACTCTAGCCGCCACGCATATAAAGGATTTATAGTGAAAAACTTTGTTTTTACGGGTTAATTTTTGATCCCTGATGTTTGCGCCGTTTTTTTTTTCGATCTCTGTGCATTTATCTCACATATTGTTTTTGCACTGTTCGTTTCGGTTCACGCGTGTTTCATTTACGACTGTCAAATACAGCGATTCGGGTATTTTTTTTTGTTGCGCAATATTCCTTAAGGAGCCGTTACTCGTTCTCTGCAACCTCGATGGTTTGTTTAGTTTCTTGCTTTGTTTTTGTTTATTGTTGCGGTGATGCTCACGGCACCGCGGATCTCCCTCGGAAAATAGCCGGGCGACCGGCTCGACGAGGAGCATCCGTGCAACAAATCAAATTAATTCTAGATTTGAAGCTTGAATCAAATGAACTCAAACTCAAGTATGGCGAAGTATGGACAAACAACCTTCGTGACCGACAATGGCGTGGGGGGGCACTTCTTGCAGTCGTCAACGGACAAAGGGCTGCACGTTGTCACAAATCATTTATATTGATTTGATATTTGATCAATTTCGGCATTGTTTTTGGCCGACGCAATGATGCATCGATTAATCGATTCACATTGATTCTTAAGCTCGCAATACAATTAATCGAAACGCCCGTGTGAGGTTATTGATTTTTCAATCCACGTGCGTTGTATGCAACGGGTTCACACGGCCATTGCCGGTACTAGAAGTCACTACAATAATCAAATTGTAAAAAAATAATGTTGAATTGGATAGCGACAATTAATCAAATCGCTGCGGGAGGGAATTATTACACCTCTAGCATATGGTTATAGGCAGAGGTGGGACAAAGTCATTGTTATGCAAGTCCAAGTCGAGTCTGAAGTCATCAAATTCATGACTCGAGTCTGACTCGAGTCCAAGTCACATGACTCGAGTCCACACCTCAGATGTGGGACAAAGTCATTGTTATGCAAGTCCAAGTCGAGTCTGAAGTCATCAAATTCATGACTCGAGTCTGACTCGAGTCCAAGTCACATGACTCGAGTCCACACCTCTGGTTATAGGTATAACAATATGTGTCGTCTCACTTATTTGGAGCCATATGCAAATACAATGGCTGGAGAGCTCCCCCACACATGTCAGTCACGGAGATTGTTTGACCATACTTCACCATGCCGGTCAGTGCGGGTTGGTGAAGGTGGGTGGAATCTGTTCAAATAGCACTCACCACTGATGTTAACCGTAGCCAAGAAACTCATTGCAGCCGCCGCGTTCATAATGTAGCACGCTAACCCCTGAAATAGTTCCAATCCTCAGAAACAAAGTGGAAGTTTCGGGGCAATATTTTGACTTCGCTATCATTAGAGCCACGGGTCTTCGCTTGGTATTTTTAGTTCAAAGACTGTACACATAGTGGAGGCTACACGTGTATAAATGTGTATATATGAAATAGCGCTGCCAAATCTTGCAGATTATATTTACAGTATTTACTTATTTACCAATGCACGATGGAAAAACAATATACAGTGTTGCACCAGACCCACGAAGTATGATTGTGGCATCAGCTTGCAGTGTACTTTAGTTTGGCATCTGCAGAAATTGAAAACCCCGTTTGTATTCATCGCAACTCTCAATTCCGTATTCGCTGGATGTATTCACAGTGTGAAGTGCTCGCCAAACACGAGCTGTTTCTCACAAATATTCTGCACCTTCAATCTTCATTTTCTAAGAATTAGGGTGGAGTTTTTTTTGCATTACTTACCCTCCAGCCTTGTGCAATATCTCTCAATCGGCGGCGAGCGATAAGAGTTTTCAAATGTATTATTATGCAAAAAACTCAAAAAAGATGATGGTGCTGTTTTTCCACCGTAAGATTAAATGACTCGGTTACTCAATGGGCATGAACCCCACACCGTTAAACAGTTTCTCAATATCGCCACTTGATTGATTTCTGCTCACTCATGAGTTATATTACAAATCCTATATTTCTCAAAGCTTCCAATTGTTATGTGTTTAAGGTTCTGGCTCATGTGAATATCGCCTTTACGATGTCTTATTTAGCTGGCCGAGTGTTGTTTTTCTTTGTTCATTGCGTGCCTTATTTCTCAACCGTCTATGGAAAACTGTTCAGCATGCTCTCGATCTTCTCGCATATCGGAAGCTAGGACGGGTGACCACCCCGCATAGAACAGGTGTCGTAGACTGCCACTGGACTATGTCGTCAGCAGCGCACGAAATCCATTGTTGCATTGTACTACGTTGCTACATATAATGCCCTCTGCCTTCACTGACCAGCACTGGCCCACGTGGTAAAATATGGTCAAATAACCCCCACGACCTGCACGGGATGGGGGAGGCCATCTGGGACACTGTCATGTATATGTGTCACCACTTCTATGTGTGTCTCTCTCTCCCGACTTTTACCAACCACTCCGCGAGCTTCCATTCTTGGGGGAGTGGAGGTGAAAAATTAACGCATCTCGCTCACGTGCAGCTGGGTAGTAACATGAGCCAGTTTTTGTCCCTGCCACAACCCAGTTTCATGGCCTCCTTTTCTAGCACGTGTTCCTCCGTTGATTCTTCACTCTACCTTTCATCGTTAAAAAGTTAAAGAAATGAAGCATTGGCCATGCAAAATTTAGTAATGTAAAAAAAAAATCCAACCTACTTAGCGAAATACAAATTAATACGGCTGTTCCTGAAGCATTCATATTTAAAATGTATGTCCGCTTACAACCATTATCTTGCGATTTTTTTTATTAAATGTAATTAAATATAAATGTACCTGCAGACACACACGTACACACAATGGATGCCTTCAGCTCCTGAAAATCAGAAAATATAGCCAGCATCTTTACGAATTGATTTCCCTGCATCCAAATAATTATTTATCGTTACAATTTTTTATTGTGATTATTGTTACGATGATGAAATAATTCATCACCTTCAGTAAAAAAAGGCAAATGTTACAATTACCATCATTTGGTAATAATTTCCGTAAGTGAGCCTATTGAGTCTTGGATTATTTATTGCATTTCGCACTGGGTAATATCTGCTAAGATTGGACTAAAATCAAATTTTTGTCTCAGTGCGTCACGCCTTTGAAATCTAAAACCTCAGGGCACACACTGTGATCAATGACCTGTCAATATCTCTGCCTTGCTTCTATGCCTTTGGGTGGATAATTAAAGCCCGCCAGGTGTTTGTCAGGCAGGAAACAGGTTAAATCTCGTCTGCTCAATTGTGGCTTTCGGTCTCACGGGAGCAGGTGCACAGATTTTACAGGGAAATCTGATCAGATCTCTTCGGCTGGCAATTTACCAATACCGGCTTGCCTCGAGACATGGGCAGACGAGGAAAAAAAATATATATACATGGTCGGGTGTACTGAGGAATGCATACCTACCGAACAATGCCCTAAAGGTTGATGTGTAAAAACAAATAATTCCCTTCCCTCCCTCCCCGGTAAAGCCTACACAGGGGAAAGTGTTGTGAGAGAGCACCTAGCACCTATGAAGGGCAGCACGGGCACGCAAGAGGGTAACCATTGCTGACGTTTATACACCACACCATATACCCATTTTAAGGCCGAGTCGACCTAGGGGAGGGGTTGGTGTCAGGACCGGAGTTGGATATTTATCGCTGATCTTGGCCACGAATAGGGAATCGCACTCATGTCGCTGGGTTTTTGAGGCGCATTTCACTCACCACTCAGCTACCCCATGTACGTGGATGTACACACACACACAGACTGCGTGTGCAGCACTCACACGCGTTATTTGCACACGGGTGACTACATACGTCTGCCTTCAAGGGCTGCGCATTACTCAGTGAGTGGGTTTTAATTGGGCCGAGTAAGCCATTTATCATGCTGCAAGCAAATTACCTGGTGGTTTTGTGTGCTCAGCAAACAAAAGCGGGCTGGCCTGGGCTGGCGGACGGGATAGTCCATCTGACCCTTGTTACGGACCGTCTGAGAAGCGCATTTCAGCGGTGAGACAATCGGCGCGTATTGACACCGGACGAGAGCCGCAGCCGTCGCTATCGCAAGTGGCCACGGTGACCAAAGTCCACTGGGGCATGAAGCTGGCAACGTTCGTTATACGATTTGAATGAACGAGAGCACGTACAAAAACAACAACAACAACAAACAAACAAAAGCGTCGTGCCGCTCGCTGTTACGATGCCAGAAATAGAGAAAACAAATAAAACGGCTCGAGAAAAGGCTTGGCAAACGAGGAGCACAGCTTCCCTTTGTCGGCGAGCAACGGTGCGCCGAATGAGCTTATGAAAATGTTATCACAAGGACCAGACCATTTATAATGCATTTATACTCGTATTGTACCGGGATTCGCTCTCTTGCTGACAGTCGCTGTAGTCAGTGCTGTGGAGTTTTTTTTTTCTTGTTCTGCTGTAATGCATAGCGAGGGTGTTCATTCCCATAAGGTGCAGGGATGGGGGTGGAGGGGGCCCTTATAATATTGAAGAGAGGACCAACACTGTTGTTCATTTATTTATGCTTGCACGTCTCCGCGCAGTAGTTCATGTAGTTGGCGGACAGTCTGCGGGCGGTGCCATTCACGCCCGCGTCCTCGTGCAGGTATCCGCTGGAATGTGTTTTAATTATTGAATGCGCGTAATGCATTTTAGATGCATTTAAATGCATTTTTCAGAGGCTGGAAGTTTGACGTAGGCTGCAAAGAGCGGAGGCGGATGGAAACGCGCGCGCACGTCATAGTGTGCCCGCACGAATAGAAATGCTCTTAATCGAAATCAATTATAAATCGCAATGCATAATTGAATTTAATCATGGGAAACATACGAAGTGGCCAGCATTTTGTCGCACATATTGACCCGTCTGCGAAAGGCTTGCCGCCTTGCACGGATATTTCGGAGAGTCAAAAAAATGAGTACTTTGTAAAAAGCTTCTGCTCGTAAAATGCGACGGTGTTTTGCTCGGTCGAGTGCACCTTGCGTGAAAACAAACAAACAAATAAATTTCGCCTTCTTGGTTCTTTCGGTAAAGTCACGTAGAAGGGAAATAATAAAAATAAAACATAATAAAATAATTCTCACGACGTTTCGGCCACAACGCAAGCAGCCGTCCTCAGGTGAAGAACATGTCTGTCGGGAAGACAGCGTCTGAATGGGGTGTTTCATTCAGACGCTGTCTTCCCGACAGACCTGTTCGTCACCTGAAAACGGCTGCTTGCGTTGTGGCCGAAACGTCGTGAGAATTATTTTATTATTTCCCTTCTACGTGACTTTACCGAAAGAACCAAGAAGATGAATCCCTGCAGTCACGAAAGCTTTAAATCGAAAAATAAATTGCGGCTCATTCGACAAGATGATCGAGTGAGCGGGTACCGTTAAATCTTCCTGGGCTTGCATGTTTTCTCGAAAGCAAAGGTCGGCAGCGATGCTCCTCCTAGCCACTGACCTTTAGCCCGGGCTCCCGGGATCTCGGCTGCTCTACAAACGTGAGTGTTCTTTTCGGCAGAGGCGAGTTAAGGGCTGAGAAAACAAAAAGTATGTATATATACCCCGACAATAAGCGGACGCTGTGGGCATACGTGTGTTTTCACTCTCAGCATTGATTGTCAACAGTGTTGGCGTAAATCGGTAGTTCTGTATGGACATTCATGATGAGCACGTACGTTTGGCATGGATTTATATCATTGAGCTGTGGTGGGAGCTTTAATGCAAGTGTATGCCTTTTTGGAACCTGACTATCTCACGTTGACAAATGTTTCACCGACCAGTAAGAAGTTGTACAAAAAAGAAAGTACATATAAAGCGTCTCGCGTGCTCACAAATTGCCTCGTGTATCGCACCATACGAGCGTACGCCTGCGTTTGTGACGGCACAAGGTAAACATTTGACATTAATAACATCGATAACGTTTGTACTCGCACGTTCCTATTGCGGCGGACAGCTGTGCCACCGCTTGCTCTGGGTGACACGTGGTGTCTTTTGAGGGGTTAGCTCCAGGGCACCCGGTGATCACTGATTAACTCGAAACAATAGGCTGCTCACAAAAGAGACTCGGAAGGTAATAATCGTCTGAACCTCGACACTCCCGGGGAGGTTCGTTCTATCGCCCAACATCAAAGTAACGTTACCAACAAATAACAGTCATTGTACGCGCGCGGGAGCGAATAGAAACAAAAAAAATTGCACCCTTAATTTTCGATTTAAAGCTTTCGTGACTGCAGGGATTCATCTTCTTGGTTCTTTCGGTAAAGTCAAGTAGAAGGGAAGTAATACAATAATAAAAATAAAACATAATAAAATTAACATAATAAAATTATTATGTTTTATTTTTATTATTTTATTACTTCCCTTCTACGTGACTTTACCGAAAGAACCAAGAAGATGCACCCTTAATTTTAAGCGTTTCCGTAGTTTTTTGTTGTTGCTGTTAGTGTGAAAAGCGCCAAAAAACGCGGACTTACAATGAGAGCGCAGGGAGGCTGGAGCATTGTAATTAACGTGCCGTGCGCCGTCATGAGATGATTGCTGCTCACTCTCGTGATGATCTTGGCTGTGATGGTGCCGCTGCTGCTGCTGCCGCTGCTGCGGGCCGGACCCATGGTGCTGAGACATGTAGCTGGGCATGGTGAGGAAGAGAGCCTGCGACAGCGTAATTAACTGCAGGAGGCGACTCGCAGACCGAAGCCCCCCCGGGAAAAACGCCGAGAAGGGGAATTGTATCTGCATGGTGGTGATGGCGAGTACGCGGGTGCGTCTCAAGTAGGGCGCCGTAAATTCCCTTCGTCGCAAGCACGAGGTCAGAGCGCCGTCATCGTAGCCTCAACGACTCCGGCTCCGAGGTGAAATTGAAGGAATAAATTTGAGCTGCAATTAAAACGGTTACGCGTATGCATTCAGCACAGCCCCGTGCCTATGAAATCCATTTCCAATTACATGTCCAAAGCAATGGCAGAGTTCACTCATAAGATCCCACCACAGCGACGCTGTCATCCGGATGATGCACGGCAGTCATCATGTCCAGTTTCATTGTCTTCTCTGAAATGTGTCCAAGCAAAACGACTCTAGCTGTATTCTTCAGAGCAGTAACACTTTTCGACGATACGATGCCCCCCCACCCCACCCCACCCCCCCCAAATAAAAAAAATCCACGATGGAGACGGTAGAAATTTCCTCACAATTGTATGCTCCTTCCACGATGTTACGGCACGCGAAGTAAAACAACAACAACAGACTTTTTGAAAGGCAGAACGGCGCTCAAAGCCGCCGCGGTATTTCTGCACTCTTACTTGTCAACGCCAAGTTGGATCCCTTCCACTTTACAGGCACGAAGCCGCCACCGCAGCGCTGCTCGCCGCGTACGACACTCACAACTTCTCTCGCCTCATTCTCTTCGTCCTTTCCTTCATTTACCCTTTCGTTGTTGAGGGGGAGTGGGGGGGGGGGGAATGGGGGGGCCACTTCGACAACGCGGATTTCTTTTTGGGTCACCGCAGCGATCAGACGAAGAAAAGTGGGAAACTGCAAATGGTGAGAGGGTTGAGAGAGAGAGAGAGGGAGAGAAAAAAATCCTGATCTCTTCAAACAGCCAATGGGTTGCAGCCTGCAGTGGAGCGTTCCACTGTTCGCGTTCCGAGGGGAGGCTCGGGCTAAAGGGGAAGCCGAGCCATGCAGCGGGGAACGGAGCGAGCGAGAGAGAGAGAGAACGAAGCAACCTGCCTGCGAGAAATGCGCGTGGAGCGAGTCCAGATTGTTGCAATTTACTCAGAGACACAACAACGGCTTGTCAATGCTGTCATACCTCTTGCGGGCGCGAGCACGAATGCTCGTGTGAATACGACATTTCTGTAGCCGTGCATTCGTGTAAAAGCATTGCTCTGAAATTGATGTGGGAGGCAGAGGTTATCGTTTTAGTTTTTAAGGCAAAAATATTTCTATAAATATTAAGCTCAATTTTTGTTTGAGTGCACATTAATTTTGTATACTCAACTTCATATTTAAGTTATAATTGTCTGGCCCGAAGGTTTACTCACTTCTCAATTTTTAAGCAACATCTGTCCCGCCATATGAACAGAGTATTTAAGCAAAGCAGTCATAGCTTTGAAACAACACAAATTGATTTAATTGATCGATATCTGTACCTAATTAACCTCGGCTAACTGACCTGTGCTAAAAAGATTTCCACTGTAGTTTCAATTAAGGCATTTGTAAAGTTATTTTCATCCGATTGACTTTTGAGAAGAGTACGTAGACCCCTGCACAGGAGAGATGCAATGATGGCCGATTGATTCGACTGCTGATGGAATGGCAGCCGAAGGAGGAAACGCGCCAGAGAGGACGTCTATCGTGGAGATGGAGTGGTGACATTGGCTCGTGTGCAGGTGCTAGATGGATTGTTGCATCACGAGATGATGACGACCACTTCGGAATGCCTTCATCTAGCAGTGGATAGATAATCGATAACGACAATGCTGGCTTTTACGTAAAATGATCAATTTCAAGGTGAAAACACGTTTTTCAAGGTTTTATAATGGCGGATTTACAAATAATAATAAAAAATCACAGTTTTTTTATTGCCACTTTAGTCCTTTATTTATTATGCTTTGTTTTTGTTTGACTGTTTTGCTATCGCGTAAATCTACGTCCGCGAAAGCCGAGCGCTGATGTGCAAAAAATCATTATTGACGACCGCGCATTGCCACGAGATGACACGGGGACAATAAAGCCTCTTTAGACACCGCCCGTTGCACCCTTCCTCTCTCAAGTCTCAAGTAGATTGGAGCTGATGGAATTTCTTTTTTTGAATACAGGAAGCGGGATGATGCACCACACCTCGCAAACGGCTGGTGCCCCTCCAACCGCTGCGCTCGTCACGTCAAGTGGAGCTGGGGAAAGCCTTTGCACCCGAGTGGGATTTGGAAAGGGCACTGCTGCTTCAAAGATTCTATCCCGCTTGTCACTTGTTCAAGTGCCCTCTCGCGTTCGCTCGCGCAATCCGGACTGGCTATCCCACCTTGCTTCCACGTTTGCCTTTAAGCCAGTGTTTAGCTTGTGTGTTTCAGCCTATTTGTAGAACACCCAATGATGTTGATTGGATTTTAAATTAATTCAACCGTTCAAGGAACTTGCAAAAGAGCAGTGCTGCCTTCTGCGGAGAACTTCTTTTAAAAGTTTGGCAATCTGCGCCTTACACGTCAAAAATATATAGAGTAATTGAGTTCAGGTGCCATGGGCAAGAGAAGTTTGTCTTTGTGATGCCTTTGAACAAGTGCAGAAATTGACACCTATTACAATTGGCTCATCTGTTTATGTCACTGATGTTGTCTTTTTATTTGTTGTGTTTTTTCTTCTTCGTCCTGCTTACTTTAGGCGCGTGGCAGGCTGGTTTAATTTACTATGCGTTTGCCTTTGGGGAGCACCTTTAGGCAGCAGCAAAAAAAGACACACACAGCCAACTGGCTAATCTGTTCGGTCGGAGATGCTATCTATTGTGGGCTATTTGTTCACCGTCTATGACAAGTGCCAAGCTGGTCTAAGTTTCCCGGACATTTATCTTGTTTATTGCAAATCACGAAGGCCTCTTTCCTGTACCTGACCTTCCCTGGTGCCGTGGGCTCTCACGTAAAGTAACCGCAAGCTGTTGAATAGTTTTTTTTCCCTAAACCTAATCTGCCAAAGGTATAGTAAATAAAAAATCATAGAGCCGAAAATGAAGAGGGCCTTTGGGCTTTGTGTGGAAGTGCATCGTGGCCCACACGGAGGGAGAGAACTGTAAAAGCAATTGATTAGACGACCACTGCCTTTGTAGTTTTTATCCCACCCACTCTCGGCTTTCATCTATTCCTCTAGTTGTCAGGAAATCGTTAAGAGATTCCACCGATTTTTTTTTCAGAATGAAGTGGTGTGAAACTACAGTAGGGTAAGGCACACATTCAGACCATATTTAAAAATACTTGTATGAAAAAAATGTTGGAATCGTGATGGTAGAACCTACATTCATTTTTTCTTTTTTTAACTTGAACAGAATTTGATGTTGTGCCGGTAACTTTCATAAACAGCGTTAACATCCATCTCGCCACCATGGGTTGGGTGATTTTTTTTTTTGCTACCTTTGTGTCGTCCTTGATAAAATCCCCTCAGAAAATCAAAGGGCTTTAAAATATTTACACGATATCGAACGCTGATAAATTAATATTGCAGGCCTTCTGGGGACCTTTTGTACAAAAAAAAAAGAATCTAAGCTGTCATTTGTGCTGTATCTATAATAGAATGAAAGGATTTGAAGAGATAAAAACCACAATCCACCAAAGGGAAGCAAGAATCATTTGAGTGTGGATGGAGCTGTTCCGGGTGGCAGGGTGGCTGTCCCTCTTAAGAGTAAGTCCACAGCAGCTCACGGGATCTTTTCCCTGCTGATGGTTCCATCAGTGCAGTGTGCTCGTCAAAAAACAGACCAATCAATTTCTCTGCTGAGCCGGAGCGAATGTCACCCACCCTGCCATCTCATCCCATCCTGTTCCAGCATAACCCCGCCCCGTGCCTTGAATGATTTAATTTTCGGTTGAAGGGCCCACGGGGGTTGAAGCAAACCTTATTTTTTTGGGGTGGGGGAGGTGGGGAAAGCGGGTGTGGGGTGGAGGCCGCCTCTTCTCTCTCTCATCGTTTCTCTAATTATATCATCGCAAGGTGGCTTCGAGCGTTCAACATTTTCCGCTCGCGATGGAATGTGCGCCGCCGTTCGCAGGAGGCGTCGGTCGTTCGCTCTATTTTGTGTGTGTGTGTATCTCCTCTCGCCGAAGCTGGAGCGATATCGCTCCTTACAAGGTGATCGTCCTGGGGAATAGGCGCGGCGCGGAGCTGCGGGAGGGGGTATTAAACTGTCGTTCAAGTCTGCAAGTGTGTGCAAGATAAAGCAGGCGGTCAGAAAAATTACGAGCGCTTGACACGGCCGATCAATTTTTTGATATGCAGTTTGTAAGTTGAGCGATCTTTTTTCATTACCCGCGTCTATTACAGCGCCGCGCGGCGGGTTTAAAGGGAGGGAGGAGGGGAGGGGAAAACGCATCATGTTGTGTGTGTGTGGCTTGTTTCCATGTTAACATTTTGATGGATGATTAGAGAGCCGTTCCTGCACTTGTTCATTTCTTTGCACCCCTCCCACCCACCCCTCCTCCCCTTCAGTGATCCGCTCGCAGGCGTTTCGCTGGTTTATATTTGACACGACAAGGCCGCCTTGCACTCTTCCTGTGCGCCTCCGCGTAGGGGATGTTTATGGCACAGCCGTTAAGCTGCTGAGATGGCGGCGTTAATTAGATGCCTCCTTTTACCCACAAAAAATTCGTAGGTTTTGGAAAGAAAAAAAAATTCACGGCCTGACGCCGTTTAATGAATCGGAGTCGCTGGACCATTTCGGTTAACGGAGCATGGTAAAATAAAGACGTAAATAACTCCGTAATTCCAGGAGACCCACCTTTTCTATCAATCAAGCGCACACCCTCGATACGTCTCGGCAGGCGCGTGCCCACGTGGCCCGAGACGACCGATTTGCTCAGCTTGCGACTCAACATTCGTCTCGAAGGGCGGCACCGTCGCATACGCGTCATGAAGGGCTTTTGCAAACACACGCGACCAATGTGCTCGCGTGTAGAACACAAAATGATTGTGCACTTTGATAGACAGCTTTGTTCCGAAGCTCATAATTGAACATCTCAGGTCACGGTGGAGGGATATTCTCCCTTCCCCCAACCATCCACGCTGTTGACCTCCTGCCCCCCGTTCAAGTCTAGGCTCAGGACCTTTCTGTTTTTTTTTACCTTTGCCTCTGACTGACTGCCTCTATCTCTCTATAAAATTGCTATACCCAATGTTTCTGCTCGGCGTCTGGCGAAGCAGTTGCATGAATGTGCTCCATAAATCCGAATTGTAGTGTTCAGTGGAGGGATTTATCTGAGGGATGGCACATAATGGTGGCGTTTTGATCGGCTCAGACATTTCATAATTCCGCTTTATTGTAACACAATAGGATTCCTACGGTGCTGTGGGGATGTTGGTGATTGGTGTAGTGTTACGGGGCTACCCTAGGCCCTCCTGTCTGATAAGTCCCTTTGTGCTGCGGATTAATTACCGTCATCACAGCCGTCGTCCTGGGAATTCCCTGTCGAAGTGCCCTAATTTAATGACTGTGACTAAAAGGGCAGGATAGGGTACATGGCACGTGGTGGGCACCCTTTCTTCCCCCCACTATTTGGCAGACCGGGAGGCTAGCCCATCGTGCCACGGATCCCGCACTCGACTTGAGCTCCAGAGGTTGCCCGGCTCGGTCCCACAGCACTGCGGTTGAAACGGCGGCACAGGTTTATTCGTAATTCCGTGCCCTCCACCACCTCTGCTCACCCGAGCAGTCTAAATGGTTACGCCGCAGTTAGAATCAGTCGATCGGCGATGTCTCTTGTGGTGGTGGAGTAAAGTGTGAGTACTTACTACCCCCCGCTCCCCAACTATTTTATGCACCGAACCTCACAAAATGAATATTTAAGGCCCACCTTGGCTCCTCCCACCCTCAACCAGTATATATACAAGGACTGTTTTCTTGGAATTTCTCTTACTTGATACAGCTATCATGCTGTGACGGTTCCACCTAAAGATGGAAGCTTGTGTTGCCTCCGAAACGTCGTGATTTTTATTTTATTTTACTTTTATTAATTTTATTTTTTTACCTACGTGACTTTACCGAAAAAAACCTAAAAATATTTTCTGAGACATCTGGCCAGCGTTGAAGAGAAGGCCACGTTACCGTGAGGGGTGGCCGAACCCAGCACACCGCTGCCAGCGGTTACATGAGCACGTTAATTGTGGGGCTTCACCATTACCTTTTTTATATATGAGCGGACTACCAATGCAGATAGTATTCATCGCAGAAGGTACCCACCCGTGAGGGCCCCCTGGGTGTTCACACACAAAAAAAAAACCCGTAATGAAATGCGTGGGTTCATTGACAACCGTTGTAATTCTCACTCGCAAACCCGTTGTATTGAAGGTGTGAAAATATGGCGATAATTGGGAAATGCGCGGTTTGAGAGTGAGTGCACCCCCGAAGCATGAAATCGGGGTCATGTTGACAGGCGTGTCAAGAGAGGTGACTTGTGTTGTACAGTAAAATGTAAAGTCGCAGCCGTGCAATTCCTTTCAAACACCACTGAACTGTTAACTATTTAGCTATTTTTATTTTACAAACACAGCTCGTTTTCAGAAGCCACTAGGCCACAATTGATAGCCCTACGAAATGGCTTATCACGTGGGAATTTATAGCAGCCAAATACTCTAAACACACGTTTATGAATGTGGAGGGGAAACCCGAAAGACCTGGAGAAAAATCAATGCGACCACGAGGAGAAAGAGGCACACAGACATCAGGGTTGGGATCGAACCCACGACCTTCTGTATACGAGGCGAGGAAATTAACATCCCCCAGCCACCGTGGCCAAACGGCCTCTGCAAGAGGGCCCATAGAGAGGGAAATTGGCCTTCTCTACCACGCTGACCAGATTTTGAAAGAGGTGGGATTACCCACACTTTAGTCCACCACACGTGAACTGCCGATTGCTAAACAGTACAGATGTGGAATTGGTAATTTAGCGTAGTTAAGTTGATCTAAATACACAATGTTTTTTTTGTTACACGTAATTATCATTATTTACATGAGATTAAAACGGTTTATATGAATGCAACCTTTCTGGAAAGCTGATAATTTAACACAATGTTTTGAACCCAACCCAAATAATTTCTTGAATCAAAATATAAACAGCTGCGTTTCCAGTGGCGCACAAACACAAAACAAGTCAAACAACTTTAACCATCGACGCTGCCTTACAACCGCAAAGAAAAGAACAGATTGTGTGTGGCATTATCTGCTCTGAACAAAGGGCATAGCCTGAAACCTCAGCCTCTTATACATTGTTCCGTCGTGGCGAAACGTGGTGAGTTGATTTCATACACTCTTTGTTTACAACTATACGAGACGAAAATACATTTTATGAAATAGCCAACTTTGGATAAATGCCAGTTATTATTTATGCGTGTCTCAAGATAGCTTTGCAAGTAAAATAAAAAAATAATACACGTGGCTAACATTTTGTGAGTGGTTGTTTTTGTGGCGCAGTGGTGAGTGTATATCCTGCTATAAATGTGGAAACCCGAGTGAGAAACCCGACCATGACGAACATTAGTGATGTCATGCCCTCGCCAATCAACACTGACCAGTGCGGTGAAGTATGGTCCAACAACCTCCATGATTGGCATGGCTTGGGGAGAACTTCATCCAGCAGTAGATTAGCACAAAGGGCCGCATGTAATTATTGTACACCTGATTTAAAGCTTTCGTGACTGCAGGGATTCATAGTCTTGATTCTTTCGGTAAAGTCACGTAGAAGGGAAGCAATAAAATTATAAAAAATATAAAACAATACAATTCTCACGACGTTTCAACTGCAAGACAAGCAATCATCATCAGGTGTGAAAAACCCACAGCAAGAAAAATTGAAAAAAGTTGCGTTTTTTTCTTAACGTCAGCACCACGGACACCAATTTTGGCAGTTGTTCAGATGGCCGAGTTCACGCCTGTAGATGATTGCTTGTGTTGCAGTCGAAACGTCGTGAGAATTTTATTGTTTTGTATTTTTATTATGTTATTGTTTCCCTTCTACGTGACTTTACCGAAAGAACCAAGACTATTGTATACCTATTTAATTGTCCACTCTATTTTTGGAGTTGTTCCCACATCGGCAGCCCAAATGGCATTAGGAAGCCCGTCTCTCATTCACGGGCATCTCCGAACGTTGACGTGTAACAACATCGCCTGTACCTACGATTCACACGGATGGCTACATACTGCGCGAAATAAGTTCAACATACGAACATCGTTCAACTTTTTATCAGTGAACCGAGGATATTTTTAACGGTCACCCAATCCGGGTGGTGCAGTTAGCTGGAGAAATGCGGCGAGCAATCGCGAGGCCAAGCGTTCAAGTACGGGGTCATGGGTCAACTCAGTCCTTCACCATACTGAGGGTCAAACAAATACTACTGATGGTCATTAACACAAATACCTCTGATGGACATTAACACAAATACCTGTGATGGTCATTAACACAAATACCTGTGATGGTCATTAACACAAGCACCACTGATGGTCATTAAAACAAATACCTGTGATGGTCATTAACATAAGTACCACTGATGGTCATTAACACAAACACCTGTGATGGTCATTAACATAAGTACCACTGATGGTCATTAAAACAAATACCTGTGATGGTCATTAACACAAGCACCACTGATGGTTATTAACACAATTACCACTAATGGACATTAACGCAAGTACCTATGATGATCATTAACACAAGTACTTCTGATGGTCATTAACACAAATACCTCTGATGGTCATAAATACCAGTGATGGTCATTAACACAAATACCTCTGATGGTCATAAATACCTGTGATGATCATTAACACAAGTACCACTGATGGTCATTAACACAAATACCTCTGACGGTCATTAACATAAGTACCTGTGATGGTCATTAACACAAGTAGCACTTATTTTAATCAAAACAAGTACCACTTTGTGAATGCGGACGTTTACCATTGGCTCAGGCCCATAAACAGCCTGTGGGGTCTGGCGGGAGATGAAGGAATCATCGGAGAGGTGGGGTGGCGTCAGTGGCTTGGGCCATGGTGACATCTTAATCTTGATGAATATTAAATAAGACAGCAGTCAACCTGCTGCACTTGTTTCGCACTTGACGACGGTTGCTTGCGTTGCGATCGAATCGTCGTGATCTATTATTTTTTCTACCTACGTGACTTTACCGAAAGAACCAAAGAGTAAGATTAGATCAACAAGCAACGAACACCATTCCATGCTCTCTTGAGTTAGGGTATCACTTTTGACATTTTTTTTGTAAATTGTCATCTGCTGCCCCTGCCCAATTGGTAGAGAAGTGAGAACACGCCGGAGAGGGAGTCATTTGGAGAAACTTTTGGCGACGATGCCAAGAAGGCCCCGTCCACATTGATGCTCGCGACGACTTTCGAACGCAAGGAGACTGCGTTCATTTAGCCTCTGCTGACCACTACCTGGCGATTGCCATTGATACAACCACCCGTTCATTCTGCGGCGTGAATTACACAGTAGCTCGCGTGCATTGTAACAAAATTATTTCTTAAAACATTATGTTATCATGTTGGTCCACATGATTTGTGTTTTTTTGGAATATGGAATTTTGACTTCATGAAACCAAATTGTATAATTTACAGTTTCCATGGTAACTACTTGTAAATTTTAGATGTGCTCCACATACTTAAAAACAAAATCGCCAATTTTCACAACTTCCTGACGTAAAATATTAATGCATATTTTGCACAGCAGTGGCGCTCCCGGGGAGATTTACTGGAGCGGTATACAATTGTGAGTGCCGTTTCAAAGATTTTGAAAGCAAAATGCAAAAATGAGCCGTGCCAGCCGAACGTCCAACCTCATTTAAAGTGCCCGGAAACTATTTACAAAAATTTGAATCTGTTATGTGGATTGCTGCTCTGGATGACTTCCTAGATAAAATCATAATTAAGTATGTTCTTTCATGTTCTTTTCTCAAATCGCTTTTCATAGCCTCATATAGATATATAAAAGCATTGCTCCAGTTATTGATTGCTGTTACAGAATATAAATTAAGATTAGTCAATCACGGAACAGTTGAAATGGGTTGGAGTTCACGTGATAAAGCAATCCATTGAGGGATCGTAAATTACAGGAGCAGGCAGAAACTAACTGTGTGCGATTCGTTTTTGAAGGGATATTATTATTTCAGCAAAAATGTAGAAATAATATGAAAGTGAATCTTGACTTAAGGCTTTCGTGACTGCAGGAATTCTTATTATTTGGGTCTTTCGGTAAAATCAGGTAGATAAATTCAAAGAAAATGAAAAAAACTACGACTTCAGGAAAATCGAAACGTCGTAGTTTTAGTTTTTTGTTATTTTCTTGGAACCTATTTACGTGACTTTACCGAAAGACCCAAAGAATATGAAAGTGATATTTTTGCCAATATGGCTCCTCTATCACCACCACCTTTGGCAGTGCAAAATAAAATCCATGCTTAAAAAATGGAATAAAGTGAGAAGACCACAGCTTCATTTTACAAATTATGACGGAAAAGAAAAAAAACCTCCAGAATTAACGATGTAGGAAAAAAATGTGGTTAAAGAAAATTAAAAAAAATAATAATCGTGTATGCATTTCCCTAAATTGCAGTGTAATTTCTGCAGGAAAAATTAAACCCGCCAGTCTAAATTTTGATGGCAGGTCAAGAACATTCGGAAAACCCATTAACGGCGATTGTTTTACCTTTGCTATTAATCATTGATATGATAATGAATTGCATGTACATAGAGGGCTAACATTCTCCTTCTATCGGGAGTCAGATACCATTGTCTAACATTAAATCATATTTCAATAAATGCCTACCTTTGTACCATTTAATGTTTTTTCTCTCTCTCTAGAAGATGCCTCTGGCCCTCACCTCCCTTTGCCAACATTGGGCTTGTACTAGCTGCTTAATTTGAGGACAAATTTATTCATAAAGGTGCAGCCTTGCAATATCTTGCTCATGCCACTGCCGGGAGAAGAAGGGCCTCCATCCGAGAGAGCTCGAGGGAGTCATTTTAGAGGGCATCTTGGCGTAATCTTGTACGCTGGGTATACGTCTTAGAAGCGCTGGGAGTACCCACACTGAACCCCACCTCACGAGACCGGCAGATCGACTGATTGTGGTGTACCGATTTCTACTGCTGGGGGTGACGGAGGTGGGAGGTGGTTTTTAGAAACTTGCCCAGTATTTAAATTGCCGTTACCGGGAGATTGAACCGGCAACCTCTGGATTTGTTAGCACACTTGAAGGTGCTAACTATTGCACAACGGCAGCGTCCAAAATACGTGTTCATATTCAATGCACTATTCATATTACCCTATTGCAGGTGTAACGATTCACTCCCCTGGCAGTTTGATGAATTGCCATGATTAATGTCCAACATTCATCTGAATAACAGATTCTTGCTGTTACCATTGCCCGGGAATGCAGTGACCGGTAGTAGCTGCAAGGGTCACGTGATCCCTGGGCGTGAACAATGTAAAAAAATAATTAACAAGGTCTCCCCCAAGCCGTATCAGTCACTGAGGTTGTTTGATCATAATTGACCACATTGGTCAGAACAGGTTGGTGCAGCGAGAGAGCCTAGGACTGATTATCCTTGGCTGGAAATCAATGTCCATCGTGCAATGCGCTAACCACTGAAAATAAAATCTTCAAAAATATATATATTTTGTAGCTCCTGTTCAGAAGCGATCTGGTCACAAAGGATAGCTCAACAAACTGGCTTACCACGTACAACATTTAGAGCAGTCAAATAATCGAAACGTATGTTTGTAAAGTACGGAGGGAAAATCTGGAGGACCAGGAGAAAAATCCATTACGACCACGGGGAGAACATGCAAACTCCAAATATACAGCAGGTGTCAGGGTTGGGATCGCACCCACGATCCCCGCATACAAGGCAAGGGAGATAACATCTTGCCACCGTGACACTCCACCATTCCTAATCTACAACTCGCATCGTAACAATAGCCTGATTACTAATCTAGTATATAATTACAATCACTCCCCCCTTGAATCTTTGCACCTGATGAGTTAATGAGTTAATGATGACGTCACTCTGCTGCTGCTCTATATAAGAACGGGAGACATAGGAGAGCCTCACCATTCTGGCGAATTGCCTGATGATGCTGGATGCAATTACCAGCGAAACGTCGTACCCAAATTGTAAATGTTGTGGCTTCAACACACCGGTGGGCTAAAGCAGTGAACTATTTGTCTTTTGTCAACGTGACACTTTTTTACTGATTGGCCGTGTCGGGTGGTGGAGGGTTACGACACATTTATAAATAACGCGATCTAAACCCAAAAACGTTGATTATGAATTCCTTGTTCCGTACGTGCAAGAATATAAAAAAACATTGATTCTTACACATGCAATTCGATGCAAGTATCGTGAGCTTCAAAATAGACATGAATCAATACGTCTTTACACCATACAATTTACGTTGTTTGACGTTGAACCCATCTTCCTGCTACGCTTCTTTCTCTTTGTACCTTCTGCGAGCACCGTTGAACAAAGTGTTTCTGTCCTTCCACTGGAAGATTCATTTTCCGACAATAGTAGTGCATCATCGCTTCCCTCTGGGTGCGATTCCCCTGCACTCTATCGCTCCGGCAACTTCTACACAGCACCCGCCACTCGATCACACTCCCTTCGCCGCCACCAACCCCCCCCCCCCCTGACCCCTCCCCTTCGCCCCTCACCTTTTAGAAAAAAAAATATATATTTTTTTATTTTTGTTTTGTTTCTTTCTACTAACACACACACACTTGCGCACAAGTGAACAGTTTTGGTAAGTGAAGGAGAGGCAAGGACGCACAGGCCCGAGACTCGAAAGGGGTTAATGACCGGTAATGAGACATAAAGAGCGTCGTCCGTCAAAAGTGACAGCCTTTCGATTTTGGAGGTGATCCGGAGTGTGGGGGTGTGTATGCAGCTGTGGGCTAGGGATGCGCTCGCCGTTGTCCACCTGCTAATGACGATGAACACGGCGGGGCGATGTTGTGGCGACGGCATTCTCCAAAAAGTGAGGACGCGTTTAAAACGTGGCTTTGATTCACTCCCACGCTGTTGATGGGCGGTTGTTATAATTGAAATCCTGGAACGCATTACGGCCTCTCTCCGCACAGCTGTTGTGGAGCATATGCTGAACTTTTGTTCGTAAATATGTTGCCGTGTGTTGAAGTGTTTGAATTTTCTTTTTTTTTTACATTCGATGTGATGTATTTTTAGTTGGTCAAACGGTGATGGCTGCTTTTATGGATAATTACCCTTGTGGGTTCTTTTTGGAGTGCTAATTATGGCAGTTAGCAATTATACACAATCTGTCCTTGTAGAAAACCATAAACACCTGAATGTGTTCCAATTAAAACATTTAAAGGGCAATGGGCATGCATTAGAATGCAGAAAATGCACAATGAACTAATGTTAGTCTCCCACAATTCCAGCACAGCTGTTAATTACCAAGGTCCGTGTGGCAACATCTTTTGTCAGTATAATTAATATTTTGTTTCTGCCTTCTCACGATAACCATGGGTACCAAGGCCCTTGGATGCTCATCTTGCCGTTTCTGTCAGCGCTTTGAGTAAAAACAAAGGCCACATTGGTTACATTTGACTTTGGTCTTTCTCAAAAGTAAAAAAAAGAAAATCCAATACCGCAGTCAGGGAGAACAACGCTGACTCGGCAGTGTTTTGTTACCTTAGGGGCAGATTTAGGAATTTGTCAGCAATAGGTGGCAAAGTTTGCAGTTAATTTATATTCATATGTATGTGAAAGTTTTTTTTCGCACGCAATATATCTGAGTAGGTTGTCAAAACAGGGGAACAGCTTTGCTGAAAAAAGTGATTGTTTCCATAAACAGGTTTAAATATCTCGTAAAATATTATGTCATTTTTGAAATATGTTACAGCATTCATGACTTCTTTGTCGAATGTATTACTACGATGATTAGACAATACGTAAATAAACCATAAAACAAATACATATTTACATACACAAACTGTCGTAGATGCCAAGTGCAAGTTTTATGCAAGAAACTTTCATGCTCGTAAAGACCAATGATTATATTGTGCAAGCATAAATAATGTGATAATAATTCACAGCCCTTTGTCAATCCGCTGCGAGATGAAGCCTTTCCATGCTGTGTGGGCTTATGGAGATCGTTTGACCATACTTCGCCACGCTGGTCAATGTGGGTCGGCGAAGATGGGTGGGCCCGGGACTGATTTCAGACATCACTCGTCACCGACTTCAGCCCGTGGCAAAGAATCGATCTCAGATTTCTGGGTTCATATCGCTGTGCGATTTAATATTAAAACAACTGGGAAAAATTCCACACTGTAAATGCATCTTAACATTCAAAACAAAAGTGGCGTCTTGCTCAAATAAGCATGGGGGCAGTGCCCATCTCCTGATTAAGCCCCGAGCCAGTGGTGAAAATTCCACATTCCCATGGCAGGGGATGAGTATTTCCACGACACAACTGCGAACGGATTTCCAGACAAAGTGACACTCGTTTTATTGGCCGCGTAGGGCTATTGGGGCAAGTCAACACTCGACTCGTATTTGAGCCTCCCACTCTGAATTGCAGGCCGCGCTGTCTACCGCAGTATCAGCCCAGGCAGCGTTATGTCTTCACAGCATAATATATATAAAAAAAACGATTAAGTATTAAAGTCATTTGTGAAAGTGTGTTGATTTAAATAAGTAATTGGTGGTGGCTTTTGTGCTGACGCTAAGTTGCTCAGTAAATAGAGTGAGGGCTTGGAAGAAAGATGTATTGAGGTAAGAAACGAGAGGATATGAACGGTTCCCTGAAGACGTACAGCCGGGAAACTGTTGTAGTAGCAACATGAGAAATACAACGGTGGCGTTCTTGATTAATTGTGCAAGAATACAGTACAAGGCATCAGTTAGAACCTCGAGGTGACTTACGTAACACGAACATTTTTACGGAGGGATGGATGGATATGCCTAGGAGCGAAGTTTTCATGTTAAAGAACAAATGTAAAAAAAAATCAGTATAAATTGCACGAAAATATGACTGCAAATGCCAGTGTGCAGCAAATGAAAAATGTACAATGACTGTGGCAGAGAAACAGTTGCCATGGCAATTCCCACGAGGCTTCATTATCGCTCTTTCACAGGACCGAAAAAAAACAAGAAATTTCAGTACCTTGGGATCATATAATTACAAAACATTTAATAGAAAGCAAAAGGTTTAATTTTATTCAGAAATGAGAATTGACGTCGAAAAATATGAATATCCAGAATACGTTGTTCCAGTAAAAAAAAACATTTTGAATCTAATTGTAAGTGTTATGTATTTCACCTTCAAAAAGTTACCAATTTATTGTCGAATTTTTTTTTCTTCACATATCTACCCGTTATTATCACGTATATTTTCGATCCAAATAAAACATCTCGGTGTGGTGGCATACACACCCAGTAGTATAGTGACTTCGAAGTGGGGTTGGTGGATTGTGCAGAGATGGAGCATGTGGATCATCACCTGACTCTGTATTATAATGAGTATAACAGTCGACCCACCTAGGTTTGTAAAAATGCATCGCTTCGTTTGAGAGCGGCCTACAATTCCCTCCGGCGAGCAGAAAAATAGTGCCAACCATCCCAAAAAGCAAGACCCTCCTAAATCTCAGAAGGAGAGTTTTGGGCCAAAGCCGACGATGACTACGACACCGACGATGACGACGACACCGACGATGACTACGACACCGACGATGACTACGACACCGACGACGACGACGATGATGATCATACGTTTGACGTTGAAATCATATGCGGTGCAATTCCACCGTCGAGGGCTGTGGGCATGCCGCGACGCGATGGCGATGAAGTCTGTTTATTCAAAGAGGCGCGATTTGCGAGTGATGCGTGTTCGTGCCCACCGACTCGATGTTTTTGTATTCTCATTTATCCCTCTGCCGCTCGTCCGCCAGCTGTCAAGAGCTTCATAAATATGCTATAATGGTCGTCGATGGAAAGCACGAATGCAACACCACTCGAGAGGGCCCGGTTACACATGTAGAGCATTACACGCAGCGTCTGTGAGCCTTGGTGCAGATGTTTAAAAAAAATAATTAATCGTGGCTAACTGTTAAGGGTGGGGGGGGGGCTGAGTGGGGATATGGGTGGGGGCGCAGGAGGGGGGGTGCTCTGAAAGGCAGCTCAGAGCTATTAAATAAAATTAACGCTGACCAAGCGGTGATCCGCTACAAGTTGGTGATGCATTTTATTTTAATTAACTTGGCTAAGCGTGCCATCGCCATGGAAACTAATCACTGGGCAATGTGCGAGCTGTCAACCTGGGAAAGCCACGACATCAGTTCCGTTTAGCGTACAATTCATATTTAACAGGTCGGGTGAAAAGAAAAGTGACCACATTATGCAATTAAATATATAAGAGCAAAGTAATTGAAAAGCACACGGTATAAAAATTATTCCTTCCCTTATTACATACAGGCGTTTAAAGCCCATTGAGCAATGTGTGATTAGTCCGTGTGTGTCCGACGCTGAACGTTAGCCGTGTAACAATTAAATCTGCCATGAATTCGATGAATGTTCACGATTCAGCGTCACGATTTAATGCAATTTTTTAAATAGATTCTAACCCAGCAGCAATTGCATAAGAGGCCTGACTGCCGATGGGCCTCAGAATGTCAGAGCCGGTCCAGAGTTTGCTTGCAGAAACAATTGTTGCTGGATGACATTGGTCTGTAAAGCCCAACAGGCCGATGGACTTCCAAACTGTTTTGTTTATTATTATTCTTTATAGCTGGAGACGGAACTGAGTTTGACTCATACTCTTTGGTTTTTCCGGTAAAGTCACGTAGGTAAAACATTAAAAACGTCGTGATTTCTTTTTCTTTTTTTCTTTTTTTCTACGTGACTTTAGCGAAAAAATCCTTGCAGTCACGAAAACTTCAAATCTAGAATGAGTTTGGCTCATATGAAAATTTTCGTCAAATTTTTACTGTCCCGCTTGTATGGTTCCTCGTTTGTTTGTGTTTTTTCTCTCGCGCGCACAGCTTTATGCCATTAGCTTAAATGTTACAGAATACCATTTGCATAAAGCGTAAATGATCCTCACGCACACATGTGCAGCTAGATGCATGTATCATGAGCAAAACAATTCAAGGGACGTTTGATTCAGTTTACCGGTTAATTTCAGAGTAATTTCTGCTAAGAAGTGGACAATGCTTGGTCTTGTCATGCTGGTGCACATATGTTATTAGGATATATCGACACGTGGGCAATGCAGCCTTTATACTTTTAACACTAATAAAAAAACACAACAACACATTCATCAATACCTTACAAGAAAAAAAAAATATAAAATAGCTGACGTTTTGGGCAATGGCCCGATTTCAGAGCACATCGACATTTAAAATTGATGGTCTTACTGCAAGACGCGATATTATCGTCGTTTGCGCCGCAATTATTACATCTTGGGTTCAATTACTGGTCATGCAAAGCCATTGGCTCTTGATAAACCAGTCTGGTCAGTCCACCCCCCCCACCCCCAGATCAACCTAAACTAAAATGAGTACTCGGTACGGTATGTCAGCATCAGCAATGGGGAGACAATGATGGACAGGCGTGCTGGGTACATTGCCTCCTTGTGCAGTCTGGTGTGTGCTAATAGGTTATTGTCCTCACGGTAAATGGGCTTTTTGTCCTTGTGTGCGTTAGTGTGTGTACACTTGTGCGAATTTGTGTGTCGTGGTTAGCACACGACGCTACGAACCCTGCGATCCGAGGTCGATTTCCCGCTGTTTGTCAACATCTGGGCCTGGGCTTCCTGAGGTCCACTCAGCCTTAAATAAGTGCCTGGTGCAGTTGATAAACATGTGCGGCTACACCACCCACCTCCAATGTCGGCCTTCATAGGTGCTGGCTAACAGCACTTGCCCCAACAGTCTGTAGGCTACATGGGGGATCTTTGTACTTGTGTGTGTGTGTGTAAATGAGTATATACAAGTTGGTATGTGTCTATAAGCATGAGCATATGAACAGAGATTGAGTGTGCACATCATGGAGGTGATAACCTAGTTTCGATTCACGTACGTACGTGTGTGTGTGTGCAGTTGATGTAATGCAGCAGTATAGCGGTTCGCGCGCTGCGCTTATTCACCCAACAACCCGAGTTTGATTCCCGCTAACGACCACCAACAGAAGTGACGATTATCCGCACCGGTCCTGGGCCTCCCCGAGGTCGACTCAGCCTCAAATGAGTACCTGGTGTGGTGTTAAACGTAGCCACGAGGGAGACAAAGGCGGCGGGGCGTGGTGCTGGATACGCACTCCCCCACGGCCTTCATAGGTTCTCGCTAACAGCACTTGCCCCAACAGTCTGCTCAGGCTATATGGGGGGGAATCTTTGCCTTTGTGATGCGTAAATCACTCACGGTCATTGCAGAAGGCGCCCGTGTAGGAGGTCATGGTGCAGTCACAGGTGAACTCTTCCCACTGCTGGACGCACAGGCCCTGGTTGGAGCATGAGTCATCCTGGCAGACGGTGCTGGGCCCTGCAGAAGGTGGGCACGGTGCGACGAACGGCAAACATTCTCATGTTATCACCGATTCGACACCAAACTCTTTATATCACGATAGTAATATTTTTTTCTCTCTCTCTCCATTAAAACTTTTTTTGAACAAGTCGTACCACAGCATCGGTGCATTCGCAGCAATCTCCAACATGAGTTTGTAGTGTGGGAGGAAAATGCTTTTTTTTATCTATACGAGTAATTTGTCCTGAATAAACTGGGCAAAGGGAGGAAAAGGGTGGTTGTACCGCGTAGAATGTTGATGAGGAGGTTCAAATGCCGGGCCGTTTGCCTTCACGCTACAGCGGTTTGAGTGCAGTGTCGATCATACGTATTGCTGCTGTTGTTGTTGTCATAGTCGTGTCCCATCCCTGTTTTCTCAGAAGCCACGGTGAGACATCTTGTACCCCAGATTACAATGCAATCCTCATAGACGCGAGAGCTGCGATGTGCTGTGCCCTTGCGTCGACCATGTCCCCTACCACCTGTGCACGTGTGGACTGTCTCGGATTCTTTTCAGCCAGAAGGATGGATTCATTGCTCCAAACAAAAGGGCCGTGAAGATACTCTTTTTTTAAGCGTACAGGAAGGGGCATGAAAGCTCTGCGGTGTAAATCCTTCAGTGGCAATTTTTCGAGAGAATGGAATTTTTAAGTCTCGGGCTGAGCTTGAAAAAGTTTAGGTATTTTGTCAGCAAATGTTTGTTTTTCAGGGTACACAGATACGAGTTGTGTGTGTGTGTGTGTGGGGGGGGGGGGGGGGGTCCCACTTGGGCATTACATAGTAGTTTTGCCGATTCTATATTTTATTAACTTTTCCTACCCGACTGAGAGACAAGCAAGTTATCAAAAATGTGTCTCACAATATGTCAAAAGAAGTCAAAGTTTCCCAAAGCTGAAATGAGGCACAGGCAGGAGGTGCACACGTGACCCGGTAGGCCTGAGCCGACGGTGTATATTCCTTGTTATTAAGTCGAAGAAAAATTGGATGTTGGCCAGGTAGCTCTGGTGTCAGAGTGTTGAGCTTGGCAATTGCTGATATCCTGGGTTCAAATTCGAACGGTCATATACGATTCAACCAAGGTTTGTAGTGAGTTTCATGCTCTCAACCAGCAAACCAATGATGGTCTAAAAAAATACACAACTTCATTATATTTAGCCTGATTCCAAGAACACAGGATGAGATGTTACTATCCTTTATGCAAGCACTTCCAAGAGTTCATGAACAGTGAGCCTGGTGAAATTTGGGGAGCGCATCGTACATTTAGCCTGCACTTAATTTGGCTAAAATTCCAGCTCTGAGAATGAAAAATGCCAGTTTGACTATCATGCAACGAACAACACTCTGTGACCTTGCCCCCTCCTGTGTGGCATCAGGGGACCATTTTTCGATTTAAAGCTTTCGTGACTGCAGGGATTCATCTTCTTGTTTCTTTCGGTAAAGTCACGTAGAAGGGAAGTAATAAAATAATAAAAATAAAACATAATAAAACAATTCTCACGACGTTTCGGCTACAACGCAAGCAGCCGTCTTCAGGGGACCACTTGAATACACCTCAGCGTTCGCTCTGTGATATTTGCTTCCCAGGCAGGCTGTTCCCGATCACAGAAAGTTTGCGCTGCTCTGCGCAGAATCCGAATGGATTCTTCGTCTTGTAACACGCTGGCCAGTGGCACGATAGTGATCTAATTGCAAAAAGGTCCTCCCCCTAAAGACCCCCCCCCCCCCCCCCCCCCCCCCCCAAGTCTCCGTGGCAGGTGAACTTTCTCACCAAGTGGCATCCGCTGGGTGCGGCGAGTTTACCACGGAGGCTTTTGCGACCAATAACGTCCGTAATAAAGTTTTGCCTTGGGTAAGATCGCGTGAATAAAAATGTGTCGATATTTAAGGCCGAAACAGGGGGACTTCTGCATCATTTTGGCAAATCGCCTGATGAAACTGGTTGTAATGTACCAGCCGAAACGTCGTACTCGCATTGCAAATGTTTGTGGGTTTATTGTCCACCACACCGGTGTGCTGAAGCAGTAACTAAATAGACAGTTTTGTTTACGTGACAAACTTTACTGATTGGCTGTGTGGGATGGTGGCGGATGTAACGGGGTGACCCTGGCTGCTTATATTCCACCTCTGGCCGGTGAAGCGGGTGTCCTGCTGCTCCCCCGTGACTCCCAGGCAAGTGTGGCCTGTGATGATGCCCAAGGAGCACCCGCGTTGACGTACAGCCCTGTTTTTTTTGTCCACCCAATGTTGGATGAGAACCTTATTATGCAGTGCTTGTCCCGGGGATTATTTGACCATGCTTCAGCACCCACTGGTCCGTGTGGGTTGGTCAAGGCAGTAAGCAGGGATGCGGGAGCGTCACTGTGGCAAGATCTTAACTATGTCGCCCGGTATACAGGAGGTCGTGGGTTCGATCCAGACCCTGACACCTGCTGTATCTTTGGAGTTTGCATGTTCTCCCCGTTGTTGCGTGGATTTTTCTCCTGGTCTCCTCTGGATTTCCCCTCCACATTTTAGAATCAACATGCATTTAGATTGTTTGGCTGCTATACATTTGCACGTGATAAGCCCACTCCGTTGAGCTATCATTTGTGGCCAGGTCGCTTCTGAAAAAGAGCCGTATAGCCCAGTGGGCCTTACCTGGTGGAATAAAAAATAGTTTCGTTTGATTCGGGGCGCCGCGCGCTATGTTGGCAACAGTAGCCTCTGAACAATTCGCCCAGAATGGGGCCGATCTCGTCAAAATTCCGGAAGCTTAGATTCCAAAGAACACAGGATGAGATGTTACTATCCTTTGTGCAAGCACTTCCAAGAGTTCATGAACAGTGAGCCTGGTGAAATTTGGGGAGCGCATCGTCAGTAGTGAACCTTCGGGTCCTAGGGTGTTTCGGCCTTTCATACTATACACCCTCCCCAAAGGCGGCCAGCGACAGGGTGATCAATCCTACGCTTGCGTCCCATTCCCAATTAGTCATAGGAGTTGCCTTGTTGTTGATAGCCAACATCCCATGGGACTATGCATGGCAGGGGCGTCCTCCTCCCTGAGTCAAGCATTGTTGACTGCATACCTCCAAGTAGAATTGAGTCTCGGTATTGCTTGGATGGGTGACCATCATGCATAAAACAGGTGTTGTAGGCTGCTGTGGTGAAAAGTGTAACATCTGATTTTAATTGCTGTCATGCAGGAATTGTGTGGCAGTTAGAACTCCCACCAAAAACATGTTTCTCCCAGACTGAAGTTCATTACCAATATATATTTTCTATATATGTCCAATAATGAAAACAATGTCATTTCTGATTACAGTGGAACGGCATACGGAATGGAACATTTGTTAATTGTTTTAGGACATTAGGGAGTCGGAATGTGCACAAAGAGTTCCCGAGCAAATGTAAAATAGAATAATAAGAATCCTACAATCCCGGCCGTGGGTGGGGGGGGGGGGGCAAGGCAGACAGTGTAAGCAATGGTGTGTGCGCTGTGCGAGTGCGGTCGTTGTTTTGGGGTGCTCACTGTGGCGAGATGTTAACTACTTCGCCTGGTATACAGGAGGTCACGGGTTAAATTCCTACATTGACGCATGTACATTTGGAGTTTGCATGTTCTCCCCGTGGTCCTGGGGATTTTTCCCCGGGTCCCCCGGTTTGTTTTCTCCTTATATTGAGAAACGTGCGTTTAAGAGTATCTGTCTGCTGTTAATTTCCACGCGATAAGCCACTTCGTTGAGCTATCAATTGTGATAACCAAGTTGCTTCTTAAAAAAAATAGCTACATAGCTCAGTGGGCCTTACCTGCTAAAATAAAAAGTAGTTTTTAGTTTAGTTTGTCATCACAAGAACGGTTGCTTCCTCCACAACGTGTGAACCCATACACCTGTGTGGGTGGCCAACAGATACACAGATTTATTTTTGCCCTGATGGTGAACTCCGTTTCTGTGAAGACACCTCCCCAAGCTGCATCTCCATTAGCGAGATGGCAACACTACCTGACCCTGGGTTTTCAAGCATTGCCGCCACCCATCGAGCTACACGCGCCACTAAGCACAACCGCATGAGCTTTAAAAAGGTAGAGGTCGCGACCTCTCCTGACGTACAGGGCTGCAGGAGAGGGAGGGTGGGTGCCATTACCCGTGACCCTGGCAGTTATGGGATGGAGGTCAGTCATGCGGCCAACCATTGATTTTGACCTGGAAAAACTTGTAATTTATTTTTTTCTGGACATCGCTGCATTTCCCCCACTCAATGGATGCTGCCAAAAATCGACTGCCTTTGTCCTGTCTCTGAGCTGTGAGGTTTTTTTTTTAGTCGTCAAAATTTTTTTCCCAGTTCTTCATCCGTTTCTAACAACAAAGCCAAAGTGTCATGCGAGATATGGCTGACATTCTCGTTGGTGACACGGGGGTTAAAGGTTAGTGAGAACATGCCATTATTTTGTGGTACGAAAAAATGATTAAGAAACGTATCGTAAAAAAATGTGTGGGTGATGAGGAGGCTCAGGCGTCAGAGCACCGAGCCGAGACGACTTGAGATTTTTTTTAAATTCTGAATTTGGGCAGGCACCCGTAAATAAACTGGGTCCTCAATTGCAACGCATTTATGGTCTGAGCACAATCAACATAGATTGCATAAAACGCCCTTTTCATAATCAGTTTGTTTTGTCGCTTCATTTGGCTCATGTCAGCTTTGAGAGTAAAAATAAAACACATTTGGTGTGCTTGATATACAATGAACGCTCTTTGCAGAGCAATCATATGTATGCCTCAGACTGTGGATAAATTGGCCCCATTGATAGTTACTTCAGAAGTAGTCTATCACGTAATTTTTGCAGGGCCGTTGTCCGACAACGCGTTGATACATTTCTATCTGCAGAGTTGCAAATTGACGCTTTGTCTAATAACCACGACTGCAATAGCACAACCGGGAATATAAACTGAAGAAAATAAAAGTATTTGATCAAAAAAAAATAGAGGTAGCAAAAAACCATCAGTATTGTCTGCAGTCAGTGCAATTCTCCAAAACTAAGAATCAGAATCAGATTATTTATTTATACTGGAGGAATCCGATGGCCTATAAAGCTCTTTTTCAAAGATATCCAGTCGGTGCTGGTAAGAACGTTACAACAAACAAAACAAAAACACGATGAGAGTGCAAAGTACAAGAAAGGTAAACATATCACCCAAACACAAACAAATACATCACTAAACCATCCCCATCCTACCAGGCAAAGCCCACTGAGATATTAACTGAACTCCGTTTAAGTTAGGGGGCGAAAACAAATGAATGTAATGGTGACATGCATCTCCTTCAGAGCGTTATTCACCTCGGAGTAGGCCTGGCACAAACCTTGCAGCTCCCATATACTGTTGAAACGTGCCCGTGTGTTTCCCCAGTAAAGTGTTACAATTATTACAAATTCCCTTCAAACGTGCCATGTACACGCGCGGGAAACAATGCCACACCGGAGTACATTTCTCTTTTTAAATAAACACAAAAATAAACATGATCGTATATTCCTGAGAACCTATAAATCCGAAAAGCCTGAAAAAGTACAGATTATTTCTCCAGCGTCTTATCTGGGCTTAATTTGTGGAGATGGGATGAAACAAGATGAGGAATGACTAAATTAATATAATACCAGTGGCTGTTTTGCAACATCTGTCGGTTAACATGCAGCAAGCATACGTTACCTTCTTGGTTCTTTCGGTGACTTTACCGAAAGAACCAAGAAGATGAATCCCTGCAGTCACGAAAGCTTTACATCGAAAGCATACGTTACTTAAGCATTTGTCTTTGGCACTTAAGTAAGATTGTATTCAGTTTAACACGTAGGATTGAGGGCTTCACCATGCTGGCGAATTGCCCGATGATGCTGGATGTAATTACCAGCGAAACGTCGTACTAAAAAAAAAACTGTAAATGTTGTGGATTCACTCTTCAACACACCGGTGGGCTAAAGCAGTGAACTATTTGTCTTTTGTCAACGTGACACTTTTTTGCTGATTGGCCGTGTCGGGTGGTGGAGGGTTACGACACATTTATAAATAACGCGATCTAACCCAAAAACGTTTATTATGAATAAGATTTTATTCTCATGTCTGCATCTAACAATCCTAGAATGGGAGTAACGCAGTGCTTAAAAAAAACCATACCGCTCTTTTTACAGAAGCCACCTATTCGAGACATGCGTAATAGGTGCCTCTAGTGTGTACAAACTGCCTACCGTTAATTCATATTTGTCTATAAAAAAACGCCATGATTTTGCGGGTACTATAACACATTATCGGCCACACGAACCCGTGACACGCTCTCACTGTGAAGTCATCGCCGGAGAATTGGCACTCCGCTACAGAGAATGCCTTATGAAGCATAAGTGACAAAAATGTGAAATGAAACACTGATATAATATCCCAGAATGTGGTAACTCGGAATGACGAAATATTCGCATAAAGTGCCTCTTTTATTCTACTTATATATTTTCGTCACATCACTTTGGAAGCTAGCAGATGGTGCATGGGAGGAAAGGTGGAGGGGTGGGGGGGGGATAAGAACATCCATGAATTACATTTAAAATTTTTCACCGTGATGAATATAGTTTCCAAGGTTTACGTTAACGTTACGTGTCTAATGTGCTTCATAACGATCGCACCAAACACGTTCGGTACAGTTGTGCTACGTTGTGTGAAGCAGTTGTTTTAGGGATGTACGCACGCACACACAATGGAAATGTCAAGATTCGTATTCGAGTTTAAGAAAATTAATCTTTTTACATTTTAGTTTGAACAATGTAGACGGTCGTAAAAAAAAAATCCAATGATACTTTCATTAAAATATATTGTAAACATAATTTACGTTATATTGGCTCTTGTATCTTCCTCTGCATAATTAACTTTCATGTCGAAGCTAATTTAATTGTGAAATTAAATGATGAATTAAAGCGTATTAGCGTTAATTGTTTTTTTCTTTTTCCTTGGGTTACCCCAAGCTGTTGCTGGAATGGAAGGATCAGAGCTGCTGGAAATCTATATCTGCTTGCTTTGTGGTTATTTAAGACATTCCATTTAATTAGAATGTTTAGGCTGGAAATACTTAACTCCCATCATCATTATCAAATACTGCCTCATGTGCAGAAATATAACATGTTGTGAACTAACACTTTATGTAATGGCCATTATTTACACCAGAGAGATAGCGATGAAAACCCCCACTATCATCTGTCCTCTCTCTTTGCTTTTAAGAAGGGTCTTTGCCAAAAATGTCCTCTAATTAGAGATATAAAACGTAATGTACACGTGTACAAACGTGTATGTACGTCGACATTATTTCACGCCGTACTTTGCCAACCGTGGATAATTGGAGGCACAGTGTGGGGGTGGGGGGGGGGGCGATGAATGACACCCACGGAGATGAATGACACCCACGGAGATGGAGCGATGAGATCACGGGTTGACTACGTATGGTGCGAAAGAAATTCAACACACAGTACATACATCGGCTAATGCAGGAAGCAGATGAATTGTGACATCATGGAACCATCGATTTAAAGCTTTCGTGACTGCAGGGATTCATCTTCTTGGTTCTTTCGGTAAAGTCATCACGTAGAAGGGAAGTAATAAAATAATAAAAATAAAACATAATAAAACAATTCTCACGACGTTTCGGCCACAACGCAAGCAGCCGTCCTCAGGTGAAAACCAGGTCTGTCGAGGCGACAGCGTCTGAATGGACAGACCTGGTCTTCACCTGAGGACGGCTGCTTGCGTTGTGGCCGAAACGTCGTGAGAATTGTTTTATTATGTTTTATTTGTATTATTTTATTACTTCCCTTCTACGTGACTTTACCGAAAGAATCAAGAAGATCGTGGAACCATGTTATATGGAAACTGTGGAGATGCCTACATCTCGCAGTGGATTGATCATAACTGCCGATTATTATTCTTCTGTTCCATTACCAAAAGAAAGCCGCACTGAGTGACATGGCTCTGTTTCAGCAGGATCCTGTCTCGGTTTTTGCAGTCGTGCGTGTTGGTTGCTGCGTATTTTCCATTTCGGTAATTTGGACCGTAATGCCGGCTTACACGATGGCCTACGCTTGCGAATGGCATCACGGGATCTTTAACAACATCTACCGTGGAGCAGATGGTGTGTAAGTTTATCGGTAATACACCGGCATTGTGGCTAAGGGGGCAGCAGCCGGTGCTAAGCCATGTCGCTGCCCCAGATGATAATAATTGCATGCATTCTCAGTTACAAATCTGCTTGCGGATGATGATGTAGGACGTAAAGCAATATTTCACAGCTGGTGCCATTGCTGATGTTGCGTTTGAACTGGCAGGCGAAGATGCGTACCGCGAGAAGAGCCCCACCCGCTCAGGCACGTAGTTATGTCATTGATGTATGTTTTGTACATTATTACGTTACGAAAACACGGCCACTGATTTATTTCCCGGTGTTTAAATGTTATCATAAGGAAAGACAATCGATAACTCATAACAAAAAAATACGTGCGGATTCGGGGACGCTGGCGTTTGGAGTATATTCGTCTTACATTGGCTTTCGCCTGATAGATTGGGAGCTTTTTTTTTGCATTTATATAATGCCAATCCTGCGTGAAATTTTTTGTCAGCAATTCATCACGAAATATTGCATTTTAGGCACGGTGACCTTTTGAATTATGGACAAATAATCATCGTTAATGAAATGCCTCGTGCATGTCGTACAAGATACAATATTTCGTGAGGAATCTCAGGGATGCCATTGATTGGCAGTTTAAATTGTGCGCATTGATTATATTTTATTCTGAATTTAATGCATCTTCTCAAACCTTTCCCTTCCAAATTAAATCATATAGCATTGATTTTTTAACCCGCTTTATGTAAAATTGATTTTCATTTTTTTTGTCTATATAATTCAATTTGTATGATTTTCCATGCACCCCCCCCTCCCCCCAAGTCTGTTTCATACCACACATTCTATTTTTTTATGAGCTTTGAAGTTACACGAATTCTGGAGAAAGACACAAAAAAACCTGGCAATTAGTCGCGAAAAAACAGCTCATCAGAGACCCTAACGATAGGTTAACATCAGCAAACACTGCCATCTTGTGGAGATCCTTATTTCCAAGGGCCCTTGGCTCTCTACGCGACACGTCCATGTTCACACGCAGCAGCTGGTGCTGCTACTGCTGCTGCTACTGCTGCTGCTGCTACTGCTGCTGCTACTGCTGCTGCTGCTTCGTGTTCTTCTGATGTGAATTAAACACTTGCGCGTGACAGCCTCTTTGGCCGCGAATTACTGGTGCTAAAAATTGCACCGTGTGCTCTTATCTGCGCGTGCCCTCTTTGTGCATTTAGTTATTGCGCCAAAAAGTCGTTAAGAACGGCAGGTCAAGATGCTCACAATAATTGTATTCGTGCGTGACAAAGGGAAGCATGAAAGTGCATCGTTGCCGACATTCCGCTGAATTGCAACTGCAGCTTAAGTTTTGCAGAGATAATAATTCTCGGTCGCAATGAGCTTAGATTCACAAAGCGACGATGAACATGTCCTGTGGATTTGCTGCTTGTGATTCCCCTCTCCAGAGGTCGCCGGTTCGATTCAATGTCCCGGTGCCACAGTTGAAACAATGGCGCAAGCTTCTGAATTCCCTGACCTCTGTTCAGCCAGCAGAATAATTGGGTACACCACATTTCGTCAATCAGCAGGCCGCGTGTGGTGCGACAAAGCGTGGGTGCATTCACACCTCTCTCAAGGTGAAGGCGTCTGTGGCCAGCGTGGAAGAGTAGGCCAAATACTGTTCCGAGGAATTCGGTGGAGGCCCTTCGGCCAGATATTGTGTGAGCGAGCAATTGCAGGGCTACCCCTTTTACCTTTTACTGCCTGAACTCTGCACCTGCAGCACAAGAGCCGCCGAGTCTGGCATGAAAGCGTTGCTCTGGCGGAGGGGAAGGTAGTTTTTAACAACCCTTCCTGCACGCAAGGAGACGATGATTAAGTGTGTGTGGTGTGAAGGGCTGATTCACAGATCACAAAGGCGCAGTGCTAAGTTACTTTCCTCGGATGACTCCAAAGAGCACTTCGCTGTTGATCAGCTGATAAAAGGTTGGGCACATATATGACAGAAAGTAAGGAATAGGTCTGTGTCGAATGACAGGGAAGGAGATGAGAGTTGAAGGGAGAGCGAGAACAAAGTGCGAGTGCGGAAATGGGCACCGTCGCTCTGTTTCCAAGCAGCTTAAAATATATTATTTTTGCTGTCAGGTGCCAAGCCATCCGCTTTAATAATCGGAGAACCCGCCTTGCATGTCTGCCTGGATGTGTCTGTCTGGAGTGAGTACTGTTTGACCATTTTCTCGAGGTCTATGTCCAATGACCTGTTCATGTACATTAAAGAAAGACTTCTTCATTGTCAGCTTCGGCCATGATCAATCCGCCCGCTGGTCCCCCCATCACAAAAAATATGTAGACATTATGAAAGCCGAGTACGTGGCCTTCTATCACATTAAAATAAATGAACAGGTTACATTCTGCTGCTGTGGCACAGAAAGTCAAAACCAGAAAAAACTATTCAATTTAACACGGAGACTTTCGCGACCAGTATCATCATTAATATTGGCATGTTCTGTTTAAGTGACAAACATTAATAATGGGCTGTGTCGGGTGGTGGCGGGTTTAACGACATTATTTATATTTACGCGATCTAACTCCCACCCCAAAAAACCTACATTACAGTAAATAGAGTGCCTGCTTAAACAAATGCTGCTGGAAAAAGCTGACGGGACGACATTACATGTTATTTTACACAGAGACATGGACCTCCTCTGTCTATTTTTGATGATGTTATGATTTTGTGGTAAGAACTACTGTTCTTGTATAATCAGAAATACGTGGCATGCAGTTTCAGAGTGGCTTACGTGCAAGGCGCATCTGTATTTAAACTTATTGATTTGTATGCGATTGATTTTACTATTCACTCACAAATTCAAGCACAATTGTTTAAAGATTGCATAGACCTAAACCCTATAAAGCTCGACTCTGCATACAAATAATTTAAGTCACTGCGTTTTTATGCATCTCAATATTTCCCAACAGCATTTCAGTGTATTTATCTGAGTAAATAAATCACGAAATATGGTGAATATATTACATTTTTAAACAAACATATACTGCACCTAAAAATATACTGCGAATATATAATACATTTCAGTACTTCTGTTGAACATTATTTTAGGAACATATCACGTTAAAATCATCTAACTAATGCCTCATCTCATCTGATTGTTAAAAACTGAGAGGGTTGAGCCTGGTTAGTACTTGAATGGGAAACTGCCTGTGAATATCAGGTGTTATAGGTTTGCAATATGATATCTATTTTTTTTATCCCATCTATGTGGAGCTCTGAGATTGACCCAAAGTATCAGGTGAGTGCGACTGTCTGGTCAAAGTGAGTTTCTGGTAAGTGGTGGGGTGGTGAGTTGGCACACTAGGGGGTCCAGATGGTGCATCTACCAGTCATCTCAGTCAGCCAACCCATGGCACCTGCTAGGTCTGTCCCGAGACCTCCTAATGTCAGCAGTGAGCCTTCGACACTTCACGTGGCCTCAAAGTGCACCTCGTCTGGCACAGACGCCGTGGTGACGTCACCGTGACTTAGTGGCGAATGGCGGGTTATTGGTATTGGGTGGTGGGTGTGAGTGTCTGTTGAGTGTGAGTAGTGAGTGGTATCAAGTGAGTATTGTGTGTCTGGTGAGTGTTAGATGATGGACAGCTGAGCGTTAAGTGTCATGTTACACCATCCATATGATGGGTTACCCTCTAGCAAAGCGCCTCCTCTGCAGTTATTTTAACACCATAAGGCACTTGCAAATCATCTGGTGTGCTGGAGCTAGACGAGGAATGTTGTATCATAAGAGTGAGAACTGGCTACGATTTGGGGATGCCTTAATCCAGGAGTGGATAGCTCACGGCTGTTGATGATGACGATGATGATGGTGATAATCACGATGAGGATAACCCGCATCGCGGTGCATCTGAACGAGCTCGCTTTGTCCACAGGATCACCTGGCACAGGCGACGTCACCGTGCCGCAGTGGGTCATTTACACCTCAATATTATGGGCACGTGCACGCGGGTGCAGTAGGGGAGCGGTTAGCGTGCTGCGCCACGAACCCGACGACCCGAGTTCGAATCCCACTCACGGCCAACACCAGTGACGATCATTTGAACCCGTCCTGGGCCTCGACTCAGCCTTAAATGAGGACCTGGTGTGGTGTGTAAATGTCGCCACTCGGGAGACAAAGGTGGTCGGGCGTGCTGCTGGCCACCCGGCCCCTGGTGTGCCATCCCGGCCTTCATGGGCGCTACTCGCTAACAGCACTTTCCCCAGCAGTCCGTGACAGGCTATCTTTGTCGCTGTTTTTGTTTTGTGCGTGCGCGCGTGTCTGGCACCTTCACATCCGCGCTCGATTTGCCCCGAGCGGCGCAGGGCGTCGTCCAGCAGGTCGGGCAGGCGGCCGTTGAGGTCGACGGAGGCCAGGCAGCCCTGGAAGCCGTCCCGTGACACCACGAGCTTGTGGAGGCCCGAGTAGTGTTCGCGGGGCAGCCCGCCCACGAACAGATCACCTGTCACATGCGACGGCACAGAACAGGCAAGAAGGTCTATCGCACCTGTAGGCCACTTGTTTCTTAGACTCATACCGGTGCTCGATGTCAGAATAGTCCCATCTGGTGGGGTGGTACTCTTAGGTTTTTTCGGTAAAGTCACGTAGGTAAAAATAATAGAAATAATAATAGAAATAAAAGAATAAATCATGACGTTTCGGAGGCAACACAAGTCTCCGTCATCAGGTGGGACCGTCACAGCTAAAATTTACTGTATCAAGTGTTGGGGTGGTGCTGTTGTGTTGTAATGTAAGTGTCTGGTTAGCAGTTGGAGGATTATAGATTTTAGCTGCGAGGTTGCTTTGAGATGGTAGCACACACTTGGATTAATACCGCTGCAAAGGTGGCGTTGCGGTTGTGCCGAGTGGCTCCTCGATGTGTTTTCGGGTTGTCCCCGGCCTGACGTCTCCGTCCTGAAGAAGTGCCAAGTTTATTTTGTCTACCCAGGCGAAAACCCAAAAGCGAGCAGGAGAGTCTCATTTGTAACGCTGACTTGGGTCACCAAATGATGAACGCAAAGCAAATGCAAATCGGAACAAAAACAACTGTGTGAGAACGAAACCGGCACTAGTTGAACACACATGTGTAGGATGGACAACAACCAGTGCCGCATTAGCCTCGTAGCAAAAGTAGCTACGTATGCTATGGGCCCCGCACTTTCAAGGGCCCCGCGCTAAACGCATTCAAGCTATCAATTCAGGTTCAGTGATTCTGCACTTGCTCTATTACTATAGTACTATACTGCCTTAAACTTTTTTGAACGAATGGGTGTTTAAGGTGAGCGATATGTCGTATTATCTGGCTGTATAACAAATGAAAAAATACAATAACTTTACTGTGCAAGTAAAAAATGTGTGTTTTAATATTTACGTGTTTTTATTTTTATTTAGGGCCCCTTCATAACACATGCTACAGGCCCCGCACTAGCTTAGTCCGGCACTGACAACAACAGGAAATTAAAAGTGCGTTTTTTCGGGAAGGAACCAGACAGAGAAGAAGACCTAGCAGAGAACGGCTTTGACGACGACGACGTAAGAGATCGGTGCCAACAAGACCTGGCACTACCTTGAGCAGATTGGCACGAGGCAGAGGAAAGTGGCAACAAATGACGAAACGTACAGTGGACACCGAATACGGGCCATCAGCCCATGGATCGTGATGATGACTGAAGAAGCCGTCAGCACTTGGAGTAAAACGTCGGACGTCATGCCAATCAATGCGCGGTACAACCAGAAAGCCACAGATTTGATGAATCTGTGAGAAGCTTTGAATGTTGTCCCCTCAAATGCTTGGGTTGACCTCAGGTTCTCCGTTTTTCCTCCCCCACGTCAAACAAGCCATGAATGGATGTTGCCGAACACCCCGATGTCTGACTCTCCTGCTTGAACACGAGCCCTGAGACTCACCGATGCATTCTTGGGGAAATAAACATAATTATTACATTCATTAAGGATAGCTGCACAATGTTTGTTGTTCGTTTTATTTTGCGCCGTTCATGCAAATTGCATCTCACCATCACACGTGGGACAGCAGCCAGGTGATGAGTCCCGGGACAACACTTGCCCAAGCTCTGTGGTCCTCTATACATTGAGTTGTTTTCAGCCAATTAATGCGACTGCACGTGGGACAGGGGCAACGCTGTCAGATGTTACCGCCTGCTCCTGGCGATCCAGGGCCTGGCACCACCTATACCGGTATCGGTCCACGGCCCGGGGGTTGGGGACCCCTGCTATAGAGAGACTGCAGTTTTATTCGTGTTTCAAATGAAGCAGCTGCTTTACTGCTAAGCGATGGCATGGATATTGTCAAGGCTGCTCTACCATTGCTTGTAAATATCCCAAAATAAAATAATTGGTGTTATTTTGATGTCATGGATATGGGACGGCTGCTCTACCATTGCTTGTAAATATCCTTTAAAAAAATCATTGGTCAAATTCTTGATGCTCTTGGGTCTTTCAAGTCTCGACAAGAGTTTGTCTCCACCTGCTGGTGGCGGTTGGCGATTGCAATAATCCGGCTGTCAACTGGTTTGTGGGTTTTAATAACCATTCGTGGGGTGGCCTGTTGACACAAATCACCCGGAATGTGCCCAGATCTCATCAGAGATCGGGAGCTCTGAGCAGGATTGAGCCGGGACAGGGCTTCTAGTGGCAAGCATCGTGCATGTCCAGGTTGTTACATTCTCCATCGAGGTTACGCGTTGAGCGTCAGAGGGCATTGCTGAAACATCCAATGTTGCACTGCGCTTCAGTGCTCCCACGTTTGCCTTCCCGGCCTCCACCAACCCGCGCTGACCAGCGTGGTGAAGTATGGTCAAGTAACCTCCTTAAAACCTGCACGGCATGGCATGCGGAGACTCGCATCCAGTTGGGGGATTGACAAAAGGGCTGTGCGTGTACATTTATGGGTTGTCTTTAATCACTCTACCACAGCTCTCAGCATGCGAATAACAGTTGTGATTGCATTGTGTGCACGGCAAGAGCAATAATACACACACACACACGCGCCCCAGGATACAAATGCACATACCGTGCATACCTCTAGGTTAATAGAATACAAATGTTAAGTGCCTGTTACATTTTGTTCTCTTACCCCGTGGAATGACTGAAGTGCATTGTAACAGCATGTTTACGTGTTACAAGTTTCACAAAGCTTGCCTTCATTTACATTCGTGCAAGGCGTGAGTCACCGCACTCGAACAAGTTCAAGCGAGCACACTTCTGTGGCCTCTCTATGTGTGCTGTGAAGAAGGGTTATTGCCCGAAACGATGCCTGTTGTGTTTTTTTGAAGGCCACAGTGATTTTGACGAGTGCGTTCACATTGTTGTTTTAAATTGTGCCAATGCAGTGGCAGCACCATCATCACCAGATAATTATATAAATTATTCTATATTATATGCTGCAATGGACCGAATTGTCACGAATAATGAATGATTGTGCCGGTGGAAGTCATCGTAAGTTAGATTATTATTTGGGGGGTGCAGGCAGAATTAAAATATAATCTTTGTTACAACATAGGACTGCATTTCCACAAATGGCAGAATGTCTGATTGTGCAGGTGGCGATCGGCATCTAACAAGCGAGTTTGAGTGTGCCGCCAGGTAAGGTTACTTAACACTTGGGAACACGGTTCGATTATAGTCTGACCACTGAGCAGTGGAGAAAGCAGAGTTATGCATCGGCTTCTGATCAATTGTAACCCAGCGTGAGTTCGTACAGGCCAAGAGGGCCCTGTGTCGGTGTGGCAATTAAGTGGTCACGTGAACCGAGTTGACTAAAACGAATTGAACATTCATTTACATGCACTGCTTGCACGGGCAGACGTAGTCACTGCTTACCATTGTTTCTCACAGCCGGTACGTGCCCGTTGACGCTTTCTATCACTAGGATTCGTCACCTGTCCTGGTTTTTTTTGCCCAGATGTATCCCTTTTGTAATGCAGCTTGAAAAATCTGTAAATCTTCCCGGGACTTTAAACGTTACCAGCTTTTGTCATTAGCGTCATACTAATGCAGCAATCGAGACGATGCATTTAAATGTAGTTCTCTCGCCTCTTGTGACTGTGAGATATTCTTCATAACCCGTGATATCCCTCTGTGGTTTTTCTTTTATTAACTCAGAGGTGGTCAAAGCTATCCTGTGGCCCATGAGCATCGCATGCTGATCACACGCCGCTGCTATCGCCGCCCTACTCCCGGCACAAGCTTGCCTCTCGCACCGCACGGTGACCGCAGACATACGGACGAACCGACGTACGGCAAGCTGGAGCAGCAGCAGCAGCTGCAGCTGCAGCAGCAGCAGCAGCTGCAGCAGCAGCTCCAGAGGTCAGCACGAGCAGCTCGGGACCCTTACCCTTGAGGTCGAGGTTGCGTGCCTCGTTGCCGTTCTGTGTCGCCATGTCCCTGTCCACCTTGAGCGTGTGCAGGTTGTTGGCGTCGCGCATGACGATCACGCTGTGCCACTGGTTGTCGTTGAGCTGCCCCTCCGACTTGCCCTTGATCACGCTGGGCCCCTTGCCTAGGTCAAAGGCGTAGTGCAGGTACCTGTAAGGCAGGGCACGCGCACGCCACGGCCTGGGGTCAGGGCAGCGATGGAGGGCGTTCGAGGGGAGGCGAGCACGCATTGTGAGCCACGTGCGTGCTCGCGGGAAACGCAGCACGTGTTACGGTCGCGTGGATAACGTGAATCGAACTGTGGAGGGAAAAATTGCGGTGGTTTTCGGTTAGTCCACTGCTGGATGAAGGCTTTCGAAACGCCATTACGGGGGGGTGTTGGAATACATGCGTGGGGAGCGGTGGCGCAGTGGTTAATGCGCCGCGCTATGAACCCAGCCGTCTGAGTTCTGTTCCCGCTCACAGCCAATATTGGTCGTAAAAAATATGAACCAGGTCAGGGCATCTCCTAGGTAGACTCGGCCTTAAATTAGTAACGGCTACCGTGTGTCAGATATCTACTTCATATATCTCTTGCGCCGATGTGTTTTTTTTAAAGTTAGTGTTACCTGTATTGTCCACGAAGACGCTGACGATTACTTTGCCTGCAGCACGAACGAAATGTTGTCGTCAAACTGTGGCAAATACCAGGCACTAAACCGGTACGGTTGAATGATCTGAATTTTAAAAAGGTCCTAAGACATTCACATCCAAAGTAAAAGATGCGCTGATGCAGGCCTCTTCCTCCACTCTCTTCCTCTCTCCCCCCCTCTCCCCCCACTCCAAACTTGAATGAGTTTGTGAGCACAGTGTTCGTTGCAGAATTTAAACCGCCCTATGGTCTGCTTATTTGTCGGAGCTGCACAAGAGGCCATTGTACCTTGGTGTCAAAAACACATAAAGCATTGGCAATAAATATTCCAGAATAGCAAAGTGCGCCTTTCTTAATCCAAAAGCTGCACTACATTTAATGATAATAATAATAATACTACTAATAAAAGCTTTACGGAGAACTTGAAAACTTTTGAATAAATAAATGCAACCACATAAATATGGGTGTGGATATAAAGGTGCTAATTTATAGCTTCTTTATTAACACTATATCCGCTGTTGTTTTGTGACATACCATTAATACATTTTACGAACAGTATTTAGATGATGTATAATCGCAGTATTTTTTTTCTCTTACAAGGGTGAAATTAATTTTCACTCGCTGAATATTCGGGATGCCCAACACGGCTGTAAATTGTTTTTAGTTACACTTGCATGAATCTTCGTTCTTGGGAAAGGGAGTAAATTGTGAATATAGCGGTGCCAAAAGTCATCAAACTTCTTTTTATGGCTTCGGGAAGGTTCACTCTGTGCGACCACGTGCAACAGTGGGACACGGTGGATGAGGTACAACGCCGCCGCTTCGCCACGCAACATTGCGACCGCCTCGGTAAATGCACGCATAACTTCCATTTAATGGACTGTAAAGCAACATCAATCGACTGAGAAATCACTCGAGTTCGCGCCGTAGTGTGTGAAAGATTTAAATGCCCTGGAGCGCTGGATGCCACGGCATTGAGCGAGAGACGGGGGCGAGCGGGGGGGGAGGTTGGCATTGAGAAATATTTTATATTGTAAATCATAAGCGCCAGATGAGGTCATCCCTCTAGCGTAGTCCTGCGAGCTTCGTGAAAATATTGACAATGCCAGACCCCAACCGACTCCTTCCTCCTTCAATGTGAAATGCATCACAGTACGGCGATGCTTGAATTAGACTTCTCTATGTATACCTTGCAATTGCTACGAAGGTACTTTAAAAAAAGTGTGTCTCGAGTTTTCTTCAATTATAGCATTTTCAGGTAGGGGTTGTGCTCGCATAGCAAAGCTGTTGGCGCACGGCACCATTAGTTCGATTCCTAGCCATGGCTAATATCACGGCAAGTGATGTCTAAATCTGCACCTACCAGCATGGTGAAGTGTCATCAATCAATTCCCACAGCTGGCAGAACGTGGGGAGATGCTTATCCAGTAGCGGATTGACGAATGGCTGTAGATTTCTCAATACATCCCACATTTAAATATATGCATGTGGCTCTATATTGTAGTTGCATGCACATATTATATTATAATATTCCTATTATAATAGTCCTATTATAATATAATGCACGTTATTTTTTCTGTTCTCTAGCCCTCCCCGTTAATAATGTAATTGTATAATATTGTTTATTTGGCAGCAAAATTGTAAAATTATTGGATTCCATTGATCATTCGTGTCTTTTGTCATGTTCATCATCATCATTACGACCATTATCTAGCCACTGCTGGATGAAGACCTCTTCCATCAATGCCATCTCTATGTCCTGCGATGCCACAATCCATGTGTAATAATAGTCGCTCACAGCACTTTCCGCAGGGGTCATTAGCGACGCCTGCAAAGCAGGGATCGTTTTTTTGTGGGCTCTATAGAAACGTTCAAATGTCACTAGGCTTTGGCAGCGAATGTTTGCCCTCGCTCAAACCGTCTTGCCGCGTGACCCCCAACTGCTTACATGCGCCCTCCCCTGGATCGGACAGGCTTTGTTCGCGCTGCACGGTACTCAGGATGCCACTTTATTGCTGGAGAAAGCTCCACGAAATCGCTCGTCAATACCACGCATTTAGGAGCGGGGACTTTTTTTTTCTTTAAGGTCGGTGGGCTAATGTCCACAGCCTACGGGCCAGAGGCCATCAGATTTTCAGTTCCGCTGAACAGGGTCGAACAGCCACGCGAGCGGAATGAGTTTCAATTGTTCCTTGCAGGGCCAAGATTTGGTATCAGGACCCCAGGGATCGCAGGCTCGGCATTCCGATACAGATGTGGCTAATGAAAGAAAATGTACTTTGGTAAACGTGTCCTTGCCGCTGCTGATCATTGAACATCTGTCTCCGAATGCCCACAGCCATACACGAAGAGATTGCTTTTTTTCTTTTCTCGATTTCATTCCCCCCCCCCCCCTCTTTTCCGTTGTCCTTTCTGTTTAGGCTCACCCTTGCACGAGCTCCAGTGCGATGAAGTCGGTGCCGTCGCCGCCGTTGTAGAGCAGGAGGCCGTCGGGCGACATCGTCTTGAAACTGGAAGAAGAGGTGCATGGCCGCGTACGCCTGGAGCGTCGCCAGCGTCAGGTACGAGCTGCGCGTGCGGAAGGTAACGGGGTCCGCGATGATGGTGCGCAGCCCGAAGCGCGCGTTGATCTCGCAGAGCGCCACGTCGCCATTCTTGCACAGGTCCAGGTAGGGCAGCCCGTTGAAGACCAGCGACTGCAGGTGGCCGATGAAGTTGGACGGCACCACCGAGGTGTACCGCCGCTCCGTCATGATGCCCGTCTCGATGTTGTGGAACTCGAGGCGGGTGTGGTCGCCCGCCATCTCATCTGCGGCGCGGCGCATGACGCGGAGATTCCGATCAGATGCTCCCCCCCACCCTCCATCCCCTCTCGACATGTGGCTAAGTCGCCCTCGCATTGCAACGTCGTTTCGGCGTGATTGCGGAATTGTGGCCGTGCAAGTGGTGCACTTTCTCACAAAGTGTCCAAAGTGACCGATTGTCGAATAATTATAACAACAAAAGAGCGCAAAGGATTTTACATATGGTCAACTTCTAGCGTGCGCACGGACACATTTTACTTTTCAACATTACTCACAGCAGTGTGCGGTGAATATTTAATCTCGTCATGCTTTAAGTGTCGTGTAAGGGGCATGCATAATGTAACATTCACGGCTTTGGCATGGAGCGGTTGGTACTGCGCGCTGCCATTACCTTCTTTGGAAACCTCGTCGACGGACAGTTTGAGCATTTTTCCGCGCCGGGAGACGCGCACGGTGTGCCACTCGTTGTCGTTGAGCTTCTGGCCTGCGTGCAAAACCTCCGGCCCCTTGCCTGCGCCGCGGGACGGAGAGAGGGGAGCAATGAAAAGGCGGCAGTGGGGGGGGAGCGGAAGAGAACACGCACACACCCGAGCGCGCATCTTCAACGCAATGCTCTGGGCAGGTGCCGTCAACAGGTGAGCCCCTTCGCTTGGAGAAATGGTTCCCCACAGTGCACTTCCAGTGCTGTTTCCCCATGCATGGGGCAAGTGGTGTTTCTAATCAATGTGGAATTGGTTAGACTAGAGCCGGGTAAGTAAGGCAGTGCTTTTGTTCTCGCCATGTGAGTTTACTGAACTCTCGGGAGAGATGGAAACTTCCATTTGGTTCGGCCTTATTATGGATAAATCCCCACTAATTGTTCTCCCCCCCCCCCCCCCCACTTTACATTTATACAGATTTGGAATGCGCACCCATGTGTTATTTGGTGAATTTTATTTATGTAAATTTTTCTTTTTAAACAACCCGATCAGAGGTTGTGATTTGTATCAGAATTAAATATCAATTGGAGTGGCCGTCACTGCTCTTGTTTGCAGGGTGCGTTAACAGCGCGGATACAATGTCAAGACTCGTCTATTGCACTGCTTGAGAAACATAACAGCTTGTACGTATGTTGAACTTATTTCGCACAGTAATCGGAAGTGCGGCAAAGGACCACAAACTAAACACAGAAAGCAGTTATAAAGAAATTAATTTTCAATCTAGATTTAAAAGTGCATAGCTCCAGTAGCTTCCTAATATCGGAAGAGCATTCCAGACGGCCGCAGAAGCGCACCCGAAAGCTCGTGATGCGGTGACCGTCTTTGTTCGATGGCTAGCCAAAAGCCGCTTTGAGGATGACCGGAGTTCACGTGATGGTGGTTTATGCTCCTTGACGACATCAGCAAGGTGATGTGGTTCATTTGTGGCAAGCACTTTGTCTGTAACGAGTCCGACCTTATAATGTATATTCAAAGCGGGACAGGCAGTTTCGGAAGCCAATGCAGCTCGGCGAACACTGGGTTGGACATGGTCGGATATAGCCTCTGAGCTTATTTGGGTATTTTGGTTAAAAAAATTCCCACTTTTACTTGGGATTGATAAATGCTCACGAAGGCTTCTGTATGTTTTTTTGTGTGAAGGTTGTGCCTTGTAGTGTTTTCCGATAACTTAATTAAAGTTGGAATCATCTCTGAATTATACGCAACAAAGGGAACAAATATTCCACAAAATTGTTGGAATAAGAGGCCTGTGTATTACACTTTTTAATTTATAATTATATGAAAGAGGTTATTTTTCAATCTCAAGTTGGTCCGTTTGCACGTCGTATGTTAGAAATCGACTTTTTTCCACAAATTTAATTTCATAGACGTGGAGTGCTGGAGAAACTAAACTAAAGTACGTGATTAAAACTTTTAATTTCTCTAAAGGCACAAAGAAATCTATTTGGCACTTTTATCTACCAGATTTCACAAATTAGATTCATTTCATGTTATACTCTCATGAGTTTCAATTATTTAAACGTCTGTCTAGGGGTTTTCTCGGGAATCGCCAATAGAGTTTTATTAATGCTTTTTATTTGCTGTAATGAAGGAACATGGCAATTGAATCCCATGAGCTTTGACAAGAGGTTTAATCTATTTAAGGGAAATTCCCAGCCTTACATGTTTTAAATATGAACGTGGAAATATTAGTCTTGACTGGTTTATTTTTTGCATTCGCGGTGGATTTTCAGTGAAATTCTGCTGCTGTATTTGCACTCGTTTGTGTTTCTTGGCGTCGTCCGACATTGTGTCGTGAACTCCTCTCTCCGCGTTGCATCGTTACCCCCTTTCCCACCGTCCCCACACCCTTTCCGACCAGGAGGTGTGGAACGTGCTGAATAATTGAGGCTTATCGATGCTTTTCAAATGAAATGAAAATTCAAAGCGGGAGAGGCGGTGGCCGCTGCTGCTGCTGCTGCTGCACATTTCGGGGGCGTCAGCCACAAACCCCTTTTTATATTGCACCAGTAGTTTATCGGTGAGCGGTGGGTGGGTCTCGGCCGAATTAGAGAAACTCTGTCTTCTCTGAATTAAAAAGGGAATTCTGACGGCCGGCGTATGCCTTTGCACCGGTGCTACCGCCCTTCAGCACTTGCGCGATGGCTCGTTGCTGTGCGGCTGAGCTACGCTCTCCTGCCACTGTGTGGCGATCTTGCTTCACGTTCTTTGCGTGCTCTCACCCTCTGGTAAACGCATCGATATTGGACGATTTACGGTGTTGTGCCGTACAGCGCTCTGATGTCTTTTAAGAGTTGTGCTACGTCTCTCGTTCGGCACGTTTCACTCCGGGCACGCGGAGCGAGACGCCGAACGATACCCGGCGCGACACCAAAAACCCATCGGAGAGCGACTGACTCGCCAGCTTTTTGTTTGGGGGATATTTGTGATACGCAAAGGATGATGACGATTCTATGGGTGGGATTGCAGCGTCGCAACTCATCTGTCAGACTGGCGGTGTGTGCCTGATGCCCCTTTCGCTGGAAACGCCAGCTTCCACGGAGCGTCGTCATTCCTCGCTCCCTTCTTGCATCGCGCGGGCTTCAATGTGAAAAATCACTTTTGTTACGATGAATTTCTCTCTGATGTTTTTTTAGTTACAGTCCATGTCGAATTGGACCCATCGCGCCCAATCCGGCACCGATTTCTCGCCTGCTGTGCGTAGGGTTGTGCCACTCGGCCCCGTCGTTTGCGCACAATAGTGTGATGCAGGTCGACTGCTCAATTGTTGGTCCCTATTTCGATTTAAAGCTTTCGTGACTGCAGGGATTCATCTTCTCGGTTCTTTCGGTAAAGTCACGTAGAAGGGAAGTAATAAAATAATAAAAATAAAACATAATAAAATAATTCTCACGACGTTTCGGCCACAACGCAAGCAGCCGTCCTCAGGTGAAGAAGAGGTCTGTCGAGAAGATAGACGCTCCAAGCCTGGGGTGTGTCATTCAGACTCTGTCTTCTCGACAGACCTGTTCTTCACCTGAGGACGGCTGCTTGCGTTGTGGCCGAAACGTCGTGAGAATTATTTTATTATTTATTATATTTAAATTGTATTATTTCCCTTCTACGTGATTTTACCGAAAGAACCAAGAAGATTGCTGGTATCGTCCTCACAGGGATCATCTTGTGCAATACAATGCACATAGAATCCGGGGTGTGATTGTGTAAGGTGCTTACGAAAAGTCTGATTTGGGACTCCTGAGCAATGGCAAAGACTTAGTAGGGGGGGGGCGGGGGGGTTAGGCCTCGTTGTGCATCAACTCGTCAACCCATCCGACTCGCTCAACACACAGCCCTGCCGAGCTGTATTTGCGAAGTTGTGAACGTGCAGTCACCTATTGGCGACCGCATTAATAGTATAAGCAGGCGTGTTCAATTGGTACGGTGTGTTCTGCATGCACGTTCCGCTCAAGGTGGCACCTTGTGCCAAGGGATTGGCGTTTTTTTGTTTTTTGACGATGATGTCAATTCGGGGGTGCGGAGGACCTTTTAATAATTCTGCGTTTTTCCGCGCTGCCGGTGAATCCTGATTTTTATTTGTGAGTCACCTCGTGGCCCCTGCTCTGTGCCGTGGCTTTAATTGGGGGTAGGCGAATGCTCATTAAATCGGTTAACTTCATCATTAGGCCACTGCAGGTATGCACCGAAATCCGGGCTGCTGCTGTTAAGAGGCCCTAACACTGAAACCATCACTTCGAAAATGGGAGGTGAAAACACATATATGAAGGGCACTTATCCATCATATAATCAAAAAAATATATCCATTGCTTCTGGCGATACAATCCCCACCACCCCAAGGCGCAATACAAATGAAACTCAGTTTTCCAAAAGTCACGGTGAGCCTTTTGATGCTCGACAGCACTTCGCGACACGTGTTCATGCGCGAGGTGTGAGGCAGGTGTTCAGAACCATCAAGGGAGTGAGGCTCCCTTCTCATTATCTAGAGCCCCACGTCCCACCCGCATCCCCACAGCGGTACAGCCACGTGTCGCATGCACGTGCCCATCGGACGGTGAGCGCCACCTCCCCTTGCGAGCAACACGGATGAGTGAAAGGCAGGGGCATGCGTCAGCCCTCGGGCTCCGTGCCAGGCTCAGCAGGACCACCGCTTGGCCCACTTGCCAACCATGTGGCTCCGAGTTCCCGTGCATGTTCGCGTGGCCTTTGGCCTCTCTGTCTCTCGCTCTCGCGTTCATGGCCCATCTGTAGGACCACACCTGCTGCTCGATGCGTGCAGTTGTTCCCTTGTTATTCGCGAAGGTTACTTTCCGGAGATGCTTGTGAATGGCAAATTGAAATGCACAAATTAGCTATTAAATACATGTGATCTCATCACTTTATCTCACCACTTACGTTCTCTCTCTCTCGCTCTCGATGCAGTCGTGTAGACTTCCAGATGCGATTCGCAGAGAGCTAAAATCGCGAGTAGGAAGTTTGTCAATAACGAGGTAATATTCTACCCCGTATTATGTTATTGGCTTGGTTCTGTGATTATTAATAATAAAACACATTAATGGTTGTAATTACAGGTCACTAATCTATGCAAGAACTGATTATTTCTGGGTTAGATCGCGTAAAAATATAATAGGTTTCAGTTTGGTTTTTTAACATGTTAGCACCTGTTTTGTTGCCAGAAAAAAGGGGAAAACCTCTTCTCATATTTTGGTACTTGCAAAGGAGGTCCCATTGTGATATAAATGTGTCGTTAAAACCTGCCACCACCCGACACAGCCAACTCCTAAGCGTTGTCACGTCGTTGGCTGTGTCGGGTGGTGGCGGGTTTTAACGACACATTTATATATTTACGCGATCTAACCCAAAAAAACCTCTAATGCATGATATTGGTTGCGAAATCTTCCTACGTGTTAAACTGACAAATGTTTACATCAACTCTTGTTTTTTCGTTCACATAACGGCATTTATCTTCTTGGTTATTTCGGTAAAGTCACGTAGAAGGGAAGTAATAAAATAATAAAAATTAAACATAATAAAATAAAATAATTCTCACGACGTTTCGGCTACAACGCAAGCAGCCGTCTGCTTGCGTTGTAGCCGAAACGTCGTGAGCAGCCGTCTGCTTGCGTTGTAGCCGAAACGTCGTGAGAATTATTTTATTTTATTATGTTTTATTTTTATTATTTTATTACTTCCCTTCTACGTGACTTTACCGAAAGAACCAAGAAGATGAATCCCTGCAGTCACGAAAGCTTTAAATCGAAATTTTATTATGTTTTATTTTTATTATTTTATTATTTCCCTTCTACGTGACTTTACCGAAAGAACCAAGAAGATGAATCCCTGCAGTCACGAAAGCTTTACATCGAAACATAACGGCATTTGTCTTCACTACCCGGGAAATAACAAGAGATCATTTATTTTGCATGGGATTTGCATCCATTGTAAATAATCGATTGTAATTTGCGTGGTTCAATGCACGTGTAACAAGCCATTTTTAATTGATGAACTAATGCATCGTAACATGCCTAATCATAAATTACAAAAATTATACTACATTAGTTATTAAAATTAATATTTTACACGGATATATATTTCACTAAGTCTTTTCTGGATAAGCCCTTTTATGATCCTGGAGAGAGAGAGAGAGAGAGAAAAAAAACCCAATTTGGAGGTGCAGCTTCTTGAAGGAGTTCAAAGAAATTCATACACACGGCATGGAGATGAGAGATACGTGTGGCCGAGAAATATAATTGCATTTAAAACGGCGTGATATTTTCATGAAACTGAAAATATTTGATACATCTGGGGGCAATTTTCAAACCCCTTTTAGCAGCATAAATGTCATTTTTCAAAATCTTGCAGCTTGGATATTTTGTGACTCTCTTTTGGCGTTGCACGTTTGGCATTTGTTGTTTTAAGTTAAGCAAAAAAACTATGCTGGGATATTACCGACATAAATCTACAGAGATAGCACAGCACCTCGAAAAAAACTGTTATAATAAGCTGTGTTTGATTCTATATTCGAGGAAAAATGGAACTGTTAACTGGACAGATTTGTAGAAGTTGCCCTAAAGGAGAGGCACAGTAATTATACGATCATCACTGCTCGGTTTGAAATTTGCAATGATGCGGAACAGACCTATTCCCAGGAAACTTGGTTTTCTTCACCGAAGCTAAATTGTCCTGGTTGTTTCTCGTTGTCAGTGTGCCATAACGCTGCGAAGGCATCGCATGATGTATTATTTTAATCTTGTTTTCACAGTCAAAAATGACCCTTAGAAAATTGACGCAATCGATCCAAAATTTCATAATTTGTTCTGGAAACGATTAAAAAAACGAAACGAAACGAAACAAACTGTATCGCCTCCAGTGGCTGCTGCAAACTGCCTTGCCGTTTTGTGTTGATGGTTCTGCGAAAATGTTTTTTTGCCAAAATTCTGCCACGGTTCATCGTGTGCGGCAATCCGATCGTGCAAACACCTTTCGCCGCTGAGGCCTTGTGATGGCTCGGTGTACTCCAAGGGCAGGCACGGCCATGCCCTTGTCATCCAATCGCGGAGAGCAGCTAACGATTTGTATTTCTTCTCCTGGGCCAGGCGAGTGGATTAGCCTGTGGGCTGGGGCAGTGCAATTGAAAATGGGGATTTTTTTCTTCTTCACACAATCAAGTGGGGATGGCTTCAGCCGGTGAAATTTTCTGCATCCAGATTTAGTTTCTGCTAAATCAACTTCGGGCTGGCAATCGTCATCAAATATTTAATTGGTTATTTTGCAATTAAAACACTGAAATGTAAGTGCGTTATAGTGGGAATTTTTTGTTTTACTGTCACGGCACACTCAATGCGTATTGCACGAGAACACGATCGCGAGGACGGCACACGCACGAGCACAACGCGTGCCGTCCTCACGCCTGTCATGCGCAGTCGTGTATTTTGGTGCACTTTTTGTAAGAGGGGGTGCTTTGGGGGGGGTGGCACACTCTTGTGCTACACCTTCGTTGTCAGTGGGGTGAATGATATGGGCACTTTGAATGCCGTCCATGTCATCTTCTTGGTTTTTTTTCGATTTAAAGCTTTCGTGACTGCAGGGATTCATCTTCTTGGTTCTTTCGATAGAGTCACGTTGAAGGGAAATAATAAATTAATAAAAATAAAAAAATAATAAGAAAATAATACTATATTATAATATAATGTTAGAAAGTTTTCTATCTATCTATTTATTTATTGCTTTATTGCTTCCCTTCTACGTGACTTTACCGAAAGAACCAAGAAGATCTTCTTGGTTCTTTCGGTGAAGTCACGTAGAAGGGAAATAATAAAATAATAAAAATAAAACATAATTTAAAAAATTCTCACGACGTTTCGGCCACAACGCACGCAGCCGTCCTCAGGTGAAGAACAGGGCTGGACGCTGTCTTTCCGACAACTCTGTTCTTCACCTGCTTGCGTTGTGGCCGAAACGTCGTTAGAATTTTATTTTATTATGTTTTATTTTTATTATTTTATTATTTCCCTTCTACGTGACTTTACCGAAAGAACCAAGAAGATGAATTCCTGCAGTCCCGAAAGATTTAAATCGAAATTTGCCGTCCATGTTTTAAACTTTTTTTTTTATATATACAAAATAACAAGCAGTAAGCTTCCTATTGAGTCGAACTGGATAATGTTATATAACGTTCACGAACAATGTGAGGAAAGGTAACGCTTTTTGTAATCGCTGTACGTGAAAGACACGCACCATATTTAGCTCCGTTCCATCACGTTAAATGTAATAAAAAATGAGCGGAATGTTTTGTCCTTACAAAATTATAGCCATGTTGAGAATGTTCCATCAAAATGAAATGGGCTACGCATTTGTCTCAATGTTCTTTTGCCTGGGTAAAAAAATAATAATAATAAATTGGTCAGTGCAAGATTTTTGGGGTAAGTCATGTGGTAGGTCAAATTATAGATGTTAATTAAGTTACGCGTAATTATATAATGCCCCACATAATAGTGTCGCTCGTTTGGATAATTGGATAGAAAAATCTCAGTGTTTGGTATGCAGTGAATACCGCTGCTGCTGTCCCAAAGTCCAACAGTTTTTATTATATTCTGGCAAAAATATCATTACGCTTATTGCGATGCTTTTAGTATGTAGATGCCGCATAAATTCAAATTATTGTTATGAAAATATGTGCATGTGCCTACGTGCAATTGCATAATTTATTTAAGCACTTACAAATAAATATAACTGTTCTGTGAAGTTAATGTTGAATGCTTGCACAATTATAGACACAACATATTTATATGCATGTATGTATGTATGAGTGGGTTGGAGTGGGTTGGAGTAGTGATTAGCGCACTGCACAATAAACCCGGCCACCTGAATTTTATTCCAGGCCACTGCGATGTGTGTACGTTGTAACTTCTTTTTCGCGCCGTACGCAGCAAACCGTGCCAGTCGGAGGTACTGATGTCAGTCGTGGGTGAAATTTGAACCAGTCATTTACCAATTGATACGGAACAGCATGATGAAATATGGTTAAGCAAACTTCCATGACCAAACAATATGGTGAGGCTTTAAGCCAGAGGCAGATTTACCAAGGGGTGTAAATGATTATATTTTCTTATACGAGTTCCCTCGACAAGTATTTTTTAGTGGAGCTAGTATGTGTTACTGATTTATTTTGACCTAGCAAGGTTTACATGTCTGATTTCACAGGTTTTAAAGCATTTTGTCCGCATGGTGACTGATTTGGGAGGGTGGTTGATGTTGCCAGGCCGGGAAATGGTGGACTTGAATGGCCTTTTCAGCCAATATTCTAAAATTAGATTTGATCCACGCTCTCTGTGTCCAGTTTTCTCCTAAACGCGCTGGTCCTTTTTTTCGTTTACCCACTTTTTCCCTTTTTGGTCTCGGTGCGATGTGTATCTCTGTTGATGCAGTGTTGCTGCAAATCCCTATTACTATTAGCATTGACAAAGACCAGCCACTGTGCAATTTTGCAACCCAAAATTGCGGATCTCACGGTAAACTGCTGCGGTCTCAGCTCCTTCAACAGAGGAATCGCAAAGCTGCACGAACTCTGTCCTGAGGCCCTCTCGTGCCGAGTAGACCTCGTGAACTTATTGCCATAAATAAGGAATATAATGAACGGAAGATATCTTAAGTCTGCCTCTTCTCCCAGGGCGCACCAAGGGAGCGAGTGAAATACCTTGACGAGGCCCCTACCGATGCCGCTCGCCCACCCTCAACGGCGAGGCATTTACATTCACCTCATCATTCTCAAATAGAACGGGTTCACCAAAGATGGGATTGCCCCCAATTTCAACTCTTCATTTACTCATGTCAGCCTTGTTGATGCTGGCGACGCGCGCGCAAGTCAAACAAAGGGTCCCGTCGATGATGGGCAATGGGGATTTGTACTACTGTCGGCTTCAACCCCTTGCTACCGAGAGGAAAGGGAAAAAATTGGCACATTCGGGTCTATAATGGGAGGTGTGCGCTTGAGTTGTGTTAATTTACTTTCAAGTCAATCAACATCGATCGAGGCTATGTCAAAGCTGGCGCGGCTTCGGTGAGGCGCTCGGTTTTTTCCATTCGCAGAAACCGAGCCGTGCCACCGGTGTCGCGCACAATGCGCGAGAGTTCGAAAGGCGCGCAAGCCGATGCGGCGACTGTCCACACAGCGCGCCAGAGTGATGTCACACACGCAGTGAATGCGCGATTAGCCCTGGGTCTTTGCTTGGCTGCGAGTCAAACTTCGAGACGTCTTGTGAGGCGAACGTATTCACGGTTTTGGTTCTTGGCTTGACACAGCGAATATCGAGAGGAAGGACCACTCCATACGGCGAGGGGGTTATCACTGATGTGCCAGTGAAAAGGGAGGGGCTACATTGATTTCCAATTTGTGACGATGTGGATCCCTGGATGATTGTGGCCTAGCTCGACGAAACTTGAACCATAGTCCCTGACCGGCGGTGTCGGAGACGATTTCTTCGCACGCTGCTTTGTACCCAGAGGGAGCAACAACTCAATTGGTGGCAGAAAAAAAAAAGATCATCGATGTGACGTTCCAATGGCCCAGCGCACCAATGGCCCCATGTTCCAGGGAAAACTCGGCCACACTTTCGCACCAGTACCAGTCATCTTTGTGAAGCTACTTCGCTCACAAAGCTGGAGTGTGTGCTCCAGTTTTCTCTTTGGAAACTGCCTCATAATCGGCTTCTGGTATTAATTATTTCAGTAGCTATTCATATTGTCCTTTGTGTGGGAGAGCTGGTGCTTTTGTTGTGTAACATATGAGCCGCTGGGTCTTAGAGGAATATTACAGCCGGGGGTTCTGATAATAGCCAGGAAACCCTGTGAGTACTCAGGGAAACTTACTGGATGCCTGCTGAATCACCTGGCCAGAAATAAAATAAAAAGTTCCCCACTTCCGTGATCAGACGATGAGACCTTGACCCAACAGTGTCAGCGTTGTTTGTTAACCAGCAGTTTTTTTTAATGCCCTAGCAGTTTGGGTAGGCATCATGCCAGCCTCTGAGCCACTTCCAAGGGCAGACTTAGCCATGGACGGAATTCTCACCAGGACAGCTGGTGCGCTCAGATGTGGAGGAGTAATTGATAAATTGCATAAAGGCGTTGTGGCAGTCATATTTTGCCGACTCAATTTTCCAACCCATTGTCATTAAATCTGCCACCACCCCCCTTCCCCCCCCGTAGCTCGCCGCTGCTACATTTGGGTAAGAGCATTCGAAGCGAGGGCTACGCTGACATGTCGGTCCAAATTGAGCAGAGATTTTGCAGTGTGTTATCTGTCGCTTTTGACCACAGACACAGGCTGTTGCCCGAGGCTTCGAGTCCCACGTGTTTGTCATTCTACGCCGACCATGGTGAAGAACTGATGTTGCTGGTAGCCGCGTCCATATTTAACATGCAAATTTGCCAGGGTTTTGTTCAAACGAGGCGACCGTCACAACTTATTTCTCAGCCGCTGTCTTCAAATGCATTGAATCGGCGCATTTCAAAATAGAGTGGGAAAAAAAGTGCAATGTCCCAATTAATTGATTTCCACGTTCACTCCTCCTCGCGCAACGTGACACGGGCATGCAATTGTGGCTGTGTTCAGCAAGGGGGCTCTTGACGCTAACAAATGCAGCTTTGAAAGGAACAGGGCTAGAAACCAGGCAAAATACTTAACGTGGGACATGAACGCAGAAGCCAGGGTCAGTTGCGGGGCAGTTGGGGCCAGCGGCATTGGCTGAAGAGTGAAATGTGGATTTAGTTTTCTTCTAGGATTACAGGTAACGAGATTTTTTTTTCTCTCTCTCTCTCCCTTTTAATGTACCAGTTACAAATGGTAAGTCACTGTCAGGAAAGCTTCCAGGCACACACAGTTGTTGATGCTGACAAAGCTCTGCTGCCAGACAGGTGCCGTTGTTGGGAAGGTCCACTTTGAGTCCATCTGACAGAGTTGCGCATGGGTTTGTGTACATTTACCCTTGTATTATTGCAATAAATTATAAGTCCGCCAACCTGAGTTGGATTCCCGGCCATTGCTAATATCAGTGACGAGCGATATATCTGAACTGGCCTTGGGCCTCCCATTCACCGACTCTCACTGAGCAGTATGGGGAAGTATGGTCAAATAAATCCCATTTGCGACACAGCGTGGACAAGCTTTTATCCAGCGGTGCATTGACCAATGTCTATCTATGAATTATTGCTTTGATTATAAAATGATATATATATATTCCCAAATGAATCCGTTTTAAGACGTTTTCATAAGGAAACTGCGTGGGATAACTGGCCAATTCTTTGGGTATTTTTTACAAGTGAGAGGAATTCAGAATAGCTTGCTTCGAGCCACACATACGAGTGGATGGCTCTCAATATTTGCATCGATAGTTTGTAAAAACCATACTTGTTGTACTGCCTCTTGCAGGCACCTCTTAGCTCTGCAAGGTGGGTCTTTCACACTTTAAGGCTCCAACTATGCACTATTCACCACTCTTCTTTGACAGCTATTATTCAATAGAACCAGGATAACAACATACTTCGTTGAAACCAATCAGAAAAGAACTTGGAATGGACCTGATTTCATCAGTTCTCTGAAGCTTAGCAGGCAAGTACGATTGAGCCTGCATAGCGCCTGGACTGGTGGCCCACGCACCTGGATTAGTGGCCCACACACCAGGTGTTTTTATGCTTGCGGAGCTACATTGCGGGCAGCAGATGGGAAGTGCAGCGAAATCAATTGTTGCCCCACACTTCTACGTTCCTCCACCTGTACTCACCGCCTTTACCAAACACCATTGATCAGCGTGGTGAAACGTGGCCAAATAGCCCGCATGACCTGCAACCAGCTTGGGTGGGTGGGGGGGGCCTTCATACCGCAATGGATTGACAAAGGGCTGTGCTACGTACAACCGAACACCACTACGGCACTGAAATTGAATGTGTTATATATTTTTGTATGTATAACACAAGTTGGACATGGACACCCAGCTGGGTTTAATGGCTGGCCCCTTCCTAATTTGCCAGCTTTGTCTTCCAGGCCTGGTGCCTAATAGGTGTGGGGTTTTTGTGGGGCCACGTTCTTGTACCATGTCCCATTTGTCATTCTCCTGTAAGAAGCATGCGAAATGCAGATATCCCAGCGCAGGTGCGCAGCTGCATGCTAAATCTTTAGCCTACTGGACGAAAAGGTCATCATCATCATCATGCACGTCAATTTTTTTCGAGCACCTGCAGATCAGACAGCTGTTCTGTTCATAGATGTGGGCGATTGGTAATACAGAAATGTTGGACATGCCCTCGTAAGGTTTATTTGAATTGCAATAAGTTATTCCCATTGGGCTGCAACATTTTCAGACTTTCACATTATTCTTTTTGCTGCAGCCAGCAACACGGCACTGCCAGTAAAGTGAGAATAAAATATACGCTGGATAACAAGGCCGCTGTTTATTGGGCTAGAGATTTATGCTGGTGCTAAGGTGGCTTAGAATGGTTCAAGATAGAAATCTGGGAAATTCTGGCAGCCACCTGAACACTAATTCCACGCCTGTGAGGTAGCTGGAGGAGAATTGAGATCGCCAATTTGTTTGTTTAACTTTGCCTGCCACAGTTGCTGCCCTCGGGCAGAAGGTTTTTCAGGGTCTGCTTAAAGGGCTCGTGAGAAACATCATCAGTTGTTGTTATGGCCAGATTGCGAAATGTGGTCTAACAATAAATAAAGTCTCGACCAACAAAGCCTCCTACTGTTTTGTATTCGATTTTAATGAGAATGCTATGGCCAGAAACCTGGCTCAATGATGTTACGTGCGTTAGACACCTAACCTGCAAGGTGGCCAGTGTGTGACGGTGCAGAAAGTAGGTAGTTGACAAATCTCATTCCACATTTGTACTTATGAGTTTTCATCACATACTCTGCCTTCGTCTCGCAACACAAAATACTCAACAGAGGAATTATTCAAATGAATTAAGCAAGGTCCCCTTTTGAGGCCTTCCTAAATATTTTAAGGTCATAATTATTCTACATTGCATGGGCCAGTCTTGAATATGTAACACATTCGCACGGGCGACCTTGGTCTTGATCGATACGTGGTGTTGATGTAATTTTATCAGTGCATGTCATAACCTGCGAGAATTGTTCTTGACCTTTAATGCCCTTTTTGACATCCACCCAAGCCCCCAGATGATCTCCCTCTTCCCTCGCAACAACCGAGCGGTGCGGTGGGAAGGCAAACATCCACGGGGCCCTATCGTCGGCGGACACGACCACAGGGTTAGCCGTCATCTGTCAGAGCCGGAATATTAAATGGGGCGCTCGTCGCGTCGACGGGGGTACGTAATGAATTCCGCTGATGTGCTCTCGTGGTTACCGAGTGACTCTTCCAGATGGGCCGGTCGCGGGTGCAGGGATGGCGGTGTCTTGTGGTGGCAGGGCCTCTTGAGCCATTTGCGCCTCTGGTAAAGGTTGTGGAGTGTGTTGTGTGATATTATTGGCTCTACATTAAAAAAAAACTATCTATTATGCTTTGACTCAAACACATGTTTTCTTGCAGTTGGTTTTGTGGGTGTGAGGTTGCGGATGTAATTTTGGTTTATTGTCGATTTCCACCCCCCAAAAACTATTTAAAATAAATATGTATTCTTCGGCGTTTTCACATTATGTTTGACAGATTTTGACTTTTATTTAAATAATTTACGTCATATTTCTAATTCATTTGGTCCAAATGAAAATAAAACGTGGGCTATTAAAATATACGACGTGGACATTTGTTCTGTGCCTTTCTCTCACAGTACGAGCTCCCTTCGTATGCGCCGGTTATGAACGCTTTATTCACAGCTCCATGCGTAAAGCGCAACTTTAATGTATCGTCATTAACTTTTAATAGCAAGAAGATGTTATTTTGGACAAAGCTACGTTAATATAATGCCTTTGTTAATCCAAAATCATGTACTGAACTTTCCTTGTAATGTTTTCCCCTGCTCTTTTTAAAATCAAAATAAATGCACTTGTAAATAACCTCCAGTTGTTTTCAGACTCGTAAAAGCTGAAAATGCAGTACTCCAAATTAAAATGCACTTTCCCTACGAAGCCACGTATCCTCACAGAGCATGACAAATCTCTCTGGTGGTTACTACCAGTCGGAAAACGATGCACAGCACCAGGTGTGAGTGCCCTCCTTTACTCTGCAACACAGATGGCAAACGCTGACGGCTGTGAGAGATTGTCATATCTTTCGTTGGGACATTGGAGTGGAGTAGAGACCTTGCCTTACGATGGCTCTGGATTACTCAAAGCAATTTATCTGCATGGCTACCTTCATGGTCAGTAGGTTTTTTGAAAAAAAAAATCTTTAAAGAGCAACGGTGAATTGAGGTTGTGGCCCTTTTTCCCATTAGGTTGAAGGCAGAATCTCTCTGGGTCATTGACCAGTGACCGGTGACGCAAAACATGAGGCTTGCATCGCGCCAACAGGGTCCACTGTTGGGACACAAATGACAGCTTTTGTTGTTAGCAAAGAGCCATTGGCTGTCACGAGTTCCCCACACGAGATTGTTGATCATTGATTTTCTTCTCAATAGGATGAATATGAAACGCTGAAATCGGCATAGATTCAGCTATTGACCTGTCTGACGTATTTCAAATGTTTAGTTTCAGGCTTTAACGTCGCACTCCGTTCATCATTTAATTTGAACATTGTGAGCTGCTGTTGAATGTTGTGGAATTACAAGTGCCAAGCGTTGGGGGCATTCTTCCTGGATTTTGAGGGAAACTCGTTCTTGACGGGAGGGGGAGGGGAGCGGGGGGGGGGGGGGGCTCTACGCTTTTCCTGCCATTTGTTGGGACAGTGCGGACGGAGCCACGGAGTGCTCCTGAAAAGCTGTGTTGTTTTACGGTTGTTCCAACGTTTTAATATACAAACACTGTTTACGAGATCAACCTGAGTGTGATCGCCATTGACCCACCCCTACTTGTTGCGCGTCCGCGATAAGGAGCTTAATAACTCATCGGATTTCTCGAGGAAAAATAAAGATTCTGGTTCTGCCCATACAATTTAGCAAGGTGCCGAGTAAGGAAATAGACTGCGAGTGGAAGAAGCTCTATTCAAGATTATCATGCTGAACGCTGACAGGGTCACACCACGGTAATGTTGCGTGATACGTCACACAAGGTGAGCTGCATATGAGGAGAGGAAGATGAAATGGGGTTTGTTGATGGCAGTCGCAAAACTCTGCATGGCCATCGAGATTGTATGCTTGCTCAGTGGCGCTGTAAACTTTGAACGTTTGAATCCTCTTTGCTGGGTTTCCGTTTGGTTTGGATGTAAGTCTTGCTGATTCTGTCTCATGGCTAAAACGTGCAGTCTCCCTTAAATGTAAAGTGTTTATTTTCGATTACAGCAATTCCGTGGTGTGTGTGTGGATCTGCCTTTTGAAATATTCTTACGATTGTGAGCGTTGAATAATAATATGTACTTTCCTATTAATAGCTGCGTAAAATGCATATACGTATTGTGGAATGAAAAGCACAATATTCATAAAAGGTTAATTTGAATGGACAACATCCCACTGTGAGCAGAAGTGTGTGCACGCACGAGTGCACAAGACACAAATGTGAAACTACTTTCATGATCTCGAGTTCAGAAGAGCTGTAATAAATAAATTAGCATACAACTCTATGGCCAATGATTAATTTTAAAACGTGATTAATTGGTGTTAAGCTGCACTATTTTTGATGTTAAGTTGATATCAAGATAGCTGTAAATGGGTCAACTCAACATACGCTCATCTGATACGAGAGTTGCCAGGTTTAACCAGAGCCCGTGTTTTGGTTCATTAAGTTTACATGCTAAGATGACTTTTAATTACCATTAATTGGACATAATTACCTTATGCAAATCGGGTCAAAATTGTGCCAGGAAAACGGGATATGATAATTTGTGTGATGACATTTACTGTTGCGTAAAATCTATACGAGCTGTGATAGAATCACTTGGCTCCGATGTTATTCGCAAAACGACGTTTTGCGCACAGATGGACCCAACGCCTGGCCAATGCACAGACTGGTGCCGAAACAATTATTATCGGCATTTAATAACGCTCACAAAATGCTGGAAAGTATTTTTGTTTACGCGCCAAGCAGCACTCTTTCCAATCAAGATGTAAACCTTATCCCCGACAAATGAGATCGAGGTAACACTTTCGTCGACAATGTACTTACTTCTTCTTGGTTCTTTCGGTAAAGTCACGTAGAAGGAAAATAATAAAAATAAAACATAATAAACATAATAAAATATAATGTTTAATTTTTACTATTTTATTATTTTCCTTCTACGAGATTTTACCGAAAGAACCAAGAAGATGAATCCCTGCAGTCACGAAAGCTTTAAATCGAAATTTAATGTACTTGTTGAAATGCAACTCAAACAGTGTCAAGATGTCGCGTGGTTTTTTGTTGTTGTTGTTGCAGAAAACCATTTCTGATAAAATTCATTCATGCTCAGTTAATTAAATTCAGTGTCCTTCATTTAAGCAGGCGAAGGTCCATTGAGATTCATGGTATGATTTGTGGTGGACATGCGGATGACATTCCTTAGCTAGACAAGGGGGCATTGCATTATTTGGAAGTGCGCGCGAGGGGAGCAAAGATCCATGGGGCGCCCATGTCTTGTTACCCGGGATGGTCCTATTAAATATATCAATTGTGGGGTGATAGCAAATGGCTTGAACCCCCTGTCAACACTTGGCCGGGCAGCTGCCCAACCCTACCCTCTCTGTTTTTCGCACTCACTTGCATGGCGAGACCTAAAAACATTTAACAAATGAGATTTGGCCTTTGATGCTGGAACAAAGGCCATCCAGTTGCATGGCTAGTGGGAAGTGGCCGACGGTATAGAACACTATAAGTGATGTGTTCCCCCCACCCGCCCCTGCTGACGTATATCTCTCTCTGAACGACAGGCTACTAAAAAAATCTCACCTCAGGGGGTGTTTTGTGCAGGTGACTCAGATACAAACGCAAACTTGCGTGGTTTTTTTTTGTCTTCTTGGTTCTTTCGGTAAAGTCACGTAGAAGGGAAATAATAAAATAATAAAAATTAAAATATATTATTATTTTAATTTATTATATTCTTTTATTATGTTTTATTTTTATTATTTCCCTTCTACATGACTTTACCGAAAGAACCAAGAAGATGAATCCCTGCAGTCACGAAAGCTTTAAATCGAAATGTTTTTTTTGTTGCTTTCAAACCTGGATTTTGGGAGAAAATAAATTCGGCCATTGCTGCGAACGAGGTCAAGAAGGCGGGATGCGTGGCCTCGCAGTGATACGTACATTTTTAGAGCCATGCTGGATACATATGCTGTTTAGTCAGGAAGTGTTCCATTCGTTGTGTAACGATGGTCGGGAATTTCTTTATTTTTTTTAATGATCCATTGACTGCCAACTCCCGTGCACCGACACTAGTGTCCACAATAATGGATCCGCCTTGGGGTAATTTCTCGTAACGAGAATGAATGGATTTTCTGGGTGACCGTACGGTGCGGGTTTTGCATTATTTTCAAGGGTCGAAATAATTGTAGGCGAGTTGCATTTTTTGTTTACGTTTTTGTGTAATGCTGAATCGGTGTGACCATTTCAAATTGCACACAGGAAGGTGACTGTAGCTCGGTTTGGTGGGTAGATTTTTGGGTCGACGGCTGTGTATCAAACCAAATGCCATACGACCGTTTGATAAAAAATATAAATATACGCCTTAGAAGACGGGGGTGTGTGACGCAAATTTGCGTGCGGTTATTATACGTGTGCGAACGCACGCGCCCTGGCAAATCTGCTGTGTAACCTCAATGTGTTTCATTTCATCATACACAGTGTTACATCGGCACTGTACGACATTAGCATGTTTTGCTACAGGCGTGTGTTGGTATATATATGTACAAAATAAGCACGAGCGCACTTTTAAGTGTTGCATTCAACAATAAGGCCGCTATCCTTATGGTGGCCTCTCATTGTGTTTGTGCATTTGCGCTGCTCGTGTTACATTCACAGGGATTATATTGCTCACTGTAATTATATGGGCTTTAATGGCTACAGCATGGTAGAAGCCTATTAGGATAATAAGCAAAGTAAGCATTTGTTGGGTGCAAATAAACAATAGGAGTCAATTTTATAAATGGAATATTTTGACGTATATCCTCATCACCGCTGCCCACGGTTATTAATTTTCTGAGATTAGGGGGATCTTTTTTTTAATATAATTTGTGTCTCCTTTGGATGCCATCAGTTGCTCTTGTAATTTACTTATCTCGTTAACTCAACAACAAAAAAATAATGGGGGTGGAATGAAAAATAAATTAATATAAAACTGCATCGTTCTGCTGGCGATGCAAATGACTGCGAAACTCGCGCTCACTGCCGGGTTTATCGCCCAAACCACAGCCTCCGCTGAGCCGCCCGCGATTAGACGGGAGAGATAATTACCGCTAATTGCCGCGGCTATTAAAACCCGTATAATTTCAGCCTTTCGGTGGTGATACAACTTCGAAATACGTTAACGCTCGATAAAGCTTAAATTGGGATTGCTGTGTTTACAGAGATACGATGGCCCCGCTCCCTCGCCCCAACCCGGTGGTGTCATTGTGATGACTTGGCCAGAATCAGGTAAGGAAAGGGAGGGGGGGGGAGACGTGAATGTTTAATGCATGAGGGTTTCTAAAAAATCGTGCTCGAAAAATGCAGGGTTCGAAATGCTTCATTAGGCCAATAAAACCCGACGCACTGTGTAAGTGCATTAACACTTTTGAAGTTACAATAAAATTATATTAGGTTATAATTAAATGTAATGGTAAACGCTGGCTTGTCTCCTGCTTCGAGCGCGATGCTGGTGTCAGCTTGGAAAATACATTCCCGCGGAGGGAGCTGGTAGGAACGTTGGGTTGCTCGGTCAATGGCCAGGGTCAACGGCGGCGTGGTGTAATCCGCAAATATGCCCGACTGTGAGGGCGGGCACAAGCCGGCGTGAGTAGGTTAAACGTTGAGTTTTATAAGGGCACCACGGGGTGACCAGCCCCCCCCCACCCAGCCCCACCCCACCCAGCCCCTCCCCACCCTCCCCTCTCCACCCTCCCCTCTCCACCCAGCCCCGACCCCTCCCATTTTTGGATGCACGATGGACGGACGGACACAATAATCCCCTGTGGGCTGGTGTAACCAGGAGGTTCCTACCAGTATAACTCGAGAGGTGCAGCTGATGCAGCTGGTGCAGCCATCCACTAACCCCCCCGGAGACGAGCGCTGATTCGGGATTCGTTTGCCGTGGCATCGCAAGGGTCACGTGATGGAAATGCTCATTGCTCTGGCGTCGCTGGCTTTCACTTAATTTAAAGGTGATTTTGTCAATTCCTTCATCAGACGCCGTGTTGTTTCCCCCCACTGGGACAACGAAAGGGGATGATTGCACGGGCCATGCGCGCACCATCCCATTGGGCCGCTTTGCTCGATGTTTTGTTCGAGAAACTTTGACTTAAGATGCTTTTTCATTTGTGTTTTTTTTTATACTCGCTGGTTGCGCGGGCTTTGACTGGCATCTCAGATTGTTCAAACAGTCGGCGGGTGCACTGTGTAATAGCTTCCTCTGAAAACGGCACAGGAGCTGATGTTTTTTTTTACTTAAGCAGCGGTCGGCTCTTTTGTGAATCTGTTTAAGGTTCCATCCGGCACAGTGTGCGAGTTTTGTTTGGAAGTCGTTCATCACGACACGCAAGCACGTTAATGTACACCGCGCCGGTATACATTACCACAATATATTTGCTCCGAATATAGAGCCTGAGACTAAGAGTTATGTTGGAGTGAAATGTAGTTAATGCAGGTGTGACACATCCTATATCAAGAGGCCGGGAATTGCACAGCAAAACAAGCAACATTGTAACAACAAAGCACCACATTCATGGAGTTAAACTTTTGCTTCTTTTTTTTAAAACAACTTAAAATAATATATTTTTAAATTCTTCATTACTGCCCGTGCCCAGTTGATTAACACGGTGTTGTAAAAGTTCACAGACATCGTATGCGGCATATTAAAATGTGAGTGCAAACAAACTTACTGGAGTTACACTTTATCCTGATACAGTCTAGATGGGGGGAGGGCAGGAGGAATGAAAAAAAGATGAAAATTGCATCCTTCAAGGTTACAGCTGCTGGACAACCACAAATCATTAATGCCACCTTCCGGGGACAGACACACGCAACGCTCAATCGGCCATTCCACATCGGCTAATAGCAAATTTTGTCGATTTGTAATTACTCAAATGTTTGTGAGAAATAGTGGACAACATCTGCGGTGCTGCTGCAGGGATGTGTGTCCGGGCTGCTCGATTGTAAAAGGTTCCTTGGCTCGGCATCCAATTCACATTTCTCACTCGCCTTGGTGCAGTTTCACCAACAGTTCTACGTGAGAATTTGTTCCTGGGATTATCATTTTTTTCATACTTAATGTTAATTTAATAACGCGGACTCTGCAAACGTTTACTATTTTGTAGACGGGAGCAGGCTTTGCCAGAACGGTTTCTGAGGGCCGGATTCATTGCTTTGGTTGGAACTTTTAGACGCATTGCGCCCGCAGTGCTTTACCGATGCAAAATGGCCGTGTGCACACATCAGCTCCACATGACATCCTGACCCCACTTGAGAAGTCTTCTTCTTTAAAAATGAATAGGTTTGACTCTACGCCAATAGCCAATGGATATAAATGTTTGAATGCACAAGTTTATTTTTATGCCGAATATGTGTCTATATATTATTAAGCAGCGCCGTTTTCTGGCATCACAGAACTGTAGCACGGAACGCATGGCACTTGTTCGGCCTCGAAAGAAGCGTTAATGTTACGCAATGAAATCAAACAAGATTTTGACGATTAGTCTGTTGTTGATTCAATCCCTAATTTTCCACTTTAAATAATAAATCAGGATTAATTTGTTTTGATTTGCTGCAGCTTGTTCGTCGCGACGTTCACAATATATGAGTTTTAATTGCGCGATCGTGCTTAGGGTAAGATAAAATGGCATACAGCAGGTTAACAATTATCAGACATCTGGCATACATAAGCCAGACAACTAAATTAGAATCGGACGTCACAGAGAAGATTGTAACGACAGCAAACCGCTATGTAAAGGCTTCGGTAATATTGACGAAACGCATTGAGGCTGCTCTCCCCGTGTCATCCTGCAGTAGATTTTCCACGTGGGGTCAGGAGGTCATGGCGCTGGGGTTCGACGTGTGTCGTCAACCGCCGCAGAAAAGTGGGTGTGAAAAGCCAGGTGACGCTCGTGCGCCCAGGGGTGTGGGGTAGCCCATACATTTGTGTGTGCGTGCACTCGTGTATTTGCTCGTGCGTGCGTGTGTGCAATTGTGCGTGTATGCTCATGCGTGCTTGGGTAATTGGGCACGTGCGTGTGCACATAGCGAGCCTTCGACACTTCACGTGACCGCGAAGTGCACCTAGTCTGGCACAAATGATGTGTTGTGCGTGCTCATGTTTTTGTGCTTGTCTTTGCGTAATTGTACCCAGTGAGCCTTCGATACTGCGCATGGCCTCGAAGCGCACCTGGCCTGCCATAACTAATGTGGTGGTGAATCACCGCCACTTTTCTGATGAATGACGACTGTTGTTTTTGTATACAGTATAGTGGTTAGCTGTGGCACAATGGTTGATTGAACTGTGCTATGAACCAGACAACTTGAGTTTTATTCCCAGCCACGGCTAACGTCAGCGTTGAACGTCAGCGTTGAACGATACCCTAACTGATTTTGAGTCTTCCTCTCGGTCAACTCGGCCTTAAACGAATATCTGTCCCAACATCCAAAAGGAGGAATCTCTTGAAAAAATGTTGAGACTCACTGAAACTCCCCTGGATTAACAAAGAGTATTTCAACAATAAAAACTCCTACTGCTCTTAAAATGAGAACCTGATGTGATACGTTAACATCAGGCATAGTTCTGGGCCACACTCTAACTCGGTGTGGAATGATGGTACATGCCCTGCTTATATGTATGCATGTATATTGAACTTCTTTCACACCGTACGTAGCCAACTATGCGAATGGGATGTGCACGGGGAAGGACAACAAACTTAACACAAAAAGCAGTTCTAAAGAAATTAGTTTTTCATCTAGATGATTTCAAAGTGCATAGCTCTTTGTAAATGTTGTGGCTTTGCTCTCCAGTAACGAATTGGCATGATCTGTTTACGTGACAAGCCTTACTAATTGGCTGTGTCGGGTGGTGGCGGGTTTAACGACACATTTATATATTTACGTGATCTAACCAAAAAAAAAACCTGTATTGTGGATGATATTGGTCGCGACAGCCTACGTGTTCAACTGCATAGAGATATTTGCTTCCCCATATCGGACGGAAGAGCTGTTCCATACGGCCGCAGAAGCGAATCTGAAAGTGCACGATGTAGTGACCGATGCAACCCAAGCAGTCTGTTGGGGCTCAATGTGGCATCGCTGCCTTTGTAAGTGGGGACGAGAGAGAGAGAGCACATGGCCTAATGAAGGCCCCACCGGGTGGAGCTGGTTTCCACTACAATGGTTCATTAAATGCAGCCGTTCCGTCGGGACTCTTATTTTGTCAGGGTGCTGCTCTGACCATTTTGACAAGATATTGACTGACTGCTAGTGTTCTGGGAGTGTTCATTTACCCAGTATATATATGTGTCTATTCTCATGTTAGCTTGCACTAGCTCGCCATCTGTGCCCATAAATTAGTCTTGCGCGTGTGTCTGTATACGGTCGCACGCTAAAATTGAACGGTAAATACACGGGAGGTTTGTTATTTGGCGAAGTGAGGCTTTACTCTGGTTCGGTTGGTGGGCTGAGTATTAAATTTAGTTTTTTTTCCAAGACTACTGTTAACAAAGACCTCCAATTGGGCTCGGCAGTCCAATGGCATTCCTTTGTAGAAATTTTTTTCACCTCTTTAGTGCATTCTAGTTCAAGGTTCGGGTTTCTATTTCATTTCCAACCTGAATCATTAAAGGCACTAAGAGGGATTTGTAACAGACAGCACAGTTACTTTCCTGGAAAATCGTTTCCTCGTTTTCAAATATTGTTCACGTTCTGCTTCATCTCCTTTTCCATCACAATTTCTCGTCTTAACCTTAACATAAGTTGGTGCGGTGAATTTTCTAGAATAATTAGCGTCTCTTTATTTTAAGTCGCTTCAAGACACGTACGCTGATTTCCAACCTCTGGAAATGGGTAAACAATCACAAACGTGCACGTGCACATTGATAACCGGTATAGATGCACGATTCGCAATGTCACCGGCCAAAAGCGAATTTGTTTCCGTTAAAAATGCGAATAGCACATTTCATTGGCAAAATTGTGTCCTTCAAAATGCTTTTTGGGCTTAGTTTGTTGTCCTTCCCCCTGCACCTCCGATTAGCGCGGACGGCTGCATAACGGTGCGAAAGAAGTTCAGCATCGAGTACATAGGTGAACGAGCTGCCGAGGATGACCACAGTGAAGTTCCCAACACACGCACGAAATGAAACAACGAAAGATTTCGGGATTGTTTTCAAAGAAGTGTTTTGATAAGCGTCAAAATGTACCGCCGTTTTTTATGTTCTGTGTCAAATTGCACAAACAGTGCCCCTCCCTCCCCCCCATAGATATTACCTCAGTGAGGCAGTGTACTTTGAAAAATACCCATCTTGCCCTCTTTGCTGCCTTCCGCTACGTGGGAACCCTGTTCAATTGTCCGCAATTATCATCGCTGACTTATGGATGCACAACCTGCACAGCGGCAGTGAACGACAATGAAAAATGCACGGTTATGAATTCATAATCTTGCGCGCAAGGATATTATTAAATCATGTTTTTTTTTATTTATTGGGGGGAGGGAATAATTTGAAAGAAGTGTGCATTTGTTTGCAGAGTGTGACATTACAAGCCGGCACGTGCACAAAATAATGAGGGTAAAAAAAAAAACCATGTGCACACGGACAACCCCACGTGCACATTTCTTCGTGACGAGCGTTGAACAAGAGTGACAGATCATGTCGGCAGACAGAGAGCAGACCAGTTTATCCTGTGCTCGCAGACGATAATTCTCCCAAATGCATTCCCTCCTCCATTCCTTCCGCTACCCCCCCACTCCACCCCCACTACGCCGTGCTACTAATGGAACGGGACGAATGAATCGCAGCAAATGCTTTAACCTCTCATCGCTTTCTGCCTTGCAAAGCAGACTCAATAATTAACCCCCCAAAGACTCCCTCTCCGCATATTTAATCTGGCACGCACACGCGCGCATGTCGATTTGCCCCTTATATAATTTATTGAGCTTTAAAGGAGGTTAAAAGAGGACTGGAAATAATGTCCTGCCTCATACGCACGCTGCGATTTATTTATTCATTTACTTTCATTCACGTTTTAAAAAATACTGTAGTTATGAAAAATGCTGTGAAATTTAATAATGAACGAGCTCATTTAAATTAGTGCTGCATCGTGGTAGAGGAAGGATGACTGTCGTGGGCTCGGCTGCTTTGTTTTCAACTCGTGCACCCTAACACGGATCTAAGCGTCTCAACAAAAACCAAATGCAGTATGAATTCTGACCTTTTGCTGCTATTGATTTCCTTCCTACCCACCCTCCTCCCCATTCCTGTCCAATAACCTCCGCTGTGCTATAGAGATCCTTTCAACTTGAATTTTAAATAAATGCGTTTCTGTTCATCAGGATTCCGTGAATTGCTTCACCATATATTTACGTTCGGCCCATCTGCTCGGATAATCCTGCTTTTGACCAGATTTTGTGGATGAGTATCTTAATCAAGCTTTTTTTTTTACATTCACGAGGTATGAGAGCAAAAATAAAAAAGATAATTCAATGTCAATCAATTTAAACTCACTTTACAGTCCGGTCGGTGTAAGTGGGGAAAGGATGAGTGTTTATTTAAAAAAATTATCTGAGCTTGACAGTTACGTAAAACTGATTTATACCATTAAATATTTTATTCCTTGGAGGCACAAATGTTTTTTCTCATTTTAATTGTAAGTTACAAAGTCACATTCAGCCATTACTTTCTTAATGCTTTTCAACATCCCCAAGATGTGAGATGGGAAATATTATTCAGAAGCCCAGCGTGATATACCGAGCCTGTTGTGTTTCAGCTGTTAGCCCTACCATTTAGGCAGGTCCATGCCAGAATGTTAGAATTTTTCTTATAACATAACCTTCCTTTGAATAATGTATGCTCTGTGCGTATTGAAATGTTCAGGCTGTACTCGCTCACTGGTATGTTTTTTGAGTGTAGAATCAGCAAGGGGATTCATGTATACAGTATATGTAGCAACGAGTATCTGTGTGTGGATGTTCGCGTGTAAAAGTGTTTGTGCGTAAGTATCTGCTCTTGCTTAATTTGTGCAATTATACCCCATAGCCAGGCCTGAGGTAGAGCCCTTGAGACACTAACCTTGACGCTAGCATACCCTGACGGTGCTAGTCCAGGTTAGTCCCAATCAATGCAATTAGTAAGTGGGGGGGGGGGGGGGTCTACCTCAGGCCACTGGCTTTAGGAGGGTTAATGAATGTGCACGCTTGATCTAGTCTGGGTTGGAGACTGGCTCAATCCCACCTGTGGCCAATTATGAGACACCAGGCCTTTGGAGGCTTGGTCCCTGTGCACAAGACCTCAGCATAACTGCCACGGGCTAAGCTGTGGGCGCGTGCGCTGGGACCACGTCTCCACTGCGGAGGGTCTCGTGTGGGTTGTTACTCAGCTCCCACCCAGGCTAGCTCAGGGCTTGGGCGGCAGTCCCATGACTGGGGTTTCACAAAGCGAAATTCACTTGGCTTTTCACACGCTGGTCGCAGGCTTTTAGGGCCTTTGAAGGGAAATTGGAAAACTTAGAGAGAGGGAGGGAGGGAACCGGGAGAAAGAGGGGGAGGGCACGGGGGATGAACTAAAATAAAAACACGGTTGAAAATAATTGTATAAGTAGATCGATCTTCAAAACTGAAGGAAGAAAAACCGCTGGATTCATAGCTGTTAGAGCAACAATCATTCGCAACATTGGATAAGTTTTAGTTTAATTCAGCAATCTCAAAGGTATTGGTAAAGTCATACAAAGGCAAATGATATATTGCAGCCACCACTGTAAAGAGGTAAATGGGTTAATACAAAAGAACACTTTACAATCTTATGTAAAAGTGAAAAACTGTGCTTTTCAATTTAAGCAATTCCCCTAATGCTGGATATTTGTATTAATGTTCAGTGTTTATTTTTAGATTTCTAATTATTTTTCATATAATAGTCTGAAATGTATTTGTGTGAGGTTCATGGATTTCGTTTTATATTGATACTTTCAATCTTCATCGTCATTGTCGTCATTACCACAACCATTTCGTCATCATTTATTCATCATCATCATCCTCCTCGTCATCATCAGTCATCATCATCAATCAATAATCGGCTCATTGCTCCCTCCACGCTGCCTGAGGCCAACAACTAATTTCATAATCAGCTTTGCTTTGATCTTAACAGTTTCAAGGTCATTCACAGCCAAACCTGGTTTGAATCACGAGAATAACTTTATATTTTTTTCCGTCACTTCTAGTGTTCCAAGCTGAGTATAACGCTCATCTCTCGCGTTCAGAATATTGATCAACACAGCGAGTCCATTTCTAATAAAATGATCAGCCAAAGTGGCATCTGCTCTGACCTATGATGGAGTTTACTGTTGGACTCTGGGCCTATGTCACGTGACTCATCATCCTGCTCTGCGAAACTGATGAGAAGCTGTCAATTCTGGGTAATAACACGAATTTCTCAAGTGGCTCAAAATGAGTCGTCGAAGGGTTTGCATTTGTTGCAAGCCCCCTGACGTCTTTATAGAAGTGACAGGGGGGGCTCTGCTCTGAGACATCGCCAGCGGAGAGGACAGAAGAAGGCCGGGGGAGGGACGTACCGAGGTTCACGGTGAGCTTGACCTGCCCGGCGTCGAGCTCCAGCCTCAGCGTGTCGGCCGAGTCACGCGACGTCGTGGCCAGCAGCAGCCCGTAGGCGCGCTGAGACATGAAGCGTAGGGACACGTCCTCCGCCTCCGTGTGCATCACCGTCGGCATCACCACCTTGACGAACATGGAGCCGTCGTAGCTCAACACCGTCGCCTCTGAGCCGTGAGTACCGGGGACGCGCGCACACGGAGACAAAGACAAAGAGAGTTCCATATTATAGCCTTGGACAGACTGTTGGGGCAAGTGCTGTTAGGGAGCAACCTATGAATGCCGAGGTAGGTGGCCAGCACCACGCCCGGCCGCTTTTATCTCCCCAGTGGTGATGTTTACACAGTGCACCAGGTACTCATTTGAGACTGAGTCGACATAGTAAAGGCCCAGGAGCGGTTCTTATAATCGTCATTGGTGTTGGCCGTGAGCTGGAATTGAACCCGGATCGCCGGGTTCGTAGCGCAGCGCGCCAGCGGCTACACTACACGCACGCACGCAGGCACAGACGGATACGCACAGACAGACAGACACGGGCAAAACTGTGTTTCAACTATAGTTGTAACGATATCATTTTTCATGATTACATATTAATTTTCGTGATATGACGATTATGTATGATGGGATTATTGCGAACATGTTGACCTGCCTTAATTACTTTTGGTACAATAAATGAAGGCATGAGCACAAGAAAGGAACACATGGTCCATTTACACCACCAGTAAATCACGCATAAAGAGAAATTCCAACGCAAGCCCACATGCAGCTGTGCAAGAGAATGAATGGATTATGCAGGGGTGCCATGATATCATTTTTCACAAAATAATACAATATCAAGTTCAACAGCATGATGATTAATGCGATATCAATTTCCCATGTATTTGTAATTGTATTTCACATTTTTATTTGTGCAGTTTTTTTTTATCTTTGATGTACTTACATCACGAATAAAATGGCTTGAACGTTCTTAAACTGCAGGTCACTCAAACTCGATCCTGTATAATCATTAGAATCTACATCGCTTATAATGTTGCATGCTGTCAGTTTACACCACCCCTGGACCCAGTCCTGGCCCGTGACTGAGAAAGAAACTCGGGGTTGCATAGTTTAAAGCAAAGCACCCTAACCACTGAGCCGCCACTTCACCCCTACCCCAATCGAATGCTCGGTTTTGTTTTAAAAGGCCTCTTGGGGGTGTCCCCTAATGTAGTGTGTGGCGAATAATGTTCGTGCCGTGCATAAAAAGAAAGGCGGAAAAACTGGGGTCTACCGCGCAATACGGGACGACGAAAGTTGCACGAGCAGTTTTTGTTTTGCTTGCCATTACTGACATGGCTGTACCGAATGTGTCACGTAAGCCGGTGTTTTGGATCGTGGCACTTCTGCAAGAGGAAACCAAAAAAAGAGCAGAGCTCCTTGCATGAAATGTTGGATTCGAACTTTTTGCTGATATAACGCAGCGGCGGAGGCTGTTGATGGAGGCGATGTTTGACGGCCTTGTTTTTTTTCTCTCCCTCTGCTCCTCCTGCGCTTCTGCAACTCAATGCCAAAGCAATGCCCCTAACTGAAACATTTTATTTGCAAACCCTGCAACGCAATTACAGCAGAGCGGGTTCCTGTTGGACGGCAGGGGGCGCACAAGTGCCAAAAAGAACGCCCATAAAACCTCGTTAATTCCGCTCCATCACTCGGGGGCCCATTTTAATAATTCATTATGTGGAAGTAAAGTCGATAAATGCCACTTCGAACGTCCAAAACCGTGCTCTAGGTCTCGTAAATCATGCGGCGATATATACACGCTTTAAATCCCAATAATTCCACCGACATTCTGGGGATGTCGCGCCGCAGTCGTGCCAAATTGCGCGACCCGCTTTGCAATGAAGCGTTTTAATTACGAAGCCTGGCTCCGTTACGATTAACTATGAAACGGCTCCAGCTCATTAACGGCCTTTAATTTGTTAACCTTTTCAGTGCTGCTCGCTGCAACAACCACCCTCAGAAATATACAAATTCTGCTTGACTGTAAGTGCGTTTTTTTAAATATGACACTGTGTATTCAATTTGCTTTTTTGAAAATTTTTTGGCGCGTTCCATGTAATCCTATTGACAGATTGGGGGGGAAAATTACGGAAATAAAATTAATATTTACGAATCACAATTTGATCCACACACAGGCACAATGTGGTAGTAAAACAAACGCTGGGTTCTGAATTGTAAAGCGATGTGTGGCACTGATTTCTTTCTCAGTTTGTCACTTAACGCTCATGTTGCTGATTCATTGCAGATTCAACATAGCATACTGGGGTCCCCCCCCCACAACTAACTTGATTTATTTTTTATTTCTAAGTTGATCCTCTTCATTTAAATTGTATTTTCACTGTTTTAGATATTACCCTGATGGATCACAGGCTGCATGTGGTGCCAATGGGTTGGGAGAAAGGGACGAGACATTGAGGCACTTATTTATTTACTGGAAATTGCCGTGCCCCAGGGAAATATCCCGGCAGCTGGTTGTGTTGCTCTCACTGAAAGGGTATGAAGTCGCATCAAGTTGGACCCGTTACCTGTCCCGATTGCACACGAACATAACATTCCGACGAAACACATTCTCTCACTTGGCCATTCTCACACGTGTTCCCGACCCATACGTTCACCCTTGAACGTGAATGTTCTCCACAAGTGCTTTGTGAGTGAGTGTGTGTTTGTGTATGAATGAGGAGCGGCGGTGTAGTGGTTAGACCACTGCGCTATGAGACATTTGGCGTTCCACTCGTGCACATACCGGTGGCGAATATTTGAACTGGCCTTGGGCCTCCCCTAGGTTGACTAAGCCTCAAACGAGTACCGGTGCAGCGTGTAAACGTTAGCAATGAGTGTTGGCCACCTCTTACCTCCTTGTGTGTCATGCCAGCCTTTGTTGGTAATCGTGAAGAGCACTTACCCCAATAGGCTTTTAAAGGCTACACGGGGGATATTTGTCTTTATATATGTGTGTATGTATGTGTAGAGGTGTAATTGCGCATGGCTACGAATGTTGAGGTGTGATTATGCATGGCCACGGATGGCCAACAAACACAAGTGGCGGGGTTACGGCCGTACACAAGGGTGGCGCTCGCACCGACGTCCGCATGTGTATCCCCCACGGGCCCCCCCTCGGGGGCGAGTCCTATAAAAGGTGATGAGCTCGAGGGCTCGAGGTCGGGACTCAGCTTTAACCAGAGAAGACGGAAGACCAGCTAGTGTAGGCCCCAGAGCTCCCCTGGCTCGCTGTCCTTATAAGGGCCGACCAGGGCAAGCCGGTGGCGTGGCCCCGAGAGCCCAGACGAAGCTGGTCTGGTGACTCAGGGAGCCGGGATCCCAGCTTAACCAAGCTGGGACAGATAGCCTCCCCTAGTCCCGTAGTGGAGGAATTGGTATAGGTTAGAGGGGTTAGCTGTCGAGAATCCCTGTAGCCAAGTGACCTGTAATAACTGTGTTGGTGTAATAAATAAGTGTGCCTCCGATCCTGTCGTCAAGCCTCCATATATACTTACTACATCTGGGGTCAAAAGTAAACGTCCAACGATGGACACACGAGGGACGACACGTACCAGGGAGTCGGAGATGGAAGACGCCGCGGCCGAATCACCACCAGAGATGGCCGGGGTCGAATCGGAGCAGCCTGGGCCGAGTACGCCCGCGCCGCTACGACAGGAGGAGGGGGATGCGTCGGCCGAAGGACTCCGGCTGGCCCACTCCCGCCTGGCGGACCTGCTCTACGCCGCGGCCGCCGCGTTGGAGGAAATCACGCGGCTGGGGGCTGGAGGAGCAGCGCGGGTCGACGACGGCAGCCGGCGCGGGGCGACGTTTCCCGCCACCCCGACGCGGCTCGCGGTCAAATTTCCCGCCATATCTACAGTACGAGCGGAGGGCGGGGCCGGCCCGCGTCACGTGTCTGCTGAGCGCCAAGCACAAGCCGTGACATCATCAACGCCGGCCGGCGCGTCAACATCGGAGCGACCGGCGATGCCATGTGCACGGCCCGCCCACACTGTATCATCGGCGGGGAGCGACGGAGAGCGTTCTGCGGCCACGGACGCCGCCTTACAACAGCGTCTGCCGCCTCTTAAAGAATTTGTCGGCGCTGACGGAGACTGGGGCGGCTTCAAGAGGCGGTTCATCGCTCATCAAGAGATGGCGGACTGGTCGGACGCCGAGGCCCTACGCGCGCTGCCAGCGATGCTGGACAACGACGCCCTGGCTACCCTCACCTCGGCGCCGAGGGAAAAGCGCGCCACTCTACACCTGGCATTGCAGCTGCTGTCAGTCGTCTATGGGCCGCCTTCGGACTGCAGGCAGCTGTTCCACGATCGGAGTCGGGGCGCCAACGAGTCACCCCTGGCCTTCCGGACGGCCCTCCTGGCTCTGGCGAAGGCTGCTTTCCCAAGGATGGACGAGGAAGGAGTGGATGCCATGGTGGCTGAGAAGCTGCTGCTACTCGCTGACGAGCTGGACGTCAACGTCCTGGCTCAGGACGACGCGGAGATGTCGTCCCTGCTGGTCGCGCGCCACATCCACGGGGGCTTGCGGTCCCTGCGTCGAAAGGCGGCAAAGGGGGCGGCCAGCCATGCCATGGCGGCTACCGCCCTCCCATCGGAGGAGGTCTGCGGGGTGGAGCGGCGAGGGGAATGGAGAGCGGCGGCACCACAGGCTCGGAATGGACCGAGCCGCCAGGAGCAGCCCAGGACATCGGGGGCGCTCACACGCTGCTACAACTGTGGCCTGCAAGGCCACGTTGCGTCAGGATGCCGGGCTCCCCGTCAGCGCGGGGCGACACCTCGTCAGGACGCCACGCCGTCTCCTCCCAAGCTCCAGCAGAGAAATACGGCGAGTCGCGGCACCTCACACGTTTGGCCCACGCACACATCCGACACACACTCACGCGCTCAACCAAACAGGGCTCCAAATTCCCCGTCCGTCGCGCGCGATTGTTCTATAATGCGGCGAGCGCTCCAACCGGGTCAGTGGTCGGAGCTCGCCCATCGTGTCGTTGCTGCGTCGGCGGGATCATCGGTTGTGGTCGGTCATATTGATGGGGTAGAGGTGCGGATTTTAATTGACACAGGGGCATCGGCGACCATTATATCTGATTTGATTTATAACATCCTTCCCGTTCAAAGTCGTCCCTTGCTCCCTGTTGACGTGCCATGCTATGCTGCTAACGGGGGCTCGCTGGGCATTATTGGGCAAATCCGCGCCACTATCTGCATTGGAGACATTAAATTATCCGGGCCTGTTTTGGTTTCCTCCTCACTCGCGGTTCCGTGCCTGTTGGGGACGGATTTCTTGGCCAAAATGCCCATCCGTATCCTGATTGACCAGGGGTGCATTGAGCTCCCATCGGGCCGACGCGTTACATTTTTGTCTTCCCCCATCACAGAGCGCCGGGCGTTTGCCACCGTGCAGGCGCTCGTGACAAAAACTGTGCGCGTACCTCCGGGGGCTCAGATGCTCGTCCCTCTTAGGTTGCGTCGGCCGTTTAATGAAGGGGTTGCGGATCGGGGGGTCTTGTTGGGACCATCTCGGGCCGGGGTAAATGGACCCGATTTGCTCGCGGCTCAGACCATGGTGAGAGGGGATGGGGACCCCTTCATTGCAGTCCTTAATGTGGGATCGCGAACGGCCGTGGTTCCTCAAGGGACCGTGCTTGCACACGCAACGCCGGTACCCTATGAGGAACCACTCGTGGGTCAGGTATCCACCGATCCTCCGTCGCGACCGCATTCGGACTGTGATGACGGATGGCTGGATGCGCTTTGCGCGGGTTCAGTGGACCTGTCCGACTCGCAGCGCGCGCAGCTGCGAGTTCTCCTGAGCGAATTTGCTGACGTTTTTAGTCAACACAAATTTAATATTGGTTGTACTAAATTGCTGCGACACCATATTGACACGGGTGACAGCGCGCCAATCCGCCAAAATCCCTTTCGGTTGAGTCCCGCCGAAAAGGATCATGTCAAATCGGCTGTTGATGACATGCTAGCCGCCGATATCATTTCCCCTTCCAACAGCCCGTGGGGCGCGCCGATCGTTTTGGTGAAAAAACATGACGGCTCACTGAGATTTTGTGTCGACTTTCGGCGTCTCAACAAAATCTCTGTGGCAGATGCGTACCCGCTTCCTCGGATGGATGAGTCGCTCGACGCCTTGGCCGGTGCGCGATTCTTTTCCACCCTCGATTTGCTATCAGGATTCTGGCAGCTTCCTCTGGATGACGAATCAAAACCTAAGACTGCTTTTCGTACACCGCAAGGTCTCTTCCAATTTAACCGCTTGCCGATGGGTTTACATTCTGCGCCGGCAACTTTTCAGCGGTTAATGGAATTGGTCTTGGCAGGTTTGCAATGGGATTCGTGTTTGATTTACTTAGACGATGTCATCGTCTTTAGCAAATCCTTCGAGGAACACCTCCAGAGGTTGCGTGCTGTTTTTCTCAAAATGCGGGCTGCCAATTTGAAATTTAAACCACAGAAGTGCCATTTACTCCGCGAATCGGTGCGATATTTGGGTCACATTGTTGGGCGCTCGGGGATATCCACTGATCCCGCCAAAACGGAATGCGTCAGCTCCTGGCCGACTCCCACCTCTGTGGGAGAGGTCAGGAGTTTCATTGGGTTCGCGTCGTATTATCGGCGATTTGTGGCTGACTTCGCTACGATTGCGAAACCATTGCATGCCTTGACGTCCAAGGGAGTCAGGTTTCATTGGGGGCCGGAGGAGGAGGCTTCTTTTCGCGCCCTCCGGAATGCTTTGGTGGGGGCTCCGCCGTTGAATTACCCGGATTTTTCACAACCCTTCTTGCTCGATACAGACGCAAGTAACACGGGCATCGGGGGCGTGCTGTCCCAGCTCATTGGGGGCGTAGAGCATGTGGTGGCTTACGGTAGTCGGGTACTGTCTCCAGCCGAACAGCGGTACTGCGTTACCCGTCGGGAATTATTGGCGATTGTTTATTTCATTCAGCAGTACCGCCCGTATCTGTACCGTCGGCGGTTCACCGTCCGTACAGATCATGCGGCCCTACAATACGCCCTGCGGGTTCAACAACCATCGGGCCAGTTGTCTCGATGGTTGGAGATTCTCCAAGACTATGACTTTGTCACCACATATCGTAAGGGTCTCCGCCACACGAACGCTGACGCCCTGTCGCGATTGCCACCCACTTTGGAGTGCGCGTGCCTCTTGGGTTCGGGGCGTTGTAGGTCTCCGAACGTCACCACCGATTCGGTCCTCGTGGCCGCTGCCGATGCGCCTTCGGTTTCGGGTCCTATCGAGCAAGAAGGGAGGGATTCGTTGCTGGGGTTGTCGGTCGCGGAATGGGGTCGCCTCCAAATGGAGGACACCTCCCTCCTCGCTCTGCGCCGTCGCGCCGGGGGGGTTGGCCAGGGAGTGGAAAACGTTGACTCGTGGGGGTTGTTCCAGGGACTTTTAATGCACTGGGATGGTAAAACCCGGCGCCAGCGGCTCGTGGTGCCTGCTGCTTTAAGGGGTAAGGTGGTATGGGCTGTTCATGAGCGGCTTCTGCACTTGGGGGTTCACAAGACCTTTGCCACGCTCCAGCTAGATTTCTTCTGGCCGGGCATGGAAAAGGACGTGGGGGATCTCCTGGGGTCATGCACGCAATGCGCGCAGAGGAAGCCACCTGTTAGGGGGTCCAACCCTCCGCTGCAGTCCATAAAAGTTTCCCGGGTTAACGAGCTCGTCGCTCTGGACATACTTGGCCCATTTCCCGCTACACCCAGGGGCAATAGGTATTTACTAACGGGGGTTGAATACTTCACGAGATGGCCTATGGCCTGGCCCCTGGCGAACCAGTCGGCAGCAGCCATCGCGGAGGCCTTTGTCCAGGGCTATGTCCTCGACAAGGGTGCTCCGGAACGGCTGCTTACTGACCAGGGTAGGAATTTTTCTGGTAAACTCCTACGTGAGGTGTGCGACCTCTTGGGTACGGAGAAGGTTCGGACCTCTCCGTATCACCCACAAACTGACGGGATGGTGGAACGGCTGCATCGGACCATCACGTCCATGCTGTCCCAGCAGGTGTCGGTATCCCAGACGGATTGGGACCTCCGCATAGCCGGTGTGTTGCAGGCCTACAGAATGGCTCCCCATGCGGCCACCGGATTTTCCCCTTTCTTTTTAATGTATGGGCGCGAAGTTAACCCCCCTGTGGCGACCCAGCTGAAGCTCTCGGCGCTCCAGGCGAAGTCTAATTTGTCCGAACACGTTAAATTTAACATCGCTCAATTGTCTGAGGCGCGGGAAGCGGCCGTGCAAAATTCTGAACTCCGCCAGAAGGCGAACGAGAGGCTTCGGTTGGGGCGGGTGCAGGTGGTCAAATGGAAACCAGGGGACAGGGCGTGGTTGCACTGTCCCCAGGTGCCGCTGGCAACCTCGTCAAAATTGGTACGGCCGTGGCGGGGGCCAGTGGAGGTCGTACAGGTCTTGCGGCCGCAATGTGTTCGCGTCAAATGGGGGAGGCGCCGGTGGTATGTGCACCCCTCAAGGTTGAAACCATTCATCGCGCCGCCCCATGGTTCACACACACACACGCATGGCCAAACGTGTGAGGGTTCCGCCGACTCCCCGACGTCGCTGCACTCGCCTAACCCGACATCAACTGTTCCGTCCCCAGGCGCAACAGGAGTGACGGGTCCACACCCACCAACCCCTCCCGGAGGGGTCGGGGGTCACTCGGCAGCGACGCCTGACTCTCTTGCACCAAGACCGTCAACAACCGTCACTGAGCGTGCCAGGACGGGCCCTTGTGACGGGCCCGCCGCGAGAACGCGCGCCAAAACGCGCAGACTATTGTGAGGTCGGCCGTTGGGGGGCCTTGCGGACAATGGGAGGGGTGGCGTCCGGAGTGTGTGTATATATGTTGGTTTTGGGGTATTTATTCGGGGGGGGGGTGCGTCGGGTTATTTTTTTTCTCTCTCTCTCTCTCTTCCTGTTGTTGTTCTTGTTAAGGTTCTCTTGTTCTTGTTAAAAATTACGCGAGGCACACACACGGGGTTTTCGTGAGGGATGCACCTTTATTCTGATTTTTTTTGCAGCCAGGGACGGCTGCGAGCTGTACAGGGGGGGTGATGTAGAGGTGTAATTGCGCATGGCTACGAATGTTGAGGTGTGATTATGCATGGCCACGGATGGCCAACAAACACAAGGGGCGGGGTTACGGCCGTACACAAGGGTGGCGCTCGCACCGACGTCCGCATGTGTATCCCCCACGGGCCCCCCCTCGGGGGCGAGTCCTATAAAAGGTGATGAGCTCGAGGGCTCGAGGTCGGGACTCAGCTTTAACCAGAGAAGACGGAAGACCAGCTAGTGTAGGCCCCAGAGCTCCCCTGGCTCGCTGTCCTTATAAGGGCCGACCAGGGCAAGCCGTTGGCGTGGCCCCGAGAGCCCAGACGAAGCTGGTCTGGTGACTCAGGGAGCCGGGATCCCAGCTTAACCAAGCTGGGACAGATAGCCTCCCCTAGTCCCGTAGTGGAGGAATTGGTATAGGTTAGAGGGGTTAGCTGTCGAGAATCCCTGTAGCCAAGTGACCTGTAATAACTGTGTTGGTGTAATAAATAAGTGTGCCTCCGATCCTGTCGTCAAGCCTCCATATATACTTACTACATATGCATGCATGCGTGCCCTCATTTGGATTACAGAACTGCTGGGTGTCACACAAATCTACGGGCACGAATTCACGGACACAATTACAGTGTCCCTAGTTAATGTTTGCGAGCACTTATTTCGGGCCACCGTAAAACACGTGGGGCTAGTTGGTTGGTAGGATCGCCCTGCGGTCACCTTGACAGCGACAGTTTTGATCGTCCCCATGAGCACACCGCCGCAGCAGTTGCTCACTTTAGGCTGAGCTGACCTACGGAAATTCGACGTGAAGTTCTTGTTCCAATTTCCTTCACCCACCGCCAGTTATTCGACCCGGGTCGCTGTGATTTTGTAACGTCGTCTGCTCACTCCCGTGATGCCACGCTCAAATATATCAAGACAAAGGTCCCCCCATGAAGCCTTCAACAAGCGGTTGGGGCACGTGCTGTTAGCAAGCTCCCATGCAGGCCGGCACGGCACACAAGGGTGTGGGTGGCTAACACCACGCCCTTTGTCCCTCCAGTGCTGATGTTTACACATACTTACCGGGTACTAATTTAAGGCCGAGACAAGCTAGGGGATGCCCAGAATTGGTGTAGATGTTTAAAATATATATATATATGTAAATACACACTCACTGCACATGCGCACGTTTTTTTCTGGTTGCAGTGGATGCTGATTGTTTGCAGCATCGTCTTCTGCATCCGCTGGCCTTCATTTGCCGCTTCCTTCATCTCATAATGATCTGTTGAATTCCTCCCGACTTGAGCACTGCTCGAGTGTCACGGAGCCTTTGCTCCTTTATTGATATTGATTGCTGCCCCGCAGAAGCGGAATATTGCATTGCTCGTGCTTCAAGCTGTATTTACATGAACACATTTTGGCAAAAAAAAAAATCGTAAAAATACAATTTGGCACCAGCTGCTTTAATTGGATCTCTAAATAAACTGGAGCTGCACACGTTGTAGATATTTACTGCAACGGTGCCCGATCAAAATTATTTATCGTCGCCGGCGTTGTGCTGCAGTGTGCGATGAGCGGGGGGGGGGGGGGGGAACCTCCCGATATTTTCTAACTGCATCATTGAATTAAAAACTTTCGGAAATGCACAATACTTGCCGGAGCTCTTACAAACGCAGAGGTGTGCAAGCTCACGTCTGTGAGTGGACGCACACAAGAGGGGGGGAGGAGGTGGTGGTGGTGGTGGAAATAGCTTTGAGGATTTGTCCTCGGCTTTTAAGATGAGCGCAGGTGGCTTGCAGGACCGAGCGAGGGGTTTGGTTCATGCGATGGAGGTGCGATTTGTGCTGCCACACCGCAACAGAAGGGAAGAGCAAAATTAATTAAATTGACGTGCGAGGGAGAGCCGGGTCCCTGCAGGCTAAAGCCCTCCTCCTCCCCAACCCGTGTGCCTAACCCTTATTACCATCAAGCTTTAAAGGCACTCGCGTTGACTCCGCAGTGACGGGATTAGTGATGAGGGGGGGGGGGGGGGTCTGCTCCACTAGCGATGGAGAGCTGGGGAGCGGCGGGCGGATGAGTGAAAACAAAAACCTGGAGCGAGATTCGGGTCTCTCCAAAGGTATTGCTCACACTCCATATTCCTTCCCAACACTCGTGTTTAGTGGTCTTGCCTTGAATTTTTTTTTACTCAAATGAAAAACTAAAAAAATTGTATGTAACGCTTCAGCACTTGCATATAATCCCAAACTATCATGCTGAAGCTGTCAGATAATTATTTTAGCAAACATTATTAGAGAAAGTTTTAATGGACGGTATGTTCGGTGTCTCTGTCGAAATAACCTCAAACTTAAAAATGTTCAGTGTCACAAATAGGTATTGAAATATTAATATTCTGCAGTCGAATACGTATTTTTAGAAAATGTATGATTGGTAAAAATGAACATATGCGAGGTGGTAGGAAATTAAATTAATAATTTTACTGACGAATCCAGTAAAGCCTCAAGAGAAAAGGCTGAGACAGAAACAAGACGAGAATATGGCGATCTGAAGTTGGTATTGTAACATTATTTTTCAACCTGTGGTGAGAGGAAATGCATGATTGCTCAACTAAGCACATATTTATTTGAAGGCTTACTCTCCAAATATTGTTTACATAAAACAATACAAAAATATGCACTCATATTATGAAACTGTATTTGGTGTATTATTAGAATTAATTTTTATCTTAGGACCTCTCAAATCACATTACTCAACCCAATATTCTACACAACCAATATGGCCCACCTTTCCATGTTTACCAATCATCTGCAGTTGAATGCACATTTCATGAATCCGATGATTGGTACAAGTGATGTGGTGCAACTAATCTGTCTGTCATTGATCAATGCAGGAAAGCCTCACTGCATCTCAAAACATTTTTCAGGGGCATCTTAAATTTTGACATTTTTGCCTATTTTCTTTTTAAAACGGTGATTTATATGTGAGAGGAAACCATAAATACCCGGAGAAAACCCCACGCACAAGACAAGATGCCAATTAAAGTTTCACAAAGACACGATTGCAATTTGACAAGAGTAACATCAATATGTTTTTATACTTAAAATGTAAGTGTCACAAATATAATCTTTAAGGTATGTGCGGTTAAGTATCACACATTAAACTTCTATATTCGTGATACACATTCTGAAGTTTGAGTGTATTTTAAAAGGAGGCAATTAACACATTCCTGCGGAGGGAGCTGGTAGGAACGTTGGGTTGCTCGATCAATGGCCAGGGTCAACGGCGGCGTGGTGTATTCCGCAAATATGCCCGACTGTGAGGGTGGGCACAAGCCGGCGTGAGTAGGTTAAACGTTGAGTTTTATAAGGGCACCACGGGGTGACCCCCCCCCCCACCCAGCCCCACCCCTCCCACCCCCCACCCAGCCCCACCCTCCCCACCCCGCTCCTCCCCACCCTCCCCTCCCCACCCAGTCCCACCCTCACCACCCAGCCCCTCCCCACCCTCCCCACCCAGCCCCTCCCTGCACGATGGACGGACACAATAATCCCCTGTGGGCTGGTGTAACTAGGAGGTTCCTACCAGTAAGATGCTGGCCATTATATGTTTTTTTCTAGATACTATATGTTTGTAAAATTAAACCAAATGGGTTCACACAATATCTTGTGATGATATGCAATTATACTTTAGAGGGCTAGTGTAAATAAATATTTCCATCTGGATTGAAAACCTCAAAAATAACACCACCCAAATATAAAATCCCTACCCATAAATTGCACTACTTGGCAAAGGTAAAGCTATGGATTTGGTCTGGCAACACAGGAGGGTTGACTTTTATGAGGAAAGTGCTTTCAGTTTGATTGACCTTAAAACAGTACCGTTTGGACACGTCAAGATATTTACAGTGTCCATTTTACATTAAATTATCCGTGTCATAAAAAAAAATTACTCCCGTCCACGTAACAAAATTAGCCACAGTAGAACACATTTTGAAATATTACAGGATTTATTGTTGATAATGTAATGGACCCCACTAATATGGCATTATATTATGTGGCATGGCAGTGCCTGAAGTGATCTGACCTAATTTGTTCAGGGGCTTTATTGCATTAGGAGGTGCCACATTGCTCTCTGTGCACGTGCGAATTCCTTGATCATGTTTCGTGTTTGCCGCCGCACACATTCTCTGCGTCCTCGCATTTGAAATTGTTTGCATGAGGCTGTTGCGCACAAACTCGCGAACATGCGCGCACATAATATCGCACCGACCTAACAGTCACTCATTCACTCGGGGCAAAATTTGTTATGCATTAAAACTGAGGGAAACTTTATATTGCAGGCCCTAATGTGACTTCAGGCAGTTTACTACCAGTTAATTTATTTTACTGTAAAGGGCAATTATTACGTTATTGACTGGTTTTGCACTCCGTGCTGTTTTTGCTGTGATTTGTGTTTATAGGATTGCTGGCAAAGCAATTGTTGGGGAAACATTCTCGAAATAACTAGAAGAATTTGAACTCTGCGTGGAGATCTCAGCTCTTCCCCTCTCTCTCTCTTTAACCTCCGCATCCTTCTCTTTTCTGCCTCTTATTTTATTAATTCCTTTATTCCTATCTGCCCCCCCCCTCTCTCTCTCCTCTTCTCTGCCGGTGTACCACACGCTGGGATTTTAATCCGCGGCTGAGGCAGTGGATTGGAAAACGGGTAGCGTTTTAGGCTTTGGTATGCCTTGGGCCACGGAATGATTAATTATCCTCCTCAGGGACTGTCAGGGAGAGTGAGATGTGGGACAGCAGGGTGAGTGAGCGAGCAAGAGAGGGAGAGTGAGTTGGAGAGAAGAGGCTGAGAGAGAGAAACATGACAAGAACATGGCGATGGGAAGTTAGTATTGTAACATTATTCTGCAAGCTGAGGGAAAAAAAAAGAATTGTATAATTTCCCAATACGTACAAATGTATTCCACGCCTTTATCTCTCAATCTTGCTCATTTAAAAAAAAATACATTTTTTGTATTGTGTTTCGGTAAAGCTGCATTTGATGTATATTAGAATTAATTTTACCTTCGGCGATTATACACATGAAAGGAGAAAAGCAAAATACGATTTTTTCTCTCAAATACTGTGAGGGAATGTGAGGCAAAAATGTGAAGGCAATCCACAGGGGAATTTCACAGGAATTCAATTCTGAATGAGTTTCTTGATGTAACGTCTGTCACCGTCTTTTTTAAATCTCATGGGATTCCTCCGGAATGAAACAACAGCCTCTGCTTCGTGCTTCTGCTACTTCCGCGACTACAGCTTCTGCTGTGTGTTTTTATTTTTTTATTTTTGTTTGGAAGAATGATGAAACCTGGTCTCTCCCGAAAGAGGCAGAAAATACATTAAAGATTCACACAAACCACGGGGAATGCTCTCTTTTGCTGCAAAGGTCACGACCCCCATGAATATATAATATTGCTGGATATATGACGGCACACGTGAGCTGATCAAAATGAAATATAAATGCACAAATTTCACATATTTGCAGAAATATATTTTCATTTTTCATGTTGTTTAAGAAAGTTGTGAAGTGGGCTTAAATTGAATCCTGCTGATAAGTAATACTTTTGGGATAATCGAGGGAGTTTTGTGCAATTTTATTTTTTTGTATTTGCATACCCCTTTGGGATAAAGATGTGTTTTATTTTTCTGCATTCTATAATTGCATTTTGCCGTGACCTTAAAGGAGTATGCGTATTTTAAAGAGTCGATAAAACGATTTATGCAGCAGAGACTCAATGAAGTTGCAAGCTTCACATTTGACTGGGAGCGACATTCTAACCTTTCACATGATTGGTTGCCACATTGATATAGAACATACCATTTAGCAATACGTTTTGCCAGAGGGGTCGGGGATGTGGCAAAAATATAAAAAACACTCCCCTTTCTATTACTGGTGTCAGTAAGACGCACCCAGTCAATACCCTTAATTAACAAATAAACATATACATTTACTGCATTAATCGAAGCCGGCTTAAGCCATGAATAAATTGGGTAGCGGTCGTATATTGTATGCAATTCCGCTCTCTAAGATGGATATTTTGTGAGGTTGAACACCAAGGTTGTGTTGGGTGTGGGTGTGCGTGCACACATTAGTTTGTTTTTTCAATAATGGGAACATTTAAATGCACACGTCTATTTCGCGGTAATCTTCAGCGAATGCGTTTCTGATAATGGAAACGCACTTGTTTTGGCGATAAATTATGCAGATTATTACGCGTTAAAATATTAAACGCTTAAAAACACATCTCCACCCTCTGAGTTTCTTTAGTGCCTCTTTGTTTCGTTTACAAAGAGAGAGAGAGAGAAAGGTAAATCTCCGTGCGTTTGTGAAACAAAATCACCGCAACAGTTTGCTACTCCGAATGTAAGAGGCTTACACTAAAATGGGCGATTTTTTTTCCCAAAAGGAATTATTTGGCTGCGGCCCAACATTGTAAGTGAATTCACCAGGATGAACGTTGCTTGGTATAGTCACCAGGAGTCATGGCGTTACACACACACACAAAAAAGCCTTTGCCCTGTTTGCCTGGGGCATGTAAAAATTACGGGACCAGCATGTAAGCCCTGTAACCCACAAGCCAAGTTGAAGAGTGTTAATACAATAAAAAAAAATGCAATAATTTTTTCTTCATATCATTTGCATCAAAAAAAATATTCACCAGACTTTAATTACACGTCTCCCTCCAGCTGCATTGTTATCAGGTGTGCAGCAACAGTTTTTTGTGTGTGGATACTGTTGTTTTACGCTGCACAGAGAAACGTGTAAAGAGAGTGAGCTTGGGCTGCAAACCTGCAATTTGTTTGTTCGTGCCACTGTTGGCAGAAGGGCCCCTCCGCTAAAGAGAACCCTCGAGAACCACTCTAAAAGGGTATTTTGTCCTACTTTTTTCACGATTGGCAGATGTGGGGGGGGGGGGGGGGTGGTAAAAAAAACCACACTTTAGCTCACTCGCACGTTTGTGTCCTGCCACTGAAGTAATTGGGGTGTGCCCGCGCACACTGCGGGGTGCGCAGGCGATTTAAAGAGACTTGCACGTCTTCTTGGTTCTTTCGGTAAAGTCACGTACAATGGAAATAATAAAATAATAAAAATAAAACATAATAAAATAATTCTCACGACGTTTCGGCCACAACGCCGCAAGCAGCCGTCCTCAGGTGGAGAGCAGGTCTGTCGAGTAGACAGAGTCTGAAAAAATAATAAAAATAAAACATAATAAAATAATTCTCACGACGTTTCGGCCACAACGCAAGCAGCCGTCCTCAGATGGAGAGCAGGTCTGTCGAGTAGACAGAGTCTGAATGACAGACCTGCTCTCCACCTGAGGACGGCTGCTTGCGTTGCGGCCGAAACGTCGTGAGAATTATTTTATTATGTTTTATTTTTATTATTTTATTATTTCCATTCTACGTGACTTTACCGAAAGAACCAAGAAGATGAATCCCTGCAGTCACGAAAGCTTTAAATCGAAAGAGACTTGCACAATTGCCTCGGATGCCATGCCGGGCAACCTTTAGATTGCAAGTCCAGTTGTGCTCACCATTCTGCCATGGCGTATATGAATATATGTACGTAAATTATACGTTGTAGATGTATCAATGTTGAAGCTGTGTAATCAGCTAAACAAGTAAAAAAAAAACACCCATCGATTTTTGTTTCATTTGAACCAACATTGCTTTGTATATTTCGCTAAGGCCCCAATGTTGATGAGTAGAGTCACTAATGATGTACTTTTTTTCTAAATTCATTAAGGACCAACATTCTTTACTTGCTTAGTATATTGATTAGGGTATTCATTAAGATCCAACACTGCCGAGTAAATTTACTCAGAACAGCACTGCTTGAATGCATTCTCTGGGCAATACGACTGCTTAAGAGATTCACTGGGGGACTGGCATTGGTTTGGCGGAATTCCCTGGGGACTGCGACACAGACCGGAGTCATTGTGAAGAAGTTGTATGTGCGCTTCCCACGGTAAGACATATAAGCGAAGAGGAAAGGAGGGAGATGCTGTTAAACCATAATTCAAAAGTGTCATATACAGTACACATTTGGTGGCAGCGCAGCAGGTCTAATGGAATTCCGTAAGGCACATTAACTTCATTTAACAAAATTGTGTTCGGTATGTGGGTAATTGAATACATTAGGCAGTATAAAATCCCGCACATTAACCTGCATCAAAGTCAGCCAGAGCACTTCTCCTTATTTAAAACAACACTAAAATGTTTGTAAAAGGACATTAATTCAAAGAGTGGTTTCCTGCTCAATTGAGCAAGGGATGGTGCTCGTACACTGCTGCATGCAGAGCTGCATCACTCATCACTCGTGGAAATTGTGCATTCCTATAGTGGGGGGGTTGAGTCCTTCCATGCTATGCAACTAATCAAGTTTTATTGACCCTCGGTGGGATGAAGGGCTGGGCTGAATCCCGACCAGGATTTGAACTCCACAGCCTCCCGATTGAAAGCCCCGCACACCCTTAAAGCCCCACGCCACCCAGTAGCACAGCGTTGCCGTTTAATTGCAAGGCACAGAGAGGTCCTTGCGTGAGCCCCGCGTAAGGGCACGTACGATTCGTTCGAACGCGGCGAGCAAACTGCTAACGAGATGCCGCTCTCCAGCTGTTCAGCCAAGCGTGAGATTTTAAAATAAATAATAAATGAATGCACAAGCGCAGAAAGCTAAACACCAGTCTACCCATGCTCACCGCACCACTAAGGATCAATTGACTCAGATCCACATGACCTACAACATAATGTGACGCTCTGGTCCATGCATCAAATTGAATTTTATATTCCCTTCCACCCTCCACCGCCACCGCCGCCGCCCTCCCTCGGTGATTTGTGAAGCAGGCGCCGCTTGTGGCTTTCCAATGTCTGATGCGTCACGGAGCCGCTAAACGCTCGTGGCACCAGGCACCAGGAAAAAGTCCTTCCCGGGTCCTTGTGGTGGCAGTGGTGCGCGTTGGCACGAGTGAATCTCTCACGGAAGTGCCCCCCGCCGCCCCCCCACTCTGGATGCAGATGGCCAGCCGCCCACGCCACCGTAAGACTGTGACCCCAAAGCGCACTCATTTGTGCTGAGCATCGAGCTCGGGGACTGTTTATGTGCTCGCTGGCAGAAGTCCCATCGCTTACCCGTCACCCATCACCTTACTCGTGGCATATAAGATCGCATTACCCATTAGTATCTGACTCGTTACCTTGTAATTGACCTGCTTAATCATGGTAACAGAATAGTGGGCCACGACAAAGTATATTTAACAGAACACGGCAATGTCATGGCATTGTTTTTTCGTTTAAGAAAGAGGTATTGTGTTTGCTGTTGTTTCGATGTGCTTCGTTAATTTGTTTATATGGCTGTGTTTTAAAAAAAAAGTGATTTGATAGGTCTGGGAAATGATGTCTGCTGGTAACAACAAGCATGTCAGTGTCTGCGAATTACCATATTTAACGAGGACATTAAGTTTTAAGGTCACTCATTAATTTGGCGACCGTCCAATCCGTTTTTGTCTTGTCTGGGTGGCTTATGCAGATTCATATTCTTAGGTTTTTTCGGTAAAGTCACGTAGGTAAAAATTTAAATTAATAAAAGTAAAATAAAAATAAAAATCACGACGTTTCAGAGGCAACACAAGCTTCCGTCTTGATACAGCAAGCGTGCTGTGACGGTTCCACCTGAAGACGGAAGCTTGTGTTGCCTCCGAAACGTCGTCACAGCACACTTGCTGTATCAAGTACTTGCTGTATCAAGTAATTGATACAGCTATCGTGCTGTGACGGTTCCACCTGAAGACGGAAGCTTGTGTTGCCTTCGAAACGTCGTGATTTTTATTTTTATTTTACATTTATTAATTTTAATTTTTACCTACGTGACTTTACCGAAAAAACCTAAAAATATGAATACTTCCAGTCACGAAAGCTTCAAATCTAGAATGGCTTATGCAGGTTTGGGTCGACTATGTGTAGCCATGTCGTAATACTTTACAACACGATTAAATGTGTATTTGTCTATTGAGTGTCCAAATGTACCATCATCTCTCGATGCTATACATGAAGAAATACATACGCATTACGAGATCAAGGAGCGCACAAAAGAGGAGGAATCCTGCACTGAAAAAAGACATTTCAATCAACGAGAATGTTCAGTTATAGCAACAGAAAAATAAGTGGAAGGTCTTAAGCCTGGACTTGGAACAGAGAGATGTGGAGTCAGCTGCGTGGAGGTCTCAGAGAGGAAGTCACAGATCATCAAGAGCAGCAGCAGCAGCAAAAAAAAAATAGGGGAGTGACCTTCCGCCGCGTGGGGGGTCGACTTTGGGGATTTGATGGGAGAGGCCCTTTGGTAGCTGGAGTCTTGGAGTGGAGAGCGCAGGAAGGGGGGAAAGTGGTGGAGTGAGATGAGAGCGCAGATGTAAATGGGGCAAGTCCGTGATGGTCAAGTGCATACAGAGCTCATTAAAATATACCATTCCAAACGCTGGGAATTTGTGAAGCTCACCGTCTGTACGTCTCGTTTGTGCTAATATATATATTTTTGTGCATGAAAAATACACATGTCATGATAATATCAACGGCGTAATTTCTGGCATTGGGATATCCTGTCCTTGATAAGTATACAGTATGTGTGCCTTAGTGAAAAATTACGGCAATTCATAACTGGGTTATATATTGTAGGGCATTTTTCTAGGAACTGCAATTTGCATGACAATTGCCCCTTTCCTTTCCGAATGTGGACGAAATGCTTCTCTGTCGTAAATGAGCAGTGTCTATGATAATAATAATAATAAATGTACACATTTTGCCACCCCACTGCTGGTAGATAAATGAAGGTTTCCCCACTCGGCACCCATGATGAGAGCTGTTGGACCATATGTCACCGTTATGGTGGTCAGTTTAGGTTGGTGAATGGAGGTGTCCATGATTGATACAGGTATCACTTCGCCACTGATGTTAGCAGAATCCAACTCGGATCTCCAGATTCATAGCGCAGTACGCTTGCCATTGTAGCGTTACAACCGGCCCTTTCGAATACCTCTAGAAATATCTAAAACTACCGCTGTAATTTCGGCATTGTGTAAAACCTAACTGTAGGGTGCAGTTTCTATTTTCGTCTTACCACACTTTGTATTTCATCAAACTTAAAACAAAATCTCAGTATTTTTTTGTTGCAGTAATTGTTTGAATACAACATATGTCATGTAGTCACAATTGCAAATAATACGTTGTATTTAGTTAATGAATTGCAAGTTCAGCACTGTGAAGAGTGAGGCAGATGCTGTGGTAGTGTAACGGGAGAGAGTCACCATTGCCTTCAGTCAGATGCAAATGTAAAAATAGTCACCAACTCGGTAAATGATAACACATCCTTGCCAGCTAACAAAAAACGCATGCTAAGAGCCATTTATTTGCAAAGTCACCTTGAGAAAGCTCCGCTTGAAAAAAAAAACTAGTTCTTTAACTCGGCTTCCCACCAATACCTCCTCTTTCCATATTTATTTCTTTATTTATTTCATTGTACACATATCTTGCAGGCACATCTCAGCATTGTAGTGTCACTGGGAAAACAAATGTTTTTTGTTACTGGCAATCGCAGAGTCCCATTCCCCAGGAGAGAAGAGCGATGTGGAGGCATTGGGCGGCGTTTTTCAACTCCCTTTATCTCTTTTTCACAGGCTGGAGGTGACGTGGAATCACAATTCATACACTCTCAACGCAAGCCCCCCCCCCCCCCCCGCTGCAACCACCCCACCTCCGCCCCTCTCTTCCTACAAACTCCCCGGCAAGACAACCTGGCCTCAACGGTTCTAGCATTATTCAATTTGACCCCCAGCTGTGTTGAGTCACAGCTCTCTTGGCAAAATAAAAAAAAAACTTGTCCACAAGCAAATTCTCATGTGGGTAACAGGAAATCCTGGAAATAAACACTACCACAGGACAACTTCCACAAGGTGGAGGAGGACCCTAATTGTTAACGGCAACATTTCCTCAAGGCAATTTGCTTACCCCCTGCCTTTGGAAAAGTGAGCATTAATGCAAAGTGGGAAAAAAAATTGCATTGTACTTTACTGCGGCAAAAAGTAGCACGCAGCATACTCGTCAACAGCACTGCCTTTAAATAATATATAGTCGGCAACGTTTCAGGCAACGGCCCTTCTTTATCTCCAAAAGTGTCACGGATTTTAAAATATTGTTTATTTTAAGGCAACATAATTGACTCTTTTGTTCCTTGTGCTTGTGTACCACTGCCAATGCAGCATCGCCAAATAATATTTTACTTTACTGTAGATATGATATCATATTTTAAACAGAATTTTATAGACCAGAGAACAACTCTTTGGTTTGTGAATTTGTCATCTATTTTATTTCTCCGAAAACCTAATCCTTTTTATTCAAAGAAAAACATACACTTTTCTCAATTGTATTCCAATCGTGCTAACGGCATTGCACCCATGAGGCAAATATATATATATCCATTCGTACCTCTGCAGCTGGAAGTGCATCACCCCATGTGATAGAACAGCTCTCTTCAGAATAACTTTTATATCCACACTAGGGGCGACACCTTTTAACGAGTGTTTTTCGCGTTTCAATCATCCCTGGAATAATGCAAATGATGTGATTTTTTTTTTGCGTGTATACATTGTTAACTGGCCTGATGCCATCAACTCGCCATACACTTGAGAACCCGATGTAATCGCTAGCAGCCGAGTAACCGGATTCAAACCCCAGATTACGTGGCATCCGCCTAGCACTTTAACCATTGAGCCAAAAAACCCACCCACCCAGCCAGCCAACCCAAACCTCATTCTTTTAAATAATCACGGAATACGATAAAATAAAAGTTACTCCATTGTCCAGCCGCTCACAGGGCCACTTAACCAACATGAAAGATTGCAGTCCATGCATTCCCCAGAGATGCGAGTTTAAACCTGCACATGAGAGAGAGAGAGTGAGCGAGGAGAGCAAGCCAGGGCCCACTGCACCCTGGGGGGGGTCCTCTGTCAGGTGTACGGAAGCCACTTTTTACAACTTTGTTCCAGCAGCATTGGAACAGTTACTTCAAGGCACACAAAAAACCAACAGCAGCAGCAGCAGCAACTCCACCCGCCGCCGCCCCCACTTAAATTTGTTATATTGACCCCTTGCCACCAGGCGGTTGGCTAAGGACCTTTGAATGGCAAGAGAAAGGGGTAGGGATGTTATGGCTTCCATATCGGAGGGGGGGGGGGGGGGTTGCCCGGCCGAGGCTGAGGCTCAGCGTACGTTTGTCGAGGTGGAGCCAGGCTAAAGCTGCGTGGCTGTGTGCCGTCGGGTCAATAGCGAGCAGTGACTAGGACAGTGGGGTTTGAGTTTTTTTTTATCCTTGATATTAAGTTCGCTTGCTTGCTTACGACCGTGCAAATCTTTCGGTCGTTTTTTAACCCACTTCCCGTGATCCAATCGAGCTGACATTTTCCACACAGACTCGTTGTGCGTGACAATTAATGTTCGTGAAAAAAAGTTTTTCCAAAATTTTACACTTTTTAGGACAAAAATATTATATTTAATTACCAATTGCTTAATGGTGCAATGCAATCATCTGACCCATAGGTGGCAGCCATCTCAAGCCAGATGACGAGATGACTCTAGCCGCCACGCATATAAAGGATTTAGAGTGAAAACTTTGTTTTTACGGGTTATACTTGTTTCCCTTTCAAAATTGTTCGTCTTTCCTCCCGGTTTATTCCACGTTTGCTGGGAGTCATGTCATGCCACAGTGTCCATTCGGATCTCTAACAGAGCAGTGCAACACCTCGCGTTAGAGAACGTTTTGCAAAAGCGAATGTCACAGATTTACCTTCAAGTGACCCTCTGATCTACACATGGAGGGGTGGGGGCAGCCCTTTGCTGCCCGTCCTGCTAGAGAGTCATTTCTATTGCATAACAACCAAACCGAGATTTACATTCTCAGAGCTGGAATGTATCACTGCAGAGCCAAACTTAACGTGGCTATTTGTTTTTCATGTGCAGTCTTTGGTGACCGGCCTGAGACCACAAACTCTCCACGATTAAAACCTCGGTTTTGAACTCGGGTCCTTAAGTCGTCGTACCGGCTCTGTGGCCAGGCCTCTGAGGTGCCGGGCCACCTCACTGGTGAGTTTCATATTTCAAGAGTATGTGAGATTTCGATTTAAAGCTTTCGTGACTGCAGGGATTCATCTTCTGGTTCTTTCGGTAAAGTCACGTATAATGGAAATAATAAAATAATAAAAATAAAACATCATAACATTATGTTTTATTTTATTATGTTTTATTTTTATTATTTTATTATTTCCATTCTACGTGACTTTACCGAAAGAACCAAGAAGAAGTATGTGAGAGTGTTTATTTTTTCTTCATTAACTTCACATTCACGGTTGTACATCTGTGGACATGTTGGAGTATGATGATAGTCACTACTTGAAACGCATACTATTTAAAATGTATTCTTTGTTTACATACTCTAAAACCACCGCAATGAATTGTTTCAAAATAAAGAACAAGCGACATTATTTATAATGAGCAGTGCAGAAGGAAAAGAGGTTGCATTTAAATAAAAGAAAGTTACACATTTATCACGATTAAATACAAATAAAACAGTAGTTAATGTCAGTTTGCTAACAGGATGCAAATGGAGCAATCAGAAAGATCAAAGGCGTGGAACTGCAGAATACAAAGCTCTTTGCAACAATAAAAAAACCCCACGCTCATATCGCAAACAAAGCCACTGGCTTATGAATTGCTGTACATTCGCAGAATGTATAATTCGGCCACTGCCCGTGTCCATTGAATTCGGTTTGTGAAGAAAAGTAAAAAAAAATGATAATGAGTCAAAATAAAAGAAAAAGCAATTATTCTTTCCAAGTAGGAGAGAATTCTGTGACCCGCAGATAACGCACTTGATTCACACAGGCTCGACCTTTTCCACGGAGATGGAGGTGCTGGTGGGATGACCAAAATTGGGGTCGTTTGTCTGCGAGCCTGTCTGTGGCGCGCATCTATATGCCGCACCGGTTTGCCTGCAAAACTTAGTTCTACGCGATAACATCGCGAGCGACTCATTACAAGGTGGAGCTGATGCTAATGACTAAATGTCACGGCTTTAAAATATGCAAGGATCGTGTTTTATCTTACAGCCTGAATAAGTTGCTTTACCAGATACACGGCTGTGATAACAGGGGTGGCTTGCGTGGCTCCATTAATTGGTGTTGGCTGCACCGGTTTGCAAGGAAGCCGATCGTAATCGGAATATTTTTTTCGACTGGAAGAATCCGATGAGCTATGAAGCTATTTTCACAGACGTCCGGTAGTTTTCACAGATGCCCGGCGGTTCGATGCTGCATGATAGTGATTTCTTCTGTACGCTATGAATGCACCACCAACCTTTGTAATATTACATGCGATTGCTCTCACAGCGAAACCCCCCCCAAATGCAGTACAACTCATCTTACCGAAGGCAATGTCGTGGGATCGGTATCACAGATCCTATTGCCCACGGGTTATCTGTGAGTTTACTCCACTTATCCGCTGGACAAACAAACGCACAAATGTTGGTAATTGTGGATAATAGGATGAAGAAGGCCACGTACAATCGGAGCTTTCACAGACCCAATGGCTCCCACTTATAATCCCATATGAGCTTTATCTATACCTCGACTGTTTTAAAATAGATGTAAACCCTGTCTTATAAAAGAGACGAGAGATCTCGGGATGGTGTGGCGCGGTGAAATAACGGTTAATGTTTGACATCCTACAGTTTTGGATTACAAGAAAATAAATCACGTATAACCGATAATAAGTAGTTACATTGCCTAGCCAGCATCACTTTGACAATTCCGCGTGATGTAAGAACACGATTTGGAATGTCAAATGTTCTACCGTTCTAACTTGAAATCGACTGCACGGTGTGCTGTGTTTGATTAAATGTGACTTTTGTAAATACTTTCTTTATTGGAAGTTACGAAGACAAAACTAGCAACGAATACTATCTGTGCTGGTAAATATTGTCGATTCACCAAATAATATGCCTACCTAACCAACTACCATATTCACCTTTATGCTCACCTACCTATAAAAGCTAATTAATTATGTGCAAAAGCAGCGTGGGGAACCTTCATAAGTGTTTAATCATCCTTAGGAGTAGAATTTGCTTGCCTGTGAAGGGTAAAAGATCCCATGGCACAGATCTCAAGGGTATGCCATTATTTGCGAATGTCGAGGTCAAATTTGCTCTTAAAATTAGCCTACAGTTATCCAAAGTGTACCCGCTCTCAGGTGGGGGTGGAGATTCTTCATTCCACAAATATTTCCGGAGTTGCTTTCACATTTGTGAGATGCATTTCTCAAGGCTGGCCTTCTTCTAATTCCCAGGCAAGGAATATATTAAATTTGAAACAGCATTCTTTAAAATTATCGTAAAATGTAAATACATTCTGTAAATAATAATAATCATAAATCATAAGAATTGAGTTCTGGGTTGTTATTTTTTTTTATTTGGAGAGTGTCAAGGCTCACTACATGTGACTTCAGTTTCTGGCCATTGCACAATATCGCTTTTACAAATTCGTCTGGGTTGGTATTGCGTTGCATTTTAATGGCAAAGGGGAAAATAAAATCGTTTCTTTATTAAAGTTACATGATGATAACATTTCTATGTTAAGGACATCAATATTTAATGTTCTTCGTGGCAGATCTTTTCCGACTGATTGTTTCCAACTATTGATGGTGTATGCATCTGCAGCGAAAAAAAAACATGCCATGTGTAAAGTATCATTGACGTCTACCTACTTTTAAAATTATTACTTCTTGCATTTCATTGATTCTACAGTCAAGGAATTACAAGAGCAACACAGGAACATTCGACACAGCAGGGGAATAGTTCCTTTTTATTTTATTACGCGTTTTTATTTAACTCACTCTGTCTGTTGTTGTATCCTCAAATCTTGTAACTCAAAATTTACCCACTTCCCAATGTGGTATCGACTGCAAACTTGGTGTAATTATGTCATACTGATGACAATACTAAATTCTATCATTATTTTTCATATGTTATGTTTTGGCTTGGGTCTAATTGTCCACGGTAAACTCACGTTGGCTCTAATTAACCACGGTTCCTTACGTTATGGCAAGCTTTGGGGCCACTTCCTGGAGTCGTGGAGTTCTTCCATTACTAGTACGGTACATTTGATCAAAGCCTGTTTTTAAAAAGTAAAAAACAAATATTACTTATTATGTATGGCATTGACTTGCTCCGTGGTAACATAAAAGCCCAGATGTTTCTCATGGAACATTTTGGGATTATCGGGCTTTGTGTCCCGTGCCATAACTCCTCCGTCACTGTGCAATGGAGCACAGGCATTTCAATAAGACTTTAGAAGTAATGTCAAAAAATTGTCTTGTCATCAATGAAACATTTTAAGATTGTGATTACATTTTTGTGTTGTCTATGAAAGGCTGTATCTTTTTGTTCAATTGTAAACCATTGAATCTGAAACTTGTCTGAAGTAAAACATGCACATTAATGCCACTGAGAAAACATTGAAAGCATTCCTCTGCAACCCCTTTGTCACACACTGCTGAAATACAAGAATTTCAAACGCTGCCAGAAGTTTTGCACACACGATGTAATTGTATTGCGAACGAAAATGTGGCGTGTGTATATATACATATACAACATTACTTGTGCATAGGCATTCATTTTATGTGCAATGTGGGAGCAGTGTTATTTGGGTAGTGTGTGCAATATAGGACTTATTTTTCAAGACGGCTGACAGCAGAGGGCATGCTATGACTACTACATCGGTGTGGGCCATCTCTGATCTGCAGGGCTTGGTGAAGGTGAACTAATTATTGCTCTGCATTGTATTTACCCCTCTCCTTCCCAGCAGTTGGTATGCTTGCCTTCACAGTGTTGTCTTTAGATCACAAGGGTAATCTGAATGTCAGCTTTGGGAGGTGAGTGTGATTAAGTTGCCTCATGTCGTCTTTTAACATCAAGCACCCACCCACCCGAATCTATAAGTGTCCCGTAAATGCGTTTGGGGACCGATACAGGCTTGTCTTAAATCCAGCACAGGTGGTGCTGCTGGTGTGATTGCGGGACTGGAGGTTGCACAATCTGATAAATGCCGTCCCCATTTGGCTTGTGTACCGTGGCGCACCATGACGCCCGTTTTGATGTTCGATTTGAATATTATGGGCCCTTTTATTTATTTAATTTAGTTTCATGTTTTTATTTCGATTAAAAGCTGTTCTTCACCTGAGGACTGCTGCTTGCATTGTGGCCGAAACGTCGCGAGAATTGTATTTTATTATGTTTTATTTTTATTATTTTATTATTTCCCTTCTACGTGACTTTACCGAAAGAACCAAGAAGATTAATGTTTATACTTTGGAATTTTGCGGCAGAAAGGTTCATTGTGAATATGCTCGTTGGCTTTGCGCGTTTTGCACCTATCTGAAGTGGGTGAAGCTGGTCTTAATGCACTTTGATGGGAATATTTGGCCAAGCCCATTCATTAAATTGTCATGACGGTGAGGGCGGATCTTTGTGAAGAATTAAGAGGCGATACTACATATTTTATAAGCAGCATTTTATCATGATGTCATGTTTTCAAAGCAAATCATTACGTTATTAAACCTTCCATTGTATGGTACAAATGGAAAATGAGCTCGATTTAAAATGTTATGTTTTGAGAAATGAAACACAACTGAAATCCTTTCAATCTTTGGCTCAAAACAAACATAACGTCTGTAGCAAAACTATTGTTTTTACCGTTGTGTGCGAGTTGTAACAAAAATATTCAGCGATCTCAATTTTAAAATAATAACTACAAATAAACGTGTCGTCAATTATGTGATGGGATAGTTTTGTCTCTGTATTTGGTAACTAAACCTTATTTATTACAATACCATATTTCACATGTCGCAGTTACTGCCAAATTAGGGTGATGCATTGTGTTAGTAGAAGGAAAATTACTGAAATAACCCTAAACAAAGCGTGTTTTTTCCCTTCTCCTCTACATGTTATTTAACAATTCTATACATTGTGTCTATGAATCGTGGGCTAGAAATGCAATGTACACATTTTTACGCAAACGAACAAATATTCTTCAAACGTTCATGAGATTTTGTCGGTGGGCATCTTTGTCACCGTTTGCCTACGTGGCGCTGTAAGCCGTCTGAAGGAGGCAAAAGGTGGCGTGTGTTTCGTGAAAAGTGTCGCGTGCTTCACGAAAAGGAAAAGAAACGAGGAAAGGTTAGATAAACGGGAGAGCAATTTTTCATTGATCCAGCAAATTTCAGCTCACCATAAACACATGCTTCTAATGTGTTATTTTAATCCCATGGAAAACTTGCTTCATTTAACCTGTGTGCTGTTCCCCACATTACCTGCAGGAACTAATACATGTATATATTCCATCAAGGTCCTTAACATATTCTGATCTCCAACTACTCAGCACTCCCAGGTCTACAGGTTGCGCTCTGTTAGTGATCGGGCTTTTTTCAGCCTGGCACCCAAGCTGTGGGACGCCTTGCTCTTGAAATCAGGGAATCAGAGTAGGTAGATATATTTAAGTCTAATTTGAAAACCCCATCTCTTTAAAGTTGCCTTCCCTCGTTAGTTTGGTCGGTTGCCCCTGGTTCTGTTTTTGTTTCCTGCTTTTCACGCATTGTGCATTGGGATCATAGAATGGAATGATACATTTGAATTATTAAAATGAGCCTGCAGTGTCACTCTCTAATGCCCATTTTTTTACGCGTATTTTTATTTCGATTTAAAGCTTTTGTGACTGCAGGGATTTATCTTCTTGGTTCTTTCGGTAAAGTCACGTAGAATGGAAATAATGAAATATAAAAAAACAAATAATAAAATAAAATATTATCTTATATTATTTTAGCATTTAATATTATTATATTATATATTTATATTTTTATTATTTTATTATTTCCATTCTACGCGACTTTACCGAAAGAACCAAGAAGACGTATTTTTATTGTATCGATGTTGTATAAATCCCATTTGCCATCTGAGTGTTATGCGTATTGTTTTAATCCTGAGATGCTTTAATGGGGAAGATTAGAAGGTTGACGTGAATGCTGTGGATAAGGGTGAATTTGGGGCGGGAGGGGGGTTGTGTGGGGGATGGAGGATATATGCTGGGAGGATTGGTCTGATTGAAGCAAAGAAAAACTGCGAAATCTTGACACAGAATCTGTAGCATCTGATTTAGGTGAAAGTTAATGAGCTCCGCTTCACATGGAAAGCTGCCTGGCAATAAGTGTAAATCAAAGTGGATATAAGTGCAGCAGTGTGGCACATGACAGATGTAATTTGTTAATCTTCATTTCAAGGCACAGGCCCGAGAAGCCTGGGGTGATTAAACATATACAAAATGGGTAACCCTTGAAAATACATTTAAATACATTTTCATTTCCAAAATGCAAGATTCAAAATGTTTATTTTTTTGCTCCATTATATCGCAGGAATGTCATAATATCTCCGCGAATTCATTTTACTCTCGGGCAATTTGGGAGTCAAGTAGAATGTCAGGCATATGCAAAATGCATAGCTGCCCTGAAAATCAGTACCCGAGCAAACCCAGACTCACTGAAACAAAGCAACCCAATTCCATTTCTATTATGAGAAGCAGGCATGGAGTCAATATTGCAGGAAACTAACCGAGTGTCTGATAAAATATTAATTACACGCTCACTTTTTCAAATGCAGCCAGGAACACAAATGTAATTGATTTTGCATGAGACCAAGTTGTCAAAATCCCACGGCACCGCAAAGAAAGGTCAGAGTTTTGGCGTAACAACTGACCGTGATACTCAATTTACAGTGATCGTTGATCATGGTTACATTTTAAACTCATTATCTTATCAACGATGCCATGGTGTGGTAATGCTTGGCCTACTGGACTTTCAATCCAGACTGCAGCCGCTTTGATTTTCCCGCACGGCAGTTGAAACAATGGTAAACAAGTATAACCCGTAAAAACAAAGTTTTTCACTATAAATCCTTTATATGCGTGGCATCGGGGCGGCTAGAGTCCTCTCGTCCTCTGGTTTGAGATGGCTGCCACCTATGGGTCAGATGATTGTCTGGCAGCATTAAACAATTGGTAATTAAATATTTTAACAAATTTCCCTAAACAGTGTAAAATTTTGGAATTTTTTTTTTCACGAAAATGCATTGTCACGCACAACGAGTCTGTGTGCAAAATGTCAGCTCGATTGGATCACGGGAAGTGGGTTAAAAAACGACCGAAAGATTTGCATGGTCCTAAGCAAGCAAGCGAACTTAATATTAAGGATTACAAAAATGCCTTCAATCCCCCAAGCCTCTGCCTATCCAACAGTCTACATGGGTAAACCACAGTTTAGTCAAGAGGCAAGTCGTGTGTGGTGGGGTAAATCGTGATTGTTCCCACCAAGACGTCAGCATGGAATAGTTGATCAAATGCCCTCCCGAGGGGTTCCGTTGATCTCCCTCTAATGGAGACACTTATTTCAGCAGTGGAGTGAACAAACACTTTCAGGGCTGCGCCTTTATCTACTCTTTATTATGAACAGAGAGCTTGCGAGTTGCGCAGCCAATTGAGATACATTATATTGTAGCCAAAACCATATCATACGCAATTTAGGTGTTTTGTGGGTGTGCGTGTCACAATTAAAATTGTCTGTGGCCTGCCAACTTGCCTCACTTAGCCTGGCAAGCACCTGGGAGAATCCTGGCTGCTTTCAACTTTCAGGGAATATCGTGCATTTAGCCATCTCAAGTAATACTTGTGGACCGATTTTAGCTTGGGGAATGGCACTTGTATAGCCATGTGTGTTTGCTCCACTGGTTTTCTGCGTGGCGCGTGTTGGTGTTAAGGGCCACAAAGGCGCACCGGTCTACTCTCAGCTGACAAATTATTACCCTTATAATTGTGTGCGATTGCACGTGGTATCTGCAGGCTAATTTAACGGCCTTGGCCATGTGATGAGTGAAAATGCACAGTGCTAATTGGCTTGCCTCTGGGAATGATTGACAGCATAAATAGGTAAGTTTGCCACGGGCCTCATTGAGGCTTTTAAGAATCATTCTGTTTGCTGTCCTTTGAGTCTTCCAAATGTGACTGCTGTCTGTGCTGGGTGTCACAGCTGCGATTGCCGGAGAGACTTCTGGGAAAAGTAAAGTCCAACTTGATTTATAACATTTTTTAAAAATATTTTTAGCATGCTTAATGCTTTAGCTACACAAAGCTGCTGCATAGCTCTCGGCCATGTTTTCGGGGCGTATCATGCATTGTTTGGCACGATGTCCGACGTTTCGCTCCACGTGGTGGGAGCTTCTTCATGAACTCAATTAGATCTAGCGACTGAGTTTCTACAGCACAACCGTGAAAACCTACGCAGAAGCTGTTGTATTAATTTCTTTCCACCCCCACCCAAAGTTCATTAACGAGAACCACTAAATTAGAATAACTAGAATAACAAAAACGCGTTCAAGACCGGCATTATTGTGAGACATTGTGCAATCACATTATGTTCAAATGCGTTGCTATGTTCAATTAATGAATACAGTTTTTAACATTGGTGCTACAACGTAAACATAATAGTGAGAGGGCCCTCTGTGAGTTGCTTTGGAACTGTTGCCATGGAATGGAACCCTGCTTGTGTATGAGCCACACACGTCCCCGTTACTGTATTTATTTGTCATCTTTGATTTGAATATCATGGACAGCTTATTACAGATATTTTTCAGTATTTAAATTTCACGCATCAACCACATTTACAATTGGTACTTCAAAATACCCTTTTTGGTATGATTAATGTATTTAATTACGTATGCTGAATCTAACAAAGTTTGGCTGGTTAATAGGCCACATTTAAAACTTGATAAATGACAAGTACATTTAAATTGTACAGCCATTATCCAACGCTCCATACCAGATGGTGTAACATGTACTGCATATTTTATTAATGCACTTGCAAACATTTGTCAAATCATGTTTTTTTGAGAAATTAACAATAAAGGCAGTATGAAAAACAACCACAGTAATTAGATGTATAAATCACAGCCACACACCCATTTGTAAAAAGAGTGTATAGATTGCCCTCGTCCTCCTGCTGCCATTCCTTGGCATGTTGCTATAGTGCTCGTGACTTTGTATGTGTCCAAGTGCTCTGTGATTAAACGTCGCTCCAAGGAAGAACCAACCAGTTGCCCTTAATAGCCCGACTGCCCCAACAAAATACATTAATTGGTGCCCTGTCTTTTACAAGATAAATAGATGTGAAATGTTCCGTTCATGGCGACGGCCGGCTGGTGGAGGTGTTATTGCCCCCGAGTGAGTGATATGCCTCTTGAGTGCCTCGTACATGGTTTGGCTGCGTGATAAGTAGGTATGCAACGACAAAGAATCGATGAAATCGCTAAAAATCAATTCTTCTGCTCGTGATACCTGTGGCAATATCATACACGCCAGGGTCATGTGTTCCTTCCGAACGCTCGTTCTTCTAATATTAGGAAGCCACTGGAGCTATGCGCTTTTAAATCTTGATTCAGAACTAATTTATTTAGAAATGCTTTTTGTGTTTAGTTTGTTGTCCTTAGATTAGTCGGTTGGCTATGTACGGTGCTAAATAAGATCAACATACGTACATTTACATTCGGTGCAAAGCCTCAAAATGGCATGCTGACTTTACATTTAGGCCAACGAGATTGAACAAAATCGTACAAGCAATCGAGACGGAGATAAGAAACTGAACTAAACGGTGCAATAAAACGAGACAAAAATAATTCCATGTTGAATCGAATTGCGATAACAAATTGTCACAATCCATATTCGCCTTTGTATAATGTCACGTTGGTTAGCTTTCGTGCAAAAGTTCTCGTCATTCATCGTTCACCGCCCAACAAATATCGTCACGTTTTGTAAAGTTCGTATCAATACGCGCCAACGTATTGATCAAATTCTGACCAGGCAGCTCAAGATTTTTTCACGAATCAATTAACCTTCAACGTGTTTGGGACGTTGCCTCAACGTGACGAATTCATCGAATCGCCGTGAGTGAGGCGTGACAGGCGTCGCGGCAAGGCCCTCTCCAAAACTTTATTTTTTCCCACCGGGGGGCAAGCGATGGCTCTCGGGTGGTTGTGAAGCTGCGTGAATTTCAGCTCCCAACACGGTGGAGCGTCGTGGTTCAGCCAAGTTCAACTCTGTGCACGGAGGCTTGTGGCTGCAATTTAAAATAAAAACCGTTCGTGCAATGGGCATGACTGATTACATATGCAATTCATCATAATGGGGTAATAGCGGGCCATGGATAATGCCAAATTTTCATGGTGTATGTGGGCCATACGGGTTACACAAGCACTTGTGGAGATTCGCAGAGATCGTTCGAGAGCAATCGTGCACGCGTGCACTTTAAACTGCCAAAATACATCAAAGATGGAAAAAAATCTAAAGAGAAACCCGCAGATCTCCTTCTCATTGCGTAACAATGCTCAACTTATATTCGTATAATTGTACATCAAAAAACACGGACAAATACTGTGCTTTTGAAGCACAAATCATCCCTGTAAATAACACCCAGACAGATGAGAAGTACAAACGAATAGCCTCTGGCATAGTAATTAATTCAATCAGACATTCTCCCGGTTTCATTTTTCCCCCCCCTCACCTGGCTCGATACGCGACCCTCATTATGTGGGTTATTTGGGTCAAACTGAGATACAATTCCGCTAACAAAATCTACAACATGCACACTCAATTAGCAGCGCACTCCGGACCGTACCATTCCGTCCGCGATTACCCGTCTCTGGGGACACAGATTCCTTCGTAATCCATTCCCGCCACACTCTACTATTTTCCCACTCCTCCCGCAAGCCCATTCCATCCCACCCGCGCTACCACGTGACAACCATCCCTTGCAAGGACCTGCAGGGTGAGTTCGTCCTATCTTGGCGCCACTTAAAAGCACATTAAAATGTTATTTTTCTCCTAACCTTGGATGCATTAATCTTCGACTGTCGTGGGGGTAAAAGTGAGGGGGGGGGGGGATATTTTTAGGTTGCAAAGGCCACGTTGGGAAGTTGGGTCGGTGATGGCTCACTTAAGGGAGAGTAATGCTGTCCTTGCTTAACCCCCCCTCCGCCCTGCCCCCCCGCTCACTGAAAACACTAACTCACGTTTATAAAATGCCTCTTATAAAATAAATTAATATATGTGGAAATATAAATAACTAAATAAAAATATATTACGAAGTCAAGGGGCTTGCTGAATGTCTGCCAGACGTTATCGTTTATTATCGCCGTTTTTGTTTCACTTGTTTGATCTTACAACAACAAAACACGTGTTAATGCTGGGGATGATTTTTGTTGTTGTTGTTGGTGTGCAAAACAGGTGTGAATGTTGCCTACGAGGCAAGAAAGAACCCTTTTAATGTCCCATGTAGGCGAAGAACACCTCTCTCCAGTCTAAACGATAAGTATTACTTATTTTTTAGCGTTAGGGATTAGGTAATACCCATAGTGTTACATTGCCACTTTGGGTAGCTGTCTGAAAGTAATCGGTTCAAAGTGAAATATTTTTTAACGTGTAAATGCGTATGATGATTTATAAATGTTGAGAAACGAATAATCTCAAAGAAGGATTTGTCGTATGTGTGTGTATTTATGTGTATATATTGAAAGAGAAATTGTGAAGTAAACGCACTGTGTTACATGGCAACAACGTGGGGCATGCAACAATAAAAAAAGATGTAACTTTAAAAAAGTGACTTTGGATACATTTGTAAAAAGCCGTTGGAAAATACCGACCTGATCGAATTTGATTCGGAACAAGGTAAACACACGATTCTGGCTCATTGTGCACTCACACATTCACATTCTTATTTTGAGCACAAGTGACTTATCTCACATTCAAAAAAACATCGGAATGTTATGACGGACACACGTTGTGTCAGCCACGCGATCGCTGGCAGTGTGTGATTCGTGCTGGAGAAATGATCACGTTTGCCAACGAGCACAGGAGTTTGAAGCGGCTGCCCCAGTAAATAATGCGGATGCATTAACCATGGATGTACGTAGCATCTTCTTCAGTGGACTTGAAAGACCCTGAGAGCCGATTCGAAGATGAGTGGGCCATGTGCACCGGCGTCATGGTCCAATTTTGAGACATCTTTTATAATTGACTAAATTAGAAAGTCCCCCCCCTTGCCCCCCTCAAAAAATCAAACATCACAGCCCCTCTGCTGGCAGCCTAATGCCCACTCGCAGGCTAGCGCGGCGCCGTTCACCACGTGCCGCACAGGGACAGCTGCCGCCGCTGGTCCCCCAGCGCGGGGCACCTTGAGACGCACCCGCACGCACGCGAAGCATTGAGCGATGGCGATAACGGTGACGGACAACGCGCAACGCCGCCACGCTCCGAAGACCGCGCGCGCTCGCTCCCACCTCTCTCGCAGGTGCTGCCGATGTAGCCGGTGGAGGCGCAGTCGCACACGTAGCGGTTCCATCCCTCGCGGCACAGCCCGGCGTTGGCGCACGGCCGCGACACGCAGTGGCGCCCTGTCTCGCGCACGCACGCCGGCTTCACCCCGGTGGCCAGCTGGCTCTCGGCGATGCGCCGCACGTCCTTGGCTTGGCCGTCCAGGTAGAGGTCGCGCACGCAGCCCACGTAGCCCAGGCCCAGCGACGCCGTCCACAGCTCCGGCGGGAGAGGCGGCATGTCCAGGCGCCAGCCGGGCAACCCGCCCAGGTACATTTCCCCGTCCAGATCCAGGATCTCGCTCTCGCCGCTCGCCGTGAATTGGGTCCGGCGGCCGTCGACGCTCACCAGGCCTGGGAGTAAGGGAGGAGACACGTGAAATGCACGGTCGCGATGCGGCACACGTGCATGCACAGGGTCTATGCAAAAACTCGGAACGTTTTCTCTCGCGATAGTCTGTGGTCACCCGATAGAGATATACTGGATTATACCAAAGCAACGTGGCGTTTCCACCGCTCCGATTAGCACGGTTGGCTACATGCGGTGCGAAAGAAGTTCAACGTACGTACAGTACTTGCTAAGAGCCATAGCCCCGCACTTAGCAAGAGCTGTCAAAAGTTAGACGCATCGTTGTGACGGCTAGGATAAGTTTGTGATCTTGGTCTGAACACATCGCTCGATAGGATGATGGCTTTCGTCAATACGAACATCAGAGTGGCAGCTAAATAAGGGGATTTACTGAAGTGGATGTCTACCATGCAGATGACGTGATGAAGTCAGATGCTAGAGATGGCAGCGGCTTGAGAAAAGCCTTCATCCAGCAGTGGATTGATCATGGCCTGACGATGAGGATGATGATTTCCATAGCCGCCAATTAAAATGGGTTTTATTCCCACGTTTATGTTTGTGGGGGAGACAGTTTGTCAGTGCCAGTCTTGCCAGCGAGCCCCTATAAATGCCTGCATGGTTACACACAGTAGAGATGTGGCTGCTCACGACAACCAGATGTCTGTCTCCAGAACACTGCCGCTGTTGACATGCAGTACCAGGCGGGGAGCCTTTTCGCCCAGTAAAAAACACATTCCATTCACGTCGCTTCACTCGTGAGGAGTGGAGATGTACACATGAAAAGCCTCTCCTCACACATTATCATTTGACCTTGTAGCAAGTGCCTTTAATAGAACTATGAATATGCCTGCCGTGCGCTTACGTGTGCATGTGCACCGTATGCTTGCGTTTGTATTGTTCAGTTATTGTTAAGGCAAAAAATAGGCAGAAAGAGCCCCAAATCCGGAGCATTAATAGCATTATACTGAGAGCTGCACACAAGCCGACTTGTGTGGATTCAAAGCCCTTCGTGTTGGATCAAAAAAATATAAAAATGAAGTCCCCAAATCTTTATCCCTCTGGCTTTATACCAAATGCTGCTGAGCCAATATAAAAGTGGGCGGCTCGTGCCACCACTTGCCGTCAATTTCACTGAGCCCAACAGTTTCATCCGGAGATGCCTCTCGTCCCGGCGTAGGTCGATTTCCGCAGTCATAAACGAGCGGCGCTATATGATGGCGCTTCGAGTGAGGCCTGGGAGGATGCCTGGGTCAGTGAAAAGCAGCTTCGCATTATCCGGTACGGGGTAGATGTGCCAGCTTGACAAGCCATGGACTGCTGTGCCCTTGGCAGTGAATGGGCCATTTTTTTTAGGTTTTTTCGGTAAAGTCACGTAGGTAAAAAAAAGTTAATAAAAGTAATAATGGAAATAAAATAAAAAAATAAATCACGACGTTTCGGAGGCAACACAAGTCTCCGTCATCAGGTGTGGTACCGTCACAGCTAAATGTACTGCATCAAGCTTCAAATCTAGAATGGGCCATTTGTTTATATCCGTATATATCGGGGTGTTCCCTGCACATTCACGGATTGCTGCGAAAGCCGGTCAATGCGGTAGGCGACTTGAGTGTGCACTATGGAGCCATGCTACACCGTCGCTGGTGTCGTGTAGACATGTGTACGATGAAAAGGGGAGGGGGGGGGCAGTGGTTAGCCCGCCACGGCTCTGAAACGGAAAACCAAAGTTCAAGTGGCAGCGGCAGCTGCTGCGACCAGTGGACAAGTGATATCAGAACTGATCCTGCCGAGCCACTGACACAAGCCCCCATCCCCACTGAAATCTACCGGCACTGATCAGTGCGGTGAAGTATGCAAAAAAAAATATTTTCATGGTGTTGAGCAGTCCTTCATCCACTGATACATTGCAAACGTATTGCGTTTATTTTTTTTATTTACAACTAAAACATGGCAAATGGGGGTGTTTTTTCAACTTTCAAATACATTTTGGAAGCTGTTTTTAAGCGTTACCGTTAATGTATAAAATCTTAAATTATGGATGTGAATTAACAAACGATTGTAGAGGACAATGTCACATGGCAAGCTGACCTTTTTTAGATTTTAAAGGATACGGTCACACTGTATTTAATTTTAGGCTTAAGGCAGAATATGCTTTTAGTCTAATTTGAAACAGATTCATGTAAAAACCCTTTTGACAGCCAATAATCTGCTTGTACAGCTTAATGTATGTGGGAGGGTCTGAGAGTTTTAGGCTCAGAACATTTGGCAGAGACGTGATGCTTCCAATAAGAATTACAAACCTATAAGGTAAGAACACTAGCACTTAGGTTTGCAAGTAAGATGGGTTTCCTCTCTCGGTAAGCTTATCCTTTCTGATTTTTATTTTTCCTCTGTTGATTGGAGAGTCGGCCTGTTTCTCTCTCTATCTCACATTCACACATACATACACACACACACGCACGCGTAAAGTCTGTCTCTTTCCCTCTCTCTAGCAGACTTGGCTGGTGCCAGATGGCATGCCTTTGATTCCTGTGAAAATGTCAGCTCTGATATGCTCTGAACCATGTTAAAATGTGCCGAAATGTCGCAGCCTAAAGTCATGCGTATTTTTTGCCTCTCCTCCCCACCCTCTTTCCTGAATGTAATCGGATTTATTTCATTACTTTAACAAACATGCAGGGGGGAAAGATATAATGACGCACTGGTTTGCTATAGCAAGGTTTTCCCTCATTGTTTGACATTTTAATAATTCTAGGCAGTTTCGTATGCGTATACATTGCAAGTGAGGTGGTTACTTGGGGTCAGACACTCAGTAAATGGCAATGATAAACTTTATATGTACACACACACACACATTTTAATTACAATTGTTCTTGATGTATAGATTATGAATGCATTCAGTGGCGTGCATCACTGGATTGTCAAGCGATATTTTATTCATAATCAACGTTTTTGGGTTTAGATCGCGTTATTTATAAATGTGTCGTAACCCTCCACCACCCGACATGGCAAATCAGTAAAAAGTGTCACGTTGACAAAAGACAAATAGTTCACTGCTTTAGCCTATATAAGAACGGGAGACAGAGGAGAGCCTCACCATTCTGGCGAATTGCCCGATGATGCTGGATGCAATTACCAGCGAAACGTCGTACTCAAAAATTGTAAATGTTGTGGTTTCACGCTTCAACACACCGGTGTGGGGCTAAAGCAGTGAACTATTTGTCTTTTGTCAACGTGACACTTTTTACTGATTGGCTGTGTCAGGTGGTGGAGGGTTCCGACACATTTATAAATAACGCGATCTAAACCCAAAAACGTTGATTATGAATAATATTGGTCGTGAAAGCCTACGTGTTAAATTGACATTTTATTAGCATTCTTTGCAATTATGACAGATCAGGTGACTCACCTCAGCACAGGTAAATATGAACGGTGTCGTTGGATAGCATCAGATTAAGTCTTTCCAGAAAAGCCATTTGGCAACTTGCTTGCTCATTAAAAAAAATAGATTCTATTTTTTTTCATTATCTGCCAGTGGTGCTTTATTACAAGGCAATGACACCAACCATAACACTGATAAATATAGCATTGGATAAAAAAAAACATTCACCCTCCCCACACATCCAGTTCAATATATCAACCCATAATGGATTTGTTATGAAAAATAATTACGACAATAAATAAAAATGCATTACATATTAGACGGCGTACGGAGGGCATTTTATTTAAATGCTTCATATGTTTTTTTTTGTTTTTGCCGGTGCCCTGAAATTAGTTTGGCAGACTGCAATACATTGAGCGCAGGCCATACCCTTGCATGTGATTAACTTTTACGCCACCTGCCAGGCACATACGAAGAAAAATATCCCCAGGGAAGGTCGGCTGTCAGGAGGGGGGGGGGGGGGGAGCAAAAAAAACAAATAAGGGAGAGAGGTGATAATATAAGCACACACAGCTGGGCCCGAGGGCTCCACACAGAGAGAAAGTATCGGGTGCTCTGGGGCGTAGAAATTTGTATTAATTTCTTGGTTGGCTTGCCAGGCTCCTATCTACAGCCTCTTTATTACCAGTGACGAGCGATCACTACCGCATTTCATTTTTGCGTTAGCAAGGCACTTTAATATCGAAGTGCCGAGCGACCGCTTTTGATTGGCATTGCTTGTCAACTGAATGGGAAGTCACTTTCGGTCGCAAGTCGTCCCGGCAATTCTCAGCACGGCGACAATGAACTTGAGAGTAAAGATATATATGTATTTAACACAAGTTGAGTGTTAGAACTTTTTTTATGTTAAACAGTTTAATGTTTCACGGGCAGTCGTTTACAAAAAAATGCGACTCTGTGAGAAAACTTTACATTCGAAAATTTCACGCCTGCAATCAGAAGCTAATCGTCCTCAAACTGCCTGATTGCTCGCTTGATGGGAAGCAAAAGTAAGAACAGTGAAAACAATAGATGAATAAAACTCCAACGTGTTAAGTTTGGGACATAAATTCAATGCATCATCCACGCCTACTGATGATATTTGGATATTTGCATGCTGCAATTAGACGCTGTCTTAGTTTCTTCGTTTACAGTTTCATCGAGTCACTTCAGGAATGGTGATCTGGGAAGAGGGGGTGGGGGGCGCATGTTTGTCTTGGGGTTGGGCAAGGCGGCTGGCTGTAGTTTGATTGAAGCTCTTTTGGAGAGTTTATAGGCGAGTTTGCAGTGCCCGGAGGCTGCGTGGAATGGGATTAGCACCGCGCACAATCTTCATCTCCCCATCAAAACAATGGCACATATTATGGATATAAAATATGCTGGCAGTCCCGCTCTAGGAGGTGTAAGTGAAGTACTGCATAGTAAATCAATGCCTCCCTGCCACGGCGGAGGCCACTCTCGCCGGCAATCAGGGAAGGTGGCAGAGGTGGGGGCTGTCTGCGGAGGGGAAGGGCTTTGGGTTTCTTTTCAGGGTTGCGATTTCCGCATGGAAAATGCGGAAGGAGGGTTCAAATTTTCCCGCATTTTTGCTAAAGTCAACCGCAAACGGTGGAAAGACTACTCCTATGACCGCGCGCTTTTAACAACACGTTAATGCGTTCTATTGGAAAGGATACATGCAAGGCCCAGCATCACGTAGGGCTTTGAGTTACTGATTGGAATGAATATATGATTTCCGCATTTCCGCACAAGAACCACATACTTTATTCAAATGCGGAGCCGTGATTACGAGCACATGTACTTTCACTTCTTCGCATTCTTCCAGCGCTTCATGTCGTCTTCGGCGTGAAAGATGCTGAGTTTTGGCTTGTCGCGGGCGCAAACTATAAGCGCGTTCAACTGCTTGCACGAGAGGAGCAACCACTCCTCGGGCTTGATGTTGTTTTGCAGAGAGAAAGCCCTCTCACAGCCGACCGACCTGTGCGCCAAAGTTTTAATCGTTAGCAGTAAAGTGTATATATTCGCAGGAGGTATAAAGTAGCTACGACAGAGGCAAATGAGCGTACGCTGGACAAGGATATTACCTGAGCGGAAACGCGTGTGTATCTGAGCGTATCGAAAACAGCGTGGGTATCTGAGCGCTTGGCCAAAATTACCAGTGGATTTCCCAACGCGCTGCAATCTGAGCGACGATGAATAGTTTTGCATATCGACAGAATATGAATAAAGAAAATGCTACGGTTTTTTGTTTTTCCTTTGTCGCTACGAGTACTGCGAGGGCTCCGAATGGCAGACGCTAGGAGACATCATGGGGCTGGGCAAAAGGGCCTGAGCACAGCGCCGGGGGTTGCGTCGATCCGGAAAGATGCAACCGTAGGGATTCCTATCGGCGACAAACATGTCAACGGTGGCGTCGTGTACTTGTGGCAAGTGTGCTTCATCGACGGCATCGACAAGTACTTCGACGCACAAGAGCTCGCGGCTCTCATTGATTTTTTCACAGTTCGTGCGCACCAACAACGCTGTCTGAATGCAGGAATCCATAGTTCATATATACATATCGTTTTTTCCAGAAGTCAGCAGAGCCAAATGGGCATACGCAAGATATGTGCGCCAACCGCGCGAGTACGGCACCGAGAAAGGCGGGAATCGAAGTCACGATTTGCGGAAGTCTTCACAGGAATCACCGCAAATTGCGGAAATTTGTGCGGAAGAGGGTCACAGAAACTACCGCAAAATGCGGTCGAAAACAGCATGTTTGCGGAAATTGGTGCGGAAATCGCAACCCTGTTTCTTTTGCCAACCCTGTAGTAGGAGTCGGAGATGGTAAATCCCAACATTAAAATACCTGACATCCCCTGTAGCCACACCAGGCAGTATGTAGCCATGCATATGAGAAACATTTGTCTCCCAGCTGGCCACGTTTGGCGAAGAGGAGGGAGTCATTTCCCATGTATGTGTGGACGTATGCCAGTATGTAATGCATTTATGTACACTGTGAATATATGTCAAATGTATGCACTTGCATATGAAAATGTGTCTGTTTGAATGTATGCGTATGGGGAGCGGTGGTGTAGCGGTCACCGCGCTGCGCTAAGAGTTCGATTCTCGCTCACGGCCAATACCAGTGACGATTATCTGAACCGGTCACGGGCATCCCCTAGGTCGACTCAGCCTCAAATGAGTTCCTGGTGTGGTGTGTAAACATCATCACTGGGAGTGTTGGCCACCCACCCCGCCGTGTGCCGTGCCGGCCTTGATAGCTGCTTGCTCACAGCACTTGCTCCAACAGTCTGTTCAGGCTATACGGGGAGTCTTTGTATTTTTCATGTATGCGTATGAATGTATGTATACTGCTTTTGCTGTCGCCCAATACACATTAGGCATATCATGATTTATTTCTTCCCCCACCAGCGATTCAATGAATTGTCATAATTGAGATTCATGAATCAAGCCAAAAATAGATTCTTCTTTGTTTCGTTTATTTTTGCTGTCTAATTTGCACGGTATATTGTTTGCTCTGCCTGGTTTATACACTTTTTTTTCACCCCCATTAGCCTAAATGTAACGAGCGTAACGTTTGCATTCCAAATTGATTCTCGTGATTCCTGCACTTTATGATACATGCATTGAATCGTGCTCTTGAGAAGCAATTATAAATTATGCAAAGCGTATGCTGATGTTACATGGATGCTCACGGGGTAAACAAAACTGTAGTATGTGGTCAGAAAAAAGTGGGAAACTGTACCTTCGAGATGACAAAAATGATGCAATTTTTTTACTAAAGTTCTGGAATAAAATTGCCACCCCCGAATCGTGACAATTCATCAAATCGCCGGGGTGAGGGGGTAGGTCGATACATGCCTACAAATGTGCACACGTACATTTGTATTCCTCTTCCAAATTGACAGAGAAATCTAAAATTAAATTGGAGCAATTATATATATCTTCACCAACCCACGGCTGTTCTCTCTGAAGTGTGTTCGTGCATCTATATTTTATATTTCCCAATCTCAACTATCATTTTTTTAAACTAAACTCCTTTTTTCTTTCACCAGGTAAGGCCGACTGAGCTTTATAGCTATTTTTTCTGAAGCGACCTGACCACAAATGAAAGCTCAACAAAGTGGTTTTTCACGTGGAAATGTATAGCAGCTAAATACTCTCAACGCACGTTGATTCTAAATGTGGAGCGAAAAACCGGAGGACCCTGAGAAAAATCCACACGACCATGGAGAGAGAGAGACATGCAAACTCCAAATATACAGGCGTCAGGGTCGGCATCGAACCCACGACCTTCTGCATACCAAGCGAGGTGGTTAACATCTCGCCATTGGGGAGTCCTATCTCTGCTTTCATTTGGCAAGAGTGGCACCCATGTCAGAGAAACTGAAAACGAAGTCAGCTCCAGTTTGCGAGGACGTATCGTGAGAAGCGAGGAAATCCACGTCGGAAGGACGGTTGCCAATGGGAGCACTCAGATCAGCGGTCGGGAACCTATGGCTCGCGAGCCATATATGGCTCTTCCGGTGACGGCATATGGCTCCCAGACAATTTTGAGTTGAAAAAAATAATAATAAAAAAATAAAAATAAAATCAGTTTGGAACTGATTTTAAAATACTTGTGATATTGCTTAATAATACTGTGTCACTTTAAAGTAAACAGAAATTAGTTTTGAAGATACAATTTCTCGGGTCACGGGTCCCGTGACCAGAAGTCACATTAAAAGTAAGACATATTTAATTTATTATACGTTAAAAATACTATATGGCTCTCAATGAAATATATTTAGAAATATTTGGCTTTTATGGCTCTCCCAGTCAAAAAGGTTCCCGACCCCTGACTCAGATGGTGATTGAGAGGCAGGCCTAGAAAGACGGTGGGTTATAAGTTGTGAACCGGGATGTGAAGGACTATGGAGTCGATGTGTGGAGGTGGTCCCAGCAGGGAAAGAGGGTTGAGGCAACCACCCCACACACACACACGATTGAGAATAACGACAGGAAGCAGACGACCGCTGTAACTAAAAACGGCCGCTAATTCCTCTCATCTCACTGTATTCCCTGTTCCCGGGGTGCCCTCATTCAGCGCGACAAAACAGGAGCGTGTTACCCTCCTTACCTTTCTGGCCACCTATGGATTACAGGGGGAACAAGCCCCATTGTTTGAGGTGACTGTGCTGCCCCACCTCCTTCTCCATGTATACGTTACAGGTCAGGCAATTACGGCTCGTATTTCAAGTTACTGCATCAGCATTTCCTAATAGCCGGAGGAAGAGAGGGAAAAAAAAACATGCAAGCGCATTAAAAGGGCACAATGGAATGAGAAGGCGAGTTAGCAAGATGATGAGGAATATTCGGAGTCTGATTTAAGACCATTTCTTGGGAGACTCTATGGCGGGAATTCAGCGAAGTCTGCGGTAAATTGTGACGTTAAATGCCTCGAACATCACGATTTGCAAACGTACGTAAATGTATTCTACCAGTGATATAGTTTACGATGCATAGGCTCGTTGATTAAAGCTCACGATAAACGCATTTAATTGCGTGCGTAAGAATCTGTTTTTATTTCAGTTGGTGTTTGTTATTTGTAGAGCAAAAGCTGGATGTAAGCACACCGGTTTGGAGCGACACAAGCTGTGCTTATTTACAAAGTAGTCTATTTGTATTCTTGGTTTTTTCGGTAAAGTCATGTAGAGGGGATATAATAAAATAATAAAAATTAAACAATACAATTCTCACGACGTTTCGATTGCAACATAAGCAATCATCAGATGTGAAAACCACAGCAAGATTTGTTTTTTTTTCAAAGTTTTATTTTTCTCAAAATTTTGTTGCTGTGGTTTTCACATCTGATGATGATTGCTTGTGTTGCAATCGAAACGTCGTGATAACTGTATTGTATTGTTTTATCCGTATTATTTTATTATTTCCCTTTCATGTGACTTTACCGAAAGAACCACGAATATGAATCCCTGCTGTCACGAAAGCTTTAAATTGAAATTTTGTCTATTTGTATTAGAAGTTGCCCCTCGGCTTACCCCCACCAGTGCAATGTAAGCATGTGTTGCTTATATCAAAACTATATAATGGGTGTACTTACATCCATCTTTTGCTGTCATGGGTTCACAAGACCCCTGCATCCGATAATGATCACGATATTCACCATAATTATTGATCCTTGAATTGAATCCCGACCATGAATCATAACAATTTATAGAATCAAAGGGAAGGGATGGGGAGGGGGGGTGTGGGGAGGCGGAGGCAGCCGGGATGAATTTTTCCAACCCAAATTTTTAATTATAAATCACAGAGATGTACATATGCTAAATTAAATAAAGGAACTGACTACCTTCAACAACGGACTTAACCAGCTTAAGTTGCATTTGCTGGCATTTCAATCACGCAGTGTTCCATAGCTGTGGGAACGCTGAAAAGGGCAGTGAGTGCATCACTAATTTGAAGAATGCTCTTTTAGGCACTGCAATATCTATCACTTTTTGCTTGCAGACGGCAATTTGGCTACATCACTGGTACAAACCATTCCGGTTCGTAAAATCACAAGCTAATGGATGGGAAGGCTTACAATGGCATGTCTGACAATGACACATGTTGTCCAAGAGACACCACGCTTTTATGAGGCCTTGCCCACCAGAGGGCATACACCAAGGTCAAGACTGTGTTTCAATTCGACGGAGTCTTGGCCTCCGAACCAAGGCTGCTTGCCTTCAAACCAATCCTGCTCCTGCTAATTCTATGCACTCGGAGCTGTACCAAATAACGGCAGCAACGCGAAATTGCATATTCAGTGAGTATCTGTTTACTTTTATATCCTCTGCTAATGGAGCAAATGCTAAACAATACTGGCAGCAAGCATTATTATGCTCCGGCAACATTACTCCCTAATGGTATGTCGTGAGCGATCTGTCTAAATAAACGTCCCAGGCACTGTAAGCTGATACTGTAAAATGAACTCAAATTGAAATCTTGGGCACACTTATTGTGCGGTTTCCCTTCAAGTAATCCGGTAATTTGGGATGTGTGCATTTGGCGACGGGAAGCTTAAAAGGCTGCTGTATTGATGCATCTTCTTCCATCAATCCCAAAATCTGTCACCAAAGTTGATCGGGTAATTGTCACAAACTTGATGCACACTTATAGATAATGGCAGCCAGCGAAAAAAGGAAACCTGATATAAATAGGCATAAAATATTCACCGACTGGGAGTAGTAAAATAAAGAAAGTGTGATGCCCTCAGGATGTAATCATTATTAAAACCACAGTGCCAGCATTGTCTGCATAATGCATCACTGTCCGCTTTGCAATTTACCACCAGATTTATTTGAGTTGTTTACTGGAATTTGGCCCTGAAAGTTACACAGTGTGATGTGAAAAAATGTTTTTGGGTTTAATTTACGGTGGTGAGGCCGCATTAATTTAGAGAGGATGTCAGGGGTTCCAAATCGGGCTCGACTAGCGTGGAATTTAGGTTTATTTTTTCGTGATATTGCCTGAAAATTAGATGGCTCTTGTGGTGCAGAACGAGGAAAGAATTTGTAATTTTATTTTTGAGGAATTACTTTTCAGTGGTATTTAGTAAATTAATGATCAACCTTCACCCTTGCAAAATAATGACACGTTATTTTTAAAAATGTATCGGTATTGTCACGAACGTCAACTCTCCAGCTCCTTCAATACGTGTTTGTGTTATTTTCATTTCTTGTTTGGGTAACTGTATCCGCTACCCCAGCTGACACATTATAACATCCTCTTCGTGATGGCGAAAATTTCCCCCCCGAAACCTAATTTGTCTCTGCGGCGCGAACGTTCCGCAATATTCATGCAGCTAGCTGATCTCTTTTGTGGGATGCTGTGTGGGGCAGCGCAGAAGCCGGCTCTGCATTCTACGGTGCCACGCTTTTTGTCACTTTTATTACGATGCAGGAATTAATTTTCAGAAATCCTCACAATTTTGTTGCCAGTGAAATGTTTATTTTTTCTTCTTTAGTCTGTTTCATAAACGAACGAGTGTAACACTTCGTGGCTTTCCAGGAAATAGGGGAAGGGAAAAAGCAACAAGAGATGTTTTAAAAAATATATCCGGAGAAAGAAAGTCTGTGTAGGTTTGATACCGTGTCCAAATCTTCATTAAAGAGATTATATATTTCTGAGAGAATTCGATGTTCAGCTGTTTTTTTGTTTAGTTTTACATATATATTTCAAATATGCAACGGCAATACATTTTCCTAACCAAAGGAGGCTGTTTGGTTTTGACTCCACGGCTATAATGCTCACGGTTAAGAAATATTACGTATTCAGACAAGAGCAACATCGGCCTTTCTTATAAACCCGCTACATACAGCTTCTGCGAAAATGGGTGTTTTTTTCCCCTCCTCCAACAAGAAGGATTGTGTTGTTTCTAACCAATCACGTTGCTCATAAATGACTGTACCCTTGAGCACTGGTGTGTGATGATCAATTGCCGGGCATGGCAGCATGTATTTTAATTAGAACATTGCACGGTGCAGAAGGAACGATGCAAATCACCGGGCGCCACATAATGCCAACATATTCAGCATGGCGTACACGTTTTAATGTGGATTTATATGCACGCATATGTAAAACCACCCCGCATCCACGTTACAGCTTGTAGCACGACGGCATGACATTGACACGTGCAATGCAACGTCGCGGGGTCGCACTGCAAAACAGAGTCTCGCCAAATGACACCGTGAAGAGCATAAGCCTCACGACGCAGCCAGTCGCGGGCAGCAATGTTTTGGGACCAGTGCTAAGATCCAAAAATTGCTCTCGGTGCAACAAGCACTTCCAGACGTCCTGGCAAACGCCTCGGTAGGGGGATAAGATTGCACGGCACCACGGTTGACTTTGCTATCCCTTCTCTATTGTGATGAAGCCTTGTGACGCTTTAGCCTCCTAAACCAGCTGGGGCACGGTGATCCTGTTCGTGTGTTTGACAGAATTGTGTTCGTTTTGTTTTGTATTCTGTTGTTTGCTCCGGGAGTGAGTAATGCTCCACTGTGCAGAATAACGCACTTGGGTTCCAATTCGTGAAATGGATGCATTGCCTAGAGAGTGTCCCCAATTCAGTGGGAATATATATATGTACGTTGCAATTTGGAGTTTAATATATGCTTTTGTGTTCACGGAAGATAAGACCAACCAGAGGATTGGAAATATATTACATGGGTTGCGATGTTAGGTGATGAAACATGAGCAGCAATGGAAAAGGAAGTGGGTGCACTAACAAACAAGGTCACTTATCCATGTATTTTACACATAAATGGCCAAAAAGTAAAAAAAAATAACCCGTAAAAACAAAGTTTTTCACTATAAATCCTTTATATGCGTGGCAGCTAGAGTCCTCTCGTCCTCTGGCTTGAGATGGCTGCCACCTATGGGTCAGATGATTGCGTGCCACCATTAAGCAATTGGTAATCAAATATAAAAAAAAAATTCCTAAAAAGTGTAAAAAAATTTAAACATTTTTCACGAAAATAAATTGTCACACACAACGAGTCTGTGTGCAAAATGTCAGCTTGATTGGATCACGGGAAGTGGGTTAAAAAACGAACGAAAGATTTGCACGGTCGTAAGCGCGCAAGCAAGCAAGCAAGTGAACTTAATATAAAGGATTTAATAACCATGATGCGTAACATAAGACTGCTCACATGCACACAGTGCAAGCCTCATCTGCAGGTGAAAATCCTGCTGCTCGTTGTCTTTAAGGTTGGTGGTTTTTGACTCCAACCATCACCGTCTGGTTCTCTTATCGACTGAAACTTACTCGGCCATATTTCACCGGTAGGTCTTTCTCTACACAAACTCCCTGAGGACAGATCTCATAGTTCAACGCTAAATTATGTCTCTATTGCCGCTGCTGTGCAGAGCTGATATTTTTACATTGGTTGTTTTGTGCCCACTTCTTTCTTTCTTTCTTCGCTATAATTTTCTACAAAAATGCATTCGTAGGTGGAAAAACGGTCGACGTTTATTCTCGCTCTTATCTGAAGTTCATTATCGCCCCGCACAATGCTTATACATGCATTCAGATACTGAGGTATGGTTGTAGTTGTATTCATTTATTTGTATAGAAACACTGGACAGAAAATGCTAGGGCAATTTTCAAATATTAAACGTAGATTACCGGAGTGCATTAATGTCAGCAGTGACTAAATTGTTGTTTGACTGCATGTGCAGTCTTCATTTAATTTACATAAAATGTTTCCCCAAAACATGTTACCTCATTGTGCACGTGTTGCTACGTAAGGTGTGAAAGAAGTTCAAATACATACATACATAACAGCGCTATTTCCTATTTTTAATTCCGCAACTGTGTAATGAGTTCAAACTCCAAATCTGCCAAGGAAATATCCGACTGCTGAGTGAATAATGTGGCAGAGAGTGCCAATATAGAACAACTTCCATTCTACCGCAGTGATCCACAGGTCTTTGATTTAAACAAATCCTATACTTCCCAACCTTCCTTTTATATATTCTCTCTCACAATTTATTATTTAAGCACCACTTAAAGCTTTGGAAAGCACTTTATACAATCCAAACATTGATTTTTTGTTCTTTTTCTTTTCCTGATAAAAAGCCCTCATGAAAGCGAAGATTATTCCTAAGTAAAAAAAAAAAAATCTTAACTTTATCTTCATCTAATTGAAAACACCAATGTGTACGTTTTTGCACGTGCAAAATGATATTGTTGGAAATTAAATCGTTTTAAAAGAGCACTTAATTCAGCATGCACTCATGTGGCTCATTGCTATCATTGTCTTTACCTTCATGCTTACACTGAGCACGCTGGTATCATACCCCAGTGTTGTATTCCAGCGTGGTCACCGGTTCTGATTAATAGCAGTGACCTCATAATCCATAAATAATCTGCGCACAATAATGGCTTTGCTGACTTTGTTGCGGCTGCGGCTGCGCGCTTTCTTTCTCTCTCTTTCCAAAGTCCCAACCCACCACGGAGTTGTCACGCGTGAATAGAACACCTAACCGTGCCACTTGATGTCCGCGTGTTGAGTGATCACTCCTCTATCTCTTTTCTTCCCGTGAATTGATGTGCTTTCAAATGGCGGTAATTGTTCAAATTTGTGAGGCTGGAACCACACAAAGGGAAACTAAGACGGTTATCAAAGGGCAATGCGGAATAGAAAGAAGACTGAACACAGATGAGGGGCTTCAGCCGGCTCCTTCCAACCCGCACCATACCCATCATAGCCAATTTTGAACACCTGGGTGTCACTGCCTGTGCAGTTCTAATGGTCTCTGGCCTTTCTAGAGCGCCAAACCCGTCCCCGTTATGAAACCGATGGTTTTGTGTTGATGACGCATGTGTTTTTTCTTTCATTTTCGTGGTGCTATTCATAGATCGGTATTAAAATTAAGCTCTATAATGTTGGGAAAATAAATAAATGGCCCCAATCCTCCTGGACTATTAGGTGCCTGGGAGGTTGCAGTACAGCAAGTGGGTCATTAACTCTACACATTACTGAAAATGAATTTAGCTAAACATCGCTCGGAAATAATTTAGGATGAACATTATAGGTGATTTTAATGATAAATTATGTCGTTATTTACATGACTGTGTGGGTCACGGGGATTGTTGGACCATACTTCACCACGCCGGTCAGTGCAAGTTGGTCATTGGGATGGCCCAGAACTGCCTCCGATGTCTCTTGCCACTGATGTAAGTGGAATGGAACTCGTCAGGTGAGCAGATTCAAAGTGGAGAATGCTAACCATGGCACCACCGATCCGCCACGCAGTCAAGTTATATTCAGTTCTACGTAAATGTCTATTATAATCTTTGTTCTCGAGTTCACCACCGTGGAACACCTGACAACAGGCATCACCCTGCGCCCACTGGAGCCAAAGAATGCGAACACCAAGCAGGTAGATTTTGATTTAAAGCTTTCGTGACTGCAGGGATTCATATTCTTGGTTCTTTCGGTAAAGTCACGTAGAAGGGAAATAATAAAAATATAAACAATAAAAAATTCTCACGACGTTTCGACTGCAACACAAGCAATCATCATCAGGTGTGAAATCCACAGCAAGAAAAAAATTGGTGGTGTTGGAGACTTGCGAAGGGTTTCACTGTTGAAGAGTTGGCAGTGAAGTTTGTGATATTATATAAATATCGGTGCGATTTCAACACCGCTGAGATGTGTTATTCACTATTGTGTGTCAAGCAAGAGAAGAAAAGGATGAAGCGGCTTGTCGCTAATATCTACAGAGATGCAAAACCAAGACAATTTTCTTGCTGTGGATTTCAGGTAGTAAATCATCGGACGGACGGACAGACGGGTGTATGCAGAGCCGGCCCAGCCACTAAGCGACCCTTGCAATTGCAAAGGGCCCCGTGGCCAGCAGAGGGCCCCCTAGAGTCACTGCTAGCTAGTGGGTGAAAAAAATCATACATCAAAGGGGCCTCCAACCAAATTTTGCTTAGGGCCCCCGAAGGTCTAGGGCCGGCTCTGGGTGTATGTGTACTTGAAAGAGTGCCCGACCTGATCGCCCATCCCTCTGGAAGTCGACGTGGTGCCAGTCGCCATCGTTGACCTTGCGCGGCGACGCTCGCAGCTTGATGGTGCCCGATCCCATGTCAAGCAGCAGGTGCAGGTGACCCTCCAAGAGCTCCATGGCAAAGAAGTCCACCTTGCGAGGGCTGTTCATGCTGCGCGGGGCCACAGAGAGGCAAAAAGGGGGGAAATCGGTGAGGAGGGCTGAGGGTTCAGAGGGTGAATGTTTGGATGTTGATCATCGTTGGAGGGCGGGAGGAGGATGGGGTGGTTGTAGAATGAGTGATGCACCCCCTCCCCCTAAGGGAGGGGTCGTTGGGATCTGGAAATAGAAAAAAGGCTGGTGGTGTTGGAGAATTGCGAAGGGGTTCGCTGTTGAAGAGGTGGCAGTGAAGTTTGTGATATATAAATATCGGTGCGATTTCAACACCGCTGAGATGTGTTATTCACTATTGTGTGTCAAGCAGGAGAAGAAAAGGATGAAGCGGCTTGTCGCTAATATCTACAGAGAAGCAAAACCACGTGTGTCCGTATATATATATACTTTTTAGACTTGTCACCTCATTAAATTGAGAGTATTTTGTCTTCCCAGTGGACAATCATACTGCATCTGCTTTTCCAGCAGTGATATAACAATAACTAAGTATAGATTGCCTGTAACCAATTCACTCGGAATGCGTCCAATCTCGTCAGATCTCGGAAGCTAAGCAGAGATGAGCTTGAATAGGCGACCGCCATACGTGCATTGCACATTCGACACGAATATACGAGGCGCTACAGATCGATGGCAACACGTTTAGTCTTGAAATACCTGTAAAATGCAACATTTTATTTTACGCCTAGGCAGGTCTGTACCAGGCGTTGAGTTTTTTAAGGGCACCACGGGGTGACCAGCCCCTCCCCACCCAGCCCCACCCCTCCCACCCCCCACCCAGCCCGACCCACCCCACCCAGCCCCTCCCCACCCTCCCCTCCCTCCCCACCCAGCCCCTGCCCACCCTCCCCTCCCCACCCAGCCCCCCCCTCCCTACCCAGCCCCTCCCTGCACGACGGACACAATAATTCCCTTTGGGCTGGTGTAACCAGGAGGTTCCTACCAGTATATATATACACATGTACTCTTGAAACTAATAGCAAATAGGGCCCTTGTAATCCAGGATTCGGCAATCTGCGGCTCCGGACCTGCATGTCGCTCTTTAAAAACTGCTTCAAGTCGTTGTTTATTCAGGATCGCCTCCTATTCACAAGCATTGCGGCTCTTGAACATTTGAGGGTTTTTTTTAATCGAATAGAAAAAAATGGCTCTTCTTGTTATTTTGGTGGCCAACCCCTGTTTGTAAACCAACACAAATTGCTCTTTTATTACAAAAAATAAAGAATTAGGGGCTGCCCATTTCTACTGACTGTGCCACACGCAACAGGCTCTATAGACTGCACGGCTATGTTGCAGGCAGCAGAAGGCGGTGCCGAATCCATTACTGTGCTGTACTTCTATACTCCCTGCACGTGCTCCCCTGCCTTCATCAACCTACGCTGACCAGCGTGGTGAAGTATGGCGAAAGTAACTCCCGTGAACCACGCGGCACGGGGAGGGCATCGCTCAGCAATGACCTGACCATGCGCTGCGCAGGTAAGTGCGCAGCGCCTCCCAAGGAAGACTCACAAACACCATCGTTTTCTTTCGATTTAAAGCTTTCGTGACTTCAGGGATTCATCTTATTGGTTCTTTCGGTAAAGTCACGTAGAAGGGAAATACTAAAATAATAAAAATAAAACATAATAAAATAATTCTCATGACGTTTCGGCCACAACGCAAGCAGCCGTCCTCAGGTGAAGACCAGGTCTGTCGGGGAGACAGCGTCTGACGCTGTCTGGCCGAAACGTCGTGAGAATCATTTTATTATGTTTAATTTTTATTATTTTATTATTTCCCTTCTACGTGACTTTACCGAAAGAACCAAGAAGACCATCGTTATCATCATGGAAGCGGCGCTCTCTCTCTCGGTGACCTTTGCTCGCGCGAGATGTTTCCCTGACCTTTCGCGCGCCGATAGGGGAACCCCCGTGGCTCCCTTGGGCCGCCCGTGCGTGTAAAGCAGCAGCCCATTGGGCTCGGTGGAGCGGAAGTCGAAGGCCATGGAGCCGATCTTCTTGGCGTTCCAGCGCGGCAGGGACACGTGCGACTCGGGGGTCTCGAAGGAGATGGGGTCGAGCGTGGCCACTTCCTCGCAGCGGAACACCACGTTGCCGTGGACCTTCATCTTGGGGTCGTTCGCCTGGGCGAGGCGCGACAGCTCCAGGCGGACGTCATTGTTCTTGTACACGACCTGCGAGGTGAGCGAGACATTCCCCGGAGGAGAGAGATTGCGGTAGCTGCTACAGCAAACAATTAGATCGCTTCTCTCGCCTGTTTAGCATGCACGCAGAGCGCCACGTGGCGAGATGTTAACTAGTTTGACACGTTGGCTTTCGAGACCAATATCATCCATAATAGAGGTTTTTTTTTGGGTTAGATCGCGTAAATATATAAATGAGTCGTTAAATATATATGTGTTGGGTGGTGGCGGGTTGAACAACACACATTTACGCAATCTTACCGAAAAAAACATGTTTTATGGAGATGTTAACTACCTCGCCTGGTATACAGGAGGTTGTGGGTTCAATTCCGACCCTGACACCTGCTGTTGTATATTTGGAGTTTGCGTGTCTCTCTCCCCGTTGTCGTGTTGATTTTTCTCCGGGTCGTCCGGTTTTCCCTCCACATTTAGAAACATGTGGCCAGGTCGCTTCTGCAAAAGAGCTGTATAGTGGGCCTTACTTGGAAAATGTTGTAAATAAATAAATTCACTTCGAGGGAGACCAGTGGCGGTCGGTGGGTAAATCCATTGGTGGGGTACAGAAGCCAGTGGGGGGAGGGTGGTGCATCCAATTTATAATCATTATAATGAGCAGGTAAGTATTGGTAAGGGTGTTTTTGTCTAGAAAATGTTTCATTAGTGGGTCCATGACCCAGCGGGCCCCCTTTATAACGATGTGCTTGCCCACTGGATGGTGGCAAGCAGCTCATCATTGGATAGACACAGAAAGACGCGGTAATATTGGGGGGGGGGGGGGGGGTGCATGCACAGGGCACATGTCACACGTGTGTAAGCGGCACTGGGCGAGACCCTCTGTGAGCCCCCCTCCCCTCTCACCAAGACTCGCACAGTAATCAGTCATCTGTGCCGTGAGTCCTCTGTCAAACACTGCACTGGCCATTTATAATGCACTGCCGTTTCTCCGCGTTTCATAATTTACTGCTTCATGAATGCATTAAAAAAGGGGCCTGGTTGAGTGGCTCAGGTGGGGTTCGGAGACAAAGAGAGCCCTTGTGCTGCTGAGACCTCGAGGTCGAATCCAGGATTCAAACAACCCAGAATCAAACTGGGTTCTCAAGTTAGATAAGTGGACGATCCTCAGGCACAGTTAGCGATGACTGGTAAAAAAAAAGGTCCATTTGAGTTTGCAGGTTAATCCGATACAATTTCAGTGCGACAATTAAAAATGTCGGTTTGACATGCAACTAACATCTCTGTCGCGTCTTGCCAAAGTGCAATGTCCCGAGTATGGATAAGAGGTCAACTGCAGGGATATCAGAAGTAGTTCTGGGTGGGAGATAACAACCGTCACGTGGTCACCTGTCAAGTTTTTTCCAAATGCGAACAAATTTCATAAACCCGGCAGAGTAGTTACTTAAATGCTCAGAAAAGCCCTTCTCGGGGTCACTCCACCAGAAGCATCGAGCCAAACCTTACACATCTACTCTCTGGAAGAAGTCCTGTAATATCGCCTCCCATGGGTCGTTTTCCCTTTGATGGAGTGATGCACTTCTCTGTGAGAGCTTCGAATGGACACTCCATCTCCTACCGTGACACTTACAGCACGATTGAAATAAAATTCGGTCAAAAGCAAAACAACGCGAAAAGTTGCTTTGTTTCTGGATCCAACGGTAAACATACCTACGCACGGCACAAACTAACTCCTCTATCATTCTGCTGGATGACAGCTTTAGTCACTAGCATAGTAGGTAAGGAGATACATATATAGATGAGCCGAGTATTGTATATGATGATCTGTACAGCAACACATTGGGCTTTGCTGCATTGTAATAAAATATGAATGGTTATTTGACCAACATTTCCCGCTGTTATCCACAACAAAGTTCGACAGTACCCCTATCCTAGAAAATCATAAATGAAGTTTCTGTGCATCCAGCTGTAAGGCACAAAAGGTAGAATGCAAGGCATAATGGGAGAACTTGATTCAATGGTGACCATTGTTGCTTTCTATCATTCGCCTGATGACGACCGCTTGTGTTGCGATCGAAACATCGTGATTTGTTTTATTTTATTTGTAACTACGTGACTTTACCGAAAGAACCAATGAGTATGGATTATGAACAACATGTTTGTGTGTATCATTGATCTTATTTGTTTCCAGCCGGCACTCACTTTTCTGTCTGATGAGTTTTTTTTTTTATAAAAAGAAAGTGTTTAGAATTGCTTTGCAAGAGGTAAGAGTGTGGAATCAGCCCTTCATCCGTCGTGAGGCTGATGAAATGAGTACCGCTTTGTGGAAAGGCAAAAGCAGGTGTCGTGTACATCGCCCTGACCCTGCCCTGCCATGGAATGTCGAATTTCCACCACTGGCGCAGGGATGTGAACAGAAGTTGGGCACGAAACCTGAGGCTATTTTTACAACAACAACAAAAACAAAAAACACTTAATGGCTACAGTGTGCGCAAATGCATCCTCAGATTTTGGAGAGTCGCCATTTGTAATAAGTTAAAAAGTAAATTCACCAATGTAGCCATCTGTAGTTTAGAAGCAGGATTGGACATTTGCAGTCGGTATATGTAGGCAAATTACCGGTAGGAACCGCCAGGTTACACCAGCCCACGTGGGGATTATTGTGTCCGTCCGTCGTGCATCCAAAAATGGGGGGGGTGAGGCTGGGTGGAGAGGGGAGGGTGGGCAGGGGCCGGGTTGGGAGGGGAGGGTGGGGATGGGCTGGGTGGGGAGGGTGGGGCTGGGTGGGGAGGGTGGGGAGGGACTGGGTTGGGAGGGGCTCGGTGGGGAGGGTGGGGCTGGTTGGGGGGTGGGAGGGGTGCGGCTGGGAGGGGAGGGGCTGGTCACCCCGTGGTGCCCTTATAAAACTCAACGTTTAACCTACTCACGCCGGCTTGTGCTCGCCCTCACAGCCGGGAATATTTGCGGAATACACCACGCCGCCGTTGACCCTGGCCATTGACCGAGCAACCCAACGTTCCTACCAGCTCCCTCCGCAGGAATGTGTTAAACATTCCATTGGCTTCATTTAATATAATATTAAATGCTTTGGGAGCTACACTACCAGTGGGCTGAATTGGAGTAAATGTTCCAATCTGCTTAATTTCTCATTTATTTCACACCTTTAATTTTACAACCTTAATTATTGCTATATATATATGAATCTCAAACTTTGCACGTGAGAACTAGCATAGAGGAATCTTTGGAAGGGTATTGAAAGGCACAAAATACCGTGGTTATTTTTTTAATACACGTTTAATGTACGCTGTTTTTTAAAGCTTAATTATGCAATCTACTTACTGTGAAATAAATTGTTCGAAATGTTCTGAACTCACACCTATCTTAAACCCGTTAGCTGATGCACCACATTTGCCTGCTAGTTCAGCGCTTGTTTTATGTTATCCTATTTTAAATGGGATAACGATACAAGATGAACTCCATTTTTTTAGTGCAAAATTACACCCAATATACTCCCATTTACACATTGTAAGCTATTTCAGCAGTGATAAATGTTTCCCTTTTAGACAAATAATGTTTTTAATCAACGCACATGTTCCTTGTATATCAAGACTGTTCGAATACCATCCCTTCAACAAATAATACAAATACGTGACGAAATATATTTCCTTAAATTACATTAACGGACAACAGTGCATTGTGTGACAGGTGATAGATTAAAAGTCACCAGAGGATGGACATTAAGAACATCGCCTGGTGCACGGCATTGTGGAATACCTGGGATACCTAATTGCTTGAGCGGAAGCATCAGCAACTGCTGCCATGCGAGTGTTTGTTTGGTCATGTGATGTCAATCGATCGCTCTTCATTCCCCACAATCTAATGGGCAATCGAGTCCGAGCCTCTTACGTTTTGTTTGCATCAGAATTTTCGACACCCGCAAGTTCACTCGCGCCAAGCGTTCAACACTGCACACACTCCACTCTTTGTGCCCGCAACATCATTTTTACAAAGGTCGGCTTTCTAAATTTACATTTCATTTAGTTTCAAAGATTGCATTTAAATAAAAGATACGGTTAGCTGGGAAAAGGGGAGAATATGAATGGGGACGATGTGTACTCCGACCTTTTCACGAAAGCCATCGTAATCTCAATTATTATTATTATGATCTGTGTGGAAAGCACCCTAATTTGAAAGTGTCGCAGTGCAGTTCTGGGCGCCCTTTAGTTTTTTTTTTTGGAGGGGAGGGGGGGGGATGTGGACATTGACTTTGACAAGGAACCGAACTCATTTCCAGTGGAAAGTTTGTTTGTGCTCTGTTCAATATTTCACCCGCCAGGTACAACGCGGGACACATTAAATGTTCCCGACGTGTGCTCGGTGAATACATAATCTCACAGGTCGATGATGAAACATTTTGGCTATGAATTTGAAGGCAGTTTTCGAACTTAGCCTTGCGTTTTCAGGAGAACGTCAGAAAAAAGAGAAATATCGAGATAAAGCCTTGAATTGTTGTGCCTTCTGTTTGCCGATCTAACACGATTGTGTGCAAGTAGGCGTGCCTATCCCACTTTAAAGCTGAACAGATGTTGGAGCTGCTACAGATCTTGTGATTAATTAAACAATGACAGATTGCGACACTAAAATGTTTTGTTTGATTGTTACAAGAAAGCTAGTAGTTCTCAAGCTTCTGACAGTTTTAACCTATTCCTACGAATTGGTTTAATGTTCTTAAATATTAAGTTCATTATTGTTTTTTTTACTCACTTTGTTTATGTTGAAGTCAAGTAAGTGAAGACTAGCTGAAGTCAAGACGTAAAATATTGTCATGTTCATAAAACATATTTAGTGCCGAGTGATGAAAATATATAAAAATACCCACGACAAGTAATTTTCCACAAAGCAATTAAGGCTCATGGATTAAAATGTATTTAATGTGGCATGGATTTAATGACACATAAAACACATCCTATATTTTTTTTAAATCTTCAAGCTGTGGTTATACGTGGCAAATAGTTACGTGGTAATAAACACAATATCTCGATTCAGCTCAGCTGTTATCTCATCTCTGGAAAGAATCCAAGCAGACATGCCTTATTTCTCTTAGGCTTGAACAAATACACAAAGAAATGCTGGATTTCCACCCCCAAGGGTGGCCGTTTACACAAGGCTCTCGCTAAATTAAATTCCATCTCACTGTCCTCTGCTGGATTTTTGTTAAATCTCTTATTTTTTTTCATTGTTTTGTTTTATTTTGCTTATGACATTTTCGCAGGGGAGAAAAAAAAACAACCACATTTTTCAAGCCGTGACATTCTTCTTCTTTGTATTGGAAGCATTTTTTTTAACCCTGTTGCTTGTGATGCATAGGTTAAGGGCCCAGATTTGTTTGTCATTATTAATGTTGCGTTGCACGGCTTAAGAGGGAAAATGTAATTAATTGTGCTGGTGAATAAAAAGCCAGTAATCTCATATATGGTCTTATTAAGTGAGCAAATGTTCTCATTTGCTTTGCTGCTCTGCTACACCTGGTGCATGTGTATTCGCAAACAATTAAATCACCCTAAATTATTGCAGGCAATCTATATTAGCCACTGCTGTGCAATAGGTAATGCACACATTTGTACGTGTAATTGGCTTGATATTAAAACAATATTAAAGACATGTATAACCCTTGGCATGTCATACCAGTCACATTCCTAATTGGGATAAAGCGAGCGTTCATCGTATCTTATTAATTTAATGTTGGAACACAGATCACCACCTTTTGTTGACAGCTCTTGTTCCAAGGCATTTTTTAAAACGGTAAAATTTATGAAAGATTGTTATTGTTGTTGCATCGACCAATACATGTCTAATCTTTGAAGCAAAATATGGTAAGTTAAAATATTTATAGTTAACAGTTGCAGGAATTGTATGTATATTGAACTTCTTTCGCACTGTTACGTAGTCAACCGTGCTAATCAGGCTTGGTTGGTTAAAAGCTCGTATACAAAAATACATCAAATTGTGTGAGTGTAAGATATCCCGTGTACATATGTGTTGTGCCTCCTCTGAAATTACTCTATTGTATTTTCTCCATCTGGAAGGACGTAATTGTAACCAAAACATTTTAATTCTTTGCAGAATTGGCCACCCAATTATGCTCAAATCAATTGCACAGAGATTTGCATGTGAATTGACACAAAATGCATAAACTTGAAACAAATTGCATAAAGACAAACATGTGTGTCTGCGAGGAATTAAGATTTGTGTTATTTGACAAGGTAATATTAATCAAAGTGAAAAAAAATCCTAATATTTTCATTTGCACTCATGACAAAAAAAATATCCCAGTAAAAATGGAAATAAAAACCTCCGACAATGTATCAAAGACGGTGGGTTGAGGAGTTAATCAGACGCCTCCACAAATAAATGTAATTGTGGAAATAAAACGCATATATTGCCATCACTAAATCATGAATAAAAGCTAATGGGTGTGAGTTATTTGTTCTTTGGAATAAAATCCAATGGCATTAACAGCTGCATTGGTTACAACGTAGCTTCACTCCACAATTGGATCCTACCGCGCTCACCCGTCTTCTGCCCCGATCGCACGCAACGAGACACACTGCGGAGAGCACTACCCATCGTCCACACTTTGGACACCACTCCATAGCCACTGCAGAACACTTGTTAGAGGGCAGCAGCGTTTCTTGCCGCTGCTAATTGGCACCAGCGAGCTCTAGGCCATTTCACCAGAGCAGCAGATTTAATAAGGTGGAAAATTACAGCTCCGAAGATGTTTCGCACGCGTTAGCGGGTGCAGTATTCCGTGCACAAACAACACAAGTAAGGCATACATACACTGTTGTGATTAAAACACCATTTGTTTCTGGCGGTTTGAGTCAGTGGCCATGAATACGAAGGCGAAATGCCTCGCGATGAGTCGGCGATAATTTGCGGATTTTGTTTCTTTGGCGGTGTCTTGTGCCACTGTTCGTCGCCGCGAGATAGCGCCGATGATGTCTGCATGACGACATTATCATACACTAAGGTACATCTGACCAAAGTTGGATAAACAAACAGTTATCCCTGCTGCAGACGTAATTAGTGCATCGCAGCGTCATCGCTGTACATTTAACCAATGGCTCAGCCACGCAAGCGGAATTGAAAGGCAGCTTATGGCGATGTTTAACTCACCAGGGTACGAAGGATTTCCACGCACGTTTTAATCTTTTTTTGGGGGGGGGGGGGGGGGGGTCACATTTTCCAGCTGTCACCTAAGGATATTTGCACCCGATCTCGTGTTTGCTAAATGTGCGCGCACGCATCCCTTCGCCACGCCGCGCCGAGCGGTGTTAAACGAACAAAGCCAAAAAAGGTCGTCCATTCTTTTGCACTGGCTGAAAGTGCTCACTTAATTCAGAGAATACTTAAGGAAGCTTCGCCGCTTTTGCACCGGCGCCTAAGGGGCCAATCCCTTGACACGGCACCAACGGAACGACGCTCGCATAACGCAACCAGACCCCAAAAAGTCGAGAAATACCTCGGGCAATGGCACCTAAATTAGTTGGAACAAAGTAGATTCGAAGCTTTCGTGACTGCAGGAATTACTCTTTGGTTCTTTCGGTAAAGTCACGTAGGCAGAAATTAAATAAAATAATAATATAATACGACGTTTCGATTGCAACACAAGCAACAATCAAAACGTCGTATTTTATTATTATTTAATTTAATTTATTTCTACGTGACTTTACCGACAGAACCAAAGAGTAGTTGGAACATGTTTTGTTTGTATTTTGTTGCTTTGTAATCCAACACGCCCCGGCCCAATTTTGCTCAGTTGCCGTAGAGATTTAATTGACGCATTCACAGTCGTTGTTGTTTTGACTTTTGTTATGGACACTTTGCATTGAGGAATGCTTTTGGAAGAAGAAAAATATCATCAGACGTGATCGATATATTGCTAGATATAGGCCTCGGCAAGCCATCGCCATCTCTCAAGAAAATGCGATGTAACAATCCACATCGCGCCTGCACACGAGTGCATTTCATTGCTTCATCTCCATGGATGGCTGGACGTTCTCGCGGATGACGGGTGCCTGCCACTCCGTGATTATTCTCAATCGTCAACCATCATCACTTCCGGTGACACATCCCTGGCAAAGTCCACTTACTTTAATTCAATACCTTGAACAATGCCATTAATGCGTGCATGTCCTACAATTATCCGCGTGTTCGCACTTTACTTTTTGCTCGGTCGGTGTTCGCCGCAGCGACTGCTTTCTTATTTAATTCCTGTTGCTCTGTGCCCCTTTTACCGTCCCCGTTCTGCTTTACCGTGCACTGATGTCTACTCTATTGAGGGCGGTGTTTGCACGTGAAATAAATAATCAAATTGATTGATAGTGTTCCTCTTTCTGTATCTCAATGTAAATCCAAGCGCATTATCTCTCCATGCTCGTTCACACACTGAAAAAAAAATATCCACTAATATCGGTTTGTGTCAATTTATCAAATTCGCGTGATTATATTTTCGTGCCAATTTTGACTTGAGTTTTCACATGGTTCCTTCTTTTTCTTGCATCGTGCTTTAAGGACTCATTTGTGTCCTTGCCAGCCGCATTTTTTTTTCGTCTTAAAATTTCACCACAGGTCTCCGTTGCGCAAGAGGCGCCACACCAACGCAACGGGGTCTTTTTCGCCTTGCCATACAAAAAATTGCCGACTGCATTCTAGCGCAGCCTCCCTGCAGATATTTGACAAGCTGTGAGCGTCCGCAGCATGACATCGAGAGGAACTGTCTCTGAATGACCTAGAGCGGACCGCCCTCTCCTGCTGACTGGTTTGTTCTGTGTCAGACCGCACGTTCTACCACAGGGCATGTCACCAAGCAGCTAGGCCAGCTGCCAGAGCATCTGCTACAAAGGGCGGCTGACTAATGTTTCGCAAGCGGGGCGGAGATCAAGACATCTCTCCGCTGCCGAGCCTCAAAAGAGGGGTCCCGAGCCATCACTTGCCCGGACAAGTGGTGGCTCTCAGTACTGCGGGGATGTGAGCCGCGCACGTTGAGATAATCAAACAGGTGGGGTGGCTTTTGGTGCGCGACCAGGGCTGCGTGTACGTGTGACAAAGACAAAGGTCCCCCGTATAGCGTTTGACATATGGCTGGGGCAAGTGCTGTTGACGAGCACCAATCGTGGCCAGCACTATGGCCAAGCCACCTTTGTCTCCCCAGCGCTGATGTATACACACCGCACTGGGCGCGAATTTTAGGCTGAGTCGAGCTAGGGGGAGGTGCAGAACCAGTTCTGACATTCACCGCCGATGTCGGCCGTGAGCAGGGAATTTAATTGGATCACTCCGTTTCTCGTGCAGTGCACTAACCGTTACACCACCGCTCCTATCCTGTGTGACAATACAGAAAGACAAAGATTCCCCGCATAGCCTTGACAAACCGTTGGGGCAAGTGCTGTTAGCGAGCACCTATGAAGGCCAGGACGGCACGCGAGGGGGTGGGTGGTCAGAACTACGCCCGGGCCGCCTTTGTCTCCCCAGTGGCAATGTTTACACACCGCACCAGGTAGTCATTTGAGGCTGAGTCGACCTAGAGGAGGCCCAGGACCGGTTCAGATAATCGTCACTGGTGTTGGCCGTGTGCGGGAATCGAACCCGTGTCGCCGGGTTCATAGCGCAGCGCGCTACCGCTCCCCGCTACACACACACACGTACGCACACTGTGTGGGTACGTGTGTGTGTCTGTTTTCACGCGTGCCTGTGTTGTAGAAGAGTAGTGCCGCCGGTGGCTACTGCGCGGATCCTGGCTGGCGACTCTCGTTTTATTGGCTCACATCAGCGGCAAGTGGTCTGAACCTCTTCTGGGCCTCGGCTTGGTCAGCTTAACGTTACTTTAATATTCATGTGCGTGTGTGAACATCAGAGACTAGTCAAGCGGTGGTGGTGGTGGCATGATGTTTCAGACACTTTGCTACAAACCATACAACCTGGGTTTGATTTATGGCCATGGTTCAACATCAGTGACGAGTGATATTTGAACCCATCCAAGGCCTCCGCCATTTGAATTAGCCTTACATGACTGTCTGGTGTAAATTCATAATAAATGATTTTTGGGTTAGATCGTGTCAATATAAATGTGTCGTTAACCCACCAACCACCCGACACAACCAAATAGTAAGGTTTGTCACGTGAACAAAACGTGCCAATTCGCTATTAAGCACATCAGTTTGACGGCGAGTAAACCCACCACATTTACAATTGAGTACGACGTTTCGCTGGCGATTACAACCGACTTCATCAGGCGATTTTCTCGAATTGTGAAGAAGTCTTCCAGCTTCCGATCGTGAATATAGCAAGATGATGTTATCATTGTCTGTCGTCACTTCCTGACCCGCCGTTACTGGACTATCTGTGAAAAAGATTCTCACGGCTCATCGGATTCCACCTCCGGTCCAAATGAAGATTGAGATTCTGATGCACCTGCGATGGGGACACAAAGGTGACCGGGGAGGGTTCACGTTTCTTGTACGCGGTGCTTACGATGCTGCCCAAAAAGGGATCTCCAAGCAGAGCAGCAACTCGCAAAACAGTCAGAAACCGCGTGTGTGTATGCCCAATAAATCAACTCTCAGCAAATGTGTTTTATCTCATGCGGTTAGGTGTGAGACAGCCCCAGACTCTGTTAAGAGTCCGCTAATTGGCGACGACTATGGGAAGCACAAACATCTGTAGATTTCTCCCAATTTGCAAGCGTTAAATGGCTTATAATGTGAATAGGCAATGATGGGATGGTCCCAAAGTGTCTGTCCGTCTGCCTCTCCCCCCTTGTCTTCCCCGGCCTCTGCAATCCCCATCCCATCTGTCTTCTCCTGTTCTTGTCTTCTCTTCCCATTGACTGTAACCCTTTGAGATTGTTTTTCTTCTCGTCAATCCTCCACATTATATGTAAAGTCTTCTCATTCTGACATTCTGTTTCTGTCCATTGATGGATGTACACACTCCCATCTAATTAGTTCTTGTGTTGCGTGCCCCCACAATGCATCCTGTCCGCACGATTTGCACGCAACATTAAAGCTCTAATCAAACCGTTCATTAAGCGCTCGGTTTGCTGTAGGTTTATCCTGGTTTTCTAAATGGCAAGGATAAGCTGTTTATTTATTCTCGTACAACGGGGGATGGGAATTGCATTCGCTTTATGTGGGTCACAGCTGATCCGTCGTCTGGCGTTCCCTCGCTGCTCAGATGCGCGATGAGCCGCGGTGTGAGCACTGGGCACGGAGGCTTCGAGTCTGCCAGCGGTCGCGCTAAAGAGCCTCGTGCACGACGCTAAAGCGACAGAGCCACGCGGCGCTGGCCACAAATCACTGTGCGCCACGCGGCCAAATTACAAGGGCCCACAACCCTTTTTATTCAGCTCCTAATTAACCTTTTGAAAGCCGTCATGTCTCGGTCTGCCACTTTGTGCTCGGCGAGCAGAGGTACAAATCAATCTTTTGGGGGTTCAGAGGAAATATCAAAGGCTCTGACAGTCTAGCTAAGGCCTTGCGGAGCATCACTCCGGCCATCTCTACCCTCATGATTACGAATTCTGGCCGGCTGCCTCCTCTTCTCCTGCTAACAGCTCTGCCCTTGCTGTTTACACTGCCAAGTGCACTCGGCAATTACGGGTGCAAGATATCAGCTGCCGAGGCGGCCTGTACGACACCTCCGATATTATTGAATAGTTGAGGGGACAGCCTGAGCCGGTGCTGTATTTGAATTGACATTGCTGGAAATGATTAAGTTAAAACGGGTCACATACAATCAGACACACACCTAAATAAGATACAGGAACATATAAGTAAACCTCCGTTACGTGTCTGCAGATGTGAATTAAAACAAAATACTAATTTTAGCCTATTGGCTTTCCAGACAAATATTATCCAGCACAATTTGTTTGCGCAAGAAAACTCTGGACCGATTTCCAGCATCCGTGTCATCTTCTGTATACTGTTGATAGCATTGGTCTGAAAGCCAATTAGACAGTGGAATGTTGTCCTTCCCCGCACCTCCGATTAGTGTGGTTGGATACATACGGTGCAAAAGAAGTCCAACAGACGTACATACATACATATACATACCTACATACGTATGCGTGTTGAGACAGAACGGAATGATTTTTCCGTATGCTTTTACCTGTAATGCTCCACAACACGCTTAATGAGTTTGTACACAGACAAGGGCTCTCTGCAGTTCTGGAAAAAAAAGCTATAGACCCGTATATGATTCAGTGCAAAGCCCATTGTGCTTAGCTTTAAACAGCAGGAGAAAAGAGAAGTTTCTTACTTTTTGTTTTGGCTTTGTACTTCGCAGCGACCGCCAATACATCTTCGAGACAGACTGCAATGAGGCAGGTTTTGTTTTTTTTTTTCCTTGAAAAATGTCAGCGCGCGTCCTTTCCTTCGCAACGCATCGACATTTTGTGACGGATGAAAATTAACTGTTCATCGTGTCCATGTCAAGCGTGCAGGGAGGCTGGGAAATGGCCACAGACGTTTGCAGTCTCTGTCTTCAAGACTACCTTCTCCGGCCACCGGTTTTGAATGACATTGCGCGCCCTGGTCCTGGGATTTCTCCTGTGACGTGCCTGAAATCTTGCCGTGGCAATGTGGAATTTCTGTCGGCTGCTATAGTGTCTCTCTTTCGGACATTATCCAGCCACCGGAATGAAATTTCGTTGTTCTGGAGTTTTGTGGTTGTGCTATGGTCGACTGGGACTTGTCATAGGAATGTATACATTCCACCACTGGCTCAGCACACTAAATGGAGATGGGCACCATTGATCTTTTTGATTGGAGAAATTACTTTGACTCTGACTTGATAAGATAAAATTTATATATAAATATTGACCCATTTCATGCAGGTTTATTTGGCAAAGTCAGGTTTTTAGCATGAACGTTTCTTAATGCTGATGGACAGCATTGCTGTAACTGCCATGGTGGGCAAATAATTGTGTCAGCAAGAACCCTAAAGCTTACGTATTGCCAAATCTGTCACAACCAAGACTAAACTATTGCATTGAGTGGAATGTCATTTACAAAACATAAAACACACACGTATACATGCTCACAATCCTTATATTGCATTTGTTTTGTTTCACATATATCCTATTTAACCCATAACGCATAAGAGGTTGTGTATACTGTCAATTATCTGTACATTTCCACCCAAAATAGTAATAGTAAATAATGTTTTACTCCCTAGAGTAACGTAAAGCAGAAAATCATTCGCATAAAACCAATAAAGACAAGAAAATGAAGCAAAGGGGAATAAGGCTTTATAAAAGAAAAACACAGATCAGGGGACCATGTTGTACCTCGTGCTCAAAGTCAGTGTGGTCAAAAGGGTTAAAGGTTTTCATCGTGGCTTGTATGCTAATCGTGGGCACAAAAAATTATAATGGTCACACATAGTGCTGCATACAGCCTTTTGACACAGCGGGCAGCCCAGACATGCTACAGATTTAAAATGTGCATCAGGATTCAGCTAACGAACCTCCAACCAAAAAAAGAACCCAAAATCAACGCGAGGGAGAAGGGGGGGGAGTTTCACGACTCCTGATTAAAATTCCAGCCTTGCTCTTCCCTTTTTGCTCCTTGCCGCCAATGCATCTTTACCAGTTTGTTAATTGCTGTGCCCGAGAAATGATTTATTTGCTAGATATGCCTTCATGTCTTGGTCGTGCCCGACATGACAACAAAACAATGGCCAATGCAACCAAAGCATGCAAAGAGATGACGAATACTTTTAAGTAAAATAATCGCGTTCATTTACAGCCCACTGTCATTTGACTGCTGGACGAGGGCTTCCCCATGCTGTGTCGATCGTACGGGGTTTGACCATACTTCACCACGCTGGTCAGTGCAGGCTGGTGAAGGGAGGGAGGGTTCTCCCAGACTCGTTAAAGAGTTCTAGATTTGAAGCTTTCGTGACTGCAAGGATTCATATTCTTAGGTTTTTTCGATAAAGTCACGTCGGTAAAACATAAAAATTAATAAAAGTAAAATAAAATAAAAATCACGACGTTTCGGAGGCAACACAAGTCTCCGTCGGTCCCACCTGATGACGGAGACTTGTGTTGCCTCCGAAACGTCGTGATTTTTATTTTATTTGACTTTTATTAATTTTAATGTTTTACCTATGTGACTTTATCGAAAAAACCTAAGAATATCGTTAAAGAGTGTTGTGCATTCTCGCCCACGTACGCGGCAATTGCGTTTTGCAGCAGTTGGGGTTTTCATCTGAATTCTCTCGCTTCGTAAAACTTTGTGTCGCATAGGGCAGCAATCTCCGATATGAATCCGGTGCTATGGGTTCAATTCTCGGCGATGGTGAACCTAAGGGTGCCACCGCTGTAGAGGTCGCAATCGGGTACCCGATACCCGTACCCTACCCGATACCCGGCTACCCGGCCGGGTACGGGTACCCGTTTGCGACCCTGGTGCGGCCGGGTACGGGTACGGGTAGGCCGTGAGTCACTGGTGAGTAACCGTTTGTCACTCATTTCCCAAAGTCTTGTTTCTTCTCACAATTCAAGTTCCTAGAATCAACCCACCCGCGCCTGCAACATGGCTTCATCCCAGAGGTCGCAATCGGGTACCTACGGGTAGCCGGGTATCGGGTAGGGTACGGGTACGGGTACCCGTTTGCGACCCTGGTGCGGCCGGGTACGGGTACGGGTAAGGAATCAAAACCCGGTTGCGACCTCTGCCACGCTGGCGAGATGTTAATTACCTTTCCCGGTATACAGGAGGTCGTGGATTTGATCCCTACGCCTGCTGTATATTTGGAGGCTGCGTGGTCTGTCTCCCCGTGGTCGCGTGGGTTTTTCTCCGGGTCCTCATGTCTTCTTGTCCACATTTAGAAATATAAGTTTAAAGTATGTGGCTGCTATAAATTTCCACGTGATAAGCCACTTCGTTGAGCTATCATTTGTAGCCAGGTCGCTTCTGAAAAAGAGCTGTATAGCTCAGTGGCCCTTACCTGGTGAAATGTAAAAAAAAGTTAAAGTGGGGAATAATATATGAACCAGCCCTTCACCCAATTAGCACTTGACTAATAAGGTGAAGTATGGTTAAACAACCCCCACGACCGACATGGTGTGGGCAAGGCTTTCTTCGTGCAGCACATCGACAAAGCGCTGTAAAATTACAACCATTCAACTACGCATTCTATTACGAAACAAACGCAAGAATTTGCACAAATGTCTCAGATTACACTGATTAAGAAAAAAAACATTTTTTCTGGCCTCGACTTTTGCAGCTGTTTTAGACTAATTTCAGGGTGCTGATTCCAAATCTGATCTCAGATTTGCTCTATCACATCATTTTTATGCTATCGGCATACCCCATTTTCATTGATTTTACCCGAAATTAACTCTGTTACTTATGATTGCAAGTTGTTGCGAGTCAGTGACTGCTTTAGTGATAAAATATGGTGCTGTATTTTTAAGATAATGTGTTTATAATATAAGTTTATGTAGATATCCACATTAATTTAATATTTTTCTTCTGCAGTTTTTTTATAAAAAATGCAATATTTGATATCTCAAAAACCTGACGTGATAGACAAAAACTGATGCCAGATTTGGAATCAGTACCCCAAAATTACCTTAAAACCGTTGGAATACCTTATGCCAGAAAAAGTGTGTTGACCAGTGTTATAATTTTTTGGTTTGCTACAGCTCAAGGGTTTGTGGATTCGCTCAAGCCTCAGCCGAAAGAGCTGAAACCCCGACGAGCGCCTATGGTAAACTCGCCATACCTCCTCCTTGTCTCTCCGCCGTAAATGAGTCTGGCACTCGCACGCTGTGACACTGACACCTGTCGCCTTGCTCGTAAGTGCCACGCTGTGCAGAGGCATGCGGAGCATCATTGAGTAAAAAATTACCCTTCGTGTTTTACAGGTACAAAAAAAAGAAAAAATACTAACCCCGTATATATAGCCAATAAAGACTGTTTGCATGAGACAGCGCTTTAGAGGTATGCCTAGTAAGGCCGGAGCCGAGAAAGCAGACCATGCCTGGCCACTTTTGACTCTCTGGTGGTGATGTTAGCATACCACACCAGGCACACATTTCAGGCTGCGTTGACCAAGGAGATGGGAAGGACGTCTCTAGATGGACCGCTTGCTACTGATATTATCCAATGCCATGGATCAAACTATTGGTTTGCAGCACAGTGTGATAACCACTTCAGACAAATATATCCCGTAAAAGCCTGTGTAGCTTGTTGGGGCAATTGCTATTGGTGAGAACCTAGCATGGCTGGAAGTGAACACAAGCAAATGCTGTGACCAGCCTCACATGGATCCCCCTTTCTTTCCCCAGTGCTGACACCACACCAGGTACTGATTTAAGGCTAAGTCAACTTAGGGGAGAGGCCCAGAACACGTTTTAATATCACTTTCCATTGCTGGCATCCTTGCCTGAATTAAACTTAGGTTTCTGGGTTCATCACTGCTCGCCCACAGATACAGGCGCACATACATGCATACACAAGAGACCAAGGCATTCACTGTCTCGCCTTATGCTGAGACAGGTGCTGTCAGCAAGCACCTATGAAACTGACAAGAGTACAACAAAGGGGTGGAGTAGCCAGAGCCATGCCCTCATTCATCTCCCCTGCGCCAGGTACAGCACTCAGATGCCACCGGTACATTTAAACTTTTTTCAACTATAAACAATGTTTTACTTACCAGGTAAGGTACCACTGAGCGACCTGGCCACAAATGATAGCTCAACGAAGTGGCTAATCACGTGTAAATGTATAGCAGCCGAATACTATAAACGCACGTTTATAAATATGGAGAAAAAACCGGAGGACCCGGAGAAAAATCCACGCGACCATGGGGATAACTTGCAAACTCCAAATATACAGCAGCAGGCGTCAGGGTCGGGATCGAACCCACAATCTCCTGTGTACCAGGCGAGGTAGTTAACATCTTGCCACCGTGGCACCTAATGACCTTGAATCGAACCCAGGTCACGAGATTTGTAGCGTAATGCGTCAACCACTGTAAGACCTCTGCACAGATGCTCATGTAAACAGAAGACAAAGGTGCTTATTTTAGATTTATAGGCTCTTCATAGACGAGGCGAGTGCTGTTATTGAGCAAATTGATTCGCTCGTAACACGCACAAATCCGCTCTATTGTTTGTATAAATAACACACAAAAATAGCTACTTTATTTGTTTTGGCTAACACACGTCATGTTCTTGAACACTGGTCCAAAAATGTGACGTATCATGATGTTGCCTTTGGCAACGGGCTTGTGAAAAATTGCCTGCCACTCGCACATGTTTAATGTTATGGAACATACGCAATGTATTTCACGAGTGTACACTTACAATATTGGAAATAGCATGTTTTTCTTCAGTTCGACCTAACGGAGAATCTGAGAAACATTGGTGAAAATGCGGTTGAGGCTTATAAAAACGAAATAAGTATATTTAAACTCCACAGGGTTCTGCTCAGGAAACTGAATATAATTTTGCATTCACAGACACATTAATTGGTACATTACTAATATTTCTGATCAACGAAGGCAATGATTTTTAATGTGATTGGACCCCTGCAGAAAATCTTGAAGTATATATTTAAAATATTCTGTATAAATAATTCTACATGCTACTGCTCCGTAAACATTACGGGATTATTATATCTTCTGATCATTTGTGTTGGAACGATAAAACCTACGTAACAACAGATTCCAATGACCCAAAGTTTTAAAATCACCAGCAATTACTTTGGCATTTAATTGCCCCCTTCCATAACTGCTGGGTCTTGGCTGTAATTGTACAAAGTTTGAACGAGATCCCACCAGGTCAAACCGCAACAACGATGGCCTATCCACTGCTAGATGAAAGCCTTCCCTGACCCGTCGCCATCCATCACGGAGCTGCGATGCGACAATCCTTCCAGCTCCTGCACACGAGCCGATCTGGCTCCGCCTCCACGGCGGACGTCCTCTAAGGCGTGCTCCCTACATTGGCTGCCATTCCGTCGCTGTTCTCCACCACCGACCCGTGATCCCTCCGAGTGACGCGTCTGAAGCCCTTCTATCTGGCAACAAAACTGACACCTTTTTTTACAAGGAGTCATGTTTGCATAGACCATAATACCTGCAGTCATAATGCAAACAAAAAAACAATTATCATATTTTTTACTGGAAAATGAGGTTCCAATGGTGCGTCTGAAGCCGTTCACAATGATTGTGATATCTCGAACTTGTTCGTCCATCCATCCGTCTGTTCGAAAGCACTTCTCGTGTTTGAAAAAAAAAACTGCAAAATTCCCCCCAATGCAGTCGCCGTGAACCTCACCACACAGCTCACCAAAACCAATGCCCAGAATCTGTTTGGTTGTTGGACACGATTGGCGATTACGTACATTGAAAGCCTATTGTATAACGTTAACGTTACACTGCTCAATGGCACGATTTGCATGCGTGCTCTCACGAAGGTGAGCATGTGGGCAGACGCGTGCGCGCGCACGCCGGCATAACACTGGCATCCATTTGGCTCGGAAGCTCATTTTAAAACTTTCTCCCCGGACACAAGTGTAGCACCAAGATAAACCCACGTGGTCACGTGGATACAAGTGTGGCACCAAGATAAACCCACGTGGTCACGTGGATACAAGTGTGGCACCAAGATAAACCCACGTGGTCACGTGGATACGAGTGTGGCACCAAGATAAATCCACGTGGTCACGTGGATACAAGTGTGGCACCAGGATAAACCCACGAGGTCACGTGGATACAAGTGTGGCACCAAGATAAACCCACGTGGTCACGTGGATACGAGCCTGGCACCAAGATAAACCCACGGGCGGCCGACGCTGCCGATTATTGGTGAATATCCTCGCGCAATGAGCTAGGTAGACCGATGAAGGGATCACTCTGTGAAAGCTTTAATGAAGCCCTTTTGCTAATGCCACAGTAGAGTAAGGGCAAAACAAGGCATTACAATCAGTGGTGCGGGGGGGGGGGAGAATTAATAATGTTAGAGTTATGAGAGGAATGTGGAGGATTAAGAGAAAGCTACGAGACACTAATGCAAGCACTATCGCAAAATGTGAGGGTGCCATTATGTAAAGCCAACTAATCAGTAAAATTGGGTAATTTTATCAGTCTAACAGCATAAATTATGGAGCAGAAAAAAACTGTTTGTTCTTCCAATAGTGTGGTGCACACAGCCATAGGACGCAGTGGAAGAGATGAGAAAAATATTTAAAGTGTCACACCGTACCCGAGTTAAGGTTATTTTTTAAGGTTACCTTTATTGAGCAAGTCATTGATTTAGGGGTGGAATTATGCGTAACATTATTACAACGTTTTGGGTACTCGGCTCATGAAACGTGCATTGAGTCATGCGTCATGTGATCAATGTGTTTACGTTGAGATGTGTTGTCTGTTCACGTGAATCCTCCAGCCGCTATGGGAGCTACTATCTTCATGCAATGGAAAACAATTCTTGATTAATACATTAATCAAATCGTTCTCACCAATAGCAATTGCCCCAACGTGTGAGGAAACACGTGACATTGTATCCGCTGCACATCTCTGACAATACCGCGTGTGGCGTTACACTATCGGCAAACAAAGCGAGAGCGAACTTGACGATGTGTCATACCTTGTCCTCAAATCTGTTCCGCTACGTGTGTACAAAGACACTGCATGTGTATAAGATGGTGCAGTTAAAACACGTAAAGGTGCAGCCCTGCAAGTGCTGGCTCACGCCACTGCTGGTGGAAGAGCCTCCACTGGAGATAGCTCTTGAGAGCCCCTCGATATTCTGGCGTAGTTTTCCGTGCTGATCAGGTGTACTAATACTTTAGATTCTGCACAGCTCTACTAATACTTTAGATTCTGCACAGGTGTAACAATACTTTAGATTCTGCACAGCTGTACCAATACTTTAGATTCTGCACAGCTGTAACAATACTTTAGATTCTGCACAGCTGTACTAATACTTTAGATTCTGCACAGGTGTAACAATACTTTAGATTCTGCACAGGTGTACCCACCCATACTTCACCCCACCGCACGCAAACTGCCGATGAACTAAATGTTTGTATACACTCTATGTGTATGCATTGTGGGGAGCGGTGGTGCAGTGGTGAGCATGCCGCGCTACGAACCAGCGACCCGAGTTTGATTCCCACTCACGACCAAAACCAGTGACGAGTATCTAAACAGGTTCCTGGGCCTCCCCTAGGTCGAATCAGCCTCAAATGAGGTACTCAAATGAGCACCTGGCAAACATCGCCGCTGGGGAAACAAAGTTTGCCGGGTGTGGTGTTGGCCACCCACCCCCTCGTGTGCTGTGCCGGCCTTCATAGGTGCTCGCTATCAGCACTTGCTCTAGCAGTCTGTTTAACAGCTCTACGGGGGATAATTAATATTTGTCTATCTGCATAAAATAATGTGGTTCGCGGTGGTGTCGTGGTTATCATTCTGCAACCCATGCATGCTCAAGGACAACACCAGTAGCAATTATCTGAACCGGTCCTGGGCCTCCACTAGGGCGACTCAGCCTCAAATGAGTATCTGGTGCTGTGTGTAAACATTGCCACTTCGGGAGACAAAGGTGGTCGGGCGTGGTGTTGGCCACCGCCTCCATGGGTTCCATCCCGGCCTTCATATGTGCTCACTAACAGCACTTGACTCAACAGCTAAAACCTATACGGGAGGGGGGATCTAAATATGTGCCTTTATACAGAATAGCATATAAATGCATGTGAATTAATTCATTGTCAACCGCTAAACATCACGGCAACGACTCAGATTTGAGTCCAAATTCATTTCAGTGGCTGGTGCTTTGATGGGCCGTTCATTATAAAAATGCAAACAAGTGCATCGTTCGAGTCGAAGAAGGAGATACGCTTTTCACGATCGAGAAAAAACAATAACAAGCAAAGAGGCGCTAACAAGAAGTGCTTTAAAATACCTGACAATTATGCCCAAACATATGCACGTGAAGCAAACATTTTCAGCCGAGGCAAAGCAAAGAAGCAGCATTGCGGTACAGAGTAATGATGCTTCAGCGCACCATTATCACCCCTCCTCTTTACTCCTCAACAAGGTGAAAAATGCACCCGAATAACTAGCTTAAGAATTGGAAACGTGTCGGGCATTACAATGGTACAATTGGGCTATGATACTCGAGGTGGAAAATACATTTTCAGCAGCCACATTTCATGCTAGGACATGCCCGATGAGAGCGCTGAGCAGTTGTACAAGGTACGAAACTCTGAGAAAATGTCATCACAGTCCGTGTAAGACCAATCACGGATTAAAGCTTAGCATCAAATCCGCAGGACCTTCTATGCATTATGGTTCCTTAACGCAACGCTATTGATGTCCTAAAGCGAGAACAAGATTAAATTCTGCATGGCTTGTGTCGACTAGATATTGTTCTCGGCATGTTTTTTTTTGCGTGCAAATTGAGACAGTTTCATTCATTTACGATGTTTGTTTGAATGTGCACGATGAAGGCGCCAGATTTCAATATCGATACACAAAATGTTTCCAAAGCAAACATAATTGAACTTCGTTTCAAAGATGAACGCATTCATTTCCAAGCCTGATAGTTCATGCACGCGAACGTGTTGATGTTGCAGCTTACGGCTGACGGCACTTATCCACCCGTTCCTCTTGGCACGATGTATTAAACAATTGCTGAAAGATGCAACAATTAACTCGGCGCGGGACCCAATTGCCCAAAGGTTTCACCGATGATGCAATCGGACGAACGTTGGATTTGAACCAAAAAATGCAGAGATTCCACGAGTACCATCAGCGGGGAAAATGTTGATTCTGAAGAACCAATACAAAGGCGGTTATTTTGAGAGCGCTAAACGCTGCAGGCCAGAATGACATATCGATGAAACGGCTAGAGCGCATTGGCTTGAAGATTTGCATGATTGCTGGTCATGGTGATGTGTCGGTGTATTTTTACAAAAAAATGTAGGATGAAAGTGAAAATTCACCAACAACGCGTGAATGAACTCCGTGATATTTTTTTTATGCATCGACACGGCGGTGTTTCCAGCTCACAACTCCAGGTACAACAGCAGGTCCAACATTGGTTAGTGGCATAATTAAACAGTGAGAGACTTTGATTGGCACAGCGGATAATAATTCCAAGCACGGGGGAACTCTAATCATATTAGAAACTCAGGATGATTAAAGACATTAGATTACACCATAGACGTAAACTGCAGTTGGTCACGAGAGATTTGATACAACTGGATCTGTTTTCAAGCAACAATTATGAATTTATTTCTCAAGTAAACACACCTTGCGGAGTGAGTTTTGATGCAAGTTTACGCACATAGAGGCAGTGTGAATGTGTGTTTCTAGTGCTGCACGGCAAACTCGGCGATCCGAGTTCAATTGCAGCTCGCTGCCAACATTAGTGACAATCATTTGAACCGGTTCTGGGCCACCTCTAGATCGACTCAACCTCAAACAAGGTAGTCAACTGAGCACCTGGTTAACATCAACATTAGGGAGACAAAGGTGGTGCTGGCCACCCACCCTATCATGTGCGATGATGGCCTTCATAGGTGCTCGCTAACAGAACTTGCTCCAACAGTCTGTTATGGCTATACGGGAGATCGTTGTCTTTGTGCATGAGTGATGGCATGATGTTTTGCACACTGCGCGACAAACCATACAACCTGGGGTTGATTCCTGGCAATGGCTAACATCAGTGAAAAGTGATATTTGGACTGGTCCTAGACCTCCAGAATTTTACTTTGCCTTAAATGATTATCTCGTGTAAATCTACAAGAACGTTTTTTTTGGGTTAGATCGCGTAAATATAAATGCGTCGTTAAACCCACCACCACCCGACACAGCCAATTAGTAAGGTTCGTCACGGAAACAAAACACGCCAATTCGTTATTAGTTCAGCACACCGGTGTGTTGGAGACTAAACCCGCATCATTTACAATTCGAGTGTAAATGTTGACACTGGGGCTACAAAAGTTGCTGGCCATGGTGCTGGCTACATCACCGCTCATGCGCCGTGCCAGCTGAAAGTGCTCGCTAGCGGCAATTCCCCAACAGTCTGTAAGGCTGTACGTGTGAGGGCTGCCACTTCCGAGGTACAAAGCTCTGCTACGCATCATGGGAATAAGCGAGGACCGCATATAACTGACAAAAAAACTAAACTTTCAACGCTTGTTTATGTTCTGGGAACACGTGGATTTCCCAGGGCAGCTACCTCAACAAGAGGACGATCTTGGGAAATACCCACGGCAGGTGGTAACCTTCTCCAACAAATGGGACCATATTGGTCTCTTGGGTTCTCACCTGGTGGAACAAATAAGCTTGACTCGATCTCAAGGGGATCTTTACCTTTGTCTTTGTGAGCGTGCACAATAATCTCAGCCAGTTAACCCGTAAAAAAATCGGCATTGTCACGTGACCTCTCGCCAGCAGGGAGCCTTCGAGACTTCACGTGGCCTCGATAGCTCACGTAGCCCTGGCACGTCGTTGATGTCGCACGGATGAGCGCGTGTGCGTTTGCAAGCGCGAGAAGCCAGCCCCCCTCCAGCAGCACCACCCACCCACCGCGCCTCACCTCTTTGAGACATCCGCGGAAGTTGTTGCTGACAGGGGATCCGGGCAGGTCGGCCGTGTTCTGGCTACCGCCAACGTAGAAAAAGTCGTCGGAGCCGAGCATGGTGTAGTCCTCCTGGGTGTAGCCCGTCGTCGTCAGAATCCCATCCACTGAGATGGTGACCTGACGCAGCGGTGGATCGTGAAAACAAAATCAAGGCGAAACAACAAACAAGACGGGGGGGTCGGGAGGGGAGGGGTGGGGGGAGGGAGGGATTATAATAAACGTAATCACCCTTATGTAACTGAGCATGATCACTGAGTGATAGTGGGAGATTTTTTTGTTTAGTTTTAACACGAAATGTCAACTTCTTCGAGAGTGATCGTTTCCTCTGAAAGTCAAATCGAGGAATGTCTCCTAGGAGTGTGATCTAGTTATCTAATAAAGCATGTCTTACATTAAATAGTATTGTATCAGAAAAAAAGGGAGGAGAAAAAGCACTCGTCAAAAATAGGTTTTCGATGGGTCCTGACACGTGCTTAGACGATGATTTCGATGGTCAGCTGATTTTGTTTGCATATATATTTTTTAATCTAAACAAAGCCATCAGCAAAAAAAAAAGGGAAGAAATAGCTTCATGAGCAAGAAGGTTTAGAAACATATTCTCAACACCGGAATAAATATTCGTTCATCAGTTGGTCTGTGAGCTTAAATGGGCCTTACGCATATGTGTACAAAATGTTCTTTTTTTCCGCAAAAAAGGCATTACATATGGAACATGGATAAATTTGGTGGTGCAATTGTTTTGTATATTGAGGGGGTTTTCTTCACGAGATGAAATGCATCACAATTCCATAATGGTGCAAAAAGCATTTCTTGCGAAGAGTAAAAAAGGATTGAGTTGGCGTGACACGAGGCAACCATAAATTATGTGAAGAGAAAAAAAGAAATTACTTTTAAGATGAATCTCACTGCTGTAATTGTCGACTTGACGCGTATTTATATGCGCGCTCGAGTGATTTCGCATTCCTGTATGTGCGTGAATTTATTTTATCTATTACAGACTTTGCCATCTTCTCCGATAAAAAAAGATTATACCCAAGCAAGGCGTTACATCAAAAGCACCACAGGAGGCGTGTTGCCAAAAAAAAAATGTCTCCTAATTAATATATATTTTAAACCTTACAAAACTACACTTCCGTCTGTTCTAATAAATAATTTCATCTGGTCAGGAGGTTACAAACATATAGTTTCACCCGAATAAATATATATGTAGACTAAATAATGATAATGACTGGTATCTGAATGCTGGCTCATTGGAAAGTGGAGCTAAAATTTGCTCATTAAATGAGGCAGTTTAAATTGCTCTTGGTCGAGAATAGGAATAAAATAACCGAGGTAGTGAATGTACACTCCTCAATATTTCCTGCTGCTGCTGCTCTCTCGATTTAAATACACTCTTTTTAGTGCAGACTTGTTGCGAGACAGACACGTGCACAGTGAGGGGTTAATATTGTTAGAAACGTAATGATATCGCACGCGCACCATATGCACATACCGTAGCGTATTTCTAAAAAGACAACTAAACACTCACACACACAGAAAACAATCGCGCGCTTGCACACACACACACACACGGCCGCCGCGCATGCTTCTGACAGGAGAGGCCATGCATGATATGAAAATGCGATCAGCAGCATTTTTTGTTCCAGAGAAATTGGCGACAACTTAATTTCCCGGAATGATTAAAAACAAAAAGAATAGCAGTACTCAACGCAAACATACTTGTTGCAAAGAAATGCAGCTGATTAAAAAAAAAGACAAAATTAAAGACGAATAACGTCAAATATTGAGCGTAAAAGAAAAACAAACTGAAAACATTTAAGCGCGTTGCCATATGATTCTGGCATATACAATTATAGCAAAAAAATGTCAGCCAGTTTGCATAGATATAGTTTCTTGCGGACATCAGAGAATTGGTATCATTGCTTGTAGTGAAATAATTTCATGGACAAAGTTGTATGCTTTTCATTATTATATATTACCGTTTATTATTATATTATTATATATATCATTTGAGCTGTTCTTGTTGTGCTCATGTATTAGTTGATTTTATCCAGTGCGAAAATACTCCAATTATAATTTTTTATTTCCTTTCCTAAAACGTGACTCTTTTATTGGAACCAAAAGTAATATCTTCAATTTAAGGGCAGTTACCCTTCTTGCTCATCGCTTACACTTTAATGTAAATGTCACGTATTAAACATGCTCGGAAAAAATGAAGTAGAAAATTCATTTAGCCTTATTTGTAGAGGAATAACTTTACCTAGGCTGCGTGGTAGAATACACATTTCCGTTCAAGAGCAACTCTTGCCTATTTTAAGAATTGCTTTGATTTTTCTTACTCTTGGCAATACTGAAGCTAATGGTGGCTTCTGAATGAAAAGACAAAAATGTAAGTTGAACGTAAAAAAAAATCGTGATGCTGACTGTAACGATGATATATCTCCAACCATGGCAAATTTCGATTTTTCCAGCCTGAATAATTATTATGTAGTAATCATCTTTGAAAAAAACGGACACGCACACAAAATGTGTAAGCACTATGTGTCCTCCATCAGGAACTCTCAGATAATCATTCCCAAGACAACTGAAGGCGACTTCGACAATAGATCAAACGATTTTGATTTAAAAGCCGACAGTCTCCAGCTATGACTGAAATCGACTAAAGTTCCCTTTGCTGGAATGTCCGTGTGCTTATTGCAATCATGGGTTGGCTACATTTGACACAAGTGGCATATAATCGGTATTCCCGATCGCAGACAGATGGCACATTTGCCCGATATGCGCTAATGTGCTCTCGTCAAGTCATTGCGGTCCGTCTGTCCTCTGTCTTCCTGGGGAAGTTTGGTTGTTGCTTCCAAGGCCGATAAACCTCACAGCGATTCGAGAGAATTTCGTTTTTACATCATTTAATATAAACACGTTCCCATGTTACCTCGGGCGATTCTACAGTTGAGAAAAATAGCAATTTAGATTAAAGTTTTGTCACGGAGCCTTATTTTAGGCCACAATTTGGTAACGGTGACTGTGTTGGGTATGTGGCATTCTAAAATAAGTAATCATACACCGTTGAGACGAGAGTTGGTGCTTGCAGATTCAAAAGAAAACGTTCCACTCTAAAGGCCACCAAGTGAGCAGTTGTTTTGTATGTGATGTCAAATTTGTTTTAGAACGCATGTGACGAGTTATTAATGGCAATTATTTTTTAACTGGCAACATTTTTTTTACTTAAGTTGTATGCGCACTGATAACAGCTCGAACTCGAATGAAATGAAACATTTGGATTTCGTTCTTTTGTTTTGAAATTAACCCAAAAAACAGAACGCTACAAAATTATGTCTGGTAAGCGCGAGTGGGATCTATGATGAGAAAAAAAGGCGGTGTTATGCTGTTTATGAAATAAAACCAAGTAATAAAATTTTTTTATAAAGCTTCAGCTGATATTTCATTATTTTGATGCAGCCTAATTAAGCACAAATACGTAACAGCAATATCAACCGGTTACTACTCATCTCTACATTAACATCCGTGCAAATTGTATTCGTTGAGAGTAAACATTTTTATTTAAATAAATCTACAGGCTTGTGCAGGATTTTCAGAGTGGGAACATTTCTTCACATCATTCTTCGATGTTCGGAATGACGAGTACCTTTACCGCATGCAGACTCGAAAAATTATTGGAATGGCCAATTTATAAACTTGTTATAATATTCAACTTTCCGGCATGAAAAAATAACAGGTTGTCCGAAAAATTGCGTTGCATTCGCGAGATGCAGGATTCGCGTTAACAAGCTTAGGTTGTGGCTCGGGTCTACAACCCTTTAACTCCGTGAAAACGTGAGGCCTTCATTAGCAAGCGTCTATCGCCCTCGCGTCAGCCTGCGCGCTGTGTTTCTTTAACTTCATAGCATTCAAAACTAAATTAGAGTTTCGTTCGGATATTCTTACATTTTTATCTCGATCAAAATTTTTAATAAATTGAGTTTGGATGCATCGCAATGTCACCCTCCGCGCCTCACCTCCCCCGCGCCTCTAATAAGGGGGCGCAGGATCTCATTATTATAATTGCGATGGCTTTTCAGTAGACGGCAAGAGACACGCTCACACTCGAGTTGCATATGGCAATAAGAATTAAGACGAATCAGAGCAAAAACAAAAATAAACCGTGCGTGGAGTTGCAACCAGACGGCACCGTACGAAACTGGCGAAACAAAATAATTGCATCGCACAAAGCAAGGCGCGCGCACACCACACACACCACACACAAGACACACAACACACACAGAGACACGCGCAGCCCGACGCTAGGTGAGACACCGTAGCACAGCAAGCATGCAGGACAGCACGTCAGGGGAGGGCCGGCTGTCACAGAGGCAGCTGTGCTTGGGGGGACGTGTTGTCTTTGCGCTGGCAATGGGAAAAGTAAAAGTTATCTGAGAGCTATAAGCAGCTCGCTGTGGTAACGGACTAACGAGAGAGAGAGAGTGGGTTCCTCGTGTCCCGTTTTTTTTTACAGCCGTTGTTTTTTTTTTACGGTCGCTATTTTTGATGTTGACGTTTCCGCCGATTTTCACACGGGGTTTTAAGTTTTCGCGTTTTAAAACAACGTCCCATAAAATATTGGTCGTTAAAATTTACAACCTGGAAGACGTTACCACCCCAAGTGTCTGCTGCACGAGCTCGCGTGATGTTGCGTCTCTCACGTCCCCCCCAACCCAACCTCCCCGCAGGGCCTTAGGAGACGAACATAACTTGCATGATAAGAATCGCATTTACCACCGTGCATACGAACCACCGCTTAAATGTACTGCTCGGAGCATTTAATTGCAATGGGGAGGGGGAGGGGGAGGGGGTGGCACGGGCTCTCGCGACCACATTTTGCGGCACGGACACTTCTCGTGCGGATCGACGCTTCATTTGGCGCGCTCCTTCCATCAAAATGTCCTCTCTCGTAAAATAACGGCACGTTACCGGAGACGAAATTCTTGTTTCTACCCAAGCACAGATGCATTGCAACAGGGCAGCTGCAATGGGGGGTGGCGGGGGTGGTGGGTGTCCGGAGGGGATGCGCCTCGGATGTAAGTAGGAGGGCACGTGACAAGCAGTGGCGGTGAATGAGAGCCCTTGGGTTGTGGTGAAAAGGAGAGGGGTGGTGGTGGTGGTGGTGGGGTTCAAGAGGGTATTAATTCTAGATTTGAAGCTTTCGTGACTGCAAGGATTCATATTCTTAGTTTTTTTCGGTAAAGTCACGTAGATAAAAAAATAAAATTAATAGAAGTAAAATAAGATAAAAATCACGACGTTTCGGAGGCAACACAAGCTTCTGTGTTGCCTCCGAAACATCGTGATTTTTATTTTATTTTACTTTTATTAATTTTAATTTTAAATTTTTTTTATCTACGTGACTTTACCGAAAAAACCTAAGAATATGGGGTTCAAGAGCTTCAAGAGCTTGTGAGCTCAGATTTGGGACGCTGCAAGAGAAAGTCAAATCGCAGGTAGAAGGAGAATGACTGGCAAGCTCAGCCGTCTCGGGGCGAGTGCTTAGAAGCGGACTGAGAATAACCGCAGCTCTTTTTAAAATGCTAATAGGCGAGAACGGTTGTTGAGATGTTTAAAATAATTGTCTTAAGCTTCATCGCTAGGTCTTAAAATTGTTAAATTCACGTTGGGGTAATTTATTTAATAACGTAAGCCATTATAATGCAATTGCAATATATATTTTTAACCCTGCTATTGTAGGCTTCAAGGGTTTAAGTGTAGATGTTTATAGCACTTATACCGTGGATTGCAGGTGACGTATAATTCCAAATTAATCGTTTTGCCTCAGCCCACAAGGTTGGCAGGACTGTGTGTGGGGCGGGGGGGTGGAAAGAGGTGGGTGGCTGTGGAGGTGATGGCTCAACAGAGCTGCACAACAGACAGGAGAGTGACGAGGGGGGTGGCACGGCATGTGGAGGCTGGCACACCCGAGTGATGAAAGCAAACGTGAAGCCATCGCACATACACAGGTGAGCAGGGGGAGGAGTGGGAGGAAGAGTGGGGGAGGGAGGAGGGGTCTGGGTGAGGGTGGGGGGTGTAGATGGGGAGTGGCCGCTAGAATGGAGGGAAGAGAAGAGAAGAGGTAGGGGAGTCCGGGGGAGGACTAGGAGTCTCACGGAGGAAGTGAGGTTAACACAATATAAACAAACAGTCTGCCAAAATAAGAACCGAATCTTAAAAAAGAAAATGTGGTCGATCGGTCAATAAAGGAAAGAGAGAAAGAGAGATAGTCTTCAACTCATAATTAATCATCATAATAATAATAACTTGGGGGTCGGGAGAGGAGGTGAGGAAGAAGCTGAAAATAATGCCCAAAGAGGCCACTGCAAACGGAGACAAATTGGAATGATATCTACCATACAGTGGAGTTTGTTTACCATAGCATGTCCGATGCCCGAATGCTTTGCATCAGAATTCGGTGGTGTTTTGAAGGTTGGGGGAGGGTGGGTCGGGGTGAGAGGAGTGGGGAGGGGAAACAGGAGGGTTGAGAGAGAAAGAGAGACAAAGAGGGAGCACAAAAAAATAAAACGGTGAAAACGTCACTGGAACGAAAAATCAAAGATGTTAGCAGCGAAGGTATTTCACATTCGGTTAGTAAATGTATTTAGCAGCCATCCGACTGCTGGTTAGTAAATGTATTTAGCAGCCATCCGACTGCTGGTTAGTAAATGTATTTAGCAGCCATCCGACTGCTGGTTAGTACGTAATGCAGTTAGTGCAGTAACAATCGCTCGGTTAGAGTCGTTATGTTAGTAGAAGTACAACATACAAAATGAGACATTCCATGAGTTGTTAGTTTGTTAAACAAGCAGAGCTTGAGTAAGTCACCCTCGGTTAGTAAAGCATGTAATGTGACAGGATAGCACTCAAGCCGGGTGAACACAGCTTCGCTTGGTTAGTGTTTGCTAAGTCTGCAAAATAAAAAGAGATGTCTCTTGTACTTACCAAAGCTACCTCACTGTGATTACGGGTTAACCTGTTTCCTCAGGCACTAATGCCCTATAATTAATAAAGCAATTAAGCAATCAAATTAATTTTCTAAATACAAAATCTCCCTTTCTTGTTTAAATACCCCACACACTGGATCAAACATCTCAATAAGCGTGGGCTTTGAAAGGCACACTTTGCCTGCAAGTGGTTGTGTGATGAGAGGTCAATTTGGTGTAGGAACTCTGGCCTTTTGAAAGGCGGTACACATGAATTAGTAAACATGACAGATCCATTGCCAATTTGTATGGCACAGCATCCCGATCGGTGTGTTGTCTTTTCCCCTTTCTTCTTCCTTGCTCCGTGATTCTAAATCGAAGACATTTTTTCCTCCTCGGAGGATGCTGCAACAGACCTCGGCACACTCAATGCATCTCTCTCGCACGAACACCAGCGCAAAGAAAGATTGAACGTCTCGGCAAATTTGGGCGTCCACTTTTCTCGCGCACATCTGAAGAGTTCTCTCCCACGGGGATTTACGTTATAAGCTTCTTGATGTAAGATGAAGGCCGCTGATGATGTACACAAAGCTCGGGGCCATTTACCCAATCGGGATCGAGGACCACTACCTCTGAGTGAGTTTTTTAATATAAATTTCGATTTAAAGCTTTCGTGACTGCAGGGATTCATCTTCTTGGTTCTTTCGGTAAAGTCACGTAGAAGGAAAATAATAAAGTAATAAAAAGAAAAATAATAAAATAATATTATAAAATAAAATAATAAATATAATAATTTTATTATGTTTTATTTTCATTATTTTATTATTTTCCTTCTACGCGACTTTACCGAAAGAACCAAGAAGATTATTTTATATATTTGTTTTTAAAGCTGCAAAATCTTGGAAGCAACCGAGACCGTACTGGTGTGTGGCCCAGGCAGCGAGAGGCCGCTAAGTTTGTGCCCGCGAAGGATACAACAACAAAAAACACTCGAGGCGCGCGTGTGAGACGGAGCGAATTCGGTCGGCGAAAGATGCGCGCTGGGGGGAGGGGGGGAGGGGGGAAACGCGCGTTTTGAAATCCTAACCGCTCGGCCGCAAACACCGCCTAGCTCTGGGCGCAGTCGCCCTCTCGACGAAACTCCCCGGTGGGGTTTGCTGCCAGGAAACCGCTACGTTGGATAACAAAAAAAATCAAAGTTTCGTCGGAGAGTAAAATCAACAGTGAATCGCTTTTCAATCTGCGGGAGGGGGGGGGGGGGTGCACACGTTAGACATTCATGCGACAAGTTACAAGGCCATTGCAATTTGGTAACTCGCTCACAGAATCATTTTAACAATCGAATATTGAGAACACAGAGTCACCAATGAGCTGGTTTGTTAAAGTGGTAAATGAAGGGGGAAAGAATCAACAAACTTCGTTTTTTTTTATGCAGCTTTATGAGGCTTCCTAATACACTGAAGGTTCTCAATGTATCAATTATTGAAGAGATTGAGGAACTTTTTCAGACCCCAGTAACTTACGCTCTAGTTCAGTTTACTCAAGCATGAACTTTAAACAAAGTTTTAACGCTCGAGACATTTCTTAACAAACGTAGAAATAACAGAAAACGTTGCTCTATAACTCATGAAGCCACCCTCTGCAAGATATTGACCTAAAGTTATTTCATTAAAACATAAATACGTGGGCATTGCAATGACCCGAGAAAAAAAAGTAACACAAAGTCACCGAGCGTTTTAACTCGAACGCGTGATTTGGAATTTCGTCTTGAATTTTTCGTTCTTTCAGCAAAAGCCACGAGAAAAAAACCCCCCAAAAAACCCCGCCTGTACCCTTATTTTTCCCCCCAATTAAAACAACAGCAAGAACAACATTTGGCGAAGAAACTAAAGCCCGGCGTTGTTGGCACACCCGGCTAACAACGGCAGCCCAGTGTGAACCGTACGAGTCCTCCGCTCAAAATCCTTGATACAGCTGTCGTGCTGTGACGGTTCCACCTGAAGACGGAAGCTTGTGTTGCCTCCGAAACGTCGTGATTTTTATCTTATTTTTTATTTTACTTTTATTAATTTAAATTTTTTACCTACGTGACTTTACCGAAAAAACCTAAGAATATGAATCCTGAGCGGAGACCGCGCGCACGCTCTCTTGCACGAGCGCACCGCTCCACGGCTTCCGTCGTTCCTCTGCCGTTCCTCCGCCGACAGAGCCGACCGCCGCACGCGACGCCGATTTAAGTAACGAGCTTCGCGGGATGCCAGGGGACGTCGTGGCGAGGCTCCGTGTCGCGACGTCGCCTTCCACGCCACGGAGCCGCACAGAGGGGTGGTTAAAATGCTAATACAGCCCGAGTGGATGATCCGCACATTCAGCACTGCGTACAAAATTCCCCAGCCAGGCATATGTCACATGCCGACCCCCTCCCCGTCCTTCCCCGCCCTTCTCCCTCCTGGCTTAGCTCTCTCGTGTTTAATTGGGGTCTTGCAGCAACTTTGTGCACAACGATGTCCGATGTTTCAGCTCCACGTGCCAGGGGAGCACTTCGGGCGGCACGGTAACTCTCGTGACGATGATCCCATGCGAATGACACATTTGAGTCCACGGTTGTGTTACTGTTAAGGACTTGCTGGACACAAACGCAGCCGAATTGATCAAAGGGTGGCCCACGAAACTTTGGAGATGAAACAGCAGTCCTTCAAAGGGAACCGATTTTCATTTTTTGACACATTTTAGTTCCCGACAAAAAGCTACCCCACAGCACGTGGAGCCAAACATGGGACTTCGCGCCGAACCAGAAGCGGCGCAACCCCCAAGAAACACATCGGCAGCACATTCACGACAACCTCCACAACAACAACAGTACTCCATCATCGATGTCCTCCCAACTCACCCCTAACCCCCCCCCCCCGCCGTCGCACCCTGACGCATCTCCCACCCTCCCCCCGCTCCTCCCTGAATCACGACTCCTCTCCACAGCGGCCCCCATCGCCCCCGTACCTGGCGGAGGTTCCGCGTGACGCGAACGTCGTGCCAGCTGTTGTCGTTGAACTTGCCGTTGACCGGCTCCACGAGCGCCTCGAAGGCACCCGAGCCCAGGTTGATGACCAGGGCCACGGCGCCGTCGCGCAGAGACAGGTTCACGTAGTCGGCTGACTTGCCCGTGTGCAGGATGAGGCCGTTGCGCTGCAGCGTGCAGAAGGAGAGCGTGATCTCGTCGCTGCTGCTCTGGATGGGGCTCTCGGAGAGGTCGTAGCAGAAGTACTCGCTGCCCCGGAAGGTGGCCACGCTCTCCTCCTTGGCTGTCGAGCGAGATGGGAGAGGTGCATGTGTGCGCGTGAGCCTTGGTTAGTTTGCGCACTCATTTCAGAGCTGCTTGTGTTTTGTTCGTTGTCCTTCGCCCCGCGTCTCCAATTAGCACGGTTAGGTACGTACGGAACGAAATAAGTTCAACGTACGTACATACAGCTCGTTTGCTCGCAGTGACGAGGCGAGGGCGTTCGGGTGGTGGCAGTGGTCGTGGCGATGATGCTGTTGGTGGTGGTAGTGATGGTGGTGATGGTGAAGCAAGTTGACGTGACAAGAATTGCACTCTTCGATTCGAATCCTTTTGTTTAAAAGGCCAGATAAAAGCCCACGGGGATCAGACGCCACTTTTGCAATGAAGGCATGGGCACAAAAAAACATACTTCATAACCGCAAAAGTTCTAGTGCAACACAGAAGCAGAATTAAACATTATAAATAGCACATATCGTTAGGACTGTCCATACTTCACGCAATAATTCATGGTATTTGCTCACATCAATGAATAGAGTAGTTTTATTGGTCGAAATTGAACCTTCGCCTTCAACTCCACTCAATATTTGGATGGTCCTCTGCTCGTCTTGATTATTATTGGAGCCGCCAATCACATCCCGTCCAAAGTAGCTCACACACACACACGCTGTGATACTTTCCACCCCCTCAGACTACAACACGACTTTGCGATCTGACCGCGCGCAGTGGGATAAGAAGAGCAACACCTGGACTGGTAAAGCATTTCAACGGAAGACACGCTCATCACACAGAGTGCCGCACAACACGACGACGAATTTGGGGGTGGAATTAAATGTAAGGGAACATTCTCAGGGCGGGGGGGGGGGGGTTACAAAGTGCGGGGGGGGGGTAGGACACCCCTCTTTATTTTTTGTTCACGTACGAGGGCCAGCATGCCCCCAGCGCCCCCTCAACATTCTTACCGCTGCTAATTTCATTCCGTCCGCTCACCCTCGCGGACGGAACTATGTAAGTCAGTGGACCTGCTGTGCAGAGGCGGTTGCATTTTCTACCCATTAGCCGTAACAGCACGTGTTGGAAATGAGCTGAAGGTTAATGAGCTTGGTTTAACGGAGATTTTTTTTGGGGGGGGCACGCGGTGGGGGGGGGGGGGGGGTATGTGAAACGACGGTACCTATTTTAAGATTTCCAGCTCGCCACTTGTAAAAACAACGGCAGGCCCCTCTCTATTACAGCTAAGGGTAAAAACAATCAGGCAATGGAGCATGAAATAAGTTGAAATGAAAGTAATATTAAATTAGAGTACTGGAGTTTATCATGTTTAGCCAAGCTGCACGTACCTCACAACTGGCTCATACTTGTGTAGATCATTTGTACGGTGTGTGTCTCTGTGTGTGCACACAGGTGTGTGCGCGTACTTACTTGTTGATGCAGCATTTACAAATATTAAGCTAATGAGGGAATGGAATACATTGGAAGACAGGGAATCTGTTGCAGATTTACATTCGCTTCATATTTGTACCCTGAACGCAATGTTGACTGCATATACGTTTGCATTTCGCGCAAATCAAATACACCGCGATGTGCACATCGGCAAAAAGTTAAGCGGTAAATATAAAAAAAATGCCTCCCCGATGCAAAATGAAGCAACAAGTTCTGATTAAGATTAGAAAAATTGTTATCAGAGGAGTTAAAAAATGTTGGTAAAAGCACTGGACTTAAATTAAGCGAAAGTGTAATCACAATGTAATGTTGCTTCAGGTCTCGTGTGGTCTAATAAAGTGCACTACCCTAATCCACCAAACAGCTTTTAAAATTTGAGTACGCTCTTGCAGACTTAACTGTGTTAAAAAAAAGTAAATTGGAATCAAAATGATGGTCAGGTTTGCTAATGGGGAGTCTGCTCACATTTAGCATAATATGCATAATAAACAAGGCCAAATGAAGGTTACCTGCAGCCTCTGGGCCAAAGCCGGTGAACACTGCGGGGACCAAGGGATTAGAAGGATCGCACCTCTTCCATGCAAAGAGCCCACCATTTTTTACATGTTTTTTTTATTGTCACATCCATGTAATATCTTCCACGGATGACACGAATGATTGGCTTGCCGTAGAAATTAAACTGTAAACGATTTAATTCACCAGGTTAAGCCCATTGAGCTATTAGCTCTTTTTTCAGAAGAAACCTGGTCACAAATGAGAGAAAAACTGGAGTACCCGTAGAAAAATCCACGCGACCAAGGGGGTGAACATGCAAGCCGGCAAATATACAGGCGTCAGGGTCGGCATTGAACCCACGACCTCTTGCATACCAGGCGAGGGAGATAACATCTCGCCACTGCGGTGCCCCAAATTTCCCACGTGGCTCCCCACATGGCCCCGAACCCAGAACCTTTCTGAGGCCTGTTGTCGTCCACTGAGGCCACGATGGTGCTGTTGCGATGCCTGTCGTGTCGTGGCTACCAGGTGATGCAAGGGTGGCGGGGATGGATGGGCGATTGAGCTGGGACTGCGTGAGGAATGGGAGTTAGGATGGGGTGATGGGAGGAAAGAGGGGTGCTGATGAAAATGCTGGGGTGGGCAGGTGGGAGGCGGGGAACGTCACCCAATTATAAATTGTTTTCCCACTTCAGACAGATTGCATTAGTTACAGCACTTGCTCCAAGGCAATAGCGGGCCCGCCCCGCGTTCTCGGTGGTTGTGAGAGCAAGCCGGCGGTTGCTTATTGCCAGCAAAGGGAATCCATTACCCGTGTGCGTCTATGTGCAAATGTGCAACGCACAGATTTCTACCACGGTGCCATTTCTCAGGCTCGCCGACTGCACATAGACGTGTGCTCAGTTTCTGGATATTTTCGCAAACCTGGATCAGGAGGAGTGTTTTGTTAACTGGGACGTGTTTCACAACATTGCACAACTGAGCAATAGCCAGGGCCGCTCACTAACGCACACCTTGCACAGTAATACAGGTGATCGATTTAGCGTTTTGTGTGTGTGTTCCACCCCCTCCCTCCTGCCATCCCCTGCCTGTCTGTGCAAGGCTGGATATCGATACTTTTTCAAAACAATGTCATCAGGGTATACAGAACTTCTGTGTACACGCCACACATTTAATGTAGGTTGTGAAAATGTTACTTTCCCACTATGTTAGATGGTGGAATTGGGCAATCCTATTCCGAGATTACTATAACTATAACAAAATACGTGAATATAATAATAACAAAAACAAATACGTTCCTCTTGCTTTAAGTATAATTCTACTCTCCAGATGGATTCCTCCAAGATCCATCAACGTATGGATTTTAAACTGTCTGGGTTTAGTTGATGCGGTGCAAGGGTGAAATATCCCGTGAAATAAGTCGGAAGCAATTTACTTTAAAACACACACGCAGATGCGATTAGTTAACACACGGGAGCACAAAGGCCCGATATGTGTCGAAATGTCACGTGAAGGTTGACTTCACGTGACAACATTTCTGTTGTTCAATGCTCAGTGTAAAGGTCAGGAAACATGTCAATAGAACTGCAATCACTTGCACCAACTTCTTTTGTATTAACTACAGCATTTACTTGGACATCGGGAAAACTAAAGTAAGGGTACTGCCCTTAAACCATTTGGCTCGAAGCCACTGCTGATGGGAGGGCCTTTGCTTGAGCCACAGTGAGGGAGCATAGCTGGTGGAGCATCTGCCAGTCATCTCAGTCAGTCATCCCATGGCACCTGGGTCTGCGTCCGTGAAATCCTGCCAGGGGGCCTTCGACACTTCACGGGGCCTCAAAGCGCACCTAGCATGGCACAAGCGCCCCGGTGACGTCACCGCCGCTTAGTGCTGAACGACGGTGGTTGTGTTCTGATACTAGAGGAAGCTACAGAGAGCTTCTCTGGAGGTGTTTTGGGCTACTCTTCCACGCTCGCCAGACGTGTTGGTAGAGGTGTAAGTGCCAACCCATCACACACAACCTGCCGGTCGACAAACCGTGGTGAATCCATTGATGTTGCTGGGTGGACAGAGATGGTTTGGGGTGAGGGGGGGGGGTTACAAAAACTCGTTCAGTATTTTTACTTTTCACGGCCAGGAGATCAAACCGGCGGCCTCTGGATCGCAATTCGAGTGCGCATTTTCCAATACACGGTGAGAGTATCCGAAGGAGAAATTTGAATAAGTTAATTGACACGCGCCCGTCGCTTGCGTGGCGGAAACACAACGTCGCGCCCGGTAAAACGTACCCCCGTAAATAAAGACACGACAGACAGACAAGCAAACAAACTGATCGATTGAATGAAAAAAAAAGCGCTTACGCGCTCATCGCCGTTTTATATTTGGCGCTGGCTCGCAAACGTCAAAAAACGCGGCGCCCCTTTTTAAACGCCACGGGTGCGCCCGGCGATGATTGGTGCGGCGGCATGAACCGTGTTAATATCGACACGTTCGCTGGCAGAGCGGGAGTAGGCTCGCCAGTAAATACAAGTGGGGGACATAAATTGACGCGAAGACAGAACAGTAATGAGGGGTCCCGTACCTGCACACCCGAGGGCAGCCGAGTTGTCCAATTACATGACATTGACGTTTACTTCTTCAGATATATTTTTCAAGACCCCCTCCCACCACCCCCATGCGCCACTAAACCTCTATTTCTCCAAGTCCATTATGGTCTTCTTGGAGGCGACGCTTGATCACTCCGAAGTCATTATTTTAATGCTTTCTGAAAGGCGTGGATGTAAGAAAAAAAGAAAGGATTGTGTGCCTCTCTCGGATCAAAAATAAAGAGTGCTCAGGCAATTGTGCTGTTGAAAGGGATTCCTAGCACTGCAGTGCAGAGAGGTAATATCGCCAGCTTTTTGTTCGTGGCCAAGATGCATTGTGCCTAATGTGATCCCTTTGAAATGACTCTTTGTTTCATATCCAGCTTGATGTGCTGCAGATTGAGAAGCAACTCAAGATTTTCTGATGCTCCCATTGGCCTCGACAAATTGCAAACAAAGAGCGCAACAGTCTGGTGTTCGTAACAACAACAAATAACCCCAAACTTGCTTCATTTACTTCTTGGATTAATCCCACGTTCTCTTTTTTTTTTTTATTCCCCGAGTCTTTTCTTCCACCGTCCATGCGTGCCAATCACTGCCTGTCCCACATGCGGAATATTTTCCCATTTCATTTATTCTTCCCTTTCCTCCCACGCCTTTCTTGCCTGACAGCCTCATTTGTGTCCGGCTTGTAATGTTGTTGGCGTGCGTCAGCTTGAAGGCACCGGCTGCAACTTTCCGTCCGACTTCACATCAGCCTCATTTCCATCAACTAAACCGAACGCATTTCCTTCATTTCCATATCGCTGTGACTGCGCCTTTTATATTTTTGTGTGGGGGGGGGGGGGTGGTAGGGTGACAGGGAGGGGGGGGGGGGCCGATCTCATTCTCCAGCAGTTGGTGGAACACATCTGCAGCATTTACATGCCCGCTGCCATCTGATTCCGACAGGAAACCAGGGAGATTTATGTGACGGTACTTGATATCTACTGCGTGGCGGACATGACCGGAATGGCGCGCGAGAGAGCACAGCTGGAGTTTCGGGCCAGATTGAAGGGGAACTCGGTTCAAGGTCATTGATCCCTGGCCGCTCAATAGAGCTGGGCGTTTACACAGCAAAAAGAGTTTGTCTGCAGACCGCCGTGCGCGAGAGAGCCTCGCTCAATATACTTGCGGTGGTGACGTGACCTTCGACTGGTCAGCCAGATGGCACCAGGCCCACATACCCCCTAAAGTGTGCCGAGTCAAAATTCGAAAACTTCAACTTCCCACACTTTCTGCATTTCTCATGGTTAATCTTCGAATCATTATCGCCTGCCAGGATGCACCTTTTAAAGTGTCAATTTCCATGGCGGACGATGCCTTTTAGTGTGCAATCGTAGTTATGTAATTGCGTAAGCTTCAAAAAAAGTGGCCGATTTGTCTCTTTGGCTGATTGTATTTTAATTTTAATGCCACAAAACTCACTTTTTTTTTTGTAAATTTAATTAAGTTGACTTTGATCCATTCCTCCACCAATAACGCTTGTCGTAATTATTAATAATAACAAAAAATCCCTTTGTCAATCCACATGCGAAAGAAAACCTCCCCATGCCATGCCAGACTGCCAGACAAGGAAGGGCTTTTGTGTGACCATATTTGACGATGTTTGTCAGTGTGGCTTTGTGAAGAGGGAGCCCGAGACGAATTCAAATATGAACCGTCATTGATGTTAGCCATAGTCGATAATCAAACTCAGGTTGCCAGGTCCATAACGCAGTGCGCATGTATCGACGCCACTGCTCCCGGCATTAATTTCCACTCGCAACTTATTATTACGTAAGGAATCATTATTATTACCTCATGTAACTCGTCTCGAATTCGATTTTAAGTGTGCCGAACACACGTTTAATCAAATAGCAACGTAATTGCGGAGTGGCGTTGAGAGATGATTCACGCGATGCTAATATAAACCGAGATCAATTCCCGCTCATCGCCAACTTGAGTGGCAAGTGATACCTGAAGCAGAATCAGAATTTGTATTTAGACTGGAGGAATCCGATGAGCTATTAAGCTCTTTCACACACACCAATTAGGGGCGGATCAGAAGCGATGCTGAGCCCCCTCCAATTGATCTACCCACACGTATATCTGCAAGATGATGCTTATTGGGAGCACTTTAACAACTCTGGCACCCCGCCCCCCCTCTCAGCCAGTCTACATAACAAAGGCTCAGTCCTTTGTTATGTAGACTAGCCGTAGTCTCAAGCCGCACCTTACCATAGTAGTAACAAGTATAACACGTAAAAACAAAGTTTTTCATTCTAAATCCTTTATATGCGTGGCGGCTAGAGTCCTCTCGTCCTCTGGCTTGAGATGGCTGCCACCTATGGGTCAGATGATTGTCTGCCAGTATTAAGCAATTGGTAATTAAATATTTAATTTGTTTTCCCTAAACAGTGTAAAATTTTGGAGAAAAAAATTTCACGAACATAAATTGTCTCGCACAACGAGTCTGTGTGCAAAATGTCAGCTCGATTGGATCACGGGAAGTGGGTTAAAAAACGACCGAAAGATTTGCACCCTATAGTGATTCACTCTGTTTATATAATGGTTGGAGAGGGGGGGGGAAGCGGCAAGTACAGCACACTTTTTATTCATATGGTAAGGTGAGGTTTAAGAAGGTGAGCCTTTGTTTTTATTTTACTTTTATTAATTTTTATTTTTTACCTACGTGACTTTACCGAAAAAACCTAAGAATATTGGGAGCGTGTTTGAGGACGAAAATAACGACACGTCAATAAGTCTGAATGTCCCCCATGTTCAAACAAGCATCGGGTGGTCCTGAGCCACTGAATGTCATAACGCCACTCCCTTGGCTGGCACCATTCTCTCTCCGTGGTGATTTCTTACTCAGAGCATTGAGGTGGTGCTTATCCGTGCGTATGCATATTGAACTTCTTTTGCACCGTACGCAGCCAACCGTGCTCCAGTTGGCTGGAATTCCACATTCATGTGCCATTGGTGAGTCTTTTTATCGGAATACCGCCGTTGGATTTCCCTTCAAAGTGGTAGATATTTACTGACCCAGGAGGAATGATGGGCTGAGCGGCAACCCACTCCTCACTGGCGTTTGAACTCACAACCTTCGGTTTGCGAGCGGCTTTGCTCGACCACTGAGCCACCTCGCCCATCACAACGACTGTGACATGTAATAACCAGGTATGTAATTACTCACCCTATAGTGATTCAACGAATTGTTCGAATTTTATTACACAATCGTATCTTGTTTTTTTGACTCACTTCTTACTTTTCTCGTTTGTATTGTTCCTAATGTGTTTTTGTTGATCCTGGATGTACCGTTTCGTTTGCCCCTATTAGCCTAAATGCATCATTAGCATAGCATTAGCGAGTGATTTGCATAAATCATTATCAAATAAATCCTTGTGGGCAAGGTTCGATGCGTACATTCGGAGCGCATGAATCAATTCCAGTCAATGAGCTGACGCACCGCTCGACGCCCGGTGAGTAAACGCCACTCAAGAGCGGGCACGTGAATGCCAATAGCAATAAAAACCGTACTCTTTGGATCTTTCGCTAAAGTCACGTGGTTAGCTAATAAAAACCCGTCACCACACACAGCCCACACCTGCCACATACGAGGGAATGCAAAGCTAACGGCTGAAACGCAGTGAATCCATCTCTCTATCGCCCTCGCAGCTTTCTCCCTCGGCACGCTTTGATTTCCCCGCCTCCTCCACGCGCCTGCTCCCTGGCGGGCTCCCAGTCGCCTTCACCTGCGCGGAGGTGCGACTCCTCGCGAAGCGGCGCCGAGACTCGTGAGCGGCGTGGCGCAGCAGGGGGAGGAGGAGGGGAGGGAGGAGGGGGGGAGGGGAGGGGGTAGGGGGAGGAGGGGAGGGGGTAGGGGGAGGAGGAGGGGGAGGATGAGGGGGGAGGGGGGGTGAGGGGGGAGGGGGGGGATGAGGGGGGAGGGGGGGGATGAGGGGGAGGGGGGGGATGAGGGGGGAGGGGGGATGAGGGGGGAGGGGGGGATGAGGGGGGATGAGGGGGGAGGGGGGGATGAGGGGGGGGATGAGGGATGAGGGGGGGATGAGGGATGAGGGGGGGGTGAGGGGGGAGGGGGGTGAGGGGGGAGGGGGGGAATGGAAATGAGGGGGAGGGAAAGGAGGGGGGGGGGTGCGGGAGGAGGGGGTAGAGGAGGGGGCGGGGGGGAGCCGCTAAGACGCCGCTGAGACGCTGCTGTTCCCGAGAAATTCCGCCCGCGCCGTCTCCCGTCAGCTCAACGTCCCTCGCTCCCATACAGCAACCGCCGAGGCACAAGAGAGGCGCAGTCGGAATGCTCCGTACACTTTGTAATGTGCTTTTGCTTATGCGCCGTTTTCTTCGTGGTTATTGTTTTTTTTAAATCAAAGTCGTGGGTGGAGGGGGTCGTGGTGGGGGGAGGGTGGTGCCTAATAGCGCACGAAAGTTGCGCAAAATGTGTTGTGCAAAAAAACACATCTCAAAAGGGAAAAAGTCGGTCGACCTTGTGTGACCAGAATGGATTAAAACGCCCTATCCTCCATTTGACCAAATGTTTGGTCCTTGTTTGCCAAGCACACCCAACGTCTAACTGTTCAAGAGGCCGTTGTGAAATAAATTACAATTCGCGTGACATATTGCAGCCTCCTTTTTAGCTACAAATATATTTTTTTTCGCCCACACACTATTTCCACTTCTGCTCTGGATTGTTGGGGTTGTTGGGCTTAAGGAAGGCTCGTTGAAAAAAAAAAACCTATTACAAAATGTTATAAGGAGCTGAAAACTTGTTAGTCCGGGCAGTCAATGCAATTATTTTTTTTATAAATCTAATTTTGAGCGTGTTTGATAGGGAGGGGGGGGGGCTGTGGAGTGGAGTCCGTAGCGGTTACTGGGAGGTTGGGGGGTGGGGAGAGAGAGAGGCCCTGGCTCAAAGTCAGGCCTAAGCTCTCTGACGCAAACAGCAGCTCTTTAAATGAAATAGCTCCTGGGCTTTTGAAGTAGAGAGAGAGAAAAAAAATCACAGCGAAGAATGAACGCCGATGCCATATCATTTTTTTTCTATGCTGAATATTAATCAGGTGTGAAACTAACAGACCTTCTGCCGGGTTGCAGCTGCGCTTGGCGCGAGAAATTCCAGAGGGCTGTGAATGTTTATAGGTGGTTCAGTGGGGTTTGGGGGGAGAGAGAGAGAGAGGTTGATTGGAAACGAGTCTCTATTTTTCCCGCTCTCAGTATAATTAACATCAGTCGATGCCTGCTGGCTCCACGGGAACTGTAAGGGGTACAGTCTGCTGCCATGCGTGAGACACCTTGTAAGGGCTCAGCCATGAGCTCTTATATATGTCCCAGGACATATATTATGGGACGATCCTAAACACGGATCTTTAGTTTTAATACGTTGCGTTTCTCTTATTTTGGATGCGAGCCCAGATTTTGTGTGTTCTACCCATAACAGGTGGCCGTGTCCTCTGGAGATCCAACCACGTGGATTCGAAATAGAGTTTGATGACTTGTGATTTTTTTCTGTGATTACTGTTATTATTGTGTTGATAGTATTTTAAGGGGAAGAGGGGTACGGCATTGGAAGAGAAAATGGATAAACGGGCTCGAGACTTGACCCCATGGGAACATATAAAAACAGTGCCCATCATTTCAGCAGCCGGTTGGTCTCTCGGCGATTATGACTGTTAATCTCAATAATGTGTGCCATTGATTTATATTGATGATGACATTGGGTCAGCGGTGCTTGACAGTGCATGCCTCTAATCCAGCCGCTTGGAGGGTATGACGGTCGGAAGATCATTGCGGCTGTGAGACAGCCCACAAGCAGAGCAGCGTGAAGCAGTACAGCAAGTAGGCTTCAGCCTGTGTGTTATTTCTCTCGTGCGTGTGCGGTTTTCTCTGGATTTCAGTTTAGTATTCTCCCAAATATTCTACGATATCTCTAAAACATATTTTACAGCTCTTTATCAATCCACTGCTGGATGAAGGCCTCTCCCACACCTTGTCAGTGAAGTGGTCATTTTTGGCACGCTTCACAAGGCCGGTCAGTGAGGGATGGTGAAGTGGGGTGGGGGGGGGTGCTCAGGCCTGGTTCAGATGTCACTCACCACTGATCCAAGCCGTGGCCGGAACTCAAACTCGCGTTGTCAGGTGTATAGTGCAGCGTGCACACCAATGCGTCACCACTCCCCCTCACAAAGCATTGTGTATATTCTAGATTTGAAGCTTTCGTGACTGCAAGGATTCATATTCTTAGGTTTTTTCGGTAAAGTCACGTAGGTACATTTTTTGTTTAAATTAATTATTTTTTGTATTTTACTTTTATTAATTTTAATTTTTTACCTACGTGACTTTACCGAAAAAAATCTATGAACATTGTGTATATATCTAGGTGGGAATTGTCTAAAAATGTCCACGCTGTATGCTCTGGAAAATAATCAGAATGAGTGAGACATTTCTCAGGTAAATAAATAAATGTGCTTACTCTATCCGTCTCGTCGTGGCCCTTTCTGCGAGCAAAGAAATTGCAAACAGGAGTTACACTTCCAGCATTGCCTTTACCTTGTACCGTGAATACTCTTAATTGTAGGGTGTAGGATACAAGGCAGAGCAGCTAAATATCTCTAAGAGCAGTTCTTCGACAGACAGGCCAATGTCAGACACAATGGGACGCTGGCTTTGTCATGAGGACGGTGGCAGATTGCACCTGAGTTTGGCATAACTCCAATGACATCATATTTATTGCAAAGTACACACAGATTTGGATTTGAGTATGTCACTTGTTTCCATTCAAATTCCCAATTTGCTGGTGGATTTTGTTTTACATTTAGAGCGCGATGACTTGTAGTGCTGATTATTGTTACTGAAAACACACGATGCGATTTTGGGTTTACAGAGCATACAAATGCAGCTGCATGCCAACATTTAGATGTATTATGCATAGACTGCTTACATGGAACTGCCATCCTATGTTTCCTTCAACAAGTATACCGCTCGGCAATGCTGCGTGAACGTTGTTTATGTACGCACAGTGCCTCTTCCCTTTCATTGATGGGTGGATTCTTATTGGGTAATAAGTTAATACACTCCATGTCAGGCTAAGATTGTATCGAGAGCAAGGGGTGCAGCGATGCATCGATTCATGAATTAAAATTGATTCTCACGCTCACGATACGGGCACGACAATTGCATGCGTGGGAAATTATTACATTCGATTCACATGCACCACATTCAATTACATCACCTAATTCCTGCAGCCATTGGAGGCACTTAAGTGCATACCATAATGTAGAAAAAATATATAGTAATGGAATCAAATCGTGAGCCTAAATCCTGATAATTCTCAATATTCTCGTGGGGGAAGGATTGTTGCAGACATAGGAGAGTGTCTTTCGGATCTCATTGATACCATGATGAGCCTAATTCATCAGGGATTTTGGTAAAGGATGAATGCAAACAAATCGTATCCATTCTACAGGAGGCGACGCTCGCCCACTCGTATACACATCGTAGATTCTATTATTTGCAATATTTTTACCGATTTATTGCACGGATCCATAAAAAAACTAATGCAGATAGCCACGGATAACAGGATGAATTAGCTGATGAAATCTGTTTATATGTGATATTTTAGCCGGTCTAGTCAGATGTGCATTGGCCAAAACATAATAGCACAATTTCTACTATGTCACACCGTTATTCGCCATGGCCAGGAATCAAATTCATGTTGCTGAGTTCACGGCGTGGTGTACGAAACCATTGTGCCACCAGTCCAGCCAACTATGTTGGCAATAATAGGAGTACTGACATTTGCGGGTGCAAAACCAATTTTCGTTCAACTCAGCGGAGGATTACACTGTGAGACGGAGCTAAGGTGCTCCAAGTATTGTAATAAGTTTACAAATTCTTATGAAGTATTTATGTGCCACTATCTATGGTAAGAGTCGTGGTAAAGTGTGAACTAAATTATACATGGGGATAGCACTGGCTGTGTGTATGTAATGGAGTGGACAATATGTAAGAGAGAAAAAAAATCGTTGGAGACGTAGCTGAGAACATTTAATTTGTTACTTGTGTCAATAGTTGGATGGAGGACAGAGCTGGACAATTTGCAGTGGGTAATGACGACAGAAGGTATCTTTCCTCGATAGCTCTCTGTTTGTGGGGTACTTAGGGTAGAAGGACTGGGACGCACGTGGCATGTTCGGCTCAATAAATAATTCCTCACTGTGCACGTTTTAAGAAAATGTCATTTTCCGCTTTCATTTCAAGAGTGCAGAGGAAAATAAGTCATTTTGGCTCAACTAAACGTTTTAACTTTTTTTTTTAATCTGCGGTTTGCAGATTTGAACCCAGAATCTCAGTGGTGTCGTCGGGTCAGCGCTCTGACCAACTCTTGTGCTCATGAAGTAAAAATATCCCCAACAAATAAAATTTCGTTTGTATGAATGCCAACAATAAAACATTAAAAAACGGTGTACAAACCCACCGTAAAATATGGTCAGTGTTCAATGATATTGATGTAAATTTCGATTTAAAGCTTTCGTGATTGCATGGATTCATATTCTTGGTTCTATCGGTAAAGTCACGTAGATATTGATGTAACCCTTAATTTTTAAGCAATAGCGACACTTATAATTAACAGTGCACTTACTCAGTAAAATGATAGAACGCCAAAATTACCCTGTCACATATCCTTTTTGTGCCTCTTTCTAATTTTTGTGTATTGATGATGATGATAATTACAGTCACCCTGCCGCTCATAATCAGCTTAAAGTTGATTATTATTAATAATAATAAAAATGCATAGTTATTCATCCCTCATGTCTTCAGTTAACTGCTGTGCAAGATTTGTAACCCCGATAAAAAGAGGCAAGTAGTTCGCTCTTGCCAAGCTGTTTTATTGGCTAATATTCAGCACATTCCGTAAGATGCATGTTGATACTGGCACTTCATAATTTTTCCCCAATACAGTTTTTAGGTCATCCATATAAAAGAGAATGTTGATGATCTTTTGGCTCTTTGGATGTTCCAGTGTTGTAGCTCAAATGGGGATTTTTTTTGCTGTATCTGGAATGAGATGGACCAATGAAGGAGGATATATATATGAAAGGGCACTTACATGATTTCTCTGCAGGAGCCTGCAGATATTTTGTCATTTCTACGTACCCTTCTGTGCAATCAATTTCATGGTAAAAGCTCGCTCTTCGTCGATGTTTCTCGAAATATGAATGTGTGTGCGGCTCAATTTGCTGAATGTTGAATGTTCTCTTGTTCCATCATAGCTGTAAAATGTATAGATAAAGTGACGGTAAAGGTGCAGCCCTGTAAATTGCTTGTTAACCACCGCTGCTGGTGGAAGGGCAACTAAAATAAGTTATATTCTTAGGTTTTTTCGGTAAAGTCACGTAGGTAAAACATTAAAATTAACAAAAGTAAAATAAAATAAAAATCACGACGTTTCGGAGGCAACACAAGCTCCCGTCTTCAGGTGGAACCGTCACAGCCACGACAGCTGTTTCAAGTAAATGAGAGATTGCAGGAGCTACCACTCCGTTTATATAATGGTTGGAGAGGGGTGGGGGGGAAGCGGCAAGTACAGCACACTTTTTATTCATATGGTAAGTGAGGTTTAAGAGGGTACGCCTTTGTTTTTATTTTACTTTTATTAATTTTTATGTTTTACCTACGTGACTTTACCGAAAAAACCTAAGAATATGAATCCTTGCAGTCACGAAAGTTTCAAATTTAGAATTAAAATAAGTTAGCTCTGCAGAAGCTCTCTATAAGGTAGCTTGCCCTGCTCTTACACACTGGCCATGCATCTCGGAAAAGGTGGGGGTGTACCCATACTTGACCCCCGCCACATGCAACCTGCCAGACGGCCAACCCTGGTGTACTCTCTGGTTCTTTCGGTAAAGTCACGTAGAAAGAAAATCAACTAAGGCCTCGACACAGAGGCATTGGGTCTCTGTGTGTCTATGTTGTGTGTCTCTCTCTCTGTGTGTCTGTGTTGTATCTCTCTCTTTGCTTGTGTGTCTGTCTGTGCGTCTCCGTGTCTGTGGTTCGTTTCTCTCTCAATTTTAGTTCTACCTGATGACGGTTGCTTGTGTTGCAATCGAAACGTCGTACTCTATTATTTAATTTATTTTCGTTTTACGTGACTTCACCGAACGAACCAAAGAGTTATTCCTGCAGTCACGAAAGCTTCAAATCAAGTTTGAACCCTGGTGTATCCAATAATACTGCTGGGGTGGGCAGAGGTGGTGGGATCTAAGAAACGTGCTGCGTTGTTCGACTGCCACGCTGGAAGAATGAATAAAAGAAGCGATGTCTGGATTGCATGCCGAGTATGCTCGCCATTACATCACCGCAGACATCCCTGCTGTGTACAAACAATGCGTTAATAGTCCCAAGTGGTGGTATTGTATTCCGGGAATACAATCACGTTCATGTCCGGCCAACGCGAATTGTCAAACCTTTTTAAAAGCCCCTTTTCGTCCAGAGGAGATTTGTTAATGTGAGAGTGTTGATTTATTTATTCTCAGATAGGTAAAAGCCCAGTAGGAAAACGGGTGATGGCAAGTAGCCTGGTGCAGTGGGGTTGGCTCTAAGCGTGCGTGTTACTCATTCATTTGTGTGCAACTTCGTTTAGTTCCGGTGTGGCAACGAAATGGGCAAACGTCCGATTTGCTTCCCTCAAATTTGCTCTCAGTCGAAACTCTACGTGGCAGTAACACCAATTTTCCTGCAATTTTCTCTCGAAGTTGGAGAGCTACATCTTGCCCTGTCTGCAGAACACATATTTCGCTCCCACTGCAAACGTGTCCTGTCCATGAAGCTTTCACGCCGGCGCATGTTCTGTGTTTTTTTATTATTCAAATCGCGACTGTGGCATTTGTGATTTAGAGAATCGGTTTTCCCCTTTTTTCTGGCAATAAAACAAGTGTTACGATGTTAAAACACCAAACTGAAACTTTTTACAAGGAATCATGTCTGCATTAACCACAATACTTGTGGTCAGAATGCAAACAAAAAACGTACTCTGATAATATATGCACTGTCTTTGAAACTGATTGGTCCACACCAGAGACAGCTTTCTTTGGAGCCTCGTCTCAAAACGGTGTTAGACCAGATGACGCCAAAAGGCAATGCCTCAGATTTGAATACCATTTGTGCTGCACATAATTTAACAGCTGCGATCGACAACACGATGTGCCTGACCTACGTTCTGCACAACATCTTGAGCTGCAAAGCTGCAAATGTATTTAATAATAATAACAATGGTGAGAGAAAAAAAGTCAGCTTTTTGTTAAATAAACTGCTGGATGAAGGATTCCAATGCCATTGTCAGTCATGAGGAATGGTTTACTGGTAGGAACCACCTGGTTCCACTAGCCCACAGGGGATTATTGTGTCCGTCCATTCGTCGTGCATCCAAAAATGGGAGGGGTGAGGCTGGCTGGAGAGGGGAGGGTGGGGAGGGTGGGGCTGGGTGGGGAGGGGAAGGTGGGGAGGGGCTGGGTGGGGAGGGTGGGGAGAGGCTGGGTGGGGAGGGAGGGGCTGGGTGGGGTGGGAGGGGTGGGGCTGGGTGGGGAGGGGCTGGTCACCCCGTGGTGCCCTTATAAAACTCAACGTTTATCATACTCACGCCGGCTTGTGCTCGCCCTGACAGTTGGCCATATTTGCGGAATACACCACGCCGCCGTTGACCCTGCAGGCCATTGACCGAGCAACCCGACGTTCCTACCAGCTCCCTCCGCAGGAATGTGTACCAGTACAACTTGTGTTGTGCGCAGGACAATGTGGCTTTACTTCTATATACACCAACCTTGCTTTATTAGTTCACATCACAAACACCTCCTGCTTTACTTACGATTGTTCAGCAGCCACGAATGGTGGCACACAGACACACACACACACACCTATGGTCAATTGCTTCGGAGGTAATGGTTGGTGGCTAATGCATAGATTTGTAAAACCGAACCAACGAGCGCTGTTGGATGACCAGGACAACACAGTACGGCAGTTGCGTTCGTGAAGCCATCCGCGTGTTTTTCTCCAGGTACCCTGGTTTCGAACCGGTGACGAGTTTATCGATTTACATTGTCCCTGGTCACCCAGAAATATAATTACTGGATAGACGTCATACTGTTGTCTGTAATGTAAGCTAGAAAGGTCAGGGTTGCACATTAACCGTCAGCTTTTTTTTACCCTGGTTATGAAAGTTAACCGACCAAACATCTCAATGAAGGAACCTCTTGAGAAGAAGTGAAGAAACTCGGCATCAAGGGTTTGATTTTGCCAGTTTTGTACTCTCCCACGTCTGTTGCAGGCCCACTCGTAGGCTGTCGGCTCCACAGCCAATGAGTCTATAGTTTTTTTGCAGGCACACATAATTTTGTTTTAAACCTAAGCAAAAAATGAATGACCACCTCAAGCTGTTCTTCTAATAAATAAACACCCTTTTATGCTACACGGGAATGGTTGTGAGAAGGGAAGTTTAGGGAGGGAATCAGGCTATGAATCTACGAATACAGATAATTCTAACATCAACACTGCCACTTATACACCAAATTACTGCAGGAATATTGTAAATATATAGAGAGACCCAAGGGAGGGTGGTATCTATCACATGCAAAATTACTATTTTAAAATGTGTGTGTGTTTCCTTTAGTTAAAAGTAGTCTAAAGATGTAATTTAAACTCGAGTCTCGCTTTCTATTTCCCGACCAACTAAAATTATTCACCACGGCGAAGAGAGAATGCCTCGGAGTAATTTCTCTAGCGGGCGGGAAAATGTCGACCGAAACATCAATTAACATTTTAATTTTTTTTCTCCACACCCAGTAACTTTGTACTTCCCCAACTGCTTGTCACCTGTCACGTTCACTTCTAAAGCTGCTACGTCTTGTCCCCCCCGCCCCCCTCTGATGCGTGAGACGCAGCAAGCGCTCTCGAATCGCCCGTATATCAAAGCCTTTCAAATACGGGCTATTTAAACGTTAATCGTGGAAAGTAACATTGCAAAAAATAAACTAAGCAAGTCACAAGTGAGCTTAATTTAGGGGCGACTCCGTCCCTTTACGAACACCCAAATTGGGCGCAGGCTACAGTTGTTGGCTACATTGATGTACGAAAAACCCGGGACGTAGCATGGGGATAATTCATAGCTCACAACGCCAAAAGAGAGTAGAACTACATTATGAATGCATTGTCTCGAACGCTGCATTGTTATGCAACCGACGAAAGGCAGGATTTTAATGTCCTCAGAAGACTTAAATATCTCACAGGGAAGTTACCGTGATCATGGGAAAAAACCAGAACAGGTGGCAACCATAGTTTGTTTTTTTTAAATAAAAAAGCAGCAGCATTCAAACACGGACACAGCTCATCACGTAATTGTCTACTCCATATACAGACATCGTGCACAATCCTCCATCACCCCCTCTATTGTGTTCGCAATACGTATCCATTTGCTCGCCTTTTACAAATATGTTTGTTATCCTTGCACATTTGTGTCTGAAGCTCATGTCTACATAGACTGGAGAAACACCAAGCATGAAGTTTATTGCTTGTCCCATCGGGGACAGATTAAACACGGCTTCCATCTGCGAACTAATTACATCCAATTAACCCTCCTCTGGGAAATTGGTTTTGAAAAACCTGGGTCACATTTTCTTAAATACAATCCAAATTTGGAGGATGCTGGAAAAATCCATTGCGTGTATTTTATAGCCACACTGTGGCCAGTTAAGGGCTCGTGATTAAAATAGGTAACAAATGGGAGGCAGGGTTGGGGGGGGGGTGAGCAGGATTTATGTGAGTTCGATGCGGTTTCCAGCCTCCCCGGATCACATCTCCAGATGGCCGGAGAGCTGCAGACAGAGACGGAGTGAATGGGAGTCTGGGAGAGGTAGCTGTTGTTGGCCACTGGGAACGAGTGCTTGGGAGTTGGCGAAATAAATAAAGTACAGGAGCCCTAAGGGGGCTCTTCACGTGTGCACCTGCTGCTAAGGATAGTTCCAGTGTTGCTTAATATCACACTCCTTCGATCTGGAAACTGTGTGACAATAAGTGGGACTGATATTAAAGAGAAATCAAGCAGCATGGATGATTGCCTGTCACGTATTTCTTAAGTGACAAATGTTGGATGACATCTAGCAAGATAGAGAGGGCGTTTCCTTCTCCCATGCTAGGTAAATGCTTTGAAAATGTGTTGCTTGTGTTTTCGTGGTGGTGGTGGTGGTGTAAAGCCACTGAAATGCAAGGCCACTCTGAGGCTTTTAATGTCGTCCCAGGACCGCGTGCCTCAAATGATTTTACCCCCCCGGAGCCGAATGTTGAGTCACGAGTCAAGTAACCTCTACAGCAAGTAGTAGCTCTGTCGCCAAAAACAAGTCCACGGCACGTGACATTACAACATTTGGCAGATATCATTTGTAGTATTATTATGCTCTCAATAGTATTCATGCGTATGATTGCTTCGTGTTGCAATCATATGACATGAACAATAATAACGTCTGTACCGACAGAATTGTATATATATGAAGTCAAATACAAAGATCCCCGTACTGTATAGCCTCTAACAGACTGTTGGAGAAAGTGCTGCCAGCGAGCACTTATAAAGGCCGGCGCGGCAGGTTCGGGAGGTCATCGCCATGCCCGGCCGCCTTTGTCTCCCCAGTGGCGATGCTTACGCGTCGCACCGGGTACTCGTGTTAAGGCTGAGTCGACCTCAGCGAGGCCCAGGACCGGTTCACGCAATCGTCACAGAGCCAGAACAAGGCATACGGTATATTATTGTAATTCGCATACGGTATACTATGTTATTCTAAGACTTCATTGTAACCACCTGAAGATATAAAAAGTCAAACTTGAGGATTCTGCAACCCTTTGTTTCCTCATCCCGCTACTGGCCGAAAGGGCTTCCATTTGAGGGATGATCAAGGCGGGTTCCTTTGTAGAGGATGCTTGGCCTACTCTTCCGACAATCTTAGAGAAGAAGTGGAGAGTGCCGGATCGACTAACTGTGGTGTTCTCACTCACAGTACTCTAATACCACCGGATTACAAGCCGGGATTATAAAGACCGGACATTAATGCCTGCAAGTCGTGACGAAGAGCGACACTGCCACGGGAAGAGACAATACAAACACAAAACGTAGGGTTGTCTCCATTATGTAAGTGATGTACCATTCTTTGGTTCTTTCGGTAAAGTCACGTATAAAGATAAAATAATAAATTAAATAATAGCATACGACGTTTCGATTGCAACACAAGCAATCATCATCATCAGGTGTGATTGCTTGTGTTGCAATCGAAACGTCGTATGCTATTATTTAATGTATTATTTTATCTTTATACGTGACTTTACCGAAATAACCAAAGAATAATTCCTGCAGTCACGAAAGCTCCTAAATTAATGATGTACCGTTTATAAAATGTCAAACTTGCGTGCGCATTCGAACAAGAAAGAAGAAGGCACAGCTGGTTTGGGCCATGCGGGGGTACAGCGCACGGTGGCTTGCGGAGCGCCGCGAAGACGTTCGGAATGAATTGGGACGCATTAGATAATGCGGGTTTCATTGATCGATCGTCGGCGCCCTGTTTAGTTTGTGTGATGACAAATCTTCAAGTGGGATTTAGTGGGGCGAGAGAAAGAGCGGAGAAAGGCAGGCGCGAGAGAGGCAAGCGAGAGAGAGGAGAGAGGCAGGGGAGAGTTAGAGAGAGGAAATCTATTGTGAAATCTGTCATTTAAAAGGGGGGGGGGGGGTTATATAAAGCAAAGTATAAGAAAACACAAAAAAAATGAATGATGAACGAAGCAAAGTGCCGACTACACCGAGCATCTTCTTGTTTCCTCTGATCGTAAAAAAATAGAGAGGAGAGGCAGGAGAGAGGCAAGCGCTGCGAGAAGGGCTGCGTGCAGAACGAGAGAGCGAGAGAGAGAGCGAGCGAGAGAGTGAGTGAGAGGTGGGGAGTTTTGCATTAAGCTAAGTTTAAAAATGTAAAACATTTTTTTTAACGAAATGATGAACGAAGCAAAGTGCCGAATACACCGAGCATCTTCTTGTTTCCACTGATCGTAAAAAAATATAATAAAATAAAGAGAGAGAGAGAGAGAGGAGAAAGGCAGGGGAGAGGCAAGCGAGAGAGGCAGGGGAGAGAGGCAGGGGAGAGAGACAGGAGAGAGGCAGGGGAGAGGCAGGGGAGAGAGGCAGGGGAGAGGCAGGGGGAGAGGCAGGGGAGAGGCAGGGGGAGAGGCAGGGGAGAGGCAAGCGAGAGAGGCAGGGGAGAGAGGCAGGGGAGAGAGACAGGAGAGAGGCAGGGGAGAGAGGCAGGGGAGAGGCAGGGGGAGAGGCAGGGGGAGAGGCAGGGGAGAGGCAGGGGGAGAGGCAGGGGAGAGAGGCAGGGGAGAGGCAGGGGAGAGAGACAGGAGAGAGGCAGGGGAAAGAGGCAGGGGAGAGGCAGGGGGAGAGGCAGGGGAGAGGCAGGGGGAGAGGCAGGGGAGAGGCAAGCGAGAGAGGCAGGGGAGAGAGGCAGGGGAGAGGCAGGGGAGAAAGACAGGAGAGAGGCAGGGGAGAGGCAGGGGAGAGAGGCAGGGGAGAAAGACAGGAGAGAGGCAGGGGAGAGAGGCAGGGGAGAGGCAAGCGAGAGAGGCAGGGGAGAGAGGCAGGGGAGAGGCAGGGGAGAGAGACAGGAGAGAGGCAGGGGATAGAGGCAGGGGAGAGGCAGGGGAGAGGCAGGGGAGAGAGACAGGAGAGAGGCAGGGGAGAGGCAGGGGAGAGAGGCAGGGGAGAGGCAGGGGAGAGAGACAGGAGAGAGGCAGGGGAGAGGCAGGGGAGAAAGACAGGGGAGAGAGGCAGGAGAGAGGCAGGGGAGAGGCAGGGGAGAGAGACAGGAGAGAGGCAGGGGAGAGGCAGGGGAGAGGCAAGCGAGAGAGGCAGGGGAGAGAGGCAGGCGAGCATGCATGTGGTGCTGTCTGGAACGGGGTGGTGGTGGTTATTGGGAGTGGTAGGGGAGGCATCGCATGCGCTCTCTTTTCGCAACGCGTCTTGCTGCGCCGGTGTTTTTTGAGTAAGCTGTGTGTTTTGAGAAATGTGGTGGTTGGGGGAGAGGAGTAATAGGGGAAGAGATGAGAGAGTTATGAGCTACCCGTCGGAGGCCGTTGGACTGCGAGAAGGGCTGCGTGCAGAACGAGAGAGAGAGCGAGAGAATGAGCGAGAGAGTGAGCGAGAGAGGTGGTGGTTTACATAAAGCAAAGTTATTATTTGAAAAAAAATTACGAAATGATGAACGAAGCAAAGTGCCGACTACATCGAGCATCTTCTTGTTTCCACTGATCGTAAAAAAAGAGAGAGAGGTGAGCGAAGAAGAGGTGGGGGGTGTGTGTGTGGGGGGGGGGGCACATGAGCCAGCGGGTGAACGGTGAAACGCAAGCCGATTGGACGGGCGATGTGGGTTTGGAGAGAGCGAAATGCACTTCAGATGGGGGAAAGAGTGATCTTGCAGCATGCGCGTAGCTGTTAGAAGAAACGCCTTTGGAGGGGGGCAGAAATGGACATTGACAGACGGAGGGATGGAGGACAAGTCGGGGTGGAGGGGTTAAGCAGACGCGTGGACACACGCCAGCGACCCCCTGACAGGTTTTTCAATCTGCGAAGCTGCGGGTTACACTTTCCCCACCATTAACCCTTCACAACCATTCCGGCCCCGCCAGCCAAAGAAAAGTCAGGGGGGGTGCGGGGGGGGGTGCGCGGGGGGGGGGGGGTGTACGCAGGGGGGGGGTGCAGTGGGGGGGTGCGGGGGGGGTGCGCGGGGGGGGGGTGTACGCGGGGGGGGGGGTGCAGGGGGGGGGGTGCGGGGGGGGTGCGCGGGGGGGGGGGTGTACGCGGGGGGGGGGGGTGCAGGGGGGGGTGCGGGGGGGGTGCGCAGGGGGGTGCGGCGGGGGGTGCGGGGGGGGTTGCGGAGGGGGGTGCGCTGGGGTGTGGGGGGTGTGCGGGGGGGTGCGCGGGGGGGTGCGGGGGGGGGGGCGATTGCGCGTGCCGGAAATGGACTACGCTATCGAAGATTTTTGAGTGCAGATCGCGGTGGAGTAAGCAAGGTGGGGGGTGCACACTGCAACGGAGTTGGACGCAACAACGGCGGCGGCTTCACAAGAGTCCACTGGACGGAATTCTGTGAGAGTTGTCGAATAACCGACAGTCGAATTTACTCGGGGGAAAGAAAACCAAACAAGCGAACAATAACAACAACAATAACAACAATGTTCCGCCGTGGAACACCGCCAGCAAGGAAGGTCGTTGCGGAACAGTTTGTGTGCGTTGTTTGGGGCCGTCCATAAATGACGTCACGCGATTTTGGACGATTTCTGACCCCCCCCCCCCCATCGTCACACGGCGTCACAAATGTCTGACCCCCCCCCCCCAGGTGCGTGACGTCATTTATGGACGGTCCCTTAATCGCGAAATTTCTGCCGTCTCTGCGCACGGATGTCATAGAGTCGCCCCTTCTCGAACAAGCCAACACAGATACGGGGTGTGAAGGGCAATTGCGGGGAGACGTGGAAAGGACTGTAAGGTAGTAGGACAGGCAGACGTGAAGGACCTCCCCCCCCACGACCGCGATAGGGGAGTTGAGCAGTTTTATCGGGATTCTGGTGGGATACAGATAAAATGTCTTACTTGGTGTCTGCCACTGCAAGAGAGACAATACACCCTAATGGGTTTCACCTGGTTAAACACGGGCCCATCGATTCATTGATTGCATGATTGATAGACTTTCAAGACCGGATATAAAGTGCCAATGCGCAAAATGTAAAGTTAAAAGGGAAGTTAAGGTGAAAATAAACCAAACAGATTTCGATTTAAAGCTTTCGTGACTGCAGGGATTCATCTTCTTGGTTCTTTCGGTAAAGTCACGTAGAAGGAAAATAATAAAATACATTTAAAAAAAAAATAAAACATAATAAAGTAATTATTTTATGATGTTTGATTTTATTTTATTATTTTCCTTCTACGTGACTTTACCGAAAGAACCAAGAAGATAAACCAAACAAAGTCAGCCGGATTGAAGTCCCACGTGAGAGGGTGACACGTGAAGAATTTTGTAAATCGACCAAACAAGACAGTTACATTTTTTTTAACGAAGACAGCTTACAGGTTTGAAAGAAAGTGTGGCTGGAGACAAGGCTTATTTCATGGATAATTCGTTCGGAGTGACAGTCTAAATGTATCGCAGAGGAGGGGAACACGAGTCTCGGAGTTGGACGCGTTGCGAGGCAGTAAATTAGATTTGAGAAAGCGGGTCTGCTGGCAATGCAGTGTAGGAAGTTCGAGTGGATGAGTGAGGGGAAGTCAGATTGAGTAATAGAGACGGATAGGAGGATTCACAATATGTAGTTATACCGGAGGAACCCGATGAGCTATGAAGTGTTTTTTTCCACAGTAGGGGCGGGTCAGTTACAACAACAACAAAAACAATACGAAAACACGATAGGCGTGTATATGGGAAAGGTAAACAAATCACTAAAAACAAATTCTATGTTTATCTTCGCAGGTAAAACTCACTGAGCTATTGACTTATTTTTCAGAAGCGACCTGGCCACAAACGATAGCTCAACGAAGTGTGGCTTATCATGTGGGAATTTATAGCAGCCGAATCTAAATACCCTTTGACCATTCTCCAGGCAAGGACTATCCCTGCTTTCCTTTGCTTCGCTGTGTTTCCGCACTGGCAGTTCTCATTTAATTTTTTTTTATAGAACAGTTGTGTTGCTTTCGTTTGCTGTTAAAATTCTGTCAGTTCGTTCCAACGCAGGCGAGCTCCCTTGGAAGTGTAGCCATTATCACAGCCTTCTCAAAGGAAACACGAATGTAGAAATTACAAAGGAAATAAACAAAATTGATACAAATGACATTCATGCCAGCCGAGCGAGCGACTCGACAATGTTTTGGGCCACGGAAGTTATTTCATTTTGCAGAAGAGAATTTTCCATTTCACAGCTAGGAAATTTGATAAACGTGTATTGTGAATACTCGGAGTACATTCATGAAAACAAAACAAAAAAAACATCGTGAGGCTTAGGTGTAAATGTTTCCGTGTAAGGTTCAATTAAATCATAGGGGCTAGCTTACATGCGTTTCATCGCAACGAAATTTCAGCTAATGCATGGGTGGCGTGCATCCGTCGCCCAGCGTGTTGGAGGTAAAGGCTGGCGGATCCGGATCGTGCAAATGTGTGAAACTCCCAACCACGCTGGGCTATGGGATGACCGAGAGAGATGTTAGTACAGCTTTTGGGTTCTTGAATCCGTCTGTGGTGAAGTTTTGAGTGTTATCCCATAAGTAAGTGTTGGGTGTCTTTGGGTGCTCTGGTTTAAAATTTCCACTCAAAACAGTCGGTAACGAAACTGGCCAAAACATCCAAAAAGTGGGACCCACCCCAATACATTATGTTCAAACTGTGCGAGGTTTTCCTGGGTAAAGGGCATTATTCTGAAAATGTAACTATCATTCATCCTTCCTATGATAACAACTTTACCTGCTCACTAACTATCCCGACAACATTTCATTAGCATAACTCATTGTCGAGTGTGAATTTAATCTGAAACATAACATGTTTATACATTTAAATTGCCAAAAAAAAACATGTAAGATGCTCTTGGGTTAGATCTCGTGAATATGAATGTGTCGTTAAACCCGCCACCACCCGACACAGCCAATTAATAAGGTTTTTCACTTAAACAAAGCGTGACATTTGTTTCGAGTACAGCACACCGGTGTTTTGGAGAGTAAACCCGCACCATTTACAATTCATACAAAAAAAACTATATTATGGATAATGTTGGTCGCGAAAGCCGTGTGTGCTTAAAATAACCCAGCTCGCTTTGTAGATGCCTACAGGCGATGGTGGTTGTGTGCGGGAGGGGGGCACAGGGGGCTACGTCTTAGAAGTACACGCATTTAAATAATCATGTGTTTGATTCTATAGACTGATGAGAAACAACTGGGCATTTTGCAAGTTTTAATTTGACCATTTCCTCTCTTATCACGACACCAGTTATTCGTTTTTTTTACCGTGGAGGAGATCTCTCTTCTGTTCCGTCAAAAGAGCACTTGAAATGTTTGTTTAAAAAAAAAAAACCCTTCGGCATTTCACATCGTGTGAAGTCGACGACACGGATGACAGATTGTATTCCTGGTGTGCATCGTGGTTATTTGTGGCGGGGGGAGGGGTTGGCTAACAGTCACTGACATACGCGCGTCTTCAGCACCACGGACATCTAAAGGCTGTCTGTTCCTGTGGAAGTGTGTTGACGAAGCTCACCTGTATTCATTAATATCCGTTTCACGATCCATGGCATCTTGAATCTGTCAGCCACACTACTTTTAAAATCTTTGCTAACCCCCCCTCTATTATTTGACGTCACCAGTGTCATTTCCACATCACCCACACTGTTGTCCCATGCCATATAGCTCAGCGTTAAGCTGTTCTACATCAGCGTGGGTTATTTCGTCCATGTGAGCGTCAGCTGAAGCTGACGCCGGCAACCGCTGGCAATGTTAGTGAGGCCCCTACGGCCCATCTGCCAACCTTCAGGCTTTCCATGTCACGCCACTAATCTATACCCTTTGCTAACTCCCTCCTGCGTAATATTGAACAAAGGCACAGCGCCGACTCAGTGTTAACTCTCGTCGTGGTATTGGGGTTAGTTGATACATTTAAAGTACTTGTTTCATTCCACATTAACTTAATACGTCATATTTTTTTTAAAAATGTGTGGATTATCTTTCCATTCCCACTTTTTCAGTTTTTTCTTGTTCTCCTATTGTTTCCTAGATTCCATTCGCGGGTACCGATTGTTATGGACATTTATGCTGGTCGAACGGATGCCTTTTCTTTAATCATTATGTTGGAAAATATAAATAAAACGTAGAAATCTGAATGCTACCACCGTGTAATTCTTCTTGGTTCTTTCGGTAAAGTCACGTAGAAGGGAAGTAATAAAATAATAAAAATAAAACATAATAAAATAATTCTCACGACGTTTCGGCCACAATGCAAGAACCAAGAAGATGAATCCATGCAATCACGAAAGCTTTAAATCGAAATTTCACCGTGTAATTGTTAGCACATTTAAAGGTGCAATCAAAGAGCCTAATTTTAACGCAACAGTTGAAAGAACTGCGTTTCTCAAATCGCCTCCGTCCCATCCACCCAGCAGTATAATTGGGAACACACCACAGTTCCTCGCTCGGCAGGTAACGTCTGGGCAGCATGGAAGGATAGGCCAAAAATACCCTCAAGAGGAGCTCTCGAGGGCTCCCTCCCTCTGTTGGAGGCCATTCTGCCACCAGTGACGTTAGCAAGCAATTGCAGGGCTGCGCATTTGCTGCCTTGTATTAGAAAAAAACTAACTTAGTAATGAACAGCAAAACATGCAAATGAAGTATACACACCGCGGCATAATAGATACATAAATTATCGGATGAAGTGTGAAGCTCACTTGAATAATTCTACAATTCACAGTCCCAGATGCCACGTTTATTTGACGGACAAGAGCACTGTGCCACTGCTACCCCGATTGCCTCCTGCATTGTTTGCAGTTTGTAATTTCACAGGGACGGTCGTGTTCAAACACTGCGATGCGGCGTTGCCACATTCTGTATAATTCACGTGGCTTCCAGCGGCGTATGTGGCACGCGGGTAGTTGGGAGGGAAGCAGTGCTTCTTTTTTTAATTATGACAAATTCGAAAAGATCATGACTTTGTTGGCTGGAAGCGCTCTTTTTATCCACCGCGTACGCGTGCGCGTTTCCCAAAAAAATGTGCTGGGCACAGGCGATTGTGCGTGCACGCGTGACACCCCCAACCTTCACGGCACCACACGGCTGTCTTCACAAGGGTGATTGGAGGGCCTCTTTATTTTGTCATGTCATGTCGTGTCCAATTACATTGCTTGCACCGGGTCAATATCCTCGCCACTGTGCGCTGGCTGCCTGATTGCGCTTAAACCTACGGTGTCACATTAATTATCAGGGAATTGTGCTCTTCCCCTCCCAGTATCGATGGCGTAAATAAACCATTTTCCACTTTCATTTTCCCTGCCTCCCCACCCCACCTGTCCATCCTCCAGAAACGTTGGTGACCGGCTACGAGTTTGGCAGCTGTACTCACAGTTCGTTGGGTTCGATGTGCGCGCGGGTATGATGGGGCCCTTCGTAACGAGGCCACGTCCTCATCCCGGCAGCTCTCGAAGCCGGCAGCCGTTTCATCTTCATTACGCTGTGTGGACTGATCACTGTGTCTGGCCACGCATACCCACACTGCATTTCCTAATTGGCTAACAGGCAGCGCAGAATGCGGTTTCCCTGACTAATTTAGTGCGTTATTGAGTCATCTCTGTCCGCACTGCCTACTCGCAGCACATGCCCTCTGATTTCTGTTTGCGTTATGCGGTGCACTGGGTAATTGTTCCCCAGCGATGGTTTTCCTAAGCGTTACAGCCATCATTATCTGTTTTAAGGAGAAAATATATAATCTCTGCACTTGCTTAATCATTATTACGTTTAGATACTGTACTTCATAAATGTCACGCTTATATGCGTGCGTGCGTGCCTGTGAGTTCCCTGCGAATTAGTTTTTATTAATTTCATTGAAAAATAATAAACCAATGGATGTTTCTCACTTTATTTCTACTTTCTTCCTCGCACCGCAACATATCCCGTGCCTGGTGTTGGCAGGCAATTATACAGATTAGCCATGTTTACATCTGAATCTGTTTTTTACACTCCCTGGGTTTAGTTTACCCTCCTTTCTTGCATTTCCGTTCTCTCCTTCTGTGCTTGTCTCTAATTTTTTGTTTCACTTGCCATTAGGTGTTGGCACATCATTACTATGATTAGAGGCCTTAAAATGTTAGAATCTGTGCAAAAGACTTACAAGGAGTTAAAACTTTTCAGCAAGTTTTGTTTTATGAGCCAATGCTGACTATATAGTTTTTACATATATTGTTAACTGTTATATTTTCACCGTTAATTATAGCACCGTTGCATAACTATGTAATGTTAATCTCCCCGAGACTGCTGTGTAATAAAACATATTAATAATGCAGCCCGTTGTCAATCGACTGCTCGATGAAGGCTTCCCCAAGCTGTTGTCGGTAGTGGGGGCTGTTGATCATACTTCACCACGCTGGTGAAGGCAGGATGCTCAGGACTCGTTAAAGAGTTGTTGTGCATACTCAACCATCGATGTAGCAATGCGTTTCACGGCAGGTGGAGCTTTCAATCGTGTTTTCTTCAAATAATAAAAGTTACGTCGCATAGGGTAGCACACTCTGCTATGAATTATGTGCCTGGGTTTGATTCCCTGCCGTGGTTAACCAAACCGTGTTGGCTATGCGCTATTTATTGCAGGTTGGTGAAGGTGACGGAGACCAGTAACACTGATAGGAACCTCCTGGTTACACTGCCCACAGGGGATTATTGTGTCCGTCGTGCAGCGAGGGGCTGGGTGGGGAGGGAGGGGCTGGGTGGGGAGGGAGGGGCTGGGTGGGGAGGGGTTGGGTGGGGAGGGTGGGGCTGGGTGGGGAGGGTGGGGCTGGGTAGGGAGGGGAGGGTGGGGAGGGGCTGGGTGGGGAGGATGGGGCTGGGTGGGGGGTGGGAGGGGTGGGGTTGGGTGGGGAGGGGCTGGTCACCCCGTGGTGCCCTTATAAAACTCAACGTTTAACCTACTCACGCCGGCTTGTGCCCGCCCTCACAGTCGGCCATATTCGCGGAATACACCACGCCGCCGTTGACCCTGGCCATTGACCGAGCAACCCAACGTTCCTACCAGCTCCCTCCGCAGGAATGTGTTTATATTTTCCACACGATAGTCATGGCTGGGAATCGAACTGAGGTCACCAGGTTCACGGCACAGTTGCACCATCCACTGCCCCATCGCTCCAAGCCTGTCTATTCTGCTTAAATTCACAGCCACCAGTACAAGCTACGGTCGCGAGACTTCTCAAGTTAACGCTATGCACGGATAAAAGGCACGGACGCAACGGACGTCTAAAATCTGCACACAAAATGTAATTGTCTATATTTGTGCATTGAGGGTGGCGCATCTGAATGGTGGGAGATGGGAACGGGCTGTTGAGTTTCTCTTTATGCCTAAGTCAAGGGCACGGTCAGTATTTTTTTTTTATCATTCAGTGGCTACCCTGAGTATTGTAGACACATACATGCAACACAGGGGCAGTATGCGCTCCGATGTGCTGCACGTCCAGTGTACTCGCACGATTGCGTGGGGTTTGCGTACAAGCGCCAACACTGGTATGGTCACTCACTGGTACTCCAGAAGGGCATGCCGTGTGGATCAATGGGATCTGCATGGAGATTAATGTCCGTGGTCAAGTTTGGGCACAAACCCAGGTACCCACAACTCTCCACGAAGCCTCACCTAAGAATGTGCTTGTTTTGTAAGAATGCTTTGGAAAATACACTTAGCATGCACATGCAAGCTTTCAGCCAGCGCTGCACATTGCTGAAGACAATGCGCTACCATTTGTTACATCTACACAAAATGTAAATTGTGTGTTTTTATCCTTGCCCAGTGCCGTCTGTAACCACAATTGTATGCCGCCGCGCAATGCACGGCACGGCCGGGACATTTCACACGGATGAAAGTGGCCCGGTCGACAGGATCACATATTTGGTCACTCGCACGCGTGCGGATGAGCATTTAGCGAATCAATGCGCTCATAGAGACTGGCGATTGTTTTGTCTACCCCCCCCCACCCACATGGCTCGTTCGGCAGGTTCGCGTGCTGACGCTGGGACAGCGCCGAACATTCCAGCTAACCTTCGTCCACTTCCATCGGCAAACATTGCCCGTCGTTTTGATGGCAGGTGCGTCAAAAAAAAAACCCGTACGATGCGTCACATTCGCAATTGAGTTCCTGTTACGTCGAATAAATTAAAACGTGTGAACTTTAGCAAGACGATATTTGTCCTCGGCGGTTAATGTTGCTGGCGGCAATATTCTCTCTTATTTGGATATGTTTTATTTTTATCTGTTGCGATTTTATAATTAACTGCTGATATTTTATCCCCGTAGAGCTTGCCGTTGTGGTTTTTTTTTGCACGACCCGAATTTCAGTGGGTGCACACACACCACAAAAACATCGCGGAATTTTTTCCCTCCGATAATGAATGTTGTTTATTCGAAATAAGAATACAATAAATATAAAATTCCAACAAATATAGCCGTCATTTTTCCATCATGTGGCTTTTTGCCCTTATATTTAATACGTGTTGCACGGCTCATGTGCCTCATGCCCCGTCATAGTTAAAGCCCACGTGGCCGCTTATGGAAAGAGAGAGAAAACGTTGCCGAGAAATGACATTTCATTCGTTGCGCATGCACATTTCTTTCCCCCCATTTGCGTTTCTGCCATGAAACATCAGACGTTGGTCTCTTTGTGTGACGGAATCACTTTTAAGTTCACGCTTTTTTTTCTTCTTACATGTGCCACATTGTGCCCGAACCTCTTGGGAGCTCACAAACGAGATGCCACACTCACGCATGCCAACGCTTCAGGTTTCCGAACAAAAGAGAGAGAGAGAGATAAAAAAACCGACTCGTGAAGATCGTTGTGCTCGCGAGGGAGTTTTATCCGAAGCTCGACTGAAAGTTTGCGCACCTGGCAGCTGTCAACAAAGACGGCCCCGGCGTTGAGTTTTCCACGTCGTCCCCGACACCCTTAATTGAACGATGGCCAGACGAGCAATTAATTAAACAAATTAATGATAACGAGAGGTGAAGCATCCGCTCCGCTCGGATGATCAAAATAGGCGGCAGGACGTCCGTGCCGGCGCCAATTATTCCCGGTGTGGGCGGACAGCGGGAGGGATTACGAGCGTAGAGCCTGCAAAATGTGCGTGCTTTTTTTCCCCCTCGCCTGCTAGATTCGACTTTTTCCAGAACTCCAACTGCCACCGGCGCAATCTGATCTCAGCCGTGTGTGCAGGGCCCTCCCTCCCTGCCGCTCACTGGTCTGTCATAATCGCTGCAGCCATGGTAGGTTTCCATTAAAAACGAATCTGCACGGACGATATGCTGTGTGAACGCTACCAGAGCACAATTCCCTCACTATTTGAACGGGCGATGTCGACCTTATTACTATTTTGACTATTATGATTGTCATTGGTTTTCTTTTTTAAGCCAGTCACCGGTAGGTTTGCCATTTAAAGGTTGTTTTTTTTTCTTTTTTCGCAGTGAGCTTCCCCAGCAGCACACTTAGCAAGGTTCGATCATACCACGCAAGCAATAAACAAAAACAAGTAGGAATGATTCCTCACGATTTGACGTGTGTGTGTGTGGGGTGGTTGTTAGCGCATTGCGCTACACACTCGGTAACTTGTGTTCGATTAACGCTAACGGCCAACATCAGCGGCAAACAATTGAGCCAGATTTTGGGCCTTACCTAGGTTCAGTCAGCCTTGAACGTGCAAACACATGGCGCATCGTGTAAACATCGCCACTGGTGAAATAAAGTCGCCTGGGCATGGTGCTGTCCACACCACCCCGTCGTGCGCTGTGCCGGCTATCATAGGTGCTTGGTAACAGCACTTGCCCCAACAGCCTATATAACTACATGGGGAATCTTTCTCTTTTGTGGGTCGTTGGGGGGGGGGGGGGGCATTTATTGCCGTTTAAATGAGCTAGAGAGAGAGACACTCCTGCCACCAGGCTGTGTATGAACAGCGTTTGTACATTTCCATTTGTGCATGCGTGATGGTAGGGCCAATGACAGCCACCTGCTCCTCAGATTGCATTCAGAATGCTCGTGACATTTCGTTGTGGTGGGGCGTGCGGGGGCCTCTATTTAAATTGCATTACATTTGCAATATTATTTTTGGTGCAGCGGTGCTGGTGGTTGTGACGGTGGCGTAGGTGCGGAGGCAGGTCTATCTATCTTCCCTCTTTCGCCCCCCACCTCCCCATCTACCCTAATGATATATCCGAGCTTATCTCCCTCCGCTCCGGTGCCAGTAATTAACGTGTGGCTGCTGACAGCTGTTTACTGGGTTGCACGTGTTATGAAATTGCGTCGTCTGCACAAGAAATAATTATTAGATCAGTGGTTGAGCAATGTAGGGGGGGGGGTGTGTGGGCGAGGGGGGCGGTCAGGTGGTGCTTAACATTGCCCACAAACTTGGTGTGTGCAGGTCTCGTTGCTGTTTTATGCACCTATTAATTAGTCTGAAATTTCAGCTTGATTGGTTAATAGCAGTAAGCTATTTCAAGGCATCTGTCAGGCTCGTTTAGAGATAATTATGACACTTTTGTCGGAGCCATTCCCGTAACGAAAATTCCCATAAAGATTTATCTCACTGTTTTTAGGGAAATTTATTGTAAGGAAATGAGGGAGCGAGGATGGAATGGCGGCACAGCTGTGAGCGTATTGCACTACGAACCTCATGGACCTGAATTAAATGTCCACCCCTGGCTAGCACGAGGGAGTGGCGAGTGGTACCTGCATTGCTTTCGGGGCCACCCTTTCACCAACCTACAGCGACCAGCGCGGTGAAGTATGGATCAAACAAACCCCCATGACCTTCAACGGTCAGTGGATGTAACCCCACAAAAAAAACACATTCCTTATTTATTTTGCAACATAGAAAATGTGTCTCATCTCAATATGCCGATTTTTTTATGTTTCGTCAAGCACTTTGTCTTTGAAATATCTACCATTTTGTTTTCAAGTTCATTTTGCTTATCCGCACACTAATGAAACGAGCACTAGTGTGTATTACATTGCTATATATTCATATGAAAGGGTAGGCTATGTCTTATGCTAAACTACATCTACAGGCGCTCATGCCAGCTTTCAAACTTTATTTTTCTTGTTCACTCTCGGTTTGTGCTGAGAGGTTAGTTTTAATGGCTAAAACTTGCCTTAGGCTGGTTCTTTATTATACTCCAAATAAGGAAAGCTTCAGTCATGCAGAATTTGCCATTAATCCAGGTTGTGTACTCTTTTTTTCGTCTGCCATTAAACAACAGAGCTTCGAGAATGTTAAATGATAAGTGATGGCTTTATTTCACTTAGCAATGGACTGCAATTCAAATTTGTGAATTTAAGTAATTGGCGAAGCTTTAATGTTATTTTCATCTGCTGTTTTTTTGGAATATGTAACGCGCCTTGAGTCATTTTCTCAAAACCGGTTCTTTGAAAGGGACTGTTTTGGTCTTATGAGTTAAAAGCAATTACGAATTAATTACACCTGATTCTCATTATTATTTCAGACTGCAACAATTTATATCCTTAAAATAAACAGGTTTCAGACGGATCGTTTGTTTCTTCTGAATCTGGAGCCACAGATTGCAATGCTGCCTCACTTTTTCGGCACGAATAGTATCCATTTTAAAAAAAAAACAAGTATAATCCTACAAAGAAGGCTGGCTGTGAAATATTAAAAATGACTTCCAAATAAATATACTTTATAAGCAATTTAGTTAACGCACAATTTAATCTTGGCAAATGCACAGTAGTGTGATCCCGTGAACGGCTTTGCTTTTCATCCTAAAAATCTATCCCCATGAAGCCACAATTTGCACGAAATTACCCATCGAGTGTCAGCATGGGGATTTTTGTTAATAATTCGGCTCAAAGTGTCGCCGCTACTAACACTGTGGTGGTCAATCCATCCCCTATGGTAACGGTCTGCGCGGATGAGAGCCCCTGCCGCCTGCCATGCATTTGGCCAGGCGCAGATATTTTGCCTGTTCATTAGATGGTTCGTTCGTATCTCCTTCGCTCTGGTGTCCAATAACAAGTGAAGGGACACAAATGAGCATGCGCCTCTTTACTCACCACCGTCCGGCTTGTGCGAAGCAATAAATTGCTTATTCTAATACTGCTTTGATTGTATTTTGCCTCGGCTAAGATTTGCATAAGTATAGGTTCTAACGCTCAAAAAATAATTCCGGCGAATAACTTTGTTTGAAAAGCGCTCACATTTATTAATGCTATATTGGGGTTTGAATGGAATTCGGTGTAATTTTTTATATGTGTATATATACGAATAAACGGTTTTTAAGCTAAGCATGAAGTATTAATGGAAAATGTAGGCAGGAAGGGAAGTAATGTCGTAATCTCTAATAAAATATTTTTCGATCACAATGCACTGCCTGTTTGATCAAAATTTGCACGTGAAAAAACATCGCTAAAATTAATAACCTCCTTATTAAATAATACACGTCTTATTGAATGACTTACGTGGTTCATGACAAAACGTGTGCTTGGAAGGATTTCGATGAAAATGCGTACAGAGTGCTGGGGGGGGGGGGGAGAATTACCTACGGCATCATGCCCACTGAAAATAAACGACGCGTACGTAGCACTTTAAGTGTTGGTAGAATGACAGACAAAGCTAGCTCTGTGACAAAGCAGCAATGCAGAGATCATCATTAGAGGACAAAAGGAGAGATGGAGTGATGCATTTCTAGGGCATATTTGGCTGTAATGCGATCTCAGGCGTTCAGGCCCTGGACCCGTCAGCGTGAAGGGGTGGTGGGGGAGGGGGGACCCTCTGTCCAGTGGTGGCTGTAGAATGAGTGATCATGGCACGGTGGTGGAGATAATCCATATATTTTCATCCTGTCACCCTAATGAAAGGCTGCCAAGGCACTGCTCCTGACATCGTCCCTGCAATGAGTGGTCATCCTATTGGACACCGGGGACTCCTACTGTGCAGCTACGGTATCTACGGTGCACGTCTGCTGGGAGGAACCACGGCGTTTGTGCCACGCGAAGCCAAGGCTGCAATCTGCAGCCAGGTATTTTACAATTGACTTGCACAACAAAGACAAAGATCCCCCGTATAGACTTAACGCACTGTTGGGGCAAGTGCTGTTACTAAGCAAACCTATGAAGGCCTGCACGGTACACGAGGGGGTGAGTGGCCAACACCACGCCCGACCGCCTTTGTCTCCCTATTGGCGATGTTTACACATCGCACCAGGTACGCATTTGAGGCTGAGTCGACCTAGGGGAGGCCCAGGACCAGTTCAGATAACCAGCGCTGGTGTTGACCGTGAGCGGGCCGCCAGGTTTGTAGCGCAGGGCGCTAACCACTACATTACCGCTCCTCACAACACACACACACACGCACGCACGTGGATGCCATTATCTGATTCATACCGTACATCTTAACAAGATTTTTTTAAAAATTATATTTCTTAAAATATTTCAATCCACTCAACTGCGCATTCGACGCAACGCGGGGATTTAATGCACGTTACAGTTCAGTGGCTCATTTTCTAAGGTGACAGCAGCATGCGCTATGCTGGGACATGTCATGGGATCTCATCACCGACTCTTTGCTAATTATACAAGTTTTGTTTTCCACTTAACCTGCATAATTGCTGTAGGCTTCGCCATGCGCCTATGCACGTTTTTAATTAGTGATGGTTACCTTTTGTTTACACAGCAAAAAAAAAGTCGCACCAAGTCTCGCTACTCTCGATCAGGAGGGTCTTGCATTGTGACGTTGGGATATTTTCCATGAATGAGCGGAGGAGGATACCGGAGTTGTCTTCATTATCATCATCATTTTTCATTGTACGTCCTCTGCTGGATGAAGACTTTCCCAGTCCATTGCCCTGGTCTTGCAGTGTGCTACAATTCTTCTCTTTCCCAGCACTAGAGCTTATCTCAGTTCCATTTCCACTCGAGGTCATGATCTCAGACACATCACCTCCTTTGGCTGCTATTCCGTCAAGAGGCTTATCCATCAGCCATAATCCATTACAGCAGTGTGTCCTGCCCAAGCCACTTACTCAATAGTTTTTAACAGTCAACACAATCTCTCTCTTGCATTTGTTCTTTCAATCATGTGGTTTCCTGTCGTACCTGGACAAAAACCCATCAGGCATACGAGGGGGTAACATTCAAAGCTCCACACGGATAGATTCATTAACCCATCGCTTTCCTACTACCTCCTGGCCGCATTTCAGGCACAGAAGACGAGCTCGGAGACGAGACTGTGATGCCTGTATGTGAGTTTTCGCAGCGCGCGAGAGCTGCCGTTAGGAAGAAGCGATCTGGAGATTTGTGTGTTGAACTATTACCCATATCTAACAGAGGAGGTCTCTTACACCATTGGTACCTGATTTGCCAGTAAAAAAATATGATTATTGGTTACTCTGATGGTGCATTGTCTTTGAGTTGTGCGCCTTTTGGCATCATCTGGTCCAACCCATGTGAGACTAGACTCTAAGGAAAGCTGTCTCGGGTGTGGACCAATCTACTTCAAGGACAGTGCATACATTATCAGAGTTATGTTTTTTTTTGCATTATGACTGCAGGTATTGTGGTCTATGCAAACATGACTCCTCGTAAAAAAGGTGTCAGTTTTGTTGCCAGATAAAAGGGTAAAAAACCAATTATCAGAGGAGATCTCCTTGCCTATAAACACAAGTCAGTTCACCAGCATTGGTTCAAGCAAACCTGGCTGCTGAGCTGACAATGAATGTTGTAACCGATCCAGAGTTTTGCCTGTGTTGAACCAATGCTGCTGAAATGATCCAATCCCAGCGAGTCACGTGGCTGATGGGATGTGTGCAACATTTTATTGGGGTTTTTTTTCACGTGGAGAGACAGCAATGGGAAGGCGGCATTGTCAGCGTATTTATTTTATGTTATGGACACTGGGTGCCTCGGCCACATGAGGCACAAGCTATCATACATTTCTCCACGTTCCCGTGGCTTAGTCGCCACGTCTGCGCCTAATTTTCTCGTGAAATCCTCAGTCGGAGTGCCTTATTTACGTGACCGCACTCAGAGTAAATCAGAGTTCGCTTAATGGGGAGGGCAGTGCGGCCGAGGTGTTGGAGAGTGAGCTTTGTTGGTGGCATTAAAAAGGTGAGGGCCAGGAGGTGGCTAAGTGGCTTATGGAGCTAATGCGATGAGGTTTTTTTTGTTCGTGCGTGAGAGGAGTGATTCAGTGTCACTGAGATTATGGGAGCGGACACTAGGATTCCATAAAAGGTAAACAGAATTAACCTTTTTTTTTTATTTGTACGCATTCCACTTTGTTGCCAACGACGACATAAATATCTGATTGTTTAGATTTGTCACTGCGTTCAATTTCACTTGGGCCCAGCGCTTTGAGTGCTGATTTTTATTTTTTTACCCGTGACCTCTTGGCACGGAAGGAATGGTGTGCACGTCTTTCTTTGCTCTAGTTCCATGTGCGATCGGTCCCTCTTGAAAGTTGTCGTTCGTTGTGCAGGTTGCTTTTGTTGTTGTTGTCTATTAAATGGCCAGGTTATAGGACCCTGTGCTTTTTGCTTTTTGTCTCATCCTGCCCTCGGAGATAAAGCCCTACTCAATACTGTGTTTGCTGTTCAATTAAGTAGACAGAACATCTTATGATATAGCAAAACCCAATAACAAACACAAAATCTGGCGGGTTGCCACCGCCTTGTACTCAGAACTAAGCCAACAAGATATAAAAAAGGGATTTACCATATTGGCGCTGTTCAGCTGTTCATTCCCCTGCCATTAAATCAAGACAGTCGTCGGACGGACGGAGTGGTCCGTTTAGACTTATACATTTATTTAGGAGTTGGGAGAAGGGGGCGGAGGGGCACGCCTAGTGTGTGTACAAAAAAAAGAAGAAATCTGCCACGATGGTGTATATCTTTGCGGCCGGCAAATGGAATAAAAATCCAGCAGGTAATAAGTACACGTCTCGGCGGGGGCCACATGACGCATCGTCGATTGATAAAGTGGGGGGAGACGAGCAGAGGGTGGCGAGCAGGCACGAGGGAGGGAGGCGTGCAGAGTTTGGCATCGGCAGGCGGGCGGGCGGGCGGGCGGGCGCGGCGGCGGCTGCGGCAGGAGGCGCGGCGACGCGCAGCGGGGAGAGAGAGCGAAGGTGAAGGAGGAGGGAGGAAGAAAACAACGTGGCAGTTTGTCGATTGATAAATGGAGGGATAATGGGCAGGAGTTTTTTTAAATCGACTCGCTAATAAATTTCTCGTCGTATAATGCAGCGCGTGCCTTCGGGGGAGAGACGGGGCAGAGTGCAGAGGGCAGAATTCTAGAAGATGCAACAAATTGAAATACGCACGCAAAAAAATACCCAGCGGCTAATCTGCGCAAAACGAAAAGCATGATGTTGCGGTAAGAATATTCCTAGTTCAAACACAGAGAGGGGGTAGTTTGGGTCTGCTGGTGATGTGAAAGATCAAACCGAGAAGTCACACCCCCATTAGCTTCAAATTCCCATGGAACGCACTAATATTTAAGTAATGACTACTAACTGCACTCATCTACAGCTTCAGCTCAAGCATGGAATGTCTCTTTATCTTGCCCTTGTCACCAACTTTTGAGATTTTCTGTTTCATCTTCAAGCAAAGAGACTGTTTTACGCTCCGTAGAAACACGCTCATACACGCGTGTAGGCTCGCAGTTGAAATGCGCAAAAAATGTTGATGCAAATAGATTGTTTTAGAACGTTCCCCACGTCCGTGGCTAATTCCACTTCAAAGCCCCTCGGTTTCGTTACACCGCCAGGCGTTGCGAGCAGCGGGTACAAGCAGGGATGGTGCATCATGCATTTAAACTAAAAAAAAACATTTTGCCAGCTAAGGCCCACTGAGCAACGCCGCTCTTTTTCAGATGCGACCTTGCCACAAATGATAGCTCAACGAGGTGGCTTATCGCGTGGAAAATTATAGCAGCCCAATACTCTAAACGCATGCTTCTAAAATGTTGAGGGAAAACCCGAACGGCGCGCGGAAAATTTCACGCGACCACGGGGAGAATATGCAAACTTACAAGTCACACGCTGATGTAAAAAGGTCATCATTTGTTAGCCATTATGGTTGCCCACATTTTGACCCGTGTCCTGATTGATATATATCGGAAAAAAAAAGATGAATATTATCTCGTGATTCTTTTTTCAAGAGTATTTTACATCACATTTGCATTTGTAGCAAGTAATTAGTGGCGGGATTTTGTCTGCTTCCTGTAGACTTCAGCATCACACTGCAAGCGAGGTCAAATACTAAGTTCACTGACGAGTGGGTGTACTGAATATGTGGCGGTGTTTAGCGCAATGCTTAAACCGATGTGCAACTTCAGGGTTGACCATTCCCTATGAATGAAACTAATCAAGCTCCCTGCCGCAACTTTTTGAGGCCCAAATCTTTAAACAAATGACGGTTTTCAGATATTTTTTGTTTTAAGAACTAACTTGACTAGACTTGTATTGAATTCTCAGTTTTCTAGTCTCTTTAGAACAGTGCTTCAAAACATTTACTGTAGCCTTGCACCCATTTTGTTTCTCAATCGTTAAACATGTATAATGCTAATAAATACATGGGTTTGATCTTGACTTAAAGTTTTCGTGACTGCAGGAATTCATATTCTTTGAGGCTTTCAGTAAAGTCACGTAGATAGGTTCAAAGAAAATAACAAAAAACCACGACGTTTCGATCGCTCGTGATGACAATCACTTGTGTTGCGATCGAAACGTCGTTTGATGAAACAAATTAGTTGTTTGCTTCATTTGTGTTCGATGATTTACCTTTTAAAAAAAGTGCCATGTCGCACACGCCCAGAAAGGGCATCTCGCACCCTCACTGCTCCAGAACACGACTCGAATTTATGGCGTTCAGTCTCAGTCTTCGGCATGCATAGGTACGCGGAATAGAATGTAATTACTTTTAAATTAATTCACGCATATTAAATATAAAACACTGCACGCAGTCACATTATTCACCAAAATTAATTTAAAATAGTGCAAGAACTCGATTTAACGTGTAATTAGTAACTAGTGACAATTGATGTAAAAATATAATTCTCATGATAAATAAAACTATTGTTATGAAATCAACTTCCACTGGAAGAGTAACTTTTTTCTTTTTAAACAAACGAGCGGCAAATACACACACACACGTATAAATATGAATGCATACAATATATATATTTAAATAAGCCGATTCACAAATTATGACAAACAAGAGAAAAGCAAGGAATTATAAACAAGTATAACCCGTAAAAACAAAGTTTTTCACTATAAATCCTTTATATGCGTGGCGGCTAGAGTCCTCTCGTCCTCTGGCTTGAGATGGCTGCCACCTATGTGTCAGATGATTGCATTGCACCATTAAGCAATTGGTAATTAAATATAATATTTTTGTCCTAAAAAGTGTAAATATTTTCACGAACATTAATTGTCACGCACAACGAGTCTGTGTGGAAAATGTCAGCTCGATTGGATTCACGGGAAGTGGGTTAAAAAACGACCGAAAGATTTGCACGGTCGTAAGCAAGCAAGCGAACTTAATATAAAGGATTTAAAAAACTTGCAATTCAGAGGAGCCGATTCTGTTGTCGCACAGCGAGATTTAAGGGGTTAATGAGCTCGCGGAACGGAGAATGGTCATCCGCGCAAGAACGTTATCACCGCGTTAAGTGCGCCCGCTACTCTCGCGTGGGAATTTACACATCCCATATTGTTTTTCAGCAACGTCTCCGAGGACAGTCCTTTGGTAATGGGAAGTGATGCAGCGTTGCAGAGACTGGGGCCGTGTGGAAGTTGCCCTCCCCGCCCCGCAGGTTACCGTGACGAGTTTCGTTTGGGCGAGAAGGAAAGGAGACACACAAAAAAAACAAACCCAAAAAGCATCGACGGCACAAACAGACCGGAATGCGCAATTAAAGTGAAATGTTGTAACCGTCTCATTTCCTCGTCGCAAATTTTGCAGGACATGTTAGCTGTTTAATTCGGCCAGACATGCCTGTCCGGGGGTTATTTCTTTGCGCTAACGAAGTCAAATAGCTCTCGTTACGCGGGCGCTTGTGGCCGCGCGCGTCCGCGGACGGAGCGCGCTCGGGTGCGGCGACGTCCCTCACGGCACTTCAAGGTGCCCGGAGAAAGGATTTCTCTTTGGTTCTCTCGGTAAAGTCACGTAGAAAGAAAATGAAATAAATAATAGAATACGACGCTTCGATTGCAACACAAGCAGTCGTCATCAGGTGTGAATGAATGCAAGCTCGCAGAGAGACACACATACAGAGAGAGAGAGAGACAGACAGAGACAAACACAGAGAGAGAGACACATGGGGCAGAGACACATAGAGAGGCACACGCAGAGAGAGACACACACAGAGAGAGACACACAGAGAGAGACACAAACATGGGTGAGAGACACATAGATAGACACACACGCAGAGAGAGACACACACAGAGACACAACGCCTCTGTGACGAGGTATTTATATAGAGAGAGGGGGGGGGGAGATAAATTAGCATGTCAATGAGAGTGGCAGGGGGAGAGAAATGGGAAGTTTTGACAACCCGAATAAAACATTTTAGAGAGCTGCAGGGGAAGAGAAATAGGAAGTTTGAGAAAAGAAACCTTTCTTACAGATGTGTATTTTATACTTTTTAACATATAAACATACTCCTCTACTTACGAACACTCAACTTACGACATTTCAGAGATAAGAACAAATCTGGTCCATTATGTCCAATTGACTGTGGCGGTGGCGGCATCTACATCTGCAGAACACGAAGAACCAGGGCCATCTACATCTCCAGGAGATTATACTACCTTTTAAAGCCATTCCCCGCGTTTAGTTTGCATGCAGGAGTAAAGTTGGACTTACGAACAAATCGGCTGACCAACAGACCAGGAACCAAACACGTTCATAAGTAGAGGAGTCCCTGTACGCACAAATACGTACAGCATTGAAAACGCCGCTGCTGTGGCGTTATGTACGTGATGCGTGTTGCATTTTCTTTCACGCCGTACGTAGCTAAGCGTGCTAATCCGAGGTGCTGGAATTGCCACCCCAGAGGTTGCTGGTTCGATTCGATCTCCTGGCGTGGCAGTTCTAACAATGGTTATAGTTTCTTAAATCCCCCCCCCATCTCTGGAAATTCAGCAGCTGCACATATGGGTGCATCACAGTTAGTTGGTCGGCAAGTCACGTGTGGTGGGGCAAAGTATGACCACTTCCAAGCCTCGATTTAAAGCTTTCGTGACTGCAGGGATTCATCTTCTTGGTTCTTTCGGTAAAGTCACGTAGAAGGGAAGTAATAAAATAATAAAAATAAAACATGATAAAATCAAATAATTCTCACGACGTTTCGGCTACAACGCAAGACGGCTGCTTGCGTTGTAGCCGAAACGTCGTGAGAATTATTTGATTTTATCATGTTTTATTTTTATTATTTTATTACTTCCCTTCTACGTGACTTTACCGAAAGAACCAAGAAGACACTTCCAAGCCGTCTGGCCAGCGTGGAAGGACAAACAATAATAATCGCCTCTCCGGAGCATCCTCCACTGGAAGCCGTTCCCCCGGCAGTGATGTCATAAAGCAATTCGCACGCTGCACCTTTGCCTTTTAAATTTGCATAATGTTTATCTCGCTGTGGGTAGCCTGCGTATGCCTCAAATGAGGACCTGGTGCGCCGGGTAAACATCGCCACTGGGAAGACAAAGGCGGCCGGGCGTGGTGCTGGCCACCTACCCCCTCGTGTGCCGTTCCGGCCTTCATAGGTGCTCGTGAACAGCACTTGCCCCAACAGTCTGTTACAGGCTAAACGGTGGAGCTTTGTTTTTTTGTTATTGTTACTTGCTGTGCAGTGAGCAAAGTCGCTCCAGCCGCCCCGTGTTTTTGGGTTTGTCTCTGCGCACTGTTGTTATGATGCGGCCGTGTGGCATTGCGGCAGAACACTCAACTCACAATCACAACGTGACAAGATCAAATCGTGCATGGGGACCGGCTCAGCCCATCGTCCCGATGACAATGATGACTTATGGAGGAATACTCTTGGGTTTTTTCGGTAAAGTCACGTAGGTAAAAATAATAATAATAAAACATTACCTAAGTGACTTTACCGAAAAAACCTAAGAGTATGAATCCTTGCAGTCACGAAAGCTTCAAATCTAGAATTATGGAGGAATAGCAACCAATTTTCGGTATCATTGATTCTATGAAAGCAGTGAAATGAGTAGCACTTCATGATGAAGTCAAAAGTCATTGTCCTTTGAAATAGACCGGCTCCTGCCATAGGAATATGGAATTTACATCACTGACTTGGGGACAATTAAAGAGATAAGCTCAGCCAAGTTCTTATTTACAATGAGACACTTTGACTCGTTTTCACTTTTTGTTCCGTGTCTCCGCTGCTCCCTACGCTGCCTTCATTTTATTTTGGCATTAACACAGTGGCCATTCCAAGTGGTCTGTTTCCCCTTGTACATTGCGTACCGTACGATGCACACGCTCATTGATTTTTAGCACAGTCCTGGTCTTTCCTTCCTAACAAGGTGGGGGGTGGGGGGGGGCATTATGTCCAGAAATGTCATCGCGATGCTGGATGTAAAAAGACATTTGACCTTTTAGGGTCACCTGCTGACACTACACTCGTCAGTTTCGGTGTCTCACGGTGCCCTCGAGTGCTGCGTGCCTTTTCATACCGCTAGAAAGATGATTTTTGGTTGTTGTTGTTGTTGTTTTTGTTGTAAACCTTATTTTGTGAATAAGACGCATCCACGAATAATAACAAGTGAATTAATTATCATAAATCGGCGTCGCAATTTGAGTCAGTGTTTGTGTTGTGCTTTGACGTGAATTTTAGCGGCCTCGAGTGGCTGGAGGGGTCACACGAACACATGACGTATAACGTGTATGAATCTAAAAGCAGTGACTCTTACACATGTGGCGTGACGCTTGCACGATGAGCTTAAACAAACGTCGTAATTTTTGGATTGAAGTGCTGTGTTTATTTTGTGTTTACCGAGTGATTGAGCGCTTCGTGAGAAGGCATGAGGAGAGGGCGAGAGGTGATGTTGGGGAGGGATGGAAAAGTACTCTGTAAGATCGAGACGTGGTGTTGGCTGACGCACGCGTGTGCGTGTGTGTGCCTGAGTGGTGTGGGGAGCGGTGGTGTAGCGGTTAGCGCGCTCCGCTATGAACCTGGCGACCCGGGTTCGATTCCCGCTCACGGCCAACACCAGTGACGATTATCTGAACCGGTTCTGGGCCTCCCATAGGTCGACTCAGCCTGAAATGAGTATCCGGTGCGGTGTGTAAACATCGCCACTGGGGAGACAAAGGCGGTCGGGCGTGGTTGCTGGCCACCCACCCCCTCGTGTACCGTTCCGGCCTTCATAGGTGCACGCTAACAGCACTTGCCCCTACAGTCTGTTAAGGCTACACGGGGGATCTTTGTCTTTGCCTGAGTGGTGTGGAGCGGTGGTCCATGAGCATGGCCACTTAGAATTTAATTTATGGCCACGGCTGACATCAGTGGCGAGTAATATCTGAGGAAAGTAAGTCAGCTTGGGCATGGCATGTAACAATGACGACGACGACGATGACGATAATGAAGGACGGGATTGATCACGGCATGGCAGCTAAGGCAGAGAATACGCCTTAGAAAGACCACCAGCGCTGAGATGATGCTGCGATGGAAATCAACGAAACTTAGAAAACACGAACGGCTTTGCACACAATCTAGATTTGAAGTTTTCACGACTGCAGGAATCCAAACTCTTTGGTTCTTTCGTTAAAGTCACGTAGGTATAAATTTAATTAAATCACGACGTTTCGGGCGCAACGCAAGTGCCCGTCATCAGGTGGAAACAATCCCAGCAATAAACACATGGACAAAAGGAGGCTGCTTGTGACACGCGAGGCACACGTGTGTGAATCGACGCACGTTTCGTAACGCTTCGAAGATCGCTCTTGTATATCACAGAAGCGATGCTTCTTTGCTTTACCCTCCCCGACGAAGCGGTCCTGGCCTGGGCTGAACTGCGCTTCGCCACGACGATGCAACTGCCTCTGTACGTATGTCGTGTGTTGTATGCATGTTGTACGTATGTTGTAAGTATGCTCAATGTATATTGCATGTATGTTGTGTGTATGTATGTTATATGCATGTTGTACGTAGTATGTATGTTATATGTATGTTGCATGTATGTTGCATGTATGTTGTAAGTATGTTGTATGTATGTTGTATGTATGTTTTAAGTATGTTGTATGTATGTTGAACTTATTTTGGCCAGCGGACCACCCAGCCCCCCCCCGCCTCCTCCGTGCCCCGCCCCTGCTGACAAAACGAATTCACTTATCTCTCTAAATAACAGCCAAACTAAATTATTCATATTAGCGGCACATACATTTTCATTGAACACTCATTTCGTTAGAACTCCTTTTTTGTGTTTCGTGTGTTGCCCCCCCCCCCCCCCGCTGCGCACACCTCCGATTAGCGCGGTTGGCTACGTACGGTGTGAAAGAAGTTCACCATCCATAAAAACACCGTTTTTTTTTACGCAGCTGCAACGTGTGTGTGTGTGTTTTAAGGGTGGCATATAGATGTCAGGGTAATTCAATTAGGGTAGTTTACCTAACTTACATTTTTCTGCGGTGGCATTTAGATGTTAGGGTAGTTTACCTAACTTCATTTAAAAAAATAAATATACGAGTTAAATATTAATTAATCTTCGAAAACAAAAGGTTGTCATTATTGTCCGGATCAACCCGTGCATTTACATCACAGCCACCGGGGACCAACCTGGAGAATTGTCGCGGTCCACTCTGAGAACCACTGGGCGAGCACAGCATTGCATGGGGTGCGGGCGGGCGGAGGGGAGGATGGGATATAACCTCACCTAGGCCGTGATTTATTATTATTATTATTTTACTTTAACACTGAGCGGCCCCACGGGACGCTTTGACAGCGAACAATGGATCGACCATAAAGCTGCCCGCGTTAAAAGATTACACAAATTTATTTTGGCTAGAGCCGCTTGTCGGCTTTGTGTTTTTTGTTCGCCTGTTACAGCTTCATTTCCGGTCAGCGGGGGCGACGGCCACCCTCACCGGCAACGTCACAAAGGCCTCGCGCGCCCGATGATTCTTCACCTCGGCAGTAGGTCGAGGGCCGCGTGGCCGTGTGCGTTGCTGCCCGCTCGTGATGAATGGTCTCGCTGTGGCTTTCCACACCTGCGCACGTGGAAGAAGCCCGTGGGCTCTTGGGAAATATTTTGTGTGTGTGTGTGGGGCGGACGGTGTTTTGGAGGAGGAGTTGGGATGCTACTCTTGCTGAAGAAGAATCAGTCTCCTTGCAAAATTCGTATTATTGAAGTCGAAAAAAGCGGGCGCAATATTGAACACCGTTGTGGCGGCTTTTCGTCAGCCTCTCATCGTCTACGTAGGGGGTTGAGAGGAACGCGAAATAATTGAAAGCAGAACAAGTTGTCGTTCATTCCGTTTTGCGTCGAACATTTGTTTGCATTTTTTTAGCATTGGCTGTGTCGTGGCCCCCCTCTAAGTTTCTGGATGTGCCCCCCCCCCACCCCCTCCAACTTTAAGCAAGGTCACCGCTACAAGGCGGCGTTAGATACTCGTCATGGTTCGTAGGCGCAGCAGCGAAATAGAAAAATATTACACGGGGGGGGGGGGGTGAGGGGGTCTACGTTTGTATTTGAGCGCGCAGATGTGTCCCATACAGACGATTGTCCGTCGGACGCCTACACGCAGCATGAAAAAGGAGAGCATTCACATGCAAGGCCGCTCGGCAGCAAGGCACATGTATCTTCACAGACACTGACGGCAGAGGCACAAACTAAAATGAATAAACAAAACTCTCAAAACGCATGTTCACATGCTGTGCATCTGCATCCCCCCCCCCCTCCCAAAATAAAGATGTAACATTTCAGCAAGCGCCGTGACCGAGCGAGGCTCCCATTAGTCTGGTTAAGTCGCAATGCTGCAGCCAAAATAGGCGCAGCACATTCAATTGCATTCCTATTTTTCCTCCTGGACGTTTTCTTTGTGTTGTTGTTGTTATTATTATTTCTATATATTTTTTTCCTTTTTCTCCTGCAATGCATGCGCATATACCCGTGTACAAACAAACCGGATAAGCGTGTTGCATTATACGTGTGTCTCCGCCTGTCTATTACACCGCAAGGATTACATGCAAGTCTTGGTCGCTTACCAAAGCCAATATTTTTTCCAGCTCAAGCTAACTTTACATTTGTAAAAAAATCTATTTGTATAAAAAAAGGCAACGTCATGTATCTCCTGCTCTAATGAGCATTGAGACATCGGTGCTTATCGCCTGTTTACAGCCCATGAGCCAGTGGTGGAAATTCCACATTTCTATGTAGGGGATAAGTATATCTATAGGACAAGCACTGTTGGCATTCATCCAAAATTGGGAATAATTTTATCGACCCTGAAGGAATGAAGGGCTGAGTCAACCAACATCCAGGATTGCAATTCGCAACCTTTCGATCGCGAGCCGTTTGCTCCATCGCTGAGCCATCTGGCTGTGTACACGTTTATAAAACATGGACACGGGGAATAACTTTGAAGTCAAGTCATTCACGACACCGCATTTACGATGCCAAGAATTCAATCACGAATGTGCGTACAGCATCAACAAAAGAATACAAGAAAACTTTACACATTTTTCTAAACTGCACAATGCACGCAATCAAAAATGGCTACGTAAAATAAGTTCAACATGCGTACAAATTAGTTCAGATCCAGATGAGGGTTTCGGTTCCTATTAAACAAGTGAATTAATTGTACCGTTAGAAGATGCTCTGTACAACCGCAGATGTCGTTGGATTTATACACCCTGAGAATCTTGTGTGTGTGGGATGTATTGAAATATATTATCACAATGTCTCACCGCAGGTCGGTGTGTGACATTACGTCCAAAATGAAATCGTTCCATAAATGTGCTGCGAATCTACGTAGGATTGTCACCCTCGTACGTTTCTCTGCCGCTGTTCGAAAATGCCACGGGACACCTTAAGCTTGTGGGGTGGCGGCAAAGGACAATTTGTGAATTCGGCGCACAGAAGGCGCTCTGGGTGAAGGGCCCTTTTTCAGGCAAGGGTTAACTCGGCTGTTATTAGTTGGATCTGGTGGCGGCAGGGTCCGTGGGCTGTGATGGATGTGGCAAACCCTTCACACTTCCCCTTAATCTCAAACTCCATCGGGCCGTTTGTCTTGACTGCGTCTCAACTGTGCCTCTCACAAGCAGGGCTCCATTTGTCTCTTCCACTCGCCTCTCTTTACCCTTCTCTGTTTCTTATAATTAATTTTCATTCGCTCCTACTCCATCCGACCACCTGTTTCCCGGCCCCCATCTTTTCTCCTCGTGTCTCTATTTGTTGGCGGTCGTTTGTGTGCCCATATCTGTCTTGCACTCCCTGCCATGCTCTGTCCTTGCATTCACTTTCTTCGCCCTCTGTTTTTCCCAAAGTGTTTGTCTTGCATGCCCTCCTTTATTTTTAAGTTTTAAGGGGTACCCATTTTTACATTTATCAAGAAGACCCTTCCTGGATCTGGCTTCTTAGATATGTGTTCTTGGTGTAAATTAGTTAAGCATCCATGCCTGAGCTCCTTTAGATCGTCACCCCCCTGCTAGTGCTGATGATGTATTTATTACAATGCACCATCACACCGGCCAGGATACAGACTGGATACCAGCAATTGGTATCAAACTCTGGTCACTCGAACAAGAGTGGAACATAATGACATGGCATCCCACCCATGCCTGCCTATTTTACTCAAAATTAAGCGACTTTGCACGGCCCATTTGCCCAATTAAAAAAACAAGAACAATCCACAATTCACTCACTTGGAATCTGTCAATGCCCTCTACTGCAAACACTTGGCAGGACTCTCCTGAAAATGAGTCACGAGACGCAGAATCTTTCTTGGGTAATCAAGTGTAATAATAACAATACATTTGAAGTGCACTTCAGTCCAAAGTATCACATTGCAGATATTTCGTTAAACCTACGGTACATGCATATTTGCGACCAATGTAAGATACCATAAAATGACTTCACGTAATTGCAAGTGTGGTTAAGTAACGCATTTTTTTAAAAGTTTGAATGGGGAAAAAAAAAACACACTTGGCAGAAACAGTTAGTACACGTGATTCTGGAAATAATTGCCTGCTTGGGGACTCTGGGATGATATGACCTTGTGAGATACACAGAAAGTGCAGTCAACAAAGCGCTCTGTGTTCGAGCCGAACCACCCCAGTGGCTCAATTGGTGTACAGTAATGATCGGTGTTTGTTAATTAGGCAACCAAGTAACCATCGCCGACACTCTTCCAGCACCTCCCGCACTTTGCTGCCATGCGCATACACGTATAATAATAATACAAAGTGTCTTAACTTGGCTGTAACATTGACACTTTCTTTGCCCTACAGAGACCTCCCCGCCCCTCACCTGCGTCATCTTCCCACGCGTGTGTTTGTCAAATAACAATACCAATTATTGTTAAAATTAAGGATCGGGAAAAGTGTAATAAATTGCATTTAATATTTAAACAGCAATAACGGTAACTGGAGCCCTAGCCTTAAAGGCCCAAAGCGCCCAGCGGGCAGCAACACGCGGCACTATTGAAGGGGTGATGGATGAGAGTGAACACATTTCCTGAATCGGGCAAGATTTTAAGGATTCATCTTCTTGGTTCTTTCGGTAAAGTCACGTAGAATGGAAATAATAAAATAATACAAATAAAACATAATACAATAATTCTCACGACGTTTCGGCCACAACGCAAGCAGCCGTCCTCAGGTGAAGAACAGGTCTGTCAGAAAGACAGCGTCTGAATGAACACCACCAGGCTTGGCAGCGTATATTTAAGCTGGGTTGGAGGGGGAAGAGCGCCTTGACAAAGGAATTTGCATATCAAGAGGGATTTAGCATATTTATGGTAAATGCTAAATTCCTGGTGGTGTTCATTCAGACGCTGTCTTTCCGACAGACCTGTTCTTCACCTGAGGATGGCTGCTTGCGTTGTGGCCGAAACGTCGTGAGAATTATTTTACTATGTTTTATGTTTTTTATTTTATTATTTCCATTCTACGTGACTTTACCGAAAGAACCAAGAAGATGAATCCCTGCAGTCACGAAAGCTTTGAATATAAATATTTATTTATGTTAATCTTTTATTATTTCCCTTCTACGTGACTTTTACCGAAAGAACCAAGAAGATGAATCCCTGCAGTAACGAAAGCTTTGAATATAAATATTTATTTATGTTAATATTTTATTATTTCCCGTCTACGTGACTTTACCGAAAGAACCAAGAAGATGAATCCCTGCAGTCACGAAAGCTTTAAATCGAAATTGTATTATGTTTTATGTTTATTATTTTATTATTTCCATTCTACGTGACTTTACCGAAAGAACCAAGAAGATGAATCCCTGCAGTCACGAAAGCTTTAAATCGAAATTTAAGATTTTAAGGACTTGAGAAAGGAGACGATGCGAGGTCATTTCAATGTCGAGCAGTGCAAGACAATAAGCAGAGAGAGAGAGAAGTGTTTGACCTGCTGTTTGGTGGTTGAATACAGCATGGGTGAGAAATAAAGTCGGTTCTCGTAGACTGAATCCTCAACATGGTGGAGGGATTAATAAGTGAATTTCATGGGGAACGGTAACCATGGTTAGTAGTGATAGATGAGTAACACGAATGATTATATAATAGGTCAACGTGTGAGTGATATAATTTAAATAATTTTTATAGAAGGACCAGATACTGCAATTTCTGAAAAAATAGTCAAGTCTACAGATACATCTGGACAAAAATATGCAGGAGGATTTTTCAACTTTAGGTCTCAGGAAATTTGAGGGCAAAAGTGTCGAACCGTCTCATTTTATAACTGAGGCTGACAACTTTGAGCGGTTAGGAAGGGTGGTGGATCAAATTTGACAGATGTTGAATTATTAATCCAAAATGGTCATTTTGGTTCCTCCTCAAAAGATGTGAGGCAGGGCAAAATTATAAAACTGAATTGTTTTTCAACGTATGAGCCGATGAAAATCTGCATCTGTAAATTTTGAAGGTGGCTTTTTCCCCCATGTAATTCGAAAGTTGATAGCAAGCAGGCAAAGCTTGCTGCCAGTTATTGGTATTATTACACATTTTTGGGAAGAGCTAGCTTTGGCTGACCTGTGGAATTCTTGTATGTACCCTATGCATATTTTCAACCCTACTTGAAATGAATACAAACTAAAATATTACTATTTGTCAGATTTTGGCTTGCTGGTCCCTGCCATGGTATTTTGTGGTTCAGTTCAGTTTCATTCCTTTTATTCAATCATTATGGGACAGGAATTATATGTAATACCTTAAATCACTGAGTTGAGAATGTCTGTTAAAATAGTGACACATTTTATTATTGTTTCTCAGAGTCCTTGTACATGATCAGGCTTTCAAACGAGTCCATTCACTTGTACAACAATTCCTGAACACTGTTTCCAATAAATACGTGTTATAAACGTGAGTTTGAGCCACATTGTCAGAAAATATTGAACGGTAACAAATACAATAAAAACTTTACCAGAAATGAAAGAAAAAAAATCTAAGTATACAAAACATAGAAATATGAATGCTTTCCAAATGTCTGATTTTGCTCATCTTACATTCCTTTAAAAACTGTGATGATACAAAAGAATTACGTCTAACTGTAAACGTTCAGGAACGACAAAAAAGTATTATGGGGGCATGAATAATGCAGGCAGCCTTTGCAATTGTTCGGTGTGGAATTTTGCAAGCGAATAAGTTGACTGCGCTGGAATATGTGGCGAGGAGAGTGGGGGAGAGGGAAAAATAAATAGTTCACTCTGAGATGTGATCGCAGCATGGGGTTGAGGTCCTCTGTCTCATCGCTTGAATCGCCCTGGAGCGTGAAAATAAATGTCCTTAACTAGCAGTGCGAGGGCCACATTTATCACTCCGACAGGATGAAAATAAAATTATCAAAATCGCAAGGTTGTTAAAATACACACATTCTTATGCACCACACACACACCCACACTTTCACACACACACAAAGCATAGTCTCAGAGACAATACAGTAATTAAAAATTATCATAGATAGGTGAAATGGTTTGGGTAGAGTTGTAAAACAAAAGGTGGTTTTGTATTTTATTTGCCGTTATTTATTTATTAATTTTACTGCTCAAGGAGGATAATGAGATTTGTTTATCGACTGTTTTCAGTTCGCCCGCTGCACCGAGCTGCAGAAAGAGACAAAAAAAAGTTTTTCACGTGAAGCAATTTCCATGCAAATAAAGGCGAGCCTCCTTGCCAAAGAAAAAAAAATGCAGGACATGGCCTTGCAGCAACGATTAATGCTTTTTTTTGTTTGTTTTTGCCCTATTATTTTATTTTGTTATTCGTGACCATTTTTTAAAAATTCCAAATCGTACCCTTTTTAGGCCTTCAAAGAGATGGATGCAAATTGCATTGTTTCGTATCTCCGAGAGCATCTGTGCAAAATCCTCCTGTTTACGCTGCGATGGGATTTGTTTTTTGTCTTCAAGTAATGCATTTCAACCTATTTTCTGTTTTGTTTGTTTGGTGGTGGGAGAATGGGGGTGGGTGAGACTGGGGAAGTGGGAGGAGGGGGTGTGTGGCTCATATTTAAAATATATATTTTAGAGAATGGAACCGTTAGTCAGTCCATGACATGTTTCGTTTCCCATCTGTCAATGCCATATTTGTATTTCCTGGCAAAAGATATGGCAAATACTAAGTGGTATTGTAAGCCTGCTATAGTTCGGCTTTCAAGATCAGTGTTCGCTGTAATTATGAAACGCTTAATGATGTGTTGCAAACATATTGAGATTGAAAGGCAAGTTCTGGCCAGAGAGATATATGAGTGTTTTTTTTTCATCATGCTCATTGTATTTGGTCTGTGAGGCTTAAAAATACTTTTGCAAATATTGATGTACATTATTCTACGCGCAATCTTGCACATTACCTTAGATTTGGCACAAGCTTGGCTTTCTGTGTGGAAAAAAAATATTATAACAGAGATTATGGTCTAGCTTAAAAGAAAAAAATAATTTTAGCTGGGATTTAAGAGCTAGCAGTTGTCAAGGCAACCACACTGCTCAAGGTTGAGACCTTTTAAAAATGGGGGGGGGGGGGGGGGGGCGATGATTTCTCTGCCTGATGGCGAGGTTTCAAGTGGACAGTGGTGCCGTTACCAAGCCTGTCAGTACATGTAATTGTTTGACGTGTTCACCACTGGGGTTCCAAAAGACAGAGGTGTGGACTCGAGTCATGTGACTTGGACTCGAGTCAGACTCGAGTCATGAATTTAATGACTTCAGACTCGACTTGGACTTGCATAACAATGACTTTGTCCCACCTCTGAGGTGTGGACTCGAGTCATGTGACTTGGACTCGAGTCAGACTCGAGTCATGAATTTGATGACTTCAGACTCGACTTGGACTTGCATAACAATGACTTTGTCCCACCTCTGCCAAAAGATACCCAAAAGATTTTTTTTTTTACACTGTGTTCCCAACCCTCAAATCCTCCTCCGCTCACCTCCCACGTTCCATCTGCCATAGTCTCACAACCTTGCCGCCCACAACCAAACTCTCGTAGGCGAGCTCTTTCTCGTCTTAAAGAGTCACTCCCCACCACACACCCCTGACCCCACAAGTGAACAGAGAAAATGAAAACCTCCGTATATATGCTACACACACACACACGTAAAAAAACACGTTATAAAAAGTTACGTTGAAAAGATGAGCATTAATGTATATATTTTTTTCCACGGGTGAAATACAAGGTTTATAAATTTAAATGAAATGTATAAGAAAATGGTTTGTGTTGTCAGGATGAACGAGAGTGGGAAGGAGGCATGACTGGGCGAAAGTTCCCCCCCCCGCCCCCCCCGCCCCCCCCACGCCCCCCCACGCCCCCGATGTGACAGCGTTATGGTGCTGGTCGTAGCCAATCAGTGTCAAGCAGGCAATGGTGCACGGCGCACGCTTCGCGCACCCCAAACATGCTTAAGCACGTCGAGAAAATTCACTCAGGCCCTTTGAGCTGTCCCAGACCTGCCAGCCCATGTACAGTGGCCATGAGCGGATTGATGGAAAATCGCACCCAAAGAGAGAGAGGGGGGGGGCTTGTGGGTACGAGGGCGACCCGGGCTCGAGCATGGGTGAAGGCAGGATGGGTGCATTGAACACATCGACGTGCGGAGGGGCTGTTGGTACCAACACTCGGAGAATTGTCATTGTGGGGGAGGGGGGGGTGTTGCCACGGCAATGTCTACAAGCGGTTTGTGTACGAAGAACGAGAGTTCGTTTTCACGGTGAGAAAGCACCTTTAAAGAATGGGCAAAGCAGGTAAACATAAAAGCCACATTTCTAATACGTAGAGGCTCTTTGATGCTATTATAAAGAGAACTGCCCAAGGACGACGGTAAGTTGGGGGGGGGGGGGGCATCAACATGCCCTGATTCTCGAGTGAAAATTTCTAGGGCGCAGGGAAAATTCTCCATTATTTTTCTGATACTTAAGTGTCCCCAGATATTGGATGACACTTATTAAAATGACCCCCTGTTTTTGTCTATGAATTCAATTTGGTTACTTTGAAAAATCTCATGGCAATAGCAGAGAGCCACAAAGAAAATAGAAGGCAAGCCCGCCTTGTCAACGTTGCCCAACTTTTCAACGTGTTCAATTATCACGACAAAGGCGGCGCAATAATTTTGCCTGCTCTTCATCTTGCGCGGTGCCAGTGAGATGATGCGTTATGCCAGGGTCACAGCGATCTGGGGCGTCACACTCTGTACCTGGTTCCGTGGCTGACATATCCGTGGCACGCCGGAGTCAGTCGAAGACATTGGGGCATAACAAAAAATCAAATTGTCAACATCATCTGCTCAGTGCAGTCTCTTTGACAGAGAACAAACCAGTATAAAGCTGCACAATTGCTTCAATTACTATTCCCATTTTTACGTCACTTTCATTTCACCATCTGTCGGGTTTTTATTTTTATGATTTCCAACCTTGAAACTCGCTGAAGCATCTGCTCCTGCAATACTGTACTCGTCTTTTTTCTCTCTCTCTCTCTGTCCCCATTTCAATCTGAGGCAATTTTGAAGTTCTCAGCCTGTCCACACTGTCTCTTCTACTTTCGATCCCTTTTAGGTTCATGTGTTTGCTGCAACCAATTATAGACACACACACACACGCACGCGCGTGCACGCATGCACGCTGCCAACACCCAGAGATGCACATTGCACAGCGAGAGGCTGAGGCTCTGGGATGGACGCAACTTGACTGCAGGCTGACCATGTATCATCCTTCAAGATTAAAAGGTCCTTCCATCATTTCTCAATACATCAGCATCCCTCCTCAATAAATCCTGGCTCTAAACCACTCAATGCTGACACACACACACAAACATACATGCCGGTAAGTGCACCTGGCGTGCCCTCAAATGCCCTCCCATTGCCTTTGCCAGTGATGCGTGAGCATATTGCACGCACGCACGCGCGCGCACGCACGCACGCACGCACGCGCGAGTGTGAAACGTGCACACGCCGTCACAAAAGGCTGCACGCGGTACACACGGCGAAGGCACGCTTCTCTTTGGAGGCAAAGAGTTGCACCCCGTTGCGAATGCGGCTCGCACAACGTGAGCGTTCGCTGGCTGCTTGGCCAGCGCACCAAATATTGCTTGCGGTGGTAACGTGTGTATTGACACCAAATCGAGGAGGCGCCGGAAATAGAGGCAGACTTTGCAGAGAAACGACTTGACGACGACATCGCAAGAGATCGGTGCCGGAAAGATGTGGCACGACTTGAGCATATTGGCACGAGAGGGAGGAAAGTGGAAATGACGCAATGTGCAGTGGACATCCACGGGATATCTGCCCACGGATCGTGATGATGATGATGATTATTGACACCTAGACCACGAGCGCCAGCGCAAACACAATTAGACAACATATTCTTAAATTAAAACTACTTTTATTAATTTAAATTTTTTACCTACGTGACTTTACCGAAAAAACCTAAGAATATGAATACTTGCAGTCACGAAAGCTTCAAATCTAGAACAATTAGACAACCCCCGATGACAAGCACGTGGATTTACGGTGTGTGCCCGCGCCAATGTCTGTGTAGAGACGAATGAGTAACAGGTTTTCATTCACCTGTCCTTCTGCTACGCACCGCTCCACCGTCCCACTGTCTGTGTCTGTCCCTCTCTCTCACCTGCTGGCTTTCCGCTCCATTGATTTGCCGCCCGGCATTTTCGGAGTCCCGAGTTTTATGGACGAAAAGTCACGGTGCGTTAGTGTCATGATGTTCAACCCGTGAAGTCACTTTCTTCTCCTTTCCCATCTGCTGGTGATTTAGGAAGACGTAAGAGTTATCCTGTCTGCCTGGCAGAAGGCAGTATATTAACATCCTGTCTCTTGCCTCTTTCCTCCTCCATCTCTTCCTGACCAGTTATTGATGTCGCTTCCACCGGGACACTGGGACAATAACTCACTAACTGACGTTTGTTCCCCTCCTCTCTTTGATTCCACTCTAGCTCTTCATTCCATCCTAACACTTCTGACTTTTCACCTCCGCCGATATCTTTTATTGTAACCTTTACACCGCAAGGTATTTCCACTATTTGCTAAATGAAATTGATTGTGTTAGTTTCCACGATTCGACCTTTTCTCTGGCTTAATTTTTTTCCCCGCTCCTGTAAAAACCTCTTTCATTTAAGGTGATATTTTGTCTCGATCAATATCGGGGGGGGGGGGTGAAATATAGATATGAAAGGATGGCAAACTATGGCGGGGTGTGGTGAAACTAATGTAAATTGGAAAGCATGAGAGCGAAAGATGAAAAGGGATAGATAACGGCAGAAGCAGAGATAAAGCGAGATGGTGGACATTAAAAGAGATTACTGAGGTGGGGGATGTAAGGGCTTGGAAGCGCGGGGAGGCTGGGGACATGACAAGGGAGGGGGAGGAGAGGTCTTGGTTGGGTGGACAGTAGGGGAGGCGGTGGGGTTGGGACCCAGATTGGGTGGATCAGAGGTAGAGAATCCACTCAAAATATGCCCGGCCATTACAGGCCAGTCACTAATTTCCAATTAGTTTTCAATTAAATGAGAAATTAAAAGCAAGCTCAACCACGGGCGTTAGCCACGAGAGAGTCATATTACTTAGCGGCTACACTCCCTCAAGCGATTGAGCACACACACACACGCACACACACACATACACACACACACACACGCGCACACACACACACACACGCACACACACACACAGACACACACACACGTGTGTGCGTGTGTGTGTGCGTGTGTGTGTGTGCGTGTGTGTGCATGTGTGTGTGTGTCTGTGTGTGTGCATTTATGGGGAGCGGTAGTGAAGAGTTTAACGCGCTGCCCTCGGAACCCGGCGACCCGCGTTCGATTTGCGCTCACGGCCACCACCAGAGACGGTTATCTGAACCGGTGCTGGGCCTCCCCTGGGTCGACTCAGCCTCAAATGAATACTTGGTGGTGGTGTGGGAAGACAAAGGCGGTTGGGCATGGTGCTGATCACCCACGCCCTCGCGTGCCGTGCCGGCCTACGCATATCGCTTTTGGGGGATTTCAGTGGCGGAAACAGGGCGCGTTCGGAGTACGGTCGCCAAAAATATCCGCAACCGTCTCGTGGGAATCCCGAGAGCGGCGCTTGACCTTTTTGCCTCTTTGGGACGTGCCGAGCCGCCTGAAACATTCCGGACGCTCTGCCCTCTGCGGGAAACTGCGGACGACCGTCGGGGTAGCAAGTTGCACCTCCTGGTCGTCGCACCGCGCTCTGCGGTGTCTACGAGTTTCTCCTCTCGTCATCGGCGGCTGCGGTGGCTGCAGAGTTGACCCGTGGCATCTGCTTCGCGACACCACGTGGTCGGGAAGCCACGCAGTGCCCGTGGCCAGAGCAGATGCTTTCATCTCAGGAGAGGCGCGTGAAATGGTAATGGGGTGGTTCAGGATTTTACTGACAATTTAGTTATTGTTGAATAGCTGTCTAATGGAGAGAGTGCCACGGTATAAAATGGTGTGCGCATTGAGCTCGCAATCCAGAAGTCGCCGGCTACAATCTTCATGCGCACAGAAGTTGAAACAATGGCGCAGGTTTCTCAAATTCCCCCATCCGCCTTGAGTCCCAGCCAGCAGTATGAATTGGTAGACCATAGTTAGTCGATGGGGAGGGAGCATGTGGTGGGGTAAAGCGTGGGTAACTCCCACCTCTTCCGAGACCTATGATCAGGGTGGAAGAGTGGGCCAAGATGCACTCGAGAAGAGGATGCTCTCTAGAGCTCTCTCTAGTGGGAGGCCCTTTCGCGAGCAGTGGCATGAGCGAGCAATTGTAGGATTGCATCCTCTACCACCACAACACGTTTACCGTCTAACCAGGTGAGGTGCTGTTTCCACGACCCACTTGCTGTTGTTGGTCCTGTGAATGACCTTGAGAGAGACTTTTCTTTACACCGTAGATTCAAAAATATCAGGTGTTGATGCAAAAACACTCGATTGTTTTCACCTGCATCTCTAAATTGTAAACGATATTGTTTCGTGGGACATCTTTCTATATCTAAACAATTGCCATTTTTTTTCCGGAGGGCAATACTTTACCCATTTCATAAAGGTAAAATGTCTCCACAAATCATTTTTGGGGGTCTATTTGCACTCACAGTTAATGTCGTAATTATTTGACAGCTAGGAGGGCATCAATGAAAGTGTAAACGTGGCTGCACTCTCCCGTTGGCACTCACGCAACTCTGTGACACGACGTGGACACCACCTCGGTGTCGAGCAGTGGCACAGCTCCACTTTCCCCACTGACATTTGATAGCAATGAGATGCCTCTGAGTTGGGAGCATCTGTTACATGTTTTTTATAGCCATCGAACAAAGACGAGGGGCACTTGCATCGCTCGCTTTCAGGCGCGCTTATACGGCCGTCTGGGACGCCCTTCCTTCCGATATTAGGAAGCCACTGGAGCTATGCACGTCGAAATCCAGATCGAAAACGAATTTCTTTACATAGATAATAATAATTAAAAAAAAATTATTTGTCTTTCGTAAAAAAAAATTAGGTGAAGGCGAATATTTTCTTTCTCATGCCACTGCTGGCAGAAATGCCTCCAACTAGAGGGACTTTTGAAGAGCCCCTGCAGATGGTGTCGGCCAGAGGTGGGAGCTGGGCGGGGGAATGGGGGCCACCGTGAAACACTTTTTAAAAAAAACACACAAAGACAGAGCCCGCGAAAAACCTTAAACAGATTGTTGGGGCAAGTGCTGTTTGCAAGCACCTATGAAGGCTGGCACAGCACACGAGGAGGTGGGTGGCCAGTGCCATGCCCGGCCGCCTTTGTCTCCCCAGTGGCGATATTTACACACTGCACCAGGTATTAATTTGAGGCTGAGTCGACCTAGGGGAGGCCCCGGTTCAGATAATCGTCACTGGTATTGGCCGTGAGCGGGAATCAAACTCGGGTCGCTGGGTGCGTAGCGCAGGGTGCTAACCGCTACACTACCGCTCAGCATGCACACACATACACGCACACACACATATCATGCCCTTGTTTGATGTGTTATGGAGTCCAGATTTCTGTGCACTGATGCGTGGTGATGTACAATGCTCGCCTAAGAAAGTATAAGCCGACCTTTTTTTTCCAGATTATCCAATAGTTTAACGTAAGACCGCTGTGCAAAGCTGCACGAAATCAAATGTACATATTCCATTTAGAAAATACAATATTTATTCTCTTTATCCTATCTCTATTACTCGTACTGAATAGATGGGAGACATTTCAAGAGTGTTGTTAATAGAGCTGTGCTTTGACTATCACTTCAGTCATACTTTATTATCACGTAGTGGCTCCCAACATTTTCTTAGATTTCAATTGAAATAAGGTGGTTGATATATATACGTGTGCTATTTTAGGGAGCTGAAATGTAACACTTCTTTTATGTATGTCATGTTTGATATTTTTTGCAGTTTATCAACTTAACGACTTTCCCACAAGGGCAGTATTTCTTGGCAATATAATTCCGTTTTTTAAAATTTTAGATTTCCTTTCATTGGCATTGGTGACCATTGGACATGTGTTTCCTCAGTCCTACTGAAAAAATCAGCTTCAAATGAATACCTCAGTCCTACTGAGGAAACACATGTGTTGTGCTTTGCCTAAAAGCAGTCTGCTATCATACAACAAAAAGGATAACATTGTAGATTGATGGAGCAGTCGTAGCTCAAATTGTTAGTCCACTCTGCCATCAGTACAGCAACCTACGTTAGATTCCTGAGTTAGAATCCAGTAGTAAGTGATGTCTGAATCAGTCCTGGGCTCTAACCGGTCACCAACCCGCAATGACCAGCACGGCGAAGTATAGTCAAACGACCCCCACCGTGTAAAGGCATCTTCGTTCTGCAGAGGATTGACAAAGGGCTACATGTTATTTTCAATATTATTATTCTCATTTTTTATATTTTAAACCATCACTATATTTTGCTGTCACCCACGTCATCAGTTTGGTAAATTTTTTCTGAACAAAAATGAGCACTTTTTTGGTTCTAGATTTGAAGCTTTCGTGACTGCAAGGATTCATACTCTTAGGTTTTTTTGGTAAAGTCACGTAGGTAAAAAATAAAATAAAAATTTATAAAAGTAAAATTAAAATCACGACGTTTCGGAGGCAACACAAGCTTCCGTCTTCAGGTGGAACCGTTGTGATTTTTATTTTACTTTTATTAACTTTAATAAAAAAAAATTACCTACGTGACTTTACCGAAAAAACCTAAGAGGACTTTTTTGGATGGATTATTTATTTCTTTCAAACCAGTACATGGATTCGTTCCTTTATTGCAACGTCATCCATCATCTTCTTTTATCCGCAGTTTCTCCCCCTCCCCAACCGCCCCCCTCCTCCTCCCTCGATGTCTTTTCATTTGATTTTCTACAATTCATTCAATTTCAAAGCAGGGCCCTTAGATTCATGGTGTAAACTATAAGCAGGTCACTGGCTGTAATGGTGTCCTTGTTACGCGTGTCTCTAGTCCAAAGCCTCTAATGGCGATGTTTCACTTCTACAGGATTATGTCACTTTCATTAGCGCCACACCCAAGGAGTGCAGATCCCTCCCAAATACATATAATATTGGATTTGATTGGTATTTTTCAGTCTGTGTGAACTATCATTTCTGGCTCTTTGTTTATTGATTTGAAAGGAGATTTTGTTTAAAGCCCCTTTTAAAACAATTCTCACATCGCCGAAAGACATTGATTTTACAAATGCACTGTGGTCGAGCTAAAACAACTTAAAGGCGCAGCTCCGCAAATGCTGGCTCACGCCACTCTCGCCAGAAGGGCCTCCACGAGCACTGGGGAGCCTCTCCAGACGACCTGGAAGAGGTCGGGGTACCCACACTTTACCCCACCGCAGGCAATCGACGAACTGTGGTGGCCAGCGTTTCACACGGCCGCTCTGGGAGATGGGACAGAACCGGCCATTGCCAGTCCAACGGGCTCACACCATTCCACCCCACGGCACCGTCTCCAAATGTATATTCATCTCTTTGTCCACTCCATTCTGCGGTGCATCACAGACCTCTGGCCACAATGAAGCCGAAACTGAGCACATTGTACTGTGGTCCAAAAACAGCTGGCGCAAATGAGAAAAATATCAAAGAAAAAAAATAACGCGACAAACGCCGAGTGGAGCACCGGCTCATCTGGTAATTGCGTAATTATTTAATTGTGTTTTTTTTGCAAACGTGCGTTTCTTCTTCGTGACAAATCCCCAAATTATCGGCAACTCTATGCGCTTTGTGGGCTTTGTGGGCATTTCCCGTGAATGTCTCTAAGAGCTGTTTTGTTATAATCAATTGTTATCCCACCCCCCCCACACGCATGCACTGCCTGCAGGTGTTCCCAAAATGAGAGCATTTCTTGTGAATAAAGAGTCGCTTCTCCGGCGCTGACGGCCGTCATTTTTCAAGCAGGCGGTTTAGGGTTGTTGCAGGACGGCGAGGGAAGGGAGGGGTGGAACAAATATAAATATATATATAAAATATATAATGCCGTAATATCGCATGATCCCAAACAACCACATCTTTGTGTCTTTTGTTCGGGGATGAAAGTCTGCGCGCGAGGAAGGAAAACAAAATATTGAATCACCTGCAGAGTCATTCTCTGTAGAAATGCGGCCCGAATGAGCGGACAAAATTGTTCATCACGTGCCTACAGATTGATCCAGGATAATGACAACAAGCGCTGCCGTCAGCCACGTGTGTACGTTGATAGCGCTCCAGACCGAAACGTCAACTGTTAGACAGGTGGTTGGCGGACGTTCTTGAAGTAATTACGACTTAATTGTCTAATTAATAAGAAGAAGGAAAATGCATTCACTGGTATTGCATGAAAATAATGTTAAGGTATTAAGAAGGGCATGGATTTTTACTTATACACCCACGTCTTTTCATATATATTTGTGTCAAAGCAAGCGTTGTAATCAATAAGAAATTGCCACAATGGGACAGCTACCTTGTGGTGGTTTTAATTTATTTATAATAAATGATGAGACAGAGAGGCAGCCCTGGAAGGGATCTTGGATATTTTCACGAGGCATCCAAAAAATGAATTATAACTGCCAAACAATTGACACTTGCATTTATATAAAACAATATAGCCGTGTAAAAAAAATAATTTAATAAACACTCAGCAGCGAGCCATATTTCATTTTGTCTTCCCTCCTATTTGAGTGTATTAAAGGCAGAGGGTGAAATTGCACCCTCTAACATATCCTGGCAAATGATACCCCTTTGCAATGTATTTCACAACATCGGCGCTCTGCAAGTTAATCAATCACGGTCCAAAAGGAGCCCCAAGTGGCTGTCTCACACTGCCGCCCTTGCCCGTTACCGTAAGCAATCATCACCAGAGGCAGGAGAGCCATGGTGACGGAGCCCATCACGCGAGTTTCCACGGCAACGGCGAATGTGATAACGAACTAAGGACGAGAATGGGGGGGTGGGAGCAGGAGTTGGGCACCTGCCCCGCACACGAGGCCGACTCCAACGAGGATTTCTGCCCAAAACCCAATGAATTACAGGCTTGGCCTACCCATTAAATGTGTTTGTAAAAAGGCAGGCCCCGTTCGTATTTGCTTTTTTTTTCGTGAACAACTCCCCCTCTGTCTCAAGGTACCGACGCGACAGCTTGTGCAGCCCAAAACACGGGTTTATTGTGTCTGCTACCAGTGGCCGCGCGGTGTCACAGCTCAACGCGTTAACGTCCTCCTCCTCACCCCCCCCCCCCCAACAATTGGCGCGCTCGCCAGTGGCACACCTGAGATCCATAATGTAGACAGTCGCGGTGGCCTCGTCCAATTGGCTGCTCCGCTGGAAGAGAGTCCAGCCCTTCGTCCTTCAAGCTCAATTACCCACGGACCAGCCCTTACGCCTGAGCTCATTGTGCACGTGCCTGCATTTGAGCTTGGCGTGCATGCACCGTGCGAGTCTCTGCACGAGTGCACGCACATGCATCTCTATCTGTGTGTGTGTGTGTAGGGGGGGGGGGGGTAGTTGCGACGACAGATTGGTTAGCACACCCCACAGCGACGAACTCGTCCACCTGAAGAGAACGATTCCCAGCCACGGCTGGAACGACAGTGGCTAGTGCGTGCGGTTTGTCACATTTTCGGCACAAAATAAAACCCGGGCGTACGATGGTAAGAGGAAGATCTCACAATACTGGCAGAGCTTGTCAACGCATTGTCTCGGGCGGTATGCCGTTACGCAACAGACAAACACCGGGATTCCAGCATCGTCGTGGAAGACTTGCAGATTTTCTGGGACAGCTGCTTCAAAAAGGGGACATTCCTGGTAAACCAGGACGATCAGTAATCCTCGTGGGAAGTTGCGTCTAAATCTTCCCTGTGCCTCACTAGTTCCACTGCCTTGGGCTGGATGTGACTCTCGCCTCACTGCCCTCCCCATTTGCCTGACTAGTTTCCCGCAAACAACACTTACTCCCCATAGTTCATATGGCTAGATGGGCAATATGTATCTGTACTTGTGTGCGCATGTCGTGATATATATAGTGTGGGGAGCGGTAGTGTCGCGGCTAGCGTTCTGTGCTACGAACCTGGCGAACCGAGTTCGATTCCCGCTCATGGCCAACACCAGTGGTGATTTTCTGAACTGATCCTGGGCCTCGCCTAGGTCGACTCGACCTCAAATGAGTACCCGGTGCGGTGTGTAAATCATCACTCTTGAAGAGACAAAGGCGGCCGGGCGTGGTGCTAGCCACCCACCCCCTCGTGTGCCGAGCCCGCCTTCATAAATGCTCGCTAACAGCACTTGCCCCAACAGTCTGTTAAGGCTATGCAGGGGAATCTTTGTCTTTGCTAGATTCAGAGTGCTTAAAAAATGTTAACACGTATATGGGACTATCGTTTTTAATGGAAAAAGAACGGATACTGTTAATAGCCTCAAAAAGTCAACGAGTCTCCACTTGCTCGCCATCATTGTCAACGCGTGCCTGAAATCTTCTCCAGGTGGTCTCCAGAGCCCGGAGGCACATTGCTTGTGGTATTGTTGCAAATTCTCAGAAGTGTTAAAAAAAAACATTTTAAGCACCCTGTATATATCAATTTCAGGTAAAGTACCGGAGCGTCGATAAGGCCAGTGGCTGGTAAAAGTGGGGGCGGTAGAGGGGGGGGGTGTATAGAGAGTGGTGGGTGGTGGAGTGTGAGATAAGGCAAAGTCTCGTGGGGGATGGGGGCAGCAGCTGGTAACAAATCCCATTGCCCAATTTGCCTGTCGGTGTCAAGCGGTGCCAGCAAAGCCCCGTCTGCGACAGCCTCTTGTGTGGACAGGAGTGTACACTTCTCACCATTGCCCCATGCATCAAGCCGCGAACCAGAGGCAGGAGTGGGAGAGAAGGTGCTCACCTTTGCAGATGCCAATTAAAATAGACACGAGGTCGGAGCCGGGACAGGTTGCAAAATCAAACGCTGGGATGGGAGATCGACACGGCAGCTGTCCACAACGGCCACGCCGCTGCATTTATCTGCCGCTCTGCGGTTGCGATGCAGTTGGTACGGGGCTCGGGCGGAGAAGTGGCACGAGACAGAGAGAGCAGAGTGGGTGGGGTTGACTCCGAGCGCAGGTTGAGAGAGAGGAAAGGGAGGAGGAGGCATGCACAGAGTCGATTTTAGAAGTGTTTGCCTCCCAGGCAGAGCGCCTTGGTTACAGCAATACGGCCGCACAGTAGGGCATGGCTTATTTCAACATGAAAGCAAGATTTACAGCTAGTTACCCGTGCTCGTTCACAGCGTGGAATATTTAAGGGATTGGGAATAAAAGAAAGACAAAATATAGTGGGGGGCTGTGTGTTTTTTTTTCTTTCCCGCAACTAATAACCGGTTTGACAAAAAATTGTGGAACGCGCGGTGTGGAATGGACGAGAGCACGTTAATGATTACTAGCGTGCGCCCTTCTTCCACGGGTGTACGCACAGGCGACGGCGGACGTGCGATGATTAATAATTATTAATCATATTCTTAGGTTTTTTCGGTAAAGTCACGTAGGTAAAACATTAAAATTAATAAAAGTAAAATAAAATAAAAATCACGACGTTTCGGAGGCAACACAAGCTTCCGTCTTCAGGTGGAACCGTCACAAGCCACGACAGCTGTATCAAGTAAATGAGAGATTACAAGAGCTACCACTCTGTATATATAATGGTTGGAGAGTGGTAGCTCTTGTAATCTCTCATTTACTTGATACAGCTGTCGTGGCTGTGACGGTTCCACCTGAAGACGGAAGCTTGTGTTGCCTCCGAAACGTCGTGATTTTAATTTTTCTTTTATTTTACTTTTATTAATTTTAATGTTTCACCTACGTGACTTTACCGAAAAAACCTAAGAATATGAATCCTTGCAGTCACGAAAGCTTCAAATCTAGAATTATTAATCAGCCAGTGTCATCGTAATGTCATCGTAATGACACTGGCACCTGCCGGAGTGCGCCTTTTGCGGTCGTCATTATGCGACTTTCATAAGCGACGTGCAACTTGCAATAATCAAAACATCGGCGTGGGAATCGCCGTCTCGACAGGGCACTTTTGGTGCATTATTAAATAGTGGCACAAAAGTTCGCCACCAAATTTCATCAGATCAATTGAATGAATACGCTCCTGACTTGCATTGTTGGTTTTTCACGCGTCTGTTTTCGAGCTTGACTTGCACGGTCCGAGCCGTTTCACTGTTTCTAACTCGCCCTTCGCTTTTTTGTTCCCCTGACTTTTCAGACGAATACAAAATGAAAGGTAACACAGATGTTGACGTAATGAGGTCTGCGTAAGAATGATACACAATTGTCTGTCCATCCGCTGCTGGATGATGGGCTTCCCCCACGCCAGGACAGTTCATGAGGGTTGTTTAACAGTACTTCACAGTACTTCACCGTACTTCAGTACTTCACAGTACTCGTCAATGTGGGTTCGTGAAAGGGGAATGGTGGGCACGACCTGTTATGGTAGCAATAACTTCCAGCCCTTTGTCAATCCACTGCTGGATGAAGGCCTACGCTTGCCTTGTCGGTTATGGAGGGGGGCTGTTTGACCATACTTCACCACACTGGTCGGTGCAGGTCGGTGCAGAGACTCGTTCAGATGTAACCCTCCGCTGATGTTAGACATGGCTCGGAATACATCCGCGGTCGTCAAAGTCGACCGCGCAGTTCCCCAAACCACTGCGTCTCTGCCCACCTGCGATTTTCATAGTTGGCTATGTACGGTGCGAAGGAAGTTCAACATACATACACCTCCTTCTACAGACTATATATTCTAATATTTGTATATGCCTCACTTTGCTGAGAATATGTTCGCTTAAGCTGCAGCCGTGTTTACTCTGTCGGGTTTAATGCGCCCACAAATGTTTGTACAGATTCGACACTCGCGCACGACCACATGCGGATGCATCCGTATCTCGGGCGTGCCAAACTCAACGGAATTCCATTAAATCTGCAAATGTTTGAGAGCCATACTTGTTCTGTTTTGCACACCGTTAAACACGTAGAGACCGTCACTGCCGCAGCGAGGGAACCCTTCGCGGTGCCTGCGTTGAACCGCGATGTGCACGCAGCTCCGATGGGATGCCAATCCCCCAGCCGCTTGCCGGATCTTACCGATTTGTTCACTTTGAGCCAATCTCTGCAGCCGATCGATCGGATCGATTCTCGCTGCAGGAAATGGGAAAGTCTCGGCGCAAGTGACACATTGGACGTTAATAATTACGCATTAATGTCCGTTACTTAATTTGATGGGAGCCCACAGAGAAATAGTATCGCCTAAACCATGGAGGTGTGGGTAACCATGGGTGTTTATTTATGTGTTTGCATCCCTTTGTCGATATGCTGCTGGCTGAAGTCCTGCTCACACTCTGTAGGCCATGGCGATCGTTTGATCGTTCATCACCATGCTGCTCAGTGCGGGCTGATGGGAGCTAATGGCTGGTTCGGATATCATTCACCACGGATGTAAATCCTGGCCAGGATTCAAACTCATGTGTTCAGGTTCAGAGCACAGGGAGATAACAATGGCGATTCGCGACGACAACTTGCGATTTATACTTTTAGGTTTTTTCGGTAAAGTCACGTAGGTAAAAACACATATTAAAAATGAAAATAATAAAAATAATAATAGAAATACAAATTCTAAATCACGACGTTTCGAAGGCAGCACAAGTCTCCGTCATCAGTGTTGCCTCCGAAGCGTCGTGATTTCTCATTTTTATTTGTATTATTATTTTTATTATTTTTCTTTTTATTATTTATTTTGACCTACGTGACTTTACCGAAAAAACCTAAGAGTATGAATCCTTGCAGTCACGAAAGCTTCAAATCTAGAACTTGTGATTCATTAGCATGATGACATTTCATCTGCAGGTTGATCTCTTTTTTTTCAAATGTTACATTTGGGCTGTGACCACCGCCACTTGACTTGTGAATGACGTCCAATTAAATTTTGACTTAAAACTTTCGTGACTGCAGGAATTCATATTCTTGGTCCTTTCGGTAAAGTCACGTAAAAAAAAAATAATAAAACACTATTAAAATCAAATGTAAGTAAAAAATGTTAATATTATTTACATATTATATTTAGTTTTATTATTTTTAATTTGAACTTGAATAAAAAAATATATATTTATATATTTTTGTTTTATATTTACGTGACTGTACCGAAAGAACCAAGCACATGACGTCCGATTGTCTTCAAAGTCGTCCACTTACAGCGGACAGCACCCTTTGGTAGAGCTCCAATGTGAGTTTCGACCTTCAGGCTCTGTGCAAAACGTCTCGGGTGTGATCGCACAAGCCACCCGACTCCCCGTGCACTCCAGAGTCAAATGCCGTTCGTGTCCAAGATCAAGGCACTCCCCTTATGTCATCTGCCTGTGATGGACTCTCTGCCACCTATTAATATATTTCAACCACACCTTTTAAAAAATTTATAAGCTTCTCCCATATTCGGTGGGCACATCCTGCATTTGGTACGTCGTCTTGAGATGCCATTGCTGTTCGCAAATGTATGTCGTGGTGTATGCTACTTTGGTCATGTCGAATTTATCAACATATTGCGGAATATTTATTAAAGTTAAGTTGTCCCTGAAAACGACGTTTCTTTCTCCCCAAATGTTATTTTAAAGATTCTAGCTCACTATATGCCTTTGCCTTACTCTCTCTCTCTCTCTCTCCCACTCGTTCACTCTCACCATTTTTCTATTTGGGGGCGATTCTGGCCAAATCAGATATCAGCGCTGGGAGATGGAGTACTTAGCCTTTATCTAGGCTCTCTGTCTCTCGCAGGCTCTCTCCTCTTCCCTCTCGATCACCACATCAGTAATTTGTTATATGAATGCAAGTTATGGTAGCAGAGGCACGGCATCTTTCACGCGCAGGTCAATGATAGAAGGCGCACTGCACCATTGCAATCACTGCACTGGCGCTCACTCTGCTGAGGCCCAGTAATTACGCAGAGATAACGTATTGCATTTTATTTAAATCTTATTATTATTATCTCTCAACCGGCTGGGTGGCACAGCAGTGAGAGTGGGGCGGCTCGCTATGAGGAGGTTGTGAATTCAAAGCCTGATCAAGGCTCGACTGGGCGCCATGGTGGTGAGATGTTAACTGCCTCGCCTTGTAGACAGCAGGTTGTGTGTTCGATCCCGTCCCTACTGTATATTTGGATTCATACTTAGTTATTTCGGTAAAGTCACGTAGGTAAAAAATGAAATTAAAATTAATAAAAATAAAACAATAAAATCACGACGTTTCGGAGGCAACACAAGTCTCCGTCATCAGGTGGGACCGTCACAGCCAGATTTACCGAAAGAACTAAGAGTATGAATCCTTGCAGTCACGAAAGCTTCAAATCTAGAATGTATATTTGGAGTTTGCATGTCTCTCTCTCCCAGTGGTCGTGTTGATTTTTCTCCGGGTCCTTCCGTTTTTCCCCCTCCACATTTTGAATCATGCGTTTCCAGTATTTGGCTGCTTTAAATTCCCACACAAATAAGCCACTTTGTTGAGCTATTATTTGTGGGCAGCTGACTTCTGGGAAAGAGCTATATAGCTCAGTGGGCCTTACGTGGTAACATAAAAAAAATAGTCTAGTTTTAGAGTTCTTTATATCCTTCAGGGTAAATGAAATGAACACCACTCTGTAGGGAAGTTAAGTGTGGTTGTTCCAACGTTAGACTGCTCCTCACCATAGGAATGTGGAATTTCTACCACTGGCTCAAGGCTGAAATATGGAGATGATTGATGGCCCACGATCAATTGAGCTGAAACCACGTTGACGTTCTCATTGTCCCAGTGTCCTGCTGCAAGCTTTGCAAACTCCTAAACCAGAGCTAAAGCTGATATGCACACAAATGGTCACGTTAACACTGAGTTATTTCAAGACAAATGTCATCCGTATAGTGTCATTAGGCTTTTAGGACAAGTGCTGCTCAACGAGGACCCATTAAACCCACTGCACCACCACTGCACCTCAAATCCATGAAATGTGGTCAACATTTTAACACATTGATTGGGCACCGTCCAAATAGTGCAGCTGCTGAGAACCCATTCCCAAGTCCAAGCAAAACAAGTTTAATTTGAGTACAGGCAGTGTTTGTTTTGTGGACTTGCCTAAAGGTGATCTCCTGCCATGAGTTGAAGTGAAAATTGTTGGGAATTGACAAGTCAGCAGTTTTCTTGGAAATTGAACAGATGCCAACAGCATGCAAACGCAACGGTGAAGCAATGGGTTGTGGTGGAGGGGGGACAGGCTGGGGGTTCAGTTTTGGAGCAGGTTTGGGCCTGTGTTCCTGCAACAGAATTGGAGATTTAGTGAAAATCAATGGTGCCTTGACCACTGTGAAATATTGATCCCGCATGCCATTCCCATAGGGATGTCTCCCATTGGATGCCGATTCATCCTCTGGCACGATAACGATACAAAACGCGCACCGCCGACGTGGTGAAAGCATATTTGGAGGTAAAAGAGGCAGATTAACACCTGCAGGAAGGGCCACTGTCAATATTATTACGAAACGAACACGGCCCTAAATAAAGGACATGGTGGTGATGGTAGTTGCAATGATCGCAGTGGTGGTGGATGATATAGTGCTGAATAACTCATGCCACTGATATATTTGAAATGCAATATTAATCCACAATTGTGGCCCTGATGTCACAACCAGTTGAACTATGACTGCTCTTGTGAAAATTGGGTTCTTATGAAGCCAGAATCTCGTCGATACTGGATCGCAGTCTAACTTTCATTCGCACTTCAGCGACTGTGTTCGTATTTTGGCAGTGGTTAGAAGTGTGGCTTGAGCATCACTTCCTCACAGTTGTCAATCTGTGATTAACAAGCGCTGCCTAATGATTCAAAGAGTATGCATATAATGAGCTAATCGTTTAAGAAGTGGCTTTCCTCGATGCCTTCATTGTAACATTGTGACCCTTTTTGTTTGAGTGCAAGGTAAAGGCATTTTAACGATCGGCGCGTACAACACTCATTCATGGAGTTGGCCAAATGTTTAGGGCCACCGAGCGTGTCCAATTGTTGGCACAGGTTCTGGCCATTGTCCTGCTCATCTGTGGTTTCACACGGCTCTGCATCATCTATTCTCAGTCTCTCTCTCTATCTAACGACAACGGTAACTTGTGCTCATCTTGCGATATATTAAAAAAAAATTGTGAACACACCTACACAGTATATTCAATCTGTATACATTACAGTTCTTGGGAGATGATGTATAATGCACAGAGCACCACACACTTGAATTGATGGAGTATTTATTATTATTATTATTTACACCAGCGTTGGTATCTGTGTGGGGGCTATAACAAAAGCAGGTAAGGAAGCGATGTTACAGGAGATGCACGGCTCGCACGGTTTCATTGCCTCCCCGTGGTGCTTTATCTCTCAACATTCTTCTTATGTCTCGCTACAGCAAAGCCTTTGTCTGTTCCTTCGCTGCAGCCTCCCTCCACGTCAGCTTCCTTGCACCGTCTAAATTCCACTGCAGCACCGAGCCCTCACTTTTGCCCCCTTCTCTGCTCGTGCGCGTGTGTCTGCCTGCCCATAGCTCTTTCTCTCTCGGTGTCTCTCTCCAGCTGCCAGGCGGCTTTATTGATTGGTAGGCTGTATCTCAAAGGGTGGGAATTAAGGGTGAAAAGTCATGACCACTTAGTATCAAAAGGTCAGACCATAATTCTCTCATAATTCTCTTTCTCTTCGTTCTGACCCTTCCGTCTCTCCTCATCTCACCCCAATTCTCTCTCGATCTTTACTGCTCCCCCAATGCGTCCTGCTCCGTGGCGTGCACTTCTATTCCTGTCCATCCCAACCCGCTCCTGTGTCCTGCTGGCAAGTCAAACTCACTTTCGACCGGGCCCTTCTGGTGGGGGCCCGGTTGTGGTGCTCGGAGTCGCACCTCTGTCAAGTGCCTTGACCATGTGTCAATCAAATCAATCAATAGATCGATCTTTATTTTACGTACCACTATCGCCCACAATAAAGTGGGCATCAGTGCACACTACGTCACCGACGTATGGCGCGCAAGAAGTTCAACATACGTACGTTGGAATGGAATGGGGACGATACAGGGGGCGTACAGCAACGGGACATCAGTGCACACTACGTCACCGATGTATGGCGCGCAAGAAGTTCAACATACGTACGTTGGAATGGAATGGGGACGATACAGGGGGCGTACAGCAACAGGAATGAGAAACGAAGCCCGTTATGCCCTCAGCGACTAACACCGACTGAGAAAAGTAAATTGCAACTGCGCGCAAAATAAAGTGCATCCGTGTGTCTGGTCAAATCGCTTCCTCTTTCACATCATCATCAAGTGGCGGTGGTGGTGGTGAGAATGTGGCAGAGGATTTCTTTCCATTTCTCTGCCTATATGTTAACTTAAAGACGCTAATTTTGCTGTATGTTTTGTGAAGGATCACCTAATTAACACTATTTGGAGGTTACAGCGAAATTCATAATTTCTAATTTTTACTTTAACACCAGAGTGCAGTGGAGTACTGTTGTGAATGATGTCGGAGTATTTTAAACATTCAATTTACAGCAGATGAAACATTTTCGCATGTACAAATTTAGCAAAATATATTTATTGCCATGAAAAGGCTATTCAGCATTTGACATCGCCCCATTCACCCAGGTGGGAATGCAGGATTGTTTTTTATTACCGGACGGCCTATTCGCATTCACACACCTATTTGTTACAATAAGGTTAATTAAACAGTCACATTGGGCCAACTGTGAAAACCCCAAAATGGCTTTTCACACATTGAAAAAAAACCTCATTAAGCTTCACTCAGACAATCTGCATATTTACCCCTGAAATGCATTCAAAGTATTTAAATGCTGCCAATTCTACAATATGGCATCACTGATCGCCAAACATCTTCTAACGAGATGATGTGTGACTTCTCTCTTTCTGTAAACCTCAGTACATCCGAATGGAGGTCGGTGAGCTGAAACGTCTCGTAATTGTTTTCCTCTGGGAGACAGTAAAACATTTTTGTTATTTTATTTTAATTAACCTGTCATTTCGCAACGGATAGCACACGTTGGGTGACTCCCTGTAGAAATTACCAGGTGGCTATTGAGGATGGAAACGCCAAGTCGATCCAAACCGGCTCAGTGGGGAGCACACTGTCCACTTCGCAGCCCCAGCCGGCCATAAACACAATTTTTGGTTATTTATTGTTTTGGCCTGTCACTTTATCTGATGGCATCAATGGCTCTTAAAAAAAATATTCTTTTTCACTGTCATTCTCCTCTGTCTCGTCACTTGACAGTTTTTTTTTCCCGTCTTCTTTTCCTGATCCAAAAAATTTCGTCTGTTTTCTGTGCTATCTCACAACCCTCCTTGATCGCCACCCAACCACAGCGGTACACCTTGTTGCTCTGCATTAGAGCAGTGGGGAGCTCCATAAATTGCCCACCATTGATCAACGAAACCTCATACTCTAAACCTTTGCAGTTCTGCGTTCTCTTCTAATTCAGCTCCATTCGTCTGTCTGCTCGGCTCCTGCCTCGCATAATCTCTTTGCCCCCCCCACCACCCCACCCTACCCCACTCAAAAGATAAAGGTGCAACCCTGCAATTACCTCTTGCCGCACCTCCAATGATCACGGTTGGCTACGTACGGTGCGAAAGAATTTCAGCATACATACATACAGAAGGGCCTCCACTAATGCATGCTCTAGGAGGTAACTTCGATCTACTCTTCCGTGACAACCAGAAGTGTTGCAAACAGGGTGAGAGTACCCACACTTTACCCCACGACTCCACGAACCCTGGTGTTCCCGTTCATACTGCTGGCTGGATAGAGGCAGAAGAAGGGGGAGGCGGGGGTGGGAGGGGATTTAAGAAAGCTACAGCATTGTTTCAACCACCGTTCTAGCCGATGGAATTGAACCCGCGACCTCTGGATTGCTAGTCCAGTGTGCAGCTCACCGTTACTTACATCGTGGGCAGCAGCCACTTAAGTTTCCAATAAGTCCCGACAAATGTTTGTCACTGCTTTCCCTGCGTCTTTCCACGATAGCTGCTCTTCTTATCACTCTCCTGTCTCCACCATTGTTCTGTGTGCTTTGTTGTTGCCCGACGTTGATGCATTTGGGCAGTGTTTAATGCAGGCACTTAAAGAATCAATATAAAAAAAAACAAGTTTATTTGTTTCCTATCTTGTGTTTCCATAAAACCACGGTGTTTAAGGTGCAATGCAAATGTGAAATCTATTCTGTGCTGATATATAAATTTTGTACGTTGCAAAAAAATTGCACCACATTGCTGAGATGTCGAGCGAGTGGGCTGGCAATTGGATTGTTTGGGAGTTCAAACCCGAGCTGGGGGAGGGGGGGATGACTCAGCCGATCATTACTCCGTGGTCGACAAAATATGTGCCACCGGCCGAGTGGCACATATTTCGGGTAATTCCACAGTCTTCTCGGTTCTTTCGGTAAAGTCACGTAGAAGGAAAATAATAAAATAATAAAAATAAAACATGATAAAATAATTCTCACGACGTTTCAGCCACAACGCAAGCAGCCGTCTTCAGGTGGAGAACAGGTCTGTCGAGAAGGCAGAGTCTGAATGGAGAACAGGTCTGTCGAGAAGGCAGAGTCTGAATGGAGAACAGGTCTGTCGAGAAGACAGAGTCTGAATGCCTTCTCGGCAGACCTGTTCTCCACCTGAAGACGGCCTGTTTGCGTTGTGGCCGAAACGTCGTGAGAATTATTTATTATGTTTTATTTTTATTATTTTATTATTTACCTTCTACGTGACTTTACCGAAAGAACGAAGAAGATGAATCCCTGCAGTCACGAAAGCTTTAAATCGAAATTTAATTCCACAGTGTTACCATGGAGAAGGTCTTCCCTGCCATAGGAATGGAGAATTTCCACCATGAGCTGCGGGATGGAAACAGATGAGCATTGCCACGATGCTCACTTGAGCAACAAATGACATTTCATTTTCGTTTTTTGTGTGTGTTTACATTACAAAAGTTACACGAAATGTATATTCGATTTACAACTATGTTCCAGTATTAATGTTGTAAATAACGTATTATTATGATTTATGATTCGAAAATTTGTGACATTAAGGAATGATTCAAAGTATGTCTGCAATGTTATTACTGATATTTAAATTAAATTAAACTACAGTTCTTGTAATTGCTTTCAGAAAGATTTATGCTTCACATTCTCGGCATGAAAACTTTTTTTTATATTCATATATTCAAGAGCCATTGTGTAATTTACTTAAATTGGAAACCAACAAGCTGTTTTTTAATAAAGGAACTTCACGACATCCTTGAACCTGTGCTTACCCCAGGTCTGGGTAGAATGGCCAAAACAAGAATCCCTCTTCGTGTTTCACCATTGTTTAATTGTTGTTGTGGAAATAATTCAAGTAATCAACAACTTATTTCTCAATCCACTGATATAGCATGATATAGATATTGCATGACTGATGTAGTATGGGGAAGGTCTCCCCATACTATATCAGTCATGGGGGTTGTTCGACCATACTTCACCATAATTGCTTAGTGTGGTTTGGTGAAGGGAGGGTTACAGGATTGATTGAGAATATTACCGCGTTCTCAAGTGACCCCCCCCCCCCAAACAGATCATTTTCCGGCAAAAAAAGTCATTCAGTTAGAAACCCACAGAGGTGTGGACTCGAGTCATGTGACTTGGACTCGAGTCAGACTCGAGTCATGAATTTGATGACTTCAGACTCGACTTGGACTTGCATAACAATGACTTTGTCCCACCGCTGGAAACCCATGAGATTTCCCAGGCCCTCTCTCACCTTGACAGCAATCTGGGTGATCTAATTCATATTTGTTAAAACAATGAAACGTTTGAACAGCAACTATTTATGACAGTCGCATTTTCCACGAAGAAAGCGCACACCGCCTTCTCCATCTGAAAACGGACAGAAATAGACCTTCTGCGCACATGGGGAAACTGGTGTGTTATAATTGCACCTCGATGGGCCTTTGCCGGGCGTCCCAAATGAAAGAACAAATGCGGTCGTTTAATGAGGCCATGGCGTGCCCCTGGCGGGCACAGAAGCGTGCGTTCAATCCGAATGTCACGGACAAAAAAAAAAGAGATGACTCCATTCAGACTGAAACGTGCACGTCTGTTGCAACGCCCAGCGAGACTCGTACCCACGAGGGGGGGGGTTCTGATTAGCAATTTCCAATAGTCACATGTGGCTCCCCCCCCCCATCTCCCTCCCCACCACACATTTCGAGAACCTCCACTTGCATTCATCCATTCATGTATGCATTTCGCCAGGAGGCACAAGCCGAGATGCAGTGGTGGGCTCGCGCGAATCCCATTAGTGGGGGGAGGGGGGGGGTCAGCCTTGGGAGCAGAGGCATAATTTTCGCGCTGCAGCTATAGTGCTGTTGCTTCTTGTGCAGCAGTGGGCTTCATACTGCACTTCAACCCCCCTCTGGTCATGGCTTGTAGTAACAATACTTTCGTGCAGTGGTAACACCCGCGGCACCGTTCTTGAAATGCAATGTAACGGATAAAGGGGCAGCCCTGCAATTGCCTGCTCAGGCCGCTGCCGGCAGTAGGGCGCCTCCACTAAATGGATCTCGAGAGATATCTCTGGTGGGGATATTTTTGGCGACTCTTTTATGCTGGACCTGACGGTCGTATTCGATGTGGTGTTATCCATTTATACTGCTGGGTGGCAGAGCGAAAGGGATTCAAGAAACTTGCAGCATTGTTTCAAATGCTGTGCCTAAAGGTCGAACCGGTGACCTCTGGATTGCAAGTCCAGTGTGCTGATCATGACACCATGGCAGCAATTTGTAAAGTTTTAATACCCGATGTTGTTCTGGTGTTGAAATATATACCAAAAAAACATAATTGATAAAAACGTAACACCCAAAACATAAAGTTGATACAACAAACTTGGGATTTTGAATGAAAACTATGTTTTTTTCTTTTAAATAAGGTTTCAAATAGATTAAAATGAAAATTAGCTCCTGGTGACAGTTTTATTAGACGTGAAGATGCCTGCTTTTGAGTAAAGCCAGGGTGACCGACGTGCATGTCAATTAAATGAATCGCTTCCGGGAAAAGATCACAGTGCGCTTTTATTTAACTCACTCTCTCTGTTATTGTCGTATCCTCAAATCTTATAACTCAATTTTAACCCACTTCCAAATGTGGTATTGACTGCAAACTTGGTATACTTATGTCATACTGATGACAATACGATATTTTATTATATTAAAAAAATTAAACAATCTTTTTTATATGTTATGTTTCGGCTGGGGTCTAATTGTCCACGGTAAACTAACGTTGGCTGTAAATCACCACGTTCTTTTACGTTATGGCAAGCTTCGGTGCCATTTCCTGGAGTCGTGGAGTTCTTCCATTACTAGTACGGTACATTTCATTAAAGCGTGTTTTAAAAAAAGTTTTTTTTTATATTACCTATTTAAGAAAAAAAATTTCGCGTGAATTCTTAGAAATTGCACGGAAACTATATCGAAAAATACCCCCGCAACGAAAACAACAATGACACAACTTTTACTACTCATCAATGTGTATTTCCCCCCTCCTCCGCTCCTATTTCCTTCAATGAATGGCTCAAGCAAGGCACAGTGAAACAGCCTTTTCCCCCACACACCTCCAGACAGCATCCCACCCCACCACTCAGCTAACCACCAATGTGGTTCGCCATGGAGAGCGCTGATGGGGCGGGAGGGGGTGGTGTGGTGGGGAGGGACTCGGTTTGGTGGAATAAGAACGGAAATAAAAATCGATGCACGCTGCGAAAAAGCTACGAAAGAGAAATAACAATAACTGCAAGACGGATCACTTCTCGGGGGCTTTCTGGCCGGTCGAAAATATTGGACATGAGTCTCACACTGCCCATGTAATATTTTCCTGCGTGGACCTCCATTAATCGTGCCGGCCCATGAAAGATTAAGGCCCCCCTCTCTTTTCTCCCTTTCCCGTTGTTGGTTCACCGCATGTATAAAATGTAAGGTAAGGCATTCATTCGTGTGAAAGTTGTCTTCTTATTTTACGTAATATACCGTACCGTGACAGTTACTATGAAAGGTTTGCCCACGCGTGCGCTGTGCGAGTACGGTAGCAACGCGTGGATTGGCAGGTGAGAAGGGGCACGTGAATGTGACCTTCAAAGAGGTGCGTCTGGGCCGGGACCAGAGGTCGCAACCGGGTACCAGATACCCGTACCCTACCCGATACCCAGCTACCCGTACCCGGCCAGGTACGGGTACCCGTTTGCGACCCTGGTGCGGCCAGGTACGGGTACGGGTAGGCCGTGAGTCACTGGTGAGTAACCGTTTGTCACTCATTTCTGGTAGGGTACGGGTACAGGGTAGCGTACAGGTACCCATACCCGGCCGGGTACGGGTACTCATTTGCGACCCTGGTGCGGCCGGGTACGGGTACGGGTAAGGAATCAAAACCTGTTTGCGACCTCTGGCCGGGACACGTGGCGGGCAGGGATGGCGAGGAGTCGTGATGAGAATGATTTTGCGTGTGCGGGAGTACGTTCAAACTGACTTTGGCTTCAGCGACCCAAGCCTTGGGGTGATTGGTATTCTGTGGAAGTAAAACTTGAACACTATATTTGTTTTTGGTTGTGTCAACAAAATAGTTAAAAAGCGATCAATTTTATTTGCAACTGTTGCATAGCAACCATCTTCCGCAGACACCCCTAACGGCCCTTCTCCCCGCCCCTGGAACTGAGACGAAAATATAAAAGAAATACGGCAGTAAGGTGTATATATTTATCTTGAGGGGGCATTGGTGGCACAGTGGGTAGCGCCCTACTTTGATTAACAGCCACAGCGAGTGAGACTTCAACATGGGCAGTTCCTCACCTCCCCCCATCCCCAAATCTCCCTTCGTTTCCCCGGTGTGGAGAGGTGTGGCCCAGTCAAACCCTTTGGCTGACGCACATCAGCAGTGGATTGACAAAGTAATGCACATTTTACGTAAATAGTATTATTACCTTTGCTGTGCTGTAAAAATATTACATCCTGTATTTGCTGTGAAGCCGTGCCCTTACCCCGAACCCAGCAATTGCTTCCCTCCATTTTACTTGTGTGTGTGTGTCTGTCATAGGACATAAACACTTGAATCTATGGTCCCGTGTCAGTGTTTAACACGAGTCATTACTTAGTGACTCAATGGCCCTCTAAAGCATGTGTGTTAAGGGTGGAACAATGTACTTTTCACCTTGAAATTCGATGAATTGTCCTGATGCAGAATCGTTGAACAATTGTGTTGAATAATATCACATCTAGTGGTTGTGAACTCACCGTATACGACTATACGCAATATACAACTTGACAATCATCGATTTTTACACGCGCGATTTGATTCATGTTTGATGACGTTAGATTGATTAATTGATACGCCGTGTTTATTGCCACGCGACAATAAACTTGCACTTTGTTTGCTTTTATATCTTTATCAATTATTTTGATTCCTATTTGTTTTACAATTTTTGTATTTATTTAACCAAATTGATTTTAATGGGAAAATCATTTCTGTTCCCACAAATGCTGCGTGGGGTCTAAGGCAGCCGGAACTCACGAATAAGTCACTGGAAACACACGATGCACACAATAACGCACACGCACACGAAGACAAAGATCCCCCATATAGCCTTCTCGAACTTTTGTGGCAAGTGCTGTTAGTGAGCATCTATGAAGTCTGGCACAGCACACCAGGGGGTGGGTGGTCTACACCATACCCGGCCGCCTTTGCCTCCCCAGTGGCAATGTTGACACATCACATGATGAACTCATTTGAGGTTGAGACAACCTAGGGGAGGCTCAGGACTGGTTCAGGTAATCATCACTGGTGTTGGTCGTGAACTCTCTGGGTTTTTCGCAGCAGGCTAACCACTGCGCCATCATTCTTCCGCTCCCCATAATAACAGACACGCACACAGAAATACGCATGCACGCTCACTATTACACACACGCTGTGTATATTGAATTTCCCCCCCAGTCACTCGTGATGTTTTTTGCCTCTGTGGTCTATTATTGCCCCACATGAGTAATGTGGCAGATTTAGAAAGAAAAATAACCATAATTTATGAGATTACAGTAGAGTTGTCATTAGTTATGGTTACTGTTTAATATTTGTACCGTTTTCACTGATGTTTTTGAACAATAATGATGTTTAAAAAATAAACCAGAAAAAACGGTACCTTTAATGTCCCAGAAACCCATTGTTTAGAAATGTCCATGCCTTCATTCTTGCATTCTAATGGTCATTATTTAAACGCAGTGTCCAGATTCCTCTCATTAAAAATATATTTATGAGGCTGTTAATCATTGGGGTGGTAGAGGATACACCGAGGAGCCTCCGTTCATGTGTAAATCTGTCCGGCGTTAGGAAACTGAGCCTGCACTTAAGCCTATAAAATACTGAGGCCACTCCCACCCAGACCAGGGCAGGCGCTTGAGGTGGGTAAAAAAGGCCGACAAGTGATGGTGCAGCACAGTGGATGAAAAGGCAAATGAATTCGTAAAGTGCCAAAACTTTGTTTAAACTCATAAGAAACTGCAGGGAAATTTCACAACAAGAACTAAGCGCACGCGCGCGCGAGAGAGAGAGAAAAAAGAGAGAGAGAGTCGGTGGTGAGGAAATTGGAGGGCAAAAGCGGAGGGGGGAGCTGATGAGCGAATGACGGTGCACTATGTGAAGGTCCCAGTGCATCTGTCATCCTGGCGGGGGTGCCCCCCCCCCTTCCCCGACAACCGCGCAACGCTGTCCCCTCCTCTCCACCACTAATGGGTGCGTTAATGTGACATGGGCTTTAAGAGCTCGGCAGCGGCCACTGATGGATCCCGGGAAGTGATGACGGCGGAAGGGAGAAAAAATGCCAAAATCAATTGCGAATCAAACCCTTGACAAAGAGCTGGTTCTTATTTTTTGTCTTTTTTTCACCTCCTCCGTTAACAAAAAAAACCTCTTTCCAACACTTGCACTTGGCTATGACAAATGAGATTTCTCTTTTTTTATATAAATATATAAAACTGGCGTTGCTTGGCACGTGGAATAATGAAATCTTTGGTTAAATATCAGTGAGTCACTGGTGGACGTTTCGGAGTTTGTTTTATTATTTTTTTGCCAGAGCCGCTTTGTCAAGGCCGGGGAGAATTTTCATCATAAACAGCCGCGTGCGTTAAAGCCTTCATCACGGCCAAGCCTAGCGCGCATAAGCCATCCTCCAGCCTCGCGTTGACGAGCTTTGAAAATATCTCCGCCGCTGCTCTGGGATTAGAGGACACTCCATTGACTTGTAGATCTTCCTTCCGTCTATAGGTGCAGTGGCCACTCTTGTGGAGGGTCAGTGATACATCTGCTCGTGCACAGCCGGGCAGATTGTTCGTGTCCTTCCACCCAGTGGCCAGACATAGTGCCCAAAGATGCACCAAACATGGGGAAGAGACGGTGTTGCAGGACCATAGATTTCCACATACAGGTAGTCCCCGACTTACGATGCTCCGACTTACGATATTTCGATCTTACGATGGCGAAAGCGATATTACAAAATTGTAAAATATTTTACATTTCGCGGGGCAGACAAACGCAGCAGTACGATACTGTACGTTGGGACGCTGCCGGGATGTACTGTATGCATATAGTTTAGACAGTACGGTACTGTAAATTGCTCTGTTTTGCTAAATTATCACCATTCTGGGTAGGCTGGGCCATTTTCGACTTACGATATTTTCGACTTACGATGGGGTCGTCGTAACGCATCTCCATCGTAAGTCGAGGACTACCTGTATTACCTTTCAGACCAAGGCTGTACCCTTTATTTTCTGACCTATATATAACTCACTTTTTTCACTTTCTCCAATAATTGTTTATGTGCTATTTATCAAATTATGTATACCTGTAATTTGTGGTAGTGTGCTTTTTATAATAATATTTAACACATACATCTAGTGTTGGATGAGGGCCTCCATTTGCCTTGTCATTCATTGGAATTATTTGCCCATATTTCACCACACTGGTAAGTGGGGGTTTGTTAATACCGTGAGTTACGGACTGCTTCAGATATTACTCGCCACCAATGTTAGCCCTGGCTTGGTATCAAACTCGGGTTCTCTGCTTCATTGTGCATTCTGATAACCACGACGTCACTGTGCTCCCCTCCATTGAGCATATTGCGATGGCACAATTTATCAGCTCATAATTAGCTTTCAAAAAACAAACACAGAAATCGTCCGTATCATGAATTTGTACTCTCCTTCAAAGAATAACCCGCGTGCATTGCTAAACGCAGATATACTGCAATCCTTATCAGCGGGATGACTTTGTGCCCATTGACAATGTAGCAATTTAATTTTCCGGACAAACAAAAGCACATGATAGCTCGCTGTAGAGTAATGCGTGAAGGCTTGATGAATGGTTTCTGGACACAAGAAAGGAGTAATAGCGTATCCATATAGTGAGAACGCCGCGTGCATACATGTAGCCATTTGTGGCTGTTTTATTTTTACACCGGTCACGTGACTCTGTGGCAGCAGAAGAGTGGGTGAGCGTCTCGCAAATGGGCCGCTTTGCCAGTTCAAATCTAGGCTGGCGGTTGACTCGGCTCATCATCCCTCCAGGGCCAATAAAATGAGTGCCACTTTGTGAGGAGGTCAACGGTGGTTGTCCTATTTATAGCTACAGGGTGCTTCAAAAAAAGGTGAACAATTACATGGGACTATCGTTTTTTTTTTAAGGAAAAAGAACGGATAATGCACTGTAACATGATAACAAATGTATGTTAATAGCTTCAAAAAGTGAAAGCGTCTCCACTTGTTCGCCATCGTTGTCAACACGTTGCCTGGAATTTTCTCCAGGTGGTCTCCAGAGCCCGGAGGCACATTTTTCGTGGTATTCTTGCAAATTCTCAGACGTGTTAACATTTTTTTTAAAGCACCCTGTATATATCGACTTGCTGCTCTGCCTTAGAATGTGGCATTTTTCACCAATAGCTCTGGGCTATGAACAGGGGAAGATGAGCACCGCCTCAATGATGATTTGAGCACGAAATCACGTTGACTATTCAAACTAAAAATGGGAGGGAGAAAAAACACGCGCGCACACACACTATATAACACCGCGGTTGTATGGGCACCTGGGTGTTGCACGCGGCTGGATGTGTGCGATCAATTACTCCATAAAGGAGGTGGGGGCGGGTTTGGGGAGCAAGGCTAAATTACATCGAGATCCCAGTGCTTTTAAATAACTTGGCTGCAATTAACGATCAGCACGATCGAACGAGTGTGGCGTTCGCACGGGCTTGTGATGACCTCCGATCCCAGTCATCGGCGTGAGCAAATTTAAACCTGTGAGCGGCGGGGGAGGCGGTGGGGGGTTTGAGGGCCAGGAAGGAGGGTGGCAGGGTTCGGTGGCACACTTACAGAGTAGAGCACCCGTTCGTTAATATTCAGGGTTAGAATTAGCGCCGCGTATATTATTTCGAACACCTGAGCAGCTATACAAACACATTCATTCAAACAAATTCATTTCTGGACGGCGTTTAAATAAAGCCAAGCTTATAAAACGTGCACGCACTTCTGATGGTTTATGAAGGCATGCGTCTTCCTTTTATCAGATATTTATTTAAATGTTTTGACTTGCTGACCATTTTCTCTATTTTGCACTCCGATCGTTTTTGTGTTTTGTTTGCTGTTGTAACTTGCTGACCCACCCATACTGGACATCTGTAAAAAAAACATAGCTCATCGGATTCCTCCTGCAGTCTAAATAAGGATTCTGATTCTGATTTTGCAAGTGTGAAAATGTGGACGAGGAAATGCCTGGATTGTGCAGAAGAATGGGGCTGATCAGCCCTTGAATTTATTTGCTTTCCTGAATTTATTTCAGTCCATTCATTTATCACGACAATCTGCTCTCACGTTCTTGCGTGTTCTCAATTTCACGCACATCCCTCCGTGGTGATATTGCCACTGAAGGTGGCAGTGATGGGTACCAGGGTCAGATTTAGTTGGGGGTGAGGCAAACTGGACATTTGTCCAGAGTCCAAAACGCCCATCGAGGAAGATGACATTTGTTTAAATTTTAAGTTACGTATATGGGGTGTATGTGTAAGGTGAGGGGTGGGTATGGGGGAGGGGTGAATGGTTGCCACCCCGAAGGTACATACCACCAGGACACATCATGGGAAGAAGAATATCTAACAATACTGTACATGCCTTGAGTGGTGTATTACTCTGTATTACTCTATTATGAAACAATACAGATTTCCCATCATGACAGATTTCAACAACAACAAAAAAAACCCGATGTCTTGGGAAAACCAGCGGAACAGGTGAGCAACCTTAACAGGGTTGTCTTTTCTGCTCTTGGCCTCCTGAGAGCAACCACGGATACATCTGGCTCTGGTTGGGGGCGGAAGAGCTCTGCTCACTCGTGCTCATCACGGCGATCGTTGAGGGTTGCTTGCAGCGCTGGCACGAGCGGTGGTGCCGTTCCGCCCGTTCTTAAGGAAGGCGACGTACAATGCAGCGGGACACAGACGTGCCGGCACGCGGCCCAGCGATATTTTTAAATGCGTAACGAGCGAGCCAGTGCTTCATTTCAGCCAGAACAGACCTTGCTGAGCGCTGCTCCGGGAATAATGTTGCCACGTGGCCACATCCATCTCGACTTATTTCGTCCTAAACCTGTTTGTCATGGGATCATATGAATATACGGTTCAATAATATAGGCTTATAATGAATAGGCATACTGGAGTAGCTCTATACGTTTGGGTTGCGGTCCCAACAAAACGAAACGAAAAGTGAAAAATTGTACCGTATTTTCGTAACGTGTTATCCCATAAGGTGCCATTACATAACCTGAGATGTGCACCGTACTTAGCCAACCGTGCTCGTAAGAGGTGCGGGGTATGGCCAGTCGGAAGGTACCGTAGTTTGAAGTGCACGGATTGTCTTGTACACAAGTGGTGAACACTTTTTTTCTACCCTCAAAAATTAATGTCGAATTTTAAGAAAACGTAATCACGAAACAGAATAGGCACAAACCGAACAATTAATTTGATGATGAACGTAATAACGAATCATCGTGAATCGAGTTACCCTGTGTGTATTTTAGTGGTCGTGCCTTACGCCGATGACCCATTCTACTCCAAGTCAGCCTAGGCAGCGTTCCAGAAAACAACGAATGGGAAATGTAGCCCTGGTAAGGAGGCTGCGTGTTAGCGCCAGGTGCAACGGTTACTTACTCGTGTTGCCTTTTAAAAAGCAATACCAGTGCTGTCCAGATATTACTCGGTTAAATAAAACACAATAATTGCAAATGCACATGCATTTCTCAGGGGTATAACCACACACATGGCTGTGGATGATTGCTGATTATGATGATGGTAATGGTGTACCGAACAAAATTAACTTTCCAAACCCGCCCCCCTCTCTCACTCCTTGCATTTTTTTTTATCGGGGAAAAGCAGCTTACACAAAATCTAACACGCGGAAATGTGTGTGTGTTTTTATATATATTTTTTTTATTTCCCAAGCACAGCACTAATGGAGTGTTCACTTTACACGGCAATCAAAAAAAAAATCGGGTTTGCAATCGACTGGCCTGAAAGCAATTAGGAAATCGTTTTAAAATGTCGGGGCCGATGCACTTAAGTGAGGAGCGCTTGATGTGATCTAAACTTTCTACTGTGCGCATGGTCATCCTGCGGTATTTGTGCTGCACAAAGGGTGAAGTGATGTTGTTCATCTCTCTGTTTCCTTTTCGAGGGGGGGTATTTAATTTGAAATTCCACAATGTTGTGCATGAAAAAATGCAGCGGCCCCAATGCTCTTGCACCTAAGATGCCGTTGCCTTTCAGAAAATTTCAACTAATGGTGCTTTTAAAAAGTGGTTTGCAGTTTCCTGCACGCAGTTGTTTTATATTTATTTATTTACATACAATGCACACTAATTAATGAATCATTTAGTCCCGTTTATGAATCCACATCTAGAGGAAGGCCTCCCCGTACTGTCAGAAATGGGGATTGTTTGACCATACTTCACCACTCGGGTCAGTTTGGATTGGTGACAGGGGGGCCACTAATGTCAGCCGTGGCTAAGAGTCGAACTCAGGCCGCCGAGTTAAGAGTGCAGTACGCTCCCCACTGCTCCACCACTCTTCGCCATATATATAATTACAGAATATATATCATTTAAACAATAACAATATTCATGAGATTTGCACGGTTGGATACGTACGGTGCGGAAGAGGTTCAACACATATATACGAGTGAGTGCCATTAATTTCTGATCTCGTACAATGCACTGTGTGTGTTCGTAGCTTGGATTGCTTTTAGAGGTGAGGTCACGGGAACCTTTCCGCAAGCAGCTTATGCTTCACATGCAAATCAAGATTAAAAAGCCCTCAGTGTAATGACTATCATTATCATATTCTGCTAAGTTACATAAATTGCGGTTTAAAAAAAAAATCTAAACATTTAATGCACCAATCTTAAGCTGGCACAGCTGGGATAAACTGAAAATAAATATTTAATAACCTGCCTCCAACCGTAAAAAAAAACTAAGCAAAATATCAATAGTTTTTGTTTGCAAAAAAGGTAACTACAGTTTGCGTTCAAACTGACTGGTGAGTGAAACATCTGCCCACATTTGTAGAGGCTTCAAAACATTCAGGGTGAATGTGAGCAGCTTCAATCGGAGACGAGCCCACGCTCGCAACTCGTCGTTATCGATCACGTGGGAGGACAGACAGATGCCGGGAGGATGAGAAATTTGCGTGGGCTCTCTCGCTTTCCACAGTTGCTACTTGCCTTCCCCGGCAATTTCCCCAAATGCTTAAATGCTTCTCTCCAGTACACCTCTGGAGAATCGCATGGTTGGCTATGCACGGTGTGAAATAAGTTCAACGTACGTTCATACATCTCCCCTCTCCTCCACACCAAGTCTTCCCGACATACCTCCCTCCCTTCCACCCTCCACCTCCCGCCCCCTATGCATCCCTCTTCCTCCCTTTCTCTTCCTTGGCTGCTCCAGTGCAATTTAAATCACCTTCAATAACAGTCTCCATTGCACATCTTGCCATCACGAAACTAATGATGGGGCAATTTACTCTCTCACCTTAGTTTTTTTTTGTCTTAGCAATGAATGACTTGTGGAGAGCGACAACAGGCCACCACTGAATAGACCACAAAAAAGGGCCATTATACAATTCAAAGAGGCTCAGTTTCAGATGTCTCTCTCCCCTCTCAGTTCTCCGTCTGACTGTTTATAACCACTGCCAGTGATCTTGGCTTTGTGTGTGTGTGTGTTGTGTCTAATCTGTGTTCGTGGGAATGTGTCACCGGCTTTTAAACTAAAGTGATAATATTTAGAATACGAATACGTCCTAACTGCTGTAATTGATTTCTTTGCCAATGAAACAATTTCCCATTTATGCAAATCTTAGACAATCCATTCCGGCTAATACTTATCTTGACAGAATATAATACATAACCTTAAAATGTATTCCCAAGAGATGAAACATTACTAATTTTTGCAAGTGTTCATCCAATCAGTGTATGCAAATTCAGACCAATTAGCACTGAATGAGGGTGTAGACTGTATATTGTTTCTTTGGAGAAAATGTGGTTACAGTTAGAAGAGTGGCGTCTAACATTATTCCATGCGTAATTTTTTTTAGAAGAGATTGTGTACGCCAATTATAATGATTGTTGCCAATTAAGCGTTCAATATACAATTCGTCACCATAATTCTCGTGAAAATTACGTGAATTTTCCCATCTTGCAATGGAAAGTTAGTTCTAATTGCAAACAATGCAATTTTTCATGTGGGAATGTATTGTTCATACGTGTATGTGCATTCAGCGCATACACGTATATGTTAACTCTGCATATGTATCGATATGATGACGCCATCTCTGCGAATAATATTAATTACGTATGGCATGTGCATACAATTATATATTTATTGACTGTCCTACGAAAGAGTCGTACGTACTGAATTGTGTGAATTAATGTACGTAAACATAATCTGTGTCTCTATAACACTGCATGCACATTTGCAAGATATAGCCGTTACATTTGTAGAGGATGTTCGGGACATCCTCACACCCAACCACGAGTTAAGGGTCATGGGAGCGTGGGTTAAGGGTCACGGGGGCCCTGCCGTGGATGCCACCCAATCCAATTATTGAGTGGAGGACACTGATCGGATTGGCCCCCAGGAGGATTAGTAGTAGGCCCGAGAAGGAATGAATGTTAACAAATGGCAGGAGACGGGCTATATAAGACGATTTGGAGAGTTCGGGGTTGGTTTTCGATGAGTGGAAGTACAGTGTGCGTTGCCTTGAGAATAAATATCTTTCTTAAACCATCTCAAGTCTCCTCTTCATCTGGTGGCAGCGGTGGGATATCTCGACTCAGTCGACGCAAACTCCCACAAGGGGAGACTCGCGTCCAGGATGAGCACTGCCCTGAGACGGACTCGTCTCCTGGCCCCTCGACAGCAACTGAAGCAGCTGCTTCCCCAAGATGGGCGCCTTCATCCACCAACCCGGCAGAGCCATTTCATCCTTGCTGCAGTAGACCATCGTCGGTGGCGGGGCACCATTGCTTGGGAGTGACCGACATGATTGTCTGGAATAATCAGCCACTTTTTTTGCAAGTCCTCAACATGGCCGACACCCCCATGACAGTACAGGAAGGGACGCTGTTCGTGCATGTCAGCCCTATGGTAGCGTGACCTGAGGCGTGAGGGGTGAATAGCATGCTGGTGGGTGAGCTGTCAGCTGGAGTGGAAGACGCATCCTTGGTAGATGAGATCCTAGAGCAGAACACTGATCTGTGAGAAAAGGAGGCAGTGGAGCTCAGGGCATTGCTGTACGATTTTACTGAAATGTTCAGCAAAGTTCCCTACAATGTGGCCACATTACATTAATGGAACACCACATAGATATGGGAGATGCGCTGCCCATTTGGCAGAACGCCTATAGGATGAATTCTATGGAGAAGGCGCATGTTCAGCGGGCAATGCAGGAGGTGTTGCAGGCAGACATCATATCACCATCGACGAGTCCTTGGGGTGGCACCAGTCGTGTTGTTTAAGAAATCTGATGGCACTCTGCGGTTTTGCGTCGACTTCAGATGCCTGAACAAGGTCACCTTGGCTGACTCTTACCCTCTCCCGTGCATTGACGATTTGTTAGACACACTTGCGGGAGCTATATTTTTCTCCACGCTGGACCTGTTGGCCAGATTCTAGCAGCTTCCGCTGGATGCGGAATCCAAACTGAAAAAGTCATTCAGAATGCCACAGGGTCTTCTTCATTTGAACTGCCTCCTGATGGGATTGCTGATGGCCCCGGCCACGTTCCAGCAGTTAATGGAGTTGGTGCTTGCAGGGTTACAGTGGGAAGCCTGTCTTATCTACTTAGATGCCATTATCATTTTTGGTCGGACATTTGAGGACCACTTGGGTCGGTTGTGCCAGGTCTTTGAGAAAATTTGGGCTGCAAACCTTAAACTGAAGCCCTCTAAATGTCACCTGGTTTGCTTCTCGTCAGCGCATCCGGGGCCGCGACAGATCCCAATAAGACAGCATGCGTACGGAACTGGGCCATCCCCACGTCCATGACCAAAGTCCGCAGATTCGTGGGGTTCGTGTCCTACTACCGCCATTTTGCTGAAAATGTTGCGACCATTGCTAAGCCCTTGCACGCACTTACAGCGAAAGGACAGATGTTCTATTGGGGCCAGGCTGAAACCGATGCAATCCTGACATTGTGCCAGCATCTCACAGAGGCACTGCCCCTAGCGTACCCTGATTTTTCGCTCTCGTTCGTGTTGGACATGGACGCTAGCGACTTAGGCATCGGGGCCATCCTCTCCCAGGTTCAGGGGGTAGGGAGGTCGTGATCGCCTATGAGAGCCATGTATTGTCACCGGCCGAACAACGGTATTGCATTACTTGCCATGGACTGCTCGCTGTTGCCCACTTTGTCCAGCAGTTCCGCCCTTATCTGTATGACCACGAGTTTACTGTGTGAACGGATCATGCGGCGCTCCAGTATTCACTGCGCATTGACCAGCCAACGGGTCACATGGCTCGATGGCTCGAGCGACTGCAGAAATACTCATACCGTGTAGTTCACCGCAAAGGGCCGAAACACACGAATGTCGATGCTTTGTCCCAGTTGCCTGCCCCCATTCTATGTGCCTGTGGGGATAGGTCCCCGCGATGTAAACCTGCAGTCTTGTCAGCACCTGATGTCATTGCGCTGATTTATGGCAAAGTCTCGAACCAGGGGGAAGGGTCAGCATCCGTTGACTTGATATAGGGCTGACCCTTGGTGAATGGAAGAACCGGCAGCGAGCGAACGCTGCATTAGCGCCACTCCGGTGGCTGGCAGAGGCAGGAAGTGATACCGAGCTGCCCGAATTGGGAAATGTTTTTGTCATATGGAAGGGCTTATTGATGCGCTGGGATGCCATGGTGGGCCGCAGGATGTAGGTTGTTCCCTCTTCCCTGTGGAGTCAGCTGTGCGTGTACGTTTACATTCGACAGCTGATCCATTTGGGTAGCAGGAAGATGGAGGCAGGGTTATGTCTACGCTACTTTTGGCCAGGGATGTCCGCCGATGTTCGTCGTTGGGTGGCGGGCTGCTTGGACTGTGGCCACAGGAAGCTTCCGGCCACCACGCGACACGCTCCCCTGCAGTCGATAAAAGTCTCCAGGATCAACGAGCTTGTGGCTTTCGATATTTTGGGGCCCTTTCCAGCTACCCCTTGGGGAAATAAATACCTGCTGGTGGGCATGGAATATTTTGCCCGCTGGCCCTTCGTGTGCCCCTTAGTGGCTCATACTGTGGCGTCCATAACTGACGCTTTTGTGAACGGCTATGTGGTGGACAAGGGGGCCCCGGAACGGCTGTTAACAGACCAGGGGCATAACTTCTCCTCCAAGCTGTTGCAGGAGGTGTGTGACACGTTATGTGTCAAGAAGGTGTGGACTTCCCGGTACCATCCGCAAACGGATGGCATGGTTGAGTGCTTTGACAGCACAATTTGGAGAATGTTATGCCAGCAGACGAACTGGGATATGCACATCCCCGGGGTTCTGACGGCATAACGTCCCGGCGCTGCATGCATCCATGGGGTACTTGCCATTATTTTGGATGTATGGGCGGGAAGCTAACCCTCCAATAGAGGCTCAGCTGAACCCCGTTCTGCCACGAGCAGGTGATTTGCAAGCCTCGTTTCGCCACTCGCTGGAATATTTGGGCGAGGCTTCAGAGGTGGCCTCAGCGGTGTCCACCAAGGCGCAGGTGATGAACAAAGGTCTGTGGGCTAAGGCAGCAATGGCAGTCCCGTTTGCAGTGGGTGACCTGGCCTGGCTGCACTGCCCACAGGTGCCAATACGCACCTCCGTGAAGCTGCATTGGCCATGGCAGGGCCCAGTCACAATAGTGCAAGTCCTTCGACCCCAGTGTGTCCGCATTCAGTTGGGTAAACTTCGGTGGTACGTCCACCCCTCTAGACTGAAGCGCTACGTTGTGGACGAGCCACCCCCTCACGCACACTCATGTTCCCCTCCTTCATCATCGCTCCGGCTGGGTGATAAGAGGTAGACGCACTCGCGGATGGCGGATCGGTTGATGCATGAACTGGCTCCTGCTCCTACAGGGATACGAGTGACCGGTGTGTGCTCGGACTCTGGCAGGGGAAGCAGCCGGGGACGCGACTACAACCCTGAATGGTCACCCAATCCAAGGCTGGGGGTCCGTGCACCTGCTCTCAGTCACGCCGTCTTGCCGCAGTATAGGCCCAAGACATTCCTGGGACTCGCTTGTGTTGGGTCTCGGTCATGGATCCCGGACATTGTCGCGGACAGAGGCAGCTCACGGCCTGACTGCTGGGAACATTTTTTTCTCTTCTCGATTGTGACCTGTTATCACTGTGGAAGTTATTGTTATGCGTGCGTTTGGGTACTATGACGGGTTGTGTTTTGTTCGCCTAGTCGGGGAATTATCCAAGCCGAGGTCGGCTCCTTCTTAACAGAAGGGGGGGGGGGTTATGTAGAGGATGTTTGGGACATCCTCACAGACAACCACGGGTCAAGGGTCACTCGAGCGCGGGTTAAGGGTCACGGGGTCGCTGCCGTGTACGCCACCCAATCCGAGTATTGAGTGGAGGACACTCTGATCGGATTGGCCCCCAGGAGGATTAGTAGTAGAGAGTGGTAGGCCCGGGAAGGGAATGAATGTTTAAAAAATGGCGGGAGACGGGCTATATAAGAGAGACGATTCTTTGGTTTTTTCGGTAAAGTGACGTATAAAGATAAAGTAATAAATTAAATAATAGCATACGACGTTTCGATTGCAACACAATCAATCATCATGAGGTATAATGACATAGCGACATAGAATCTAACCAGAAAACTATAGACAGACATATAAGCAGACAGATATCACCAAGATACATAGAGAGAGCAACCCAGGTACAGAGAGGGGTGATCATCTCTGTGGGGTGGCCTTAAATAGACCGATTTGAAGGGTTTGGGGTTGGTTTTCGATGATGAGTGGAAGAACTGCGTGAATTGGCTTGAGAATAAAGATCCTGCATAAATCATCTCAAGTCTCCTCTTCACATATTTCACAACTACACATGCATTATAGATTTATAGTCGGCCCCTGTAGTGTCGCTTGCAGAGGGAAGGGCTCTCTTTGTCGTAGTTTTCCAGTTTAATGGTCCTGATTATTGAAAGAGTTTACTCCTATTCCGCTGAACTGGCACGAGGTACCTTTTATCCTCTGGCTATCCTTAAAGCCCAAGAGATAAAAGAAAGCTCACATTCAATTCCCATTGCAACATCCAAATTACAAGAATTTTCCTGAAAAGGAAAATAAAAAAAGACTCTCAGCGATTTTAAAGTCTGAATGTTTATGTGACTGCAAGCGCTGATTGCGGGCTTGCCCCAAACTGCAAAGTTCATAGGCAAATAACTGAAAACTCGGGCGGCGAAGTAAAAGATGCACACAGGGGAACAAACACATATATGTTCGAGTAATGGAATCAAAATAGCACCGTGATGGACAGAGGAAAGGAGCGAGAGGGAGATGCATTGTTGACACAGGGACTCCCACGCGCTGGAAGGGAATCTGGGCTAATCCCGGATGGAGAAATCTATTGACTTGGGGGTCTCCTCTGCCCAACATCAACCTTCTGGTAAGCTATTTTGACTGAAACCAAAAATTCAGGCATTGTGCATGAAAATCCAATTTCCTTAGCGCCTGAGTATGTGGCTTGACCCCTTTAGGACGTAGGTTTAATGAAACAAAAGAAACATGGGGGTTTTTTTTCGTTGTTTTTTACAGACCGCGCATGCTATTTTAATGTTTGTTAATGAGATGCCGTGTGCAATGTGAGGTGAACGTCGTAGGGGCGAACCGTACGTTCACAGCATCGTTTTCATTTTAGTTTGTAAACTAGGGCACAAGCCCCGTTTGTGTAGTGTGCTTCTACGTGTCTATAAACGTGGCACATTGGGCTTCGTTATGTTAACCTATTTTATTATGTAGGTGATGGTTATTTTACACAGGCGATGATCATTCGTGTAAATTTGTATCGACCTGACAAGTGCTGTTTAAATACGTAAATAACAATCGATTGATTATTAAAACGATCGTGCTTTAAAAATAAAACAGGTAGAAACAAACACGTTATTTTATGAATGGAGATACGAAAATGTGTTTAAAAACCGTAAAAACATTCAATCTAGAGAGGTATTTCCACGTCTTTTTTTCCTCTTCCCCCATATTAATGTAAAAATGGCACGTTTGATAATAATTATTGTTTACCAGAAAATAAAAAAATTGACGCTACTCAAACATGCGAGCGCTAAACGGTGGCACTGCAGGGGCTGGTCCAGGCGTGTTGCGGTGCGCTGCCTTGTTTCTGTTCAGCAGAAAAGTAGCCGTTGTCTTTCTCCCGCTTAAGAACGTCTCACGCATGAGATAACGTACCACACTCCGGGGAAATGAAGCAGCCCGATTTTTTTTTCCCTTTCCCCTCCCTCACAAGATAAAGAGAGATAAAATTCAGCTGAAATAAATAAACCTTCCCAGGAAGATAAATCGTCCGTCGGCAAGGGCAAAGGGTTGAGAAAAAGTATAAAGGCGTCTCTAATTTATAAAAAAAAAACTGACATCTTGTGCACAGCTTGTGCTCAAAAACGCGCGCGGCTCTTTTCTCTTGCGTGCTGCTGCTGCTGCGGAGGTCCCTGTTTGCTTTGCTGTCCCGGCACGCGGGCCACCTGGGCCACGTGACCACACCTCACGCAACACGTGCACGCGCGCACGCACGCACGCACGCGCGCGCTCACTCCAGCTTCAACTCGCGCGCGGCTTGCCATCGCTTCTCTTCTCCAACCTCCCCGAGCAATCGTATCACGCGTGATGCACGTGTGGGGCCCCCCTTAAGCTCCTGTGTGGGCTCGCCAAAAGCCAATCCCTGTTTTGTGAACATTTTCAAGCATTAAGCGAGCACAATGCGAGAATGTCTTTGGCGTTGGCGCGCGGGCCTCTGGGTCCCCTCTTTATCTTGTCACACATTTTCACGTGCAAAGCACCTGCGGCCAGATGCCGGTTGCGCTCTAAAGCACAGCGGTGGCATCTGCTCTGCATTTGCATGCTGCGGTGGCGGCGGTGGTCGTTGCATCAATAGGAAGAAGACACCCAGGGTTAGGCTGGGCTGGTGGGGGGGGGGGGAGCTAGTGCATGTATGGGATTGATTATTAATTTCTCCAGCACACCTGGCATCGGGCAGAAATGTTGCGCTGCTCCAATCTCCACGTCTCTGCAGGACACGCAATAAAAACAGATGCCCCCGTGGCCTCCCTAATTGTACGGCGCAAAATTGCCTTCCCAGGAAACCCTCAATCGGCACGAGAGCGAGTGGCAAATGGTGCAAACGCTGTGCCAGTAAAATGCCATTTTCTAAATTTCCAAATTTTCTCTACATTATGATTTGATTTGTAGTACCTGCTGCTGCTACCTGATGGCCAATTACGTTCAACGATTCTCAGGGTAGTCTGGTGAAAAACGTGTATGGGGTGTATTGATATTGTGGCATTGGTAACTGTGGGGTAAGCAGCAGTTCTTCCGCAGCACCAAATAAATGCAGAAACAAAAGACGAACGGTGAAATTCACACTCGTTTGTGATTAAGCGACAACACTATTTTCTCACCCCTGTAGCTTGCTTTTACGTTCAAGTAATGCATTAATTTCAAAGAGTAATAATGAGCCGAATGGAAAATAGGGTATCTAAACATGTGCAATTATAATTAATGATATTCTGAATTGCATACGATTCCATTATCAGAACCGTTTTGCTTTATATCGGCAAGACGACACTCGAGCAACATTCAAAACGTATTTTTTTTTATACCTACACCGTACGCATCAATTAGGACATGTGTAACCTTTGGACAAGCTGCTTCTGTTAAAAAAGTGTCTCTTGACGCTTATGTAATTTAATAATGTACACATTTTCCAATGACCTAATCAGCCAGAATTTATTTGATTTTATGAGATCTTAAAAGCCAAGTAGGGTTGAGCCTAAACGTAACTTAACATTGGCTACCAACATGCATAGACAACAACAAGCGTTATCGCCTACTGCAACCCCATTGTTGCGCTGTACTATACACCCACGTCTGTGTCTTCCCTCCACCAACAAGCACTTAAGCGGTGTGAAGTACGGTCACGTGGCCTGCGACTGCCATCTACGCATCCCACTTTCACCAACGCGTACCGACCAGAGCCGGTTAAGTCCGATCAAACAATCTTACGACCACGGACGGCGCGTGGGAGGCCCCTCATCCAGCCGTAGATTTGACAAATGCTACCGCGTCTACACGCACAGGTTAGCATCCATTCACTCATTGAGCCTTGGTTTTCCGATCACTTATAAGCGGTCCTTCCCCAATTGGTCCACTGGGTATCTGCGCGGCGTCGATCGCGGGGCCGCTGACGATTTTGTCACGAAAGGGGCGTATGGCAGCGTGTCCTCGGAAGGACACGGGGGGGGGGGGGTGATGTACCGGGCGGCCGGTACAGCACCGCGACCCGCGCGATCCACAGAGAGAGAGAGCCGCGTGCTTATCCCTGCTACCCGGCTACACACCCACCCACACCCACCCCCCCCCTGCTTTCCGTGTTAATCTGGGACAGCCGCCGAAGCACGGCCGATGATTAATACGCATGTTCCTGCCGAGGGAATCCGTGCGTTAAGGAACGTCAAGCAATGGCATTCGAATATTTAGTCACAGTGATACTTTCCAGTGCCTGCGGGATTACCCGGAGACATCCATTTATTTGCCGAAAATCTCGAAAATCCGAAAGTGTTTCTCCACCATTGACTCGTAAGCTTATTAGATGGAGGACCTTAATTTTACATCTGAATTTCCACTGCGCTTGATGTGTGAAGCATATTCCGCTTGCCATAAATATCGCAAATAGCAGACCTCTTACCAATGTGAGATTTTTTTTCTTTTTCCTAAACATTCATACTGTACAATCGGCATAATGTCATCGCTCTGTGTTAGAGAATGCCCCGGGAAGATGACATCAAAGAACGACGCCTGAAGGCGCTTCAATAGACGCTTTAACCTCACCAGGAGCGCACCTTTTAAACATCTGCAAAATTGCATTTGCCACATGTCAAGTGGATATTTGTAAATGTCAAGGATGTAATTTAGGCGAATAAAGCGAATATCCAAATTGTAACGTGATTGTTATTTGCGCAGTCACGGTTGACTGGCCTGAGACTTCCAACTCACCGCACTTGACAACCTGGTTCAATCAAGTTTGGCTGAGAGCCAGATTCCAAACCCTTCATGTGCTGCCTCAGTGCTCTGACCTCTGAGCCATCCGGCCACTTTAGGAGTTGGTCTTTTCGTGATATCCTGATATACGTATTCCATACTATATATGTGTGCAGTGAGCGACTCCCAACACACGTCTTAGTAGAAGGCTTCTTGTTTATTAAGCGCGCACAAGGCAATACACCTAGTAACGCAGCTACACCAAGGCTGCTCTAATACGCGGCCCCTCTCCGTCCTGCGCTACGCTGGCTGGTTGACGAGCGTAGCGGCGAAGACGGAGCGGGTCCCGCAGAAGAACAGCCACGTGGTCGAAGATGAAGATGACGCACTCAGGACCCAGACCCCACGCTAACAGCACCGAATCAAGGGTTTGGTGCTCCTTATATCTCGCTCGGGTCCATCTCTGGTCACGACCCTTTTCTAGAACCTGCTAGACCCTTCGAGATGGTTCCTGGAGCTTCTCGACTGGCACCGCCCTTGAACCTAACCCCAGATACGCCCCTTTGTAACAAGGCATTATGTAATTATCACTGTAACTGTAATTACCCTTACAGGCCGGCAGGTGTCACCCTGTCATTACACATGTATTCCGTACTATATATGTCACGTGTGGATTTTCTCCAGACGATCTGGTATTCTCCCACATCCATAAACACCCATAACGTGGCTGAAATAATCTTAAAAAAAAACAGGTGCAAGGCCCTCCTGTAAAAAAAAGAGCCTTACGACTAGGCGCTGTCAAAATTCACTCACGAGCGATTCGATGAATTATTACAATTTGAGGCCGTGATTCGATTCAAGAATCATCTCGTTTGAATTGTTTATCTTTTTTTGTTCTCGTATTTACAGTTTTGTATTCTTCAAGCCTTTAACCTAACTATAACACTGGCATATTATCAGCATGTAATTTTCTGAATTTTAAAATACACAATTCTTCTTGATTATTTGAATATATATAATGAAAGAGAGAACCGCAGAGCTTGGGCAATCATTGGCGCCGCGTTATCGCTGCCTTCTTGCTTGATCGTGGTTGTCTCTCTACGGGAGCGAGCGAATACTACGCACTTTACAAGTTGAAATTTTACATCATCTTAAGCACGTGATTCAGTGCGTGTATTGTGCGAGCATGAACCTATTTTAATCGATGGTGGGGAGCGGTAGTGTAGCGTTTAGCGCGCTGCGCTATGAACCTGGCAACCCGGGTTCGATTCCCGCTCACGGCCAACACCGGTGACGATTATCTGAACGGGTCCCGGGCCTCCCCTAGGTCGACTCAGCCTCAAATGAGTAGCTGGTGTGGTGTGTAACATCGCAACTGGAGAGCCAAAGGCGGTCGGGCGTAGTGCTGGCCCACCCACCCCCTCGTGTACCGTTCTGGCCTTTATAGGTGCTCGCTAACAGCACTTGCCCCTACAGTCTGTTAAGGCTATACGGGGAATCTTTGTTTTTGTTTGTATTGTGCGCGCATAAACCTATTTTAATCGATGCACGGACGAATCATTACTTGCCTACCACATACCGTTGTGTTACGTGGAAATCATTCCAGTTACAGGAATGGCAAGAACAAATGACTCGCTGTGCGTAGTTTAAATCATTTTTCTTTTGCTGAAGTAAACCATATTCGTACTCGTATATTAAAATGAAAAAACAAATCTGGGTGGAAATTCTCTGCTCAAAGATCCTTTTAAAATGTGTTGCTTTTTTTTACGTGAGCAGCTTCAAATTTCAAATGACGCTCAAGTGGAATTGGTCTGCATTGCTAAAATACAAAGGGAGAAAAATAATAAAGACGGAATTGCCTTTGCACACAACCCACATTCCCACCGTAAGATCTACATTAAAAACGCAAAGCAAGTAACTCTGCAAATCGTGTGCACACAAGTAATTTCTTCCCTCATTAATTCCTGTATCGATAAGAACAAGCAATGAAAGAGCATTTACTTTTACAATACATGTAATGGACTTGCTTTCATGTGGGCTGTTTATGTAAATATGTTAAAATCCACACTCGAAACCCTGTTATGTATTTATTAATTTTGTAAAAAAAAAAAACTGTTTTATGAAAAAAACTAAATTGTAATGTAAACAAAAAATACATTTGTAGTTCATCTACCATTTTTTAACGCTCACTCTCTCTCTCTTGCATTCTGCCTACTGTGGTGCACTGCCTCAATATCGTTTGACTCCTGTGACATTATACGAATTGTTTTGCTTCTTAAATCACATTAATTAATTTTTGGGGGGTTTTGCTTAAGTATGCCCGTTGAACTTCTTTCGCACCGTACGTAGCCAACCGTGCTAATCGGAGGCGATCGGGGGGAGGGGGAGTTAAAACAAAACTAAACACTACACAGCAGTTTCTAAAGACATTCATTTTAAGCATAAACGTGATTTACAGAAACTGCTGGACACCCTGATGCACGAATCTATCTGTGGCATTTTACTCACCACTGTCTGTGGCTTGCAACTCACCCACCGCTAAAGAAGGGTAAAGGTGCAGCCCTGCAGTTGCTTGCTCACACCACCGCTGGCCGAAGGGCTTACACCAGAGCGAGGTCTAAACAGCCCCTCAAAAAGGGGTATTTGGCCTCCTCCTCCACACTGGTTAGACGTTTTCGGGGAAGAATGTAGAGCACCCACACAATACCCCACCACACGCGATCTGCCGATCAACTCATTTATGCTGCTGGGTAGACAGGGGTGGGGGGTTTAAGAAACTCGCACCATTGTTTCAACTTTCACGCGAGGATATCGTACCGGTGACCCCTGGACTTGCTAGTGCGGTGTGCTAACCGTCACAGCCATGCCTGACATCTAGATTTGAAGCTTTCGTGACTGCAAGGATTCATACTCTTTAGCTTTTTCGGTAAAGTCATGTAGGTAAATAAATAAAAAAAATGTAAACAACTAAATTAAATAACGACGTTTCGGGCGCAACACAAGCAGACTGTTTTAAACGGTCTGCATCAGCAGTAGGCCACGCTTTCCCACCTGATGACGGACGCTTGTGTTGCGCCCGAAACGTCGTGATTTAATTTAGTTGTTTTCATTTATTTTATTCTTTACCTACGTGACTTTACCGAAAAAACCAAAGAGTATGCCTGCCATCCTTGAATCAGCGCGACAAAGATGTTTCCCTCGAATTAATGTCGAAGGTGTTTTACTTTTGTCTCTGTTTCCCACCGTGGAGAAACTTCTGAATATCCTTCCTAGATCAAATAAGCTGCGGTGACTGTAGCCTAGCAACAAGTTCTACTTCCACCAGATTCAGTACGCATAAATCCCCGCGTAAATCACAGTTTTTGTTGCAGCGGGGAGCGGGCGGGGGGGGGACAAATTCCGCGAAAGCTGCCCCACGTCACAAAAACGCGGAGTTTTAAAACGTCTTCATTTCTACGGCTGGGATATATGGATTTTGTTACGTTGTACGCGCGCCTGAATCCGTGCGTGTGCCTGAGTGTTGGCATTGTGGTTATTGAGCCGCACTTTGAGCTCAGGGAGGAAATCAGGAAGCGGGCGAGAGCAGCTTAGGATGCTTTTGGAAAATTGAACTTGATCATGAAAAACAATCTACTTACGTGTCTCAAGAGGGTTCTACTTGGTGCGACATGCGATCAGAAACATGGGCATTGGCAAACGGAATTGGAACAACATTTGAAAAGTGAAGCGAGGAGAGGTGCATGCTTAGAATTATGCCGTGAGGCAGAGAGAGGAACACATGGATCAGGGAGCAATTGTTTGTTAGAGGCACACAGTGAATTTAAACTACTCGACCAGAGCTGTAAGTGCTCCGAAGGTTGCATTGTCTTTGTACTTTGATAGTGCGTTGTCTTTGAGCTGTACGCCTTTTGGCGTCCTCTGGTCTAGCACCAATTGAGACGAGGCTCAAAAGAAAGCTGTCTCTGGTGTGGACCAATCAAGTTTCAAGGACAATGCATATCTTATCAGAGCGTGTTTTTGTTTGCATTTTGACCACAAGTATTGTGGTTAATGCAGACATGATTCCTTGTAAAAAGGTTTCAGTTTTGTTTGCCAGAAAAAAGGGGAAAAAACCCCTATTATTATACTTTGGTACTGGCAAAGGAGGTCTAATGATGTCTTTGTGAGTGTTCGCCTTTTGGCATTCTCTGGTCTAACACTGTTGAGATCAGGCCCTAAAGCAGGATGTCTCTGGCATAGGGCCAATCAGTTTCAGAGACAACGCATATATAATTATCAGAGCACGTTTGTTTTGCGTGTTTTGCCACAATTACGTGTGGTGAATGCAGATCCGATGCCTTGCAAAATGTGTCTATTTGGTGTTTGAGCATCTTAACACGTCCTGTATTATTCCCAGCAAAGGGTAAAACCTATTTTAATTTTTCAATCACTTTGGATATCTTCAAAAGGTCCCATAGACACATCATGTTGGAAAAGTGAGTGGGCTTGGGCAGAATGCGTCACGAGAAGGGAAAATGTCGAGTGGTTGAGACTAACAATAGAGTGGTAGCGAAATGAGGGGACATGCCTAAGAAGACATCTACTGCAGAGATGGAACGTCAAGATCAGCTCATGCGCAGGGGCTAGATGGATTGTAGCGTCACGTGACCATGCGGATACGGTGACAGCTTGGGGCGGCCTTCATCCAGCAGTGTGTAGATCATGGCTGGTGGTTATAATGATGAGCTCGGTGATCTGTATTCAAGTGCAAGTCGCGCATGTTGACGGCGGTTGCTGTGTATATATTGGTCCTGCCTGGTCACGTGGTTCCTTATGTCAACACCAACAAAGATGAGAAAGAGGCAACTGGGAGTGAGTCATACTGACACCAACTGCCAGACCCCCATACGTCATCTCGACTCTAACATGCAGTGTCAAATGCCTCTATCGATATCGTTATCATTAGCCGAACATTCTAGAATCATGGTGAGTAAATTAATCTGTACCTCTGTACGGCCATGCCTGTTTCGACTGGAAAATAAAAGGCCTGGCCACGTCATGACCATACTTCACCACGCTGTTCAGTGCGGGCTGGTGAAGGGTGGGGTTTTTTTTTTCCAGAACGACATATATTTAAAAACTATCTTGGGAACAATACGTAAAAAAACGAGTACATGACGACAATGAATAGACGACTCATAATTAAACTAAAATTCAATTACGTGAATTTACCACCCGTGTTAATCATTATTATGGACCATGATAAGGCTTATCTTGAGCCTCTCAAACCAAGCGTGACATCTAGCACCGTTCGTGCACGAAATCTCTAAATCACCTCCAGTTACTCGGACCCCCAAATGTAACCTTTTCACTGCCTTCGCCTTCACCTCCCTCTGTTCACCCCTGGCCAGCAACATAATGCACACTATTTTGTCTCTGTATTCCTTTAACCTTGGCAGTAATAATTCCTTACCTCCAAAAGCACTCGTCGCTTGGATTGAGACCTCATCTGGTAAAAAATGAAATTCACACATCTGAATCCAGCTGTAAAATTCTCATTAAAAAAAGCTGCCCGTGTATTTATTTATTTTATTTTTCAATATAATTTCTTTCTGTGCCCTCTTATTCCATTCCTTTTTTTCCTTTCATTCCTGAAAAACGTTCGGCAATTATTATTTAAAATTATTATGTTCGATTACTATGTTCAATTATTATATTCAATTGTCGAGGGTTATTTATTGGACATGTGGTTTGTTCACAGCCACGTATATGACAAGGCCCTTTATTTATTCAGGAGAACCTCCACCAATCTCAAGAATCTTTTTCAGGAGGGTCCTGCACGGGGGATGTTTGGCCACATTTAATTTATGGAATGTGAAAGGAAACCAGAGTCCCAGGGGAAAGACATGTGTTTGAATGAATAACACTCAAAGACCCGTACAGATGGATTCAATCCCTTGTTCTGCCATATCCTCGCCCTCCGATTAGCACAGTTGGCTACGTACGGTGCGGAAGAAGTTCAACATACATACCAGCCTCCTTGCATCCCAGCGCATTTGGGAGTGTCACGTATCTTTCTGATCCATCAACCCCCACCTCCAAATGGCTGCATATGTTTTTGCATCGAGACGGTTGTCAATGACTTGGGAAGGCATTCATCCAGCAGTGGTGGCTGATGATGATGGTGAATAAAGTACAAAGCTGATAATCATATCGTTTGCAAGAGGTGAAATCAAATACTTAGTAATGCATGTTTTCCTCGCTAAAATCCCAACTTAAATCTCCCACATCAGCTGACTGTGGCGCTAACGGAGCTATTAGGCGTACGTTGAAATGCTGCTGCAGTGTCTTTCTGCTTACTGCCGCCACTTGCGCACCAACGCTTTACTGGCTCCCACCTGCTGCTCAACACAAAGTGCATCGCATCCAGTCGCCGCCGTTAATATCCGCACTCCGCTAATTACTTTCGGGGCTGGCGATCTCAACGTGCCCGCAAAATCTCAACGGGACCCACCCCCGGTCGCACCAGACGCCTCTGGGCTGGTGCGCCGGTGCCAGTTTACACGCTCCACGTGACCTTTGTGCAGCGCCCCGTTTGGGTACCGTAGACTCCCTTGATTGAGCCGGGTTTTTTTGCTGGTGCGCACTGTTAAACCCCGCATGCGGATAATGGCATGGTTGCTGATTTAATTCAAGTATAACATAAGGGGCCCTCTCTCCCCTTTCTCCCCCCTTCCCCTCCCCTGTTCCTTTCTTTTTCTCATTATGTGAGCTATCTTTCCCCCGAACCTTTTTCCTCTCTTCTCGTATAAACCTTCACGTACCCCGCTAGTGGTCCCCACTTGGATGGGGTAGTGACCTCAGTTTCCCCCTTTCAATGGGCCCTGTCACGCCGAACTCGGGCGTTGTTAACCCCCCCCCCACTCCGTTCTGTGAACGGCGCTTTGTATCGGGCTCGCGTTGAGTTGCAATAACAGCGACGAAAATAGGGAGCGGGAGAACGGTGGTACAATGGAAAAACCCGCTGCATTGCGAACATGCGATTGGGTTGGAAGCTCGAGTTGGGAGATTCAACATCATCCTCATGATCATCAGGTCAAGTTTTTTTGTTTAACCAGGGGAGAACTCAAGAGATGAGTCACATTTGCGAGAGTGACCTAGGGTATTCGTCTGCCAGTAGTCGAGTCCCAATTGAGTATTGCAGTCAAAAATAGCTGTAGAACGCTGCATTCAAAATGCATTGACAAGAATAAGTGTACATTTCTATTCTTGTTGGCGTGACAGTCATGAAGTTACATTTCTCGTGTATGTACGTCAATACACATGAAGCCCCGTATCCACGCCTCCTTGGCGCTTGACAGTGTTCAGATATGATTGGTGGTAAATTAAGGCATTGTTCTTCCTGGAGAAACAGGTTTGGGGCGAAGCGTTGGCACGAACAGTGGTTACCACACTTCGCTGTCTACCGCGTGATTTGAGTTGAAGTCGCGGCCAAGGCCAACATGAGTGAAAAGTGATACCTGAACCAGTCTTGGGCGTCCCCTTCACCGATTCGCACTGACCAGCATGGTGCAGTATGGCCAAATAAGCCCCATTAATGACAATGAATGGTGTGAGGCTTTTATTCAGCAATGGATTGACAAACTCTTAAAACATATTTGTCATTCGTTTGCTAGTAGTTACCATTAAATACAGCCATGATGAACACGTGGTATATTTGATTTTTACGAGAATTGAGACTGCTCAGGGATAATTCAGATATATCTTTCTCCAATTTATTCCAATTGTGCTATCGGCATTATGTCACAAGGTGAAGAATCTATTTGGAAAATCCCTCAGAGCAGCGCACCTCATGTTTCACAGAATGGCTGAAAATGTACTTTTTTTTTCCCACGGAGATCCAGAAAAATCCATTAAGTATCAAAGTTATCCTCTGCACAGCAGAGGGCACACTTTTTTATCACTCTGCTGTGAGTTTTGTGCTTGACACCTGACAGTCAAGCGAATATTTTAAATTCTGAGAGCTGTAATATGGCAAAAATAAATACGTGTAACATTTTTGTTTTGTTTTGGTTCAGTAATTGGTGACCGGGCTGAATCCATCAACTGACTAAGCTAGAAAACCAAGTTTATTCACAGGGAGCTGATGTGAACCGAGGATCTAATAAGCTATGCCAACTCACCGCTATAACCTCTGTGCTACCCATCACACCTCAGGGATAATGAAACAAGTATAACCCGTAAAAACAAAGTTTTTCACTATAAATCCTTTATATGCGTGGCGGCTAGAGTCCTCTCGTCCTCTGGCTTGAGATGGCTGCCACCTATGGGTCAGATGATTGCATTGCACCATTAAGCAATTGGTAATTAAATATAATATTTTTGTCCTAAAAATTGTAAAATTTTGGAAAAAAAATTTCACGAACATTAATTGTCACGCACAACGAGTCTGTGTGGAAAATGTCAGCTCGATTGGATCACGGGAGGTGGGTTAAAAAAACGACCGAAAGATTTGCACGGTCCTAAGCAAGCAAGCGAACTTAATATAAAGGATTTAAAAACCCATACCATGGCCACGCACAGCCCTTTGTCAGTCCACTGCTGAATCTTCTTCTTCCCGTGTCCTACCCCCCCACTTCCTATGCTTATCCATTATCGGGTAAATGACGACAATGATGACGATGCTTGATAATGATGACGATGATGATGATTGATGATCACGACGGTGACGTGGCCCAGTCTGTAGCCCTAGCGAGGTCCTCTGCGGTGCACGGCTCCTGCAGGAGCCGTCGGATCAATAGATACTCCATGGTCCGTGTTTCACTGCAGTCACACGTGTCAGCGTCGTTAGGAGTAGCCCCCACTTCCTCAAGTTGGCCGTTAACCTGCCGACTCCCATTCCCAAAGCGATTGAAACGAATCCGGTGTGACCGATCTTTCGCTGCGCAAGCGGCGAGCTGTTCGCCAACGTCGATGCGCGTCGCGTCGTTCTTCCCGGTTATCGCGACGAGCCGTGCTCGCTGCATTTCCACTCGCGTGGCCGTCGGTGATTTTTAAGCGATTCCGTTACGGCTCGGGTGAAAGGCCTCCAACCCCGGCAAAATCCACGAAGCATGCCCTTGTCATCGAAATGGATAGCGCTACAATGCGGTCCTTTTTTTTTTTACTCGCGAGAAATGTGCCGTGGCCGAATGCTTAAAGGGAATAAATCAATGAAGCAAATTAACCGATTTTCACACGCAGTGGGGAAACTGCCTCGTTCGACATTCTAATGCAGCACGGCGCAATGCATCGTAGAGTCAATAGCCGGAGCTGTCTCAGTTCAATGCATTGTTTCATTACACCCTGCTGTCCGCGTCGTCTCTTATGTTCTTAGGTTTTTTCGGTAAAGTCACGTAGGTAAGAAATTAATAAAAGTAAAATAAAAATAAAATAAAAATCACGACGTTTCGGAGGCAACACAAGCTTCCGTCTTCAGGTGGAACCGTCACAGCACGATAGCTGTATCAAGTGATACAGCTATCGTGCTGTGACGGTTTCACTTGATACAGCTATCGTGCTGTGACGGTTCCACCTGACGACGGAAGCTTGTGTTGCCTCCGAAACATCGTGATTTTTTTATTTTTTTATTTTACTTTTATTAATTTCTTACCTACTTGACTTTACCGAAAAAACCTAAGAATATGAATCATTGCAGTCACGAAAGCTTCAAATCTCGTCTCGTATGCTTGACAGGCATTGGGCAAACACAGGAGGGCAATGCTGTGGCCCGAGTCATACTCGGCTAAAGCACTCTCCCCAAGCACATTATACCCACTCCAAATCACATCCCAACTTCACCTTCACTGTAAACAACCACGCGCTGCGTTGCCCTGATGACTTGTAGCTCTGGCACAAACACACAAACCTCACCCATTCAGTAATGGCCCTTCCGCCATCATCATCATCATCAGCCACGATCATCAGTCCACTGCTGGATGACGGCGTGCCGGAGCCATCGCCATCTCTTCTTGGTTCTTTCGGTAAAGTCACGTTGAAGGGAAATAATAAAATAATACAAGAAAACATCATAAAATACAAATTCTCACTTCTACGTGACTTTACCGAAAGAACCAAGAAGATGAATCCCTGCAGTCACGAAAGCTTTAAATCGAAATGAAATCGCCATCTCTCACAGTCCTGCGATTAAACAACACTCTGTCTAGCTCCCTGCACGCGTACTGATCTCCAGTGACCCCCCCCCACACCCTCCTTTTACCAACTCCGCACTCACCAGGCTGGTAAAGTTTGGTCAAATCACCCCCATTATCGCAACGGCGTGGGGAGGCTGTCATTCATCTACACGTTGTTATTATTATTATGCTCTAGTCCCAATTCTCACAGCCTCTGTATGTTTTTTTAAACAGATAACCAGTTTGCTTCTGTTGCAATTGTTGAAATGTTCTTCTTGGTTCTTTCGGTAAAGTCACGTAGAAGGGAAATAATAAAGTAATAAAAATAAAACATAATAATTATTATTTTATTATATTATATTACTGTATTATTTTATTATGTTTTTTATTATTATTTTATTATTTCCCTTCTACGTGACTTTACCGAAAGAACCAAGAAGATGAATCCCTGCAGTCACGAAAGCTTTAAATCAAAATGTTGAAATGTTGTTGGAGGCATGTAATTTGGCATGTATTATAGCAGCACGCTGTGGACAGATTTCGCAAGGACTGCCAGTAGAGATCTTTAGCACCAAGAAAAGGGCAGAGCCTTAATCTTTACGGCCTCTCAAGAGACCGTGGGGGAGCTGCGTGCTGTGTACAAAGTGGAACACAGTGGCCAAGATAAGAGCTTGAACACTTTGACTACTGCACTTAAAGATGAGTGTCCTAGTCCTGTGCCTCTCTTGCTGCATCAAGTACCCTTGGACTGGGAAAGGTTGATCAATTATACCAATGTGTTTTTTTTTTACCTTGAACAGTTTTGTTTGACTGAAGTTACTGGCGTAAGTGCAAATGTACGTACTGAGTGTATGCGTGGATATCAATACAGATTTAAAATCACAGTTGCTGAGCACGGCTTCAAATGCCTATAATACAAAGTGGAGAAGGAGCCAGGAACAGGGAGCACTAATGACAGTGTGGCAGATGAGATCTAAAACATTTCTTGAAGTGAGCAAAGTTGGAGAAACCCTGGGGGGGGGGGGACATTATGGGATGGAGTTCCAAAGCAAGCAAGCAAGCAACAAGGTGAATTCATGACCGGATAGCCGCTGAAAGCGTTACCTGTTCTGTAATAGGAACTTGGAACATGAGACGGTGGAAGGGAGTTCCGAAGCTGACCAGTTGCGTGAAACGAAAGTTTAAGGGGGAAATGGTTTTGTATCCTGCGGCATTGTCATCGAATGAGAGGAAAGAGTAAATCTGGTAGGAGGAGTCTTATCATAGGCTGCGGTGTCAAGACATGAAGCTCATGGGGACTATGGCCGTGGTATGTATGGATGGATGACAGTAGCAATAAAAGATTGACAAGCGAGTGACTGAACGATGGCGTGAGAGTGATTTGAATTCGTAAATGAGCGCAGGAACATCAATCAGCCAAAGCGCTTTACATGTGATCCATATGTATAAGTATCAGCATCGCCTTTTTAATACCACAGTCATGCTTGTAAAGTTTGCATCTTCGTGCAGCTTGTAGCCTACCGATCATGAACTCAATTGGTTAATAGTTCTCCACTTTACCGATGTTAGTCATTGCTTGCAATTGCTCTTGCATGGTCAGTGCATACGCAAGGGTAGATTTCCCACCACACCTGAGCCAAGATGTTATCCCACACGCGGCAACGCTGATGCCTACATTGACTTCCTTCTGGTGTGCTAGCTAGCGTGACCTTGGAGATCTGCTAATTCAAAGAAATGACTAACCCAGCTGAGTGTTTCTTTGGAAATTATTACACTAAGTGGTGTCCGCTTTGATTTATTATAAGAGTGTTTCATTTGCGACCATGGTCCAACAGTTTGACTTAAAAAAATATATATCCTACGATTGCACGACCTTTTGAAAGACGTTGAATTTTTTTCGGATGTCCTTTTTCACAAAATATCCCGGTCTCTTCTCTTCATCAAAATCCTTTCAGGGATAATGAGTCGGGCTTTTTTCTTAAAATAGTTTGCTCGCTGAATCGTTGCCTTACCTCCCAATATTGTCAGTCAATTGTATTTGGTGGACGGGCAGGCTTTGCACGTCCCATACGCACACTGCTGTGTCATACGACCCTTGCCTAAATACTGCATGACAATTAATCAACATTTTTAGATGTGAAAGTATCGACGCTCTCAGTAGGTGTACATTGCCATTGGAACAGGACTCATGACTAATCTTGCTTTTTTACAATTAGCATTAACGTTTCCTCGTTCGCAGTCGTTCCTCAAATGTTAATAAATCGGCAGCATAACTTAACTGTTACTATTTTTTTTATTTCACCAGGGAAGGCCCACTGAGCTATATAGTTCTTTCTTCAGAAGTGAGCTGCCCATAAATGATAGCTCAACGAAGTGGCTTATCATGGGGAAATGTTTAGCAGCCAAATACTGGAAACGCATGTAGATTCTAAATGTAGAGGGAAGAAAGCCGAAGGACCCGGAGAAAAAAACAACATGACCACGGAGGGGGAGAGACATGCAAACTCCAAATATACAGCAGGTGCCAAGGTCGGGATCGAACCAACGATCACCTGTACACCAGGTGAGGTAGTTAACATCTCCTAGCCACCGTGGGACCTTGCCTGCGGTTTGGGCTCCTAATCCTCGAGGACAAATCCGATCATTGAAGGCTCTACAGGAATTTAGTAATTTATTTAAATGAAAAATAACGTGGCATATATGCATTGGATTTAATGGAATATCGTGCGTATATTGTAAGGGCAGAGAAGTTCACCCCACTGGAAATACGGCAATTGGTCGTGATGATATGGAATACAGTTAAAACATGTTTTTATTTGAAGTGACTGATGGTGCCCCTAATGGCTGCAGGGATAATGTGAACTTATTACATACAACATATACACAATGAAAATCATTCTTCCTTACACATGTGATTCGATACATATATTGTGAGAATCAATGCATTATTGCATTGCGTGGACACTACTTTAACATATAGCACACAATGCACCTACTTTCTCAAAATTCTATTTGGCCATCCTTTGGTGCTCATGTGCGTTGGAAGATATAAAGTATACCCACATTATACTCAACCATCTCCAAACAACAAGATGCCTTTCCACTGTTGGATGGGGCAGCAATAGTGGTGGCTGATAAACCTTACCCAAGCCTACGATGATCTTGTGAGCAGGGATCAAACTCATTTGCTCTGAACTGTAAGCCCACCCGATGACTCAGTGGCACTAAGCCACCAACCAGTCCGCTCTCCGTGACATCTCTTGCAAAAGCGACGTCGCATTTCGTAGAGCTCTCATCCAGATCGTAATGGGAATTGAAATAAAATATAGATATATGCAGAGTATAAATATCCCTTCATATATACATATCCTTGTTCGACTACAAATGACATTGCAGGTGGGGATTATGCTTCCCATACATGCGCGCAGCATGTCGCGGCGCGCTGTGTGCGTGCGTCTCATCTGCTGCAGCTCAATTGCGGCGGTGCGCAGGCAGCGAGTTCCCACTCTCGCTCTCCCCCCTTGGGGTGGCTAAACCTCGCGGCTTGCTCAACTTCAGCTTCAACTGATGTGAGAAGTTGAATTATTTCTGGTTGCATGAACTATAGCGTGCCACTCCTGTACGCAGGGGGATTTATTTTATTTTATTTTCGTCACGTAGAGACTCCACCCTGCAGGGGCCTCTAAGAGTTAAGAAAGAAATAATAATAATAATTGTTGTGTTGGGATTTTTTTCATGTGATGTGGGAATTCTTTTTAACATTTCTGGATCAGGATAAATGAGACAAATTCAAACATGTTCACGTGCACTCCCTTCACCTTGGTAACCAGAATCTAAGTTCAATTGAAATGACTGAAGATTGTGGCCAATTTGAGGCCCTGCGAATGTGTATTCCGATCTCTGCCCGACCCACTGCTCATTTTGCCCCACAAGCTCGTTAGGCGCACGGCTGTCGATCAATTAAATTAGCAGCGTATTCCATTCTCCTTTTTTGCCCTGTCTCGCTAACGAGGTGGAGTCCCATCGCTGGCCAAGGCAGGGAAAGTCATGCGGAACGACCCGAGCAAATCATGCTCATTAGCGCCGGGCCGCTAATCCTGCGGCCCCCATCTGACTGCGGAAATTACACACCGCCCCGCGTGTCGGGCCACGCGCACAACACACGTGGACCGGGAGCGGCGTCCTGCTGGTTGGCCTCCCAGCACCACCGTCTCGCTGCCGCACGACGCGGAAGGACGTTTGCTTGAACTTCTAGTCCGTGGCAAACCGGAGCGACGCAACGGTTGTACGCCAGCCGCATTTGCCGTCCAAGCAGCACTTAGAGGTGCGACTGAGTTGTCTACGTTTTTTTTTGTGTGGAATATAATTGCAGTGTTTATTAATTTTATTTTTTAATGAGGGTTTATTATTTTTGCTTCGTTCAAACTGTTGGTCTTATCCACACTAATTGAATGTTGTGAAATTTACTACGCGTAAGAGACCGTGGCTTATACATGTCGGCCTCGTGTGTAAGCAAGTGTTCCGTTGATTGTTTGGCCTTGGCTATTTTTACATTCTCTCTCTTCCCCCCCCCCTTGCCCCTCACCCGTTTCTCACCTATATAACCTCTTACCACGGCATGTCTCTCCCACTTCAGCAACAAAAATTATTGCTGTAGTTTCCCACCTGATGATGATTGCTTGTGTTGCGATCGAAACGTCGTGATTTATTTTATTGTATACCTACGTGACTTTACCGAAAGAACCAAAGAGTATTTTTACATTATTATTTAAACGTGACATTAAAATTATATCACATATTAAACTTTCCATGGGCAATGTACATGCCGACTGAAAACAATAATATCCAAGTTGCGTCTAGAATTATGAAAATAATAATGCATTATTCCTGTTCGATCATTTTAAACGTATATTTATATTGTAAGGGGGCATGCAACGCTGAGTGGACCGCACTATAAAACTGATCATCTGGGTTCAATACCCGACCACGGCAAACGTCCACAATGTGAGACATCTGTACCAGTTCTGCTCTACACCACTCAACAAATCACGCTGACCAGTGTGGTGAAGTATGGTTAAACAACCCCCATGGCCGACACGGCATGCGGCGGGGGGGGGGGGGACTTCATCCAGCATTCGATTTACAAACATCTATAAATTATTAGTTTTACGTTTTATTACACTACATTCCACTCTGCGACATCACATCAACTGACAAAAAAATGTTTCCAACTCGAGCCCATAGAATATTTTCCGTTGAACCCACACGAAACTTTATTTGCCACACTTACATAGAACTGCCAAACAGGACGTAGGCATGGGGTACATTTTGAGCTGATAGATTTTAATATGCTCTGTCATGTTACAATACCAAAGTCATATTGTGGCACGTGGAAAACAAGGCACTTGCTGTTCTTTCCAATCATCTTATCAGTATCAAAGATTACCCCGCTTGAAAAAAAAACTGCTCGTCACAGTTTTAGCAGATTATTTTTTCTTCTGCCTTCCTTGTTACGGCTGTTGTTAGAATTCCGTAGCCATAAAAATGTTTCATATCTGGGTAAAAGGTCGTCAAATCTTGTGGCAATCAGAGTAGCAAACACCAGCGCTGTCTCCGACGATACAATGAGTACACTATCTGTGGAAGGATGTCAACTGTACGAGAGACTGGGAACCGTCACAATCAATACAAAACCCTAATCTATATCGTGCCCTTTTTGCTAAATTACCGGAAAGCATGTTGCTCATTACGGTAAAAGATTGAAGAGATGCGGAAATGTTTTGAAATGGCACTGAACTCGTTTTTTTTTAAATGCTTTCAGTCAATTCCTATTACATCTGAGTTCGCTATTCCCTAATTGGTAATTCATTGTTCGTAGATAATTTGATACGGGGAATTAAAATGCTGCTTCCCTTTGCGGAGTGGACCAGATTTGTACAAAATGTTATAGTTTTTGTTGCATTGTATTGAAACTATTAATGGAAGGTGATTAATCCAGATGCCATCCAAACAATTACATTGTGCAAACATAGTTGGACTCATGGAATTCATTTTCGTAATGATCATTTTATTTATAATCATACTAATTATAATAATTGGTTATATTGCTTTCATCAGCTGCGGCAGTGATGAATCTTAGTTTCAACCCCAATGAAACAAGTGTCCAGTTATGTAATAATGACTGGGAAAATAATTAATTGCATGATTTAAAAGGAGGCATTACATGCTCATTAAAATTTTGTCAAAAAGATAAAGCAATGTGCTGTGAAAGAAAGAAAAAAAAAAGTGATTTTTATTTTATTTTATCAGACCATCCTGTGCTGATGACCCGTCAATATATTCCCGCTCCTTTACAAGCTACTAATGGCAGCTACTGGGGCTTAGATTGAAATCGAATCAAAAATTAGTCTGGCTACTAAAAGCCCAAGTTCCGGGCGCAACAATGATTTATCAACCCCCACCTACGACCAGATCAATGTTAATTCTGTGGCAAAAATTCCATTATGATTCATTAAGGGATAGGAAGTGGACGGAAGTTAAAGGGGGGGGGAGGTGGGTGTGCTGGGAGGGGGGGGGGGTCTTTGTGGCTTTTGTTAACGGAAGGCCATCTTCGTATTTAAGTGTGAATAGCTGGCAAGCCATGCGTACAAAATAAATGTCCATTCGTTCGATGCAGTAATTACCACTCATGTGATAGCCTGTGCACAATTGGCATATTGCGCATCTCTCCTGCGTTATTTGTCCCGTACATCTTTTCTTTCCTCCTCCCAAATGTGGGGAGTGAACTGATGTCTGGCATGCTGCTGGTGATGAATGATCGACCGATGCTACTTTTTTTTTTCCGTGATGTGGATATATTTCCTTCCTTTGTTCGAAGCTGACAACAGAAGGGGGCGGGCAACTGGTAAATGTAATTACTTGTAGTTTTAACAAACAAATGTAACAAAAAATCCTGGAATAGTTAGAAGATCGTCCAACAGACAACGTGACGTTGTTTGCTTCAGGATTTAAATGCCAGAGAGTATGTGTAGATGGCACTTTGGCACAGATGAATGATTTCTCTTAGACATTCTCTTGCATTATGCTGTTAAGTGGCAAAAAATTGATTGAGGAAAATGTTTTCCCCAAAAAACCTATTTTGCCGTGATGCAAAGAGCAACACAAACCTTTTGGGTTACGGGGCACAAACCGACAGCGACAAATGCTTTAAGATAAATTTCCGGTTGAAATGCCTCGTTGCGGTCCACATTTTTATAGCCCGTTTGTGGTTTTTGCCGGATCAGTTGTGGCCATAATTTGTGCCAGCATGTTGCCAGTGGCAGGAAAACACACAAATACATAAGTTAAGAAATCGCTGTGTATATATAAAAAACATGTTTTGTTAAGTGTGTGCACAACACTATGACGGCTTGATTCATTACAGAATTTACATCTTGCTTGCATATGATTTCGCGAAATTTTGCATAATATTTGTGTTCATATTGGAGCAGCTAAGACGAGCATTATGCTTGCCCTTTCATCCACTATAACACTAGAATCTTCTCAACAGCCCTCCCCCCGCCTTCATGAGGGATAGCCCTAAAATGTTTGAGCCCCACGGATATATTTGAACTCCGTATGTTTTTTTTCGATTTGTATGTTGTACGTAATGAGTTCATGTGACCCCCTGCAGCCACCAGTGGCCAAGGCATTCAATCCTATGTGAAAAATAAATTTGCTTCTTGAATCAAATTCTGACAATTCATGAAGCCACCTAATGGGTGAATCACCACTCCCCTGTTGTACGTACATGCAAAGCCATTTCTTCAATCGACCACTGGACAAGGATCTACCCACGCCTTGCGCATCACGGGGGGTTATTTGAACATACTTCACCATGCTGATCAATCAATATAAAGCACGGTTTGAAGGGGTAGAGCCTCCATAGCCTAGCTGCGTGGAATTCCTGAATGCCAGCCAAGCAGGGAAGGGGTGGGCTTAGGCCAATTGAACACAGGAAGTTTACAAATTATTTCACCCAACATTGTGATCCTAAATTTCGATTTAAAGCTTTCGTGACTGCAGGGATTCATGTTCTTGCTTCTTTCGGTAAAGTCACGTAGAAGGGAAGTAATAAAATAAAAAAAAAACATAATAAAATAATATAATATGTTTTATTTTTATTATTTTATTACTTCCCTTCTACGTGACTTTACCGAAAGAACCAAGAAGATCGTGATCCTAACTTGAGAAGGCTTAGGCATGAGTACTTGAAAAGACAGGGTTATGAAGCTCATGCAGTGTTCCACAAAACCACCTACCTGTACTCTTATATTGTGCTGTGATAATAAAAAAGTGAAGTCTTGGATCATACGAATAATTAATCACTATTTTATACGTAGAGATAAAAATATATGGCACGTTGGGGGGGTCAGTGGTAGTGCAATACTTATAGCACACTGCACTGTGAGTCTAACGAACTGTGTTTCATACCCAGCCACAATCCGCATCAGTGGGGAGTGACATTGGAACCAATCCTGCACCAACTAGTACTGGCCAGCGTGATGAAGTGTGGTTTAGGCAGCCCCCAATAACTGACAGCATGCAGAGAGGCCTTCATCCAATAGTTGATGGACAAAGGGCTATTGTGTGTTATTGCAGTCTCACTGTTTTTTCCAGAAATGCTTAGCACAGGCCCAAAGGGTCAGCAACAGAGCACTGAGAGGAGAATAATCAAATGTAATCAATTCAGATATCTCTCGCCACTGATTACTTGAGCCATTACCACGAATCTAACTCAGGCTGCTGGACTCATAGTGTAGTGGCGCTTACTCCGCCCCAAGAGGAATACAATTTTGCAGATAATTCAAAGAGACAATCCAAACTAAACTATGAATCTATTTTTATTTTACCAGGTAAGGCCTACTGAGCTATATAGCTCTTTTTCAAAGGTGGCCTGGCCACAAATGATAGCTCAACGAAGTGAATTATCACGTGGAAATTTATAGCAGCAAAATACTCTAAACGCATTTTGATTCTGAATGTGGAGGGGAAAATCGGAAGGCACTGAGAAAAATCCACGCGACCACCAGGAGAACATGCAAACTACAAATATACAGCAGGCGTCAGGGTCGAGATCAAACCATGACCTCATGTACACCAGGTGAGGTGGTTAACATCTCGCCACTGCGGTGCCCCAATGGGAGAGAGGTTCCAAAGGTGGGGCAGCAGAAGGGAACACATAGATCTGCCTCATTATATAATACGGTTGTTGAACCCAGTTACGAGTGAGTTCAGCTGGCGGTAATGGCAGAACGGTGTTTTCAGTAGCGAGTGGCCTTGAACATCACTCATGGGGCCCCTTGTAGCCACAACATCTCCGTGTGGCCACAGGTTTATTCCTCGGAGGTAAGACCACTGCTGCTTGACTATTCTCATATTGCAAGCGCCCCTCCCCTGCTCCGCACGTGTGTGTGGGTTTATTTTTTTACACGTCTACCATTGTTTAGTGAGCTGAGCACCTTCAATTTTGTCTGTGCTCGTATAAGTCAGGAACAAAGTAAAATATGACGGCTCTTAGGATGAAATGCACTTTTGCCTTGACGCGGCGACTATGAGAGACAGGAGGAGTGGATAGAAACAAGTGGCCGTGCATAGTGGAATGGTCTTGATGTCTACTGCAGGACTGAGTTGCGCTATTTCCAGATGACGGCTCTTAGTCCATTGGCCAGTGTGGGGTGGTGGCAAATATTTAGGGGCATCAACTTTTTTTTCTGTGGCGAATCGAAGCGCATCATGTGAAAGAATACTTTTAAAATAAGGTTATCACGATAATTTACTTTCATTGACGATTTAAAGATGTTGTTGGCAAGTTTCGCAGTTTCAATCGGTACCAACGATATACAGTATTTGGACTGTCTTGCCGCTAGTTTGAACAGGTATTATATGCCGATTTAAAGCTTTCGTGACTGCAGGGATTCATCTTCTTGGTTCTTTTGGTAAAGTCACGTAGAAGGGAAATAATAAAATAATAAGAATAAAACATCATAAAATAATTCTCACGACGTTTCGGCCACAACGCAAGCAGCCGTCCTCAGGTGAAGAACAGGTCTGTCATTCAGACGCTGTCTTTCCGACAGACCTGTTCTTCACCTGAGGACGGCTGCTTGCGTTGAGGCCGAAACGTCGTGAGAATTATTTTATTATGTTTTATTTTTATTATTTCCCTTCTACGTGACTTTACCGAAAGAACCAAGAACAGGTATTATATGCCTTTGTGTTTCGGATGCATGGCCACACTTGCTCACAAACCGAAGCACGTAAATCTTCTAACATTATCTTAGAGGTGTCTCTTAAAAATATTATAATTAGTATAACATGCGCTCAGCGCGCACGGCACGGTATTTCACACGGAGGTGAATAATTAAAAAAATGTGTGTGTTTATGCATAACGTGTACAAACATAAATAATTCTAACACGAGGTCTCACGCAAACCTCTGCTATTCATCATGTTTGGCAGCAGCTATTATGTACGGTCACCCTCATTATTTTGAAACACAATGCAATCCGCCGGGTTTGAGCATCGCATTTGATCACATTAACTGGTCCTCTCCAAACAGCGATGTGCGTTTTTATATATCTGTGTGTGTGTGTCTTTCAGAGGAGTGGCGTCTTTTGATGACAAAAAAACTAAAGGAAACCAGCACAAACAAACAAACAAAAATCCATCGCGTTTCTCACTCGACCTTTGCTTAATGGGCACTTAGGATATAATTGTTAACAATTACCAGCATCCCCTTAAAATGTCCAGTAAGACAATAATAACGGAATGTGTGCGCACGTATTCTGTGGGTATCCAACGCACCATCCCTCCCCGTAGGCAACAAAAGCTTGAGCACAACGGAGGGCAGACAATATTGACACGTAACGAACGGCGTGGAAGATTCTCCCCTCCGTGTAAGTCCAGGATTTCAAACCGGCTGCCACGTAACAGCGCTCCGATTCGTTTAGCGGCTGTTGACACCAACGGTTCTCGTCCCCAACCCCCCAGCCGCCCTCTGCCTCGTCCTCTTTTGCTTCACGGGGTAATTTTGGATCGGCAATCTGCGGTCTCCTTAATGGCAACAACATTTGGTGTATAATTTAACGCCGCGACAGTGAAGCACCACTCTGAAATTAGGACCACTACATGTGCTCGGGGAAGGAAAGAAAGAAAGAAAAAGAGTGAAAAGCCCTCCTTGCCCTGGGTCTCTCATTAAGCTCGCTTTCCAATGTGTTGCCTGCACCGCTGTCAGTGTTGCGTTGCTCCGGCCCATTTAAACCCACGTCGTGGGCACGCGAACGTCGAGAGAGGCGAAAATAGAGAGCGCGGTGAACCCGTAGGGCGTTCAAAATAAAGAGCACGGGATGGAAACTTCCCTTCATTCCAAGTCTGGATGCAGAACAGAAACTATCACACAGACGCACAGAGGCAAAGAGGAACTTGGCAGATAAAGGCAGACGGTCAAGAGTATTGCAATAAATGTTTAGGCTCAGGGTGTGAATTCACGGATAGGTCTACCACCGAATTTTGTTCGTGTACATTTTTTGGCTTCGGTGCCACTCCTGAATGCACGGTGTACGATGCTAACCGTGAGAGGTGAACGTAACAGTAAAGTGTTCAAGAGGCGTGACTGCTGATAAGGCCCATGAGGTCGAAACATACGCACATGCTGCTGGATAATAGTGATCGAGAGGACGTAGGCGATTTAATTGTTATTTATATATAACCTATGACATTCCACAATGATTCTTCATTATGATGTCACCTTTTGTAAATCCACTGCTGGATGAGCGGTGCCCCCACACCAGATTAGTACTGGGGATTATATTCTTTGGGTCTTTCGGTAAAGTCACGTAGATAGAGTTCAAAGAAAATAACAAAAAGTATTTTTAAAAATTACGACTTCATGTTTCATTTTTTTCCCCTCCTGATGACGACCACTTGCGTTGCGATCGAAACGTCGCAGTTTTTTCTTATTTTCTTTGAACCTATCTACGTGACTTTACCGAAAGACCCAAACAATATGAATTCCTGCAGTCACGAAAGCTGCAAGTCAAGATTTAATGGGTGGGTTGTTTAGCCCTACTTCCACCGTGCTGGCCAACGCGGGTTGGTGAAGCTAGCGGAGCGTCGGCTTGGGAGGGAAGAATTGCAGCACAACACAGGGCATTTTACTGCTGCCCTCCGTTTGCCACCAGCTGCCATAGCCCTCGCGGCTTGCCTGTGTGACAACCTGGCATGCATGTTGGTCAACGATGCAAGCTCTATCCAGGCTAAAATCTACTTAGCTTCCTAGACCTTTTGAGATCGCGCCTTCGGATTAGCACGGTTGGCTGCGTACGGTGCAAGAGAAGTTGCTCAACGTACAAACATACAGATCGGGCAAAAATCCGGGTGATTTGATCGTAGGCTTTTAAACCTTCGTGTACCGTATGGCTTATCAGTGGCAACTTGGTGTGGGAAAAGATCGCCGGATAAAGTGGCGTGGGGAAACCTTTTCTGAAAGCCGTGGCCCTTTCGTTCATTGAACTCGTGCAGCCGACACGATCCCATCGCTGCCCACAGCCGTGTGTGCGTTTCAATCGAGAGAGGGGGCAAATGGATGCGTCAAAAAGATCCCACCTTGAACAACAACAACAACAATCACCGGGGAGAATCCGAACAAACAGATTGTTAGCATCTGACAGAAGGTCCCCAGTTCCTCGTGTCACTCACCGAGCAGTGGGAATTGAAGTGCAGTTTTTTGCCTTACAGCAGCCAAAACTCCACTTGGCAAAGCAAATGGAAAATAAATAGCGTATGTATGTATGTACATATATGCATTTATGGGGAGCGGTAGTGTAGCGGTCAGCACGCTGCACTACGAATCCGGCGACCCGAGTTTAGTTCCCGCTCACGGCCAACACCAGTGAGGATTATCTGAACCGGTCATGGGCCTCCCCTAGGTCGACTCAGCCTCAAATCAGCACCTGGTGCGGCGTGTAAACATCGCTACTGGGGAGAGAAAGGCGGCTGGGCGTGGTCTCTCTCGTGTGCTGTGCCGGCCTTCACAGATGCTCGCTAACCAGCACTTGCCCCAACAGTCTGTTCAGGCTACACGGAGATATCTTTGTCTTTGTCACATATGTATGTATATTTCTATTTCAGGTAAAGTACCGTGGTGTCGATAAGGCCAGCAGTGGCTGGTAAAAAATTGCATTTGTATATGGATATACGTGTATATAATGGAAGTGGAGTGGTGGTGCAGTGGTTATTGCGCCACAAACCCGGCGATCCGAGTTCAAATCCTGGGTCACGGCTAACATCAGTGGTGAGTATCTTAGCTGTTCCTGCGCATCATCCTTTCACCAACACGCACGGGCTCGTGTGGTGACGTACGGCTAAACAGCCAGCGTGACCAACACTGCATGGAGAGGCCTTGATCCACCCGTGCATTTACAAATGGCTATAACTTTTTACTACTGCTATTATTATCATTATATAGAGGGACGAGATAACATCGCGTGCTCACAGCACACATTGATAATATCCACATCCTCAAAAACGTCACGAGGTGCCTCCCACTCAACGGCACGTGGAGTGGTGCTCATCTCATGTTGACAGCACTGAGTCCTTCGTGGAAATTCTGCATTCCTGTGGCAGCGACGAGACATGATAGCTTCCAACACAAAGTGGTAGCCATTTTGGGGAGCCCCGTATGATAATGGGCCGAGGCCACCTTCGACCAGAATTTGACCTTGTGACCCTCTGATAATTGGACGCTGCACTGCCTGCATTGCTATACATATGTGCACGGCCAATTTGCCAATCCACTGCTGGATAAGGGCTACCTACAACACCCACTATGCCTGTGTTGTGCGTGGAGGTCACCCGTCCACGTACTATGTGGGCTCAAGCCTGCTTAGCTTGAGGTATGACAGAAGAGAGCAAATTCTGGGTGATTTGGTCATTGGCAATTATATGTATACACGCATGCAACACACATAGAGAGACAGAATTCAATGTGCACTGCAGAAACGTATGCAGAATATGAATCCACTACACTGCATATATACACACACAGAAACCGGTGACTGAAATGAAATGAGAATTTGCCCAGAGATATTTCCCAAGCAATCAGAATTGGGCCTGAGCCGACATGATTACAAGCACCGACAACAGAACCCACTGTAATGAGTGTCCGTCTGGATGATGTTTAATATTAAAGATTACATCCCTAAAGACTGTGGTTAAATTTGCTTTTGATTAATATGGAATGAAGTACAAAACAGGAGCCATTATTGCCTACTTCCTCCAAAAAATAAAAGTAAAGCAATGACTTTGCCAATATCTGAGAGTTCCCATTTACTCTTATTTTATTTTCATGAATAATATATATTCTTGATATTTTACTTTTGTTATTGTTGCCAGGAGCAAGCATCCAAGCTATTATGAGAAGATTGCATTGCAGGTTTTTAAGCCACAGAGCTTAGCTCGCGATTAAAGCAGGTAAATCCACAGGATTACGCCATTTGAGAGCCATCCCGATTTGCAAAATCCCTCATCTTAGGGACAACTTCATCCAGAGTGGCTCAGGGTTGTGGTGAACTCCCAGCAGGGCAGGCCAGGCTGTCAAAGCTGACAGAGCCTTCCTCGTGTCACCTTGCAGTTGGAGCATCTCGAGGTCAAGTACAAAGATTTACCTCACTTACTCGAGCACATGCACTCACGCACGCACGTGTCATTGTGTGCGTGCGTGCGTGCGCGTGGGGAGAGATAGTGTAGCGGTTAGCGCTGCGCTGCGCTACGAACCCGGCCATCCGGGTTCGATTTCCGCTCACGGCCAACACCCAGTGACGATTATCTGAACCGGTCCTGGGCCTCCCCTAGGCTGACTCAGCCTCAAATGAGTACCTGGTGCGGTGTGTAAACATCGCCACTGGGGAGACAAAGGCGGTCGGGCGTGGTGCTGGCCACCCACCGCCTCGTGTGCCGTACCGGCCTTCATAGGTGCTCACTAACAGCACTTGCCCCGACAGTCTGTTCAGGCTACACAGGGGATCTTTGTGCGTGCGCGTGCCTTTTGTGAGCGGTGGCGCCGTTGTTAGCGCACTCCGCTACGGACCTGGCGAACCGAGCTAGATACCCGCTCATGGCCAACATTGGTGACAAATGTCTGAACAGGGCCTGGTCCTCCCCGCGGTCGACTCAGCCTTAAATGAATACCTCGTTTGGTGTGTAAACAACGACACTGTGGAGACAAAGGCGGACAGACATGGTGCTCGCCACCCACCCCTCACGTGCCGTGCCAGCCTTTAAGGGTGCTCGCAAACAGCACTTGCCCCAACAATCTGTTGAAAGCTATAGGGGGGATCTTTGTCTTTGTTTGGAAAGAGGTGGCACAGTGGTTAGTGCAATGCGACACAAATTCGGAGACCCAGGATTGATTCTCGGCTACGGCAAACATCAGCGGAGAATATCCGAGCCGGTCATTGGCCTCGCCTACGTCAACTCAGCCTTAAATGTGTACCTGATGTGGTGTGTACACATTAGCACTGGGGAGACAAATGAAGCCAGCCCACTGCCTCATGTGCCATGTTGGACTTCATAGGTACTCGCAAACAGTACTTGCCCCAACAATGTATATGGAGGATGGCTTTTTTGGTGTACTGCATATACATAGAATACATGTGTAGACTGCAGGGTGCAATGAAGTGAAGGCTTTGACTCCGAGCCAAGGTGATTATATATGCAGTATATTGGCGATTCTATCGAATACAATAAAAAAACACATTCATGAAAGGAACCGGAGAGAGAGAGGAAGGACCTGACAGAGAATGGCTTGACGACGACATCACAAGAGATTGGTGCCAGACAGATGTGGCACTCACTTGAGCAGATTGTCACAAGACGGAGAGGAAAGTGGAAACACGTGACGAAACGTGCAGTGGACACCTACGGGCCATCTGCCCATGGATCGTGACGGTGTGATGATGATGATGATGATCGAACAAAAACAAAGTTTTGTTTTGGAATACGTTGTGCCCAAGATTATACAAACAACTACTGGGAGGCCGATCTGTCCACATTTCTCAACTATGAGGTACCATTGTTGTATCAGCTGCCAGGTAATGGTCAATCTCTGAACTCCACTCGTAAGGGTGGCAAACGGCACACGGTGACTCACTGGGGGCAGCATCGCGGTTGTTCAAATTGATCAAAGCACTGCAATATGCACTGCTTTCTTAACTATTTTAACAAATTATCATCAATTAGACCCATGGGCGTAATTCTGAGCTCAGAGGCTCGGATTATTTTCAACCTCTTTATTTTTAGCTTCAGGGATGTCACCACACACACGCGCGCTCAAACACACACACAGTGTACATGTAATGATTACCTGCCAGCTGATCAGATGATTTATGCATGTAGGGTAATAATTTTTCAAACCAGGATGCGCAACCGAGGATCTTGTGGTGTGAATGGTGATGCCTATGGGGGTGGGGGGGTCACGTTTCTATGGCAATATTGTAGCACACATTCGCAAGCTCACCGAATACAAGAGCGTTCATTAGGTGCCCCTTAGAATGGTATTTGGCCTACTCTTCTGCACGGGCCAGATGTTTTGGAGGGGAGGTGGCCGCTCTCACACTCTACCCCACCACGCTCCTGTTAGCACAGTTGGCTACGTACGGTGCGAAAGAAGTTCAACATGCATACATACGCACGCGACCTGCCGACCGGCTAACTGTGGCACCTACATTTATACTGCTGGATGGACAGAGGCGTTAGTTTGGGGGGGGGGGGGAGATAAAAAAAACTTGCACCATTCTCTCAACTGCCGCTCTGGGAGATCGAGACATACCGGCGACCTCTGAATTGTAATTGTTAGGCCAGTAGCCTAACCAGTACACCACGGTGGCATCCTGTTTACCAGTGTGTGAGCACATATCTGGGTGCAGCCGTAGTGCAATACGTACGTTGAACTTATTTCACACCACCGTACGTAGCCAACCGTGCTAATCGGAAGTGTGGGGTGAAGGACAACAAAACTAAACACAAACCCGGCGGTCTCAATTTTATTTCTGGCCACGGGTAACATGAGCTGAGTGATGTATGAACCGGTGGCACGCCCGTACTCACCGCTGCGGAGGATTTGCCAAACAACCCCCCATGACCGACATCGCAAGAGGAGGCCTCATCCAGCAGTGGATTGACAGATGACTTCATCAATGCACATTATTTTTGTGCGCTTGCAAACTATGTGTACTTATTAGAATCTTGGACCATAGCTGTTACGCCATCGTCAATATCGCTTTGGTGTAACTGGCTTGTCCCTTGTAAAAAAAAAAGTTGGAAGTAACGTTAATGAATGCTCTTGCGTGCCATTTTTAGATAATTAATTGCACTTTAAGGATATTGTATGCACCATGTGGGGCACATGGTTGCTACCGGGGTCGAGGTTCCTTTATTGTCCCAAAAAGAAAGTGTTAACATGGGGAGTGTGGTGCAGCAGACAGATGGTCTTGCTTTTAAACAGCATGGATTTGGTCTTCAAAAATAGATCAGAAGCCCCGAGGACAGACACACCACCAACCTGATGGCTGCCACATACACCTAAACAGCTGCTCCTGTAATGTTTCTTTCCTTTAATTTTTTTTACGTTCAAACGTGATGTGGAATTTTTTTGGGCCAATTTTATGCCGAAGTGAGCATCCAGGTGTTGCTCACCTTCCATTTACAGTCCTGAGCCAGTGGTGGAAATTCCTCATTCCTATAGTGGGGGGGGGGGGGGGGGGAGTCTAACCATATGAAAACCACCGCTGACTTCATCACAAAGTAATACTCATTTCATTGACCCAGGAGAGACGACCACCCGAGTCCTCCCGCCCCCGCCCCCGCCCCCAAACAGAATTTGAACTTACAATCTTCCGATCGCGAGCCACTCACTTGCCCGTTGATCACTGCCCATCTGTGGGGTCCACCAACGTCTCACGTAGGCCACGTCCGAGAGCTCAAGGGTAAGCTCTCGTTTTCACGTCGGTGTTGCACAACTCAACAAACAAACAAACAAAAAAGGCGCACGCAGACGATGGCATGGGCGACGCACACATAAAGGAGTAAGAAGAAAGATGTGCCACTATACCTTTTCTGCCTATGGTAAATGAAGGATGACAACAATCCATAGCGAGCATGTTTCAACAAAAATGGGAGAGAAGAAACGAAATGACAAAGACGTGTTTTAAAACTCCACGTGCGTGTTTGTACAAATAAAACAGAAATTAGCACGTGAAATGCATCCGCTGTGCACCTCTGATTAAACACCGTGGTTAGAAAATGGCTTAACAAATTATTGCAAAGGGTCCGTTGATTACTTGATTCAGTGAACACTTATTCTAATCAGTTCATGGCCTTAAACATCAACAATCATGCATGATCCCTGAACATCCTGCTTCTGTGTTATTAAATGAACAGTTTACTCCCAAAAATAATAGCTCTTATTTCACAGATTTAGGTTTTTTTTTTGTGTGTGGCAGATTGTTCGACTCAAGTTTGACGAAATAAATACTTTGAAATCTGTGAGCTGAGCTGGTTCAGGTGGCACAGAGGTCAGAGCACTGGGCTGGCGCTTCTGAGGTCTCTGGTTTGAATGCTGGCAGCCACCTGCCCCCCCCTCCCGATACGTTCCATTCATTGGCTACCACATTCTGATAAGCCCCCCCCCTCTCCTCCCCCCTTAATCTTGTATTTAAGAGCTTGCATCTTGAATCCCTGCCTCACTTGATGCAGCAAATCTGGCTGTGATGGTCCCACCCGATGACGGAGACTTGTGTTGCCTCCGAAACGTCGTGATTTTTATTTTATTTTTAATTATTTTAAATACCTACGTGACTTTACCGAAAGAACTAAGAGTATATAGCCACCTGCCTGTGATTTAAACCGGGTTCTCAAGTGTAGCAAGGTGATGGTCTCTACCCGATTTTAACAATGAATGCACACCAAACCAAAATTTGCACTAAATATTGTTCTACACTTAATCTGGATCATTTCCAGCTCTGAGAATTAAAACATTTTCATAATTTTGACAGTAATGTGACAAACATTACCCTCATTTGGCAGGGTGGGTGGTAAAGTGCGAATATGTGGACCAGAAGTCACTTGAAGGGATCTCAAATATCCAATTCTGTGGGTTATTCTCGAACAGAAACGTTTGCATGGCCCTGCGAGAGATCCAAATGTAAACTTTGTCTCATGACACCAGAGCACAATCTAGGTCAAACATTTCTGATGTCACAAAAACAGAAGCATTCTGTGGGATTTCTGCACTCTTAGGTGACTTTAAATATTTTGTTATTTATTAGCAAAGATTCAAACTTATGCTTGACAACTCAAAACAAAAAGCCGAGATGCGTAGCTGTGAAATAATAACTCTCGTATGTGTTATATTTTCACAGATACACATCGAGGCTTTGTGTCTCTGTGAAATAAGAACGATTGCATTTGTTCCTAGTTTTGCATCTCCCGTTAATAACCAGCTCGATGCTTCAACCGTGACAACAAATCCTGATGCAGAGGTGTGGGTTCTACTCGTTGGGGAATTCAGATCAGAACTCGGGCTTCTGTTTTTATCCTTCACCTGCTATCAATAATTTCCGACAATCGTTTGCCACTTGGGTTCAGTATTGGCCCTGTCGGATGCAAAATAATTCCTGATGGCCTCTGGGAGTCAACCCACTTACTCGGGGTTTGTTTTTTTTCCTTGTGAAGTTCCGACGAGAATTAACACCTTTTTTTGTCCTCATGTCATTTTATAGTTTTGAATAAAAAAAAAAGCGTCACGACTTTCCGGTCTGAGAGCACCGGAGGTCCCCCTGGTGTTGTCAATTTCGTCTTGTTCAGAAGAATTTGTCACTGGCATCATTTGGCCCGATGTCAAAAAAAATCCGGCAGATATTTTTTCCCTACTGTGTTTATTGGCATATCTTTTATTTAAGGACATTCATGAAAAGCAAACAGGGGACATAGGAGACAGAAAGAAAGTGGCTCTGCCAGAAGTGTAAATATTTAAGTGGCAAATTTGTATTTGAATGCCCGTTCAAATTAATTAAATTACTTTACCAAAGATATACCAGAGTGGAAACCACTCCGGCTTAATGTTAAAATATCTAAACTATAATAACACAAGCAATTTTCAACCATCTTCATAATTCATGCGCTAAAGTGGCTTTTATTTTCTAGCGTGTGTTCGTGATGTTTTGCCGCACTGAATTTTGCAACGACGAGAGGAAGGATGATGCATGGCGAGCGTTATTTAGGATGTGATGAGTAAATATTTGGAAGAAAAAATAAGTTAATGAGTGATATACAGACATGCATACAAAGCGCTGCGAAGCCATTGTATTTCACTTTAACGCACTATTACCGTCCAATTTGGATGAATTAAATCGTAATCGCCATTGCTATTAATTCCCCCGATTCCTGGAAACAAATTGGTTTCGTGTTATTTGTTTTTCGCTCATAACGGCGTGAATTATTTATAGTCCCAGCTTCCCCCGGCTGACCCGCCCCCAGCCGCGCCCCCCCCCCTCTTTGTGTCAATAGGGCTAGGGATCTATGCTCCATCAAACATTCATGACACGGTAATCGCAATCAACACGCGGGACCGTTGGTGTGGAAAGGCACGTGATGCACCGTCTAAATCGTGCCACCGCTCCGTCCGAGACGGGGCGGCGGCAGGGACAAGAGGTGCACTACCAGGCCAGCCGCGTGCTTTGCACACAGAACGGGAAAGAAAAAAAATGAAAAAAACATCCTTATTTGTTGGGAGGGGGGGTTTGGCTGCAAGGACACACGGGAGCAGAGCTGTAGGGGGATGCATCCCTTTTCTTATTCAGCGTCGGTTAACATTGTAATGGGATATTTTGCGCTGCTGTATTTTCTTACATATATATCTCCAGATCGTGTATATACTGTACGTTGTTGTTATTTTTTTCCCTCCGGCCCCACTCTAAAGGTAGTGTTTCCACGATTTCCCGGCGCTGCAATTTGACGGTGAATTACCTGCGTACGCTGTACCAGATGCTCCTGCAAACGTGAACCATTTCGAGTGCACGCTTGCTTAACCCACCCCCCCCGTCCCTCCTACTTTTAGCCATCATCAATTAGTTATGAAACCAATAGCCCGCCGTAAATTTTTCAGTGCTGTTTAATATTTTCGCCGGCGCTCTGCGTATTTGGGGCCGTGCACAGGCGCGTCGACGCGGCCCATCTACCGCTACCTCGTCGTTGGCATCCTGCTGCCCGCAAAACCCCGAAGCACCGCGCGGTGAAACACGCCCCAAAAATCGCGAGTGATTAATTATTAAAGCCCGAGTATTACACATCCTCTAAATGCAAAATAAATGAAAAATGTGATCGAGTGTAATAAGTGCATGTGGATCATCATCAGAAAACCCAGTACGACTGTCCAGTATTTATTTATTTTTTGCTCTCTTCTCACCGGTGGTGGTGGTGTGGAATTTTATTTTTTGCGACCACACGTCTGGCCATGCACTCAGTGGGAGGACGGTGGTAGGAGCCGGTGGGGAAAACGTGATTTTTTGGACTGCAATGTGTGGAGAGTGAGTGAGTAAGTAAACAAATAACACGTGGATGTTATTTTTTTGGGTATTTAAGTAAAGTCACGTAAATAGGTTCTAAGAAAATATCAATTCCTGCAGTCACGAAAGCCTTAAGTCAAGACTTGAATGTTGGTCGCACAGAAAGGTAACCTATAGTAGTAGGTTTTTACCCTTTTAAACTGGTACAAAACTGACACCTTTATTCAAGGCATCATGTTTGCAATAACCACAACACAAGTAGTCAAAAAAGCAAACAAAAAGAATCAACTATGATAATGATAATAATATGCACTGTCCTTGAAGTTGATTGTGCATATTATTATCATTATCAGAGTTGCTTCTTTTTGTTTGCTTTTATGACTACTTGTGTTGTGATTATTGCAAACATGATACCTTGAATAAATGTGTCAGTTTTGTACCAGTTTAAAACGGTAAAAACCTACTACTATATTTTGCCACTGGTAAAAGAGATCTCATAGAGAAAGGCAACCGTGTTGCACGCGCAAGCGGGCAAAAGGGAACCACCCTCCGCCGGGAGCCCGTTCGCTGTTAGCGCACGGCGCGTTACTCGGAGCACAGGGCCCGCTCGTGAGGACGGCACTTGGCACCCAGCCAAACTTTGACAACCCCGCAGGTTTACGCCGGAGTTAACACCCCCAGCCCACCCATCCCACCCACCCGTGCCTCGGCGCTCAACTCGAATAATCAACTCTCAAACTCGGCGGCGTGAATTTTCGCGCTTTCTGCGAGCTGTCGCACATTTTTTTAGCCTCCACCGTCTCCTGCGAAGAATTGGGATCTCTGGAGGTGAGCAAAGAGACAGAGGGACTGGTGCAGGCTTCAGCCAGGGACAGTGGGTGGCACGTGGGGGTTGTTAAGTTTCGTGTCCGTTGCTATTCAGAGGATGAGCCACAACTCTTGAGTGCACAGTGTTGCCTTTTATTAAAGCTGCACACCTGTTGGCTGTTGGCTTCCAAGCATTCCATTATCTACAGCAGGGCCTTTCGATGCATTACAGCCTCTATACAGAGCCACTTAGCTATGCCAGACTGCGTGGGTGATGGTGAGCAATTTCCTCAGCGTTTCCTGGCTAATGCAATCATTTCTAGGCCACAGTCAGCTCATCTTCAGGCATCCCTGAATCTAATCTCAGTGCGCTCGTTCCCTTCGGTAAGAAAACTTCCACTGAGCCCAGTGGGCACCTTGAACTACCGTATCACGTGTTGGCTCGGTATCACGTGTGGACCCATCGCAATTATTGCAAAGAATCACTGCACAGTCTTGATGGACATCTTCACCAATGTAAAACTGTTGCTTAAATAATTAAGAGGGGTTACCTTGATCGGACAACATCAGATGTGCGAGGCCTGTGCGTTGGTGAGTGCAGAAGAGAAGTTGGCAGAGAGAACAAAAACAGGGTCATAGCACCACAATCGTCAAGAACATCATCACAATAACTTCTGTAGTGTATTGTGACAGGCAGTAGATCGTAATTTTGGTGGATTCTGGCTATTCCTCAATGGATTGTAAAGCTATTGGCCAAACATCCCTCGAGGAACTTTGCTTTATATTTCAAAGTTCAGTTCTTCTTGGATGAATGACCATTATAATTTTAGTATTATTATTGCATCAACAATATGGTAAATGTGCCGAGCAGGTAAGAGACTATCTTCACATTAAGCGTGGACATAAGGGGCCCAACCTGCCACATTGAAATTCCATTGCTCAAGGCCATAATCAGGAGGCAAATTCAGTTCCACTTATTTGTGCTCATTCATTCTGACACCGCTCGCACGCTACTGGACCTGAATGTTTAACAGCTCGACATTTTGCGGCATTCTGTTTGCCGCTCAAGCAATGCGTGTCTCTTTCATTAGCATTTATCACGTGGCCCATCACAGGTGTTTTGGGGGCACTTGTCAAAATCATTCTGGAGGAGATCACAATGAAAACATTACAGGGCAGGCAAATGATTTGCTTCCGACATTTGAATAATTCTGATCTTCCGTGGCCAGATTTATTACCATGTGTTAGGTAAATTATGGCAAGGATGATTTTCGTACGGAAAGCATGCTTAATGATGTTAGCTCAAAAGTGAAATATTTAATGGCTGCAGTGTAATTTGCTATAGTTATCCATGTGCTCCTCGGTTTTTACTCGGCTTCCAAAACAACAGCGATGGCTCACGTGTATAAAGAGAAAGATTTATTAGAGACGCACACATTGCCTCCTCTATTTTCCACCAAAATTTCAATCGGTATGGGCGTGTCTTGCACCCATGCCTGGCCATATTATTGAAACAACAGTGTAATTTATCAAGAAACGTTCTCTCAATTAATCACTCAGCACAGCGGTGTTCGCTCGATATCAACCAGGCTGTCGCAATCTCGATAAAATGCAGGAGGACACCTGACATTGACATTAAAGGAGGTCATTAAGCATGGGTGAATGCAGAAACATCAACATAGCTTTTAGACGGAGCTGGATCGGGGCACAATTTGCAACGATGCTAATAAGAATAAAACAATGAAGGAACAGAAAAAAATGGGTCAGTGTCTGTTGCGCATGAAGAAATCTTATCCGTAAATAAATCCTCCCACATTCACGTTGCTGCCAATATACCCCAAAGAGATCCCATGTGGTCCGATAGATTGCGGGTTGTTTTTTCTTCAGATGTTATTTATTTAAATATTTCCCTTCAAATACAAATATTATGATGTCGTTGTTGTTGTTGTTGCGACTGCGTATATATCATAGCTGATAAAATAAAATAAAAACATTTATATAAAATAGGGAGGTTTTTGCCCTAGTCTGCACAGCACTCCAGCGTGATATCTCCAACGTGATTTTATTGCAGCATAAAAACAGGTGTTGTGGCAAGGATGGATGTGGACATGTGTGGCGTGAGGTGTAATGAGGCACGGCATGCACACCGCCTTTTGGCAGGGTTAAAGGACCATTTTATTCCATTCGTGGCGGGGGGGGGGGCGACTGATGCCCAATAGGCGTTTCTCTCTCGGGGTGATGAGGAAGCCGCGTTGTTGTTCGCTGATGCCGGGCCCTGTCTGCGGAATTCGCTTGCCAACTCCTTCTCTCGTGGCCTCCTCCACCCAACATCTCGCCACCGCCCCCTCCACATCTCCTGACGCTCCCCCCCTCCTCCTCCATCCTCCTTTGCAAAAAATCACATCCTCTCTCTCTCTCTCTCCCCGTCGCTACCACCCACGGGCGCTTGTTCTCTTCTCCCCCCTCCCCCCCTCCCCCCCTCCCCCCCCTCCCCCCCAGTCCACAAAGCCGCCCCATCTGTTTGGCTGCGATACCAGGATCGGAGAAGAGGTGTGAAAAATGAACTGAGAGTGTTTCTTTTATTCCCCTTCGTCGTAGACGATCATTAGGCTTGTCGGAAGATGATTTCAGCTTCTGCGCTGAAACGCTGTTGAGACTTTGTCTAATAACACACATCCATTTCATTGCATTTCCTTAAATATTACGGCCCTTTCCCTGGTTTGTAAACGTCTATTTATTGCCCGCTGCTCGTCGTACTCGTTGCAGATGATGTAAGGCAGTGGGCCCGCTTTGGCAGAAAAAATAATTTCTGCAGATTTGCAGTGGCAGACGGTCGAAAATGCCAAAACAGCGAAGACCTCCAACCAAGGCGACGGGGCAATGGAATCAGCTGGCGTGCAGCTGTGCTTCAGGTAGATTGTTCCTTGGCAGAATCGTGAAAGATGCTGGTGGCTCGTGGATTGACCCAAGGCTGCTGCTGATGGATGCCAGAAACTGCATGATGTGCATACATCAACAGTTTGTGACTTTAACTGACCCTTTTTTTGGTTTCACTCCGTATAAAACAAGGACATTTAAAATACGTGATTTGTAATTATTAGAGCAGACTGTGGTGTGTGGGTCAAGGTGAGTATAGCGAGGGCACGAGCAATTCGTATGCTTTGAAAGGAGATGCACAGGTGGGGTGGGATGGATGTGTGTGGGGGTGGGGGGGTGATTTAACAAGGTCCAATTTGCAGTTAAGAGACATTGCAAAGCAGATTTGTGAATAAAAAAAATCCGGTGTGCACGCACGTCTGTGCTGGCCAAGTGTAGCACGTGACCTTGCACAGAAATGAGTGGTTTTTGAAAGTTTCCGTAGTCTGTGAGGGAGTTTGGTGCAAGTGTGCTGCAGTAACAGTGCTTCTGTAGAACTGCTAATTAGAGAGGACTGCTGAATATGAAACACTCCGGTGTGAGCCGAGAGTATTTCATGAAGTTAATGTGAGCTAATAAAAATAGATAGTAAAAAAAAAACGTTAATTTAAACTTTATGATGCTTCATCGTTTTTTTTTACGTGCGATAATTTGCGTCAATTTTCACTGAAAGAAAAATAACTTCTATTTTTGTTTAACTGCAGTACGTCAGGTTTAGAGCGCACGTCGCATTTCATTCTCATGCTTGAAAGAATAGTTTGTCGTCCCCCTCCCCCCCCCCACCAAAGAAAATTACTCAGTGTCATTTTCATTCATCATCACACTGATTTGTGTTCATTAGGATGATTTTAAGCTGCCTGTTTTGTGTGTGTGTGCGGAAGTAGGGAGGGTTTTTGCCGACCACTTTTGCCTGACAGCTGTGACATCAGTGAAGTCTCTCCAAACTAATCGGTTACGCACAGATATGGGAAATTCCACGCATGCCGCTCACACCGCCCCATGCATTTCTTGCCCTTGCATCTTTAAAAAAAAATATTATTCCTCGTTTCTTTGACTCAAATAAAACGGAGGACCTTCATAAATATTGTCCTGCATGCGCCGCCAACTTCGGGAGAGTCCTGGATCTCAGTGTAACACGGGTACCGCGGGGTCAATTATCAACTGAGCTTCAATATTCCTCTGTATTGCCATGCTGCATAATTCATCGTATATCATGATGCTTATTCTTTACAAGGGCTCCGTAAATGCTGACTGAACATGGTTATTTATTATTAAGAGCAATTAATATTTCAAGGAGGGTCTATTCCATACCTCGACAAATATTTGCATTTTAAAGCTGCCGGCCGTAATTACGCTCCCCGCTTGAAGGTTGAAAAATACTTTGTGCGAGGTATTTTGTGAATTTCGTTGGGGCTCGGAGGTCAGAGAGCTGAGCTGGCACCGTTGGGATAATACTCGGCTCGAATGCGGGTTTCAGCCACCCATGGTCAAACTGGGTTCTCAAGTGCAGCGAGTTGATGGTCACAGCTCGGCCAGTTGAGGTAGTTGGGGCACTTGGTAAGGATGCCCCCCGGTAGACTCCCCCTTGAACTCTACCGGGCAGCAGCAGCAGCAATGTCCCACTGGGCGAAGACCCCGGGACAGGCCCAGGACCACGCTGCTGTTGGCCGGACTACGTCGCTCAGCTGGCCTGGGAACGCCTGGGAATTCCCCAGGAAGAGATTGAGTCTGTCGCCAGGGAAAAGGAGGTCTGGACCGCCGTAAATGCTGCCGCCGTGACCCTCACCAGGATAAGCGGACTGAGAAACGAGCGAACGAATGAAACAAAAAAAAACATTTTTCGATTTAAAGCTTTCGTGACTGCAGGGATTCATCTTCTTGGTTCTTTCGGGAAAGTCACATAGAAGGGAAATAATAATAAAATAATAAAAATAAAACATAATAAAATTATTCTCACGACGTTTCGGCCACAGCAGCCGTCCGCAGGTGAAGACCAGGTCTGTCGGGGAGACAGACCTGGTCTTCACCTGAGGATGGCTGCTTGCGTTGTGGCCGAAACGTCGTGAGAATTATTTTATTATGTTTTATTTTTATTATTTTATTATTTCCCTTCTACGTGACTTTAACCGAAAGAACCAAGAAAAAAAAAACTGGCAAATATAAGTTGGGCTACCTTGCAATGAAGATTGCTCCAGCAGGGTGTGTGGGGGAGTGCAGTGGCCCTGGTGTGTTATTGAGAGGCCACTTGAAGGGATCTCAGAATCAGTTCTGTGATACCTACGTCTGCATGTCATTCTCGAACGCTGCGTGTGGTTCACAGCTCTGTGAGAGTGGACCACTTTTCCGTCTCACGACTTATAACACAGCTGTAGCAAAATTAATTTTTAAAAAATTAGGAGTGAAAATGTTTGTAGGTGGTGCATGTGAGACAATCTTAAGGTTGTGGGAATAAAAAAAAACAATTTTCGAATGGCAATATTACATGGCGCTACACCTCACGTGTGCGTGGCATTTTTTTAATCTCACAAAATAATCTCCTTTTTTAAGTTTTTTTTGGGGGGGGGGGGGTCAATAAAACAAATAATTTGAGAGAAAAAAACGGAGATTGCAAGTGAGAACCCACAGCGACTGTAAATATTTGGGTTTCCGGGTTCTGTCTTCAACCCCCACTCCTCCCTCGAAAAAGGTTCCATCCCTCCCCCTGGCCCAGCCGACATCAATCCCACCTGGGAGAGCCCCAGCGATTACAGAGCACTTGTTAATATATCAGCTCAGCTGGGGAAAAGCTTCTTACTGGCTTGGACTATGGAGGTAATTCCCTTGCCCTAGCCAGCAGCCACCCACCCCTGGCCTAGACTTTGGGCTGCCTAAATAAGAGATCACATCCTCGAAGCTCTGTGTGGGTAGAAACCGGCTTTGCCACGGTGCCTTGATTCCTACTCTGCAAGCATTAAAGCAACCTGGCGCATCTGAGACGGTACCCTCTTGTGTCATTTAAAAAATAAATCTCCCTTTCTCTTACCCTTAGAAATCGTTTGGCCAATTTTGCAGTGTCACATGGCCCGCAGGCCCACTTAAACGCTTTGGCTAATGGGGGGCGTTAGCTCTTAGTGAAAGGTTGCGGCAGCATTTAGCCGCGTGGAGTGCCCTAATAGGCGTATTTTACGAAAGTGCGTGGCCGACGCTGTTGACTTTCCTTCTACGCTTTGAAATCGCGCAAAGAGCTCTGGTGTGCGAAAAAGCGACACGCCAGACGTTTTATTCATCTCCATTACCGTCACATCATTTTTGTTGTTGCGCTCAAGAATGCAACTTGGCTGGATTTCACGAAGCCGCGCCATTAATGAATGAACAAGGCAGCATCCATCAAATGTCCATTATGGGAATAGCGATGCTTGGGCATTTGGTCTGGCGAGCGTGAAACTAAAAGGGAGGCGAAACTATGCATGAGTGCAAGCAGTGTGTGTTTGTGTTATATTTTCTTTTGATATGCAACTGTAACGCAACAGATGGCAATCAGCCTGCAAGCGAATGACCCTTTGCGGCCGTGTACAAAAAAAACATCTGTTTGTCAGCTTGAATACTTCCTTCCCTATGTGGGTTTATTGGCAGCAAAATATGCTTGTGGATTATATGGCTGGGAAAAAACAGAAAGAGACGTGTGTAGAGTAACCATTTAATTTGAGATTTAAAATACCGTATATTGATTCGTAGCAATTATATATATTTTTTCATAGTTATTTTGCACGACATTAAAATAGGGATAAATTATTTTAACGAATGTAATGGTTCTGCATATCCATGCTTGTGCAAATGTAAAATAATGTAGGCATTACTAGGTCGAACAAAGACACGTGGAGGGGAATGCCTTGGCAGCATCTAATTAATTCCGTAATAATTGCGACAGCCAAGCGCTCCCAAAAAAAACGTTCTTCGCATCAGCTTAAATTAAAATCCGCCAATTTATTTTCATTTTTTTCCACACATCAGTTAGCCTTACGTATAATAGCACATGCGAGCAATTCTTTGAGTAACCTATGTATGGCAATCTACGAAACCAGTGCATGCAATATCTCTCAGCAATTACAAAAAAAACCACACGGCATGTTAAAGCCTTGCGATGCATGCAAAGCTCCAAGTGTCAAGGCCAATGACAGACGGCATGCAAGGCACGAGAACACCTTACCTGGCATGGTGTTTTCCTCTGGAGACAGAGAGAGGCATTTGAGGAGGTGAAAGGTCAGCGAAGATGGGAATAAGAGCAAGAAAAGGGCAGAAGATGAATACAGTGGACGTAGGGGAGAGATGAGTTGCAATGGGAAGTGAGAATCAAAAATAATAAATAAGAAAAATAGAAAGTCATGAAGATGGCAATTGGTTTGAAGATGGACAGGGAAAGGTATGGGAAACAGGGGAATCGAACGCAACAAGAAGGAGAGAGAAACACACACGCACACATCATTACGTGAGGCATGCTGTTGTATATCCTCTTTGCATGGCAAGTCATGCAAAAACAACCGTTCAAAACAACCGTTGCATCATCTTACGATGCACACAACCTTGAGTCCCGTTGTCATGGGATCCTGAAACGTCCTCTCGTAATTCTGAAAGACATCGCGCTGTATCGTGACATCGCAAACCGGTCAGCATTGGTACACCGATATTCTGCTCGGGTTACAATGTCACACGCATCTTCTTCACGGTTTTTAGCCACGAATCGCTTTACTTTCTTTTGTTATTCACGCGTGTGAAGATTTCCAGTAATTGCTAACCGGATATTGGGAATATACAATAGCATATTTAAATTTTTGTTTGCATTTTGCCGAGTGAGGCAATGCTGATGTTGACAAAAAATCCTCCATATCCAGTAAGTAATACTATAGCACAAATCGCCTTTCCCGTCCTGGACAAAAGCCAAACAGCACGCAGCACAGTAATGAAAAGATTCATGTTAATATATGCTTTCATTGCAGAGACTCGCAGTCTTGGTGTAATTGTGAACATTACTCTTTTTCATACTTTGTTACCGCCGTTCACCATTTCTAACGAGTTCAAGCTGGCAATAATGAACACATTTATAACATAATAACAATCGTACATCTTTCAAAAAAAGAAAATCACAAACCATACAGAAATGTCTTAGCTCTGGAGCGACGCTAACACGCAGAAGAGAGAGTCCTTGGCCGCTCGATTTTTTTGGCCGCGAGATTTGCGTCAACTCCACAGAACGTGACAGACGGGCTCGTGATGAATGAATCTCCCACCATTTGCAGCCACGTCAACCGCCATTAAGATGAACGCCGTGGAAAAAAAATATTAAGTTCTTCGTCATTCATTTCTTTTCTTCCTCCTCCGTTCCAAATTAGCACCCCTTGACGGTGACTGATGCTCGGGAAAATTTGCCAGCGTTAGGGGCGGCGTAGAGCGGCGTGCCAGCCCGAACGGGCTGAATGCTAATTAAAGTGAAAGAGTCCTCTTGCGTGATAATCAATCTAATGACAAATGGTCATTAGCCCAGGTAAAGCCGATTCGTTGTTCACACGTTAGGAGCTATTAACATCATGATATTTTTAATTTAGGCGCTGTGGATCATGTGAAACCACATCAACTGCCAAGACCTTTGCTCTGTAAGTAATATTTTTCTATCAGTTACCGGTAACAAGCACCTACGTACGAAGAAATGTGCAGCATGATAAATGCTCGGGGACATTTATTAAATGATATTGCACGTAGTTGCTGAATCGTATAAAAATATTTTTGTGGGGTCGCTTGAATTTATTTTTGGCTTGCAGCTGACTGTGTTGAGTAAAAAGTATTTTTTTTTTAAATAACATAACAAAAATACGTTTTTACTTTCAAAGTCGAATTCATGCTGTGGCTTTCTGAAAACGTGCGCGTACATTTGTGCATAGCTATAGAAATATATACCCGGGCATGGAAATGTGATCGCAAAGTGATTCCATTTAAATGTTCTCAAGAAAGTCGTTGAATCAATATTTGAATAGATACCTATAAATAAATAAACAAAACAAATTAATGGCTAAATTAATTAAATGCCTCTGCGTAACCTCAAATGTCAGTTCAATGTGTGTACATTGAAAGGAGGCCAGCGATGCATCGATCCAGGAGGAGGGAGGCACTGCTTAGGGCAGAAGAAAATTTAACTAAGACTCTGTTCCTCACCAATCACAATTCATTGACTGCACCTCCATATCTACACGAGTGAGCAACGTAGCCCTGCAGTTATCTCCTCGTCATTGAAAATAACATTTTGTGTTCCAGCCTGTAATAAATGTATTTTTAAAAAATGTATAATAACAGTGTTGGTCCTGCATATCTCTTCGACCACATTCATAAATCGTCAGTTGCAAGCATTTGTGCTCTCTGGCCCCATTGCAGACTCTTACAAAGGTGGGCATTATCTTTCAATAAATGTTTCATCAATCTGTATTCGCACGCAAGCAGCTGTAATGGCATTCCAAATTACTTCTTCTAAAAGGGCCGGTTTTTAGGTGCAGTCTTGAAGAAAGTCCATCGTGTCTCATTACCCCGCAGATTAGTTCAAGGGCAAGTTTGAGACTGGCAGCGTTTGCAGGACAAGAGTCCAATTAAACGGGTTCTGTCAAAACTCTACTCGAGCCAATCACAGTTGAACAAGTGCACTGGCACCCAATGAGGGATACGATTATCACGGTTGGCTAAGTACGGTGCGAAATAAATTCAACATAGATGCAAACAATTCCAATCTGTTTGCTATCAATCGTAATCTAAAAATAAAGAAACAATTGCATGTAAGGGAGAAAACAAATTCAACGAGAATTTGTTTTTAAAAAATGAGATGAAGAAATGGTTCTTCACACGCAAAATAAAAGTTAATGCTCCATAAAAATGAATTTAGGCTTGAAACTCATTTAAAATGGTTTGAACCCACGTGGCTTGTGGGCTTTCGTCAGCCCACTAAAGCAAAGCAAACGTAATGGGTATTAAAAGGGTGTCAGAGCAAATACAACAGCGTTCGTGCAGCCTTCTGCACTCCCCCATCGCTGTCACCTCTTCCACCCTCAAAAAATAAATACGCGTGCGTCTGTATCACTAGCCGGCACTAATGCACGAACGCACGCTTGTGAAATCTAAATCCGGGTGGGTGGGTGGCGGGGGTCACTTGTTTACCTTGGGCTAATGTTTGAGTTTTTTTTTACTACTTAATAATGTTAAGTCTTGAGCAAGCAAAGCCATCAGAAAAAGGTGGCCTGCCCCCCCCCCCCACCCCCCAGCTCCCTCCTCCCACGCTGCCGCCAGGGCTCGCTGCGAGTTGCGCTTTGCCTGTTTTATATCGAATGACCCTCGTCCGAGGCTCGGTCATTGGACTCATGCATAATTCACGTCCGCAAACACATTACACCGTGAGCGCGCGCGGCATTAATAGTTTATTCCACAGCGATGATAGGAGATTAGCTCTGATATGGAGAACGCCGAATTAATGAGGTCGCCAGTCAAACCTCCCTTTTCTTTTCTTTTTGTCTTTTTTTTTGCATATTTTTTTTTCAAAAAACATATCTGAAATTCGCAAACCAATTCTCCTTTGATTTTAAATGAATAGCACCAGAGATTCTAGTAAATAAATAATGAATTGCGCGCATAAATACATTTTTACCATTTTTTTTGCTCGTCAATTTAAAGCATTTTCTTTTCTCCGTGTTTTTTTGTTTTATCTCGCGGTGTACATGTGCACGTCTGGATTTTCTTTATTGTTTTAACGTGCGGCTACATTTATATTTTTGTTAGCAGCTCAAGCGAAAAAAAAAAGTTTCGTGTGCACAGCCACCGTGGAAAACACTTTAAAGCGCCACCTGAATAAATGATAGACCGTGGAAAAAAATATATAATCTCTTTCGTGTGTACGTCACACATTAATAGGCACAATCAGGCCCTTTGATGTAAGCGCTGTGTAGTCGTTAGCACTGCGCTTGTCATTGAGCGCAATCTCGACTCGTTTGCACCTGCACCCGACTGCTGCGGCTCCGTTTCAACGTGGGCAACTTTTTTTTTAAATGCCATCAACATCATCATCGTCATTGCGAAAGTCCTCCTCATCATAAATCAGCATCGGTATACTTCTCATAAGTTCCAATGCCATCATCATCATCATTCTCAATTCGATCATCATCATCATTGCGCTTCTGTGGCCGTCTGGAACGATCTTCCTTCCGATATTAGGAAGCCACTGAAGCTATGCACTTTCAAGTCTAGATTTAAAACTTATTTGTTTAGAACTTATTTTTGTGTTGAGTTTGTTGTCCACCCCCCGCATCTCCGATTAGCACGGTTGGCTGCGTACGGTGCGAAAGACGTTCATACGTAAAATGTAAAAAAAAGTGGGCCACGCCACCACTGTGGAAGCCGCCCATCCTGCCGTCCAATCTTTTGATTTGCGGCCACGCATGACCCCCACGGCACGCCTCGTAGGTAGCGTGACACTGCACTTTCGCCATGCCCCCCCCCCCCCGCCTCCTCTCCTTTACCCATCAAAAAAGCCACTACAGCTCCCACAATGATTATATATTTTTTCAAAACGTGATGCTACAGTGCACGGTTGAGAAGAAATGTCTTCATCATCATCATCATCAGGCATGATCAATGCACAGCTAGGATAAAGGCCTACCCAAGTCGTCGCCATGCCTCGCCAACCCGCAAAGCAATCGGCCACATCGCAGCTTACGAGCGAGCCGATTTCATTGCTTCGTGATGTGGACTGACTCTCAGACGCGTCCCATTAGTAGTTGGCTGACCACTTTGTCGCCATTCTTGACCGCGAGCTCGAATGTTGACCGTGGAACGAGCTGCTTGAGAGCAAATAACAAATAAGTGAGGCAATCCACATGGGCAATTTCGTGCACATCGTGAGCCGACGGTAGGTTGCTCTTCGCTGCGACCGCATTTCCTCCAATTATCTTGCCGTGAGTAAGCAAGCTGAAGAGACTCGTAACAAAACATTTTTTTGTTGTAATAGGTTTTTACCCTTTCAACTGGTACAAAAACTGACACCTTTATACAAGGCATCATGTTTGCAATAACCACAACACAAGCAGTCAAAATGCAAACAAAAAGAAACAACTCTGATGATGATAATGATATGCACTGTCCTTGAATTTGATTGGTCCACACCCAAGACAGCTTTTCTTAGAGCCTAGTCTCTATTGGTGTTGGACCAGATGACGCCAAAAGGCGTACAACTCAAGGCTCTAAGAAAAGGTGTCAGTTTTTGTACCAGTTGAAAGGGTAAAACCCTATTACTATATTTTGCCACCGGTAAAGGAGATGTCTCATAATTTTTTTTGTTATTTTCTTTGAACCTATCTACGTGACTTTACCGAAAGACCCAAATAATATGAATTCCTGCAGTCACGACAGCTTTGCAAGGCTTCCAAAAATCATCACTCGCTTCAGGACAACTGTGCAACATGAGCATGGGAATAATGAACAAAAAAATCCTGTGTGTTGTAAAGAATTTTAACACCACCTCAATAATACGTTTCCTTAATGCATGCATAAATACTCCTCCGTCAGAATAGTTCTTGTGCGGGCCAGGGTATAAAATGCTGCAGAAACTGGCAGCTCCATTTGATTATTGCATGTTTGCTCTTCCAAGGGAATAAACAACGCTTGAATTTGAAATCTCTACTTGTTATGTTGCTCTCAGTGGTACAAATCTTTCACAACTCCAGACGGAGTCCATTCCCAATTAATCCAGATTTGTGTGGAGCTAAGGGCTGCAACGAACGTTAATGCGAGCAAAAAATCTTGCCAGTCTCTGTTTTCGACTGCAATTATGAATTCACATCAATTATCACTCTCAAACAAACACATACTGTACGTGTTTGGAGAACTGGACCCTCTCCCTAAGTGGCATAAGTGTTTATCAAATGCTGATTTATTTCCCTAGGTTTCTTGTGTGTGTTAAATACACACACACAAAGCTGCGTATCATTTTAGCGAAGTAAAGAAAAGTGTGAAATGCAGTGGAGAACACAGCGCATACTCTGCTAATCTATTTGTGGACCGGCAATGTTTTGCGTTAAGCTGTTTCTTCAATTTATGGCCATTGTACGCCTTCGTTTCTTCAGTGTTAGGGTCTATTGATAGATGGAGGTAAATGCTCATGGACAAAGCGACACAACCCTATGAATCTGTCCAGACTTATAGGACGGTTTTAATGTTCTGGAATGGCGCTTAATTTTAATTTGCGAGGCATCTATTTATTGATTTCCTTTATCCGTGTGCTCTTCCTCGGAAGTGATGTGGAAGGGCGTTGCATTGGCAGCCCGAGCAAACTCGAAGCTCCGCTCACTTTATTTTTTTTTCCCCGAGGGACCCGACTCGACGGCACGCCTTTTGAAAATGTGATTGGTGCTCAGCCTGAGCCTCCACGCCCCAGACAAACTTTTGACAGGAATCTGTCAAAGCCAAGCGATGAAAGAATCCATCAGGAGCCAGGTTTGACCTCCGCGCTGAGCTTCCGATTAAGAGCGATTTCTCTTGGTCTGGACGACACGTTAACAACAACAACAACAACGTTGGAGGCCTGGCGGGCGGGGGGGGGGGGCGGCATGGAGATAGGCGACAATCGGGTCGTACCGGCTCGCTTGCGCGGCTAAATCTTTCTAACGGGGCGTCCACTCGACACTCTGGGTTGCTCCATCGACCCACCGTTAGTGAGACTTACGGCCCCGTGACTGCCCCAGCCCCAGCCCCCCCTAACACGTCGCATTTCGCGACCAATATTATAAATTTTTTGGGGGGGAAAAAAAATCGCCCAATGCTGCTGGATGTAATTATACCAGCGAAATGTCAAGGCACTCCAATTGTAAACGTTGTGGATTTACTCTCCGACACACCGGTGGGCCGAAGTGCCAACTAATTGTCACGTTCTGTTCACGTGACCGACCCTTACTAATTGGCCGTGTCGGGAGGCAGTGGGTTATCATATTCACGCGATCTAACCCACACACAAAAAAAACTTTGTTGTGATAAGTGCCCCCTCCCTCCTCGACCAAACCCCTTTACCTTGCTCTCTTACACGCTCAGCCCACATCCCATACCCAGCCAACCCCCGTTGGAGTCACCGTTGGAGTCGCTCCTTCAAGACCGCCTGCATCGTTGGCTCTCGTCACCTCCACCCCTGTGTTCAAGTCCCTTGACCACGTGCCACACCCCATCGCCTCTGCTCGTGATTGACTGCTGGCCCGGCCAGGGCCTTTCTGCGCCATTCACGTTGCCACTGTGGCCTTCTCGCCTCTCGTTTGTTTCATTCACAGCTCCCTGTCCGTTCTTTCTTTCATTCACCTTTTGCCACCACCCCCCTCCCGCCACCCCATGGCGTGTGCAGCATCTTCAGATGTTTCCTTTTTTATGATTTGGGAATTATTATAGGGTAGAAACCCCTCTTGGCGACGGTAGTTTGGTTCCGCGAAGCCGGCCAATATTAAAAGAAACATGGAGGCCCGTCGTTAAGCGATTAGTCGTTAACAGGGGTGGTCGTTAAGAGGTGGTCTCCTGTATTGTAAATTATTACTTTTAATTAAATACACCGTGAATACTAGAGTGTATTTTCTATATAAAAATTATCCTATAGGAGTCGCTGCTTAAACGCTGCTAATTATTCAATTGTCACAGAATCCATGTGCTTCTTTATTTAAATGTACGTATTTTTTAAGCAATGCAGTTTCACGTGACATGTCATGCACTGCCAGAGCCATCTGCCTTCCCTCATTGCTCTGCCGCTGTTACTCTTGAGATAAGCGTACATTTGCACAATGCATCACCTACCCCGCAACATCATCTACATGTGCTGAAGGGGGCACCGATGTCATTTCACTGCTTGCATTTCACTGCTTACAAAATGCTTTTGGATTTTCGCAAACAAATGAAATGGTAACCACTTTGGAAATTAAATTATGCATTTTTAATAGCACACACACGTGATGTTTTCAGGGGGGGGGGCAAGCCCTGCCCCCCATTCTATTCCCCCAACAGCCTTCTAACCAGCGCATAGTTATCAGCGTCTTTGCTTGAGTCGTATTTCTATGGTGAATGGAGTTGGGTTTTTTTTCTGAGTTTCAAGTGACACTGTTAGGCGACGGGATAGCGTGGTGGCATAGCTACCCGGGGCGCAGGCTGTGCAACTGGACCGGGGCTCGTATCGGATGGAGGGGCCGAGTTGCCAAGCTGCAAAGCATAGGGAAATTAAACATGGGGACCTCATTTAATTCTATGCACCAGGGTCTCTGGTGCAAGGCTATACCACTGAAATAGTAAAAAAAACCTATTAATTACGAGGATTAGTATGACATTACTTTTATATAACGCTGCACGTTAAATAAACGTACAATGGAACATATGCTCGTAATAATACTGAATTGCCATGCTGTGCATTGCAGTCCAATTTTTTTCGAAGGTATTTGGCAATCCAATTTCATTAGATCCGGCGTGAACTTATATGATTGCGTGCTTTTAAGACTGGGCGATATTTCTTCGGTTTGATATCACAACAAACATCGTGGATAATGGAAGTGCAATTCCTCCTGGTGACATCGTAATGGCACCGCCGCACAGTGAGAGGCAGTGAATCACTGTTTGATTACAATCGCCGCTGCACAGTTTTGTGCATCCCCGCTGTAAAAATGGGGAGTGTGATGCAGTAAACGACAGCGGCTGAAGCTGCGGATGGAGTGTACTCGTCAGACTTGTGCATTTCAATCAACGGACAAAGTGAAAAAAAAACACCTATATATTTATACGTTTGGCGCTGGCCGAAACAAAAAAAAACTTCGCCTTTTTTATTCTTTAGCCACATTAAACACGTGTAAAGTGCTGCAGTGGAACCAGCAGTAAAATTGACACCACTTACCCACACGGTGGAAACATTAACGTCGGTTACATTGACTTGCCGAAGTTAAAGATCGTGACACTATTAGCAAGTGTGGGCCTCTGTGTGCCGCGTTATTGCCAAATTAACTACTCAATTCCATTTACTGCGAGTAATGTGTCCATTACTTAAAGGGCTGATATTAAAATTAGGATCGTCCCGTTAATCTGAGAATGAGCATTGACGCATCGCGATATAAGGCGGTCGGTGAATGAGTAAATACATTTTTTAAAAGTCGTCTGCATGGCGCGTAGCGAAAATCACTCTCGCCACGTATGCCATCGAGTGGGGGGGGGGGGGGGGAAAGAAATGCCATAAAAGTTATCGATAAAATCACCGTAACATTCTCACCCAACCCTAGGCGTTGTATACTTTCATGTCGTACATGTAAGCACACGTGCGTATGTGTGCAACCTGCGTCCTGTGAACATGACGACGAGACTAAAGCCGTCACGGCGTTATCTCAAACTTAATTAGGACTCTCTTCTGCGTGTTCAGCGTTTGTCTTTAAACATCAAATACAGTTTTGAAAAAAAAAACTAAAATCACCGTGACGTTAGAGCGTCTGCAATGAAAACAGAAAGAGAAATGATATGGTATGTGAACAATTGTAAAACACACTTGTAGTTTGGCCCAACTTTTTGTTATAAATAAAATAAATACGTAAAGAAGCAATTTCATTTCCGAATGCCAGCGTTAAACAATTTCACCTGTGAGTGGCTTTTTCTTGGTGGAGTGCAAAATCCATAATTATGTGCTCAATGGTTAGTGTGAAAACACTGTTAATATCAACCTTTTAACACACACACAACATTCGCGAGCATGTTCTGCAAGGTTATTCGCAGAATTTACTAACATCTTCTTGACCCAGCAACGTCACATTATCAGCAATATGCACACAAACAAACTATCGAATAGTATTTCCAACCCACAGAAGTAGACGACATTTATTTTCGAGATCCACAGCTGTAAGTCAACAAAAACATATTTGTGGGGGTAAAAGCAAAGAAAAATCACAACCAACAATACAAATCAACAATAATTCAACACCAAAAGAGAACTCAAATATTTGACCGTTCCTTATAAACAAATAGAGAACGACGTTTTTTTTTAATCTCTTAAATTAAATAAATATCACTCTCTAGGCGGAGCGAGGGAGCGACCCTGGGAAGAAAGGGGAATCGCTCCGAGGGAAGGTAAGCAGCAGGCAGTTGGCTAGACGAGGGCCGTTGGAGCTGTAACGGACATTAATAATACATCGTGCGCACCGCCAACTGCCATGCCGTCTCACCACGCGTATTTGTTACACGGCTGTGCAAAGGCGTCGTTTTACAGCCATCCGCAACGTAACAAAAAAAAAACACATGGAACTGGAGCACGTGCCGTGGGCCACGCTCAGATGAGGCCCTGCGGGGCCTGGCCTCCGTTCTAAAAAGTTTGTCCACTCGGTTTCATGGAACTCTGTGGGGTTGGTTGGATGGGGTGAGACGTTCTTGTGGGTGCTGGTTGGAGGTTGTGGTGGTGGTAGGTGATGGTGGTGATGGGTTTGTACAATAGGTCTTTAATGGGGGAGTTATAACCTTATATTTGTTTAAATTCCAAGTACAACTTGTTACAACTGCATGCTGTTGCCTTGGGGGACGTGTGCGTGGCGTTAAAACACACTTCAAAGTCTTACGTGAATAAATATGCTTGAAAATAAACTTACATTTTCACATTTGTAGACGTGTATATTATTTGATAAAGCAAGCGATCGGGTGGCGTATAATGGAAGATGAGTCAGTTCAAGGCGACGCCTTTGGCAACGTGAACGGGTCGGGCAAGTTGCAGGGTTTCTGGTGAACGTGAACACGACGATGACACGCGGTATCCACAGAGACACGGAACAAATGGCATCATGAACACAACCAGTGACAGGGAAAGGTCATAATGTATGCATGCATGTTGGACTTCTTTCTCACCGTACGTAGCCAACCGCGATAATCGGATGTGTGAGGAAGGACAATAAACTAGCAACAAAAAGCAGTTCTAAACAAATTCGTTTTAAATCTAGATTTAAAAGTGCATAGCTCCAGTGGCTTCCTAACATCAGAAGGAAGAGCGTTCCGAATTTTCAGAGAGCACACACACACACACTCAGCACTGCTCTTCTTGAAGTATGTCTATAAAAGCACCCTCGTTAAATTAGACAAAACGGGCTAGACTAGCATGGCAGCTCCTGGCCAGGAGTCCAATAGCAGGGGTGACAAGGTGCCATTCCTACGCTTCGATTTTCTCGAGACATCGACTGCAGGGGCCAGCATGTTAATATTCTGTCTGGCTTATTCGGCACCGTTGACGCCACCTTTCTCACCGTCCACGGCTTTGAGATTTCCGCGCGGAATGAACCCCACGGTGGAGCCCAATCGCCGCTGAATAAAAATGGGGGACGTGTGGAAAACAATCCCCTAAACAGCGACGAGTGGACAGAGATTAATGAGCCCTTTCCAGCCGATGATTTTTGAAATTTGACAAGCACAGGCATGCACGGCCTGGCCTCCAATCCAGATAAGGGCACTGGATGATACATTTATACCGAAAACAAACGGCAAACGTTATTAAACGGGCGCAGAGTCAGGCTAAATCCGACCCTACTGTGATTATAACAGATTATAAATGGGTATAATTACAATGTTTAGTGGATTTCAGTCTGCTTAATTAATGGGTGAGAAATGGGTATGGGTTAGAGCGGCGGCGGGGGGGGTAGTTTTGGGAGCTGTAGGGGGATCAGTTTGGGGGAGTGCACGTGGGTACAGAATATGAATTTTTAAATCTATATTGAAAACTCATTTATTTAGAAACTACATTTCGTATTGAGTTTGTTGTCCTTCCCGTGCACCTCCCAAGAGCACGGCCGCCTCTTTACGGTGCGAAAGAAGTTCAACGTGCCACCCGCACAATCGCCAGTTAAAACACCAAGCCGATAATCATCGCACGGCGCCCGCCGCTGCTTCGTTACCTTCGTCGCAGTACCGCCCCTCGAATCCCGTGCCGGCGCAGTCGCAGAAGGCCTCGCCGTCCAGCACCGAGCAGAGGCCTCCGTTCTCGCACGGGTTGCGCTCGGTGCACACCCTCTCCGCCTCCGTGCCCACTCCCTGGCTCCCCACCAGCTCCGGCACCGAGAAGAAGCCGCCCCCGCCGCCGCCCGGCCAGTGGCCCTCGTCGGCGCTGTAGCGCAGGTCCAGCAGCGTGCCGCTGAACGGGAACTCCCTGTCGGCCGCCGCGTGCACGGGGACGTCCGCGGGGACGCCGCCCACGAACAGGTCGCTAGGAGGCCGCCGCCTGCCGGCAGAGGCGACCATCCCGTGGCCCTGCCCGTGGCCGTGGCCGTGCCCGTGGCCGTGCCCGTGGCCGTGGCCGTGGCCGTGGCCGTGGCCAAAGCTGTGGCCGAGCTGCGCGCGGTCGAGCGACACGGCCCGCGCCACCTGGTTTTCCCCATCCACGGAGAGCTCGACGCGCCGCCCGTCGCGCCGCACCTGCACCCGGTGCCAGCGGCCGTCGTCCACGCGGCTTCCGCTCAGCACCAGCGCCTCCACGCCGCACGAGAGGCCCTGCGCGCAGCCGCAGGCGGCCGTCGGAGAGGGACGTCGCCAGGAAGCCGCATGCTCCCCTGTCTCTGCCACCGCCGCCGCCGTCGTCTTGGTACAGCACCATGCCCCGGCTCTGGTTGGTGCGCATCTGGAAGCTCAGCTCTCCGCCAGCGGGGGCCGTTTTGGACGACGCCCCCGCGGAGCCGGATTCCCAGCGCTCAAAGCGGGCCCACTGTCCGCTTGAGCCGCTAAACTCCAGGCTGTGACTCCTGGAGGCCGCCAGCGTTGCCAGCAGGAGTTGCAGTGTCACCGAAGCCGAACCCATCGTCGCCGGAGCAGCGGGTGAAACAAACACCGACCTTCCTTGCCCGCTGCCAGCCGCTTTGTGCTTCAGAAATGTTGGCCGGGGATATTGACCACCTCACTTGCGCTCGCTTTTCGGCAGTTGAGCTTCTCTAGGAGTCTCAGCGTGCTTTAATATTATGAGCCCGGCGTTCATTGGTACAGCTCCACTCGGTGTTGCTATCTTCCATAGAGGGGAATGTCAATGCAGTTTGCTTGATTGTTTGTGGCGTGGCTCTGCCGTTGCCTTAGCCGAGACAGCAGTGGTCGTTTCATTAATTAGTTGCATAGGTTTTTGTCTTGTTGTAATCGCCGGCTGCTCGGTGTGTTGCAGATCGATCTGGCAGACGAGTCATTTGATACCATCACTAAAGAGTATGACCCATTACGGTGAAACTGCAAGGACAGCCTTTAACAAGGTACTGACAAAATCAGTAATGGGAGCTGTTGGTGAAATTCTAATCCGCAAAAAAAAATTCTCTCCTCCTTATTTTGGACTGGTAGAAATGCATTTAATGAAAGCTCCCAGGAAAAAAAAGTGCACACGATCGGAGACCTTATAGCAGTTGAAGGATTGCAGAGTTGAAAAAATGTGATAGTTTAACCGCCCAGTTTGGGAGGAAGAGAGCCACAGATGAGATTAGATGCTCGCCGGAAAAAAATATTCTCTCTGATTTATGTCCTGCAGAAGGCTTCTTGTTAGGAATTGGGAATATCCCAGACAGCTAGAGTTGTCACGATCCCACGAGGCATAAAATACCGAGCCAGAACAGATTGATTTGTGATGTTTCCAAGCACATGCAGGATGTTTCTCCCTCGCAAGTAGACTTGTCATAAAATTCTGACTCGACCACCGTAGACAAGTTCTGTGGAGGACAAGAGACAAAGAGATGCAGAGAGAGAGAGAGATAGATAAAGAGAGGGGCAGAATGCAAATAGAAGCCCAATTAGTAATTCAGCTCCTGTAGCAATGGAGAAGTGAAACTGGCAGAGCTCCACGCAGGAATGAGTGGGAAACACCTCCCACCGCGACAAAGGCAAGAACACTTCATATACCACAAGGCCCCATTGTTTTGCAATTGGCCTTTGATAGGAAGTTGCTACCCCACTCCACTCGCGCAGTGGCCAATACCAACCCGTTGAACTTCAAAGAGAATGTCATTTTCTCAACCAGGTAGGGACCCATTACATTTTTGACAGTTTAGACAGTGGCCTGTGTAATTCTCATTGGGTGCTCCGACTGATACCGGAAGTTTATGGACCCAGAAATCCCTGTAAAGGGTACGAAGAATATTAGAGGGAGAAAAGATGGGCAGATACAGCTGCACAATGTGTGTGTTTTTATTATTACATATTTGGTTTAAGAATATTATGAAAGGCAATGACCAAATCATTCAGTGTGTACCCGATCTTGTCAGAGATAGGAATCTTAGTAGGCTTGACCCTGGATAGTGCTTGGACGGGTGACCACCCATGCACAGACAGACTGTCCCCGTAGAGCTATATGATGAGCAGCAAAGGGCTTGTACCACAAATCCATTGCTGTGCTCTACCTCCGTGCTCCAACTTATGCAACTCCCCTCCTCCAAGTAACCCCATCGTAACCCGCACGGCATAGGGAAGCCCTCCCACATCTCCGCAGTGGATTGTGAAAATGGCTCTACTAGCACACAACATTGTGACAACAATAATACGCAGGTCTATATAGCACTGGCCTGAGTCTGTTGTCCTTCCCCCGCATCTCCGATTATCATGGCTGGCTACCTACGTTGCAAAATAAGTGCAACATACATAGCAACAACAACCGCCACTAAGTGGCGGTGATGTCACCACGGCGCTTGTGCCAGGCTATGTGCACTTTAAGGCCGTGTGAAGTGTCGAACGCCCGCTGGCAGGAGGTCACAGGGACAGACCCAAGTGCCATGGGTTGACTGACTGAGATGACTGGCCGATGCGCCACCTCTGCCTCCTAAATTGCCAGCATATACATATAAATAACCGCCGATATAGCGCGATTGCATCGAGCAAAAAAAAACTGAGAAAATCCACCGAGTTGCTGCTGCTGCGGCTGCGGTGGAAAGTCCTTTTGTGAATCCGTTGTGTGGAGAAGTTGATCTCTGTGAGCCTCCTCTCAGAGGCAGCGCGCACCCCGAGGCCACACCTGGGTGTCGGGTTCCCGGCACTCTCATTGAACTCGGCACCGCTTCTGTGCCACGCTGCAACGTCGCTGTTTACTCCGTGTATTATTTACGAAGGTATTAGTTTTATTTTAATTAAATAAATAAGTGCCGCTACGCCGCATTAACGTTGGCGGAAATGTGTTTACGAATATATAAATTGCGTAATCGTTTACACTACAGCTGCAACTTTACATGCTTTTTTTTATCCTAGCTTTTATTGGAAAATGTACAATTAACTGCAGGTTTTGCAAGGAAGCTATCTTATTCCTCGGGTGAATGTTTATTGAGGATTTTATTTTAAACTACAAACACTTTGTTCAATGCATGTCTGGCGGTTTTTTTTCCCATAACCCAAGATAATGCCATTAAAGAGCGGGGATATACAGTCGATGCTTTACTCTCCTGTGCTCGATCGGTGCAAGCGGTGGCGACGATAAAACGATTGCGCTGCAATTCCTAGGAAGCGTTCGCGGAAATTCTTCTTTTTTCACGGCACGAACGGACGAGGCAGCCATCCCGGCGTCTCAGTCGGAACGTGCGATGATCGGCCACTGCCGCACTGCCCCACTCGAGGCACATCGAACAAAGACGGCGGTCACAGCATCATCGTGCAGCGCTTTCAGATGCGCTTCTGCGGCCGTCTGGAACGCTCTTCCTTCCGATATCAGGGAGCCACTGGAGCTATGTGCTTTTAAATCATGGAGATTGAAAACATTTCTTTAGAACTGATTTTAGTGCTTTGTTTGTTGACCTTCCCCCGCACCTCAGATTAGTACGGTTGGCTACGTACGGTGCGAAAGAAGTTCAACATACATACATACACACACTGAACTGCCAACTGCCCAACGCCTCCCAACCTTTCATCTCTCCCAGGCTCCGCTGCGACCGCCACCCCATCCCGCCTTTCTCGCCATCGCCACCGCCCACTCCCATTTAACCCTCTTCAACATACATACAGACAGTGCCGGATTAAGCTAGTGCGGGGCCTGTAGCATATGTTATAAAGGGGTCCTAAATTTATTAAAAAAACATCAATTATTTAAACACAAATGTTTCACTTGCGTAGTAAATTAATTGTATTTTTTTTATTTGCTATGAAGCCGGATAATACGACAAATCGCTAACCTTAAACACCCAGTCGTTCATAAAAGTTGAAGCAGTATAGTACTATAGTAATAGAGCAAGTGCAGAATCACTGAACCGGAATTAATAGCTTGAAAGCAACGTTTTTGGGTTAATGATGACGTCAACCTGCTGCTGCTCTATATAAGAACGTGAGACAGAGGAGAGCCTCACCATTCTTGCGAATTGCCCGATGATGCTGGATGCAATTACCAGCGAAACGTCGTACTCAAATTGTAAATGTTGTGGTTTCACGCTTCAACACACCGGTGGGACTAAAGCAGTGAACTATTTGTCTTTTGTCAACGTGACACTTTTTTACTGATTGGCCGTGTCGGGTGGTGGAGGGTTACGACACATTTATAAATAACGCGATCTAAACCCAAAAACGTTGATTATGAAGCTTGAAAGCATTTGGCGTGGGGCCCTTGTAAGTGCGAGGCCCGTAGCATGTGCTACTTTTGCTACGAGGATGTTATGGGCACTGCATACAGGGCCTCAAAGGAAGAGTTCAACATTGCACGTTCACAACTCAGACGCGGACAGAGAACAACGCCTCTTCTAGCTCACTCCGCGGAGCGCGCAGGCCAAATGCAGGATGAGAAATGGAGGCTTGTGGTCAGGGCCGAGGCTATTCTCGTTCACGAAAAACAAAAGCAAAACATTTCAAAGGAAAATAATGGAGGAGAGGCGTTTTTTAGCCATGCAGCTGCTCAAATTCGTGAAAGATTTGCCCATTTTTGGGGAAATTAGTTATGCCTATACGAAATATAGAAGTTTTCGCTAATTTTAGGAGTTGTGCATGTGTGTGGTTTTCCCGCACTGCTTCATAATGACCGAAATGCCCATGATAAGTCCAACAGGTAATTTGATCATAAAAGCCGTAGCGTTGTTGCGTGCTTTACTAGCAGTTGACAAAAAAATGCACTCATTATAACTTGGGCTTACCTTTTACCATTTGTGTTTTGCATTAACAACAACAAACTCGAACTTAAATGACCAAAAAAATTAATAACGTGTTTGGCATCGGTTATGAATGCTGGTAAAATGGTAAAAGGGACGAGATTGAATAGACAGAGGGGTCGCCCCAAAACATTGTAACAGCCCTGGGCTCACATCAATCTCAGACTGGGCCCTGCTTGTAGCAGGGTAATCATGTTTTCGTCACCAGGGATGGTGGATGGAGGAAAAGGGTGTCAACATAGGGACCACATGCACCTGCCTGGGATTTAGTCGGTGGGGGGCAGGACAGCAATAGCTTGTCATCAACACGTCAATCCGCATCTCCGATCAGCTCGGTTGGCTATGTACGGTGCGAAAGAAGTTCAACATACATCGATTAACTGATTATTAAAATGTCATTCACATACGGTGAATATGATGGGACTGACCGGATTGTGGTGGCGTGGAGGTGGAGGTGGGAGAGATGAGAAAGCTGCTAGATGTATCTGCCATGCTGAGGCAGGGTTACCTGCATTTGTGTCGGGGTCTGTTTTCCTTCCTGAAAAGATGATTGTTCACCTTAATCTATATCTCATCTCCGTGAAATGGCTCTGACTCTCACAAGCGCCTGGGAGAGAGCTTACATTTATTTCCAATTGGTTAAGCCCGTGCTCCATAATATGACCAGATTCGGGCTTTGGATCACTTGTGAACCAGTCCGGGACACATTTAACGTGGCAATAGACTGCAGCTTTTACCGGGCCGTGTTAAGACTTGGCATGTTCTCCCCGCGGGTGTGCGCAGAGATCGTAGAATGTCAGAAAATCGCTTGCCCTCGCCCGCTGTACGTGCGAGAGACGAAAATGATTGCTTGTCATGCGGGTTGTATGACTGTACGATCCCAGTCAGAGGCGTCCCCCGGGTTCACGTTCAGGGGCTTCCGTCGAAAGTTTTTGCCCAAGTAGAAAACGGCAATGAGCAGTTTTAGTTACCTTTCGTCATCGCTCCGAGATCTCATTTGTCCATTGCTGTGCGTTTGCCGCCGCGGTGCATGAAACGTTTGTCGGAATGAAGAATTATCTCTCTTTTTTTTAATACCATTAAATTTTCGTTCGGACTATTGTGTATTCTTACCATTCATTTAGAAAATTACAGCCCATGGAGTGGACTTCATCTAATTGCCGAGAGCCACCCGATTGCTCCCAACGAACAAGACGCACAGAAAGAAAGGCGCATTTCAGCCACTCAGCGTGGACAATGCACTCGCTGAGTGGCTGGTCACACAGGCCTCCTCTTTCACGAGCACCGCTGGCTCCTGCAGCCCTGAAAGGAGCCGTCCCGACAAGGAGGGAAAGAGACAAACGCAACGACGGACAGACGGGAGCATCACTCTGGCTCCGAGGCGTGCCGAATGTGCTCCAGTTTTACAAATTCTCCACAGCAGCTGTGAGACTATCATGGGTGAAAAAAACCCGATTTTTCCAGCGGCAGGCATCGGGTTTTTTCTTTAATACAATTAAACCCGATTTCGGGGTTTAAAACCTGATTTAATGAATACGAAACTCTGATAGGCTTAGGCTGCTTCCTCGTCGGTGCTGCTATCGTACTCGGGGGGCCGTCTGGCACGGGGTAGTCGTAGAATACGGCGGGCAGGTTGGTCTCGATGAACACGAGCTTCTCCACAATCGTGGGCGCCAGTGAGTTCCTTAGCTTGGAATGGATGAAGCCCATCGTTGAGAAGTGCGGTTCTGCAATTAGAACCAATTAAACCGGATTTCTCCCCATCTCAGATGATCGGGTTTAATATAAAAAGACAAATAAACCCGATTGTAAAAAAACCCGACTGTGCCACTCTTGGGGACTATGCGTGTTCTTTCATGTGGTGCAACAAACTGAGCACCTTTTTTTGTTATTCCAATCGTACTCTCGGTGTCGAGTCGTGTGACAAAATATGCATTCGGAACTTTCGCAGAGAAGTGCATGATCTTGGGTTTGCGAGCAGCCTGTGGAGGTGGATGTCACAGCACTATTGTTGAAAGCTCTTCAAGCAAATATTTACGCATTATGCGTACAGAAGAGCCATCAGGAATTGCAGGACTCTCTTTCAGGAGAGTCCAGCATTGGGTTTTCGTCTTATAATGTTTCGAGACAATGATACGTGTTTATTATACGAGTGGGAGGAAAAACGCAAGCACCCAGAGAAAACTCACACGCGCGAGGAGGCAACGCTTTACCCCCCCTACGGATGGAGTCAGATGGCGATCGGTCCACTCGCTGTACCGCCTTCTCCAGACAAACCGGGGGATGGCACCTCGACGTGCACGAGAAAGGAGTTTCGCAAACATTTGTGCGGTGATGCGCCAACTCTCGCTGCCTCCCGAGTGCTTGATTACGGGCCGCGTGCATTGCCGACACCGCACGCAGCTTTTGTCCTCACTGTGTGTGCTGGACTTTCCCATGCACCGGTCACATAGATGTTCGTCACGTAGCGCTAAACCAACGTTTTCGTCGGACTTCTTTCCAATTGAAATTAATGAAATTAATGAGTTAATGATGACGTCACCCTGCTGCTGTTCTATATAAGAACGGGAGACAGAGCAGAGCCTCACCATTCTGGCGAATTGCCCGATGATGCTGGATGCAATTACCAGCGAAACGTCGTACCCAAATTGTTAATTGTTGTGGTTTCCCGCTTCAATACACCGGTGGGGCTAAAGCAGTGAACTATTTGTCTTTTGTCAACGTGACACTTTTTTACTGATTGGCCGTGTCGGGTGGTGGAGGGTTACGACACATTTATAAATAACGCGATCTAAACCCAAAAACGTTGATTATGAATGAAATTAATATATAGAAATTATGCGATGGGTGTGGTTTTTTTTGGCACAGTCATTGGTGACCAGGTTAAGACCACCAATTTTCGAACGCAGTTTTATCACTGTTTGCATGCATGTACGTTTAACTTTTTTCGCATCGTACGTAGCCAACCGTGCTGATCGGAGGCGCGCGGTGAAGTGAAGGACAACAACAACAACAAAAAAGAAGTGGTTCTCAAGAAATAAGTTTTTAACCTAGACTTGGAAGCGCTTCAGCTACGGTAGACTTCCCAATGTCGGAAGGAGGATCTGACGCCCGGATTCGGACGCAGGATCTCAACGGGTTTCGGCTCAGGTGCTATGGGCCCCCTTCAGCAACCTGGCCACCTCCCTGAAACTGGAAACTCTTTAACGGCGCTGTCTTGGCCCGGCGCATTCTGCGCGAGAATGCTACGGGGAAAACCTGCAACTGGTTTCCAGAGCGAATTGAGAGATCGGCAGCGTTGATCGCCGCCCGGAATTATGTTCATTCTTCACACGTTCATCTGGCAAAGGAACTTTGTCGTCTCCGTTTTAAAAATATCAATCGATAAATGCAATGCTTCGGCTGGGAATTGCATTTAAAATTGCGGAGAGACAATTTATCTCTTTGATCTGCATCTCGGCTTGCCCCACCACCAAGACAAAAAAATAACTCGTTTGATCAAAATCAGCCTAAAGCAATAGCAAAGAAGGATGAAAGTGATTTGATTAAACTAAAAAGGCAAACTTCTGTCATGTACCCTGCTTCTGCAGGTGCCAGAGAGTGATATCAGCAATGTGAACATTATTATCATTATGATTTAATTGCGGTGTGTTTTGTGCCACTCGTGAATTACGTGGTTTGAAATGATTACGAATAACTTGCAATCGTGTTGTGTTGTCTCACGCATCGTGTGCCACGATTTAAACGAATGCACATATCATATTTTAAGCATTTTGTATTATCAAATCGTACACATTCATTTCATCCCCTAAATGACATTTTCTGACTGAATTTTTTTTGCTGTAGTATATCCGGACTTTCACAGACCAAATCATGATGACATATTGAAGTAAGTTTTATTTGTAGATTCAAGATACAACTGTGATGATTTTATTTCTTCACATGCCTCTTCGCGTTTGAACCTTTAAATGATTTAGTGCAAACTTATGAGCTGTGTGCACATATGCCATCACTACGAACATGACTATCCGTAATATGTTTTGTATTTCGTCATTTTAAAATTGTTGCATTGGACTGGCCATAAGATTTTACTGACACATCCTCAGCTCTGCTGGTCACTGACATCCGATGAGATGTACGCTGCCTTGTGACGTTACCTTGCCACTTAATGTCGGCCCATCTCAAGGTACGTTTTTATCTCTCTCCATATTTAGCGACAGCTATTTTTATTATGAACAAATGCTATTTTTAATTCCCCCACATGAATTACAAATTCCCTGGTTTATGAAAGGTTATTCATAGCAAGATCCCTTAATTGCCGTTCACCTATTGAAATGCAATACCAGTGTCACCTAATTTTTTTATCCACTTAAGACACCACCAGAAATAATATTGCTTATCGCTCTTCAAAGTGAGAAAATTATTCTATCTCATCTGGTTGTCAACTGATCTGTGTTCTTTCACTTATGAATAAAAACCGATGTGATGGACAGACAACACTGACTTAAAGGAAGGCCAATTCGCAAGCACCGTTTAAATGAGGCATTTGCCATCGAACTCTAGCAATGAGACATTTGGATATACCCTGTTTCGAATACGCTCTTGCGATCCGTTGCACAATAACGCAGCAACGTGTCGACATGGGAGTGCACGTGTCACATCTTGCGACTTGACGTGACGGAAAGACGCAGGTTTTATTTGTTTATTTAAAACCTGGGCAAAGCTCACCTGCGTTACACACGTCACCGCCCGTGCCCACTTAGAGCATCGCAAATGCATATTCTGCCTAAATGATTGAAAAGTCACGACGTGATTTACAATCATCCTATCTCGTGTAGCATAGTGTCGACAAGGCTCGGTTATTGCACAACTCGCTTCTCCGCGGGATATCTGGCAAAAAAAAAAAAAATATCTCAGCAAGCCGCAGCATGTACACAATTATTTGTCGCATGTCGCGATGGGTACTGCAAGATTTGACAGTGCTCGCTGAGTTGCATTGCCGAACGAATACATTCTAAGGTCGTACTCATTATACACAAAGTGCTTGACACAGATGAGCCACAATACCTTGCTGATCTTGCCAAGGAGCATAAGCCATCACGCAGGAAGCCACTGGAGCCATGCACTTTCAAATCTACATTGAAAACTTATTTGTTTAGAACTGCTTTTTGTGTTTAGTTTGTTGTCTCTCCCCCGCACCTCCGATGGGCACAGTTGGATAGGTACGGTGCAATAGAAGTTCAACGCACATAAGTGCATTAATTTTAATGTGACATTGCCACTCCCATTTTCGAAGTGTATTCAGAACCAGCCAAAGAAAAAATATTACGCAGTGAAGTTACATTGAACCACAGTAGCGATGTTTAAATCACTTAAATTAACTACACTTATTTTTGAGATTACTCTCAGCAGTAACAAACAAATGTCAAGTTCATGTTAGCGTTATTGTGATCTGATTATGAAAAAAATTTCCCCTCGACCGCATAAAAAAATGCGGGAGATGTTACATTATCATACCAAGTGATACACTGAGCTTTACTTACAAAAGAGCACTCTTTTTTTCGTCAAACATTATTTCCAAATTGAATATTTTCTATGCATTTGTGTATTTGACATCTTGCCACACCGCCAGAGAGGTTGCATGCAATGCTGAAAAACATCTGAATGTGTCGGATATTAAGGGTTAACATCTTGGACCAGCCTGTGAATTCTACATACACCTGCATAGGCCTCAGCGAGGCAACTCTGACCTTTACAGCCATTTCCCTACATCGCCTAACGATGGTGACGTGTTAATTCATATTCAACTGGTAGTACATGTAAGATACACGGTGTTTTGTGTTCATTTAAAGACGCCTTAACATTTATTTCACCAGTTCTCGTACGCTCGAAATCGCTGCAGACTTTTCAACGCGTATCATTGCCAAATATTCTTTACTGTAGGGGAGCAGAATTACAACTTTCCCATTCCTCTTTTCAGAAGATAGTTTGTGGACGAGCATCATTGAGCAACCATGAGCGCAACAACCTTTAAATGTACAACCAGTGTGGCACCTTGATGTGTCCCCGATGCCGTGTGTCGAGATTCAACGAGCAAATTCTCTTCTGCTAAGAAAAAAGACTGCCCGCACAAAAAAACGTATCATAACATGAAAAATAAGAATCGTACGTGAAAAGAGCACGCTATGGTGACACGGTGTAGCAAACTTTTGTTTTGTCCTTCGCGTTTTTCATCTCCGGTTTGCTGTTCTCAAGAGCAAATTGTCGGGCTGTGACTTTCTGCAGGTTTATTTGCCGAGGCAGTTTTGTATGGCATGTGGGAAAATGCAATTTCTAGGACCGTGTACACAGACACGCTGCGCTTTCGACAACGTGTCTGCATGTTGAACTTCTTTCGCACCGTACGTTGCCAACCGTGCTCATTAGATGTGCGCAGGGGAAAGAAAACAAACCAAATGCAAAAAGCAGTTCTAAATTAGTGAGTTTTCAATCTAGATTTCAAAGCGCGTAGCTCCTGTGGCTTCCTAATATTGAAACAAGGAGCGTTCCAGACGGCCACAGAAGCGCGTCTGAAAGTGCGCGATGCGGCGACCAGCATCTTTCTTCGATGGCCAACCAAAAGCTGCTGCTGCTGCTGATGATGATGCCCGGAATTCACTTTACACTTCAGCGCCTCCCGAGTTTGAAGCGATTTCCACGAAGCTTTATGTGAGTCACGAGTCGAAGACGGGGTCAGATAGTGCAGGCAAAGGTTTACGAGCGCGAGGGTCCGAGAGCGAAGGGCACCGGTGCCCGATCGCGCGGTGGCACGGCGGATTGCGATCGCGGCCCCCCCATGGATGTTTTTGGGACGCTGCGAGATGCTCGACCTCGTGTGTGTCCCCTGGCGCAGTGATGGAAGCGGGGCGTGGTGGCTGCGCACGCCTTTGACTCCACGCACCTCCGATTAGCGCGGTTTGCGACGTGTGGCACAAAACGAAGTTCGCAACATACAGCACTTACATTTGGAGGCAAGGGATGGTTGATCAAGTGGAATTTTTTTTATCCCAGGCAAGGGATGGTGAATCAAGTGGAATTGTTAAATCTTTTATATTAAGTTCACTTGCTTGCTTGCGCGCTTATGACCGTGCAAATCTTTCGGTCGTTTTTTAACCCACTTCCCGTGATCCAATCGAGCTGACATTTTGCACACAGACTCGTTGTGCGTGACAATTTATTTTCCTGAATTTTTTTTCTCCAAAATTGTACCCTTTTTAGGAAAAAATAAATTATATTTAATTACCAATTGCTTAATGGTGGCAGGCAATCATCTGACCCTTGGGTGGCAGCCATCTCAAGCCAGAGGATGAGAGGACTCTAGCCGCCATGCATATAAAGGATTTATAGTGAAAAACTTTGTTTTTACGGGTTAATTTTTTTTTCTCCCAAAACCTGCTGGTGCTGTGAGGTGGCCAGGAGATGGTAGCAAAGGCAATAGATTTACGAATCTGTCTGTGTGCACATTTGCGCGATATCCCTTCCCATGCTTTCTCTGGGTGACACACACACATTACGAAATTTGTTTTTATTTTCATAAGAAGTTGGCAAACATTGTTAATTGCAGAATCCCGCAAAAAGGAAGTCTTGATACTCTCTCAGGCTTTTCTAAACAAATTCTGTTCTTATCGAACCCGCATATTTGGCCGTGGGCGTTGAACAGGCCCCATCTGGTGTGACTGGCGATAAAGCATTGTGAAATATGCTCATTGTTTTGGGTGGTGTGATGGCTTAAATGCCCTGTTTTTTTTCTACCCTAGCCTAATCTTAATTGCCATTGACGTTTCATGTCAACACAGTCGAAAAGTAAAGATGAATTGTGGGTGGATTCAAAGACAAAGATCCCCCGTGTAGCCTTAACAGACTGTTGGGGCAAGTGCTGTTCGCGAAGCAGCTACGACGGCCGGCACGGCACACGAGGGGGTATGTGGGCCAGCACAACGCCCGACCGCCTTTGTCTCCCCAGTAGCGATGTTTTCACATCGCACTAGTTACTAACACTGGTCAAAAAAAAAATCTGGCCTGGACTTTTGCAGCTATTTTAGACGGATTTCAGGATGCTGATTCCAAATCTGATCTCAGATTTGCTCTATCACATCATATTTATGCTATCGGCATACCCCATTTTCATTGATTTTACCCGAAATTAACTCTGTCACTTATGATTGCAAGGTGTTGCGAGTCAGTGACTGCTTTAGTGTTAAAATATGGTGCTGTATTTTTAGAATAGTGTGTTTATAATATCATTTTATGTAGATATACACATTTATTTAATATTTTTCTTCTGCAGTTTTTATTGAAAATGCAATATTTGATATCTAAAAACCTGATGTGATAGACAAAAACTGATGCCAGATGTGGAATCAGCACCCCAAAATTACCTTAAACCCGTTGGAATACCTTATGCCAGAAAAAGTGTGTTGACCAGTCTAATTTGAGGCTGAGTCGACCTAGGGGAGGAGGCCCAAGGACGGGTTCAGATAACATTCACTGTTGGTGGTCATGAGCGGGAATTGAACTCGGGTCGCCGGGTTCGTAGCTGCAGCGCGTTCACCGCTACACTACCGCTCCCCAAGACGATCCCCGCATTGCCTAAACTGACTGTTGGAGAAAGTGCTGTTTGCGAGCACACAAAAAAATATTTCTGAAATAGGCCAGCAGCCAGAAAAGTAGAGATGTTCCTTATCTCCCAGTGGTGGTAACAAATCATTTGATGATAACGTATGCTGGTTTGCATTGTTTTAGATCATTGCACCAGCAACATTGGTTTTTATGCTCTACATCACTGATACCAAAAACACATTTCTGGTGTGAGCATAATTACATGCATATACAGTACACATGCCCATATGAAGAGCAGTTATCATTCAGTGTAATGGTCTTTTGCCTGGTTCTAAATAAAAGGAATTCATAACTTGAAATAACTGTCTGTGAAAGTATATTAAAAAAACATCGGTTTTCATATACGCTTGTATCAGAGAGGGCCCTTTCTCTCATGCCCTGTGGGTCCCGTGGGTCTGTCCATGGGGGCAACCCAGGACATTTGAGCATTCGCTCCATTTACCCAAGCGGCTGAAAACACAAAACTGAAAGGCAGACGCTAAATGAAAGAGAGCCCTCGCGAAGACTTGGAGATGGGGTTAGAGACAGGCTTAGGGTCAGCGGGGGCGAAGGGCTAGGACCGTACTAGGTTGCTGGTTTGGCTCATTTGTTATTGTTGGGGCCAGTGATAGACACTCGGGTTTGGCTGGCTAGTTTGTTAGGATTGGGGTCACTGATTAGGCTCGTACTCGAGGCGTGTTGGTCATTTGGTTAAGATTACATCAGTGAGAGTTCTAATACGAGTGGCCGGTTGGCTCATTATTTAGGATCAATGCGCGAACTAAAGTGCGATTGTTTTGTTGGCTCGGTTAGAGCGAGCGTTTGGTTGGCGAGTGTACTCCGCTCACAATGCAACAGTGTATCATCCCTTCGGTGATCTTCCTTTATGGTATTTCACAGCACTATTGGGTTTACAGGGGGGTAAGCCACCTCTGTCTCCCGTGGCCATGATATGAAGGGTGCAAGGGGCACGAGAAGCGAGGGGATGATCATTACCGTTCGGTGGTGATGAGAGATGTGAAGGCCTCGCGTTATTCTTTGGTCAGGGTCACGTAGCCCATGAGCATAGCCCCATAACCTTTCATTACACGGCGCCTGTGCGTCGCTCTGCAAGACGCACACGCTGAACCATCGTGAAGCAATAAATAAGGTCGGCTCGAGTAAATTCATCGCTGGCTGCAACGCACTCGTTGTGGCCGACACTTCGTTTAGCTAATAAAATTGTGGTCGCCGGTGGCTGTATTGTCGAATGTGCAGGCGGTGCAATTGCAACGGGATCCACGAGGCTATGAAGAGGCGGTGGTTGGGTGGGGGGTGGGTGGGGTGGACTGAAAAGTTGACCCCCATTTCATTCCCAATTGTTGCACCGGGACCCGTGGTGCCAACCACGCTTAAGGCCCCCACTGGTGCCGCTGCGTTGCTTGGGTTGTTTGCGAGAACAGAGAGCGGTATTAATTGACGTTCGTTTAAATCTTCGGGTGGAGGGATGCTGCGTGGCAGAAGGATGACGAAGCTGGCCTGGGGGTCGCGGCAGTTGCCCGGTCTCCGTGGCGAAGCAACGCAAAGACGGCGACATCACGCGCGCGCGATGTGTGTGTGTGCGCGTGTCCGCGCCACTTGTCAAATGAATGGAGCGTGTTACCTTGAGGCTGTGTGCCGTGTCCGTGTGACTGAACGAACAGATAACTCGTCATATACCAGTGTGCGTGTTTTATAGTGGGGAGCGGTGGCGCAGCGGGTTAGCGCACTAACCACTACGAACCCGGAAAAAAGGCGAGTTAAATTATCACTCGGCCGTCGGTGGCGAGTGAACATTTAAAGGCGGTAGACTGAGCCTCAAATGAGGACAGTATCTGGTGCGACGTGTTAGACATCAGCACTGGCGAGACAAAGGCGGCCGGGCGTTATGGTGGCGACACAAACTTCTCGTGCGACGTTGCCGACCTCAATGGATGTTCGCCAACAGTCTGCAATACCCGACTTGAAATGTTTGTTTTTGCACTCTATGTATGTGTGTGTGTGCGTGCGTTTACACGCGCGCACTGCTGGCTGAGTGATATGCGCTAGCATGCCAGTAACCTCGGTTCGACTCCCTGCCATGGCATCTGGATCTGTTCTGCGTCTCCGCCCTAAGTCGACTCAGCCTTAAATTATTAACTTGTGCAGGGGTGGGGAACCTTTTTTCTGCCAAGGGCCATTTGGATATGTATAACATCATTCGCGGGCCATACAAAATTATCAACTAAAAAATTAGCCTGTTATATTTGGCCAAACATTTCATTAACTCATCCCATAATGTGATGGCTGTAACTGCTTCTCTTTGGTGAGGCGTGTGATGTTAGCCGGTATTGATGATGTTGCTACTCGCAACTGCTTTTCCAGGTTTGCTCCTAGATTTATTGAATTTCGAGTGCCGCCTGCGGTTGCCTTGGCAGGGCCACACCAAATGATTTCGCGGGCCTCATACGGCCCGCGGGCCGGACGTTCCCCACCCCTGAACGAGTGGGTTGGTGTGAACGGCTTATTGCGAGTAATGCAGACACAGATCGAGTTGGCGTGGCGATGGTGATCGCATCCCCTCCACCTTAATAGGTGCTCGCCAAGAGCAATTTCCCGACACGGTCTAACAATTTACTTGGGCTATCCGCGTGGAGGACCAGTGAGGTTTATATCACAATTTATAGCTAGCCTGAGACAACGCACAACTAAGTCTGAAAGCTAAGTGTCTGTTGCCTGCGAATGTAGCAAATAAAATATTAAAGAGAAGGTATCACACTATACAAGTCGGCGAAAGCCTGCATCCTAGTTCGCGTGCGTGTGAGTGTATACTGTAGCTGTATGGGGAGCGGTGGTGTAGCGGTTAGCGCTACCAACCCGGCGGCCCGAGTTCGATTCCTGCTCACGGCCAACACCAGTGGCGATTATCTGAACCGGTCCTGGGCATCCCCTAGGTTGACTCAGCCTCAAATCAGTGCCTGGTGCGAATGTGTAAACATCGCTACTGGGGAGACAGAGGCGGCCGTGTGTGATGCTGGCCACCTAACCACCCCCTCGTGTGCCGTGCTGGCCTTCATAGGTGCTCGCTAACAGCACTTGCACCAACAGTCTGTTACAAGCTATGCGGGGGATCTTTGTCTTTGTAGTGTTTAGGTCACTGGCAACAAAACCCCGTGTCTAGTCCCTGCCACGGAACAATTCCCACATCTCCTCCATGTGGACTCAAGTTGCAAATGAGCAGCTAACTGGTGTGTGTGGTGTCTGCGGGGGAGGGAGACAAAGGCGGCCGGACGCGGTGCTGCCAACACGTTATGGCCTTTTAATAGAAGCTCCCCGAACAGCGCCTGTCCCAGTCTCATCATTTTGTACAGCGGTTTATACAGTTTGCTGTGTAGGCTATACGGGGGAGGTCGGGGGGGGGGGATCTTTTGCATGTGTATGCATGCATTGCATTTGTATATATATGTGTGTACACATATATGTGTGTGTGTGTCTGCGTATGTGGGGAGCGGTAGTGTAGCGGTTAGCGCTGCTGCGTTACGAACCCGGCGCCCCGAGTTCGATTCCCGCTCACGACCAACACCCAGTGGCGATTATCTGAACCGGACCCTGGGCATCCCCTAGGTCGACTCAGCCTGAAATTAGTAGCTGCTGCGGTGTGTTAACACCGCCACTGGGGAGACAAATGCAGCCAGGCGTGGTGTTGAACACGCACCCCCCTCGTGTGCCGTGCCGGCCTTTATAGGTGCTCGCTAACAGCACTTGCCCCAACACTCTGTCCAGCCTAACGTCCACACAGGCAGAGCCGTGAAAAGAAAAGAAAACCGCCCACAACAGCAGCCAGGAATAATGCGTGAGGCTGTTCCTGGGGACAAAGACGAAAAAAATGTTCGCGCAAGGGAAAGGCGACGGTGACAACTCGAAAATTACTGCCGTGATGGAGTGCCTGGCACGAGATGCAGAGGCCCTCATAGTCCGGCACGCAACGCCCTCCTCACTCGACACACAGCCCAACCCACCCATCACCGATAGCCTTGATCGACTATTGAGGGGCAAGTGCTGTTAGCGAGCACCTATGAAGTCCGGCACGGCACACGATGGGGCGGGAGGGGTGGGGGGGTTAGGCTTGGACAGACACTTCTTCGCCGCCGAGTGCATCTGCTGTTGTATCATGTTCATCATCAGCCACCGTCTATCATAACGAAGTTAACAATCCACTCCATCTAGAACCCCTTGTACAGGGAGATGATTCCATCGCTTCCATATCCCCGCGGTGTTACGTGCTCTCGCTGCTTGTTTTAATCGAGTACTGTATGAAGGTTAGTGAGGGGTGTGAACACCTGTACATTTACTGTTAAAATCATGAGTTGAACGAAGCACTGCGCTACACAGAGTTCGATTCCCGCTCACCCGAACTGTCTCTGGTACTCCTCTAGGTGGACTTATCCTTAAATGAGTCCTGTATCTTGTGCGGTGTGTAAACATCAGCATCGAGGGGACAAAGGCAGCTGGCTGTGGGGCTGGCCACCCACTTACTCTTGTTCCGCGCCGGCCTTCATAGGTGTTCACTAACAGCACTCGCCCCAACAGTCTGTAGAACGCAATATGGGGAATCTTTGTCCGAAACGCACAGTTGCCTCTCTATAGCAAGTGCTTGCTATATATGGGTAATCGTGCATATGCATTGTGTGTACACAATAGGATCACTTCATGGTATTTGTGGAGAGCGGTGCAGGCAGCTGTCACTCCCGGCGAGAGGGGGGGAAGCGAGCGAGAAGATTAAAAGAAACGGTGAGAGTTCGTCGTTTACCCTCGACTTAAATTGCGCACCGCTATTGTAGCAAGGAAGCTGCAGGGTCACTTGCTCTGAATGTCTGCGCACGATGTGTAAACAACAAGGGACACTTCTGGCAAAAATGCTCGAACCGACATTCGAACGAACATTCAAACACGAGCCACTGGACCTGTCGCGATCGTCATCATCTGCGGGCGGGGCGAGACGGCACTGAACTCGTGTTCACAAATCACTCGGCCGGCCACCTCGCTCGCGTCTCGTTTCCCCGTGGGTGGCCCAAAGACACAGTTGCGTGAGGGTGCATGGTCGACAGGTGTGGTGTGGTGTGAGACACAGGGTGTGGGTGGCGCGTATGGCTGCCGGTGATGTGGTGAGACACACGGTGTGGGTGGCGCGTATCCCTGCGGGTGGTGTGGTGACACAGGGTGTGGGTGGCGCGTCTGCCTGCCGGTGATGTGGTGAGACACAGGGTGTGAGTGGCGCGTATGCCTGCCGGTGGTTGTGGTGAGACACACGGTGTGGGTGGCGCGTCTGCCTGCCGGTGATGTGGTGAGACACACGGTGTGGGTGGCGCGTCTGCCTGCTGGTGGTGTGGTGAGACATAGCGTATGAGTGGCGCGTATGCCTGCCGGTGATGTGGTGAGACACAGGGTGTGGGTGGCGCGTCTGTCTGCTGGTGATGTGGTGAGACACAGGGTGTGGGTGGCGCGTCTGCCTGCTGGTGGTGTGGTGACACAGGGTGTGGGTGGCGCGTCTGCCTGCCGGTGATGTGGTGAGACACAGGGTGTGAGTGGCGCGTCTGCCTTTTCAGAACTCGTGCCCACCGTCTTGCGCTACGGCGGCACAAGTATACACACTTGTAGGCAGAATACACTTACCCCGGTTTGAGTTATTCACGCCTTTCGCACCGGGAGTGGCGAGAACTACGCCAGGGACACGGTCTCACAGGTTCACAGGTAAGCAGCCGCATCTCTCTCGACCTCTCTCGCGCAATATCCCCGTGGTTTTACGCAAATCATGTGCCCCCCTTTTACGCATATTCTTCCCGAACGCGAAGCTTAAGACCTCGAAATGTAATTTCACTGCCAAAGAGTGCGCCGAAACAACCGCGAAATAGTCGTCTGCAAACCAATGCTTGTTTACATAAAGGCGGTGCAATATTCAGCGTCTTCGTTTGACGAAATGAATAACCGCGCCGTGAGAAATGAGAAAGCCGCGCGCATTGTAACACATCGACAGCTGCTTTCATCGACAGCCTTGCGTGTGCCCTTTTTGCGTGTTTCATTCACAAAACTCAGAAGTACATTCGCGCATTGATCAATATTCACACTTAAGTACTGTCGCGTGCCTTTAATTGACTGCTGCCATTAAATCATCTCACCTTTGGGGTCAGAAATCCTCTCGTTTTCTCCGTCGATCCCGCGCGCGTTTCACCTCCTCTCCTCGCCAACCTCACTACAGCTGCCCCCCCCCTCGCCTCCACCGCCACCCCCAATATGAAGACGGGATTTCTAAACAATAATACTCAAACTAATAAATATACACTCGTATAGCAAAAACAACAGGACATCAATTCGGCGAACAAAAGGGGCAGAGGAGGAAAAGCCCCGCTTCTGACTGGAGCGACATCTGCGCGAAGCCGGCGTCAGTGGAGGACGCGGAGCAGCGTTGAGGCTGCCCGACTGCGAGAGCGTTTGCGGTGAGGCAGATGTCCGGAGTCTCCCTCCCTCCCTCTCTCTCTCTCCTTTAGTCCTCGCTCTCTCCCCCTCTCCCTCTCCTCCCTCCCTCTCTCACTCACTCACTCCCACTCTTGAGCTCGCTCCACAGCCCTCGATGTTGTCAGCACGCCGAGCGCCTCTGCGCTGCAGCGCCTGTAGTGACGTCAAAAAGCGCTCATGAATTATTAAGACTATATTCTCCTCCTCCTCCCACCCTCCCTCCCTCTCTCTACCTCCAGCCCGTCCCGTACGTACCCCCCCCACCAACCCGCATACACTCCACAAATCCTCCCTCCCATTCATCCATCCCTCTTTCCCTTGTCAACCAGACCAAACCCTTCCCATCCATCTATCCATCTACACTCGGATCTCTCCATTCACCCATCCCCGGTGCCCCCCCCTCTCACTCGCTAACCGCAGGCCAGGTGATGCAGCCCCCGTGACCCACGCGTTCATCTACCCGTCCGCACTTTGGGGTGCGCCGTTTGCTCTCGGCGCGATTCCGTCCCAGTCTTCTCTCGTGCTCGCCGTACCCTCTCCCCTCAGCTCCGTGGGTGCTGACGGCGTGAACGCATTATGTTCGCCTCGAGGTGGCGTCTGGTGTGAAACAAAGAAGAGTTGTTAATGTGTCCCTCGAGCATCATCGTCATCATCATCATCACTACCACTAACCGTATGGATTACGTACAGCGTGCTGCGTACATTAATTGAACTCGATGTAATTACTCTTTGGGTCTTTCGTTATAGAAAAATAATAAAGCAAGCAATCGTCTTCAGATGAAGAAATAGAGCAGGCGGACTGCTGAGGCAGGAAGAAATATAGCGATCGAAACGTCGTGATTTTTAAAAATATTTTCTTATTTTTCTATCTACGTGACTTTACCAAAAGACCCAAAGAGTATGAATTCCCGCAGTCACGAAAGATTTAAGTCAAGACTCAATTTCGATTTAAAGCTTTCGTGACTGCAGGGATTCATCTTCTTATTACTTCCCTTCTACGTGACTTTACCGAAAGAACCAAGAAGATCAAGACTCAATGTCATTGTTTTTGTCGTGGCCGGGGCGTGGTGGTTGTGCACAACCTGCGATCCGGCGCTTCGGCAGGCAAGGGTTGGCGGATCACGTGTAGATTCTGCGTGAAACTCGCAAGCTTCACCAAAAAAAGAAAAACAAAAACCCCGCACAGGTATATTTGTGTGAAGCTCTCATTGCCCCCTCTGGGCTGCGAGGTCGCCAGGGGTTGGCATCGGAGCCCGCATATGGGCTAGGGTTCGTGGACACGTCTGTACAAACTTTGGTAGGTTTTTTCGGTAATGTCACGGAGGTAACATTTTTTAATGAAAATTAATAATTAATAAAAGTTAAATAACAAAAAAATATATTAATAAAAGTAAAATAAAACATTTTTTTTTATATTAATTTTAATTTTTTACCTACATGACTTTACCGAAAAAATCTAAGAATATGAATCTTTGCAGCTTCAAATTTAGAACAGTCACGAAAGCTTCAAATCTAGAACAAACTTTGTTGTTATATTTCAAAGGGATTTCGGTCAAGCCTCCCAAGGCGGCACCCTCCTGAAAATAAAAGAGAACGTCTTAAGGCTCAGTAATGCTTTCTTGGAACCGTAGTTGAGATGTATCAATGAGTGTGTCACTTTTCAATTCGCTTTCAATGGCCGATACGCAGCTCCAATGCCAGAGACGCCGTGGTCGTGCAGTATTAAAAAAATTAACCCGTAAAAACAAAGTTTTTCACTATAAATCCTTTATATGCGTGGCGGCTAGAGTCGTCTCGTCCTCTGGCTTGAGATAGCAGCCACCTATGGGTCAGATGATTGCCTGCCACCATTAAGCAATTGGTAATTAAATATAAAAAAAATCCTAAAAAGTGTAAAGTTATGGAAAAAAAATTTCACGAAAATAAATTGTCACGCACAACGAATCTGTGTTCAAAATGTCAGCTCGATTGGATCACGGGAAGTGGGTTAAAAAACGACCGAAAGATTTGCATGGTCGTAAGCGCACCAGCAAGTGAACTTAATATAAAGGATTTAAAAAGAACAAGACCACGAAGATAACCCGTTTAGCCACTCAGAGGGTCGCGGCAATTGATGTTAGCGAGCAAATATCAAACCCGTGCTGGACGCACAAGACGAGTGATGTGGCAAGAACCACTCCCGGGCGCCTCTTTGTATCCCCATTGCTGCGTGTGTTTTGCTTTAAACCGCATTTATGGCTAAGGTCGACCTATGTTCACATGCCACTGGTATTTGCCATGATCAGGAATCCAACTGTGCCCGCTATGTTCATAGTGCAGTGATAATGATAAGTAACTACCTCGTCCGGTATGTAGGAGGTGGTTGGTTCGAACCCGACCCTGACTCCTGCTGGGGTTTTTTTTTTGAGTTTGCGTATCTCTCTCTCTCTCTCTCTACCCGGTGGTCGCGTGGATTCTTTTCCGGCTCCTCTGGGTTTTCCCTCCACATTTAGAAACATGCGTTAGAGTATTCGGCTGATATAAATATCCACGTGATAAGCCACTTCGTTGAGCTATCAGTCGTGGCCAAGCCGCTTCTGAAAAATCGCAATAGAGATCAGTGGGCCTTACCTGTAAAAAATAAAAATAAATGTTTTTTGTTTGTTTCAACAGTCGCCTTCAATCACTAAACGGCAGGGCCAGCCACCACGGCGCGAGGCTTCGGTGGACTTTGAGGATACACACACGCGCGCACAAAAACCCGAGCAGAACCATTTTTTATCGGAATAAAAGATCAGTCACCGGCCACGCTGCTTCAACCTCCGTCCCCTCTCACCCTTAAACCTCCTCCACCCGCCCCTCGATATGTTATGATTGCCGAGCAAGGGACCCCGACTCGAGCATAGCGCCCAAGGGCCTCTTGGCTTCAGGTTCGAGTTCATCGCGGGATGTTAAGAGAGAGAGAGACGTGACGGCACAGAGCCACGCGTCAGAGAGAGGTGACGCGGTGGCTTTGGAGGTCAGGGCGCTGAGCTGGCACCGCTGGAATCTTTGGATCGATCCATGCAGCCGCTGTGTTTGAACTGGATTACTTGGCTGCTATAAATTGCCACGTGATAGGACACTTTGTTGAGCTCTCATTTGTGGCCATGTCGCTACTGAAAAAGAAGCTAATAGCTCAATGGCCTGTACCCGGTAAGATGAAAAAAATGGTTTAGTTTAATTCGTATTATTTTTTACGTGATTTTTTTTACCTTTCCTATACTGAGCAATCCTATCGTGTTTTTGTTTTGTTTTCTTGTTGTAACATTATGACCCGAACCTGCTGGACATCTGTGTAAAAGAGCTTCATAGCTCATCGGATTCCTCCGGTATAAATACATATTCTGCTTCAATTGTAGCGAGTCAGACGGTCTAAACCCGGTCACCAAATGACTACACAACAACAACTAATCACATACAAATTTGTAATTTCATTTGCCTAAATTCTATCTCTATGAATTTCAATACCCATGGACTATTATGCGACGAGCATTACTCTCATATGCAGAGCGGCTGAGAGGGAAAGTTCTAACCACTGCTGTGTTGGACAGAGATCACTTGACGAAGAAGAATATGTATTTATACTGGAGGAATCCGATTACCTATGAAGCTATTTTTCACATATGTCCAGTAGTTTCACAGATGTCCAGTAGGGATATCAGAGGTAACTCTCGGATAACCAATTCCGTGAGCCATTCACTAACACGAATGTGTGATGCTGCTCACTGCCTTCGAGTGGATCATTTGTCTTGTGGGATAATTATCGTGGGTCTGTGTCGGGGGGGGGGGGGAGAAAAACATGAAATTAAAAGAAGCAAACAAAAGCCATCACAACAGTGCGCATGTGCGCAGGGAATAGTGAACGATTGGTGTGAAATATCCGATCAAAAAGAAATATGAGCATGCAATTCAATCTAGACTCGAGACCAACCAACATCATCGGCGGCATTTTAAGCGGCAACGTTGCACTGAATCAGGCTAAAGTCGACATGTGTTATAATACGAGGTGATCAATTCATAGACACCCCACTGATTTCTAATGACACTCTTACTTTCATCTCAACAGGTGATTGAATTTTGTGAAGGGAAAAAAAATAGCGTCGGCCCCCCGTATTACAAAGCGGAGTGTTTGAAAGATGTTATTAGCATATTTAGATTGGTGGGCGATATGTCGAGGCATTGAAATCGAATGGATCATCCCCATGCACGTTATGTAATACTGCCATTGTAATGCTCAAATTGCAGTATTACAGTGACAGTTGCTGTTGGTATTGATGACGGCATTAGAAAGAATTGCAGATTACAGGTAATCCAGCAAGATCTGTAACGAGCACGCTTCCAACATGGGCTCAAGGAAGTTGATGTGATGGCCACAGAATGAATGATGGAGCACTGCGTACGCTGTTGAGTGTGTAGGGTGTCCGATTGACTCTGGTGGGTTGGCTTTAATCAGATGACGTGACCCTTTTGAGCAATCGCCATGTTGATTTTTGCATGAGCAGGTGAGAAGTCAAGGGAGTGTCATTGGTGTGCGTGACCTGGGGAATGTATTAACCAGTGGAGGGTGGGGCGAGGGCGATGGTTACTACGTATAATCCCAGATGAGTCGAATGCGTTGTCATTTTTAAATCCTTTATATTAAGTTCGCTTGCTTGCGTGCATGTTTGCTTGCTTACGACCGTGCAAACCTTTCGGTCGTTTTTTAACCCCACTTCCCGTGATCCATTTTGCACACAGACTCGTTGTGCTTGACAATTAATTTTCATGAAAAAATATTTTCCAAAATTATACACTGTTTAGGGAAATTTTTTAAAATATTTAATTACCAATTGCTTAATTGTGGCAGACAATCATCTGACCCATAGGTGGCAGCCATCTCAAGCCAGAGGACGAGAGGACTCGAGCCGCCACGCATATAAAGGATTTATAGTGAAAAACTTTGTTTTTACGGGTTAATTTTTTAAATCCTTTATATTAAGTTCACTTGCTTGCTTAGGACCGTGCAAATCTTTCGGTCGTTTTTTAACCCCCTTCCCGTGATCCAATCGAGCTGACATTTTCCACACAGACTCGTTGTGCGTGACAATTTATTTTCGTGAAAATTTATTCCAAAATTTTCCACTTTTTATGATTTTTTTTTCATATTTAATTTAAAATACCAATGTGATAAAAACGAAACTCTTACTCAAGAAAAACAGAAATGAATAGTAAAATAAAACCGATGGCACGCATATAAAGGATTTATAGTGAAAAACTTTGTTTTTACGGGTTAATTTTTTGTTGTTTATTTAGATACCGTCGACACAGACGCGACGCACACAATGACATAGTCTCGCGAATGACGTCAAACGGATCGCTTGACGCCCCACTGCGAAGCGGGGCAGACGGTTTATAAATGTTTACAGACAACACCGGCGGTATTAATCAGGGCGGTCGCTTCGATTCGAACCACGAACCTCTGCAACGAGTTTGTGTTATGTTGAACTTATTTCTTACCGTACGTAGCCAACGGTGCTAAAGGAAGGTGCGAGGGAAGGACAACAGTCTAAACAACAAACTGAACCAAAGAGTGCAAAAAAACTGTTTGAAAGAAAATAGTTTTCAGCCTAGATTTGAAATAAACGTTTCATGTTTATTTTTTTTTCAAAGTTCCACGTTGTTTTCTGATCTTTATTTTTACGATTGCACTGTTAGTGTCACCGTACTGCTAATTGTATAACACGTTTAGTTTTTTTGCACCACAGGATCTGTATAATGATTTGTTTTATATCAGTGGTCTCTCATCTGAGTGTAAGTAAAGATTTTGTACGTAATCTATGTTACGTAATCTGTGTTACTTAATCTATGTTACGTACAGAGACAACGTTTTCTTGAGGCCAAAACCACCATAAAAGCGTCAGATCTTGGAAGTTAAATATAAGTTATGTTATAAGTTAAGTAGTTGTGTTAGCCGACTCTCTGTGTTGCATTGTATCTAAGTTCACGAGGTTTGCTTTCTACCTGATGACGATTGCGTGTGTTGCAATCGAAACGTCGTATTCCATTATCTAATTTATTTTCTTTCTACGTGACTTTACCGAAAGAACCAAAGAGTAATTCCTGCAGTCACGAAAGCTTCAAATCAAGTTTGAAGTTAAGTAGAGTTGAGCACGATAAGCACTTGGTTGGATAGGAGACGATCTATGAATACCGGGTGTGTCACAGGCTTGGGCTACGAGGTATGTGCGTGGTGTGTTTTCCCTAAGGGCACCGTTTCCTCTCACAAGATAAACACTCACGAATATAACTGGCCAAACATCGCAATCCATTTCCTCCAGAACAATGTACCTTTACAAACGCCGCGACTTTTATAGCCGAGGCTATCACAAGTGCGCAATATTTATGCATTGTGAGCTCTTGACTTGAAGCTTTCGTGACTGCAGGAATTCATATTATTTGGGTCTTTCGGTAAAGTCACGTAGATAGGTTACAATTAATTTTAAAAGAAACAAAAGACCATGACGTTTCGATCAAAACACAAGCGATCGTCATCAGGAGGAAAAAAAATGACGATCGCTTGTGTTATGATCCAAACGTCGTAATTTGTTGTTTACCTATCTACGTGACTTTACCGAAAGAATCAAAGAACATTGTGAGCTCTATTTAACATGTTTGTCTCACGTTTACTGCTGAACTTGTTACATTTCTGTGAATAGTCTCGAATATCGCGTAGCTGCAATGAGTTTCAAGCTGATGGACCGCTGAGTAGGTGAGTGGGTGGATGAGTATGTGAGTTAGTGGTTATATCAGTTCCAGGCCGATTGACCGCTGAGTAGGTGAGTTGGTGGGTGAGTAGGTGAGTATGTGGGTAGGTGAGTTCCAGGCTGACGGACCGGTGAGTTGGTGGGTGAGTAGGTGAGTGGGTGGGTGAGTAGGTGAGTGGGTGGGTGAGTAGGTGAGTTGGTGGGTGAGTAGGTGAGTGGGTGGGTGAGTAGGTGAGTGGGTGGGTGAGTAGGTGAGTGGGTGGGTAGGTGAGTTCCAGGCCGGTGGACCGGTGAGTGGGTGTATGAGTAGGCGAGTGGGTGGGTGAGTAGGTGAGTGGGTGGGTGAGTAGGTGAGCGGGTGGGTGAGTAGGTGAGTGGGTGGGTGAGTAGGTGAGTGGGTGGGTAGGTGAGTTCCAGGCTGACGGACCGGTGAGTTGGTGGGTGAGTAGGTGAGCGGGTGGGTGAGTGGGTGAGCAGGTGGGTGAGTAGATGAGTGGGTGGATGGATGAGTTCCAGGCCGGTGGACCGCTGACCGCGAATCCTCGAGGTCCAAATCTCGCCGTCCGAGTGTGCAGAACCATCGGGTGGTCATCATGAGCTGCCGAATGAAGATGGCGATGTTAGACAATGGAGTGTACTGCCACTCATAATCAGAATATTGTATGTGGAATCTTAAGCTATAAAGCTCTTGTTCACATATGTCCAATGAAGCCATTTCAGGCAAAGGGCAACGCAGTACTGCGCTTTCAATGATTACGCCTTTGAAGAAATGCAGCCTCATCCTAGCTAAGCAGGTTTGAGCCAGGCTAGTGCTTGGATGGGCGACCACCATGCAACAGCGAGGCTATTTTCGGCTGTAGACTGCGGGGTTTTCGTCGTGGAAAGCACAGAGGGCAGTGGAGCAAAAGTCTCTCATTGTTCTTCTTGGTTCTTTCGGTTAAGTCACGTAGAATGGAAATAATAAAATAATAAAAATAAAACATAATAATTCTCACGACGTTTCGGCCACAACGCAAGCAGCCGTCCTCAGGTGAAGAACAGGTCTGTCAGAAAGACAGCGTCTGGGCATGATGCAATAATCCACATAGACAGACCTGTTCTTCACCTGAGTACGGCTGCTTGCATTGTGGCCGAAACGTCGTGAGAATTATTTTATTATGTTTTATTTTTATTATTCTATTATTTCCATTCTACGTGACTTTACCGAAAGAACCAAGAAGATTAATCCCTGCAGTCATGAAAGCTTTAAATCGAAATCTCTCATTGTTGTGCTGTAATTTGTCTATGCCGGTGAACGCACGTCTATGCGACCTCCTCCTCCATTCGCCAACCCGCAATGAGCCGAGAGTGGTGAAGTACGTTCAATCAGCCCCCACGACACGCAAGCCACGGGGAGGCGCTCGTCAAGGAGTGGATTGACAAAGCACGGACTGATTATAGAGGGCGTCATTATAGAGAAAGTGCGTGGTGGTGGTGGTGGTGGCGACACGCTGTGTATGCAACACTCGAAATTCGTCTGCCGTGTAAATAGATAACAGCGCGGACTACCAAGAGCTGCGTGCGGCATGCACACGGATATCCCTCGACCACGTCCACGGATACTAGACGGCTCGAGTGAAAGCTGTTAAAACACCTCACATTAATATCATCATCATCATCTGGCACGCATTTTGTTTTCCTTCATCCGAATTCAACCACGCCGTTCCTGCGCGATATGCTAAGCGGCCACGCTTGTAGAAAACAAACACACGCACTTTGTCTTGAGATTCGCATTAATAATACGAATAATTCTCAAGTAAATCCACTACTCGATTCAGGACTTTGGCACTGGGCATGATGCAATAATCCACATAGAAAGCTGCGCGCAAGATTATTTCATTGCTCCACCTCCGTTCGAATGGGTTTCTTCCCTTAGCTGCCACTTCGTAATTGAGTATAGCCCATTGGCCACCATCCTATCCTACTTCAGAATCTGTATTTTCTTCTGGAGAAATCCGATGATCTATGAAGCTCTTTTTTCCCCACAGTATTCCAGTAGTCAGTGCGGGTTTCGCCAAAGGGTGCCAGGAACGGGTGGAGCGCCCCAGCGTTTCTTTCGGATATGTTATTAGCTGTGGTTGGGAATCGAACTCAGGTTGGCGAGTTCAAAGTGCGGCGTTCTGACCACTCTGCCACCACTCTGCCACGTGCGTGCGCGTTACACCGCGGTGGCATGGACTGAAGGACGGGGATGCGATGAGTGTGGTGGGTTTGGTCATTCATGCGCAGATCTGTGAAACTCGCAAGTCCGCTGAGCCCGCAAGGCAAACTCATATTACGCATGGCCTATTGGATGCATGTGTGCGAATATTTGAGTGTCACGAAATGCTCTTGCACTTAATTGTTTTATGAATTACTCCGCTTTGTCTGCCACACGTCAAAACACCACCCGTTTGTGGAATTGATCAAACATTCGAACGCAGAACCGGCTTGAATGAGTCTTGATGAGTGAGGCTTTCCTCGAAAAATGAAGGTGATTAATAAGTGAAGGGTTTTACTGTTGCGTGTCGACCCTTCGTTTAATGCTCACTCCCTCGGCGCGTGGCTCCAAAATGTGCGCGCGCGTATGCCTTAAATATCCGTGGTCAGGTCACGGCTTTGGCCGGGTTATGACTTTCGCTAACAGCACTTGCCCCAACAGTCTGTTAAAGTCCATGCGGTGGGCCGGTGGTGTGTTGTTGTTCCAATCTCTGTGTACGCGCGGATCTGTGGGTACGTGCGGATCTGTGTGTACGTGCGGATCTGTGCGTTGGCGCGTGCGTTGTCACGTGCGATGCCGTTGGTGGAACAACTTTGTCGCGCGTTTCATGCACGGGTCAAAAACGCGTGGGTTGCACACACAAGGAGATGCCAGGGGGTGGGGGGGGGTTCACGCCGTACCTGCCGTTCCCCCCACCCCCACCCCCGCCGAGCGGATGAGGCAGGCTCCGTGCATGATGACGGTGATGGTGTCGTGGGTTGGTCCCGTGCACCCCGCAGGGCGACATCTCCTGAGTCTGCCTCTCACCTTTGCCTGCCGCTCCTCTCCGTTTGGCGGGTCTCCCCCCCCCCCCCCCCCCGCGGAAGATCCCGAGACCTTGGCTGTCGCAGCGAGACCCGTCAGCGGCTCACGCAGCGCAACGCAGTTCACTGTTAATGATGGGGGTGGAGCGGTGGCGCGCTGGTTAGCGCGTTGCACCCGGGTTACCTACATCTGATAGGTAACCCGAGTTCGATTCCCTGCACCACTGGTAACGTCAGTGGGCGAGTGGTGACTGAACCGGTTCTTTCCCCCACATTCACCAACCGGCACTGCCCATCGTGTGGTGAAGCATGGTCAAAGTAACCCTCGCGAATCATCGAGCAGTGGACACGTGTCCGTGCGCACAAACGTGGCGAGAGCCGCGGGTGAACGCGATACGCGCTTCTTAAGACGTGGACAATTTCGCTTGGAAGTCACTGCGCATCTTCATAGTTGACGTCGGCTGTTGACTCAGGGGGCTAACGACCAGGTCAGTAAACACTTGGATGGGGCATCGGCTGACACTCCACCAGTAATTAAGCCGAGGCTTCTCAGTGGCTCGTTAATGGTCTCGGCTCACTCACCAATCGCGGTGCAAAAAACGATACATTTGGGTATTAAACTTTTTTAAAAGTAATTTCCAGATTTTGAGAAAAGGAGAAAAAAAAATCTGTTTGATTAGCCTGCAATGAATATTAAATGTGTGAAACTATTGGGGATAACGAGGCCGACTGATGTGAATTAATTGTTACATCATTGCCAGGGGCCTCTATTTGATAATAATTGATATGAAGCATGTGCGCGATATCTCTAACGCAATTGGAATCCAATCGGTAAAAATAGGAGACGAAAAAAACCCGTTTTTATTTAAATATTTTATTTCCGAAACAGTCAACCATGTTTTGATTTAAAGCTTTCGTGACTGCAGGGATTCATATTCTTGGTTCTTTCGGTAAAGTCACGTAGAAGGGAAACAATAAAATAATAAAAATATAAAACAATACAATTCTCAGGACGTTTCGACTACAACACAAGCAATCATCATCAGGCGTGAAAACCACAGCAAGAAAATGTGAAAAAAGTGGCGTTTTTTTTGTGTGTGTCAACCATGTGTTGGGCTTAGTTTCGCTTAGGCTGTGGTGCAAATACCACATGTCATATTCCTATGGAGATGGACCATTACATCAGTATCACGGTAGGACGACCACCGTGGACTTTAAATTGGTGTCAGTGTTATTGGCCCCAGATGAGTGATGGTCTGTTGTTACAATGCGCCTATTACGGACACACTCACGTTACGGGCTTTGTCGGTGGTTCAGTGAGTTATACGCGAGCGACGATTGCGTCTTTGTCGCTTGGTCTTTTAACGCCAAAGTTTCGGCAAATGGGCGTTTGAAGACGACTTGCAGCGAGTTGTGGTTTTGCAGCAGAGCTGAGTTATCCGAGTATTTGTTTATTGACGACACTTGAATAAACACGCGCACAAAGCTCAGACGGAATACCGTGCCCAGCGCCCAGCACCCAGCACCACACCAACACGCACAGTGCAGTTGCTGCACGCAATACAAACACCCTTTATGCAACACTGCCCACCATTCAGTGTAATTAATCACTTCAGCACAGTATGTGGGTTAACTGTGACTAACCGAGACGGATTTTTTTTTATCATTTCATATTAGCATCATCTACTACGATTTATATTCATGTATCTTTACCCCTCCTGGAAGAAAAAAAAACACGAAGAGATATTGACTATTCTTCAATCGCCTGACGATGCTGTTTGTAATCTATGAGCGAGGCTTTGTATTCAGTTGTAAATATCGTGGGTTTGCTCTCTGACACGCAAACCGGCGTGCTGAAATCATAACAAATTGGCACGTTTTGTTCACGTGACACACCTTATTGGTTGGCTGTGTCGGGTGGAGGTGGGTGTTACGACACATTTACATGCTCGAATGCAAAAATTTAACCCGTAAAAACAAAGTTTTTCACTATAAATCCTTTATATGCGTGGCATCGGGGCGGCTAGAGTCATCTCGTCCTCTAGCTTGAGATGGCTGCCACCTATGGGTCAGATGATTGTCTGCCACCATTAAGCAATTGGTAATTAAATATTTTTAAAAAAATTCCTAAACAGTCTAAAATTTTAGAAAAAAAATTTCACGAAAATTAATTGTCACGCACAACGAGTCTGTGTGCAAAATGTCAGCTCGATTGGATCACGGGAAGTGGGTTAAAAAACGACCGAAAGATTTGCACGGTCGTAAGCAAGCAAGCATGCAAGCAAGTGAACTTAATATAAAGGATTTAAAAAAGATATCGCCTCTATGGCCACGTGTGCCGCTGGGAGGGGCCTGTGGAGAGGGGGTTTCCCACCTTCACGAGACGGGAAATGGCGGTGGCCGTCACGCGGCATGTATTGAGTTACATAGGAGCCCAAGAAATTTGACAAAACTATGAGTTCTTGTCGTGTAAGTACAATAATTGGTGATTCTGCGTTGGCAGTGGTGCACGAGCAAAATGTAACACAAAATAAACACGTGTTTTTTAAACGCTGCCTTTTAAAAAAAACACACACACATATGACGTGTCGGGCAATGATCCTTCCTCAGAGTTGACGTTGCATACTATTCGCTATTCTTCTTATAAGGAAGTGTTATTGACAAAATGAGTGCATTAGTTAATTCCAAATTGTCGTTGGTTAAGCAAACGAATGGTTCCAGCTCTAGTTTTGAGAAGCATCGTGGCACGCAAGTCCTCACAATGAAGGTTTTTGAGGTTAGTATAAATGTGTCGTCACCCTCCACCACCCGACACAGCCAGTAAGGTTTGTCACGTGACGAGTACTGCAATCCAAACGAGCATCAGGCGGTCTTAGTGGATCGCGTCATGACAATTGTTTAAGTGGGGCAGTATGCATACCGATGCGGAATATGACATACCGGGAAACTGAGGCGTAATTCCGGTATATCGGTAAAGTTGAGCATTACGTTTAACATGTGTCTTGTATACATTACAATGCTGCTATTCAGTATGTGCCGCGTATTAAATTCACCATGTAGTGTATCATGTATTTAAAATGCAATGGAATGCGTCACGTGGTTTAATCGTGTATTTTAAATCAATGACAGCACGGTTGTGCGATTCTTTTGTGGAGACCGGCAACTTCATTTTTCTTGATAATTGGTTCTTTACCCTTCTATCTGGCAACAAAACTGACACCTTTTTGCAAGGAGTCATGTTTGCATAGACCGCAATACCTGCAGTCATAATACAAACAAAAGAACATAACTCTGATAATGTGCACTGTCCTTGAAGTTGATTGGTCCACACCCGAGACAGCTTTCCTTCGAGCCTAGTCTCATATGGGTTGGACCAGATGACGCCAAAAGGCGCACAACTCAAGGACAATGCACCATCAGAGTATGAGAGCTCGGGGCAAGCATCTACACTATGGGGACCTCATTTGCCAGTAAAAATATGATAATTGGTTCTTTACCCTTCTATCTGGCAACAAAACTGACACCTTTTTGCAAGGAGTCATGTTTGCATAGACCGCAATACCTGCAGTCATAATACAAACAAAAGAACATAACTCTGATAATGTGCACTGTCCTTGAAGTTGATTGGTCCACACCCGAGACAGCTTTCCTTCGAGCCTAGTCTCATATGGGTTGGACCAGATGACGCCAAAAGGCGCACAACTCAAGGACAATGCACCATCAGAGTATGAGAGCTCGGGGCAAGCATCTACACTATGGGGACCTCATTTGCCAGTAAAAAATATGATAATTGGTTCTTTACCCTTCTATCTGGCAACAAAACTGACACCTTTTTGCAAGGAGTCATGTTTGCATAGACCGCAATACCTGCAGTCATAATACAAACAAAAGAACATCAACTTCAAGGACAGTGCACATTATCAGAGTTATGTTCTTTTTTTTTCTTCTTGGTTCTTTCGGTAAAGTCACGTAGAAGGGAAGTAATAAAATAATAAAAATAAAACATAATAAAACAATTCTCACGACGTTTCGGCCACAACGCAAGCAGCCGTCCTCAGGTGAAAACCAGGTCCGTCGAGGCGACAGAGTCTGAATGACTCTGTCGCCTCGACGGACCTGGTTTTCACCTGAGGACGGCTGCTTGCGTTGTGGCCGAAACGTCGTGAGAATTGTTTTATTATGTTTTATTTTTATTATTTTATTACTTCCCTTCTACGTGACTTTACCGAAAGAACCAAGAAGATGAATCCCTGCAGTCACGAAAGCTTTAAATCGAAAAATTATGTTCTTTTGTTTGTATTATGACTGCAGGTATTGCGGTCTATGCAAACATGACTCCTTGCAAAAAGGTGTCAGTTTTGTTGCCAGATAGAAGGGTAAAGAACCAATTATCATATTTTTACTGGCAAATGAGGTCCCCATAGTGTAGATGCTTGCCCCGAGCTCTCATACTCTGATGGTGCATTGTCCTTGAGTTGTGCGCCTTTTGGCGTCATCTGGTCCAACCCATATGAGACTAGGCTCGAAGGAAAGCTGTCTCGGGTGTGGACCAATCAACTTCAAGGACAGTGCACATTATCAGAGTTATGTTCTTTTGTTTGTATTATGACTGCAGGTATTGCGGTCTATGCAAACATGACTCCTTGCAAAAAGGTGTCAGTTTTGTTGCCAGATAGAAGGGTAAAGAACCAATTATCATATTTTTACTGGCAAATGAGGTCTTCATTTTTCTTGGTAAAATTGCGTACAGGTGGAGCCAGAGGTAGGTAGTACAGCAAGTAGGTGTTAGTCAAGCTACATTTACTCGCTAAATACAGTTGCCGTGATGTGTGTGTGTATATACAAGGTGCTTCATATTTTTTTTTTACTTATATGGGACTATAGTTTTAATGGAAAAAGAACGATTTCTCTGTAACATGGTCACAGATGTGACGTTAACAGCTTCAAAAAGTCAAAGAGTCTCCACTTGTTCGCCATCGTTGTCAACACGCGCCTGGAATCTTCTCCAGGTGGTCTCCAGAGCCAGGAGGCAACATTTCTCGTGGAATTGTTGCAAATTCTCAAAAGTGTTCACGTTTTTTTCAAGCTCCCTGTATATACTACGAATAAGCGTGGCGTCGCTGCGTTGTCTGTGTTGTGTGTGTGTGCGTTCTATTTTGAGTGGTAGTGTAGTGGTTAGCGCGCTGCACTACGAACCTGGCGACCAGAGTTCGATTCCCGCTCACGGCAAACACCAGTGACGATTATCTGAACCGGTCCTGGGCCTCCTCTAGGTCGACTCAGCCTCAAATGAGTACCTGGTGCGGTGTGTAAACATCGCCGCAAGGGAGACAAAGGCGGTCGGGCGTGGTGCTGGCCACCCACCCCCTCGTGTACCGTTCCGGCCTTCATAGGTGCTCGCTAACAGCACTTGCCCCTACAGTCTGTTAAGGCTATACGGGGATCTTTATCTTTGTCTATTTTGAGTGTCCACGTGCGGAATGGTTAAAGGCGTCGCCCTGCATAGATTTAAGTAACTTTGAAGATGAAAAAATGAAATCCTCGCGGATGAAACGCCGTGTGTTCTGTCGGAGCAGTCCTGAGCCTGCGCGATACAATAACAGAGGACTGCCACGGAATCATCGATCTCTTTGATATTAGCCAATCAAATGAAGTGGGGGGGGGGGGGTGACATCATTACTCGATCCATGGATCGATTGGCAATCAATTGACGCAGCGATTAACCCGCAAATTATGTTTGTATTATTTGGGTCTTTCAGTAAAATTCACGTAGATAGGTAAAAAAAAAATAACGAAAACTACGTCATCATCCTGATCATCCTGATGACGAACGCTTGTGTTGCGATCGAAATGTCGTAGTTTTTTGTTATTTTCATTGAACCTATCGACGCGACTTTACCGAAAGACCCAAAGAATATGAATTCCTGCAGTCACGAAAGCTTTAAGTCAATATTTATCTTTGATGTTTGTTTATTATGGATCGATTTGAGCGGAATCGATACAATCGATCTCGATTAACGGTCCACAATGACCATATATGGGCAAATCTCTGATCGGTGATTTCTGTCGGTGCATTGATGTTATCGTCTTACAGCTGCGCCGCCTGTTAAATTTATGCGCGAACAAAAGGCCGCAGGTGGTAACTCTGTGTAATTTTACACTATTTACATATTTTTCACATTAATTCCGCTAAATTATTCTGCATTATTCATAGGTTCGTTTGGCGTTTTGATATCGCCCACCCGTATGGAAAACAAAACATACCTGAGACAAAACTGGATTATCAATTGAAGATATATTATTATTATTCGTTCAAAGTTTACGCTAATGTGTGTTGGGCTCTGTGAGTATGCGGGGAGGAAACCATCCTGTAGGGGTTAGCGCACTGCGCTACGAACCTGGGCACACGAGTTCGATTCCCGCTCACGGTAAACATCTGTGACGAATATCTGAACGGGTCTTAAATGAGTACCTGGTGTGGTGTGTAAACATCAGCACTGGGGAGACAAAGGCGACCGTGCCGTGTTTTGTTGGCTTACCCATCCGCTCGTGTGACTTGCCCTCCATAGATACTCGCTAACAGCACTTACCCCAACAGTCTCTGTAGGCTACACGGGGGGTCTTTGTCTTTTGTTGGCCACAAAGCACGCCGCCTATTGCCATACCGTTGATCTTGGTTTGTAACTGTGGCTCAGTGGTTAGCACACTGCGTGTGCTGGGACTAATGCAGCAGTAGTAGAATATCCGAGTGAGATAAAAAATCAATTGTTGTACAGTACTATGACCACAATGCTCCCACAACCTTCTATGCCCCCCGTCTTAACTAACCTGCACTGACCAGCGGAATAACGTTTTGGTCCAACAGCCCCAATGGGGCGGCCTTCATTCATCGGTAGCGATTTTAATAATAAATGATAAAACCATGGCTTTTATGTAACGCTGAGTACTCCGGCTGTCATAGGAAAAGAAAGCCATCCTCAAAAACCCCATGGGGGACCTACTCATACCAACCCAAAATAATTCGCGTGGAATATCCGCTGTGTACGGATCTCAAATCGTGTAATGGCCAATGTTTACGTTGCCAGCAGAGGGCCATGCGGCTAAATCTATTGTACTCTACCATGCTCCAACGTTCTATGCTCCTCTGATTACAACCCGCACCGTCCAGCGTGCTTCGTCGTGGTCAAATATCCACCTCGATCTGCGTTTCCAGCAGCTTGTTGAAAAGGCGGCTGCGCTGACCCGCGTTTAATGTGTGTGTACGTTGGACTTACATCGCACCCTGCGTTGCCAACAAACCGAACGCAACAAAAGCAGTTCTAAAGAAATGAGTTTATGTATTTCACTTGGAGCTGTCTACTGCTGAGCCCCGGATAATATCCTCCCACCAAACCCTGCTGTGCATGTCCCTACGGGTTAGTGGCAGATGAGGGTCACGAGATGGGGGAGATGATGGTGAGGGGGGGGGAGAGTCCGGAAATACTGCACACTATCAGAAATACATCCCTAGGAACCGACTGATATATAGAGAGGAACGTAACGTTCTAGATTTGAAGCTTTCGTGACTGCAAGGATTCATACTCTTAGATTTTTTTCGGTAAAGTCACGTGGGTAGCAAAATAAAATTAAAAATTACTAAAAGTAATAATAGAAATAAAATAATAAATCACATTATTTTATTTTATTTCTATTATTACTCTTAGTAATTTTTTATTTTATTTTTTTTACAGTACGTGACTTTACCGAAAAAAACCTAAGAGCAGGAACGTAACGTGACACCTTCGCGCGGCGTGTGTCGGTGCGTTGGTGGGTCGCAGGTTTATGCTCTTCACAACGTGGCCGTCTCGTGCGCGCTTCCGTGATCAAAAACGTGACTCGGACGAGCGAGAGCTCCATTATTGCCACCCGTCATTTGCATGGCGAGCCCGCGCGCGCGCGCGAGTTTCTCGGGTCTTCACCTATGGGCGCTATTTCGCGCGCTGCATCTCACCGATAAGACGTGGCTGTGTGTAATTCCCCTGGCAAGCCCTGTTTGATGTGCGGCGAAGCTCACGCTTAATGCGCTTCGCCACGGTGGCTTTGAAGACAGCGCTGCCTAATGGGCAAGCGGCGTTGACTCGCTCCTGCTTACGGCTATTGCTGCTGCTCTGCTCCAGTCAACCAGCCAGCAACAGCAGTCCACGGTGGTGTTTCCATGAATTGCGGCTCTTTAAGGACCGCTTCGTGACAGTGATTTATCAAGGACCGCCGTCTCGTATTTAACCACAGTGCATTGCGACTCCTGGGTCGAGCACGTGCGCGCGGGACGATTTCATCCCTCCGCCGACGTGGGGTGACTGTCCACTCAGGGGCGCAGTCTTCACCATCGGCCGTCGACGCTTCTCACGACGTGTCCTGCCCAAGCTCACTTTTGTTGACGGTCAATATGACGTCTTTGTGTGTATTCTCTCATCGATGTTTCGCTCTCCCCCGTCTCTCAGTGCAATTCAATTTGCACGAACGGAGAAATCTTTGATTGAAACGCACGCGATTAAGACGCGTGTTGCCGTGAGAGTTAAAAATCGATATTAATTGATTCATCGATGTATCACCCGTTACACAATTGCAGTAATAGCAGCATACGACGGTGGTGATGATGATGATCATGATGATGGTGGTGGTGATGTCAGTGATGGATAATAGTGATGTTGCACAGTAAAATAGTGTCTTCGATTAGCGGTGCCGTGAGCGTCGGTTGAATGTGTGTATAAGGTTTCACAATATTCCCTCCATCCATTAAGAGGCTACTAACCACAATACCAAAAAAAATGTATCGATATTGATTCGTGAGGGTGGGAGAAGGCCAGGGGACCCGAATGATGTCCACACCCAGCGTCATCATCGCCATCCCAAACGCAGGTTTTCGTCACAGGCAAACGTGATCAACTAAGCCAGAATGTGCCGTGTCTCGTCAGGTCTCAGAAAATAATCGGAGCTGGGCCATGGACGGTGCTGCTCAGGGCGAGCACAGTGCATGGCAGGTTGCTATAGGCTGCTGTGCGGCTACGTGGTGAACAGGAGAGGGCACTGCGGACAAAATCAATTCTTGAACTCATATTTCTTGGTCCAACGCCTGCAACCCACATTGACCAGCGCGGTGAAGTATACCGACTATAATCACCCAGGAATGTTCTTAGGTTTTTTTCGGTAAAATCACGTAGGTAAAAAAAAATTAATAAAAGTAAAATAAAAATAAAATAAAAATTACGACGTTTCGGAGGCAACACAAGCTTCCGTTTTCAGGTGGAACCGTCACAGCACGTGACTTTACCGAAAAAACCTAAGAATATGAATCCTTGCAGTCACGAAAGCTTCAAATCTAGGACTCACCCAGGAATGTCTGTCTTTAACTCTCGTGACGTCACTCCACATCGAACAGCCCCCTTCATTAATATTCATGAGCAGGTGACGTCCGCAGAATGGACACCCCCCCCACCCCTCATTAATAATCATGAGCAGGTGACGTCACTCCACATTGAGCACCCTCCCCCTTCATTAAAAATCATGAGCAGGTGACGTCACTCCACATCAAACAGCCCCCCTCATTAATAATCATTATAAGGTGACGTCCTCCAAATGGTCACCCCACCCCCTCCATTCATAATAATTAGCGGGTGACGTCACTCCACATGGGGGGGGCGAGGCGCCTCCTCCCCCCTCCTCGGCGTCAACTCACAACCCTCACTACAAAGGCAGAACCCTCACGTCACGCGATCTCCGTCACGCTGTTGAGACAAAGTACAACGGGCGTCGTGATGAACAAGGGATTATTACCTTTAAATGAAATAGGTCTGTGTCACCGCGCCCTGACAAATTGCACGCACATTAACGCAATGAATATCACGTGGCGCTCTGCTTTTCGCGTGCAAGTTTCAGACTCACTGCGATACACCCGGGTCCTTGGACGGGCAAAAGGCTCGTGACTAAATAACGGCCACGATCCACGTGGCGTGGGGAGGGCATCATCCAGCAGTGGAGTGGTCTACGCGACTTTACAACGTTACGAATGACTTCTGTGCGTGGCATTTTTTTTTTACTCGGCAGCGTAACAAACAACCTTTACTCGCCTTGCATCCTATACACAGCGCCTGAATGGCAGGTATCATTTCGCCCGTGCCACTGCCAAATGCAATGATAGCAGACCATTAGAGCCCAGTAGTGATCGCAGGGATGGGTTGACACGTGTAATGAATACCGTGAGGTGAGCAGCAACATCTCTCTCACCTCGGTGTCTCAGGCGCTAGTGAGTAGGGTCCTCTTGTGTCGGGGTGGGTCACCTTATATTTAAAGGGGGCTGTTGTCCTTCCGCTGCACATCTGATTAGCATGGTTGGCAACGTACGGGGCGAAAGAAGTCCAAGGTGCATATATACGTACGAAGATGACTTTCACATATGTCGCGGTTAACCACACACGAACACACACACGCCTCTGTCATTTCAGTCACAGCAAGAGGCCCTGATAGTGGCTGAAGTGACAGCACGCTACAATTATAGAGCCCAGTGTTGTTACCAAGTCGAAAACATTACCTTCTCGTACCCGATGAGTGCAGCTTAGTTTCTTTGAGTGGCTGTTTGGAAGTGGGATGCATTATATGGTCGAGAGCTGTATAAAGGAATTTATGGGTCGCATGGCATGCAGTCACGGGCCGTACGGAATGAAGTCAAGGGCCGCGGTTGCGAGATGTTAACTCTCTCACCTGGTATACAGGAAGGTCGTGGGTTCGATCCTGACATGACGCTTGTATATTTGGAGTTTGCGTTCTCCCCGTGGTCACATGGATTTTTCTCTGGGTCCTCCGGGTTTTCCCTCCACATTTATAAACTTGCGTTGACAGTATAATTTGTGGTCAGGTCGCTTCTAAAAAATAACAAAAAAATAGCTAATAGTTCAGTAGGCCTTACCTGCAATTAAGTCCCGAGTCTTATGGAATAAAGTCACGAGTCGTATCCAGCCCACAGCCATAGGTTATGGGTTTTTTTCAGCCCTGCTTCAGTAGAATCTATCTGCCACGTCCATGGCGCTAGAGGTTAAAAACTGAAAAAAAGTTAAAACAGCAAAAGCAGATTCTCTCCCTTCAAATGATCGTAGCTACACATCTTTGTTGGAAGCAGCACTTTCGAGTTTACATCTCAAGAGCAGCTTTTCACAGACGAATGTTTGAAACGGTTTTTATAAAAAAAATTGCAGTATGCTTGCAGAATTTTTTAACTGTCATCTTACACACAGTGCCACCAAACGAAAACGTTTGACATTAAATCATTTCCACTTTCTGGAGAGTGTCGCTTGCGTTTACATTTGGAAACTGAAAAAAGCAATTCTCAGCCGAAAAATGATTCGCTCATGAGCATTAAAAAATGGCAATAGCAGCATTGGTGTTGCGCAAAGGTGTTGTGCATGAATGGGATATTTTAAATGTCCTTTCAATTTATCTTGGCAATACGTTTCATCATTATCAACAACGTTGTATCCATTACCAGATGACGGCCTCCTTACATCGTCACCATCACTCACGGCCATACAGGGCCACAATACAGCTCACTCATTACTTAAACTCCACTGTAGTTGTCCACTCTCCACAATGGACGTGCTTTTGGGTACATTCCCTCCTTAGCCTGCCATTCCATCACCAATCTTGTCCGTCCGTTGTCATCCCTTACCGCAACGTGCCTTTCCCAAGCCCACTTATGTTTGTTAGCTGACAATATATTTGTTTCCGTTTTGTGTTTGTTCTCCAATTATTGTGCCCCTTCGTAATCCCCAGCATACATCTCACCATGCTTATTTGTATATGTGTTAGCTTTACATCCATATACTTTGTCAGACTCTATATTTGCGATCCATATGTCATTGCAGGTAATGTCTTGCTTTAAAACTTCAGAAATATTGATGTGTGGCTTTCACGATCCAATTTGACTTCCCAAAACCAGTCCATCTTGCTCTCACTGTTTGTTTGTCATCGGTTTTACCCCCAGTCTGCCTTTAATAATTTCCCTAGATATACAATTGCTTCCCTTCAAAAGACTATTACAGAAACCCTGAAAATATTTTAAGCCATATTCATCAATTTATTGGGTCAGATGTCACTTGGACACAACACAAGAGTCCCGGGCAGAAGCCGACTTCGTCAAACGTTCTTCCACTCAAGGTGCTGTTGTTTTTCAACGTTACCATCCACTCATATAGCTTGCAGGTTAAGCAGCCAAGATGTTTGGTGGTGACTCTTGGCACAGTTGGGGGATCTCTGTGGTTCGCGTAGTGCAACCACTTGTGTCTGTCTCCACTGCCTGGGTTTCTGCATTGCCTCCCGCGCTCTGTCTGAAGAAGTCAAGTGCCCACTTCTAGTGCTCTCATCCAAAACTGTGTGATGAGTTCATGAGATCCAGCTGCCTTTACACAACGCACAGTCCTCGTGGCCATCGTTCAATCCGCGATATTGAGCTGCACTTTGCTGTGACACTGATGTCTCTTGAGGAGTGAGCAAAGTTTCTGCCTGTTATGTTTCGCACCTTTGCTTTGTAATCTGGTTTGCCACCTAAGATGGGTTTGGGGAGATACCGCAGAGATGCAATTTGCACTGTGACTGCGATTCCTCGACAGTGTATTTATGCCAGGCACTTTAATTGCTATATTCTAGAGGATAATGCTGCTACGGTGCACTGTACTCTATTTTAAAATCTAGAATTTAATTCCGAGCCAGGGGCGCGGCTTAGTTGCATCATATGTATGGGGTTGATCAAACGCATAGCTCTTTTAGGAAAACGCCAGTGGTTATCCTTTGGCGATAGTGACTACAGTGATGGAACTGTGGATTTGTCATGGCTAGTTTAGGGTCAATGACAGGCATGAGCACTTGTCTCACACTCGTTCTATTATGGAGACGCTTTGACTTTTAAGATTTTAGACCGCCGTCAATTCCACGTCAGTTGCCTTCGACGTGGGAGACAAGAGCCAACGAGAAATGCCGCCTGTCGCTGCTTTGGCCACCTCCTCAGGTCCCCGCTCGCTCATTGTGCCACGGAGGCGTCTGTTTGCCTTCATTCCCACCACATCTAGCCGCGATTACTTTCTGTTTGTCTCCACGTTACGTTTAAAAATAGATCTCCGCGCAGAACCCACTGAGCCGATTTCAGCCAAACGTGGGAGATTCATCAGCGTATCAAGTGGGCTATGATGCGAAACACACAGTGCAGACTAGCTTGATATAGCAATGTGGTATAATGACAACAAATGTACCACTGAGTCTCAAAACTCCTGTTTTTTTTAAGTCTTACTTGACATATTTGGTCAATATCTTTCTAAAAAAATTCTATTTCATGTGGGAGGAAACCGGAGTGCCTGGAGAGAGAGAGAGAGAAAAAAATCATTCGCTGGCGATGGCACGCAAAGTTCACATTGATAGGTCATTGACCTACTTGCTGTACTTCTTTAAACCATCTAGCTGCCCTGCGGGTGGGTGTCTTAGATTCATCATCTCAGCGTGATCCACAAACCCCAGGCGCTGACCACCACCCGCGGTCATGAGTAAATAATGTATTTTTTTTTTCAGACCATGATAACTGGCAGCGGTGCATTGCGGGCGGTTTCGTTCGGCGAGGTGGGGTCCAAGTCGCCGCGGTAAATATAGGTGGGAGCTGTCCGACGTGCTGATCGCCTGAGAGACACTAATGCTCTTTAATATCTTGGCCCAGAGCGCTCGAACGTGAATTCGTGAAATTTGAAGACCCATGGCAAGAAGCGAGCAAATCAGCTTCATCAACTTAATTCAGCCACTCGAGTAGAAAGAACCCAATGACCAAGAACCAAGCAAAATAATGGCACTGAACCCACACGGCATAGCCAACATGTTATTATCGCGTGTTTTATTGTTATTATTTGAAGAGAAACTGTTACACAGTTTCCGCACACGCTTGCTGGAAGGTGATCTAGAGCACACGCACGTGCTGCATTGTAAGCGCAATTAGCAATTACATATTGGCGTGCTTTGAAGGTATAGGCCAATTACAGTTTGTGTTTTTTAATTGGCGGCTTGCCGTGGTTTTACGCATCGCCTTATGCCCCCCCACCCCACCCCACCCCCAGAAGATTTCAGGGCAACGCGCAAATTGATCCGCAGCAAGCAATCAGCGGCGGTCGGGCTCGGGGAACTCGAGCGTACAGACACATGTACACATGTTACACACACTAGAAAGATACATATCCCCCGTATAGCCTTAACAGACTGTTGGGGCAAGTGCTGTTAGCGAGTACCTATGAAGGCCGGCACGGCACACGAGGGGGTGGGTGGCCAACACCACGGCTATGTGTCATAAGCCTGTATTAGTCTACCCTATATTGTACATATACTGTATATTGTATATGCCTACGAAAGTGTTTATAAGAATATAGGGTAAAATGAGGACAATGTACAGCGAGATGGATGTTCCATGCCAAACAAAATAATTCCCGGGACAGCGTTCTGGACTCTTCTGGATGAAATTAAGCACACGCACACACACACACACAATCACCTACGAACCTGGAACAGTATGGAGTGTATTTTGCATCTAGCGTTTGTTCCACCTCAACGAGTGTTGTTCTATGATAGACTACATCATTCGTTGCTTTCAAAAATTAAGTGAAAATTATTTTGATACATTTGCTTCCGATCTCATTTCGCCAGTACATTGCATTTTGCTTTGCGTTACAATTTCGCCTGTGCTATTGTTTTGTTTTACAAACTCCAGAGTTTTGTTTGTCGTAATTTACGCACCATTTAGAATGTTAACAAATAATCATTTTTACCGCGGTATTGGACTGTAACCTCAGCCTTCCCTTTATAAATAACCCCGTGGTCTCAATGCGCTCTCACCTGCTTGAAACACAGGAGCGTGAATGAATATTACAGTTGGCTTCGATATTATAGCCGAACGAAACTAGCAAGGACCTATTAATTTGTCGTGACATGTACAAACACCCACACAGAGGCACACGCACCACATACAGCCAATTCCTCCTGGCTCCTCGGGTATACATATATTTTACATGTACTATATATACCCAACAAGCACTGACCAGCGTGGTGAAGTATGGTCAACAATCCCCCAAGATCGACGTGGTGTGGGGAGGTCTTAATTCATTTCTGATTTATGAATGCCTGCAATTTATCTATTGTGTTGTATATATATATATACACACGCAACATAGCATGCGCGTTGTTTAATTTATGGATGCTGCGGTGGCGAGGTGGTGTTAACTACCTTGCCTGGTATACAGGAGATTCGTAGGTTTGATCCCGACCCAGACGCCTGCTGCTGTATATTTGGAGTTAGTATGCTGCCCCAGTATCTTGTGGATTTTTCTCCGGGTCTTCCGGTTTTTTTTCCTCCACGTTTAGAAACGTGCGTTCGAGTATTTGGCTGCTATAAATTTCCACGTGATAAGCCACGTCCTTGTGCTATCATTTGTGGCCAGCTGGCTTCTGAAAAAGAGCTACATAGCTCAGTGGGCATTACCTGGTGAAATAAAAACCAAATAATCTTGATTTGAAACAAATAGTGTATAAAACACATACTTTTACGATGCTGCGTTGGCAGTGGTGCACAAATAACCAGAACAATATACAACAGGTGACGTTTCGGGCAATGGCCCTTCTTCATAGCCCATTAAAGAAACCTGTGCATAGAACTGGTTTTGTAGGCTGCTACGGTGCTACTCTGGCACCAGAGTGCATTGCGGCAAAATCTATTGTTGTACTGTACTATGATCCAACGGCTGTGCTTCTCGATTACGGTAAATTAACCCGGACGGCCTGCGGGACGTGCAGAGGCCCGACTCAAGGTGTTTATCGACAACAGTCCTCCACGCGGCATTGGATGACGGATACGTGAGATATAATTCACAGCATCACATAATACCGTGGGGCTGTAATGGTCTTGAATGCGTGCTGAATTTCCTCGCTCAGTGTAAACAAAGTTCGATTCCTTTTTACATTAATACCAACTTGTGGATGAAGTCAATAGAGAACGAATGCTATAGACACCCAGTTTTATTTATAAGGTTAGTCATCGCCTGGTCAATAATCCACACAACCCCACGTGGCTCGCTGATGAGCGTAGCTCGTGGCAACAACAAAAAAAGTGGTGCGATTCGATTGAGGTTTACGAATGCCAATGTCCTTGAAGACCTTTCAACCTTGGAGGTCATGATTGTCTTATTTCAGAGAATACATTTTCATTTGTGTATGTTACACTATGTGGAGCCATGAGATCAGTTCACGTGCTCGAGCGAGATGGATGTTAGCAGCTCGGGACCGTGAGAGATGGTGACTACGTGGGGAGGCCTTCATCCAGCAGTGGATAGAAAACTGCTGGTGCTGATTCTATTAAATAATCGAGGACGTTTTTTTGTCCAGTTTTTGCCCACCTTGTTTGTATAAATCCTGCGCCACTTTTACAGTTGTGTTCGATTGATTATTGGCTACTCATAACATCACCTTAATTTGTATACAGTTTACATGAATCGAAACAGCGTCGGCTCTTAAAACACGCGATTCTTTTCAACTGATGACAAATGATGGATCGGTTAGTCGTGTACATCTACTGCGATGTTCGGAAGCAGCAAAATTGGCCCCTGATCAAGAATAATGACGGGTTGGCAGGCAAGGAATGGAAACGTGCACAGGATGACAACGTGTACCAGATGGCATGTACCGGATGACAACGTGTACCGGATGACGTCGTGTACCGGATGACGTCGTGTACCAGATGCCGTCGAGTACCAGATGACATTCACCGAGGAGACGGAGAGATGAAATCTGTCTTCTTGGTTCTTTCGGTATGGTCACGTAGAAGGGACCTGTTCTCCACCTGAGGACGGCTGCTTTGCGTTGTGGCCGAAACGTCGTGAGAATTATTTTATTATGTTTTATTATTATTATTTTATTACTTCCCTTCTACGTGACTTTACCGAAAGAACCAAGAAGATGAATCCCTGCAGTCACGAAAGCTTTAAATCGAAAGATGAAATCTGGTTGTGTGCAGCTGCTAAGTGGAGTAATGCATCGCAGGATAGTGAGAGGTGGCGACGGTTGGGAGATGTCTTTGTCCAGCAAGATATTCGACACATGGCTGATGATGATGATCATGTTTGGATGTTGAACTTGTTTCGCGCCGTGCTACTCGGAGATGCGTATACACCACGTATATGGTGTATACACAATGTGTATGGTGTATACACAATGTATGCACAATGTATACACAGTGTATACACAATATATACACATTGTATATATGGTGTATACACAATTTATACACAATGTATATGGTGTATACACAATGTATACACAATGTATACGGTGTATACACAATGTATATGATGTATACACAATGTATATACAATGTATATGGTGTATACACAATGTATGCACAATGTATATGGTGTATACACAATGTGTATGGTGTATACACAATGTATCTTGTGTATACACAATGTATACATAATGTATATGGTGTATACACAATGTGTATGGTGTATACACAATGTATATTGTGTATACACAATGTATACACAATGTATTTGGTGTATACACAATGTATTTGGTGTATACACAATGTATTTGGTGTATACACAATGTACATTGTGTATATACAATGTATATTGTGTATACACAATGCATACACAATGTATTTTGTGTATATGTGTGCCTGTGTCGTAGGCAGTGGCACACTGCGTCGCACATTGCGCAACGATTCCCGATCGCCTGGGTTCGATTCCCAGCCATGGGTAACTAACCATCAGTAGGGTGATCGTTATCTTAACCAGTCCTGGGTCCTCCTCTAAGTTGACTCGGCCTTAAATTAGTAACTGTAATGCGATCTGCAAAACGTCAAATTGCCGAGTCAAGGATGCTGACCCTTTTTTTCATTTGGCGCAATTGTGAACAACAGCCACATCAGACATGAACGCAACTGATCGGCATAATCATTGGTTCAGTGCGGCTCAAAGACTCACTCCGACTAGGCGCGTAGGAGATGCCCACGTGCTCGGCATTTGAAGGCCTGGAGACCAGAATCGGTGATTTCGCCGACAATGTGTTTCAGGGAGGCAGCTACAATATCTCCGGACAGCGGAGTTGAAGTGGAGCTTCTGTCGACATTCCTCTCGCACCCTGCTGGAATTTGGTGGGTGCTCGCGAATTTAACAGCAGCACATGCCCCCGACAAACGGTCCTATGCGAGTTACAGACGCCATGTGATAGGCGCTCGCTAACAGCAGCACGTTGGGCATTGAACTCGTGCGCACAACGGATGAAACATTAAAGAGCGGCGCCTCTTTAATGTTCTGTTCCGGTCATGCCCCTTTCGGGATGGTCCCTCGTGGTCTCGGGTTTTTTTTTACTCCCCCCCCCTCCCTAAAATGTCCACGTTGAGCTGAAATCAATGCCCACGCGCGCGCCTAATGCACTGCTGCGGCCACCGGGAGTTTAGGATGTGGCGCGGAGATTGGCAAAACAAACAAGCGGACACATCGGCAACTATATGAACCCCACGATGTGTGAGTTGACCTCAACAAATATGGAGATACGCGCTAAGGCGCGCGCACAACACAACCAGCTCTTGCGGGTTGCAGATTATGTTGGTGCGTCAATTGCAGTGGTGCTGCTTGGGCACACTTATCAATAACTACACTCGTTGACTGATGTGTTGTGGTTTATTGCAGTTGGGAGTGGGGGCGGGGGATCATCTTGTTCTATAGGCAGTCAAACACCGCTGCGAGGATGATCGTGATGGTTTAAGCAGCATCACCAAACAACGCAAATTAACATGGCAGTGGTCGTTAGCTGTAGCGGGGATACGTTGTCAGCTGAGGGCAGCCCAGTGCAGTCTGGTGTTGTGCTGTACTCTACTCCATGGACTATGCCTGCTCACTGTTACCCACCCTCAAACACATTCCTGCGGAGGGAGCTGGTAGGAACGTTTGGTTGCTCGGTCAATGGCCAGGGTCAACGGCGGCGTGGTGTATTCCGCAAATATGCCCGGCGGTGAAGGCGGGCACAAGCCGGCGTGAGTAGGTTAAACGTTGAGTTTTATAAGGGCACCACGGGGTGACCAGCCCCTCCCCACCCACCCTCCCCACCCAGCCCCTCCCCACCCAGCCCCTCCCCACCCTCCCCTCGCCACCCAGCCCCTCCCCACCCAGCCCCTCCCTGCACGACGGACACAATAATCCCCTGTGGGCTGGTGTAACCAGGAGGTTCCTACCAGTATAAGCCAGCGTGGTGAGAAGTACGGTCAGACAATGTTTCACGACGCGCACGGCTTGCGGCAGCCCAGCCAGCGGCGGATTGAAGAAAAGGATGTACGTGTACACGTGTAGACATACATCTAAAACAGTGCATCATGGGACCTCCTTTGCCAGTATCCAAAATATAAGAATATGAACCTTGTAAAACGGTTTCAGTTTTGTTGCCAGAAAAAAAAGGGGAAAAAACAATTATTATCTAAGCCTGTGGTTCTTAACTTTGACTGCAACCTTGCACCCCTTTGGATCTCAGTCGTAAAACAAAATGTAGAAAGTTAATAAATACATAGGTTTGAGGAAACAAAGTAGTTGTACTTGCGTGTCCATTCATGATTTGTGTTTCGATTATTTACCTTCGAGAAAATAATCTGGCCGTGTCTCGCACCCCCAGAATGGGCATCTCGCACTCACTGGGGATGCGTGGTGCACCCCAGGTGAAGAGCCACTCCTGGTCTAGGCTCTGTGTCCAGGGATTGTGCGACGCGAGTTCACAACTTCATAATCGGAGAAGAAACAAAACTCTGCGACGTCATTACGGCACTCCGGTTGCGTCATTGCAACGTCTACGTTTTAGCACGATGTCAATGTAATGATGTCTCTCTCACACTTATGATCGTTTGACTGATTATAACTGTCTTTTAAGAAGATTCATTATCGTTCCATATAGCAAGGGCCAGACAACCGTGTTTTTTGGTAATTTAAATCCTTTAAATCTGCGTTGCCTGCATGAATATGAAGATGCGAGGTTGCATGGTTAATCCCGCACATCTACATAATTCTTGGTCAATCCACTGGCGAATGAGAATTGTGTGAAGTTATTTGTCCGGATGTCACCACCCTGCTCAGTGCGGGTTGGCCAAGGTGTCGAGCAAAGACGTAGGAGCATAGAAGCACAGGACAACTATTTAGCTGCACAGCCCTCTGCTGCCCACCTAAACAAAAACAAGAGCGATTTGCCACCCAGAGGAGTAGAAATTCCACACTCCTACGACAGGGGTGAGTGTATCCATCGGACAACCAATCTTGACTTCCTCACAAGGTGATGCATGTTTTATTGACCCCCTAATGGATGAAGAGACTGAGTTAAATCTTGACTTAAAGCTTTCGTGACTGCAGGAACTCATTCTCTGGGTCTTTCGGTAAAGTCACGTAGATAGGCCCAAAGAATAAGAACTGAGTTGTTTGTGTTAGATCGCGTAAATATGAATGTGTCGTTAAACCCGCCACCACCCGACACAGCCGATTAGTAAGGGTTGTCACGTAAAGCAAACTTTCTGATTCGTTACTCGTACAGCACACCGGTGTGTTGGAGAGTAAAACCCACAACTTTTACAATTCGAGTGGGTTTACTCTCCAACACACCGGTGTGCTGTACAAGTAAAGAATTGGCACGTTTTGTTTGCGTGACAAACCTTAATTATTGGTTGTATCGGGTGGTGGCGGGTTTAACGACGCATTTAGATTCATGCTATCCCGCGGAAAAACCTCGATTGTGGATATTGGACGCGAAATCCTGCCACGCGTCAAAGTGAAGGACTGCGTTGTACCCCACCGCGGCGATTTGGACTCGCGACCTTTCAGTTGCGAGACGCACACTCTCACTACCCTGCGACCCATGCCGCGCTATATACGCTCACACCGTTTCATTAATTATCGGTGTAGATTAGTAATGAGAGTCAGACTGCGGGGCAAGTAGAGAGATTAAAGAAAGGTCGGGCTTAGTTCCTGCCTGGAATTGTCTGGAGGGTTTGTGCATAGGTCTGTTGTGTGCAGGGCTCGCTTTGCTTTAGCTATGGAAGGGATGAGACGGGCAGGCTTAATGAGTGCTCGGTAAATGATGAAGTCTTCCACCGATTTATCATTCAATTACTCTACATCCGATTGACAGAAAAGAAGTCGGGCTCCGTTGGAAGTCATTGGCATACGTCCAAGAGGCAACTAATGGTTTATACAAGAATACATCTGAAGGTTTTAACTAGCTGGAGATTCCACGTTCCTGTGGTGAGGGCATGTTTTTATCTATATCGAATAAGATAATTAAATCCTTGTTGGATTGCCCCCACCAAGCTGATCCAGTTGTATTGATCCAGGGGCAGATGATGAACCCTGACCTGGGGTTTAACGAATGGCTTCATGGGGTTGAACCTGTTGTATTGATCAAGTCCTCTGTAAGCTGTGTGACAGTGCCGGTATTCCTTGTACAGGGCAATATTGATCATTATCATTGTGGAGGGTGGGGGATAAAATAGCGTAACAGCACAAACACACTACACGTCTGCTTATCGTGTATTCACATCGGGGCAACCTCGTACCGTAGTGTCCCGCTCGGAGCGCACAACCGAATTACATTTATTTTCAGGGAAAGGGGTTTAAATTAAATTAAGCACGCGATTTAATGAGCGTTGGGGAGCCGCGTGCGGACGATAAGACGCCGGCGAGAGGCTTGGCTCGCTCGCTCGCTCGCCTTCCGCGCCGCCTCTCCTCCCGTGACCGCCTCCTCGCTCGAGTTGATTTTCCACGTTGTTTTTATTTTTGTTCCTTTGGGGATTCCCATTCGTCCCAGTTTGTTCTTTCCGCGTCGTGGCATGGGGCGGGCCCCCGGCATTGGTTGCACGATATCGCAGGGCGGTCCGCTGCCCACGTGTAAACTTCGCCACGCCGTCTCGTGACACCGTCTCGTGGCACGTGACACCATTTGCTGCCACAGCAAAGCAACGTTAGCAGAGCACCACGTAGAGAACGCGCGTTTAGAGTAAATTTTGTCCGCGAAACATTTCCACGCGATAAGCCACTTCGTTGAGCTATAATCTGTGGCCGGGTCGTTTCTGAAAACGAGCTACAGTGAGGGAAAAAAGTATTTGATCCCCTGCTGATTTTGTACGTTTGCCCACTGACAAAGAAATGATCAGTCTATAATTTTAATGGTAGGTGTATTTGAACAGTGAGAGACAGAATAACAACAACAAAATCCAGAAAAACGCATTTCAAAAATGTTATAAATTAATTAGCATTTTAATGAGGGAAATAAGTATTTCACCCCCTCTCAATCAGAAAGATTTCTGGCTCCCAGGTGTCTTTTATACAGGTAACGAACTGAGATTAAGAGCACACTCTTAAAGGGAGTGCTCCTAATCTCAGCCTGTTACCTGTATAAAAGACACCTGTTCACAGAAGAAATCAATCAGATTCCAAACTCGCCACCTTGGCCAAGACCAAAGAGCTCTCCAAGCATGTCAGGGACAAGATTGTAGACCTACACAAGGCTGGAATGGGCTACAAGACCATCGCCAAGCAGCTGCGTCAGAAGGTGACAACAGTTGGTGCGATTATTCGCAAATGGAACAAACACAAAAGAACTGTCAATCTCCCTCGGCCTGGGCTCCATGCAAGATCTCACCTCGTGGAGATGCAATGATCATGAGAACGGTGAGGAATCAGCCCAGAACTACACGGGAGGATCTTGTCAATGATCTCAAGGCAGCTGGGACCATAGTCACCAAGAAAACAGTTGGTAACACACTACGCCGTGAAGGACTGAAATCCTGCAGCGCCCGCAAGGTCCCCCTGCTCAAGAAAGCACATATGCATGCCCATCTGAAGTTTGCCAATTAACATCTGAATGATTCAGAGGACAACTGGGTGAAAGTGTTGTGGTCAGATGAGACCAAAATGGAGCTCTTTGGCATCAACTCAACTCGCCGTGTTTGGAGGAGGAGGAATGCTGCCTATGACCCCAAGAACACCATCCCCACCGTCAAACATGGAGATGGAAACATTATGCTTTGGGGTGTTTTTCTGCTAAGGGGACAGGGCAACTTCACCGCATCAAAGGGACGATGGACGGGGCCATGTACCGTCAAATCTTGGGTGAGAACCTCCTTCCCTCAGCCAGGGAATTGAAAATGGGTCGTGGATGGGTATTCCAGCATGACAATGACCCAAAACACACGGCCAACGCAACAAAGGAGTGGCTCTAGAAGAAGCACATTAAGGTCCTGAAGTGGCCTAGCCAGTCTCCAGACCTTAATCCCATAGAAAATCTGTGGAGGGAGCTGAAGTTTCGAGTTGCCAAACGTCAGCCTCGAAACCTTAATGACTTGGAGAAGATCTGCAAGGAGGAGTGGGACAAAATCCCTCCTGAGATGTGTGCAAACCTGGTGGCCAACTACAAGAAACGTCTGACCTCTGTGATTGCCAACAAGGGTTTTGCCACCAAGTATTAAGTCATGTTTTGCAGAGGGGTCAAATACTTATTTCCCTCATAAAAATGCAAATCAATTTATAACATTTTTGAAATGCGTTTTTCTGGATTTTTTTTTGTTATTCTGTCTCTCACTGTTCAAATAAACCTACCATTAAAATTATAGACTGATCATTTCTTTGTCAGTGGGCAAACGTACAAAATCAGCAGGGGATCAAATACTTTTTTCCCTCACTGTATATAGCTCAGTGGGCCTTACCTGGTAAAATGACAACAATAAGTAGTTGATAGAAACTGTGATGTGCTGTCGATTCTAGAATCCAGTGAACCGAAGTCACTAAACAGAGCACCACCGAACAACTGGGGACGAGATGGCATACGTATCCGCATCCCCTGTACAACGTTCCTGAACCAGGAGGCTGTCTGAACATATCTCGGCGGTTAGGTGTTGACTGTGCAAGATCTGGCAGAAGAAAGTAAGCAAGCGATGTCGAAGTGTGGCTGCATCAATGACATTGGCCATGATGAACTCTGAAACTTATCTCCGGCCACTCTGAAGAGCTGCCTATGATTGGGAGTGGTTACTTCTGCTCACTCGGTGGGGGGGGGGGGGCATGTCTCCCCCCAGCCACTTCTATAGCATTGCCACCACAAGCTTTCGTGACCGCAGGGATTCATCTTCTTGGTTCTTTCGGTAAAGTCACGTAAAAGGGAAATAATAAAGGAATAATCAAACATAATAAAATAATTATTTTATTATGTTTTAATAAGAAGATTGCCACCGCTGTTAAGGATGCGGGGCTTTGTTTTAAAAGGCAGCGCCTGCCGCAGGTGTGTTCCTAAATCCAATCGTGGTCTCAGTAATATGGTGGTCCAAACATCCTGTGACCCCCCCCCCCCATTAATTGACTCCCCCCCCCCCCTTTGCTTTAGACGGGATGGAGAGTAGAGAAGAGAGGCGGGATGGGGGCTAGAAACAATGCCGGTTCAAACTCGTGCGGGGTCTATAGCATGTGACAAACAGGCCCTAAAAAAGACACGTAAATATTAAAACACACATTTTTTTACTTGCATAGTAAAGTAATTGTATTTTTTCATTTGCTATACAGCCAGATAATACGACAAATCGCTAACCTTAAACACCCAGTCGTTCATTAAAGTATAGTACTATCGTAATCGAGCAAGTGCAGAATCACTGAACCTGAATTGATAGCTTGGAAGCATTTAGCGCGGGGCCCTTGAAAGTGCGGGTCCCGTAGCTACATATGTAGTAGCTACTTTTGCTACTACGATAATCCGGCACTGGGTAGAGAAGAGAGGCGAGATGGGGGGGGGGGGGGTCGACAAGAGAGGGGTACACATTTGGGTCGCGGCTCCTGGGCCCCTCGAACCCTCATGGCGGAGCGGAAGGGGCCCTCATGATTCGTCCGTTCGCGACGCCGAGAAAGTAGCATTCCAGTGGCGCTTCGGGCAACTCATCAATAAATATAAATCACCGGTCGCAAGGGGCTTGGTTGGCCAAGGGACGGTGGTTGCATTGTGTTATCCTCCGAGCTATTGTGTCCGGATGCTGTGGGCGAGGGGGAGGGGAGGATGAGAGAGGGGTGGTGCTTCACGGTTTATTTTGTTGTATTGGGATGGAAATCACGATTTCCTTGCGATGCCTCTCACGATAACGTCGCGCCAAGTGAGCACGTGGGAGCGGCACAGTCAGCTGTGGGGACGGTTTACAGCTGACTCGTATCACGGGGCCCCAGGCACAGAGAGCGCTTCACTGGCAGCCGTATACGCTACGCAATGTGTACGCGTTGCGCTATGCACCCGATGCATGTCCTCTGTATGCAACACATACCACGTCCTTTGCTCTGTATGTGTCGACACGCCTTGTGCACGTATGTTCTAGGCGGACTTGGTGTCTGCCCTCCGTGTGCATGTGTGTGTGTTGTGCGCCCGTTATGGGGATCGATAGTGTAGTGGTTAGCGCGCTGCGCTATGAACCCGGCGACACGAGTTCGATTCCCGCTCACGGCCAACACCAGTGACGATTATCTGAATCGGTCCCGGGCCTCCGCTAGGTCGACTCAGCCTCAAATGAGTACCTGGTGAGGTGTGTAAACATTGCCATTAGGGAGAGAAAGGCGGTCGGGCGTGGTGCTGGCCACCCACCCCTTCGTGTACCGTTCCGGCCTTCATAGGTGCTCGCTAACAGCACTTGCCTCTACAGTCTGTTAAGGTTATATGGGGGATCTTTGTCTTTGTGCGCCCCTTGGGCTGTATGTGTCAGGGTGCACCTAGCCTGGCACAAGTGTTTCGGTGACATCACCGAATGGTGGCCGCTGTTGTTGCGCGGTGTCCTACGTCGGCTACTTACACGTGTGTCCGCTGAATGTCATATGTAGGCTACTTCGTGTCGAAGGAATGCTCTTTGCAGTGCTGCGTTGATGTCTGGGTCAATGCGGTAATGTACGCACATTGTGTTTTATGGCTGTACGTATGCAAGCGTTGTGTATGTCCTATGCAGGCTCTGTCTGTTGCAGATGTGCATACGGCTCTCTGTACGTATATATGTCCTTTGCGTATGTCTGTGCACACTATAATGTTTTTTCGTGGACTCTTTTTTTGCAGGCGTGATGCCTCCTGTGTGCGTGTGTGTGTGTGCCATGTGTGCTGTAGTATGTAGGGATGTCTCGGAGCGTACCTAAACTGTCACAAGTACGATTAGCACGGTTTTCTACGTACGGTGCGAAATAAGTTCAACAACATACATGTTTTGCGTATATCTCGGTGTAGGCTACTCTTGTTCGAGGCAGGCTTTGGATCTAAGCATTGATTCATTGTTTAATATTGATCCGCAGTCTCAAGATACACGCATTTTTAAGAATCAATGGGTTTTCCCCCAATATATTTCTGTTGTCTGTAATGGATTCATGTCTCCCCTGCAGCCACTGGAGGTGCTGCTAAAACTGTAACAGCAAAGTGAGAAAAAGTAATAAATTATTGAATCAAATTGTGACCGTGGGTTCTGACCCTCCGTCATATCTGTGGGCAGTGAATTGTGACAATCCTACTGTTCACTCTTTGCACAGCTGTGCACACCTCTGTATGTATATGCACTTTGGGTTTTCCCTCTGTATACACTTTCTTAGATGCAACGTGATATCCGATGCATAGTCCAGGTTGTACCTAGCCTAGTACGTATGGCAAATTGAATTGCAAATACGTGCTTGAGTATGTCCTATGCAGGCTATGTCTGCTATACGTGCGTGTCTTGTGTAGGCTACATAAGCCCTTTGCGTGCCACATGTATTTATGTATGACTGTCTAATACATGCACGACCTTTGCCCCGTATTTGTATGTGTGTCTTGTGCATTCATTGTATATGTATGCACAATTTCCCAACTCATGGTTGGCATAGGGCCTGCTGCAATGAATTAAACGGGCTCTTCTCCCTGTCCAATTTTCCTTATTTTTTTTTAGTATATCTGCACGCTGCTCCCCCCACCCCTTCCCCCGAAAGGCACCCGTGCAGTTGTACCGCCTGCACACTCACTCACCAGCGTATATCTCGGTGTAGGCTACTCTTGTTCCCGAACACTCGATAGTCGTGCCCTTTCTGCCACGTCTATGTGTGCTCCAGAATTCACTTAGTCTTGCACAAATACCACGGGGAGGTCACCACCACTTGGTGGGAAATGGTGTCTTCTGCTGCTGCTGTTGTTTAATGCGTTGTGCAGGGTAAATACCCCTCCGTGACTTTGCGTGTATGCAATGTATCCCTGCGTTTGTGTATTTGCCCAGTGCCCTGTGTGTGCTAGACATTGTGTATGTGTCTGCCCGATGTATGTGCACATGTAGTATGGGTATGGAATCATCTATTGACCCCAGAATGCCCTGTAGGTGAAGAGGCGTAGATGATTGCAAACGAGCTGTTACATTTGAAATTGGCGTATTGTTGTTGTCTGAGAGAGGATTTTCTGAGCAAGAACAGGACCTGAGTCTGTGATATAATGTTTGAATGGCGTCCACCGTGGTGACATAACTTTTAAGGCTGCGCGCATGAGCACTATATGTATTATTTTTTGCGTAGGGCTTTGCGAATTACCGTTATTCAAATACTGATTTCTCGTACGTGCAAACGCTGTGCGGGATAATCCCGCTCAGCACGTGATTTGATTTTCCCAAAGTGATTTGTCGTTTGCTGTAGGTCTATTTTACATGATCGAGTTATATGAAAGGCCAAATAAGACACCGTGAATGAATGTCGATGGCATGCTGAGGCTGCCATTAGCCGTTATAAGCGTGCGTGGTTGCAGTGCGACGTTATCATGTATGTGTGTGTGTGTATGTGTGGGAATGTGTGTGTATGTGTGGGAATATGTGTGAATGTGTGTATGTGTGTGAATGTGGGGAATGGTCGTGCAACGTTTTAGCGCGCTGCGCTCCAAACCCGAGTTCGATTCCGGCACACGGCCGACACTAGTGACAATTATCTGAACCAGTCCTGGGTTTCCCCTAGATCGACCTAGCCTCAAATGAGTACCTGGCGCGGTGTGTTAAGCATCGCTACTGGGGAGATAAAGGCGGCTGGGTGTACTGCTGGCCACCCTCCCTCGTGTGCCATGCCGGTCTTCGTAGGCGCTCACTAACAGCACTTGCTCCTGCAGTCTGTGAAGGCTATACGGGGGATCTCTGTCTTTGTGTGAATGTGTGTAATGTGTAGCTGGGTTAACCGACTGAATCCTCTCAGTAAGTACACTCATGACACCTCGGTCTGTCCCGTGACCTCCTGTAAGTGAGTCTTCGACACTTCACGTGTCCTCAAAGTGCACCTGGCCTGGCACAGCAGGCGCCGTGGTGATATTGGTGGTGTGTAAACATCGCCACTGGGGAGAAAAAGGTGGCCGGCCGTGGTGCTGGCCACCCACCCCCTCGTGTGTAGTGGTCAGCCTTCATAGGTGCTCGCTAACAGCTCTTGTCCCAATAGTCCGTTAGGGCTACACGGGGGATCTTTGTCTTGAATGTGTGCGTTTGGAACGGTAACTTAGTTGCATCGCACTCCTCGCACGGCTGACGTCAGTGGCGAGTGATATCTCAACCGGTTCTGGGCCTCCCTTAGGTGGCCTCGGCCTTAAAACGAGTACCTGGTGCAGTGTGTAAACATCATTGTCGAAAGGTGGCCAGGCGTGGTGCTGACTGTGTACCACCGCTCTGGACTTATAGGCGCTCGCTTACATCATCTTACTGTCGGTGTATTTTACATAAGTCGATACACAGTCTGTGCACCGAATGGGAGGGTTTTTTTGCATTGTATATGTGTAACAAATCATGTTATCCTGCATGTCAAAAAGCTAATAAAGTCCTTTCACATTCACCTACTTAAATAATGCACAAATAAGCAAAGGAGAAAATCCGTTTTGCTTGCAAAATGTTTCATGTGGCAAAAATGCAACTGCAGTCTGAACTATTTCTCCGTTTTGCTTCAAATAGCCGAGTTTAAATTCTCTTGCTATGTTCTAAACTTTATAGATAGATAGTTGCGTGCATCTCTCATCGTTATCATATTACTGACGCTCACAATCGTGACAATGGGGTACCAAAAGTCCTAACGGACTTGCCGTTATAATTTCTCATGACCTTGAATAGCATCAACGCGCATGCGATTACATAATTAGAATGCGCTGGACTCGATTGTACCGCGAGGTACATTGTGACAAGAATGTCAAAGGGCTCTGCGCGCCACGTCTACAGTCAAACTGCAATGTGTAAAGAGCATTCAATAGGGCTAATTGTCCCATCCATAACGAGTCATCCCACCTCTCCTGCACTAACCTCACCCCCACCCCTCCCCTTCTACCCCAACCCGCGACGAGTCCCATTATGACCCGAGGCGCCGGCTATTATTGTTGTCTAAGCGCCAGGAAAGGGTCGTGTCGAGACTTGCCACCCGGGAAGCCCAAATGGCCACGGCCCCACAATTACGCCGCTGACGTTGCGGCTGCAGCGGTGTTCGCGTCTGCGGTGTAACAGCCGCCCCCCGTCCTCCACCAGTCGGATATATGCCCAAGGGGGTGCACACAGCGCCAGGGCAGCGGGGCAAGTGCCCCCTTCCCGGGAATAAGTCTCGCCTCCCCGTGTCCGCCTCCTCCGTGCTGGACATTTGAAGTCCGCTGTTAAGCTGTCACCCGTAGAAGAAGTCCCGCTGATGTTTGTCCCTTCTGCAATCGCTATTCGGCTGTACGTAGTAATAGTACGCGTGCAGCAGCAGCAGCAACGTCACTGCCACCGCCAGCGACATAAACGCCGGGGCCAGCACCACTACGATCACCAGGGCTACCACCAGAGGCACACTGTCAGAACAGCCGTCACCAGCAGTGCCACTGTTGCTCCATCATCACTGTGAACGTGATCACCATCACAATGACCGCCATCGCAATCCACGAGCACCAGCTTCTACATCAACATCGCTGCTATCACTGTTTGCATCATCACCAGCAGCACCACCACCACCACAACTACTGAGATAAACACCACCACAAGCAAAAACTACCACAATCAACCACCGGTATCGCAATCATCACCAGTAACCACTGCCGCACAAAAAAAACAAAGACGTATCCCCCGTACAGCCTACAATAGCCGACGCTGTGCAGGCTGTTTGCGAGCGAGGATTCATGGGAGAACGATGCACACAACGATGGGGTGGCCAGCATTGCCCACGGCCACGTCTTTCTTCGCCGTGCTGATGTTTGCACATCGCACAATGTACCCATTCAAGGCTGATGCGACCACTACTACACCACGAACACATATCTGCCAAACCATAGAGTTTACCCCGTATTCTCGTGCAGAGAAATTGAGTTTTCAGGTCCATACAGCGTACAGCCGTTTCAATACGGGCACAAAAATGTGTTGTCTGTTTGTTTGTGTTTCTCACTTTTGGGATTTTGTAGGATGAACGTTGAGATTTATAAGCGGCACGGGGTGACCAATAAGGTCTGAATTGGTCTAATAAGGTAGGGCACTGATCAGGGGTTGACAGGTATGCGAACCCCAGAACGACTACCACCACAAGCACCACCACCGTCATAATCACCATAACCACTCAAATACGTCGCCGTTAGGATTCAAGAATCAAAAATCGGCCGCGCCTCATTGGCTTTTAATTGCTTTTTGATTGGTGGAAGGTCAACACGTTCAACAGTCTGCCTCAGCAGCTTCCCCCCTCCTCCTTCCTCCCGATGACGATCGCGTGTGTTGTGATCGAAACGTCGTAGTTTTTTTGTATTTTATTTTTATTCTTTTTTGAGCCTATCTACGTGACTTTACCGAAAGACCCAAAGAATAGGTCAATACGTGTGCAAAGTCCCCCCCCCCCCCCCTCTCTTGTATCGCACCGCACATGACAAATTTCCCATTAGGCGGCGGACTATCTAATGTTTGCCATTTATTTACACACAATATCACAGATCCACTTCACTCAGGATGGGATTTTTTTCTCTTCTTACAAAAGTGAATGTGGCGCACGCGTGCCAGTTTTGCATAAGAAGGTGATCCTCTGGCTCAGCTCTGGAGAAAGTGTTTCTAGAGAGATGTTCATTTAGACAATCTGGTACAGTACTGCACTTTTGTATTCTCACGTATGTTGGCAAACACGTTCAGGAGCTAAACGCCAATGTCGAGGTCGGTTCACCACGACGGGTGGATTTCGGGAGAGAGTTTGCGTCGTTGTTTTGCTGTTCTTCCATTGACGGAGCACAGGCTACGGTGGTTTGTTTGCTATATTGGTCCATAGCTTGGGTTGCATTGCCACAATCGCACTGTGGCTTGTCTTTAATAGTAACACGACGAGATGTGGGGAGGTCTGCAGGTGTGGCTATATACCGTCCGAGTAAATCAGAAGGATTTCCCCACTTTCTAACTGCTTTGGCGTTATGAGAGGCAAATTACAGATCTGATGTCAGTCTGTTTATGAACGCACAACCCTCATAACCCTAGGTTATTGATGGGGATCACATATTTGTAAGTATTTAAGCAGGATACATAAAGGATACATAAAGCAACGTAAACATGTTTTTTATTACTGCAAATCCTACATAATACACGAGCATAATATGATTTTGAGACCCCCCACTACCTACATATTCCACAAGTAGTGACTAATCCCAAATCTGCATTTGTCATCAATATGCTAAATTCTTCTGTTGATATGTAAACTCATTTGTCAAGGCTCTCTCCTCCTCCGACCCAGCTTAAAAATACGCTGCCAAGCTTAGCAGTATTCATTAGGACGCTGTCTTTCCGACAGCCCTGTTCTTCACCTAAGGACGGCTGCTTGCGTTGTGGCCGAAACGTCGTGAGAATAGTATCTTATTATGTTTGATTTATATTATTATATTATTTCCCTTCTACGTGACTTTACCGAAAGAAACAAGAATATCAACGTAAACATGTAGTTTGATTCTTTCCTATGAGTGCAACTAATTAAGCCTTCGCTTATGATGTTTGGAAGTGCCACATTTTAACGTTTTGGGTTTTTAGTTTCTAGTTAGAAACATACGCTTGCCTGTATGTGCGAAATTTCATATTTGTAGGCCTTCCCGAACATTATGAGAATATACATCGGTCATTCATTAAGTCGGAATCACGGATGTATGTGCGAGATACGCATTGGCTTACTCTACGTGTCAGGTGACAGCGGACATTGTATCACCTGTACGTGATTTACATAAAAAACAAATATGTTTGATGTTGCCATGGGTAAAAAATAAATCCATGGCATTTTGTCCATATCGATAGATGGCATTCTTTAATATTACATATCATAAAAAACTGAACCGTGTCATGTATGTAATGGTAACACTTCTCTATACTGTACAGTAATGACAATTACAATCCGCTGCTGGATGAAGGTGTCCTCCACACTGTTGGTCACGGGGGCTGTTTGATCATACTTCCCCACGCCGGTCAGTACGGATTGTTGAAAGAGGGGGCCGCCTAGGCCTGAGTTCAGATATTACTCGCCACGGATGTCAGCCGTGGCCGAAAATAAAACTCAAATTGCCGGGTTCAAAGCGCGGTGTGCTAACCACTGCCCCACCGCTCCACCCCCCCCCCCTCCCTTTTGCTATATATGTGGACAATTAAGAGCTGGAGATATCTGATCCTCCGTGGTTCCTGAAACCTTAAAAGTTTAATTTTTATTGCCTTCGATTTCTCCGCCTCCGCTCTGTGATGTACGTTGCCCGGGCGTCTGTGCGCTGCAGTTGTCCCGAGCGATGCCCGTCGAGACGTTTGTGCTCCCTCGCGCGCGCCGGCAAAAAAAAAGCCACAACTCCACCCTTGCCCATCAACTGGCGTTGCATTACAGCAAAAAGCGCTGGGTCGTTAGGCAGTGAACAGCGCCGGGGGCTATCCCCCGCGCAACCCCGATGCGGCTGTACAACAGTGTACGACTTCACATACGTCCGCCTCGCTGCCGGATGGAGTGGTTTGCCACGCCTGCGATCCACCCGCTATGGATGCGAGTGTGGGTGTTACATCACACCAAAGCCGTAATTATAATATATATTGGGGGGACATATCCCTTCCACACATCGCCTCCAATATTCAAATATGCTCAAAATGTCCCCCCCCCCCAACATATTGCTATAAAAATTTTAATTGCTATGCTATGTAAATAGAAACAACAATTTGCTAAACCTTGGTCACAATATCTGGACTTGTCTTCATTTAAATCAATGCATAGATTTCTGTTTATAGGATTGTGGTTATGGTTGTACTTTATTAATCCCTAATCTCTGCCATTACATACAATGAAACAAGAAATGGTAAAAAAGTAAAAACAGAGCAATGTAATACAATACACTATTAGACATTATTGTAAAAAATAAATAAAAAGTCCATCCCATGTGTTAGTGAATTTAAAATATTTTAGGCAGGAAATTAGTTTTAAAATTTAGATATTTTTCTGGGTTGGGACCCCCAGACACCCTGGAAGATTTGGTCCCCCCCCCCCCCCCCCCAATGTTTACTCCATGGCTACGGTGGCTACGGTCTTGCATCACACACGGGCTGTGAAACTCCCAGACCTGCTTGCATGCGAGATGGCTGGTGGGACGTGGGGGGAGATGCGGTACAGCAAGTGGGTTCATCCGTGAGTTCCAGCTTGCGGACCGTAGAGTGTTATATCTCAGCTGTGTGTATGTGTGCTGGGTATTCTCTGAATATTCCGGTTTTTGTTCCACATGCAAAATGACTCGTTAAAATGGAATCGGCCAGACATCCCAATCTCGTCTCGAAACTCGGAGAGGTTTTTTGTCCTGAATTAATCAATGACATTCTCATTATTTTTATGATCATAGCTCCGTTAAGGCCGCAAGCACCAGCCCTTGAGTCCAGACCAAATATTTGACGTGTTGGCACTGTATCACGTACGACGTAATGCGTTCTATCAACATATTTAAATTCGCCAATAAATGCGAATAATGTGCAATATTACAAATCTGTCATATTTCTATTGTTGAAACAATATTGTTTCCGTTCTACGTGATTTTACCGAAAGAACCAAGAATATGAATCCCTGCAGTCATGAAAGCTTTAAATCAAAATTTAAATCTGTCATCACATAATTTACGTTTATAAACGATTATAAAACAAAACAAAAATATTTTACCAAGCAAAGCCCACTAGTTTTTAAGAAGCGACATGGCCCACAAAGATAGCTCAACGAAGTGGCTTACCACGTGAAAATTGAAAGCAGCAGTCAAACACCCTAAACGCACGTTGATTCTAAATGTTGAGACAAAAATCGGGGGACCCGTAAAAATCCATGGTATACAAAGAAAAAAATCTAATACTCGTAAATATTTCCCACCACCGTCGGTACCAACTTATACCGTGGCCCATGGACTAAAACGATTATGGACGGAGCGCACGCACTTAGTCGATGCTTGGCTGCGTTTGAAAGTTACCCTGCCACAGCCTCCTCCCTGTGTCCCCGCTCTCATTTCCCCATCTCGGGGAGTCGAATGCCCCCCGCGGGATGCGCGCCGCGAGGCTGCGGAGAGAGACACGCGGGCACTACGGCGTGCGTAAATATAGATGGTTTATGTGTTTATTGTCGCGTCGCTATTTGTTTTACTTAGTGTTGTTTTTTTTGTAAGTGTCTCCCGAATGAATCGTGTGCCTGCTTCGGCGCTAGACCCCCACCCGCCCGCCCGCCCAGTGATGTCGGTGTCTGTTTACACTCGCGTGTATTAATATGCATAAACGAGTCATCTGGGAGCGCAGATACACTCAACGCAGTCCCCGGGTAAAACACACACAAAAAACCGGAGGAGGATGTTGGCCCATTCCGGGCTAGTGCGAGACCTCCCACCACCCCATCAACATCACCACTACCCCCAGAACATTCCTCCTGTGAGAGTCTCGTAAAACGCATTCGTACTTTCGTTGCGTTCCCAGCTCCAGTGTAACGCGGCGACGGTGTCGTTAGTTGTGCTCGCGAAAAACGCAGACTCTGCAATGCAAGCACCTCTCGGCGTCACCCCCCCGCCCCACCCACCTTCACCACAATCACCACGCTCATCAATATTCTCCGTTCAAATGCGAACGAGATGCGATCAAGATGCAGCGCATCGCGCCGGTGCACCTCGCGGATGTTGATGGGTAATCACGGAAAGTTGGGCCGTGGGGAGGTGGAGATGGCCACAGAGTCTACGAACTCGAATGCCGACCTTAACCCGGTGGTGATACAAAGAGACGTGCATCTCCTACCGAAAGACTTGTCTGCCAAAAAGACGTCTTCTATTTCGATTTACAGCTTTCGTGACTGCAGGGATTCATCTTCTTGGTTCTTTCGGTAAAGTCACATAGAAGGGAAATAATAAAAATAAAACGTAATAAAATAATTCTCACGACGTTTCGGCCACAACGCAAGCAGCCGTCCTCAGGTGAAGACCAGGTCTGTCAGAAAGACAGCGTCTGGGCATGATGCAATAATCCACATAGACAGACCTGTTCTTCACCTGAGGACGGCTGCTTGCGTTGTGGTCGAAACGTCGTGAGAATTATTTTATTATGTTTTATTTTTATTATTTTATTATTTCCATTCTACGTGACTTTACCGAAAGAACCAAGAAGATGACGTCTTCTCTTTTAGAGCAGCACAATATTGCTACTACGATAATTACTATTCTTTTTATTTGATCAGTTAAGGCCCACTGAGCTATGTAGCTCTTATTTTCTTTTTTAAAGAAGCCACCTGGCCACAAATGATAGCTCAACGAGGCGACTTATCGTGTGGAAATTGACATCAGCCAAATAATCTGCACGCGTGTTCTAAAAGTGGAAGGAAAAAATCGGAGGACCCGGAGAAAAATCCACGCTACTACGGGGAGAACATACAAACTCCAAATCCACAGCAGGCGTCAAGGTCGGCATTGAACCCACGACCTCCTGTATACCAGGCAAAGTAGTTAACATCTCACCACCGCCTATCAGTGATGTGATCCCAAAAGCCTCACGTTCGGCGCGGTTATCGGGCTATTGTGACCATATAGACACGTACTGGTGGACTAACCATGGGTGATCATGATGATGAGACATATTTGTATATTCTACTGCTCACCAATTACACCTTTCGACCACATTTGGCTTGGGGCGGTGACATGGCTCAGCGGGATTATGTTCGCCTCTGGTTCCAGAGGTTCGCGATTCAAATCCGGCAGGCTGCCCTAGTTAATACTGCGGGTGTATTAGCTGAAGAAAATAAGAAGAAGAAAAAACACTCCGTCAGCAGTGGATGTTAAAGATCCTGGGGCATCATTCAAAAAAATTAGGCCAATTGTGTGCCGACGTCAAGGTCCATATTTATCTAATTTGAGAAAAATGAGGCATCTTGTTCCGCATAGGGACAAGGTGTCATTAGGGGGGCCTAGGCAAAAAGAAAAATGCGTTCTGAGTCGTTTTCTTACTTTATGGATACATATAATTGCAATTATTATAAATGTGGATGCCCTATGGAGGTATAATGTACCACTCCAGAGGAACGGGAGCCTCCTGATATATGGCTATGTTCTCACATTGACACAGCGAATCAAATTAGCTGTTATGGGATAATAAAATTTTGACAAGCATTATTTGACAAAAATTATGGGGTCACGTGTTTTGCTTTTATGCACAGAAACTCGTTAACATTAAATGTATGCGCATAAAAATGAAGTGCCTATGACCGAATCACCCACAATCCGCCTGATCTCATTGGATATCAGTGGCTATAGATAAATGAGCCTGGATAGTGCTTGGATAGTGCTTGGATGAGCGACCACAAACATAAAAATAGGTTGCCATAGGCTGCCGCGGGTCTACATTGTCAGCGGAGGGCAGCGCAGTTAAAAGCATTGTTGTACCATACTCCGTTATATATATATGTGTCGTTCGTATATCTACGTGTGAATATTCAGAGAACAGTTGCGCATTTGTTAGCGGTGACCCTGGCTCCGTTCCTGGTATTGGGTCTCAAACCTTGGTGGGCTGCTCCTGCAATGAGTACCTGCAGCAGTGTGTACTCATCACCACTGGGGAGACAAAGGCAGCCGAGCGTGGTGTTGGCCTCACGACCCCTCTGTGCGCTGCGTCGGCCTTAATAGTCACTCGCTAACAGCACTTTCCACAACAGTCAACCCTGTACGGGAATCATTATCGTGGCGTGCAATGGGAGGAGCGCTGCAGCGCCTTCATGCACCACACGGCAAACCCGGCATCCTGAGTACGATTCCTGTCCACGGATAAAATCAGTAGCAAGTGATGAACGAACGTGCCAACTGGTCCTACCCATCGTCATTGGAGATACCAATGTGGCCTGGCATGGCGCTGGCCACACCAATTCCTCGCTGGGCCATGCGAACCATAATCGGAGTTGCCTATCACCTCCTTGGCTCACCAACTTCAGTGTCTTTGCGGGGGATCTTTGTCTTTGAGGTGAGCCGGAGGGAGGGAGGGAGGAGGGAGAGTGGTTTGGCTGCCTGGCGGTTTACCAACATTATTTTGCAGAAGTGGAAACCATCGATCTGCCCGCACGTAGCGTGGGTTGCGCAAAATGCCACTTTAATGCAAAGTTATAATTAAAGCGCAGAGGCGCGAGGTTGGCGAGGGAGGCAGGCGGTGCGGCGTGAGGCTGGATGGGGGTGATGCTGGATGGTGGTGGTGGTGGGCGGTGATGTTGGGTGTTGGGGATGGAGGGCTGGGTCGAAGCGAGAGGGATGGGGGGGGGAGTAGAGTAAGGATCTTGGACACTGTGGGCCAGGAATGGAACGAGCGCCAAATTAATTAACCACGAAGCTGCACTCTCCGACCTCTGCATATCCACACACCCACTTTGCCGAGGAATGGAATGAGCAGCGGCGATATCGGTGGACATTTGGGGGGGAGGTGGGAAAAAGGGAGAGCGTTGCAGGAGGGATCCATTAAGACTGATGAAGGATCCATGCGCTCATTCAGTTGGCGAGAGGGTGTGATTGGCGCCAACTTAACAAAAGGGTTAAGCAATTAACTCGTGTCCAAGACGGCGGGTGCACATTATTTAACAATCTATCGAAGGACGCCTCCCTCCCACCACCTCCCCCCCCCCCCACCTCTTTGCACCCTGCAGCGCACGCTGCGTATCATCTCTGACATGTTTGATGCACGCAGTAGCAGCAGCAGCATACAGTGGCACCGGCCTCTTTCTCTCTCTCTGTCTCTGCGAGCTCCCTGGGGAATTCTTTGCGATGACGTCAATCAGCCGGTGAGATGCTCTGTCCAAGGTCGCGTTTTGTGCGGTGCGCGTGTGGTGAGCAAAGGAGACCCGGGGACTCGCTCTTGTTTTGTGCATCCGCACCCGGCGATCTTGCGCGCGAGGCTCGCGGATGCGCCGCGCATCATTTACCGCCGCAAAATCGTGCGCCGATAGATAGAAAACATGTCCCGATGTTCGGAAATCGTCAAAATGCACGCTGGGGTTTTTTTTTTATTTTGGCAGCAATAATTTTTTGAGTAATCAGCTCGCGTTCACGTCCCGTGCTGCTAACACGCGCGCGCGCGCTTGCGAGTTGTCACCATTGGCAGACCCCGACGCACATTTCTGCCCCTTCTCCGCGACTCATCCACTCGCTCCCTCGTTATCCCGAATGCAACAAACAAAAAAACACGTCTCTATTAAAAAAAAACACACATCTCTCATTTATCCACAGTCCCTCCGTGCTCCCCTCGACCCTACCATCCCCTCTCTCTCCCCCTCCTTCCCCCAATCCAGCCGGCTCCCCTCACGAAATCTGCGAGGCTCATGTAGCGCACATTCATCATCACCGCGCCGCCCAGTCGCCATGGCGACGCAATCTGCCTAATGAGCACATGGCGAGACGGTCGCTCGATATTTTGTTGCCCATCAGCCTCGCGCGCGACGTTCCCCACTCTTCTCCCCTCCCACGTGGCCTCCTTTCGCCCCCCCCTCCCACCCTCCCCCTCTCTCACCCCCCCCCCTCCCTGCCTGCCCACTCGGCTAAACAAAAAATCCCTGTGCGGATGCTGCCCTGAATCCCTGTGAGGCTTGTTGCTTGGGAGACGCGGTCGGATGTCCTCTGTGCGTTTCATGGCGACACCTGCACCCGGGGTCTTCCGCGATGGGATGGTTCGTGTTCCCTTTGGTCGCCTTATCATGTATCACTCTCTCTGTGTGTGTGTGAGCGCGAGGGGGTGCGTGCCGCCAACCTGCAGCGCCCAGTTCCTGTTGGCGTAGGTGCAAAGTTGACGCCCAGGTGTCCAAGAGTCACGAGGTGCCCCAAAAAACACTAAAGTTCGTTTTCGCCGCAGCCTCTTTTTGTGGCCAAAGCGCGGGCAATTGGTCGCCACGTTTGGCTCTCTCTCCCTTTCGCCTTTCACTTGCAATGGGTTCGCATTCTGGAGGAAACTACTCTGAATATCCCTCCTCTTGTTCCTCCCCTTTCATTCTTCTAACAGCGCAAGGCGATCTCATTGGCGCTATATTTCGCAGATGACTATAGTTAATTCACAGTAAGGGACGATACTGCTTTGTGGCTCTTTGCAATTTGGTAATTTGAGAGTCATTTTCTATCTTGGCAAATGAGGCCCGTGACGACCTGCGCACTGTTTTTTGACAAACACGCTGTGACGCAGATTGTATGTACTGTCATTTTTTATTCATATACCCGCAGTGCTAACCAGGGTAGCCACTGGACTTCAACCGCGAATCTTTGCAACAAGCTGCAACTGTGCTCCTGCTGGGGCATTTCACCCCCTCCCCCCTCCTCGATTATCGGTAACGGAAGCTGTAAGGAGTGTTTCCAGTGACACGTGTACACCTCTTTCTAAATCCACTGCTGGATGAAGGCCGGCCCCCGTCGTGTGTGAAACTGGGTGGTTATTGGCCATATCTCACGACATTGTCGCCATCTCTCACGGTGCTGTCATATAACAACAATCCAGCTCGCGTCTGCACACCCCAGCTGATTTCATCGTTCAGTCTCCTCGTTTGATGGCCCCTCTTGGATGCGTTCCATTCATTGGCTGCCAGTCCGTTGCTATTCTTAACCGTCGGCCACGACACATCCTACCCAAGGCCACGTGCTTATCCTGAACAGTTCGTATTCAGTCTCTCACCTGCATACCTACTCTAAGCCGCGGGTTTTGTCTCTAAATGTTTCACGAGCAGTACAAGTGACGCCACTTCCTCATCCCCCTCCTCCTCCTCGCTTGAGAATGCTACTCTTCCCTCCCTCCCCCACCCACCACCTCACCCCACAGTTTGTATTTAATTGTGCAGTAGGCATCGTGCCACGAGATGAAGAACCTCCACGTCTTAATGCTCGCGGCGAGCGCAGTGACCTTGAGTGAGAGATCGGCTCTGACAGATGATGTCACGGAACTAATTCTGAAGACGGTTAAATTCGCCGTATTTATGCACACTCGGAGCATACATATTCTGTGCCGTGCGGAGTGTTTTCGCACGTCAGTCAAACTTTTACATTTTCATCGTCCGAGCTAGATTATGACATAAAGTGACGACAAACCAAATAAATTTCGATTTAAAGCTTTCGTGACTGCAGGGATTCATCTTCTTGGTTCTTTCGGTAAAGTCACGTAGAAGGGAAATAATAAAATAATAAAATTTAAAATAAAACATAATAAAATTATTCTCAATTATTTTATTATTTTAATTTTTATTATTTTATTATTTCCCTTCTATGTGACTTTACCGAAATAACCAATAAGATGACAAACCAAATGTCACACGGCCGTTGGTGACTGGGCTAGCGAACCCAACACTGTTCCTAGCCTATCATTTTAAAAAATCGAGTCGGCCAGCTTGTGTCCTTGTCCCTTACTATATATGGCGACGTCTGTCCCTCTTTTCACTTTTTCGTCGATTGTCAATTTTGGTGTAAAACTTTTACAGTATTATAATAATAAAAAACAGGTAAAGGTGCAGCCCTGCAATGTCTTGCTCACAACTGCTGTTGGGAAGCACCTCCGCGAGAGAGGCTCTCGTAGAAGGCATTTGGCCTCTTCCTCGACGCTGGTCAAACGTCTTGGAGCAGCTGACAGCTCTCACACTCTACGGCAGCACACACACGACCTGCCCATCTACCGTCTGTTGTGTGCTCATTGTTATACTGCTCGCTGGACAGAGGTGGGGTGGGGGGGTCACGGGGTCGGATTGTACGAGACTTTCACAATTGGTTAACCTGTTGCGCTGGGAGAGTGAATCGAACCGTCGACCGGCGGATTAATAACACTGGTCAACAACAAAAAAAACATTTTTTTCTGGCCTGGACTTTTGCAGCTGTTTTAGACTAATTTCAGGGTACTGATTCCAAATGTGATCTCAGATTTGCTCTATCACATCTCATTTTTATGCTATCGGCATACCCCATTTTCATTGATTTTACCCGAAATTAACTCTGTCACTTATGATTGCAAGTTGTTGCGAGTCAGTGACTGTTTTAGTGTTAAAATATGGTGCTGTATTTTTAGGATAGTGTGTTTATAATATCATTGTATGTAGATATCCACATTTATTTAATATTTTTCTTCTGCAGTTTTTATTTAAAATGCAATATATGTGATAGACAAAAACTGATGCCAGATTTGGAATCAGCACCCCAAAATTACATTAAAACCGTTGGAATACCTTGTGCCAGAAAAAGTGTGGTGACCAGTGTAATCACTATTGCAGCGCTAAGTGCAGTGTGCGAACCATTATGGGGGCCGCGTGGGCGAAATGTTCACTCCCTCGCCTGGCACGCAGAATGTCGTAAGTTCGACCCCGACCACGTCGTCTGTATATTTGGAGTTTGCGTGTCTCTATCCCTGTGGTCGAGTGGATTTTGTCTCTGGGTCCTCTGGGTTTTCCCTCCACATTTAGAATCAGCGCGTGTTTAGAGTATGTGGCTGCTATACATTTCCACGTGATAAGCCACTTCGTTGAGCTATCAGTTGTGGCCGGGACACTTCCGAAAATATAGCTATACAGCTCAGTGGACCTTGGTAAAATAAAAAAAACAGTTTCGTTTATAGTTTAGCTTATTACAACCATAATAAGGATGTCTATAATGTGTCATGAAGTAAAGCGACCAAACTTTAGTTTTCTCACCAGTTCATTGCACCTGTCCTGCCCTTTGGCTTGTCTTGGCCCTGGCCTATGAACATGGAAGCCGTCCCTTGGGTCTCCCTGCGGGAACCGTCAGTCACTTTGTTTGAGCATCGCGCCAACACCGCCCTCCTACATCTAACTCTGGTGATGAAGCATCACCATCGTTAGTCACAGATAACGACCAGTGTGATGTGGACTGACCCCAAGTAGCAGCCACCGCGCCACGGCGTTTGCGTTAATTAGCGCTAATAAATTAGCCCCTGGTTTTACATTTTCACCACCGAAAAAAGCTCGCTTGTGCGCGCATGCACGCGCAGACTTGGGACCAAGACGTGGAAGATGAAGAGAGAGAGAGAGAGAGAGGGAGAGAGAAGGGAAGTGAGAAGAGGGTGGGGAGAGGAGAAAGAGAGCGTGCAAATGAGTTTGGCATTTCTGCATGTGGCCACATCTGATCGTGGCGTTCATTAGTTTGCATGGAAATGACCTTTTTCATAAATAATTACCCGCGGCGCTGAACCAAAGAGATTCCCCATTGTTTCGATTTTATGCCGCGTAATTAATACACATCTATATTATTTTAAGGATAAAAGTCTCGGCAGTTTTTTTTTTTTACTTACTCGACCAAAGGAGCGGAGGTAGAGGATTGCGTTCTTGCGCTGCCCCATCCCGAATGTAAAAAAAAAACACGAGACGCGTGAACGCCGCGCGTCTGAATGGAGCGGTTTATGCACACTCATTCATGTGCGCGACGGAGATAACTCCCTGTCGGAGCTAGCTTAACAGCTTGCCCCGTGTTCGTGGACCACAAGGAGGGTGGGCGGGTGGTTGGTTGGGAGGACGGGGAGGGAGGCGCGAGTGGTGAAAGGAAGGGCGATGTTTGTCCGCACCGTGTCCGGCAGTTCGTCGCCTGCGGGTTGCGAAGGCGTCTGTGGGCACCGGCTGCACTCCAATCCGCACTTTCGTTTTGTGTCCGCGCGAGGGGTTGGGGAGAGAGAACGACCGGGGCAGTGGCGTACACACAGCATAGAGCTGGTGGCCGTCCCTGATAAGTCAGTTTCTTAAGCGGGTGACCCCATAGAGTGATGTATCTCTCGAAGCACCCACTGCAAAGGCCATCGCTTGGGGTTTAGCTGTTTCTTTTTTTTAACTGAGAATGCAATTTCGCTGCTGGTGAGCCTGGGATGTAAGTTACGTCTCACACGCAGCGGCAGGGTAGGTACCGCCATTGTCACTTGCAGATGCATCTCGTACAATGCCCGTTCTCTCAAATTGCTGCGTTTTAGCCTCCCGACGATCCACCTGTTGTTGTGAGCATGGCTCATCTGCCGTCCGTTGTTGTTGAAGGTTGGCTGACGTCAGCCGCCTCACAGAATCTTTCACAAGTCCAGTTAATCAAGTGAAGAGAGGCCGTTTTGACACAAATGATACCAGCCGTCAGCAAGTCCAATCAACGGGAAAAAACCTCCGTTACAAAAAAAAGATTTCCATATAGCCGACACAGACGATTGGGGAAAGTGCTGTTAGTGGACAATTACGAGGGCTGGCACAGCACTCAAGGGGGTGATGTGCCTAGCTTGAAGCACAGCTGCCCTTCTCTCCCCAGTGCTAAAGTGCATACCCTCCTCACCAATCGATGTTGATTTGACCTAGGGGAGGCTTAGGACTGGTTCAGATATTTCCCTCTTGATGTTAGCCATGACTGGGAGTCAAACTCGGGTCAACGGGTTGAAAGCGCAGTATGCTAACCACTATACGCCACTGCTGCAGTACTTAAAACAAAAAGATCCCCCCCGTTATGCCGTTAACAGACTGTTGGGGCAATTGCTGTGAGCGAGCACTTTCGAAGAACGAAACGGCACACGAGCTGGTGTGGGTGGGCAACACCATGCCCGGCTTATGTGTACACACGACACCGGGTACTTATTTAAGGCTGAGCCGACCTAGGGGAGGCCCAGGACGGGTTCAAATACCCACCACTGTGTTTGGTCGTGAGCGGGAATAGGTCGCCGGGTTTTGTAGTTGAGTGCGCTAACCATTGCGCCACCACCCACCCATACACAATACTCTGCAGGAGTTACGCACACACGTGCACACATTCACATATTTACAAAACGGGAGAAAACGACAAGGTACCAACCATCGTCGACTTATTATGCTCGCCACGTGAGTTATTGCGGCCAGCCAGTTCACCTAAATTGTATTTCCATGGGGAAGTCGGCTGCCCTTTAAAAATACATAACTGCAAACGTGAAACTGCTACACCAACTTCATAACTTACTTTTTTGTAACAATGAACATCAAAAAAGCGAAATAATTCCAACAGGGCAAGATGCTATTATCTTATTATTCGAGCCGGAACCCTGTTCGCGGGGTCTAATTGATGATTAACTTGAGCGTAGATGCGGGCTATGGCATGCGGGAATTATTATACGAGACGGGCGAAACAACCGATGTGAATGCCATGCCTACATTCTTCTTCGTTTGTCGCATGGCATGTTTGCTACAGTTTGTTTAGTTGATGGCATCGTTGAATGTTTAAGGTCCTTCACACGTGTTCAATTCCGACAGTAGACGCTGTGTGGATTGCAACGACGTCGCCACGGTGTTTGCGGCGTGGATGGCAACTGCTAGAAATGTTTATAACACGTAGGGCTTTCGCGACCAATATAATCCATAAAGTATTTTTGGGGGGGGGGGGGTTAGATCACGTAAATATAAATGTTGTGTCGTTAAACCCGCCACCACCCGACACAGCCAATTGACAAGGCTTGTCACGTTAACAGAACGTGGCCAATGCGTTACTAGTACAGCACACCGGTGTGTTAGAGAGTAAACCCACGAAATGTACAATTGGAGTACGACGTTTTGCCAGGAATTACAACCAGCACCATCAGGCGACAGTCAGAGTTGTGGAGAAATCCTCCATTTTCGGTCTTAAATAGAGGGATAAATGTTTGTAGCTTGACACAGACATTGGCTGCTACCAGCTCTCCATCCCATTGCTGGCAAGCAGCTCTTTGGGGTGCAGCATATATATATATTCGCCCAGGCTGCTATGTATGTCAAGACCAGCTTTAATGAGAATATGTAAAATATCAAACATCACAGACGAGGGAGGTAGGGAGATATTTTCAGTCTTGTAAAATTGTTTTCTTTGCTATAATCAAAGCAGACTAAATCCATTGTTTGAAAAATTGATTAATTTTAGCCACATCTTTGAGCGAGATAACTTTTGCGATGTAATAATAACAAGAACATTACATTTTTATACCACCTTTCAGGATCACGACCTCACAAAGTGCTGACAGAGTAATCTTTGATACATCATTAATTATACTTGAATTTTTTTTTCCCCCCACACGGCATGAAACGGATGTTTCTGGGAAGACATGCTTCTAGCCGTGGGATAGCTAGTCCAGGCGCACAGTGCATCTCTTGACACTGTTTCATCTCTCACTTTCATTCGGTTACCATCGAGAGAGAGAGAGAGAGAAGAGAACGCTTGAGTGAAGCCACGGGGGCTATTTTCCTAAATGTATTTTTTGAAATATATATTTGAACAAAAATCTGATTTTACTTCAAGCGAACGGTTGGGTAATATTTAGACTTGTAATTATTTCCCCCATCCTGCCCACTTGCTGCCATGTTGCAGTGAAGAGTCACAATTCGGTGGAAGTGTCTTCTTGGTTCTTTCGGTAAAGTCACGTAGAATGGAAATAATAAAATAATAAAAATAAAACATAATGAAACAATTCTCACGACGTTTCGGCCACAACGCAAGCAGCCGTCCTCAGGTGAGGACGGCTGCAAGCATTGCGTAGTAGCCGAAACGTCGTGAGAATTATTTTATTATGTTTTATTTTTTATTATTTTATTATTTCCATTCTACGTGACTTTACCTAAAGAACCAAGAAGATGAATCCCTGCAGTCACGAAAGCTTTAAATCGGCGGAAGTGATTCTAATTTTAAGAAGTAAATTATATTTTTTGTTTTGTCCTTGCTTTCTCATTGGTATTGTTTTATCCCTGTTTGCCCCGTGTTTTGCACCATTCACCTAATTGCAACATTGGCATGTAATTTTGCTAATTATTTTTTGTTACAAATAATTCATTCTTGCACGCATGATTCAATGCATATATCGTGAGCACAACGATCTATTTTAATGGGTTAAGCAATGCATCTTTACATACACTGAAATGTATACTTTCTCCCAAACACACAAAAAAATATCCTTTATGTAACATGGGCACTGAGAGAATATGTTGGAAGAGAAGATTTTGCTTTAAGATGTAGGTATGGCGTCAAAGAGAGAACGTCAGTTGTATGGAAGGAAAATTGACGGGGGAGTGTTAGAACAGGCTCTGGGGGCAGAGAAGTCTTGATTCAAGCAATGCACAGATGGCAAACGATCTGGATTGGGAATATTGTCAGAGGGGGGGGGGGAGGCTTGCCGAAGGAAGCTTCAGGAAACTCTGACAAGATCAGGTGCCACTCGATGACTTGAAGAAAGGGGGGGGGGGGGCGAGGGGGTAGGGATGATCAGCACGATGGAATAAAGATGCTCGCTCAGCATTCGACAAGATCGACCACAAGTTCGGACGATATTCAAGGTTAGGCAGAGGACTAAAAAAAAACACGTGATTATATAAAAAAAAAAATCTGCGTTAACTGAACCATGTTCGCTGCAGGCCGGAAGCAGGGACCAGCTCTGGCCAAAGCCTGAGAACGTGACCGGTGGGACGGAGGTGTCAGTTGTAGTTGTTAATGTGTCGGTCGCTGCCCACGTTACCATCGCCACGTTCGTGGCGCTGACGCCACTCGCTTGGATGCTAATGCCGCTGTGAAGGTGCCGCCACCGCCACCGGTAAACGCGCGGAGCTTTTGATGAAGAAGATGATGATGGCGTTAATAATGATGACAATTCTCCACGCCGTGTAGGTGTGTGTGCGAGCGTGCGCGATGACGTGTTATGGGGGGGGAGGTTGGGGGGGTAGTAGTTAAGTTGGATGCACTGTCGCCATGGCAATTTACCATGTTCGCAGGGTTGACAGACGGAGGTGCACATCGGGAGCTGGTGGGTGCTACGGGAGGAAGCTCGGGGTGCCGAGGGGAGGGGTGAGGAGGAGGAGGAGGGTGGGTGGGTGCCGTGGAGTGGCATCGTGGGGCGGGGTGCTGCGGGCGCTGTTGGGTGCTGTCAACGAGTGCTTGTGGATAGGCGGGCAGAGGGAAATGTGGGTTGTGCAGTGCGGCGCTGGCAGCATGCAATATTATTCGGGTCTGCGCACATTTTCCACATGGGACCACCAGTGACCAGATTTGTGTGTGTGTCAGCGTGTGTGTGCGTACGTGCGGGGAGCGGTAGTGCAGCGGTTAGCGCGCTGCGATGCGCACCCGGCCACGCGACTTCGATTCTCGCGCACAGCCAATGCAAGGTGGCGATTATTTGAACCGGTCCTGGGACTCCTGTGGGTCGACTCAGCCTTAATGAGTACCTGGGGCGGTGTGTTAAACATTGCCACTGGGGAGACAATGGCAGTCAGTATGTTAAGGCTATGGGCGGGAAGGGGGGGGGGGTCTTTGTGTACGTGTGTGCGTGTATGGGTTTGGGGAGAACAGTGGCACAGCAATTTTAGTAGTCGACCTATAATTCCGGCATCTTGGGGTTGATTTGCAACCGTTCGTAATATTCGTCGCTCGGCACGAAATCTTCTTGGTTCTTTCGGTAAAGTCACGTAGAAGGGAAATAATAAAATAATAAAAATTAAACATAATAAAAATTATCACGACATTTCGGCCACAACACAAGCAGCCGTCCTCAGGTGAAGAAACAGAGCTGTCTTTCCGACAGTCTTTCCGACAGATCTGTTTCTTCACCTGAGGACGGCTGCTTGTGTTGTGGCCGAAACGTCGTGAGAATTTTTATTATGTTTTATTTTTATTATTTTATTACTTCCCTTCTACGTTACTTTACCGAAAGAACCAAGAAGATGAATCCCTGCAGTCACGAAAGCTTTAAACCGAAATCATCACGTAATGATTCACCAATTCATCGATGAAAGCTGATTCATTTTTTAACGCTAACAATTGTAACATCGCAGGAGCGTGACAGTTGGTGATGGTGTGCCAAGGCTTTCATCACGCAGCGATGTTGATAATGACCCTCGCAATATATGCATCAAATCGTACCCATGAGAAACGCTTCGTGATGATTATTTTTGGCTAATTAATGGTCGTGGTAAATGTAGGACAATGGCAGTAAACAAAATTGTCTTCACAAAAATAAAAACACACGTGACCAAAACACAATTAATGAATCAAATCTAGACCCGGAATTGTTTTTGGTATCACTCATCGTTGAAATGCTGGGAGGGAAGGGGGGGGGCAGGGAATGATCGTCATTGGAAAATGATTTCAGAGCTTGTCCTACCCCAAGGTCAAGTCATCCTTAAAATGAGTATCTGGTGTGGTACGCAATAATCAGCAATGGGAGGACACACACACACCATCACACACCTTGCATTAATAGGTGTTCGATAACAGCACTTGTCCCCAACAGTCTGTGTGGCTGTACAGACAGGATCTGTGTGTGTGTCTGTGTGTCTGTGCGTGTCTGTGTGTGTCTGTGTGTAAGTCTGTGTGTGTGTGTGTGAGTGTGTCTGTGTGTGTAAGTCTGTGTGTGTGTGTGTGTAAGTCTGTGTGTGTGAGTGTGTCTGTGTGTGTGTAAATCTGGCTCTCAGAATGGATCTGTGTGTGTGTGTGTCTGTGTGTGTGTGTGAGTGTGTCTGTGTGTGTGTAGTCTGTGTGTGTGTGTAAGTCTGTGTGTGTGTGTGTCTGTGTGTGTGTGTAAATCTGGCTCTCAGAATGGATCTGTGTGTGTGTAAATCTGGCTCTCAGAATGGATATGTGTGTGTGTGTCTGTGTGTGTCTGTGTGTGTGTGTGTGAGTGTGTCTGTGTGTGTGTAAGTCTGTGTGTGTGTGTATAAGTCTGTGTGTGTGTGAGTGTGTCTGTGTGTGTGTGTGTAAATCTGGCTCTCAGAATGGATCTGTGTGTGTGTGTCTGTGTGTGTGTGTGTCTGTGTGTGTGTGTGTAAGTCTGTGTGTGTGTGTCTGTGTGTGTGTGTGTCTGTGTGTGTGTGTGTAAGTCTATGTGTGTGTGTGTGAGTGTGTGTCTGTGTGTGTGTAAGTCTGGTGGCTCTCAGAATGAATCTGCCAGCTTTGATGCGGTATTCATGCCAGCGGGCAAGCGTCTCAAAACCACTGCACTCTCTCGCTCTCCGCAGAAAAATAAACCCTCTCTACCTTTTGCGTTGCCGATGCTGCTCTGACTCACGGCAGCCTTATGTTGCTTAAGTGAGCATTTATTTTCTTGACATTTTATTTTTCGTCGGGTTAGAACTTTGATATGTTAAAGCCGTGGTATAGTTTCTGCCCGCGTGGCAGCGTCGCACGTGAGCTCAATGTTAACGGAGGTGCAACCCGAAGGGAAAACAACAACAACAAAGTCCTTCTTACCTTGTAGATACGTATCTGGGCTCTGTGGCCTGGGCTATTTAACACAAATTTGAATGCTCATTAATGAGAAAAGGGCCTTTAAATTAGGCCTAGGCACGTGGCTGTAGCACTTTACTTAAATATCACTGTGTTGGAAAATGAAAGGGTCGCTCCTATGAGTAGAGCGCATGAGCCGGATGCGGCAGAGGTTCGTGGTTCGATCCTGGAAGGCCACCCTGGTTAATACCGCGAGTGTATCATTAACCGTAACATACGCGCCATCTGCTGCACAGTGGACGTTAACAGTCCTCAATAGGCCATTGTGTGCCTGCACCATGGTACAAATTTGAAGCTCATCTCCAATTTTACTTCTTTTTGGATGACGCCACGCGGCTGCATCGTCCCCCCCCCCCCCTCCGGCCGACTGTGAAACTACTACGAGCAGTGACCACGCCTATGAAGCAGCGCGTTCGTAATAGCCTCTTCCTACACGAATGGCGCGAATACCAAATGCACTGAATTATACATGATTACACTGTAACATTTTTTATTATTTTTTTTGTTCCTGGGTAGTAAGTTTTATTTCCTAATTGTTTATGCCTCAAAGTACATAAAATGGCTATTATTCCCCACAAACCTTGCTTTTGTGACCAGGACAGTGATATTTTGGAATTTACCTATTTTCCAGAACATTCCAGATAGATTGAGTGCTGAGTAAACTTGGAGTAACTTCTAGAACATTATATAACTTTCCAGTAATATAAATAGTTGTATAAATACAGGGGCCTTAAGCCCGCCAGTTCAGTTTAGTTCCAGCTGCCTAAGTGGATACATATCTGCATTTTTCTTAGATGGCATCAAGAGGCTGCAAGCATCCGGCAGACGCATTTTGCACTGTCTGCGGCCAATTTATCAAGACAAGAGTGAAAAAGTACTCTGTGGAAGCATCTGCTAAGATATGTGAGGCCTACAAGGCATATTTTGGCATGCCTGACAAACCCTGGGCACCTCATTTCACCTGCGAGCAATGCAAAAAAAACTCTGGAAGGTAAGATGTACAATTTTTGCTCGGAAATTTAGGTGAAAAAAATTGTTAACCTTTTGAAAATTGTAAAAGTTTGTAATTTTTAAATGTTTTACAATTTTCAATGTTATTGAAAAATTATATATGTGAAAAATGTTGCGAGAATCTCCTACACATTAGTCATGGGTGAAATTAATTTTTATACGATGGTACAGAGGGGAAAAGAGAGCCATGAAGTTCGCTATCCCAAAAATTTGGCGGGAACCCACTGACCACTCAAGCAACTGCTACTTCTGTATGGTGGACCCTTCCAAACGTCGGAATGGCAAGAATGCACCTGCTATCACGTATCCAGACCTTCCTTCATCCATCGCCCTGGTGCCACATTGCCATGAGCTCCCCGTACCCACTCCTCCGGAGAGCAGCCGTCTGTAGAAGAGAGCAGCAAGTCAGAGAGCGAGGAAGACTTTGTAAATCCAGATGACAATTTCAGAGGTGGAGCTGAGGAGAGAAACCAATACTATCCCAAACAAAAAGACCTCAAGGACTTAATCAGAGATCTTGGTCTCACCAAGTCCAATGCCGAGCTTTTGACGTCTCGGCTCAAGCAGTGAAACTTGTTGGATGAAAGTGTGCAAGTCGCAGATCAGAGGAAGCGTCACCAACCTTTTTGCAGCTTCTTCACCCGTCAAGATGGGCTCTGCTTCTGCCACAATGTGATCAGTCTGCTCGAGGCAATCGGAATCGCCTGTAACCAGAATGAGTGGTGCATTTTCATTGACAGCTCATACAGGAGCCTCAAAGCCATGCTGCTCTATAAATGGTAACAAGTACCCGTCTCTTCCCCTGGCTCACTCGGTGCACCTCAAAGAGCATTACAACAACATCAAGACATTGCTGGACGTCTTGAAGTAAGATGAGTATGGCTGGGAGGTCATCGGAGACTTCAAAATGGTGGCATTCCTGATGGGTCCCCAAGGCAGCTTTACCAAGTTTCCCTGCTATCTTTGCCTTTGGGACAGCAGGGACACCAAGGCGCACTACCACAGGCGGGACTGGCCACAGCGGACCGAGTTCTCTGTGGGGAGGAACAACGTCAAGTGGGAGCCACTGGTGGACCCCCGGAAGGTGCCGATGCCACCACTGCACATCAAATTGGGCCTTATAAAACAATTTGTCAGAGCTGTACAGTCGGCAGCCTTCAAGTACCTTCAAGACTTATCCCCTAAGATGCCTGAGGCAAAGGTCAAAGCCGATGTCTTCGTCGGACCACAGATAAAGAAGATCCTGGAGTGCAATGAATTTCCCAATAAGCTCACTAGTAAGGAGAAAGAGGCTTGAAACAGCTTTGTCGCAGTGGCTCGTGGCTTTCTGGGCAATCACAAGGTCGCAAACTATGTGGAGCTGGTTGAGACTGGTGAAGAACTATGGCACAATGGACTGTAGGATGTCCCTCAAAGTCCATATCCTTGATGCTCATCTTGATAAATTAAAGGAGAACATGGGAGTGTACTCGAAGGAGCAAGGCGAGCACTTCCACCAGGATATACTGGACTTTGAACGCCGCTACCAAGGACAGTATAACGAGAACACGATGGGAGGCGACATTTGGGGGCTGATTCGTGAAAGTGATTTACAGTATAATCGTAAATCTCGAAAAACTACTAACTTCTAAATCTTTTGTAGTCATTTTTATATTACTTTAGTATAAAGACACGTTAATTTTGATTAATGTGTTATTTTTCTTCTGACTTTGTGAACGAAAATACACATCCGCCCGTTTTCTCATTGAAAATAGGTAAATTGCTAAAAATCACTGTCCTGGTCACAAAAGCAACGTTGGTTGGGAATAATAGCCATTTTCTATACTTTTAGTAATAAGCAAATACAAAATAGCATACTACGCAGCGACAAAAATTGTGTAACATCGTGTTATCATTGTGAATGCGGTGAAGTGCAATCTGTTCATCACATGACCGCCCACTGTCCCACTGCTGTGTACAGGCTTGCACGTGAGCTACAGATGCGATGAACCTGAGCGAACTCGCAATGCCTTCGCATTCTAATCGCCAATCCCAACACACAGCTGTAACATTTTGTGAGTTGCTCTTCAAATACCATATGAAACAGAGAGACTGCATTCGCGTTGTGTTGAAACCTATACCATGTTCTAGCGACGTGCTTGCCTGTAAATTTAAAGCGGTTTGTTTTTTCTCTCCTCATTAGCGAACCATCATTTGTGTCCATCAGCTGAGAACAAGTGGTCTAGGTTTTTTTCGCACCTCCGATTAGCACACTTGGTTATGCACGGTGCGAAATAAGTTCAACATCCAGACATAATTCTAATTGTTTTTTTATTGCGTCTTTAAAGCATCACGAAGACGGGGGCTACCGCACCGCGCGTTTTCAGATGCGCCTCCGCGGCCGTCTGGAACGCTCTTTCCTCCGATATTAGGAAGCCACTGGAGCCTTGCCCGTCTCTCGAACTGCTTTTTGCGTTTAGTTTGTTTTCCTTCACCCGCACATCCGATGAGTACGTTTGGCTACGTACGGTGTGAAAGAAGTTCAACATACATACATGTATGGAGCCTAAGTGCGCCCTCTCGCAAAACCGCGAGTCTTGTAAACACCATCTCTCTCGTGTCGATCTCTCCCGCCTTCCAAACCCCGCCGATATTATACATCAGCTTCCCCCCACGCAGGCCATTCGGCGCACCAGACAGATGCGCTTAATTATTTAGTCCTGCACCATGGGGACAGTTATTACCATTACCAGAGCAAGCCCGGGGTTCGGTGGTGAGCCAGCAGTGGAGGAGGGAGGGAGGGAGGGGAGGGATGGAGAGAGGGAGAGGCGAAGGGAAACAGGTGGATGGAAGAGGAGCAACGAGGAATGGATGAAGAAGCAGTGTCCTCTCCACGTGTCGTCAGCCACACCTTCCCAGCCCCCCCCCCCAACCCCCGTTGCTCGACAATCGCAATCAATTCCATCGTTCTGAGCAAAATAATCGTTGGGCCCCTTTTATTACTGCTGACCCTCTTAATAAATCGTTTCCAAATTAAAGGCGAGCGCTCGGGGCAAGATTGAAGCTCAAGCATCGGCGATAACAACCCCCTCCCCCTGCTACCCTTCATCTCATCCTCGCCAACAACCCCCACCTATCCCCTCCTGTTCCCCCCCCCCACCCGTGCACCCCACCCAGCACACAGACCCCCCCCCCCCCCCGGGGAGTGTGTGCCGGCGCGTGACTCCACGAGTCACTGTCTGCGGCGACCTCTGCTGGGCGAACGTGTAAGAATTTTGGCCCCAAAGTCACCGTACGCCTGGGTTTTCATGCATACAATCGTGTTCTTTGGAGCTTCAAGCAGTTTTTGTGTTTTCATTTTTAGCATTTACCCCCCCCCCCCCACACTCTATATTTTACTCATCCAGATTGTGCTATCGGAGTAATTTCACGAGAGTACGAATCTGTTTCCGATCTCTCACGGAGCAGAGCGGTGAGCAGAAGAGCGGTGCGGTCACTCCGTGTTCGAGAACGGTCCACAGAAGCAGATAGCCACAGATGTGGAAGTGGATGTCGCAGAACTACTTCTGAGAGCTCTTCGATTGGCCTCTGGGCCACGTAGTAGAGAACAGCACTTTGCAACCTGCACTACCACATTCATCACGTGACGTTCAAATTGAGCTGGAATTTGGGCAAATTGCAAAAAAAAAATGTGATGGGGTTTCCTTCGCAGGGTCGATTAACAGGTCACGTGTGGTTGGGTAAAGGGCCGGTACTCTCACCTCTTACAAAACGTCTGGCCATCGTGGAAGAGTAGGCCAAATATACCATATTCAAGGCTCTCTCTAGTGGATGCCCACATTGCATTGGCATGAACAAGATATTTCCGAGCTCTACTTTTACCTTTTTACTTTCATAGGGAAACGCTGCCTATGTTTTGAGTGGCTTTACTCCGCAAGGAACAATTGCATCATTGGCCAATTGAAGTTTACAGTAATCATGGGGGCTCGTATTTGCTGTGCTCTATTTGCAAGCACAACCTAATCACTTTGTGCATGATTGCACACGGGATGAGGAAGGTATCACGCTCAGATCGAGGCAAGAAGCTTCAGAGGCTTGGTTACCACACCACGAGTTCTCATTGATTTTGCTTTACCAGGTCCACTTGTTTTTCGTAACCCTCTAGTACAGTGGCTCGGAGTTTCACTTTGTTCCATAATTCATGAGCTGCATGTTGAAAGTTAAGTTGTGAAAGGTCACCATCGCCCTCCGTTCGACCCTGCCAGAAAACAATTACAAAGCGGGACAAAAAAAAGCTTATCGACGTCGCCGTTGCATCGATCGTTATCGGGTCCATACGGATTTTTAGCTCTGCGTGTGATGTTTAAATGGGTGTCACCATTTATGCAGCCGATTGTCCACTGATCACTGTGAACTAAACGGCGTCGGGCACAGAGGGCAGAGGTCACTCCCCAGGTGATGTGACTTTGCCTGCAGCCTCATTGCCCGCCCCAGGGAGGGCATCCAGCAGATATTCTGTATTGGAGATGGAGAGAGGAAGATCGTGCAACATTGGGCGAGATGTAATCAGCAAAGGAGAGGATGGGAAATCATTATTATCAACATCAGCCATAATTAATCCACCCGTTAGGTGAAGGCCCTGCCAAGCTATTGCCATCACTCACGGGATTGTGATGCAGCGGTGCATTCAGTCCCTACACATGAGATGATCCCATCGCTCCGTCTCTCTTGTGCAGACGTCCCCGTTGGTCGTCAGACAACCTCTAGGACTGATGCGGCATGGTGGAGGACGTCATCCAGCAGTGGAGTTAACAAAGAAGGCAGTTAAAACATATTTTGTTGTATATTAAAATACAATCGATCTTTATTTGTTAACAGGTATATGCATTGCTTTGTTTGACCTGGGCCTCACTTGGAAAAGGAATGGACTCTCATCTGGATTTAAGTAAAGTTATCTGTCAAGCATAGGCTTGAGTGATTTAGCCTCATAAACATGGGGAGGTTTTTCGGGGGCACTTGAATTTCTTGCGCGCTCAAAAAAAATGAAAAATAATAATTGCACAAATATTTCATTCAATAGCACTATAGCATCTTTCTTTTAAAAAAAGTATTAAGCTCAGATGGGTAAGTAATGAATCACTACGACTGCCCTATGGGTTTTGTTAGCAATACTTGGCCGCAACACGACCCATCCACAATTACAGAATCAAAACATTCTGTCTTTCGGACATTCGCGTTTTCAAAATTTCTCCATTTTGTGCTCACCCCCCTCCCCCGCTGCCCAGACAAATTGTACCCCGGATAAGTTGCACGCGATTTACAGCTCTGTGTTTTTTTTTTATCATTTTACCGGAGCACTGAAATATTTCCTCGAAGCGACGATGATGAATTTGATGTCATCACTTATGCAGCGACGTTGCCGCCAGCGACGAGCCGCAGGAAATTGAGATCCGTGTCGAGTTCATGCGTACTGTACATACACCTGTGAGATCATGTGTACTGTACATACACCTGTGAGATCATGTGTACTGTACATACACCTGTGAGATCATGTGTACTGTAAATACACGTGTGTGTGTGCAGTATTTGAGGAGACATAAGAACTGTTGAAGGATATTTCAAATAAAACTTCTTTCGCACCGTATGCAGCCAACCGCGCTAATCAGAGGTGCTGGGGGCAAGGACAACAAACTAAACACAATAAGCAGTTTTAAATAAGTGAATTGAAAAGTGCATAGCTCCAGTGACTTCTAATATCGGAAGGAAGAGCGTTCCAGACGGCCACAGAAGTTCATCTGAAAGCGTGCGATGCGGTTGCCGTTTTTGTTCGATGGTGGAGCCAAAAGCCGCTGTTGCTGCGAGGATGACCGGAGATCACGTGATGATGGTTTGTAGTCTTTGATGAGATCGGCAAGGCATTGTGGTTCATTTGTGGCAAGCACTTTTCGTGTAATGAGTTGCGACCTTATGATGTAATGGGTTGGTGCAGCGTGGTGTACTGTCAATACTGTGACCTGGGTTCGATTGTAGGCCACGGCTAACATCGGTGGTGAATAATATTGGCACCAATGTTGCATAAAAGCCGCCCCTTCTCAGTCAGTTACGAGGAGCAAAGTGGTTACTTAGGGTCAGGTTTGGCTGATCAAGTTGAGCTCTTGCAAGAAGCAGCAATATCCAGTTCAGCAAGTAGGTTGGTGAAGATTATCTGTGCGGCGTTCCAGGAGTTTTCTTCTGTGCGTGGTTTTTCTCCCACTTGCAAAACTGCTAAACCCCCTTTCATAAAAAAATGGTCTTGAAGACTTTCTGAGGCTTCTCTGTATGAATATTAGACTGTAAAAAAAGAAATTTGGGGGAAATTTCATACAGAAAATGGCCTGATTCTTTATATGTCCATAAGATACAATATAAAAAAAGTCCAGCATACGTTATCTATACTCATTCATGGCTTGGCTTCGCGAACGAAGATTTAGGAAGGACATCCACGTCTTCTGCAGCAGGCACCCTGGTGGCTGACGAGGCCTATGAGGGACAAGCAGGTCCTGTCACAACAGCTGCAAGTATAGGTCTCATCTGGGATGGGTGCTGAGGGATCATAGTTCTTCCTCCTTCTCCTTTTGTCCTCCATACGGGCCCTGCGGGTATCTTCGAAGAAGGAGGTGGCCTGGTGGACTGTGTGTCGCCAGGAGTTGCAATCAGCTGCTTGTGTTGCGCACTGACGGTGATCGATGCAGCAAGCAGTGAGGGACTTATCTGTATATACTGTATTCTATTGCATTAACGTGTGCATAGCAAATACATTTTGTCAATGTGCAAATGAACATCGGATATAGCTCACCCCAGTTGGTGGTGCTGAGCCTCATTGCTCATTCAAAAATCACATTCCCTTTTGTTTTATGCCTTTGTTGTTTTCCCAATTTTAATTCAATTTCACTGTATGCGAAACTAATGGCCTGAGACAAAGTGTGCTTTTGGAACTTTCACGGAACACTTCCCTAGCCCAGGTTGCAGAACGGCCTGCGGAAGGAAATATCACGGAACGACTTATGAGATATTCTTAGGTTTTTTTCGGTAAAGTCATGTAGGTAAAAAATTAAAATTAATAAAAATAAAATTAAAATAAATATAAATAAAAATCACGACGTTTCGGAGGCAACACAAACTTCCGTCTTCAGGTGGACTTATGAGATCCATTTAATTTACCTCTCATCCAAACTAGAAGCATTATACCTTCCATTCTATATATTTGTTATTTAAGAACTGGAAATTTGCAAAATGAATGTGGAAAACGAATTTAATTTGACACGTGTTTTCTGTTCAGCCATATTGGACGAGGCTGGAATGATCGACTCCGCTACGCTTGAGAAACACAGTGGAATCACCGTGTGGCAGAAACCCACATTCACGTCCCTGATCATTGAGCAAACCCAGCCACCTATACATTTCCACAATGCTTTGCATTGGAGAAGCAAGTACCACGGTGTACGATTTCGTTCACATTACCGCAGTTACCGTCTCAGCATGCAGTGGTTACTCTGACACTGCATAAGAATGTTAAGCTTAAATTTCGATTTAAAGCTTTCGTGACTGCAGGGATTCATCTTCTTCGTTCTTTCGGTAAAGTCACGTAGAAGGGAAATAATAAAATAATAAATATTGTTTCATATTTTTTTATTTTATAAAATATTATATTAAAATATTTATTTTATAAAATAAAAAAATCAAACAATAACAATATTATCTTCTTGGTTCTTTCGGTAAAGTCACGTAGAATGGAAATAATAAAATAATAAAAATAAAACATAATAAAATAATTCTCACGACGTTTCAGCCACAACGCAAGCAGCCGTCTTCAGGTGGAGAACAGGTCTGTCGAGAAGGCAGAGTCTGACCTGTTCTCCACCTGAAGACGGCTGCTTGCGTTGTGGCCGAAACGTCGTGAGAATTATTTGATTATGTTTAATTTTTATTATTTTCCTTCTACGTGACTTTACCGAAAGAACCAATAAAATGTTAAGCTTAGTTGACCCTGAGCAGGATTCCAACTCATGAATGTGTGATGAGGAGCCCAGCACTCTGCTCGCAAGTCCAATGAGCCATTCCTCAACACAGCTGGTATGCAATAAAATAAATGTACATACATACATTATATATGATGGGCTGCTTCAGAGACGATGCACATACGAGCGTGTGCAGTATTAGGGGGAAAATAAACATTATCAATGCTCATTGTAATGCTGCGGAGAATCATGCTTGCGTTTAAAACCCAATTTAGAATCGGCCTGGTCACGCAATCGATGCTGCATTATGTCACGCGCTCTTTTCTTTTGGTTTATTTTACAATTGTGGATTTGTCTACCTTATTAAGCAGGTTTTTTCGTAGTCAGCACAATATTAGTTAAGGCCCACTGGGATACATCTCGATGGTGTGGCACTTAATCTCTCCAAATTAAATATTCGTAACTTGTTAAGGGTGTTGTTGACAAAAAAAGATGCCATTTTAAAATATTTCACTTCAGTATGCCTCTACCAAAAGTAATTCTCACCATTGAACAGTCCATTAGCTTTCCTGGCAAACATGATGCTATTTTGTATTTTTTCATTAACTTTTCCTGTACGTAAACAAACTATTATGCAGCCGGCATATTGCTATGTTTACAAGCTGGTGAGACCCCACTGTAACGTTACATCTGTTTGGCAAGTGTGATATATCGGTGGGAAAAATAACGCACGGATAAACATCACAAGTACATATGCGAAATACAGAAATTCAATAAATGACCCTGTTAACAAAACAATGAATTATACTTTGAAATATGTGTGGTTTATAAATCACGGCGGTAACCGTATCAACAAAAAATGTATTTTTACCATTTACCTTTGGTTGCTTAGCAGAATGCAAAAAATATAACATTCACGTTAATTTGGTGAATGCAGCTCTCGACACAGCGAAAGAGAGAGAGAGCACTTGCCAAACATTGCCACCGAGACATTCAAATAAAGGTGAACAAACAAAGTCGATTATTAAGTTGAAATCGCGCCACAGTACCTTGACGATCGGGACTTTATTTTCATTCAGAGGTGTCCCGGGCCTGAGCTCCATCAAAAATAATGTCCTCGCCCTTTGTCAAAGTGGAGAAGAGCGTTGGGGGGGAGGGGCTGACTTGTTAGCCACACCTGATTTGTAACGTTGATCCTTACCTGTGTATCGATAGTCTTTGCTTCTTTCGGTAAAGTCACGTACGTATAAAATAAAATAAATCACGACATTTCGGGCGCAACACAAGCGTCCATCATCAGGTGGGAAAGCATGGTCTGCTGCTGAGGCAGACTGTTTGAAAAGGTTTGAAATGGGTGTAGCTCAATGGTTATAAAGAAGTAGCCGCGGCTAGTGATGTTAATGTGAGAAATTAGCATCAAAAAGTAAGCTAGAAAGGGGCCTCCTAGACGAGGGCACGGAAGTGGCTATGTTAATGTGAGGGATTAGCATGATGTTAATGTGAGAAATTAGAGGACACGGAAGTGGCTATGTTAATGTGAGAGATTAGCATGATGTTAATGTGAGAAATTAGAGGACACGGAAGTGGCTATGTTAATGTGAGAGAATAGCATGATGTTAATGTGAGAAATTAGAGGACACGGAAGTGGCTATGTTAATGTGAGAGATTAGAGGGCACGGAAGTGGCTATGTTAATGTGAGAGATTAGCATGATGTTAATGTGAAAGATTAGAGGGCACGGAAGTGGCTATGTTAATGTGAGAGATTAGCATGATGTTAATGTGAAAGATTAGAGGGCACGGAAGTGGCTATGTTAATGTGAGAGATTAGCATGATGTTAATGTGAGAAATTAGAGGGCACGGAAGTTGTTACGTTAATGTGAGAGATTAGCATGATGTTAATGTGAGGGATTAGAGGGCACGGAAGTTGTTACGTTAATGTGAGAGATTGGCATGATGTTAATGTGAGGGATTAGAGGGCACGGAAGTTGTTACGTTAATGTGAGAGATTAGCATGATGTTAATGTGAGAGATTAGAGGGCACGGAAGTTGTTACGTTAATGTGAGAGATTGGCATGATGTTAATGTGAGAAATTAGAGGGCACGGAAGTTGTTACGTTAATGTGAGGGATTAGCATGATGTTAATGTGAGAGATTAGCATGTAACTGTAGAAAAGAAGGAGAAGAATTAGCGGCCTCCTCGACGAGGGAGTGCTGCAACCCAACGAATGTAATCCGAACCTTTTAAAGCAGCCTGCCTCATCAGCAGGCTATGATTTCCCACCTGATGATGGACGCTTGTGTTGCGCCCGAAACGTCGTGATCTAATTTTTTTATACCTATATGACTTTACTGAAAGAACCAAAGAGTATCGATTCCTGCAGTCATGAAAGCTTCAAATCAAGAGTGTGTATCGATAGTTCAATGTTAACGTTCCATTTTATTGACTACTACTGCTGTGTGGTGTTATGGTTTGTTGTTGTTGTTGTTTTTGCCGCATTGCCTAAGCTGGATAAATCGGACTTATGTAATAAATCCATGTATTTGTAATGCATATTTAGTGACTTTCTTACCATCTCTATTTCGCACTCCTATCGTTATCTTGTATTGTTTGCTGTTGCAACTCGCTGACCCGCCGACACTGGACATTTGTGAAAGAAGAGCTTCACAGCTCATCGGATTTCCCAGGCGGTCGAAATAAAGATTCTGATTCTGATATGGATTTGGGAGGGGGGCAATGTGGCGCGTGGTTTGTCGCGATGTTGTCGGGCGTGGCTCTTTGGTGACTGTGTGCGGGCAGAGGGCATCGGGACAAAACAGCGGGAGCTCTGTTGGCTCCATTAACCAGCCCATCCTGCGCCATGCGGAAACATTTGTATTGTTTGTGGCCGCGAAGAGGTGTTCTTGTGTTGCATATGCTCATGTTAATTCATGAAAAGCATTAAGCAACAAGTGAATCGGGGATGGGGGGGCACAATTGGATTGCCAACATTGAGCTGGGCCATAATTACCTTGAGTCCGTGCGCTTTTAAATTCAGTCCGCTGCTCGGTGAAGACCTCCTTACGCCATGCGGGTCACAGGGGCTATTTGACCATACTTCACCATGCTGCTTGGTGTGGGTTGGTGACGGTGGGCCGCGTAGATGTGGGAGCGTAGAAATACAGCGCCACAGTGGATATTTCTGCAATGTCCCTTTGCTGCTCACGACACAGCACCCACAGCTGACGATGTCACCGGTTATACGCGTGGCGGTCATCCATCTAAGCGCGCGATCCGGGCTCCTTCCTACTCGCGCCTGAGATCTGTCGGGACAGGGTGCCTGTGACCAAATTGAGTACAATACGGTGTCACGTGCAGCGTTGTCTTTATTGTTGTTGTTAGCCAAGCGCGAGCAACTTTCTTACGTGACTGCCGTGTGTGTCTGCATGGCTTGCCGCTCCAGTAGCAGCTCTGTCGTTCGATGCAACGGCCAGTTTGGATGCAGGCATCATTGGAATCACGGAGCGAGCTTCACACGTGATCGTTTGTGGGTTTTTTTGGCAGTCAAATCGAGAGAAACTGTGACCCCGTGTCAAGGTAGAGCTCTTGGGTGCACGCCACACGATACCTGCTCAGTATTCATCACGAAATTTCCCCTCTGATGTCGAAACCGGCTGATGCTTTCATTAGCGCAGACGAAGAAAGGCCATGGCGATGCGAGAGGAATTGGGAGGTTGAGGGTTACCGCGACTGTTAAACACACGTGGATCTGTGCAGTACAATTATTTAAGTGCGGAGGAGGTGGTTACGGACGGTGTTTGTTGGTGGGGGGATGGTGAGTGACTGCTGAGCGCATTTGACTGCGGTTGCTCAGGGCATCGTCGGAATTTGCCTACGACGAGCAAGGGGTTTTTGGATCTTAAAAAACGTCAAACCGTGATCTCCACAAAAACGAAACTTAAGTCAAAAATATCTCCAGCCCTGCTGCACGGCCCACCCTCGTGGGTGGTAGCAAGATGAATCCTGCACTCTGCGTGCCTGGGCCTGCGCGTGCGTGCGCAGTAACGCAGTCACGCGACGGGCGCACAGATCGGGGCTGGAGCCCTTTGAGTGGTGAGGTGGGAGACGCCGCTGATTCCGATCCTGAACCGTTGGGGGGGGGGGGCAGATGAAGGGGGTCGTCCCTCGCCTACCTGCAGCAAACACGATCAGCGACGCGGGCACACATGAGTCCACCAGCCGGCTGAACATTCCAAAACCCCGTCCGTTTGTCGCTGTGTGCGTTTGTGTTTGTCTCTGTGCATCTACGCACACGTTCTTAAATTATGCATTTGGTGCTTGCAGCCGCATCGCCTGCGGGGGGTGCTGTAATTGTCTGGTGCGGATGCGCCATGCTAACACATTGGGGAGGCTGCACACCCTCCAAAACAATTACCAAGACAAAACTGCCCTATTGTGCACAATTATGCGTACAACGTACGATATGAATTACGCTACGTCATTAATCAAGCGTGGCGAGCCACATGACAAATTATGCCTGGGAGGAAAAAAAAAGGACCGTCGTCGTGCTGAGGAAGTAAAGTTTATCTTGTCGTAGCTTCCTCGGTTTCCTTATTAAGGGTTAGGGCACCCCTCGACTGCATATTTGCTCCCAGAACCTCGTGAACGAAGATCAAGGTTAAAATATATATGTTGGCCTGTGAGCTGACCTAATGAGCTGACCGGCGGTCACCTCTGGTAATAATGCGGCCGAGCTGAATGAGAACACAACAGATAGCAAGCCAAATTGGCTTTCATGGAGGTCAAATCTACAATATATATTTCCAACCTAACCTTGAGTTGGAGGGTCCATCCCATATGACTATACCGTCCGCATGAGAATGTGACCTGACAGTTCTTCGTTCGGACTGCACAACAGTAAAGGGTGAATACATTGTGATGTTTTTTTTCTGTTTAGTTTGTTGCCGTTCCCCTGCGCCTCCGATTGGCAGGGTTGACGAACGTACGGTGCACAATAAGTGCAACATACATACATATATATGATAAGACAGCGTGAGGTCCACAGTGGTCACCACATGCAGAATAACGTTTCCAGAGACGCACTTTGCAGCAATGAACATTGATGACTGTACTGTGCGAATGAGACCCAATAAGGATGAAACCAGCCCACATCACTGCTGCTGCTGTCAGTCGGTCACATTTGCTCAAATGTATTTTGACGGTGACCTCAGACAATTTGACCATAATGCACTTCTTCAGGAAATGCTGATGTGGGGTTTTTCCCTCCGTAATGCTAAAGAGGCCTGTGTTGCTTTTTACACATTTCTGAATGTTGTTTGAAACTCGTTGTTTTTCAGCCTGCGTTGTTGTTCTGTTGTGATGGCGGGTTTCTCGTAATTTCACGTTTTTATTTTAATAGCTGATTCTGCACGCCATTCTCGAACGTTGGGGGCGATGCGCCGCTCCGGGAGAGTTTAAAATTGATATTTAATCTCGTGGCTTAGCACCAACGGCACAATTGGAGTAAATTTATCATAGGATATGTCAGGTTGGGATGTCGATTCGGAATTAATCAGCAGTGCTTGTTGTGAGTTGTTGGCCCTTCAGGTGAACTTATAGATGCTGTTTGTTCAGCAAGATGCCCACACAGCAGTCCTGCTGGGATACATGTTCAAAGTGACTATTTACTGTTCGAACTGTAAAACTGCGTCCACGTTTTTATTTAATTATGCATCTCAATTGTGTCCATGTTGGTGTTAGGCAGCTTCGCTTAATAAAAAAGTGATACATCTCTTCATTGTGGTGGGTGGATGATTGCATCCGAGAATTATTATAGGTGGCACAGCGGCATTGGGGGAGGCCTTCATCCAGCAGTGGATTGACCATGGCCGACGACGATAAGTCGGAACAAGCTAGGCAACTTCTTCTCCCTAGCGTTGTTCCCGCTGTGGCACAGGGTCCGCTTTTCGGCATTGTCTTCTCCATTTGGCTCGGTCCAGGGCATCTTCAGGGGATGCGTTGACCGTCTTCACGTCTTCGTTTATTCGATCCATCCATCGCTTCTTCGGACGTCCGCGTGGACGGCGGCCCTCTGGCTCAATACGCACGGCAATCTTGGCCACTGATGACTCTTCACTTCGCATCACATGGCCGTACCACCGAAGCTTGGCAACTATCTATTTTGCAATTCTATATGATTAATTGTATTCACAATAAACTCCCAAAAGTCATGGATATTGTGAATTGTTTCATGTTCAGCGTCGTCCGCCATGCTCAATGTACGTCTGGCTGAAGGCTGTCTCCATTGGTCCTTCTGTAGTTGTGACAATTTGTCCTGACCTCACCACCATGACTCACGCTTGGGCATATAGATCCACGTGCGTTCTCTCTTGTCAACTGTGGCGCCGCTCTTAGTTCTGTCCATCAGTGGCCGTTCCGTGCAACCCTCAACCACTTCGATGGACCCTTTTTGGCCAGTGTCAAGGTGATGACAAAACAATAGGCCTTACACATTCTTAGGTTTTTTTCGTAAAGTCGCGTAGGTAAAAAATTGAAATAAAATTAATAAAAGTAAAATAAAATAATTTCAATTTTCTACCTACGTGACTTTACCGAAAAAACCTAAGAATATGAATCCTTGCAGTCACGAAAGCTTCAAATCTAGGCCTTACACAGACGTTGAGGTGTTCTAACACCGCATAGACACCCATCACAAGGCGTCAGGTTTGCATGAACCACACATGCTTGTGGTAACTGCTGAACCCGATCTATTAATGCTTTGATACTTGCATTGTTTTTGTGCCGTTCGCCTTTTGGTGTTCTTTGGTCGAACGCTGCTGAGACAACGCCATCAAGGAGGCTGACTCCGGTGTAGGCCAATCCGTTTCACGGACAATGCATATATTATTATTATTGTTGTTGCTATTATCATAGCATGTTTGTTTGCAAGTTTGATCACAAGCGTGTGTGGTTAATGCAAACTTTGATGCCACCTCATCCTATGTTTCTCTTGGTAACGCCGAGCGCCATGGAAACCGTGCCCAGATATTTGTATTAATTGTGTGTGGCGCAATGTTGAGGCGTGAGTCGCTGAAACAAAAAAAACCCATCGCAAGCTTCGTGTTTTCGCACAGCAATGATCTCCCCCGGCTGCGTTCACCCTACGGAGAGGAAAGCCAGCAGGGGCAGGTGGTGGGGGGTGATGGACGTGCATGTGGCAGCAGCCAAAACCTTTCGCAAATCCCCCCTTCCACAAAAATGCCAATATTTCGAGTTGCTGCACCAGCACAGCGAGACTCTTGGCAATCGGAAAAGTGCAGTGGAATTAGGTTGACGCTGAAAGGAACAGCATTAGTCGCGACTACATTGATGCTTTGGAGAGGAGGAGGAGGAGAAAGGGAAGATGGCAAAGGGAAGATGGCTTCCGTGAAGTCATTTGCACTGAATTTCTATTTTGGCAGCAAAATTATCCCTGTCACCATAATCATGACAGTACATCAAACCCTGCTCGTTTTTTTTGTCTACATCTTGCATGGCTATATTATTAATGGGCTGAAGCGACGGTGCAAATGGTTAGTGCACTGCGCTGTGAGCCCAGCGACCCGATTTCAATTCCGGGCCGCAACCAACACGAAGCAGTGAACCGTGTAGGAGAGGCAGTCCCTGGCCTCCTCCACCAACCCGTACTAACCAGCGTGGTGAAGTATGGACACCCCCCCCCGCCATCGCCATCGTGTGGGGGGGGGGGGGGTTGCTAAGCAGGATGTCCGACGTTTCACTTCAGTGCCGAGAGCCTCGTCAGGAACTGAATGTCGGACATGGTGCCGACTCGTAAACACATTGGAGAGCTGTACAGCAAAGACAAATATCCGCCTGTATAACCTTTAAAAGACTATTAAGTCAAGTGCTGTTAGGAAACACATTTGGAGACCGGTACGGCACACGAGTAAGTAGGATGCCAGCAACACACCCGGCCGCTCTTGGCGATGTTTACACATCGCACAACGTATGCATTTGAGGCTGAGTCGACCTAGGGAGGATAATCGGTCTCTTGTGCTGGCCTGTGATTGGGAATTGAACTCGGCTTTGCCGGGTTCGTAGCATCGTGCACCAACCGCTACACTACTGCTCCTGGATAGCACAACAGTGAAACCCTACACTGTCCTCTATAATTGCTTCGTTGGGAAGATTTAAGGGTTTTTATTTTTCTGTTTACAGACACCGATGAGTCTTCCTGCCTTTATCAGTGGCAATATCAGCGATGCTCCCTCCTGAGAAGAGCCCAGGGTTTTATTGGGGATTTGCTCCGCCAAGGGAGGCGCTCTGAGAATTATCCATAAACCGCTCCCTTAGTGGACGGGGCCTAATGAATACCCTATTGCGTGTGAAATTGTACTCTTAAAAGCAATCGCAAATCCTGATTTCAGCCGCATAAGCAATGCTGAAATGTTAAGTGTTGTGTTTATGTGTCCAAGAGAATGGTGATGCTCCGGTGCGTTGTGTTGTGAAAGTACGCCTCCGAATTAGGAAATGTAGCATGGAGCGGCTATTTCCGTCTTGAATGTGAATTTAGAATGCATGGGGGAGGGGGGAGCTGGATAACTTTAATAACAAAATGTGTTGCGTACGTAAAACCGAGTGAAAGAGATCGAGACTTTTGTTTGTATCTCATGCGCATGTGAACTTCATGAATGAATGTCAGAAAACGCAGCAGTGCGATCTGCAGAACGGGATGACGAGCCTCACTCTGTCCAGTAATTAGTCTAATTACAATGCAACGAGCATATTTACATCGCGTTGAAAATGTGGCCGCGTTGAAAATGTGGCCACGTCTCTCGCCACTGCGCGGCAACATGGGGCATATCGAGAGAGAGACTGGGAGGTGTTGAACTTGGACTTGAACAGGGGCAGCAGGGAGTCAGCTGATCTGGCAGTCTGGATCATCAGGAGTGTGGAGGGCGAGGTGCCTACTGCATCAGCATCTGGTATTATACCGCGGCACGTACCACTATACTTTGGATCGCACCTCTGTTATGGGTTGCTGTGTGCGCACACCGAGATCCACTTTTCGAAAGCTTTGGGTGGCTATCATGAGAAGGGCAAGGAGTGTGAAAGATCAGAATCAGAATATGTATTTATTCCGGATGAATCTGATGAGCTATGAAGCTCTTTTTCACAGGTGTCCAGTTAAAAGGGTGGCAGGTGCTGCACGATCGAGGCAACACGCAGTGGGCGATTTCTTTAAAGCTTTTGTTGCTGTTGTTTTTGTACAAATTGTAATGTTCCACAAGTATTCATGTGTGTGAAAAATTGCATTTTGTCAATGTCAACGGTTACAATGACAAACACATTTTTAAAATCATTTTCGTCCAGTAAAGGGTGCCAGCTATATTTAAAAAAAATACATTTGGAGGTGGGTTGCGAAATTAGAGGGGGGAAAACATATAAGCAGTGATTTACTTTTGGGGAGAGTGTCTAAGATTAGCGAGGTCGTATCGATAGAGTCAAGCATTCATATTTTAACATTTTTATTCGGCTAAAAATGATCAACATTTGCAACATGGGCTAATTTAGTGTTTTGTTGTATGCAAAAACTCGTTATCCTTGGTATGAGAAATGTTATATATACAATTATTTAATATAAAAATTTGAAAAGCATTTTTTTTTAGATCAAATATTTATGCACATTTGATTTTTCCTTAAAATGATATTTTTAAGTCTGATATGCTCGGCAAATGAAAGTACAATATTTAAACTTCACATTCTTCTCCTAATGTTCAGTGATAAAAAAAACATGACCACTCCTCCCAAACAGCTCCCGTCTGATGTAACCTAGTTGTGGTTTGTGACTGGGGGCTGGCATATTACATTAGTATCCATTGCAAGAACATGCCACAACATATGGATTGGGATGCAATGGGGCTCTTTATAAATTAAGGTTAACAATGTTGCCCGAGTTAAACATTGTTTTAAACCTGTGACTGCGGGTGCTCTTCGTAGGATTCTGACACCACACCACGCTCGTGTGTTCCGTGCCGCCTCCACCACCACCACCACCATCAGCATTAGCCATGGTTGATCCACTGCTGGCTGAAGGCCTCCACAAGTCGCCACCACCTATCACCAATCGGGCAATGCGATCGGCCACCTGTCGGGATTAAAATCGCAACCGAAAATACTCAACCCGACGTTCTGGACACGGCGTGCGCGACGCGGACAGTCGGGAAGGAAAAACATGCCCCCTCTGATGGGTACTTAACGTGCCTGAAAGGGGGATTGGTTAGAGGCAAAGGGATTGCAAGAGAAATACAACGGTGGAAATAGCGGGAAACGGAGGATGATTGACAGGAAGGGACGATTGGAATCCCTTAGGAAAAGTGGGAAGGTTAATGGCTGGAGGGAAAGCGGAAGGTCAAGGAACCGTCGGGAAAGAGGCTTGAGGGATATATGAAGGGGGGCGGGGGGGGGCAAGAGAGTTTGGGACGCTTCGAGTGAAGGGAATCTTTGAAAACCGTGTCTCGCGCTGGAAGAAATACAGACTGCTATTTTTCAAGGCTCCTGTGTCGGATGTCACTACACACCTTCACCAATTGCCCGCAAATAGCACATTTCAAGTTACGCGGTGCTGTGTTGGCGTTACACAAATTCAGATGTCAGTGAAAACTGTATTTATCTTTTTTCCAAACCAACAGCAGTACAATGCAATCCGAAGCGAGCGTATATCCTGCTTGAAATTCACGTAAGATAATGCGCGCGTGCATTTGCTTTGCGCTGCGAGCAGTCGCTTCATGAGTGGGGGAGTGGGGTGGATGGAGTGCTGTCAGATCGCACACTCAGCAGGAGTCAGTGGCGTAATGAGTAACTGCATTGGTAGGGTGTCCTCATAAGCATAGTCTGTCTGCCACATAAAGGGACTATCCTTTTTTGTCCCCTCTATGAAAAGATTAAGTGACAATTGAAAGTTGTAAAATAATATTTTTCTATATATATATACACACAACGCAGTAAATGAAAATTGGCGTGTATAGATACCGTGTGTGTACGCGAAATCTGCTTTCTGTGCAATTTCTGAAATTAACCGTATCAATGTAGGCGTGCTTACATGACGCGAGAGCCTTCGACTAAATCTGTCACATATATGAGTACTGTATACATTTTTTTAAATCGCATAGTTAACGTGGCATATTTTGCTGCGCGATAACAGATGTATCACGCCATCGCATATCGGAAGAGCAGCAAGCGAATATCTGTTTTGTTTTTCGCTCCTCCCGGGGGAGGGGAAAAGCCAAGTGCAATTATCAAAGAAATAACCTGGCAACACGTGTACGAATTTAGACAACTTCTTCTTGGTTCTTTCGGTAAAGTCACGTAGAATGGAAAAAATAAAACAATAAAAATAAAACATATTAAAATGATTCTCACGACGTTTCGGCCACAACGCAAGCAGCCGTCCTCAGGTGAAGAACAGGTCTGTCAGAAAGACAGCGTCTGAATGACCTGTTCTTCACCTGAGGACGGCTGCTTGCGTTGTGGCCGAAACGTCGTGAGAATCATTTTATTATGTTTTATTTTTTTATTTTATTGTTTCCCTTCTACGTGACTTTACCGAAAGAACCAAGAAGATGAATCCCTGCAGTCACGAAAGCTTTAAATCGGAATTTAGACAACGTTTAACAAATGGGCGAGAAGGCTGTGCTCAGCTCGTGATGATGGCTGAACTGGAGGGGCAAGTTGGAACCTTCAACTTCAGCCACCCTGGCTCGCAGTGAGAGTAGGAAGCCGGATGGCAGGCAACGTAGGGGTTAAGCACACATCAGCGGTAGTAGGGATAAGTGCGCGAACAGTTCATTCAATAATTCCGTGACAAGTTGAATTTCCGGAAAGTGTGTGCCTGCTGGGTGCCAAAAAATGTTAATGGGAAACCATAAAGCAAAGAGGATTCATGCTTGTCGTGCCTTATCGGCCAGACGCCTACGTGAAGTCAACGCATGCTTGCCTCCTTGCAGCCGTTCTAACACAGTTTGTAAATGTTACCTCATTTCATGTTGTTGTCATCGCATAATGACTTATATACGTTCTAGATTTGAAGCTTTTGTGACTGCAAGGATTCATACTTTTAGTTCTTTCGGTAAAGTCACGTAGGTAAAAAATGAAATTAAAATTAATAACAAATAATAAAATCACGACGTTTCAGAGGCAACACAAGTCTCCGTCACTTGATGCAGCAAATCTGGCTGTGACGGTCCCACCTGATGACGGAGACTTGTGTTGCCTCCGAAACGTCGTGATTTTATTATTTTATTTTTTATTAATTTTAATTTTTATTTTTTACCTATGTGACTTTACCGAAAGCACTAAGAGTACCGTATATACGCTCGTGTTATGTACACTCTATCACAATTGTTTTGACTATTTCGCGAGTAATTGTATTAATTTACCCATGCACACAAACACGTTTCATGATGTGTACACATACAGACCCTGTCATCAATTCACCGCACGGATTATAAGGCTTCCCCGTGCTGTGTGGGTCATTGGGGTTATTTGACTCTACTTCGCCATGCTGGTCAGTGTCGGTTTGTGGAGGTGGGGAGCATAGACAGGGGAGCAAAGAGATACAGTACAACAATGTTTTTTTTTCATTCCCCTCTGCTGCTCAATGTAGCCCCGAACTTCAGAGAGCCTATAACACCTCTTATGCACAAGGGCCACCCATCCAAGTACTAGCTCGGATCAACCTGCTCAACCCTCTCAAACCGCTCCATTCTCACACAGCTCGTATCCTCAACCTGTTGGTTATCCCAAAGTCAAGGACATTTTTCAGCCCGTCGACGATTTTCCGCAGCAGCTCCCGCTATCTGGGCCTCTATCTCAACTGAAAATAATTTGAACTCGTAACGCGCACAGTATTCGCTCGCTCTCGTAGAGAGGGAACGACTCAGAGGCGCAAGGAATTACAGATAAAAGTGGGAAGGCAGCTATGCGATGATCCGGCGCCAACAATTTAACAATTGCCCAAACTCTGCGGTCTTCTATATATTAAGGTGTTATTGGCCGATTAATGAGTGTCCGTCCATATGTGGGAGGAAACCAGAGCACACGGAGAAAACCCACGAGTGTGAGGGGGAAACACGCTATCCCCAGAGAGAACACGTGGAGTCCACATTTTTGCTGTACAGCCTTCTCCTGGCAAGCCAGCGTATGACACCTCGACGCCCACACCTCCCCGGTGCTGAATCACAGATGCGCCTGGCTAAATTTACAGACACGGTGACATCCAGTCGCCTGCCATCAGGAAGCACGTGAATTCGGCACCTGTTTGTGTGTTTTTTCAAGAGCCTTTTTAGGGTTTTTGGAGCTTTCTGAGGAACTCTGACCTGGGGAACGCACTTATGGTTTGTACTCAAACGTTAAATGTTAATTTAGAAAATTTGGACGAATTACAAGTACAGTTATTATGATATCTTATGAATACAACAGCCAATACAAATACATTTAACATGTTCTTTATAACCAGAGCTTAATGAAACCAGAAGTATATATGTTTTCAGGAAGATCTGAATAAAACAAGTGCTTTTGTCACCATTGTCTTTACTTTGATTCCACTTGGGGCGTGATGTCCAGTCCACGTCTTCTCACGAGCCAGAGCCAGGGCGAGATCTCCATCAAAATCTCAGACATCGTCCATGGCCCCCCCAACAGGTGCGCCGGGTTACCGACCACTCTTATTCAACTTCAGTCCCTGTTATCATCGATACAATTATAATTAGTCACTCATTTACTGATTTAATAACTGAAACCACGATTCATTGAGTGATAAATTCACGAGTCGATTAATTACTTTCGAGCCGAGAATTGTGGTCATTTGCGTTACTTTCGCTTCACCACAGGTGAAGCCGGAAAACTTTCTGTTGTGCACCACCAGCAAGGTGCCGAGCGAAGGATCCGTGCCAGGCAGCCAGAAACGCAGAGCCTAGAAAATAACAAACTCAGGACCGTCAGAAAATACGATGCAATAAAGTGGTGAAAACTGCTTTTTCTTTACGCGTAAAACACCAAAATACGGTTTACCAGTCAAGAAAGATGAAAACCATAGTTGTCTCGAAAGATAGAAAGCATTTTTCTTCTTATTATTATTATTAGGCTCTGTTATGCCCCGGTGGTGGTTCTGACCGAATGAGGGGCCCCAAAAGCATAAAGTAGTTTTGCCCCCTCGCCCCCGCCCCTCCCCCCGTCTCTGCATTTGTAAACTCTGAGTGAGATGACAGAAGAGATATGGAGATGAGCTCGAGATGCGGATGTCGCGAGACGAGAGAAATATGGACAAAATGTAATCGGGTGAAGGAAGGGAGATACGCGTGAAACGGAAATATAACAAAACGAGAGAGCGATAGAGACAAGCGACAGAAATGTCAGTGGGAGGAGAGAAAAAAATCATTTTGTTGCATCAATTGACGTTTTTTTTTTATGTTCATTAGACTCTGAACTCGAGCTGATATTTCGTTGCAGGGGGCACCGACTATCCCGTGCCCCCTTGGGTTGCTTGTTGATGCCCATCTCCAACCGCTGGCAGGGCCCCATCTCTGCTGCTCGATGATGGTCGTGGGCCGGCACCGACATAAACATTTGCACGTGATCATCCGGCCGCGCGAGCTGGCACGAGCTCACCGAACCTGCAGCGGATCCAATCTCGCGTAGCTTCGCGAGTGAAGTGCATTGTACATAACATTTCGATACTTTGCTAGGTTATTTAATTTTAGTGTGTCTCTTTCTCCCCCTAAGCCTGCTCACTCCTTTTTGTTGCACTCATTGACATGTAAATTTTGTCTCTAACCCCTCCCTCTCGCTGCCTCCGCCCCCCTCTGTCTATTTAAGGCCACCCCACAGAGACGATCACCCCTCCCTGTACCTGTGTTGCCCGCTGTGTGTATCTTGGTGATATCTGTCTGCTTATATGTCTGTCTATAATTTTTTCTGGTTAGATTTTATGTCGCTATTTCATTATACCTGATGATGATTGCTTGTGTTGCAATCGAAACGTCGTATGTTATTATTTAATTTATTATTTTTTCTTTATACGTGACTTTACCGAAAGAACCAAAGAATAAGTGCATTGTAGACGTGCTTACAAAGACAAAGTTCCCCCCACCCCCCCACACACACACGTATAGCCTTCACAGACTGTTGGGGCAAGTGCTGTTCGCTAGCACTTATCAAGGCCGCCTTTGTCTCCCGAGTGGCGATGTTTACAAAACCGCTCGCACACAGCAGGCATCATCAGCTTGGCCGTGAATATTGTTTCGTTTCTTCGTCCAACAGAACGAGCAAGCGAGATATTTTGTATTATTATTATTGTTATCGCGTTCATTAAACACCGGTGCACTGACGCATCACCGGGAACGCAGAAACGGCCGTTAAAGATTCATAAACCAGAGGAGTGCACCTTGACACAAATCAATATTACATCACACTGCCCCCGCCCCCCCCCCTTCCTCTCCGCCACATTTTCATTTGTCTCGTGGTAAATGTAGTTAATATTACATACTAATTAGTCATTTACTTATTTCGTCCTGATGCAGCGGTACGCACCGTTGCCTTCGCGGCCCAGAGTGGCTTCTGGCCACTTTATATTGCGCCGCGTGGTCTTTTTGGTGGTGTTGGTCTTTCTGCTCATGGCGGGGGGGGGAGGGTTCGATATGACGAGAAAAGAGATGCATAAAAAATGCAGAAAGGGCCTGCTTCGTACGAATTAATGTGTGCCGGGCACAGTGTGGCTCCCTCCCTCAGCATGTGCTGTTTGTGTGCACAGGTACAGATTGTGGGGGGGAGGGGGGGGGGCGAGCACTGAGTGAGAATGAGGTCCCCCGTCTTTTTGTGTGAGACGTCTCCCCCTGACATCAGATTTTCCCATGGCAACAGCCCTTTCCATTGGGATAAGGCTTTCAGTTGTATGTTTAAAGAATAATAATTATCATAACCCCAGTTATGTACAGTGTGGGCTGTGTGTGCGGTTAGCGCGTGGACGTGTATCATTGATTGCATGCACTGGCCGTGAATGTCTATATAGTGGGGGTGAAGCGAGTGGCAGATGGAAGCCTTCTCGTGCGACCGCCTGTTATGCGTTTTCATGTTACCTTAAACGCAACTGATACCGTCACCTAGGTGATCGTTACAATCCACGAATTATGATCTGTAGAGCTAAATGCTTGAGGGGGGGGGGGGGGTGAAGGCCCTGTTAAGGGCAAGAAACCGAACGGACCAGGCCATTGAGTGTACCAACTGAACGTTGAAGGACTCTCGTCACCTGGACGTGGCTTCCTCGCCAGAAGCATGAGGGGGGGGGGGGGGGGAAGCATTGTCACGGACGACGATAAAAACAAATAACATCGATGCCTCACAGGAGACGCACGCTCAGGGCAGCACTCAGATGGCAAGCTACGGAGGAAAATGGCCTCTCCTTTGTTGCTGCCATCTACCGCCCTCAACATGGCCACCTCGCCACCTTCATCAGGCAAGGCCCGAAACGCTACGACGCTTTCGAGTTCAGAATCAGGATCTTTATTTCTACTGCAGGAGGAATCCGATGAGCTACACCGCTCTTTTTCACAGATGTCCAAGTAGAGGCAGGTCAGAGAGTTAAAGGGGTGGGGGGGGTTAGAGAGTTACACGGGTGGGGGTCAGAGAGTTAAAGGGGTGGGGGGGTGAGAGGGTTAAAGGGGTGAGGGTGAGAGAGTTAAAGGGGTGGGGTGAGAGAGTTAAAGGGGTGGGGGGGGGGGGGTGAGAGGGTTAAAGGGGGGGGGGGGTGAGAGAGTTAAAGGGGTGAGGGTGAGAGAGTTAAAGGGGTGGGGTGAGAGAGTTAAAGGGGTGGGGGGGGGGGGTGAGAGGGTTAAAGGGGGGGGGGGTGAGAGAGTTAAAGGGGTGAGGGTGAGAGGGTTAAAGGGGGGGGGTGAGAGAGTTAAAGGGGTGGGGGTGAGAGAGTTAAAGGGGTGGGGGTGAGAGAGTTAAAGGGGTGGGGGGTCAGAGAGTTAAAGGGGTGGGGAGTGAGAGAGTTAAGGGGGTGGGGGGTCAGAGAGTTAAAGGGGTGAGGGTGAGAGAGTTAAAGGGGTGGGGAGTGAGAGAGTTAAAGGGGTGGCGGGTCAGAGAGTTCACCACCACAAGAGACGGCGCGCCGAAAATCACTGTCACAGTTGGTCACGTGACTGTCATCAATGCATATAAGCCCCTGAATAAGGAATGACGATCGCCACGTCTGTCAACAGCCACTCACCCGGCTCTATGTATACGTGACTTCAATAGCCACGACACAATGAGGCTACTCAGAAAATTATGAAGCCGAATAGAAACTTCAGGAATAGTCGTCGGCACAAGAGTCCATTTGAATCAGCCCGATTGAAAAAAATAACTATAACCCAGACTTATGCTTCATCGCAAAGGACAAGAATGGAACGCCACTGATTCCTTCACGAACAATCGCCGGCAATTGTCCATTGAGCCAACAATGACCTGCAGTGATGCACTTTGAATTGCCGATACTGGTCACAACCTCAAAATCACGGCCACATTGGGACGTTCAGAGGCCAACTGGCCCAGCTACAACAAAGAATTTTAAGTCTAATTGAAAAACCTGGAGGCAAAGCCTGAAAACTTCGATAAATTAATTAAAATTCTGACATCTGCAGAAAAAAAAAACATCCCGTGGGGGTATCGGAAAAAAGCTATACGCCACATTGGCAGCCAGAAACATAACAGCTCTTGAGAGCGTGCATCAGAACTGGTGACCGAGCTCAGGGAACCGCAACCGCTGGAGTCCCTGAGCTGGGCACGAAGACAACATTGGGAAGATGCCACTGCAGGCTTGGACTTCACTCACTTGGGCCGTGAAGCCTGGCAGCCCTTCAGGAACATATGTGCCCTCAAACCAACAGAACACGGACCACCAACAGCCACGGCGAGTGCTGTGGATTCCAACACGTTGCCGTCCTGCTGAAAAGGCACCAATAGACCAAGCTCACGAAACAGACTACAGTTGACCTTTCTGAATCGCGACTTTCCCCATCGCGGTTTCGATATATCGCGGGGTCGGCATAAGAAATTTAATGGGAGTTTTTTGGGAGTTTTGGGGAATTTTGCGAAGGCCGCAGACGACACGCGAAGGCCAGCAGACGACACACAAAAAGTTTAGTAGCTCATAAATGCATAAAATGTATGTACAGTAGTGTATAATATTAATGTATTTTATCTTTTAATTCCATAAATATACACAATTTTTAAAAAGTAGAATTTAGTCAAAATTTAAAGTTTGCGAAAAGAACGCAAAAGCCAGCAGAAGACATGCAAAGGCTGGAAATTATAGAAATAACTTAAAAAGTTTAGTAACTGGAGGTGCTCGCTTCGATCGCCAAGGGGATCAAAACATTTTACGCGGTTTTTCCAGATCGCGGGGAGCCTGCGCCCCGAACCCCCGCGATGTGGAAGGGTCGACTGTACTTCAACAAAAACCTAAAGTGCTTTTATTTTTACCAGGTAAAGTGCACTGAGCTCTATGGCTCTTTTTCAGATCTGGCCAACGAAGCGTTTAATCACGTGGAAATGTATAGCAGTAGCCAAATACTCTAAACGCATTTTGATTCTGAATGTGGAGGGGAAAATCGGAGGACCCAGAGAAAAATCCACGTGACCACACAGAAAGAGACACGCAAAATCCAAATATACAGTAGGCATCAGGGTCGGGATCGAACCCACAACTTACTGTATACTAGGTGAGGTAGTTAAGATCCCACCACCGCGGCACCCCAAGCTGTCCTGAAACACCTACCACCTTGATAATCTGAAACAACAGTCACCTTGAGCCAACAACCGCAAGCAACAGATCTAACCAGACCGTACGCTGTCGTTGAAGTGGAAGTAAACCTCAGGGCCACTGAGTCCAACGAGGCATGGGGATATGATGGCCTATGTTCTGAGTTCCTAAATACCCTGGGATATATGGGCAACGATGGCTTGCAAACCTCCTCACTGTCATGCACAGAACAGGCAAACTCCCAAAATAAATTGAAGCCATCCCAAGTTATTGCCATTCTGGAACGCAGAAAACTGCGAGACTCTCTTCTCCGATGTCCCTCTGATGCTCCACCTCCAAGCTGATGCAATGTGGCATGCTTGCCAGACTTTCCCCCATTATCGACCCACAACTGCTTCCCGAACGAGCCGGATTTCAAACTGGCCGTAGCTGATGCGGGCAGATCGTTGCCTTCACCGCCCTCATAGAAGCTGGTGTCCAGCGCCCACAGAAAACTGGCACCGCAATGATTTACCTCTCTGCTGCTCCCTATGACACTGTTTGGCATCATGGCCTGCTGCTGAAGTTGGCCAAAATCATCAGATGTCGTTATCCTGTAGACCTAATTGGCGCGAGGCTCAGCACCTCTCAGGGTGAACTCCTCGATGGTGAACACGGCCGCAAGAGAATGATGGACAATGACGTCCCTCAAGGCTCGGTACGAGCACCGCCACTATTTAATGTATATACATATGTGACCTCCCATGTACATCATCTCACAAATTCAATATATGCAGATGACGTAACCCTTGCTACACAGGCTACAAACCTCGAGAACGTTGCCAATACTCTCAACAGCTGATCTAACTTTATTTAAAGGCATATTTCCGTCGCCAGAGACACCGAACAGATCCCTCCAAAACCACCACGAGTGCTTTCCACATGAACTATCATGCAGCAGATGTCACTCTTGATGTGTCCTTCTGTGGTGGCCCAGTGCGCTACGACTCCACTTTAACATATCCAGGGGTTATTATAGATAGAAGCCTGGCCTTCAAATACCCACGTAAAACAGATCTGGGAAATAACCAAATCGAGAAACGCCCTGTCTGGTTCGGGAGCTCGTACGCAAAACTGCAAAACGACACAAAGTCTCTCTCTCCCCTGAACCCCTGTCACGGCTCGCAGGCCTCGACATTCGTTATATGGCCCTTAATTTCACCAACCCACACTGACCTCCATCCAACACTGGATTGTCAATGGTCTGTATATTATTATCAGCATGTGTTGCGTATAATTGGGTCACGTGACCCCTTGCACCAACTAGCGGAGCTGTCAGCCACCACAGTGGCTGAAACTGTTCGTTTTTAACGAATCGCGAGCATTTATCGAATCTCTGGAGGAGGATGAATTTTTCCACTCCTAATGAAGACACCCAACTGTTATATTTGGAGGTGCAATTTAATACTTGCAGTTGTATTCGTTAAAGAGAACGAACTGGCTGCAATGCAGAAAAAAAAATAGAGGCATCCTGAAGAAGGCCATCTGTTTGAAATATTGACTCTTTCCACCTCTCTCTCCCCCACGAAAAAAGTTAACTTAATTTTCCCTTAATTAACCTGTGTAAAAATCGTTGAAGTGGCAACAATTTACTTTAACAGGTACAGACCGACAAAGACAAACACACACACACGGGCACATGTCCACTGTGTGTCATGAGCATGCACGTAACCTTAACATCTGAGGTTTGTGAGCAAAGGTGGAAACACTCCCAGATGTTTCACCAGATGGTGCGTTGAGACGCCCTGTTGAATATCCTCACTGATAATCACACGCGCTGCTGGGCGGAATTACAGGAAACTCCAAAAACTTACCCAGTGTGTGAAATATCAGCGGCACAGCCATCGATTGCTATTGGTTTGCACTTAATGTGTACTGGCTAAGCAGCACTGCTGTTAAGCTGCTGTGCTGACGTTTTAGATTTGGTTTCCCCCTCGTGCCTGGGATGCTGGCGATGTGAAATGGTGAGCAGACTGGACTCGTAATCCGGAGATCTCCGGATCAATTCGATTGCCCTGTGCGCAGTTGCAATGGGACTTGCTTCTTGAACCCCCGCCTCTGTCCACCGAGGACGAGCAATGCTTAGGTCAATCAACAGGTCACGTGTGGTGGGGTAAAATGTGGGTTACTTTTACCTCTTTCGAAATGCCTGGTCAGTGTGAAAGAGAAGGCCACATGTCCGCACCTCCGGTGAGCACGGTTGGCTACGTAAGGTGCGAAAGAAGTTCAACATACCGACATTTTGAGATCCCGCCTCTCTAAGAGTTCCCACGTCTTCCAAGACATTTGGCCAGTGTTGGGAAAAGTAGGCTGAATACCCTCTACCTCGGGGTGCTCTCTAAGGCTCCCTCTAATATAGAGACCAGTCCGGCAGCAGTGGGCGTGAGCAAGGAATTGCAGGGCTGCACCTTTACACGACGTTTCTCTGCCCCAGGCCGCCTCCAATCCCACCGCCGCGGTTGCAGCGGCGGCCTGCAGCGTGTTGGCAGCAGCGATGGCCACGGTCCAAGCAGCCTCGTGCGGACGGGCTGTGCCGGGCGCCTGGGTCATGCTGAGCCGACACCTCGACCGTGCCACAGCGGGGTGACAAGTCAGCATCTGGGTACAACCCCCGCTGAGCTCTCCAGCACATGCGTTCTATTTGAAATGCTTGTTGAATGCAAGCCTCTGCAGTATTTAGAACAAACGAAAAAAATCCCTCGCTGAGTGCGCTGTCCTTCAGTCGTAAGATGTAGTGGACTTGTCATGCCCAGGAGATGCGTGTGATGCTTAGCAAATGAAACTGCAGTGCACAGTAGTTCGTGCTCTGTGGTGAGCTTATCCCGTGCGATGCTCTTCTATGCCACTTATTTATATCTTTTTGTGCTTCTCCAGAGAAATGCCAACATGACAAGCATTTGCTTGGAGAAGTTCAACCCTCCCTCCCCGCACCCGCCCCCACTGATATCTCAAAGAGCACAGTGAGTTTGGAACATTCAGATTGCATTTCAAACTCAAGGTCGATTCTTGTGCCCGTGAAAAATACCAGGAAGGATGAATAAAAGAATGCCCTCCACGTTTCACCCAGCGCCAACGAAATTATACGTTTCTTAAAGCTGTGTTGCGACCACCTGGCTGTGGTTACATCTGGTTCTCAGGTGCAGTGAGTTGATGTCCACAGCCCCGTCACCAATAACTCCGCAAAACGCGCGTTCATTTTTGCTCCTTTCGCGCGCCCGTGTCTCGCCGTTCCCGAGCCTGGCTTGACCCCACTGGGGTGTCTCGGGGAAGTTGACCTGGGCCCTCAGCTGCAGTGTCGCTTCGGTCTCCGCCATAAGGCCATTGAGACTGCGAGCCAACTAAGCGCCTCGAAAATTAGCCAACTCTCTAACCAGCTGGCCGGCCATTCAGCCAGACATCCAACAAGCGAATGAGTCCAGTCAGCTTTCTGAATTGCGTACTTTAATGAAATATGTATAGAACACCATGTGGCCTAAAATCTGCCTCACTAATAATTTAGTGTTGATCAAGGCTGTGCTAACAAAGTTCTCGAAGGCAGTAGATTCCCATTAATTGGGACCGAAGCGATGCTGCGTCGCACGGATTCTTAATGAAGAGCCATTTATATTTTATGAACGCGCTTGACTTCATCGCGACGCTGGGTGAGGTGCGATGGTAGGGAGATGGTGGCAGCGGGGGGGAGGGGAGGGGGTGGAATCCCACGCTCTTAATCGATAATGCTGCGTAGTAATATTTAGAATAGCCTTAGAACAAAAAATACACGTGCATAAATAGAGTATCCCGCAAGTACCATCACGAGTACCAATTACATTTTTGTGCCTTTCGTTGCCGCACCGTTGTTTCCAATATTATTAGACTGCAAACTCATCGCTGTGGTCATTTGTAAGCAAGAAAACAGCAGTGCAAGCGGTAAAAGAGGAATGCCACCAACAGTGTGTACAATATTTTAATTAAAAGAATAAATTGAACAAGATTAATGTTGAAATTGTGTAATAATTTGCAGGCCTTTGTCACTCCACTGCTGGATGAAGGCCTCCTAATGCTGTGCCAAGCATGGGGAATGTTTAACCATACTTCACCTGGTCAGTGAGGGTAGATGAAGTGGGTGAGGACCGGGTTTTGTTCACATATCGCTCGCCACTGAAGTTAACTATTTTCGGGTGTATAGGCGGAATCATAGTGCAGTGCGCTAATCTCTGCGTCGCTGCCACCGTCACTATAGTGTATGTGTATACACGCGGAGGTGTCATTTCAGCCAGAGCTATCCACATTGTAAAGGAAGTGGGGGGTTGGTGGTCCCAGAAAATATACCACGGTAAATTAAGCCCTGTATACACTACACCGAATGCTCTTGGCTCTTGAGCTAAAAATCTAAAATAAATCAAAAAGAACGCATGAACAGATGCACAATTATAATGCCATATTTAAACATCTCTGGAGTCGGTGAGAGTGAAGGGCTGAACATGGGCTGGTGGTTGCGATGTGCCCACTGGCATTTGTGTGAAAGCAGCGGGGAGCATCGGTGGCAGCACCCTTTTGAATTGAGCTGATGAATCCTGCTGTACAGTACAGAGGTTTTTTTCACAAAATAAAGAATTCACCTCCGTGAATATTACAATTTCCAAGGCTACAATTTTTTGGGACTTTGCCGTGCATCTATGACCCCTTGGCCTCTACAAAAAACCGAGGAACTTTCAGGATTCATCTTTTTTTTGCAAGTGGACCATACTCTTAGTTCTTTCGGTAAAGTCACGTAGGTAAAAACATGAAATTAAAATTAATAAAAAATAAATATTTTATTTTTATTGATTTTAATAAATATTGATTTTAATAAATATTTTATTTTTTATTGATTTTAGTTTCATTTTTTACCTACGTGACTTTACCGAAAGAACTAAGAGTATGAATCCTTGCAGTCACGAAAGCTTCAAATCTAGAATTAAGTGGACCATAGCCTATTCTAAATTTCTGAGTTTATGTATTTTGTAATGGCTCAGTCACCAATTTAAAAAAAATGTACGCGCAGTTTAGTCTGTAATTAGCTGCTCCCTCTTAGTTTTTGCCAGTTGGCAGTTCACCTTCCTGGAGGCACAGGGATGCATCAGGGGAATTCACAGACGATCTGTGGTGACATCACACTCGCATCACCTGCACTGCGGGTCCCAGCAACCGGCGCTGATTCTGACGTTCAAGTTGGGCACCTGCTGCACCAGCCCACGCATCGCGGTCATTGTTTCAGTGGGAAGGGTCAAGGGGCCCAGGATATGATGCACAATACGTGCAGGCTTGCCTGGAACGATTTCAGGTAGATCACATTTGTCTTTGTGAGACCACCTAGGGACTGCTGACAGACAACTGGGCATGTAGGACAGTGGCTGTAAGTGATTAGAGCCATGTGCTCTGGAGGCTTAGGTGTTGGCACACACATGGTACCTGTTATGAGCGATGCGTGAAAGCTGCGGTGAGGTACACGATCACGCTTGGTGATGCTGTCATTGACAGCAACTCCACCAACTCTGCCACTCTGCAGGCTCGGGACAGCCGTATTCATAATACGGACGACAACACGCACCGTGGTGAAATCCTCAGCTGTTCAAATTCAAATATACCGATGTAAAATGTCACGTGAATTAATAATTGCGTCATAATAATGGACTGGAAGGAAGGAAGCGAGTGTTATCAAAGTGTGGTGGCATTTACAGCCGGAATGACTTTTTGACCTTGGCTTGATTATTAGCAATGTGTATATTCCACATAAACTATGAAAAAAATATTTTCCCCATCAAAAGTATACTTTGTTTATATAACCGAAGGAAACAATAAAGTAGGCACTAAAAAAACAACATCAATAACCATTTAAAATCCTTAATTTAAAGCCAAATGAGATTAAACGTGCAGAATAATAATCACTTTGTAACAGCAATTGCATAGTAATAAAGCAGATATTCCCACCCAAAAAACGAGCAATGTTTCCCACTGCACCGCATCAGGCGAGCATTTACGCGGGTCGCCCGAGCGATGGTTGTTAACCGGTGTGGACAGCGAGCTGTCAGAGTGAGCCACCTCATGGGATTACAGCGCTCGCTGTTTCAGCACATTTACAGCTGCCGTCTATGGGCCCTCTTGAGGCTTCGTCTCGTAATCCTGACCACTTGCACGCAAGATGTCTCCACACAGACCACACGGATAACTGCAGATTTGTCCTCATTTGGCCAGTTGGTAAGGCAAGGGCTGGTGATGCGATGTCGAGCTTGGCTTTCCAGGTGGCCCTGGGTCAGAGCCGTGGGTGGCATTTGCTGGGCCAACAATGGTTGGACCAATCCAGGGGTTTGCACGGAGACAGTGGCCGAGTGCTGCAGCCGAGGGGACTGCGAATGCTGTCCGTGTTTGGCTGGCATGTAAAGCATGGCAAGTAGACCAATGTCGAGCTGGCTTTCTAGGTCGCCCTGGGCTAGAGCCATGGGAGGGTGAGGAGGGGGGCAAATATGCCACTGTTCTTCACTAATTTTCACAGGGGGAGGGGGGGAGCACTTTCGCAGATAAGACATGATAAGTGTGAAGGTCCGCCACGCATTTGGAACCATTGGTGTTTGACAGCACGATGGGGTGTTTCACTATTTGTGTACTGTCGGGGGGCCGTACGTAAGGGGCCATACTCAAGGCCACCAGTGGCCGCCAGTGACTTGCGGGCCTTGCAATAAAGAACGCTGTATTAGGCTAACAAACGTGCATTATGCCAGCTGCCTGTGTGGTGGTTTTTTTAACGACTTCATGAAGATAACAGTTACATTGATTATGAACAGCTTTGAAATTCTGATAAATGTAGACATTTGTTTCCCGGCCAACTATCGTAAGTGGGCGAAGCAGTCTTTGGCACCCGGTCTCTAATTTGCTTAAGCCACACGTAGTCTTTGTTGTTTGCCTTATTGCTGTGGTGTCTCCCGAGGGTACAGTAATTGAACAATTCCTCATTAAATATTCTAAGTGGTTTTTCTCGCACTCCGCATGACAGATACGGTTCCCATGCCACAGCTCTCCGTGTCATGTGCCACGCTCGCAGGGCCTTGAGTCATGCACATTTTTTTTCCCAAGCAGCATTGCCAAGTTCCCGAATTGCTAAGACACTGCGTTTCACACATTTGCATGTTATCACACGTTTTGTACTTGTAAAGTTCAGTGCATTCTACTTCAGCACAACTGCAATTATATATAACAAATCTTGTCACTGTTGTTTGACAGCTGATCTGAGAAGCAGTCATACAATGTTCTCGACGTGATTACAAGTAGGACAGAAAGACATCCCATACTACAGTACTCTTAATAATAATGCCCTTGATTCCCAATACTCTTTTCATTGAGGGTCCTGTGGAATTCGGATGCTTGGCCACGTCCATGAATGAGTGTTTGGCGTGTCTTGGAAAACTAGAGATGCGAGAGAAACCCCACGCATGCAAGAGGAGATGATACTCAAAGGGCTTTGCACAGATGTATTCGAGCATCCCGTTTCTGTACTTCCATTCCCTGGCCACCTTCAAGCCCATCTCCTGGCCACCTCGCAGCCCATCTCCTGGCCACCTTGACACCCATCTCCTGGCCACCTTACAGCCAATCTCCTGGCCAAATACACCCACGCTTTCAACGTGAATCATCATGACAACAACTTAGGGCACACTGGCCTTTTTATTTAACAGGTAGGAGACACTACGACTAATGTAAGGAAATGAGTCATCAACAACATAATCATCATCAGTTGAAACGTCTTAAAATGTAATAAACGGCTGGATTTTCTCCTCAACATTGAAGATGTTTATGAGGCTACTCCCGAAGCCATCGACCAGCCTACCAACTTCAATATCGTATCACCCCCCACTCCTCTGCCTCCAACGATACAAAAACAAATTATTTCAAGATAATAATATGAATTGATTTTGTTCATCACTCATGGAGCCCGAAACCACATGTCATCGAGGCCGATTCAGAACCACAAGTCGAGTAGAAACACATTTATTTTGAAAGTTTCATTCATCTGAGCTCTGGGAGAGGTGTTTTGCCTCCTGCTGTGCTTACAATATTACAATGATGTGTTGAATCGGATTTGATTAAACCACATCGAATCAAACGTTTGGCTACAAAAACACAATGTGACGGGACTGTCAGATATTGTTCGTCAACCGCATTACTTTACGAGCGAAGTTTCGAGTGCGGCTGTGCACCGTAAGACACAGCCCGTTCGGTTAGCGTAAATCTTTGCCGCTCTGAGATTCCTCCCCGCCGTTGTCAGAGTTCAACCGGTTGATGGAAATGTCGTCGGTTGCTGGCGTTCTCAAAGTTCAAAGGGGCGGACGTCGGAAGCATATGCCCTTATTTTTGTAATATTCACTTCAATTTAAAGCTTTCGTGACTGCAGGGATTCATCTTCTTGGTTCTTTCGGTGAAGTCACGTAGAATGGAAGTAATAAAATAATAAAAATAAAACATAATAAAATAATTCTCACGACGTTTAGGCCACAACGCAAGCAGCCGTCCTCAGGTGAAGGTGAAGAATAATATCTTCATTCTTCACCTGAGGACGGCTGCTTGCGTTGTGGCCTAAACGTCGTGAGAATTATTGTATTATGTTTTATTTTTATTATTTTATTACTTCCCTTCTACGTGACTTTACCGAAAGAACCAAGAAAATATTCACTTCAGTTTTGCATTGCTTCAAGCAATCACAATTGTAGGAAGCGGCTCCGTGGACCGTTCGCACGCACTGCATTGGCGATTCCAAGTGAACCAGTTTCAACCCATGGCCGTGCACAAACCATTCACTGACGGCTGCTTGTATCTGAAGCCTTATCCAGCCCCCCCCGCCCCCCCCCCCCCATGTCAACGTAGCCTAAAATGCGTACTGTACTTTGTGAGATGTGTCCACATCCACAGTGAAAAAAATATATTTACTGTACGTTGAACTTCCTTCGCACCGTACGTAGCCAACCACCGTGCTAATCGAAGGTGCGATTACAGGTGGCCAGGAAAAGAGTAGTGCCGTACAATGCAACTCGGAGTGCTTCACAGATGCTCGCTGACAGCACATTCGCCTCGAGTGATGTTAAAGTTGCAGCCCTGCAACTCCTCGCTTTTATTCAACTGCCAGAAGGAGGGATGAGGGAGCTCCCGATAGCCTCGTTTAGGAGCGATATTTCGGTGGCTATTCTAAACTATAATAAGGGGGGGGGGGGGGGTTGGTGAGATCGCGTAAATATGAATGTGTCTTCTTGGTTCTTTCGGTAAAGTCACGTAGAAGGGAAATAATAAAGTAATAAAAATAAAACATAATAAAATAATTCTCACGACGTTTCGGCCACAACGCAAGCAGCCGTCCTCAGGTGAAGACCAGGTTTGTCGGAGAGACAGCGTCTGAATGAAACACCACCAGGCTTGGCAGCGTATATTTAAGCTGGGTTGGAAGGGGGGAAGTGCGCCCTGACAAAAGAATGTGCATATCAAGAGGAATTTAGCATATTTATGGGAAATGCAGATATGTGATTAGTACTACTTGTGCAATGCGTAGGAGGTGGGCGGGGGGTTTCAAAGTCATATTATGCCCGTGCATTATGCAGGATTAGCAGAATATGAATGTGTCGTTAAACCCGCCACCACCTGACAGAGTCAATTAGTAAGGTTTGTTGCGTAAACAAAATGTGCCAATTAGTTACTGCAGCACACCGGTGTGTTGGAAAGTATTTTTATCGAATTGTAACGGGGAGGGGGGGGGGCACAAAATTGTGGATTGTGGAGGCCAGTCATTTGAACAGCACACATCACAGGGGGTTGCGACGGGGGGGGGGGGGGGCTGGGGGGACATTAAGGGAGGAGAGGAGGGTGGGGAGGTTGGAGACTCGTTGCCAAGAACAACCCTCACCACGAGAACATGGTGATGGGAAGACACAATGAGAGATGAGACAAAGGGAGGGAAAGAAATCGGAGGAGAGAGCGAGACGAGAGGCGAGACAAAGGGAGAGGTGAGGTGGAGAGCGGAGAGGAGAAACATTAGACACAGAGGCAGAGGGAGGCACAACGGGAAAACAACAGGAAGACTCGAAGCGATGCACAGGGACAGAGAGGCGCGAGAGACCTTAGAGACACGGAGGGAAAGAGACAAAAGGGAGGCAGAGAAATAGCGAGAGAGAAACAAAGAGACATAAGGAGACACACACACAGACACACACATAGGGGGATATGGAGGAACATTGGAAGAGACTTTACCAGTTTATTGAAACAATATAAAAAATAATACAATTCAGCTTTAATTTCGAATTTAATCAAAAACATAAGTATTTCTTTCGTATTTGGCCAAATTGTAACGAACATTTGTATTCGGTGTACTCCTGGCCTAGATGTACAACTCAACCAGAAAATGTGTGGTGGCCAGCTATGACCGTGAGACCTAAGTGAGACTCTGAGCACTGGCCAAAATCATTTACAAGCTACGTGTGAATCAGTCCTATACTGTAAGGCCAATCTTTAACAATCCACACTCACCAGCATGGTGAAGCATGGTTAAACAGCCCCCCCCCCTCCCATTACTGACACGGTATGTGGAGACTTTTCATAGAACAATGCACTTACTCATCGCTATTGATCATTCGCATAATTGTTATTGTTTCTATTTAAAGCTTTCGTGACCGCAGGGATTCATCTTCTTGGTTCTTTCGGTAAAGTCACGTAGAAGGGAAATAATAAAACAATAAAAATAAAACATAATAAAATTATTCTCACGACGTTTCGGCCACAACGCAAGCAGCCGTCCTCAGGTGGAGAACGTCTGTCGGGAAGACAGAGTCTGAATGGACGCTGTCTTTCCGACAGACCTGTTCTTCACCTGAGGACCTTCGCCTGAGGACGGTTGCTTGCGTTGTGGCCGAAACGTCGTGAGAATTATTTTATTATGTTTTATTTTTATTATTTTATTATTTCCCTTCTACGTGACTTTACCGAAAGAACCAAGAAGATTAATTGTTATTGTTACAACTCAAACGACACTCACCACTTTCAGCATTAACAATGGCTTATCATGGGGGGGGGGGGGGGAATAGATATAATAGGCCAACGTTTTGGGCAATGGCCCTGCATCAGAGCAGAGCAGAGAGAGAGAGAGAGACATCGCAGAGAGGTTGACTGGATTGTAGTTAGTGGTCGTAATTTACACCGTAAGGCAGCGGCGCTAATTGCGCACGTGGCGAGCATTGTTTGAGTTTACCATGCGCCCCACTGGCCACGTTGTCCCTTGTTTTTTTTACCGAGAGAGTGTCCTTACACGTGTCGGATGTTCAGCAAGGAAATTGTCGTGCAATTATTGCCCCGTGTTTTGATTAGAAGATGCGTGTTTTTTTTAAGGTGGCAACGATCTTTTATTATTTAGCTTCGTAAATCGCTTGGCAGCTCGATTGTGGGGCTGCAGTCAAACGTGTCCAATCATTAGTGTCCAGCTTCTGACTCTTGAAATCTCAACAACAAGAGCAACGTTGCTGTAATGTGTGACTGCCTACAAGGAACCTCTTGATACACCCTGCTGATTGCCTAATAGTGTAGACCGTAACAAGCTTGTATCTGCAATGTTGTGATTGGCCAATGCTGTGCCTATAATAAGCCGCCCGTCAAAAGACGTTTCTTCTGATTGCCTAATGCCATAGTGACTTATTCATTTACAGCACCTGCCCTCTGATCCTTTCTCCTCTCTTAACCCTTTTTTTATCCTGCGGAAGGTTGACCCCTCATCACTGACCCCTACCCCAACCTCACTTCTCTCTCCGGCACACAGCGTCCCTTGGAGGAGTCCACTACCCCGGCCTTCATGGTTTGTCCCGCTTAATCAACATCAAACTGCGTCTTGCCTACCCTGCTCCCCACGACCTTCTCGCCCATCTCCCCTTCTCATTCCCCGCCTCGCCTTCTGTTCCTATCCAGCAAAAACAGCACACGCCTCCTGTATAGCTTGCATAGGCTGTTGGGGAAAGTGCAGTTCGCGAGCACCTATTCAGGGCAATTATTTGATGCGTTTGCAGTCGTGCACAAGCATAATTAATTAATTTAAAAAAAATCTACGGAAATTATTGATCTGCCATGAAGGCAGGCCAATTCCTAAAATGTTGCCTATTCTACGAGTTTATTTATATATTTTAAGGCAGTGTTGTTGACCTATTAAGGTCAGCGTGATGCACAAGGGAGTGGTGGGTACAGCAAACCAAGCCCGGCTGCCTGTCTCCTCAGCGAAGATGTTTGCATACCGCGACCATTATATTATTCATGCAAGGCTGAGTGGATCTAGCAGAGGTCCAGGACCTGTTAAAGATATTCACTGGTGACGTTGTTAAGTGTGGTCGAGAATTGAACTCAGGTTGCCAGGTTTATAGTGAGGCCCGCGAGACGCCACGATACCACTTCATCCAGCACGCGTACAATCACGCCCACGGAAACCAACGAGATCCCCCATTTAGCAAAGGCAGACCTTCGGCACAAGGGGATTAGTGCGCACCTATTAAGGATGCGTAGAGCACGTGGCTCATAAAGGAGGTGGTGTGGCCTGTATCACGAGATGATATCTCTATTTGCACACTCGTTTAAAGCCGAATTGACCTAGAAGCCCAGGGCAAGTTCCGATTTAATTTGCTGCGACCTTAACCATTGCTGGGAATCGAACCCAGGAGGTGTCTAGGATTGTAGTGCAGTGCCCAACCTACTTCGTCACCACTGTACGCATATGATGCTCTCTCTCATGTACTGTGCTCACTTCCTTTTTGTACATCTACAGCTGAATGATGGCATTCTCGTGCTCTGTGGACCATGGGCGTTATTTAACCATATACTTCATCCAGCTGATCAGTGTGGGTAGGTGAAATGTATACTCTTAGTTCTTTCGGTAAAGTCACGTAGGTAAAAAAATGAAATTAAAATTAAGAAAAAATAAAATAATGATGCAGCAAATCTGGCTGTGACGGTCCCACCTGATGACGGAGACTTGTGTTGCCTCCGAAACGTCGTGATTTTATTATTTTATTTTTTATTAATTTTAATTTAATTTTTTTACCTACGTGACTTTACCGAAAGAACTAAGAGTATGAATCCTTGCAGTCACGAAAGCTTCAAATCTAGAATTAGGTGAAATTGGGCAGCTTACACAAGGGCGCATTTAAATACATCACAATAGTCTCTTATAGCCTATCGAAAATGTAACCTCTGCAAAGCTTGAGAGCAATATAAATCCGCATCCATGATGCGGGTTAACATGCCCAGAATAGGAATTGAATTCATAAAGTCCTTCAACTGTCAAAATGTGCGTGTTGAAGCCAGCGTCAGAACTGATCCGTCAACAGTAAACTCCGATCGAAAGGAAGCATCGCAGAGGTCAATAGACGGGTCTTCTGTAACAAAACCTTGGATTGGTTTGCTCAGTTCTCCGAGCTTGATTGCGAGATGTCACTGCAGGAGTTCGCCGTTGTGATATAGCAACGCACAGCGGGGAGGCTGTGTGGGTTGCTCTTTTATCTCGCCTCTTGCCCGTGTGAGCGGTGTGTCGGAGACTTATGAATGATGCTATCGGGCATCTGATGACAGCTGCCCTTCAGGAACAACAGGAATCGGGGAGTGACGATCACAGCGGCGAGCGGAGCGTCGGGCTGCTAAAACAACGGCCGTTTCGCAGCGGCGTGGAGCGCAGTTGCGGCGCATCTGTTGACCCGTTGCGGCTGGGTCTGACCCGTCACCTCCTGCCAGCGAGCCTCCACTTAGCCCACATGGCCGCGAGGTGCACCTAACCCGGCGCAAGTGCTTTTGGCAATGTCACCCCCCCCCCCCCCACCACCACCATTTGTTATCGAATGGCAGTTGTCGTTCTTGTTGTGAGTGGCACACACAAAGAGAAATCCTGCCCGTGAACCAGGCCCGAGTGTTATTGCGGCAGAGCCCTGTGAGGTGTGGCCCTTTGAGAGACGGACACTTGGTCTGGAGAGGGACCCAATTAAACAGAGGCTCTCATCAGAGGCTGCGTGGGGACTTGAGGCTGCGTCGCCTTGCCACGACCGCATCCGGCTCACCGCCTCCGTTTTGTTCGCACCTGATGCACACGATTTGGATGCTAAGGGGGGGTGGCCAGTGTTGGGCATGCTGCTCGTATTGCCAATCGTGTGGGGGGTACAAAAGAAAGAAATAAACAAACAAAAAACGGGACGTATCGTGGGAAGAAGACGATCTCGAAACACGTAAGTGTGAAGAAACCCCATCGAACGGCATTGTCTCGAGCGGTGCGTCGTTGTGAAATTGACGATAGCCAGGGAGGGCTTTTATCCGTCACGGGAAAACTTACAGATTTAACCAGGGCAGCTACCTCAACAAGAGAACAATCCTGAGAATACCAGGACAGGTGGCAGCCCCTAACCCAAACCCTCACCCAAGGGGGCTGAGCACTCCCCCTTGCCGTTCCCGTTGGCTTGGTCTGCTGGAAGGTCTCTCTCGGCTCTGCACGGGCCTGCTGAGCACTCTTGGGAGATTTCCCTGGACAGCTACCACGAAACAAAACTAAAATGGGACGGTCCTGGTAAACCCGGGACGGGTGGCAACCGCGGATGGGACGATTCTTTGAACCCTCAAGAGCCGGAGCTTTTGGCGAGATTTTCTCTCGGTGCGCAGTCCGTCCGAGCAGGATTTTTTGTGTGTTTTTTTTGCATGCGAGAGGGAGAGAGAGATAGGGAGGCATGGAGAGGATCCTTTCTCTAGTGGACATGCTGTTATTACTTGCGATATGCTTGAAAGGGCGCAGAGCAGCATGTAATTACAGGGGTCTGTAACACCATTATGAATAAAATTACATGCGTGCCCCCGTGTAAACAGACCGATAAAAAGGGGGGGGGGGGGAGGTCATAGTGAAATGCGTGCTTCTGCGGTGTATCTCAGTGATAAAATATGTTTTTGGTCAATTTTGATTGCGTGGCACAAACGCTAATTGTAATTAGCTTGCAAGGAATATCTCTCCTCTCTCCTCTTCTCTCCCCCCGACAGAATAATGAACGCGTCAAGCGACGATGTCACACGTGATGCTCGCTCGACCCCTGGTGGCGCTGATGCTCATTACAGCTCACCTTGCACAGGTAACCCCCCCGGTCAACAGGCAGAAATGTTGAGACGGACCCCTCGATTGACCCCCCCCCACCCACCCCTAGGGTAATCCCCACCGATGCTTCTCAAAACAAACTCGCTCTCTCCGCCACCCAAACCGAGTTAAGCTTTGCTCCGAGTACCGACGGCCGAAAATAGGCTCGCAACAACTTCGGCAAAGAAACCCGGGCAGCGATGCCAAGCAACATCGATGTCCGGGTGTGTGTGTGACCAGGTGTGTGTGTGTGACTGTGTGTGACTGTGTGTGGGGAGCGGTGGTGCAGCGGTTAGCGCGCTGCGCTATGAACCCGGGGACCTGGGTTCGATTCCCGCTCACGGACAACACCTGTGACGATTATCTGAACCGGTCCTGGGCCTCCCCTAGGTCGAATCAGCCTCAAATGAGTACCTGGTGCAGTGTGTAAACATCGACACTAGGGAGAGGAAGGCGGCCGGGCGTGGTGTTGGCCACCCACCCCCTCGTGTACCGTGCCGGTCTTTATAGGTGCTCGCTAACAGCACTTGCCCCGATAGTTTATTAAGTCTATTAAGGCTATACGGGGGATATGTGTGTGTGACCGGGGTGTGTGTGTGACGGGTGTGTGTGTGTGACGGGTGTGTGGGTGTGTGTGTGTGACGAGGTGTGTGGGTGTGTGTGTGTGACGGGTGTGTGTGTCTGACGGGGTGTGTGTGTGTGACGAGGTGTGTATGTGTGTGTGACGAGGTGTGTATGTGTGTGTGACGAGGTGTGTGTGTGTGTGTGTGACGGGCTGTGTGTGTGTGTCGAGGTGTGGGTGTGTGTGACCAGGGTGTATGTGTGTGTGTGACGGAGTGTGTGTGTGTGTGTGACGGGCTGTGTGGTTGTGTGTGACCAAGGTGTGTGGGTGTGTGTGACCAGGGTGTGTGTGTGTGTGACGGAGAGTGTGTGTGTGTGACGGGCTGTGTGTGTGTGTCGAGGTGTGGGTGTGTGTGACCAGGGTGTATGTGTGTGTGTGACGGAGTGTGTGTGTGTGTGACGGGCTGTGTGGTTGTGTGTGACCAAGGTGTGTGTGTGTGACCAGGGTGTGTGTGTGTGTGACGGGCTGTGTGGTTGTGTGTGACCAAGGTGTGTGGGTGTGTGTGACCAGGGTGTGTGTGTGTGTGACGGAGAGTGTGTGTGTGTGACGGGCTGTGTGGTTGTGTGTGACCAGGGTGTATGTGTGTGTGTGACCAGGGTGTGTGGTTGTGTGTGACCAGGGTGTGTGTGTGACGAGGTGTGTGTGTGTGACGGGCTGTGTGTGTGTGTGTGACCAGGGTGTATGTGTGTGTGTGACCAGGGTGTGTGGTGGTGTGTGTGTGTGTGACGGGCTGTGTGGGTGTGTGTGTATGTGTCAAGGTGTGTGTGTGTGACGAGGTGTGTGTGTGTGTGTGACCAGGGTGTATGTGTGTGTGTGACGGGCTGTGTGTGTGACTGTGTGTGTGTGACCAGGGTGTGTGTGTGTGTGACGGGCTGTGTGGTTGTGTGTGACCAAGGTGTGTGGGTGTGTGTGACCAGGGTGTGTGTGTGTGTGACGGAGAGTGTGTGTGTGTGTGACGGGCTGTGTGGTTGTGTGTGACCAGGGTGTATGTGTGTGTGTGACCAGGGTGTGTGGTTGTGTGTGACCAGGGTGTGTGTGTGACGAGGTGTGTGTGTGTGACGGGCTGTGTGTGTGTGTGTGACCAGGGTGTATGTGTGTGTGTGACCAGGGTGTGTGGTGGTGTGTGTGTGTGTGACGGGCTGTGTGGGTGTGTGTGTATGTGTCAAGGTGTGTGTGTGTGACGAGGTGTGTGTGTGTGTGTGACCAGGGTGTATGTGTGTGTGTGACGGGCTGTGTGTGTGACTGTGTGTGTGTGACCAGGGTGTGTGTGTGTGTGACGGGCTGTGTGGTTGTGTGTGACCGCACCGATGCCCCATCGAGCGTTTCGACGGCGAGCGGTGGCGGATTTTTATGTTTCGTGCGAGCGATCTCGCGAATGCCTTTTTCACAGCCTGAGGGAGGCAAGAATGGATGGCGCGCGTGCGGCTCAGTGGCCGCTCATTAATCTTGCTCATGGCGGGAAATCATTAGGTAATAACGAGCTGGGATGGCAGGGTCCGGTCTGGGCCTGCCTGGTGGACCCTCAGGGGGGGTAGGGGGAGATGCTGGTTGGGGGGGTCGGGTTAGGGGTGGGGGGGGGCTCACGGGCCCCCCTGCGCCCACGCGACGTTTTTGCTCGAGCCTCTCAGCACCGGTTCCCCGCCTCAGTAAACTTAATTACCTGCTCCCTTCCCACTCCCCTGTGTGGGAGGGCGTCGTCTCTATCCTTTGCTCAGTGCGTCTCTAAGCGACAGCTCCATTCGTCTTGCCAGGCTCACTCACCTGCCTTCCAATAAACTCTTTCATTTGTTCGCTGAATTTTTTTTTCTTCTTCCACGTTCATCGGTGCTTAGGTCCAATGTTGGGATGGTTTTTTTTTTCATTCCACTCGTCTTGTTTTGTTTCATTAGAATGGGATGAAGTGGAGCGATTCGTTTGATGCCACGTCGTATATATGTTTTTTGGTACCGTGATGGAAATGCACACCTATTGCTGCTTCGGGGCCGTCCATAAATGACGTCACGCACATAGGGAGGGGGGGGGTCAGACATGTGTGACGATGTGTGACGAGGGGGCGGGGGTTTGAGAAATGTGACATCACATCAAAATGCGCAACTTTAAATAAATATCGACAACACGTTTTATGTAATTAAATAGACTATTTTAATAAATGTTTTCTCCTACAACATCAGAGTGCAGCGCCACATTAAATACGCACTACAATGACAATAGTTTAACGCGATTTGAAGCATGTTTTATTTTTTTTTAGGGGGGGGGGGCAGAGCTTTGTGACGTCATATTTGAGGGGGGTGTCTGACTTTTTGTGACGCCGTGTGACGAGGTGGGGGGGGGGGGGTCAAAAATCGTCCAAAATCGCGTGACGTCATTTATGGACGGCCCCTTACTTCTTCAGTGTCTCGTGTGGCATTTGAGAAGGCAACTTGGCAGGACGTCGTGACCGTGCGTTGAGTCTGCTGATGCGTTCGATGGCATCAGAAGTTGCTTGATGGACAGCGCTCGTACCTAATTCTAGATTTGAAGCTTTCGTGACTGCAAGGATTCATACTCTTAGTTCTTTCGGTAAAGTCACGTAGGTAAAAAAATGAAATTAATAAAAATAAAACAATAAAAATCACGACGTTTCGGAGGCAACACAAGTCTCCGTCATCAGGTGGGACCGTCACAGCCAGATTTGCTGCATCAAGTGATCACGAAACGTCGTGATTTTTATTGTTTTATTTTTATTAATTTCATTTTTTTACCTACGTGACTTTACCGAAAGAACTAAGAGTATAGCGCTCGTACCTCCCTGTGTAAGCGTTTATCATGGGAAGTGGGCCGTCGTCTGTCGCCACAACGCGTAGGTGAATGTATCTATTGTAAGATGGTATACGCTCATAAGGAATGAAGGAACCGACGTTTCGGCCAATAGTTCCTTCGGGATCCACGTCAAGACCATTGCTATAGGCCCCGGATTGAGCCTGGGCAATCATACACACACACAGTTAGCACGCAGTATATGCAGTACATATTCTCTATAAATCACTGTCTTGCAGTGGTTTATTACAGATCCCTTCCTCCCATTCCGATCCCTCCTCATGTCAAGATGTGTTTCTCTCCATGCACAGCAGAATGTGGTGCTTGACTTAAGGAGTCTCGTGCAGGCACCAGCCAGTCACTGGACTAAACACTGCGGCAGTGTGCTATAGACGAGGCATCTGCTGATACGTATTGACCCCTGTGGGATTTGTCAACAAATTGAACGCTCCGCAACAGAAAGCCGAGTGAGGCTGCTGTGTTGCGTGCGTTGGACCACTTAGAACATCATGACGTGATCGAGGGCACTTGTGTTTATTTAGGGCTGCATATTTTATTTCGAGTGCGAGGATGATGCGAGGATTTCAAATTTGAATTGAATTGTTCATAACCATATGAGGTCCTCCCGCATTGCAAGTGGCATTCTATCTTTCATGGGAAACCTGGGTGAAAATAAAGCGAATAGAGAGGCACAAATACAAACTCAGTTCAGGGATAAAAACACTTGTATTTATTTCTTTTTTTTACGTAAAGAAATTGAAAGTAGTGACAGCAGAAAATCCTGAGAGAATTATTTGTCAAACGATAGCAATATTAAATTATGCTTCATATTAATCGGTGAGGTATAGATATCTCCCAGAATATTTTGCAAAATAGTTGCATGTGATCTTAGACCTGCTCATATTTGTATGTATTATAACTAGCTATTTGTTTTTATTTTACCAGGTAAGGCCCACGTAACCATATAGCTCTTTTTCAGAAGCGACCTGGCCACAAATGATAGCTCAAAGAAATGGCTTATCACGTAGAAATGTATATTAGCCAAATACTCTAAACGCGTGTTAATAAATGTGGAAATAAAAACCAGAGGACCCGGAGAAAATCCACACGACCACGGGGAGAGAGAAACGCCACTTACACATATACATGCGTCAGGGTCGGGATCGAACCCATGACCTCCTGTATACCGGGCGAGGTAGTTAACATTTCGTCACCGTGGAGAATGTATGTTGAACTTCCTTCGTGCTGTACCTAGCCAAACGTGTTAATCGGACGCATGGGGGAAGGACAACAAACTAAACACACAAAGCATATTTATCCTGAGCCCAACATTGCACCCTGCGTCTCTATTAAGTTATTCTAACATTTCCTGCTCTTCATTTCCATGAGATGTTATAGTTGCCGTAGTATATTTTTTACACGAGGCGGTGAGTTTTATACTCTGTCCATTTTTTACTTTCGCTTTTATTTCTCCAGTCAAGTTTTTGTTTTGTTTTGTACAACCGCATTCTGAGTCACTGCGAAGGGCCTTGTTGAGAGAGAGTGGTTCTCGTTGTCTGACCCAGATTATTATTATTATTCGTTTTATTTTATTGCTCTCTTAAAGCAATTGCAGCGCCGCTGTTCTGTCTTTACAATTCGTCTCGAGCGATATATATATCTACATATTGCATTTAATATTGAATTACACTGTGTGTGTCTTCACTATACATAATGAACCAACTAGCATTGTAATTGACAGAGTGCACTACAAGTGGATGCAATATAGTAATAATAATAATAAAGAGGATTATAAACTCTACAGCATAAAGCACATTTTATGTTTTTTCGTGTTCCTTGGCCCCAGTGCATTTGAGGACTGCGTATTACCTCACTTGGCTGAGAAGGCAGATTAAAGGTGAGCCACACCTAACCTGCTGAGTACACTGTATTTGTCACGGAGGCCCCTAGACCCCAGAGCAATTATTTTAAACCTGCCACTGAATGTCCTGATCAAAACGTTGGAAAAAAAGAAATGTCTTTTTTTTTTCTTCTCTCAGAGCGGAAGAAAAATAACTTAAATAAAATATCGGCAAAAAACCTGTAGGTGAATAATTGCGGACCGGTTCTTGATTCGGCAGATAATATTTTTACGCTTTGGTTCTTTCGGTAAAGTCACGTAGAAAGAAAATAAATGAAATAATCGAATACGACGTTTCGATTGCAACACAAGCAACCGTCGTCAGCTAGAACAAAATTTGAGAGAGAGACAAAACACGGACACGGAGACACACAAACAGACACACAAGCAGAGAGAGACAACACAGAGATACACACCTAGAGAGACACACAACATATGCACACCGATATTTTTGTTCAATGCTCACGCTTATAATCTTACGAACTTGCATGTAAATTGTAAAACCCCCAATACGCGTATCTCTTCTATCCACTACATATTTACACTCCGTTCCAAAAAAAATGTCTAACCCCTTGGGGTGAGAAAGCTCCAACAGCCCTGGACAGCTCCCGACTGAAATGAAGCCACGTACGAGGAAACTGCTGAAGGAAATCACGTTGGGATGGTGTGAATTGCTTACAGCGTTTTTACGAGCCGCGCTATTTTTTTTTTACACTTCTCGCTGCTATGGAACTAACTGAACTTCTGTGCTTCACTGTTACTTGTTTGGACCCAAAGAGCACAATTAAGCGTGACAAGCGCGTGATCATATCTTAACGCAGGGCGCCACTTGCTGGCCGTTGTGTTGTACTGCAACACTTATATTCCTCTTCCTTTTAATTGGCATGGGAACACCATTTGTCACGAGGCCCTATTGCATGCTACTCGTATTTTCCGTGCCACCTAACAATTACTAGAAACTTCTGCTATCGCTGTATTGATTTATCCTATTATATGCGTCTGTTTGCGGATAAGAGGATTGATCTGGAAGTGGTGTCGAATTTGATCAATTCGTATTGATCCGTGTGTATGCATTATCTGCAAGTGGTTTCTCAAAAATGCTCGAATGTATTCCTATTATCCACATCTTTCCACGGACAAGAGAAGTAAAATGTATTATATTGCTCACATTTATCCCACCCCCCCCCTTCCCCCTTCCTTCAACGACCCACACTGACCATTTTGGTGAAGTATGGTCAAACAACCTTCATGATTGACACGGCGTTGGGAGGCCTTCATCCAGCAGCAGATTGAGTAAGGGGTCGATGAGTAAGCCAGTGGAGGGCTTCAGGAGTAGCCTCGTGGCGAATATCTCAAACGCTCATCTTCTTGGTTCTTTCGGTAAAGTCACGTAGAATGGAAATAATAAAATAAAAAAATAAAACATAATAAAATAATTCTCACGACGTTTCCGCCACAACGCAAGCAGCCGTCCTCAGGTGGAGAACAGGTCTGTCGAGAAGACAGAGACTCTGTCTCAAGTGAAGAACAGGTCTGTCGAGAAGACAGAGACTCTGTCTTCTCGACAGACCTGTTCTCCACCTGAGGACGGCTGCTTGCGTTGTGGCCGAAACGTCGTGAGAATTATTTTATTATGTTTTATTTTATTATTTTATTATTTTCATTCTACGTGACTTTACCGAAAGAACCAAGAAGACGAATCCCTGCAGTCACGAAAGCTTTAAATCGAAATCTGAAACGCTGCTTGTAAAAACTAAGCTATTACATTTTGGTTTATTTTACCAGCTAAGGTCAACCGAGCTCGGTAGCGACCTGGCCACATGTGGAATGTATAGCAGCCAAATATTATAAATTTATCTTAATTATAAACGTGGAGGGAAAGCCCGGAGGACCTGGAAAAAATTCCACGCAACCACGGGGAGAACATGCAAACTCCAAATATACAGGCGTCAGGGTCGGGATCGGGATCGAACTCCCCACCACCTGTATACCAGGCGAGGGAGTTAACATCTCGTCACCGCGGCACCCCTACGATGAAGAATTCCATACCTGTGACCTTGCAATCGGTTATATTTATGCATACGTGTTGGCTATGGCGGCATTTCTATTTCTACATTCGACGGTTATTCACGAATGTACAGTTTTCAACCGATGCCAAAAATATATTATTTTTATTTGAAGTTTAAATAGGATTCTCTGAACAAGTTTTAATAAGAAGTGCCTTTGGTCACATCTCAGTCACACATGGATATTACATGGATATTTTGAGAATCAAAAGCCATATATAGTTTTGTGCAATTATTGTATTCATACACAGTATTGCATGCCTACTTGTGTGTTTTTATTGTTGTGCATTTTACATGCGCGCACACACACTCATACATAATTCTGTTACAGATAATATTACCACTGATCATGACTCACTGAACGAGTGAGTGATGCACATTCTAATTAAGTTCCCGAAGTAAAGGGAAGCTGAAAGTTGGCACAAAGATAGCCATCTGTGTGCTTTATAATTGGATACATCTGAAAGCCAGAATGTTTAAATGGTGGGATCCTGAAAATTAAAAATGACACGGAAACGTCAGCAACAGATGGGAGATGATGATGATGATTACAAATATTGGGTGGGGGGGGGGTGTCAGCAGCTGCTTACTGCTAAGTTTGTGGACCCAGTAGCCTCCGCAGTGGGGGCTGGACGGGAAGAAGAGATGAGGCTGATGAAGCCCAATGTGAATAGGGATTTTCAATAACGAAAGCGTGTGACGCCAAAGCTGATCGAAAGCACATGACGCCTGTTATCGATTACTGGTAGTGTGGAGCAAACAGCAGGCGGTTTAAATGTTATACGAACACAAATTAAGAAGAAAAAAAACACGTACCAAAGGTCAGCCTTAGTTTTAAGTGCCATCGTTATGAAAATTATGTTATAATCTAACGTAATAAATATGCTGCTGATTACATTAAGTGTACGGTATTTGTATATAAAAAGGCAGCGTAGTTGCACATTGGTTAGCACTCTACCCTATGACGCCGGTTACCTGAGTTGAATTGCCGGCGTATGGCTAACGTAAGGGATGTGTATTCTTGGTTCTTTCGGTAAAGTCACGTAGAAGGGAAATAATAAAATAATGAAAATAAAACATAATAAAATAATTCTCACGACGTTTCGGCCACAACGCAAGCAGGGTTGGAAGGGGAGGAGCGCCTTAACAAGGCGCTCTTCCCCTTCCAACCCAGCTTAAATATACGCTCCAAGCGTGGTGGTGTTTCATTCAGACGCTGTCTCCCCGACAGAACTGGTCTTCACCTGAGGACGGCTGCTTGCGTTGTGGCCGAAACGTCGTGAGAATTATTTTATTATGTTTTATTATTTTATTATTTCCCATCTACGTGACTTTACCGAAAGAACCAAGAAGATGTATTGAAGAACTTGAAAAAGTAGAGCTGCAGAAGTGGGCTCGAGATAAATGTGAGCAAAACAAGTCACGTGCAACAGATGTGCGATACATTAGGACCGATGCCTGAAAACACTGCCCTATTGCAGGATATGATTTTTCTTATTTTTAGGGCAGTATTATTGATGAATGTGTTGAGTTTTTTAAAAATTATTATTTGTGCTTGTGCACCATTGCCAAAGCAGCATCACAAAATGTGTGTTTGTTTAATTAAGGAAAGTAAGCGGTCTTGGCCAGGACACATTGCTAGCCGGCATGATGGTCGGTCGATTGATGAGCCTGGCCAGAGAATGGAAGACAATCGCGACTCAGTGTCTGATGTAAATTACAACAATGCTGCAGCTGACATTTGACACGTATCTACTCGAGTATATGCTCATAACCGTAAACATTTGACAATCAACATTTTCATATTTTAGTACCAAAAAGAAATGGCTCTGGAGGTCGATTGGTTTCACGCATAGGGCAGGATCAGCCTAAAGTTCTAAATTCTCGTGTGAAGTACAATTTACCATCCCAGTCACCACTTAACCAAGTAAATTCCCATTCCGTCAAGTGCGATGCTAAAGCTGCCCTGCAATTTTTTCTCAGGTCACGGCTGGTAGAACGGCCTCCAATATAGGGAGCTCTAGAGAGCTACTCTTTGGTTCTTTCGGTAAAGTCACGTAGAAAGAAAATAAATTAAATAATAGAATACGACGTTTGGATTGCAACACAAGCAATCGTCATCAGGTAGAACTAAATTTGAGAGAGAGAGAGACAAAACACAGACACGGAGACACACAGACAGACACACAAGCAGAGAGAGACAACACAGAGACACACACAGAGAGGCACACAACATAGACACACACAGAGAGACACACAACATAGACACACAGACATACACATAAACAGAGAGAGACAACATAGACACACACAGAGAGATACACAACATAGACAGAGAGCTATTTAGAGGGAATTCGGCCTCCCCTTCCACACGGGCCAGATGTCTTTGAAGAGGTGGGGAGCACCCACAATGCATCGCAAACACACGTGTTAAGCCTACGTGTTAAACCGATCGACTGACTCTGAGCGTACCCACGCGTGGACCAAACCAACCAAAAACATGCCCCATTGTTTCAACTGTCGCCGCAGGGAGATCAAAATGAAACCGGCGACCTCTGGTTTGCGAGTTCAGTGTTCGGACCGCGACACCGCGGGTTACTTGTACAGAGCGACATCAATGACAATGCCCCTCGTTTCCTTGAGATCTGCATTGCGATGAGGCGTTCAAGATGGGTGCAGTGGATCACGCGTGTTAATTTGGGAAATATTCACACTTTTTGCGTACATTTGCCATTCAATCTGGATCGATTACACCCCAGAGCCCATGCCAACGTTTAATTGCGGCTATTACTTTTAAATTCGCGTTTAAATGTAATTGCTTTCCATAAAATATAGCCATGGTCCGACATGTCCTTTGTAGTTGATAGAGCAATCGTTTGATTAGAACCACTATTGATTACCCTATAGCTGTGGCACATTGCAGAAGCCAAGGCAACATCACAGTGCAAAACATGATACTTGAGCATTATGATGCTCGCTACGAACCCAACGACCCGAGTTCGATTCCCCGCTCACTGCCAACAATAGTGACGATTATCTGAACCGGTCCTGGGTCACCCCTACGTCGACTCAACCTCAAATGAGTACTTGGTCCACTAGGGAGACAAAGGCGGCCGGGCGTTGTGTTGGCTACCCACCGCTTCGTGTCCCGTGCCGCCTTCATAGGTGCTCGCGAACAGCACTTGCCCCAACAGTTTGTTCAGACTGTACGGGTGATCTTTGTCATAGGACCCAGAATTTCTACGTAGGCAGAAGGCAAACCCGAATGTTAAACTTTTCAAATTGCTGTCACGATTCTCATTGTAATTGGATATCAGCTGAAGATAGAAGTAATTTAATATCATTTTAACTCATTAGTACGGTGGCACCGAGTTTCATAAATTACCTTATGCAAACACCACTGATTGAAAATGTGAAATGGTACCATTTCAAATAGTTTCGCTCTACTGCACAGCGAACGCCTGTTTGATTTGAACCAATCTTCGTTGGGTAAATTCTCGCTGGGAAGTTACACCGGCGAATGCAAACAATACCGCTCTCATTTTCTCCACCAGCTCCTACGCCATCCGAGTGTGCAATGCAAGAGCACTACTTTCACGCCCGCTGGCAACGTACGCACGTGTTCTCCCAACCCCGCTTAGGACCTTGCCGTTCAGTGTAGCGTCTCACGAGGGGGCCCAGTTTGGCCTTGAGTGCAGCGGCGAGGGCATTTAGCCAACAAGACCAACGGGAATTGGCAGGGAGTTATTATCATCCCTCCTGGGTGAGGGCTAAATCTGTCTCCTGTCCTGGGTTTCCCCAGGATTGTCTCTTTTTTGTTTTCTTTTGAGGAAGCTGTTTTGGAAAATCTCAAAAGTTTCGCAAGATGTTACAAGTCCCGAGTTTTGTCAGTTGCTAGACACAGGCTGCCACAGGCCAAAATACTACATCCTGAGAGATCCCATAACATTATGGGGAAATATAAGTGCAAGCATCTACATTATTATTTTTCGTAATATTGTTATTCATAATAATCAACCACTCAACGCAATCCTTTATATGTACCTGCCCGTTATTGCGGTATTGCGGGACCCTGTATTATTCTTCCCATGATGCACCCCGGTTGCTTGTACCACAGAGGTGGCAATGCTTGTGAGGGTTCGTGCATCAGGTGAAAGGTCCGGACCCTCGTTTTGAGGCTGCTGCTGCAAGTGAGTCCAACGCCTGCACTTAAGAGGCCGGCCTCTGGAGTTATTACCAATCAGTGGGTTGTCGACACATTGGCTCGAGGGCACAACCAGGTCAGCCCTGACTGAATCCACATTACTTAAACTCCCCTGGCATGGCTCTGAGTGGGGCAGAATGTTCTGCCGGAGCTCTTAACAGGTAACAGGAATCGATGAGCTCATCCTCGACAAAGCTGAGCATTGTCACTTTTGTGCCGCGTTTTGCTGCGCGTGCCTCTCGGCGTCCGTGCGGTGCCGCTGTGGAAAATTGCCGCCCCCTTACCCGAGCTTGCGATGGGTAATTCATAACAGCCTCCTTTGTGCATGATTGCCCCCGTGGTGCGTGGCCTGGGTGTGAACCAGGTGTGTGATTATGACGGTGATGTATCGCTCCATCCCAATCCGCAGATGTTTTGGATTATTAATTCAAAATTAATTGGCACTCTGGCACGCTCAATCGCTTACAAATGTCCGAGGCAAAACATTGCTGAGGCTAAACGCGAATGCGTGTGATTTAAAAACGGGAGTTACAATGTCCATACGAGGAATCACGTCATCGTCAGCAATGATCTCTCCACTGCTGGATGAAGGCCTCTCCGTGTTGTCACCATCTCTCAACGTCCTGCGATGTTGTCAATCCACATAGCACCTGCACATGACCTGATTGAAGTTACAATGTCCATACGAGGAATCACGTCATCGTCAGCAATGATCTCGCCACTGCTGGAGGAAGGCCTCTCCGTGTTGTCACCATCTCTCAACGTCCTGCGATGTTGTCAATCCACCTAGCACCTGCACATGACCTGATTGAAATTCTCCATCTCCGCTGTGGATGTCCACCTGAGCCGCATTCCCTCCCGTGTGTTATACAATAACGATATATATTATATATATGCCGTAGAGATTTAAGCCTCACTGGCAGCTGACTTGCCCAGTGGTTTGGGCACTGAGCAGCACTAAGGCAGTCTGTCACTGAGTCATCTCTGCAAGGAGTCATTTGAGTCCTGAATAGTGGATATCAAAGGGGCCCGTGTCTCCATTGGCGAGTGTCGGTAATTATTCTCCGTTTCAGCCAAAAAATGCCAACATTCAACATCGCGACTATTAATACGTATCAAAAGTAACAGATGTCCCAACATGTCTCCTTCGTGACGCATCTCGCGTGTGAACGCAGACAATTCACCTCCGGTCGCTCACACCTGCATGAATGAAGGTAATTGCTGGTGGGTTGACGTGTTGGACATGCTGGAGGATGCGGGGCCGGATTTGATGGGGGCCTTAGGCTGTTGTAGTTTTCAGGGGGTTCCTCTTTGTGTATTTCATTCCTTCTCTCGACTGCTTTCATCAACACAACCCATGGCCTCATACCCAAAACACTCCCTCGCTGCTTTAACCTGAGTTATTTCAGTTCTACTATTTTTTCCACCCAATGTGCTACACGAATTGTGAAGCGAAATCAAAAGTCTAAACGAAAGCAACTGTTTTAATTTCGGCACGCGATCGGTAGCCCCACACGTAGCGATGCTGTGGTTTTAATGATCGCAGTACCGCACTATTGGGTATCGACCATTATCAAGCTTTGTGTGCGGAGGGAGGGAGGGAGGGAAGGCACCCCTCAAAATCCGTGGCCCATGGCTGTAACCCCTAAAGCCCCTTGCATGGACCCGATCAGCGAGACCAGAACTGAACAAGAGATCGGGGTGGGGGAGGGGAGGGGGGGGCGAGGATCCGTACCTCAACCGTTCATCGCCCCCTGAACAAAAGTTCCCGAACTTTGCCCGCGACCGCCGGCGCCATCGTTGCGCGCCTGACCCCAAAGCCGCCGCACCGAAAAAAAAAACCAGCCCCAGTTTGTGCTTTCACCACGGCCCACGCGGAAACCTCGCGAGGCCGCAGGGTCTGCCGTGATCAATGCTGTCCGCTCTGGATGGGCGAGGGGCCCCGCCGAGGCAGGAGGGGCAGCGTAACGCGATCGTTCCCCCATCGCGGAGGCGAGCGGGGTGCCCGGCTGACGGTGCCTGTTTAAAATCAAAGCACAGGAGGCTCCGTCGCGGATGAGACCCCTGCTGGAGTCTGCCGTGTCGGTGTTTGTGGCGTTTGTGGTTCGTAGCGTGGTGAGTGGTTACTCACCACCACGCTAAGAAACACAGACACAGAGAGAGTGCTCGCCGCGCTACGGACCCGGCGACCCGAGTCCGATTCCTGCTCGCGGGCAACAGCAGTGATGATTGTCTGGACCGGTCCTGGGCTACCCTGAGGTTGACTCAAATGAGTAGCTGGTGTGCGGTGTGTGAACATCGCCACGAGGGAGGCAAAGGCGGTCGGGCGTGGTGCTGGCCACCTCGTGTGCCATTCTGACCTTCATTAGGTGCTCGTAAACAGCACTTGCCTCAGCAGCATGTTAAGGCTACACGGGGGATCTTTGTCTTTGTGTTTAGTTCGTTGGCTGCATGTGTGCGAATTTATTTCATTTTTACACGCACGGTGTGTTTACCAAAGTGTCCCAACAAAATACGTGACGATTATCGCGATATATTTTTAAGAAAAAATTTAGGCGTTATGTACTGTGAAATATTTGAATCGCTTTTAAATGGAACGTATCATGGGATATTTCATGGGGGCATATCGTGGGACGAGGAACATCTCACAATACAATTTATGTCGTGGCTCAGAGGTGGAAGCCATCCCTAGTCAGGGGGTTAGGCGGTACAGGCACACTCGCCAAGATCAAATGTGTGGCAAACACAGCATTGAGGGTTGTTTCTTTCGTCTCTTGTTCAGAAAGTAGGTCGAGATTGTGGTAAAAAAATTTTTTTTACGAAATTGGAGTTGAAATATCGATTTTTATCGCCCCTAATTTTCTCAACGTCAACAACTTCACTTTTCCTGTTTGTAAAATGTCCACTGCGAGTTGGAAACTCGGGTCCTTTCAAATAAAATGTCACACTCAGGTGCTTGGGAATAAGTGCTCTAAATTTCTTTATTGATTATTTATGACTTTTCCTTGCGTGTGTGCAAGGCTTGAAGACAGAGCACATTTCCAAATTAGTCATCGGCTCTTTTTTTTTCTTCCTTTCAAGTTTGCGTCACACGTTTTTATTTTAACACACGCGACTCCTTTGTTCGTCGCTGCTCGGTTTGATTTAAGACCCGTGTTACGTTTGAAAACACCACGCGTAAATGTGTCTCGTGGAGGAAAAATTAACGAACCACTTTTGAACATCCCTTTGGTACAATGTATGAACTGCGCGCGAGTTATTTGCAATGGGAAAGGCTGCAACGTCTGCACTTTTCCATGGCAAGTGTACAACCGCTCAGAATGTGTCATCTGTCCCTGTGTCAACCCTGTAGCGTGGCTTTCTCTAAAGGGGGGCACATGCATAACATCTCGGGGGGGGGGGGTAGGAGGCATGACACGGCCAATGTTACGCTTAAAAAAATGTTGAACGCGTACAAGAATATTATCTTAAAATGATTTATATAGCTCCTTAACCACGGCACTTTGCACATAATTAACAATGGTACATATGAATGTAATGGTGTTGATGAGGTGAATGGAATTGATGAGAGGAAGCAATGGGGGCGACTCTGTGGTGATGATGATGACGACGCATGAATTCGGTGAAAGCGAAATTGATGACAGTAAATGATGACGGGAATATGAAGAGGGAAAAGTGATTTGTGGCGGTTACGAGGGGGAGAATGAACGATGTGATTCGCTGCTCAAGCTCTCACCCCCAATGTTTATTTAGTAGCAGCAGTTTTATGATATTTAACTGTGAGGATTTGAGAAGGAGGGCTGCTGCTCAAGGCTCAGCTCCCCCCCCCCTACTCCCTTCTGATCTGGCAGCCATCTGAAGGGACGCACCTGAGAGAATGAGACCACCATAGCGGAGATGGAGCGATGACGTCTCACGTCGCTCCGCCGTCAGCTCACGCGCGGGAGCGAAATGGATCGCGATATCGAGGGACTGCGAGGATGGAGTCGGGACGACTCCATCCGTCCGAGTTTGCCAGCCTGCCCAGGCCTGCTCAGGCCCGCCCTATTAAAACGAGAAATCTGCTTTTCGTGGTACATTTTTTTTTGCAAAAGCGTCAGCGGTGGTTGATACGTTCAGCTCGTTTGTATTCCCTTCCTCCCTGCCTCCCTCAAACATGCTAATTCGCGCACTTAATTTCTATTCGTGAATGTCTCGCTAATCGTTTGCATTCCTCATTTCATCCGTGCCCGACACGTCCCATTTCAGGGTGTTGTCGTTAGCATGCAGTCGAAGTCGCCTTCTTGCCTGGAGCATGCCCTTGAGATCAGGAGCTCGCGCTCTTCTGCATTGCGCTCCTGTGAGGCTGCCCCCCTTTTTTTCTAGATTAAATGTGACAGCAACAAAAGAAACCCGCTATGTGAATAAGTGATACGAATTAAGCCGGTTGCTGAGAATGGGTTACAGTTTCGATTTAAAGCTTTCGTGACTGCAGGGATTCATCTTCTTGGTTCTTTCGGTAAAGTCACGTAGAAGGGAAGTAATAAAATAATAAAAATAAATAAAACATAATAAAATAATAAAATTATTATGTTTTATTTGTATTATTTTATTATTTCCATTCTACGTGACTTTACCGAAAGAACCAAGAAAAAAATGGGTTACAGTGTTCTGCAGTGACTGCTCGAGTGCAGCTTTCATGCTTTTTTGTGCGTTTGGTGCAAAGAAACAAATAAAAAAAACACTCCGCGTTCATTTCCATCAACTCTGATGCAGCATCTGAAAAGATATTCCGCATCCCCGTTCAGTTGAGTTGGATCAAAATGGGGGGGTGGGTTGGATCACATGTTGTATGACGTGATTGTCTGACGTTTCGCACCCACGTGCTAGCTTCAGATTCGCTCCACGTGCTCCCGGCACATCGGACATCGTGCCGAACAGCACGCGATGCAAACCCAACAAAACGTCGACGAGCTGCACAGCAGTGGCACGGGATGTGTTGAGGATAATTAAAATAATAATAATATTGATGGTTCTTCTTGGTTCTTTCGGTAAAGTCACGTAGAAGCGAAGTAATACAATAATAAAAATAAAAATAAAACATAATAAAATAAAATTATTTTATTATGTTTTCTTTTTATTATTTTATTACTTCCCTTCTACGTGACTTTACCGAAAGAACCAAGAAGATGAATCCCTGCAGTCACGAAAGCTTTAAATCGAAAATTATTGATGGTCTTACAACCTTTTTTCTATCCACCGCTGTATGCGGGACTCCCCGTGCCGTGTCAACAGTCATGGGGAGTTGTACGACCTTACTCACACAATGCCGGCCAGTTTAGATATCGCTCGCCACCGATGTTAGCTGTGGTCAGGAATCAAACCCAGGTCCACGTGGTCCATGGTGCCGCGCATTAACCACCGCGTCACCGCCGCCCCAACTCCTCGCAATACACTGTGCAGTTTATTTACGTAAACATTTCTGCCAACAATTTACATTCCCGAAGAATAAGAGGGAGAATATTATTTTAAAACATAAACCGCATTTGAAATGCAGGCATTCATTTAAAGGTTTCCCCCCGATGCATATTTCAAATCCACGCTCGTTCATTAATAACAATTAGCACGAGAAACTGGCTGCTTGTTGGTAGTCGTGAGGAACTCGGTTGTTGCATTGTCACGCTGATATATGGAGCAAAATCTCCACTCGGTAGCTGATGTTTCTTTAACGTTCTCTCGACAAGGGCCGCGTTTCTTTTTGAGCTTAACTTAGAAAGAATTTATTTTCCAAAATACACCTTAACCTGTGCTACTTGAGGAATTAAACATGAGAAAAACCCGGACCTTGGCATCGATCTGTGGCCAAACTATTTAAAATGAACGCACTCACAGTATTCGTGCAAATTCTTTATCCAAGAGGGCCTCATCATCACACGAAGTGAAATGAGTTTCTGTCACGGGCATCCTCCCACATTGGAATTTTTTATACAATTTCCATTGATGAGGCATTTTATTGTTGTTGTTTGCTTTATAACGAGAGGAAGCCAGATAACCTGGATGCAACTATATTTGTGGTTAGCTTGTTGTCCTTCCCCTGCACGTCCAATTAGCACGATTGGCTACGTACGGTGCGAAAGAAGTTCAACATACATGCATACAACTCGCACATATTCGGGGTGACATCTTGGCAAGCGCTCGTGGTCAGCCATACGAGTACTAACCAGCCTCAAATTTGCCAATCTTCTGAGTTTTGGCAATACCACATGCACTTTTGGACATTATTTGATGATGCCGCTTTTGGAAGTGGCACACAGGCACAAATATCAACAACAACAACAAATCAACACATTCGCCAATAACACTGAGGCCTTGATATAAAATATAAAATTGGTGACATTTTGAGCAATGTACCTTCTTCATGGCACATATAATGGCCCTATATTCTGTGAGAGAACACCACTGGCTGAAACGTTGCCTAATTCTAGATTTGAAGCTTTCGTGACTGCAAGGAATCATATTCTTAGGTTTTTTCGGTAAAGTTACGTAGGTAAAACATCAAAATTAATGAAAATAAAATAAAACAAAAAATCACGATGTTTCGGAGGCAACACAAGTCTCCGTCATCAGGTGGGACCGTCACAGCCGAATTAGCTGCATCAAGTGAGGCAATGATTCAAGATGTAATCCCTTATAAGCAAGTTGAAGGGGGGAGGAGAGGGGGGGCTCATCAGAATGTTAGTAGAACTCATCGGGCGGGGCCAAAAAATTGAACGACGGCTTGGACGCGGTTGCTGCTGCACACGCCAACACAATGGACAGAGAGGGGGAGGGGAAGTCTGATACACATGATAGACAAAAAAACGAAAATGCCCATGTTTATACCAATGCTGGCTGAACAATGAAGAGGGTACTGTTAAAAAACAACTGGGGATGTTCACACTCGGTAAAGTAAAGTAAAATAGTGCCTGTCAGATAAGATGGTCCAAACGTTGCCTATTATATACTTCTTTTCAATTTCCGACCACTGTGTTATTGACGAATTTGTATTCGTTATTTGTGCTTGTACACCGCTGCCAACGCAGCAGCGGCAGCACCATCATTGAATAATTTGTTTAATATCGAATGCAGTTGTGTGTACGATGTGAAGGCAAACGACCCTAGGCTTCCGTTGTGCCTCTGACACTTACACCACAACTTGTATCATCATATCTGAAACGCAAACCGATAGCAGATCGGTGGCTGCGTAGGTCACAGATTACTTAGCGGAGGTTCGAGTTGTCTGAAGGTCAGACACGTTATTGGACATTGTGCCTTATTAACAGATATTTCATGGCACATGTCCGTGTTTGTCCAAACGATTCCGAATTCAAATAAATTTTCAAACCTATTGCAGAGAGCAGAATTTTGTTGTTGAAATGAAAACGGAATACAAAAATGTAAGTGTCCATAAACATCGATCATCTCAATGAACGTGCTTCTCCAGTGGGGATAATACAATATCCTGTGCGAGTCAAAAACAAAAGGCTGTTATCGTTGTTGTTGCTGCTGTTGTTGTTATTGATATTATTGTATTATTGGGTCTTTCGGTAAAGTCACGTAGAATCTATCTACGCGACTTTACCGAAACACCCAAGAATATGAATTCCTGCAGTCACGAAAGCTTTAAGTCAAGATTATTATTATTGTGGTTACACTAATTAATACGCTCGTTTACCCAGCAGAGCCAAGCAGAGTCTCAAGACTCTTTTTCGGGGGGGGGGGGGGGTCCTGTCAAGCGATTTGCTGCAGTTGGGGTGATGTTGATGTCATGTGTAACCCCAGTTGAGTAAATTTACGGGCATTTTTAAGCACTGAGATGTTCGGCCAACACCAGTTACATCGTGGAGGGGTCTATATTTATATTTACCTATTTATTTGTGTATGCGTTTATATTTGTATGTATCTATTTGTCCATCTATTTATTGGTTTGTGTGTTTATTTATTTGGTTATTTACCTATGTATTTAGCTATTTATCTATTCATTTATATATGGGAGGAAATAGAAGAACGTGGAGAAAACTCGTGGAGAAAAGGGCATACAAATGACATGGCAGGAAAGGTGACCGAGTCGGGGAGTTGAACCTAGGCCGTTCTTTCTGTGAGCAGCGCGAGTTACCACTGCACTGCCCTGCCGCCCAAAAAGCACTCTACTCAGGGATGGGGAACGTCCGGCCCGCGGGCCGTACAACGCCCGCGGAATCATTTGGGTCTGGCCCTGCCAAGGCAACCGCAGGCGGGACTCGAAATTCAATAAATCTAGGAGCAAACCTGGAAAAGCAGCTGCGAGTAGCAACATCACCAATAGCCAGCTAACATCACACGCCTCGCAAAGAGAAGCAGTTCCAGCCATCACATTAGGGGCGAGTTAATTAAATGTTTGACTAAATATAACGGGCTAATTTTTAAGTTGATAATTTTGTATGGCCCGCGAATGATGTTATACATATCCAAATGGCCCTTGGCAGAAACAAGGTTCCCCACCTCTGCTCTACATGAAGATGGATTTGGGAACGAATTACACAGATCATACTGTTCGTGATTTTGCTCCTCTTGTCTGCGAGGGAATAATCGTGGATAAATCGCGGGCGGTATGATGAATAGACCCGCGGCAGGTAAAAGGTTTTTTTCTTTTGGATGACACAGTTCCGCGAATAATAGGAGTCGCGGGTAATAGGAGTTTTTCCTCATTGCACAATTGATAGTGGTAACGTTGCACAATTGATAGTGGTAACGTTGCACAATTGATAGTGGTAACGTTGCACAATTGATAGTGGTAACATTGCACAATTGATAGTGGTAACGTTGCACAATTGATAGTGGTAACGTTGCACAATTGATAGTGGTAACGTTGCACAATTGATAGTGGTAACATTGCACAATTGATAGTGGTAACATTGCACAATTGATAGTGGTAACATTGCACAATTGATAGTGGTAACGTTGCACAATTGATAGTGGTAACGTTGCACAATTGATAGTGGTAACATTGCACAATTGATAGTGGTAACGTTGCACAATTGATAGTGGTAACGTTGCACAATTGATAGTGGTAACGTTGCACAATTGATAGTGGTAACGTTGCACAATTGATAGTGGTAACGTTGCACAATTGATAGTGGTAACGTTGCACAATTGATAGTGGTAACGTTGCACAATTGATAGTGGTAACGTTGCACAATTGATAGTGGTAACGTTGCACAATTGATAGTGGTAACGTTGCACAATTGATAGTGGTAACGTTGCACAATTGATAGTGGTAACGTTGCACAATTGATAGTGGTAACATTGCACAATTGATAGTGGTAACATTGCACAATTGATAGTGGTAACGTTGCACAATTGATAGTGGTAACATTGCACAATTGATAGTGGTAACGTTGCACAATTGATAGTGGTAACGTTGCACAATTGATAGTGGTAACATTGCACAATTGATAGTGGTAACGTTGCACAATTGATAGTGGTAACGTTGCACAATTGATAGTGGTAACGTTGCACAATTGATAGTGGTAACGTTGCACAATTGATAGTGGTAACGTTGCACAATTGATAGTGGTAACATTGCACAATTGATAGTGGTAACATTGCACAATTGATAGTGGTAACGTTGCACAATTGATAGTGGTAACGTTGCACAATTGATAGTGGTAACATTGTACAATTGATAGTGGTAACATTGCACAATTGATAGTGGTAACGTTGCACAATTGATAGTGGTAACATTGCACAATTGATAGTGGTAACATTGCACAATTGATAGTGGTAACATTGCACAATTGATAGTGGTAACATTGCACAATTGATAGTGGTAACATTGCACAATTGATAGTGGTAACGTTGCACAATTGATAGTGGTAACATTGTACAATTGATAGTGGTAACATTGTACAATTGATAGTGGTAACATTGCACAATTGATAGTGGTAACATTGCACAATTGATAGTGGTAACATTGCACAATTGATAGTGGTAACGTTGCACAATTGATAGTGGTAACGTTGCACAATTGATAGTGGTAACATTGCACAATTGATAGTGGTAACGTTGCACAATTGATAGTGGTAACATTGTACAATTGATAGTGGTAACATTGCACAATTGATAGTGGTAACGTTGCACAATTGATAGTGGTAACATTGTACAATTGATAGTGGTAACATTGTACAATTGATAGTGGTAACATTGCACAATTGATAGTGGTAACATTGCACAATTGATAGTGGTAACATTGCACAATTGATAGTGGTAACGTTGCACAATTGATAGTGGTAACGTTGCACAATTGATAGTGGTAACATTGCACAATTGATAGTGGTACGTTGCACAATTGATAGTGGTAACATTGTACAATTGATAGGGTAACGTTGCCACAATTGATAGTGGTAACGTTGCACAATTGATAGTGGTAACATTGCACAATTGATAGTGGTAACGTTGCACATTGATAGTGGTAACGTTGCACAATTGATAGTGGTAACGATTGCACAATTGATAGTGGTAACGTTGCACAATTGATAGTGGTAACGTTGCACAATTGATAGTGGTAACGTTGCACAATTGATAGTGGTAACGTTGCACAATTGATAGTGGTAACGTTTGCACAATTGATGTGGTAACATTGCACAATTGATAGTGGTAACGTTGCACAATTGATAGTGGTAACGTTGCACAATTGATAGTGGTAACGTTGCACAATTGATAGTGGTACCGTTGACAATTGGTAGCACAATTGATAGTGGTAACGTTGCACAATTGATAGTGGTAACGTTGCACAATTGATAGTGGTAACGTTGCACAATTGATAGTGGTAACGTTGCACAATTGATAGTGGTAACGTTGCACAATTGATAGTGGTAACGTTGCACAATTGATAGTGGTAACGTTGCACAATTGATAGTGGTAACGTTGCACAATTGATAGTGGTAACGTTGCACAATTGATAGTGGTAACGTTGCACAATTGATAGTGGTAACGTTGCACAATTGATAGTGGTAACGTTGCACAATTGATAGTGGTAACGTTGCACAATTGATAGTGGTAACGTTGCACAATTGATAGTGGTAACATTGCACAATTGATAGTGGTAACATTGCACAATTGATAGTGGTAACGTTGCACAATTGATAGTGGTAACATTGCACAATTGATAGTGGTAACGTTGCACAATTGATAGTGGTAACATTGCACAATTGATAGTGGTAACATTGTACAATTGATAGTGGTAACGTTGCACAATTGATAGTGGTAACATTGCACAATTGATAGTGGTAACATTGCACAATTGATAGTGGTAACGTTGCACAATTGATAGTGGTAACGTTGCACAATTGATAGTGGTAACGTTGCACAATTGATAGTGGTAACATTGTACAATTGATAGTGGTAACGTTGCACAATTGATAGTGGTAACATTGCACAATTGATAGTGGTAACGTTGCACAATTGATAGTGGTAACGTTGCACAATTGATAGTGGTAACGTTGCACAATTGATAGTGGTAACGTTGCACAATTGATAGTGGTAACGTTGCACAATTGATAGTGGTAACGTTGCACAATTGATAGTGGTAACATTGCACAATTGATAGTGGTAACATTGCACAATTGATAGTGGTAACATTGCACAATTGATAGTGGTAACATTGCACAATTGATAGTGGTAACATTGCACAATTGATAGTGGTAACATTGCACAATTGATAGTGGTAACGTTGCATTCACATTTGTCACATTCAGGCAACCGTATCCTTCAGAGCACGTGCAATTGGACGTGCGTACACATTAGGGATGTGAGTTCTGTATGGTGATGCTGACGATTTCCCCGCACCTCCGATTAGCACAGTTAACTACGTAGTTCAACATACATGCTCCTGATTTTTGTATGAATAAAAAAAAATCCCCCAAATCAGACCCAAATATTAACATTTCTGACGGTTTAAAACAATATATTTTGCTTCGGAGTGACCAAAAATATCCGCTATTTCTTCCCTGCCAAGAATGCTGGCACCGTGGTGGCATCCGACAACGTGACTCTTCTGAGCACGAAGATAATTTGACATCAGAACGTCGTGTACTTGATGTGAAAATCCGATAAAGATCTGGGCCGCTACTCTCCATACCGATCCTAAAGAGGTGAATTCTGGGTGATGGTCATTTTGCTGCGATACATCCACAGACTGTGACACTGCCCACCCCTCCCAACATCAGGAATTTGGACTGTCAGCAGCACTTTCAAATCCAACTTGGAAACCAATTGTTAGTCATTGGCTTTTCCTTTTGTCTGATTGGATCACTGAGTAATTAGTATTCGCTTTCATCGTAGATGGTTTCTTCATTTTCCATTTAATTCGAGCGTAGATGTCATTCTTGTTTTTGTTATTATCAGGTTTGTATTTCACTTAGATTGCATCTATTATTTTTCATTTACAGCCCTTTGAAATATTTCGATATGAAAGGCTCATCGGAAAATAGAGATGGTTATTCTTGGTTTTGTCGGTAAAGTCACTTAGAAGGGAAATAATAAAATAATAAAAATATTAAACGATAAAAATTCTCACAAATTTTCTTGCTGTGGATTTCACACCTGATGATGTTTTGCTTGTGTTGCAGTCGAAACGTCGTGAGAATTTTTATTGTTTTACATTTGTATTATTATTTATTATTTCCCTTCTACGTGACTTTACCGAACGAACCAAGAAGATGAATCCCTGCAGTCACAAAAGCTTTAAATCAAATAGAGATGATTATTATGATTGTTAAGAATGCGCTTAAAAATCTGAAATGTTTCCACCTGAATCCCCTCCCTCGTCCACATCTCTGGAGCCTGGATCGCATTGTGTGCACACACGCTCCGTGCAGCAAACACGCGCTGGAGATGTTTTTGTTTTGAGCGCTCCATCGATATGCGCGACTTGTCTCTGTAACAGCTTCAATGAAGCACCTCGATTTTAGACTTTCACTCTCATTTTACACCGCGGCGTATCGACGACCCTTTCGCAACGACGCTCATTCCCTTGCTTCATTTTCAGTTAAATCTCAATACTTAACGGGGAAAAAATGTTTACAAGGTGCTAAGCGTAATAAATCAAAGAGGCGTTAAACACCCTTTTCCTATTACACCGCTGCGGAAAGCCGCTACACGAACCTGTGTTTGGGCGCGTAATGGGGAGCCCCCCGGGGATTCCACGGCGGCTCTGCAGGCACGCCGCTGTGTAAACTACGAATACACTCCAGACTCTCTCCCTCCTCGTGGCAGCGACCGGCAATGTTTTTCACTCGCTCCTCATTCTCTCTTTTTTTTACGATCAGTGGAAACAAGAAGATGCTCGGTGTATTCGGCACTTTGCTTCGTTCATCATTTCGTAATTTTATTTTGTATCAAAATTTAAAAACTTGGCTTTATGTAAACCCTCCCCCTCTAGCTCACTCTCTCTCTCGCTCGCTCGCTCCTCATTCTCCACGCACGCTTGAAGCTCTGCTACTGCTGACACATCCATCTGGCTCAACCACCTGAATGTAAAATTCTAGTTGTTGCTCTACATCGGCCCCGAGGAAGAATAAGAAGACCTATGCTGTTTCATATTCTCAGCGCTGTGTACAACCAACCACACTGCAGGTCGCAACGCTTCTCTCTCTCTGCCACTTGCCTCCCACTGCTCCTCTTCGGAATTCCCTCCTATCGTCTCGGTTGCCAAGTTCTCACGGTAACCTGTTTGTTTCCGGTCCCTAGATGTTTTGGGCCTGTCCTCTGCAACTTTGATAGGTGAAAAAGATGTTGTGATTTTAAATGCCCCTACTAGACATGTTTTTAAAATAGAGTTATAGCTCAACGTATTCTTCCAGTATAAATACATTATTTGATTCTGATTCTGGATATACAGATACTAATTTACAGCACCGTCTCAATTCACTGCTGGGTGAAGGCCTCAACAAACCACGTCAGTAGTGGGGGGGGCGGGAGGGGGGTTGCTTGGCCATACTTCCCCACGCTGGTCAATGCGGGTTGGTGAGAGGGGTGGGTGGCTGAGGACCGGCTCAGACATCACTCGGCAGTGACGTCATCGCCACGGCCTGGAATCACACTCAGGTCGCCGAGTTCGTGGTGCTGTGCACTCTGCTGTTACTCCCCACTTCAACCCGTATCTGAAATATGTACAAAAATAATTATTGTTACTCGAAGAGATGTGAGTGGATTTTATATGGTGCCATTATGTGCAATTCGTGCAATTAAATATAGTCGAGTGATGTTTGCTGAAACGTGGCTGGTTATTTTTAGATGTGAAATTAAGACTCGCGGTGTCAAAATGCCTCCTCGTTTCACCCTGGGCTAGCAATTTTACTTGAGATCAGCGCAAGTTGCGTGGGTGAAAGGCTTTGATCTATCGGCAGATACAGTTTGGATACTGATGAGTAATCTATGCAATTATTCGTTGGTTCTTTCGGTAAAGTCACGTATAAAGATAAAATAATAACTTTACATGTCAAAAATTGACATGTACATTTTTTCTCTAACCCCTCCCTCTCTCTGCCTCCGCCCCCCTCTGTCTATTTAAGGCCACTCCACAGAGACGATCACCCCTCTCTGTACCTGTGTTGCTCTCTCTATGTATCTTGGTGATATCTGTCTGCTTATATGTCTGTCTATAGTTTTCTGGTTAGATTCTATGTCGCTATTTCATTATGCCTGATGATGATTGCTTGTGTTGCAATCGAAACGTCGTATGCTATTATTTAATTTATTATTTATCTTTATACGTGACTTTACCGAAAGAACCAAAGAATAATTCCTGCAGTCACGAAAGCACCAAAATGAATCTATGCAAGCCAATGTTAACTTTTACAAAATGTATTTTCTTTTTTTTATTCAGTATATAAACAATTACGTTTGTTATGTTTGTCATGTTTGTCGTAATCTATATTTTATATTATGCGGTAATCTGTTTCCCAGATGGAGTAAGTCGATTTTCACTGTTCATTTGATTCAGAAAATGTAAATTTTTGGCACTAAAAACATGCCACGCATGGCCACTAGAGAGCGCCATTGTTCATTTAATATTTCTGCTTAATTCTTAATACTGTACAGGGTGTTTCAAAAGAATGGACTCAATTTGAAATGACTATATCTCTGAAATTGGGTCCATATTTTTTAAACACCCTGAACTTATTTCACCACTTACAGTGGACAACAATAATGCATTGCTCTAGTTGCTTATATTGCAGTATATTCTTTTATATAAAAAAAAACGTAAACACATTTCGATTTAAAGCTTTCGTGACTGCAGGGATTCATCTTCTTGGTTCTTTCGGTAAAGTCACGTAGAAGGGAAGTAATAAAATAATAAAAATAAAACATAATAAAAATAAAACATAATAAAATAAAATAATTCTCACGACGTTTCGGCCACAACGCAAGCAGCCTGAGGACGGCCACAACGCAAGCAGCCTGAGGACGGCTGCTTGCGTTGTGGCCGAAACGTCGTGAGAATTATTTTATTTTATTATGTTTTATTTTTATTATTGTATTACTTCCCTTCTACGTGACTTTACCGAAAGAACCAAGAAGATGAATGTAAACACAATTTATACTTTTCGATTTAAAGCTTTCGTGACTGCAGGGATTAATCTTCTTGGTTCTTTCGGTAAAGTCACGTAGAAGGGAAGTAATAAAATAATAAAAATGAAACATAATAAGATAATTCCCACGACGTTTCGGCCACGACGCAAGCAGCCGTCCTCAGGTGAAGAACAGGGCTGTCGGAAAGACAGCGTCCGAATGAACACTACCAAGCTTGGCAGCGTATAGTAACGCAGTGTATAATTTAATGTTGGGTTTGTCTATGGCAGTGTATTATGCCGGGGTATATCCGTGTGATGTAAGAAGTTTAGCTGAAGGTATATTATATATATTTTTTGCGACATAGAAGTGTAATGTATGACTTACTGTTAGTAGCTCAGCTTATTGGAGAGTATATTGAGTATATTTATATTGATGATATTGATGCAGTTTATATTTTAGTTTTTACGTGGTGGTTTGGCTGCTGCAGCTCCTTACTATTAAAATTTCTCTCCCTTTATTACTGCTAATCCTACATAATACACGAGCATAATATGACTTTGAGACCCCCCCCCCACCACCTACACATTCCACAAGTAGTGACTAATCCCATATCTGCATTTTCATAAATATGCAAAATTCCTCTGTTGAACCCCTGCTTAAATATACGCTGCCAAGCTTGGTGGTGTTCATTCGGACGCTGTCTTTCCGACAGCCCTGTTCTTCACCTGAGGACGGCTGCTTGAGTTGTGGCCGAAACGTCGTGAGAATTGCATTTTATAATGTTTTATTTTTATTATTTTATTATTTCCCTTCTACGTGACTTTACCGAAAGAACCAAGAATACACAATTTACATTGTTTGTAACCGTGTAACCGATTGGAAGCGCTTGTAATGGGTGGCGCAGTGGCGCAGTGGATAAATCACTGAAGGCTCTGTGAGAACTGGCAAAGCTCAGTTCGATTCCCGGCCATGGCTAACATCAGAAATGATCGAGTGATATCTGAGATCATCATTTACATGTTTGACTTTCTGATGTCACGACATCGTTAGATTGCAGCACTGTGAGTGATTATGGCGAAGTGTTTGGTGGAGGCTTTCAACCAGCAGTCGACTGATCGCGGCTGACGGTGATGGATGGGTTGACAATTTATAGTACTGGACCCTGTTATTGTTCTTAGTTTATCTACGGACATGTTTTTTCTACCCGAATCAAAATGATGAAGAAAAACAATAATATGCCCTACCGTTTCTGGCAATAACACAGGTGTTTGAACGTTTGAACATCTGTGTTATTGCGGGAAAGGCCAAAGCCTATTCTTGTTTATCACGTCATTAATCCGTTTATAAAAGCACCGTTTATTGCTTTAATTAAGAATTACATAATTAATAGGTGACACAAAGTAATTGTTATACCAAAAATTGCCCCATTCACAGACACGATAAAAATGTGCACATCCTGAATATTTTGTCGAAACAATGCATTCAGGATGTCGTGACTACGTTTGAGATTAAATAAGCGGCATGTGATGGATTATATTCAATGATACTGTAGTGGTAATCAAAAATGGCAATTTACGCAATAAATTTAGTAGATGTGGATTCTAATCATTTGAGACATTGTTGTTACTTAATGATTGAGTGGAGAATGAAAGCATCAGATTAGTTTGTACTTGATGAGAGTAATAAAGATCATCAGCCATGTTCGATCAACTATTGGATGAAGACCTCCCAAAGCCACCACCATATCTGACTATCATGTTATTGAACATCAAATCAAGAATGTACTTGACCCTTTATTATAAATCATGGTGCTTAGTGCGCGTGAATTAAGAATTATTTAAAGTCAAATCCATAAACATAAAATCCATTTTGATTTCCAGAACATAATTGCACCATTCGTCTGTCTTTCTCGATATAATCGAGGTGACTTTTAGACCATTGTTGAATTTAAAAAAATGTCCTTACGGACCAAAGGTCGCTTGATGCATCGTGCTGTGCGCGCCTGTTGTGTTTTTTTTTCCGCCGGGTCTGGCTTTTGGCGGGTGAGGAGGAGGGGGGGAAGAGAGAAGGGATGGCTACGCTCCAGCCGCATGTCGCAGTGAATAGCCAAAGCCTTACTGGCAAACACGGCAGGATTAGCATGTGCTGGAAAAACTGTGTTGACTTCCTTCGCTTTGCTTGGCTCGTGGCAAAAAAAATTGAAATATGGTGTAATACTTTGTTTTAGAAAAAATATGCCTTAGCTAAGTATGGAGAAAGGGGGCACCCAAACAAAATTTATGCTCGTATTACCGGGACATAATTTTAGCCACGGGAAAAAGTAAAACAAAGATACTTTGGGCAACGTGAATGTGCGTGCTTTCTTGACGTTAGAACCACACTCCTGCCCCTGGCCCCGATTCCCTCTGCACAACTCAAGTCTGCCGCAAAAGACTGCGAACCTTTGTGATGCACACATTTACGCGCAGATATGGGCAAATTAGCTTAACCGTAATGTACAGGTGTCAAGTGCCGACATTACGGGCTTTTCCGTATGCATGGGCTGGGAAAATTACTTTGGCTCGGGACAAAGAAACCCCTTTATTTACCCGACGCCAAATGTGAACCATATGCTTGACGTGGTTGAATTGAGGCCTTCAAAGCGTGTATTGATTTTGGTAGATTGTAAACACCCCCGCCGCCCCCGCCACAGCCACAGTTCATATCTGGGGGCCCCACCTGGCCCCCTCATGTGTGTGGGCCCCGTAATACCCCCTCCGCCGGGCGTCACCGATGCAGTGGAGCGAGCCGGCGGAGAAAAGCCGCGTGCCGCGTTGCTCCAACGCCGACCGCGGCAGACCTTGGTGTTGGGGGGTGTGGAGGGGAACTCGTCTGTAAAGACGCCGAGGGACATGACCCTGGCAACTGGACGTGCGTGGCCACGATGGGGGGGGGAGGGGGGGGCGGTCTGACCCTGTCAAGAGCTCGGGCTCCGCTTTGAGAGGTGGCGGCCGCAGCAGAGTCTGGGAGAGATGAGAGGTTGGGACGCGTTGGGCAGTTGGCAGCCGAGTGTGTGCGTGCGTGTGTATGTGGTGGGGAGCGGTGGTGCAGTGGTTAGCGCGCTGCGCTAGGAACCCGGCGACACGGGTTCGATTCCCGCTCACGGCCAACACCAAGTGACGAATATCTGAACCGGTCCCGGGACTCCCCTAGGTCGACTCAGCCTCAAATGAGTACCTGGTGCGGTGTGTAAACATCGCCACTGGGGAGACAAAGGCGGTCGGGCGTGGTGCTGGCCACCCACCCCCTCGTGTGCCGCTCCGGCCTTCATAGGTGCTCGCTAACAGCACTTGCCCCTACAGTCTGTTAAGGCTATACGGGGGATCTTTATCTTTCATGTATGTTGGACTTCTTTCGCACCATACAAAGCCAAACGTGCTAATCGGAGGTGCGGGGGAAGGATGACAAACTAAACACAAAAAAGGAGTTCGAAAGAAATAAGTTGTCAATCTTGATGATTTAAAAGCGCATGGCTCCAGTGGCGTCCTAATATCGGAAGAAAAAGCGTTCCAGACGCAGAAGTGACTCTCTCTGTTCGATGGTTGAGCCGCTGCTGCCAGGGTGACCAGAGTTCGCGTGATGGTTTATGCTCCTTGACGAAATCGGCAAGGTGTTGTGGTTCATTTGCGGCGAGCACTTGTGTGTGATGAGTGAGTAGGATTAGTACTCTGGAAGAGTGGTTTACAAGCACCTGGTCACATCTGCCTGCTCTTAAATTTAAACTTCTTTTGTTCATGTTCGAGTCCTGAAAGAGATTTTTTGAAATATGTTTTTGTTGCGTGAAAATACTCAATTAGCACTGAAAAGAATGTGGCTTTGGAATCTACGAAATATTTATTTTCACTGCCCATGTACTGATCATACAATAATGCGATATGTAATAACTAGATATATAAAGATTGTTTGTATGGAAGGTTATAATACAAATGTAGTTCCGCTTTTTGTGATAGTTTTTAGTTTGAAGGCCACATGATAATAAATCCATGATGACAAATTAACATGCTTAAAAAAAACATTAAAACACCATAACATTTGACCAAATTCGTATTATTTTACAAAGACATGGTACGTTCGCATCAGGAGAGACTTGTGCATCCTGTGCACAATGCCATGGTGACGTGAAACACTCAGCCCAACGCGGTAGCAGAAGCACTCCCTTGTGGATCAGTCAAGGTGAAGATGTCACCACGACCAAAGCCACTGATGCAGAGGTCGCAACCGGGTACCCGATACCCGTACCCTACCCGATACCCGGCTACCCATACCCGGCCGGGTACCTGTTTGCGACCCTGGTGCGGCCGGGTACGGGTACGGGTAGACCGTGAGTCACTGGTGAGTAACTGTTTGTCACTCATTTCCCAACGTCTTGTCTCTTCTCACAATTCAAGTTCCTAGACTCAACCCACCCGCGCCTGCAACATGGCTTCATCCCAGAGGTCACAATCAGGTACCCGATACCCGTACCCTACCCGTACCCGGCCGGGTACGGGTACCCGTTTGCTACCCTGGTGCGGCCGGGTACGGGTACGGGTAAGGAATCAAAACCCGTTTGCGACCTCTGCACTGATGCCACCAATGCCTCGCTCACGCTTGTCACCCAGATCCCCCCCAGCTGCTGTACAGTCGACGCCGCGACCTGCAAGATCTGCCCTCACAGTATCGCAACATCTGACCTTAGCAGTAGCGTAACGGGCGTGAGGGGGTGCCTTGCCCCCCCCACACCACACCGTGGTGGCCAAAGCTACGAGTTGGGACCCCCTTGATGGCGTGTAAGCAACAGTTCGTATAGATGATGTCATTGTTGCATGTTGAGGTCCTTCAATCAATCCTAGGCGACAGTAGATGCTGTATGGATGGCAGCGAGTCCACAAGCGTGCGTGCGGACGGTGCACTGCAGGTGATGTGTTTGATGGTTTGGGCTTTACCACAGTCGCAGATTGGTGAATCTTTGATTTTCCATTTATTTTCCATTTATTTTCCATTCATGGAACAGCCATGAGATATGGTTTCAACTACGGTGTAAAATAACTTGTTTAAAACGCGGTTTGAATTTATTTATATAGCCTTAGGTGCGACCGTTCGCCACACCCCCTGAGCTCATAATGTCGTCACTATGCCACTGATGATGTCTTCACTATGCCACTGATGATGTCGTCACTACGCCACTGATTATGTCGTCACTACCACTGATAATGTCGTCACTATGCCACTGATGATGTCGTCACTACGCCACTGATAATGTCGTCACTATGCCACTGATGATGTCGTCACTACGCCACTGATTATGTCGTCACTACCACTGATAATGTCGTCACTACGCCACTGATTATGTCGTCACTACCACTGATAATGTCGTCACTACGCCACTGATGATGTCGTCACTATGCCACTGATGATGTCGTCACTACGCCACTGATAATGTCGTCACTAGGCCACTGATAATGTCGTCACTAGGCCACTGATAATGTCGTCACTAGGCCACTGATAATGTCGTCACTAGGCCACTGATGATGTCGTCACTAACACAGATAATGTCGTCACTAGGCCACTGATGATGTCGTCACTACGCCACTGGTAATGTCGTCACTATGCCACTGATTATGTCGTCACTAGGCCACTGATAATGTCGTCACTAGGCCACTGATGATGTCGTCACTACGCCACTGGTAATGTCGTCACTATGCCACTGATTATGTCGTCACTAGGCCACTGGTAATGTCGTCACTATGCCACTGATAATGTCGTCACTAGGCCACTGATAATGTCGTCACTACGCCACTGATGATGTCGTCACTAGGCCACTGATTATGTCGTCACTAGGCCACTGATAATGTCGTCACTACGCCACTGATTATGTCGTCATTATGCCATTGATTATGTCGTCACTACCACTGATTATGTCGTCACTACGCCACTGATTATGTCGTCACTACGCCACTGATGATGTCGTCACTATGCCACTGATAATGTCGTCACTAGGCCACTGATAATGTCGTCACTATGCCACTGATGATGCCGTCACTATGCCACTGATGTCGTCACTAGGCCACTGATGTCGTCACTAGGCCACTGATGATGTCGTCACTACGCCACTGATTATGTCGTCACTACGCCACTGATAATGTCGTCACTATGCCACTGATGTCGTCAATAGGCCACTGATGTCGTCACTAGGCCACTGATGATGTCGTCACTACGCCACTGATAATGTCGTCACTACACCACTGATGATGTCACTACACCACTGATGATGTCGTCACTACGCCACTGATAATGTCGTCACGACGCCACTGATTATGTCGTCACTATGCCACTGATGTCGTCACTAGGCCACTGATGATGTCGTCACTACGCCACTGATGATGTCACTAGGCCACTGATGATGTCGTCACTACGCCACTGATAATGTCGTCACTACACCACTGATGATGTCGTCACTACGCCACTGATAATGTCGTCACTACGCCACTGATGATGTCACTACGCCACTGATAATGTCGTCATCACGCCACTGATAATGTCGTCATCACGCCACTGATAATGTCGTCATCACGCCACTCTGGGCCTGAGGTCTTCCCCAATGCCGGTCTCTGCACCCTGACCGACCATTCTCCATCCTAGACACACGCAGGAAGAGCCCTTCCTCCGCGCCTCTCATTAGCATGGTTCGTTACGTATGGTGCGAAATACGTTCAACATACATACATGTTCCACCTAGCACAAATATGTTTTTAAATCCTTTATATTAAGTTCGCTTGCTTGCTTAGGACCGTGCAAATCTTTAGGTCGTGTTTTAACCCACTCCCCGTGATCCAATCGAGCTGACATTTTGCACACAGACTCGTTGTGCGTGACAATGCATTTTCGTGAAAAAAAATTTCCAAAATTTTACACTGTTTAGGGAATTTTTTAAAAATATTTAATTACCAATTGTTTAATGCTGCCAGAGGACGAGAGGATTCTAGCCGCCCCGATGCCACGCATATAAAGGATTTATAGTGAAAAACTTTGTTTTTACGGGTTTACTTGTTTATTTACTGAATCAGACCAACAGGACTTACCTGCTCCGTTCTCTTCCTGCCTTCATTGCCACACAGTTCCTCGCATATATCTCAAACGCCTATGCTCAAATGCCAACAGGTTATTGATTTAAGTTGTAGTGAAAGTGTAGCCCAAGTGTCACACGACAACGTCTAGCTCCTGAATCGTGATAATAACCTCAGTTCGACTGGTATAAACATTACAATGCAAACTAACCATAGCAGTAATTCTTTGTTCGCGGATAACCATGGATATTGCAATGTTACGAGACTGTACAAATTCGTTCAAGAATAACATCTCCAAAGTTAGGGGTGAAATTTGATTCAGACTGAACTCAACATTCACACATGGGGGGTGCGCTGTCGAGATCCGGTACGTCGTTTTAAATCAGGGGTGTCCAAACTTTTTTGCAAAGAGGGCCACATTTGATAAAGTGAAGATGCCCGGGGGCCAATAGTTCCTTTTGACATTTTTTTTACCACAAAAGTTACGCGGGAATACACACTGTTATAAAACAATTTTCATTGTCACAAATACCTTTATTTCGATTTAAAGCTTTCGTGACTGCAGGGATTCATCTTCTTGGTTCTTTCGGTAAAGTCACGTAGAAGGGAAGTTTATTATTTTTTTATTATTTTATTACTTCCCTTCTACGTGACTTTACCGAAAGAACCAAGAAGATGAATTACCTTTATTTTTCAAATGAAAATGTAACCAAATATAAGCCACTCAGGCAGACGTGAACAACTCTAAAAACGCAATTCTGCCTTTCATTCAGTCAGATAACATTGAACAAACTGTATAGAATACCTTAAATTTCCAATAGTTTTATGATGTATTTATTCTGACAAAACTGACGAGCCATAAATAACACATTATAAGACCGAAGCTGCGGGCCGTATGAAATCTGTCCGCGGGCCGTAATTGGCCCGTGGGCCAGACTTTGGACATGCCTGTTTTAAATACTCCACAACTCGCAGCTCTGTCCGTAGTTTACACAGCCCGCTCAGCCCGAGTTGATAAGCAGTGCTTGTGTTGTGCAGTCCAGAGGCTCGGCATGCTGACAGCTTTACGGAGCCGGTAAACAATGATAACAACAGCAACAACAGAGAGAGAGTAGACCATTGGAAAGGGGTTGTGTGATGAAGGGCTATAAAGTGTAGACCAGGCACTGTGGCTGTTCCCTTTAAAGTCATTTAATCGCCGCTCGTGGATTATTTATGGGTTCGCTCCGATACTCGGCCCCTACGGCGCTCTGTTTAAAGTGCTCAACTCGCAATCACCTCGCAAGCGAGTTGGTCTTTCGTCACTCTAAGATCGATGAAATCTTATACTCTTAGTTCTTTCGGTAAAGTCGCGTAGGTAAAAAATGAAATTAAAATTTATAAAAATAAAATAAAAAAATAAAAAATCACGACGTTTCAGAGGCAACACAAGTCTCCGTCATCAGGTGGGACCGTCACAGCCAGATTTGCTGCATTTTTTATTTTTTATTTATTAATTGTAATTTCATTTTTTACCTTACGTGACTTTACCGAAAGAACTATGATGAAATCTTATTTTTTATTCAGGGACGCTTCACTGAAACTCAACGCTTAACTTTTTTTAAGGAGTTGTCCTGTATTCGGCTATTTGGAAAATTCAACTGAGGAGTGTTGTGTGTGCTTTTTTTCGAAATTTCCGATAAATGTCTCATATGCAAGGGGATAAGATATTTAACGTATTGCACAAACGGATTCACAAATCCACTTTCTGTACTGCCATCTCCTGACCGCCTCGCTGGATCACAGGCGTGCACCACCAACCCTAGTTCGATAACAAAGTGATTCAAGATCATCACTTGGTGTCCATGGTGAGACAGGCCATGGCCATAGAAACATATACCGTACCTCTTTCCACTGGCACATCCGAGCCGCGCTGGAAAGCCGAGCCAGGCTGTGATAGGTCAGTAGGCCCTGGATTCTTATTTGTACCACTGCAGAAGCCAAGCGGTGGCGCTGGCGCTATGCACAATGCGTGACATCAAGACGCATGCACGTGGCGTGGTGACGGTGTGTCTGACTTGTTCCTGACTGACATCGCCCTTGGCCCTGCTTAGCCCCAAAGGTAGCACGGGTTGGTTCCGGCTCTGCACAGAATGTTTGTTTGTAAATTAGTACCTGGTGCAGTGTGTGAACATCAGCGCTGCGAAGACGAAGGCGGCCGGGCGTGGTGTTGTCCACTCAGCTCCTGGCGTGCCATGCTGCCTTCATGAGTGCTCGCCATCAACACTTACTCCAATATTCTTAGGTTTTTTTCGGTAAAGTCACGTAGGTAAAACATTAAAATTAATAAAAGTAAAATAAAATAAAAATCACGACGTTTCGGAGGCAACACAAGCTTCCGTCTTCAGGTGGAACCGTCACAGCCACGACAGCTGTATCAAGTAAATGAGAGATTACAAGAGATACCACTCCGTATATATAATGGTTGGAGAGGAGTGGTAGCTCTTGTAATCTCTCATTTACTTGATACAGCTGTCGTGGCTGTGACGGTTCCACCTGAAGACGGAAGCATGTGTTGCCTCCGAAACGTCGTGATTTTTTTTTTTTATTTTACTTTTATTAATTTTAATGTTTTACCTACGTGACTTTACCGAAAAAACCTAAGAATATGAATCCTTGCAGTCACGAAAGCTTCAAATCTAGAACTTACTCCAATACTCTATGGGGGATCTTTGTGTTTGTATGCCTATCTTTATCCAAAGTGTGATGTGTACATCACGGCATGAGACAGAGTGTCTATTTGTAACTCTATCAAAGCAGTGCAACCCTTTGTGTTGGAGATTGGCTCATAAAAGCAGATGTTACAGAGCTACATTTGAGATCCCTTCAAGTTGCCTATAGACCACACACGACGCTTTCCTGCATATCCTGCCACCATTGAGAGTAATGTTTGTCACGTGCTAGTCCAATATTTGTATTTATCGTAGCTGGAACTTGTTTTTTATTGGGGACCAAGTTGAGCTAATTCACTCACTGCCCTTGAGAACCCTGTTTAATCACGTGTGGCTGCCTGCATGTTGAACCAAGGATCTCAGTGTGACCAGCTCAGTGCTCTGACCACTGAGCTTCCTATCCGCCACAGCCTTAATAGGCCCTCAGTAGCAGCCCTCGCCCTGATAGTATATAAGATGAAACAAGAATATCCATCTCCTGTGTTGTCTCCACAATTCAACACATACGAGATGGGAAACCAACCAATGATCTTCACTGCAATCCGCAGGTCCCTCGCACGGTTTACAACGAATTGCCCGAAGATCAATTTCTCGGGATATTCTATAAACACATTCCAGAAAATAAAGAGTGCATATTTGAAATGTCTTGGTGCAGTGGCGGTGGGGTGCAGGAAACGTGATCTCGATAAGGGTCACGAAGAACGTTGACAGTCCTCAGAATCAGCTTGCCGTGGATATTTTTTTGAAATGCCTACAATTAAAAATGAATGAGCTATTAGGGCTACGGATGTGGGAAATTTTGGCCGTGTAGGTTTTCATAACACGGTGCTGAAGAGTTTCAAGTTTATTTTGTTGGACCAGGTAAGAACTCGGGAGACTTGATCGTCTCCAAAATACAGTTTTTTTTCGTGTTAAATCGCGTAAATATTTACACAGACGAGATGGGAAAACAGCAGTGAATATTTACGCGACCTAATCCAAAAGAAACCTATATTATGGATGATATTGGTCGCGAAAGCCTCCGGATCGTTTCGTTTGCAAGAGTGAACACGTGGCGGCGGGGGGGGGGGAGGGGGTCACCACAACGACAAAATCGAAACAAATACAAAATAAACAGCAGTAAGGCAAATAGAAAACAGCACAAAAACAACTGTGTCACGTGAGAATCAAAAATATTTGCACGAACATAAATCCATGTTGAATAAATAGATTTTCTTTCGTGTAGGTCGGCTCGGCCAGATTATTTTAGACTGATCACAGCACAATCACAAAATTAAGCGACAAAAATAGCCGTTGCTTTCCATCGCACGGAAGTTTCCATTAAAAAAATCTGTATCGATACAGTTGATGCCTTGTTATTTGCATTAATGTCAGGGGGCACTATCACCTATCGTATGATCCTCATTACCTATTAAAATAACCAATGTTATTTAACATTTAACACATAGATAAATGCGCGAATCAGGATGTCTTTACTGCACGACTCCTCTTTTATCTGTAAAAATGCAGATCAAAAACATTGCAAATAAATAGACCCATCATTGCAAATCAGTCAATTCGTGCATAGCCGACTAAAAAGATTGAGCCACACGGACCGCTGCTGAAGAGAAAGCAGCAGAGATAATTTGCGGTGCTTTGACCACCGTCACTCGAAAAGCACAGGCGGCTATTTATAGCACCATCCGGCAGGGCCCAGTCGAGGCGACGAGGATGAGGAGAGGTCCAGCGAAGGAGCGCCTGGACAATGAAGGCATCGTGGACAAGGAAGGCATCTTGAGAGTGGGAGGTCAGCGGCACACAGTGTGCACATCGCAAAAGATCGCCAAGGGTGAGAGATTGTCAGAGCATCACCGGTGGCCCCATGACCCCCCCCCCCCCTCCTTCACAGTGGCGTAGTGACGTGCAAGCAAATGAGTGCTCTTATGATGACGGTGAGTATAATGCCTGCAGAAAACGGTTTTGTCGTGAACAAGGCGGGCGACGGAATAATGATTTGCCAAGAAACCCATTTTACCTGCAAAGCAAAACAACAACTTCAATGTGCGGCTTTAATCCACAGATGGATGTCTGGGCACGAGGCTCAGGAACGTGACCTCGATGGAACTTCTAGAATGAACGTTCCTCTTGACCGCCTTGCAATCAGCAAGCAGTGGATTGTTTGCTTTGTCAAAACGCGTGACAATGCATCAAATCCCCTTATCCATGCAACAACGTGGAAAACAGAAGTTTTGAAAATGCATTAGAGGTTGCGAATAATAATCTAAGTATAGATCAGAGGAGAGTCACTCTCCAACACACCGGTGTGCCGAACGAGTAAGGAATTGGCATATTTTGTTTACGTTGCAAACATTACTAATTGGCTGTGTCGGGTGGTGGCGGGTTTGACGACGCATTTATATTTAGCGATCTAACCTAAAAAAAACCTCTGATGAATATACGTTTAACATTTATATTTGTGTCATCGTTTCCTTCTTTTAAACTAATTGTTGGCACTCGGTACACTTGATCAAACAAAGTTAGACCAAAATAAAACTGCATAAAACTACCGTGCCATACCGAGCTGATGTGTAGTACATGCATGAGAATAATTGAAAACCCCTCGTTATAAGTTGCTTTTCTGGGAGGTTAAATGAGACTTTGCTGGTGCAATCTGCGTGGCATGCTTTGCAAAGCACGGCCGATTGTTGGTCCATATATGGTAACCTTTTGTCGATTGCTGTGTGGGGAGAGTTGTAGACGGGGGGGAGGGGGTGAATGGATCTTTAAAAAAAGAACGATAAACAATTTACAAAGGCTGCATATTGAGGGAAATTACGCAGAATATTTGACATCTGTTGTAGCCACGAGAGAGCATGATAAAAAGCCGTAGTTTGTTTTAATTTGTACTGGACGCTTTTAACATGGTCATTGTTGTAGCTGGCGTGCCTGGCCTCATGGTGTCGTTATCAATCAAGCAGGCTATGAATTGTCTTCGATATTTATTTTCTTGAATGTTACCATTACTTACTTTTTTTTTCCCCCACCCAAAGGATGTTCAGGCATGCACTGTGTTTCCACCGGCCACGAAACGTTACCGGTCTATGGCGGGCAGGGGAAGAGAGAGAGAGAGGCGGTTTGGGGGGGGCGGGGGGCTCTCATCATTGCCCTTTGCGTGTAGAAAGCACGGCCACAGCTAACGCTCGGCGCCCACGTTGCAAATCTGTTCGAGATCACTGGACTGCGCTCGGCGCGAGAAACGCCGTGGACTCCTCGGCATGCGAGCGCGGTGGAAAAAATTCGGCAATTAAACGCGAAACCGAGAAACCCCTTCCCTGCCGATGACGTGTGCACGGGACGTCATCGGCCAGGATTGTACAGGGTGCTTCAAAAATGTGTTTAAACTCTTATATGGGACTATCGTTTTTAATGGAAAGAGAACGGGTAATAATGCACTGTAACATGATGACAAATGTATGTTAATAGCTTAAGAAAGTCAAAGAGTATCTACTGGTTCGCCATCGTTGTCAACACGTTGCCTGGAATCTTCTCCAGGTGGTCTCCAGAGCCCGTAGGCACATTTCTTGTCGTTTTGTGGCAAATTCTCAGAAGTGTTAACATGTTTTTGAAGCGCCCGGCATTTTCGCTGAAGAGTTTACAACTCTCAAATCCGGACACCTGGCGATCAAGACATTTAAGTCACCCCCCCCCCCTCCCCCCTCAGCCTTCATTTCTTTGATTCGTAAAAAGGAAAGTAAAAAAAAAGTGGCACCATGCTGGCTCGGCAACGTTAAGTTGCGCCTCATTCGCCTCGGGACTTTACAGATCTCGCGAGGCGTGTAATGCTATGGTCAAGCTGACATCCACGTTAAAATAAACGCGGCAATGTTCTGTGAAGCAAAACAGCGCCGTCGTGTAAACAAGCCGCCCCGCAGTTGCGCGGAGCTGCGGCGTTGAACGATTTCTGAATAAATGGAGGCCTGTCTGTGCCGATTCTGTTTAAGGGATCTCAAGGAACGTCCGCACGCAGTACGCGCTGAGCGGACATAGCCATTGCCTCTCTATCGGGTTATGCACAGCTTTAAGTTGCAAAGCGTTACCAGATCGTTTTGTTGGTTCGGCTAGTTTTGCGAGTTGAGCTGGCTATTCCAGCAAGCTTAAAATACTTATTTTAGTAATTTTGTTCGTATGCCGCGTGAAAAAAAAGCAACAGGGCTGCAATTGTAAGTTCCACGTTGTAAGCCATTTCACGGCAGCATCCAGGATGGTAGCTGAGTGGAGTAGGCCACTAGTTCTACGAGCACGCGTGCTGTATCGGGGTAGCTGAGTGGACTGCACTAGTTCCACCAGAGCGCGCGTGCTGTATTGGGGGTACCTGAGTGCAGTGCACTAGTTCCACCAGAGTACGCGTGCTGTATTGGGGTAGCTAAGTGGACTGCACTAGTTCCACCAGAGCACGCGTGCTGTATCGGGGTAGCTGAGTGGACTGCACTAGTTCCACCAGAGCGCGCGTGCTGTATTGGGGTAGCTAAGTGGACTGCACTAGTTCCACCAGAGTACGCGTGCTGTATTGGGGTAGCTAAGTGGACTGCACTAGTTCCAACAGAGTACACGTGCTGTATTGGGGTAGCTGAGTGCAGTGCACTAGTTCCAACAGAGTACACGTGCTGTATCGGGGTAGCTGAGTGAACTGCACTATTTCCAACAGAGTACACGTGCTGTATCGGGGTAGCTGAGTGAACTGCACTATTTCCACCAGAGTACGCGTGCTGTATAGGGGTAGCTGAGTGGACTGCACTAGTTCCACCAGAGCACGCGTGCTGTATTGGGGGTAGCTGAGTGGACTGCACTAGTTCCACCAGAGCACGCGTGCTGTATTGGGGGTAGCTGAGTGGACTGCACTAGTTCCACCAAAGTACGCGTGCTGTATAGGGGTAGCTGAGTGGACTGCACTAGTTCCACCAGAGCACGCGTGCTGTATTGGGGTAGCTAAGTGGACTGCACTAGTTCCACCAGAGTGCGCGTGCTGTATTGGGGTAGCTGAGTGGACTGCACTAGTTCCACCAGAGTACGCGTGCTGTATCGGGGTAGCTGAGTGGACTGCACTAGTTCCACCAGAGTACGCGTGCTGTATCGGGGTAGCTGAGTGGAGTGCACTAGTTCCACCAGAGTACACGTGCTGTATTGGGGTAGCTAAGTGGACTGCACTAGTTCCACCAGAGTACACGTGCTATATTGGGGTAGCTGTGTGGAGCGCACTAGTTCCACCAGAGTACGCGTGCTGTATTGGGATAGTCATCAGTGGGGTGCGTTTGACGGCTTGCACCTCGTCGCATTCACACTTTGGTGGAGTTCTCAATCTCCCGTTTAAGGAGGAGACATCAACACCCTCCTCCTCTTCCACGTGTTGCTCGGACACGGTCGGGATCGGTCCACTTGTTTCGGTAGAAATTGTGCATGCGGTACCATCACCCAGCGTGTTTAAACAACCTCCGTGACAAGAGCCCAAACCATGTGTTCACATTTGCTACATTAATCTCAAACGAAAGAGTGTTTATTACATCTTTAAAAAAAACAGACGGGAGCCCCCTTCGTTTTTTTCGTGCGCTTTTTCCATCTCCGACGATATTCCTGTTTACGCGAACGTCTTCTGCCAATGGGTGATCAGCATCGTGCACATCGCTTCGCATTAAGCCCTGTAGATTGTGTGGGTGATCAATGGCTGCTTGAGAAGTGCTCACGATCATATGATTGTCCATTTCCTATCGCGTATCTTTCACTTGTCAGCAGTTTACAATTGCTCGTTCGTGCCATTAGAACTTTCCATTCGTCACTTTTAATTTCGCATTGACAGCACAAACAAACGCGCGTTTTAGTTGCTATTGCAAGTCACGAGATCTTGACCATGAGTGTGTGTATGCCTCGTGAGAGGCTTGCCTTCTGGCTTTTGTACCACTCCTTAACCATCCTTCAGTGGTTTATAACAAAAAAAGAAAGGAAACAAAAATACAACTGACTCTCTTTGACTCAGCCCAGCCACATCATTGAGCATTTGATCTCGGAGAAGTGAGGATTCGAATAATTACCACAGGCGGTTTAGTATTGTTGTGCAAACGGAGTTTGGCTTGGCAACTCGGCCATTAAAACTTCTGCGCTTTAAGAAGATGAAAAAAATAAAGAATTGTAACCATGTGGGTCTGCGTGCGGCCACCCCAGTAAACTAAATCTAAACTATTTTTTTATTTCTACCAAGTAAAGAAAGCCCACTGAGATGTATAGCTCTTTTTCAGAAGCGACCTGGCCACAAACGATAGCTCAACGGAAGTGGCTTATCATGTGGAAATGTATATCAGCCACAACACTCTAAACGCACGTGGAGGGAAAGGACCCGGGGGGACCCGGAGAGAGAGACACGCAAACTCCAAATAAACAGCAGGCGAAAGTCAGGGGGTGAGATCGAACGCCACGACCTCGTGTATACAAGGCGAGGTGGTTAACATCTCGCCACCGTGGCTCCCAACAAGTAGATCGGCGGCGACAAAGACGTGTCAAGCCATTTGCCGGGATTAAACAAAGCACATCCCACTCCCCTCTCCCGATGAAGGTGCAGATTACCCTGCCCTTGGTTGGAGCTGTCACGAGCCGCCATCAAACTCGCTCAACAAACTCGCTCAACAAAGCTGCGGTTGTTTCTCCAGAGGCTCGCAGTCGCGCTTACCCCCAAATCGTAGCTCGTTACACAACTAAAATTCAGCACGAGTCGTTTTCTCTCCTCGCCAGCAACTGGTGGCTATGAATAGTCGCCAGTATATCTCTGCCGAGTTTTAGTTGTTGTTTAGTTGTTGTTGTTGTCTGCGATAGTCGTTGTGCTTTGAACTTCAACTTGGAGGGAGGGTGGTGGGCCGCAACGCTGCGTGGCGGTGCTTGCAGCCAAGGCTGGTGTTGCTGTATTTTTATTTTCGTGACAGGATACTTTAATCGGCGGGGGTGTGTGGGGTATAGGTTATTGGAGGCTGATATTGGACACTGTTTTGCCATAGGCGTATGTACAAAATGTCAAAAAATAACATATGGAGAGTGGCCAATTTGTGTAATTGGAAGGTCATTATTCTTGTAAAGAAAACACATTTTTACGTGTTCTTTAGTAGGGGGGTGGAGTTGGGGAGGTTGTTCGTGATATCATCGTGCTTGCGTGAAGAAATGCACGTTGCTTGCCCACCTCCGATTTAGCACGGTTGGCTACGTACGGTGCGAAAGAAGTTCAACAAACATGCATATGTGCATGAGGATGGTGCCTTTTTTTTCCTCTCAAGTGGAGGAAAACGTAAGATGCATGATGCCTCAATATTTCGCTTTACTCACGCGTGGAGCAAACCGATGTAATTAGGACGAGAGTTGCACTTGGCAATGGTACGGAGACCGGTGGGTGAGTCATTACCGTGCGTGACGTAACGCGGCAGTGGCGGTGGCTTTTTTTAATACCGTAACACTTCTCAGAGAGCGTTTCCATGAACTCCAAAAAAATGTGAACATTTCCTATTGGCCAGGAGGAAAATGACCACGGTGATCTTTCCCTGTATTGCTTTGTCAAGTGGGACCTGTTAAGCCATGATTTTTTAGGGTCTCTTAAGTGCAGCATGCTTTAATGACCAAACGCAGCCCATTGAACGCGATACCTATAATAATGGGTCCGTGTCCACCCCGTGATGTTGGTATCATTGTTTCTCTAAACAGCCTTAGGACTTGAACTTTGCGGTAGCAGAGCTGCTGCCTCGACAATAACGACGTGTAAAATGTAGCTAAATGTAGCGTGCATAATAAACATCGGCATACCACGTTGTGAACGAGCACCTTTAAAGAAGGCAAGAATGATAAATACAACATTTTGAGTGAGCTTGTCTGCCCTGTGAGTGAAACCAATCAGCCTCGAGGCCGTATTATTATTCGGGGTTGAAACGTTAAGGAAATATGTTTTGGAATGTTTGCAGTTAAAGCGATCAAGATGCAAGCTACCTCGACGGCCTATAACAAGGGCTCGGTAACCTGCTTTTTAAGGACTGCGGCTGTGTAAGGACTGCCCCGCGACGTGAGCCGTCTCTTATTCACCACAGTGCATTGCGGCTCTTGAAATATGGATTTTTTTTTTTTACCAAATTCGATTTTTTTTTTTTACCAAATTCGATTTTCTTTTTGTACAGTATACGTCCAGTACACACTTGCACACAGACTTACGAACAACATCACCCGTAACTCAGTGGTTCTCAACCGTGTTGATGTGATGGCCCTAGATCCTCTGATTAGTAATCCATGATTAGAGGGCGTCACGGCAGAGGTTGCAATCGGGTACCCGATACCCGTACCCTACCCGATACCCGGCTACCTGTATCCGGCCGGGTACGGGTACTCGTTTGCGACCCTGGTGCGGCCGGGTACGGGTACGGGTAAGCCGTGAGTCACTGGTGAGTAACCGTTTGTCACTCATTTCCCACCGTCTTGTCTCTTCTCACAATTCAAGTTCCTAGAATTAACCCACCCGCGCCTGCAACATGGCTTCATCCCAGAGGTCGCAATCGGGTACCCGTACCCTACCCGATACCCGGCCGGGTACTGGTAGCCGGATATCGGGTAGGGTACGGGTACCCGATTGCGACGCTGGTGCGGCCGGGTACGGGTACGGGTAAGGAATCAAAACCCGTTTGCGACCTCTGCGTCACGGTGGCGAAGTAGACATTGCCTCCCTCGCCTGGGACGCATGAGGCTTGCAAATTCGCACGGTGGTGCTGGTCGCATGGATTTTTTTTCTCTCCCTCTGTGTTCCTCCGGTTTTGCCCTCCAAAATTAGAAACGTGCGTTTAGATCACGTGATATTTTTTATTATTGTTATACCCATGTGATAGAAGCCACTTCGAAGAGCTGTCGTGAAAAAAGAGCTGCATAGCTCAGTGGGCTCCCGACACACAGGTTCGTTCTAGATCTTAAGTTTTCGTGACTGCAGTGATCCATACGCTTTGGTTCTTTCGGTAAAGTCACGTAGGTTAAAATAAAATAAAAATTTAATTTCTTGCTGTGGCCTTCCCACCTGATGACGGAAGCTTGTGTTGCTTCCGAAACGTCGTGATTTGATTTATTTGTACATTTTTTATTTATTTAATTTTATACATACGTGACTTTACCGAAAGAACTAACGAGTACATAGGTTCGTTTTATAGATAAAAAAAATAACACCAAAAACACCCGCGACTCCCTCCTTGTCCCGTCTGGAGGTAGCTTTGGCCCAAGATCTCACCGTCAGCGGTGAACATTTAAAACGGTGCCATGTCAGTGTGAAGTCTGTAAACGGTGTTACTCTGCAAAGCGGCCACTGGGTACGTGCAGAACCGTTTGGTGGACCAAGCAGCGAGTGTGCGTAGCTCGGAGTCGTTTTTCAATGATTCCATGGCGATCAAAAACTGCCGTGGGAATATGGTTGAATCCTGTTTTTTCACAATCTTCTTCTTTAGTGCTGCCTAACGGCGTGTGCGACTTCACGATGATATTGGTCCCGGTCTAGCACGGCGTGTAGAGTTTGTGCTGTTGTTAATTGTAGCCATGTTTTGATGTTACTGAGCCATGTCGTTTTTGGCCGTTTAAATAAAAGTGACAGTAATCTAACAACCAGAACAGGCTAAACTACCACAGAGCTCTCGTAGCGTAACGGGTAGCATGGCTACCCCCAGAAGCTGGTAACCCAGGTTCAAATCCCGGCTTATATTTTAGTTATTTTACAAATTATGCGAGGACATCATCGAGTATGTTGGTTGCAGTTTTAGAGTCGTGGGTTCACATCTTTTCACGAATTTTTTTTTTATTCAAACAACCGAAAAAAATTTCATTTTTATTTTTCAAATTGTAAAACATGCAACGGAAAAGGTTTTGTAAAACGTCGAAGATGTAATAACCTGAACATTCGAAACAATTGTGAGCCCGTGTGGTGTAATGGGTGTTTGACTGCCTCTGAAGCCTTCAAAGGCTTTGCTGACCCGGGTTCAAGTCCCATCAAATACTTTTCACTGATTTACAAAGTGAGGTAGGTGCCCGCAGTGCAATCACGACACCACGCCGAGTGTCGTGTATCTGTGTGAGCACTCTCGGTGGCTCTGGAAGAACAACGTGTGGTGTTGTCTCACAATATGTATGTGAGACACAATTGCTTTCCCACTTGATGACGGGCGCTTGTGTTGCGCCCTAAACGTCGTGATTTATTTTATTTTTTACCTACGTGACTTTACCAAAAGAACCAAAAAGTATGGATTCTTGCAGTCACAAAAGCTTCAAATAACCTATAATAATGTTTGTATATTTTTTTCTCTCAACAGCTATGGAACTTGAACTCGCGGTAGCAGGCACAGCTGTTGCCTCGAGAATAATGACGTGTAAAATGTAGCTAAATGTAGCGTTAAAAAACACATGTGTATGCATACACGTTGTTCACGAGCACCTATTAAGGCAAGAATGGTGTTAGAAGCATTTTTGTTCGTTTGGTCACACCAGGCTCGGCGCATCACCGTGCACGTGACAAAAAATAAACCTCGAGGAAGAGACGCTGCGCGGAATAATTAAGGCGGCCCACAAGACGAACAAGAACGTGCCATAATCAGGTCCGAGAAGATTAGAGAAACACATGAAGGTTCGCAGCAATGAATACCAAGACGGGAGAAGTGCGTGGCCGAGGTGGTGGGGACACAGCCGGGAGGACACGTCACAAGGGTGTGGGAAGGCGAGTTCTGCAAAATCAAGCGACGACGACGAGATGGCGAGACCAAGGCCAAGGAGCATGCGGCGAGTGTGGCTCTCAGGCAGGAGGATGGCCCAAGCGGGGCAAAGTGGAGACTCGGGAACGGAGCCACTTGCCTCTGTGTCACTAGGCACAGAGCAAAGTACAAGAGGGAGAATACATTTTTTACACTTAAGGGGCCGTCCATAAATGACGTCACGCGATTTTGGACGATTTTTGACTCCCCCCCCCCCCCCCCCCGTTGTCACACAGCGTCACAAAAAGTCAGACACCCCCCCCTCAAATATTACGTCACAAAGCTCTGCCCCCCCCCAAAAAAAAACATGCTTCAAATCGCTTTAAACTATTGTCATTGTAGTGCGTATTTAATGTGGCGCTGCACTCTGATGTTGTAGGAGAAAACATTTATTAAAAAGTCTATTTAATTAAGTAGAACGTGTTGTCTATATTTATTTAAAGTTGCGAATTTTGATGTGACGTCACATTTCTCAACCCCCCCCCCCCCCCTTGTCGCACATCGTTACAAATGTCTGACCCCCCCCCCCCCGAGGTGCGTGACGTCATTTGTGGACGGCCCCTAAGGGCAACTTTGCACGACGTTAACCACGCTAATATTAACGCTCTCAAACCACTGTGTGTAATTAAGCTACGAGCATGCCATGGAGACGTATGGTGCAAGTGCGCTGATCTCCTCCATAAGTGTAAGATTAAAAGCAGCCCCCTCTCGTTGTGGCTGCGGACAGCGTTACAAACTCTTCTTGGTTCTTTCGGTAAAGTCACGTACAAGGGAAATAATAAAATAATAAAAATAAAACATAATACAATAATTCTCACGACGTTTCGGCCACAACGCAAGCAGCCGTCCTCAGGTGGAGAGCAGGTCATTCAGACTCTGTCTTCTCGACAGACCTGCTCTCCACCTGAGGACGGCTGCTTGCGTTGTGGCCGAAACGTGGTGAGAATAATTTTATTATGTTTTATTTTTATTATTTTATTATTTCCATTCTACGTGACTTTACCGAAAGAACCAAGAAGATGAATCCCTGCAGTCACGAAAGCTTTAAATCGAAACGTTACAAACTCGTCAATTCGTGCGTCTCTCGCTCATTCGGAGGAAGTATAGAAGTCGTCCACAACATCATCCCAGAGACCCTGGACTGGCTAAAGAACTGTCATACAAACCTTGGACAACTTGCTGCTCCCCTACAATAAGTCTGCTATTCTGCAGCACAATCACACGGCGGAAGAATACGTGGGGTAAATGTATGAAGACGCGAATAAACTTTTAGAATGAGAGCGAAAAACACTGCAGCATCGTAATGGGAGACTTCAACGCAAAAGCAGGTTTATCGAGCGGAGAAGAGAGAATGATTGGTAAGTGTGGCATCAGCGAGAGAGTGAGAGATAATGAGAGAGGATAGCTCCTATTAAAAGTTCGTAACTAGTAGGGACATGAAGATAGTCACATTTTTCAGAATAAGGAGTTGGGGGAAAGCATATAGATATGATTGACAGTAATTACAGAGAAGTGGGTCTTTCCAGGAATCACACATACGATGCAACACTACTTCAGACATACAATTAAAGAGTACCGTATTGATTCTTTCAGACAAACTCAAGATTGTCAAGAGACATCTTTGTTCTCGGAACATTGAACGCAGGCTACGATCACAGGTCCGATGATATAGCTGCACACCGCGAGCTACAGATGCTCTGATCGTGCATTGTCTTTGTACGGTCCGCTTTTTGGCATTCTCTTGTCTGACACTGGTGAGGCAAGGCCATAATGAAAGATGTCTCTGGTGTAGCCCAATCAGTTTCGAAGACAATGGCATATATTATCGGAGCATGTTTGTTTGCATGTTCACCACAAGTACGTGTGGTTAATGCAGACCTGATTCCTTGCAAACAGTTTACATTTGGTATTTGAATATCTTAACGCCGGTTTTATTGTTTTTAATGGAGCTTGTCTTGATGCTGGAAAACTAGGGCAATGGTGGTTGCAGTGTGGTTAGTATAAATGTGCCATTTGAGCCTGCAGGAAACAATGATGATGTTTATTTCCTAGTAGGTATGAAATTTGTTTTGTTTATTATGAGAATATACTAATTTATAGAATATTTTTCAGATGACTGTAATTTGTTTAAAATTCCGTGTTAAAACGCCATTTGTATTTTTGAACAGGCATTTCCTAAAGTATTTAGTGCTCCAAATACATTTCACCAGAGCATTTTCTATTTCGTATAAACACAATTCTTGGGAGTGCTTTGCCCACCTTTGCTCGCATGCGCGCACAACAGACAAACGGTGGAACAAACTTAATGTTTGGGGCAGTCGGGCAAATGTAATCATAGCGGGGAAGTGGTGGGGAGAGAGGGAGCTGGTTCTGAGGCAAGGCGGCAGGGGTTGGCGTGGGCCCTAACTGGGCCCTCGTGCAAGGAATTAAATGGTTCTCCTGTTCACTCTTCCCCGATTTTTTTGCATCCCATCACCTGGACTCACCCTCCAGCTAACGGAACTCATGTGCAGTTGCACCGCCTGCACCCTCGATAGCTACGCCACTTGGTTTAGGGGGGGGGACCAAATACAGAATTGCCTCAACACTAAGTGAGGCATAGATGCGTAGACTTACATATCCAGTTCCGCCAACCACTATTTCTGGACACACGTGTGCGTCATAATCTGTCAAACCCAGATCGGTCTCTTCAGCAAATCTTCGGACCCACAGATAGTCCAAGCTTTTCTATGGAAGGCAAACAACCTCGATTGCGAGCGGTAGCCGATGATGATGATATGCGTGTGGAGGAAGAGGGGTCCGAGAGACGGCGAGAGATATCGACAGGAAGAAGGACGTGGAAATCAGACACACACACCCCAAGAGACGGCTCGCCTGTTCATTAAACACAGTGCGCTGTGCCCAGATATAATTTCATCGAAGTTCCTGAGAGAAACTGCCCATGAAACTCCACCACCTGTGCATACACACATTGCATATACACGCAACCACATTCACACACACATTGCATATATATGCAACCGCACTGAGTGACGGTGACGTCAACACGGCACTTGTGCCAGGCTAGGTGCATCTTGAGGCCACGCAAAGTGCCGAAGGCTGGCTGGCAGGAGGTTCACGGGACAGACCCAGGTGTTGTGGGTTAACTGACTGAGATGCCTGGCAGATGCACGACATGAACTCCCCACTGAGTATGTATGTATATTTAACTTCTTTCGCACCGTACGTAACCAACCGTGCTAATCGGAGGTATGCATACATACACACAAATGGTTACACAATCCCATGCATACACTCACGCATAATTGTGCTACTTCATACAGGGCCTAATAAAATGCGTTTAAAACACAAAATGGGTTTGTGGTATTTGTGCACTGAATATTATTTCCGTATACCAGGAGCAAAACTCAATGGTAACACTACAATATTTCAGGCAGGCTACAATATTTAAAATGTATAATATTTTTTTTAATGCGATCGGGAGAATAATCTTGTTTTTAGTTACCTTTTTCAGTATGTTTTTGAAATATTAAAGAATAATTTAAGATTTAAACACTGGGTTTTAATAATTAAAAACATTCATTTAACTTCACCGTTAACCCTTAAAACCTTCTTGGCCACGCTTTCTAAGCATTGCCCCTTCGATGCAGCGGAAACCACGCGGTGTTTCAGACGAGGCAGCAACATCAACAAGAAGAGAATCACCGGATCACGTAAAAGCGATTGCAGGCAAAATCACACGCGCATCATGTGCGCTCCAAGGCCATGCTGCAACATTTCCTCTCAAGCCAGTAGTGAATGGAATACAAAAAAAACCTACAATTCCAGCTATTCAAGTCGTTTATAGTCGCTGCGAGTGGTGACATGTTAATTCCCTGAGGCACGGGGCAGCCTTGGCCCTCATTAAATAAATGGGGGCCGGGGGGGGGGCTGAAGGGGATTTGTTGGGGCCGACGGTTGCAGTGTGTGAGTTTGGGGGGGGGTGCTCTCCATGCCCCCCTCCGCCCCGTTCTGTTGAAAGTTGAAAACGTCGGGGAAATCCTACGGATGGCGGTGTTGACAACAGCTGACACGAGACTTTTTTACGGGGGGGGAGGGTGGAGGTTTCCTGGAATTTGCGTTGGAAGGTCAAAACCGAGGCACGTGCAAACAATTAACCTGCCTCGCGGGCAGCCTTTGGGCTGCCTATTCTTGGCGTCAACCCAAAGCATTGTGGGAATTTATGCGGGCAGATTTGTTTTTATTTGCGGCGGAGATTTGTTTTTTTTCTTTGTTACTTATTTTTGTATTTTGTTACTTTTATTTTCTTGGTTCTTTCCGTAAAGTCACGTAGAATGGAAATAATAAAATGATAAAAATAAAACATAATAAAATAATTCTCACGACGTTTCGGCCACAACGCAAGGAGCCGTCCTCAGGTGGAGAACAGGTCTGTCGAGGAGATAGTCTTAAATCGAAATTTTACTTTTATTTGTACTTCCCAACGAGGGGTACAGGGGCGCGCGGGATAAGGGTACGCGGCGGGCAAAGCCACCGGTACACGAATACACGTGGCGATAGGAAAGAGCCCCATAGGCAACAGGAGTAGGAGCAAGACAGAATAGGGAGAGATAGAGAAGAGAAATGAATGGAGATGAGAAGTGTATTTGCTGTGTCTGCGCCTCGGTTGTGGAATTCCCTATCGTTGGAAATTCGTTTAACCGACAATGTGGATACTTTTCAGTCGCGTCTAAAACCACATTTTGTGAATTTCGTTTATTCTATGTAGCTCGTCTTCTCTCTTGGCCTTTCCTTAACCTTACAAGGCGCATTGCGACATTAGTGGAAGGCGTCTTACAAATAAATGTCAATTATTATTATTATTATTAAAGGAGCGGAATGCACAGTCACATCAGGAACAGGTCGATGAAAAGAGACCAAATCGTCCTCTTATCAATTATACAGAGCCCCCAAGATGTTCAAGAGTGGATGTCTCACGCGCCAGATTCAGCCAGTTGCTCAACAGTCCTTATTGTATTGAACATTCGGCATCACGCGGTGTACCATTGTGGCTTCGATTACAAACGCTCGTCACATTTTTGGCCGATGGAAACAAAACACCCTGGAACTAAACATATCGTAAAATATTGCCGCATTTTTATTTCATAATTAACAGCTTACTTAGAATGATTACATTATGTATTTGGAGCGTTTAATAAAAAAAAAAGTTGGACGTTTTTCTGCACGTTTTAGCCAAAAATAACATTGGCTTCCTTTGTAGGTTATTTGTGGGTGGGTGCAACGTTGTATGTATTAAATGTGCGTTTGGTGTGTGCATATGGATATGCTGCATATGTTAGCGTGCTGGGTGTGTCATGTATTGGGCTTGAACAATCCCCTGCCGGTGGTCATTGGGGTTGTTTGACCATACTTCACCACCATGGTGAGTGTGTGGCTCGGTGAAAGAGGCCTTTCACTCGCCGCCGATATCACTTGTCGCCAGGAATCCAACTCAGGTGGCTCGTTGAAAGTTTCCCAACACACACTTGACCACGTTCAATCACGGTCCCACGAGTTCTCGTCTGGATAAACAAATCTACTTGATTAGCCTTGACTTAAATCTTAAAGTTTTCAAGCAACCCACCGAAGATCCTAGGAGAGATGAGAATAACATTCCAAGCTATTCTGCGCTCATAGCTTGTTTTCATAGCACTTATAAACGTATATCTTACATGTTTTCTTTATTCCTGGCAACTTAAATCAGTCTTCCTTATTATAGGATTAGTATATATTTGCTGCATATATGAATGCAAATTCACACTTTCAAGTACAAAAATGACAAGAATGGAAACACCTTTTTTGTCAAAAAAGGTGCAGCCATTGAATGTATTTTCTAATGCGTGTGTTGCGTTATTGTTTTTTTCTTCCCTCTCCGCTTGACTAAGAATACTCCAGTTTGCATTACATTTCAAGAGGGGTTAACCAACACCGGGAGGCCGCGACTGGACAGCAGGAAACATATGGGGGGAGGCATTTGCCCAGCAGCAGGAAGTTACAAGTTGACAACGACGATAGCAACAACAACAACAAGAATGACAATCCAAATCCTGCAACAGTCGAACTTAAGTTCTCTCATTTAAAACAAACATTAACTGGTTCATTGCTGGAGCACACACACGTCTTTCACGCAGGGATGAGATATAAGATGTAAAAAAAAACAAGACAATCTTTAGATACCATCAGCCAATGGGGTTTGTTTCTATTGTCAATGTTTAGTAGTAGTAGTCGAGTAGCATGTGAATGTCCACAAAATAACATGATTAATCGCCACCTATGCCACTGTCCCTGAAACACAGTGGGAGACTGCTACTGACAAGCTGCGGCTGACGAAGCTCGGACACAATCACTCGTGGAGAACAGCGGTACACGTGAACGACATCCAACACGTGTCGCACGCTCACTCTTCCAGAGAGAGAGAGCGAGAGATGAGATGCCCCGGACTTCCAAGTGTCCAGCTGGGAACAACGTCCCGTACCTTGTCCCCCCCCCCCCCCACCTTTCCTCGGCCATTAACGCTCCAACTGGCGGTTGTTTTGCCGTGAAACTCTTGCAAGAGGGCCTTTAAACAAACGACTGAGCCCCCTCCCCCCGACCCGAGGCGTCTCACCTTTCAAAAACAAACTCTCTCCACCTCCGCTGGCGAGCCTCATACCCCCACCGCCGTTATGAAACCTCCAGGCGAACCCTTGCCACAATAAATATCTGATGGGTTTGTTTTTTTTTAATCTATTTCACCCACAGCAGCCTATCTGCGTACGCCAAACAAGCGCCGCGGATCCGGATTAGCACGGTTGGTTACGTACGGTGCGAAAGAAGTCCAACGTACACACGTACACATCCACGACAATTTGCTTCTGTTTGAGACAAAGACATTTGTTGCTACTCACCCCACGAATGTGGATTTTGATGGACGTGTGCACCCACTTACATATTCATTTATTTAGCAGGGGTAAATATTTTCCCGTGAACCATAACCGTGAGCATTTTGACGATAACAGTCACAACTTGTGGTTGGATGCGTAATTGCTAAGTGTTTTAAGGAAGGCGGGAGAATGGAGTCTTTAAGATTTGCATTCTGCTCTGTTCTGATCGCACCGCCACTCATCTTCATGCATACTTATTTGCGTGATCAAAATAAGACGCGACAATTACTGCATCTCATTTACACTCACGTCATCCTCGTGTTGTTTGTTGGTGTTTTTTTGTAATACATATACATGATCATCTTTGGTTTTCACAAAGCAACTCATTATGCCATTCATATCAAATAGATGTGTGCCGTTATATTTGTGATGCCACTCGTGTGAATAATTATAACCAGCATGTGAGAAAACTCTGTTGATAAATTCACACATTTTTCACCAACTGATCATTCAACGTCTCCAGTTATTCACAAAGAGTGTGCGAGTCGCAGGATAATAAAGGCACAGAAACCACAACGTGAAAAGAATATACAAAAAATATTACACCACATATTCCGCGTAAGTGGTAAATTATTTTGGACACAGATGGAGTACGGTATTTGTGTAATGACGACTTGACACACTTCTCTTGAGATGGCACTTTATTGAAGACACATTCGCTTGACATCAGGCGGAGACCTCCACTGCAACAGCCCCAAGTCTCCCGCGCATCTCCCTTTTATATACCAACACGAGGCCACGCCCCCCTTCTCGATCATTCTCGCCGACTCTGAACGCTCGCTCCACCGGCAGACTCCACCGGCCTCTCCCGTCACCTGGCCACGCTCCCTTCTCGAACATTCCCGTAGCCGCCAGTCCCTTCGCACTCACAACTGACTCCCCTGTCATTACCTCCCGTGGCCACTAGGAAATTCGCACTGTAGGCTGTCTCCCCTGTCATTACCTTCCGTGGCCACTAGTCCCCTCACACCGCATGCAGGCTCTATTGCCATGACATATGGAACAGCAGCAGTGTTATGCGTGTAAAGCTCTGTTAATTTAATTCACCTCTCTGGCCTCTTTATGGTCTGTGAAGAAGGACTATTGCCTAATAATTCAGCTATTATATACGTTTTATCTTTAGAGCAGTGCTATTGATTATTGTGTTGAGGTTTTTTTCGTGAATTCACTGAACTCTTGCCTGTGGACATTGCCTAATCTCTTAAATAATAAGCCAATTATAGAAATATGACTGTCAAGATTTTAACGGAATTCTAACATATTCACGCACACAACAACAACAATAACCGCTATTCGCCACTGCGTGGCGGTGACGTTACCACGGCCCTTGTGCCAGGCTATGTGCACTTTAAGGTCACGTGAAGTGTCGAATACCCGCTGGCAGGAGGTCATGAGCTAGACCCAGGTGCCATGAGTTGACTGACTGAGATAACTGAGATGACTGGCCGATGCACCACCTGTGCCCCCTACTGTGTTTTATCCGCCAGACGCACCGCTCGTTGTTGTGAGCACATGCGCGTGCGCACACACACACACACTTCACAAGTCGAACAAGCATAGAGGTAGCTTCTTTCCCAGAACTATCTAGAATTCTCTGCCACCTCTTAGAAACATCACTGGAAACCAAACTGAACACGATGTGCTAATCACCGCAAAGCAAACGCCGGCGTACACTCGCCGTTTAAAAAAATATACATTGTTAAATCAACCTATCCTCCAAAGGTTTCTATTTAACAACATGAAACTCTGCTTAGGTAAACACACTGCGAGCCGTTAACAAAATAGTCAGGGAGCAGTGACAGAAATGGTGTCCAATGCTGTAATAGTGAGTTGAGACACATGTGGATCGGCACGAAAAGAGGCAGACCCGCTATAAAGCAGTCACGGCTTGAGATGGCAGAATGTACAACCGTTATGGAGATTTTTACCTACAGCGACTGCAAGTGAAACATAATATAGTAGTAGGTTTTTACCCTTTAAACTGGTACAAAAACTGACACCTTTATACAAGGCATCATGTTTGCAATAACCACAACACAAGCAGTCAAAATGCAAACAAAAAGAAACAACTCTGATGATGATAATTATATGCACTATCCTTGAAGTTGATTGGTCCACACCCGAGACAGCTTTTCTTAGAGCCTAGTCTCCATTGGTGTTGGACCAGATGACGCCAAAAGGTATATAATTATCATCAGAGTTGTTTCTTTTTGTTAGAATTTTGACTGCTTGTGTTGTGGTTATTGCAAACATGATGCCTTGTATAAAGGTGTCAGTTTTTGTACCAGTTTAAAGGGTAAAAACCTACTACTATATTTTGCCACTGGTAAAGGAGATGTCTCATAGTGAAACATTATTTACAAAAAGGCTACAGCTGAAAGGCGCACTTACAGCACGTTAAAAATTCTGCGCCAAAAAAGGTTCCCACCCAAGTATTAAACCAGCATGTAAATTAGCGATTTTTATAAAAGGTTAAACATGAATTACGGTGGTTTGGATTTTTTTCGAATGCTATTTTAAGGGTGCACAATGGGGGGGAGGGGGGGTGAAACGTAGATGTGTCACAGATAAGACTGATGTGATTTGTAAATTTCAGTTCCACAATCTATTTTCCTTTTGGAGGAAAAAAAAGCATTGATCATGCTTGCCGTGACCTTATGCCACATCCAGACTTTCTGGACTCCACGCCGACTCCAGTGAATCAGGTCTTGATCCAAATCTCCCTCTCACGTATTTTTTTTTTTATCTGGCATTACCTACCCTGTTTTATCGGGCCGAGAAGCAGGCACTTTGTGTTTGTTGCTTCATGATTTGGAACCAACGACATTTTCTAAATCGCGTGATGCTTCGATGAAATGTTGCTATTCAGTCTTGATTCGTTTTAAGACCTTTTGTTGCTTTAACACTGCTGAATGGTAGCACCTGTAAGTAGCTGAATAGTGCTGTGATCCCGTTATGTGTGAATTAAAGCACGCAGATTCTTCCACGTGATTCAAGTCACCAGCTGGAGAATATTAAAACACATTCCTGCGGAGGGAGCTGGTAGGAACGTTGGGTTGCTCAGTCAATGGCCAGGGTCAACGGCGGCGTGGTGTATTCCGCAAATATGCCCGACTGTGAGGGCGGGCACAAGCCGGCGTGAGTAGGTTAAACGTTGAGTTTTATAAGGGCACCACGGGGTGACCAGCCCCTCCCCACCCAGCCCCACCCCTCCCACCCCCCACCCAGCCCCACCCTCAACCCACCCAGCCCATCCCCACCCTCCCAACCCAGCCCCTCCCCACCCAGGCCCACCCTCCCCACCCAGCCCCTCCCTGCACGACGGACGGATACAATAATCCCCTGTGGGCTGGTGTAACCAGGAGGTTCCTACCAGTATGAACATTTTAAATGGAAGAAAGGTTCAAAGGTGCTCAAAGAAGCATGCAGTGTTGCATACTTTGAGTTATAATGACACAGAAACAGGAGCAAACCGATTATAGAACATCCACACGTTTGGGACATGAGTGTGACTTCACAACAAGACACGTACGTGGACGTGAGCAGGACACATCACTCGAATGGACGATGGTGGATGGTTGAGACTGCGAAAGAGTGGCCGCCAAATGATAGAACGCGGCTTTAAAAAATACCTCCACCAAGGAGATGGAGGGATGAACTCACCTCCGTTGTACGTGTTAGAAGGATTGTTACATTGCAGGACTGCGAGAGATGGCGATGGTTTGTGGAAGCCTTCATCTAGCAGTGGACGGATCATGGCTGATGATCCATCGAGGCTTAGCAATCCCATCACCAACACAGTCGCTCTGAACGCCGTGTAAACTGCAATTATTTTGCAATAAAACAGAGGGCAAAAGTACGTCACGTGACAATATCAACATGCAAACCGTGAGTGGGAAAACACATTCATACTGGAGTTGCATAGGATTTCGCCTCCATACTAAGTACAGGAACGAATACAGTTCGGAGAGCCTGCTTAGCAATGGAACTCTGCATACCTGTGAAGCCAACCTGATTGTAAGCAGCTGGGCATCGCCACATAAGGACCTCATTGGCTGCGGTTGAATTGAAGCAGTCACCCTCCCCTATGACGGTGTATCACACACACACATGTAACTCGGCTTAGGTACCAGAGACTTATCTTAGGGTCAATGCAAAGCACTTCGCCAGGCACTTATGGGTTCTTAGGAACGCATTCTACTTTGCTGAATATATACGGTACCGCATAGCCCTATCCTGACCATAGACTAAAGGACATATATAGAGTAAACTTTTGATTATCCCGAGTAACGGGGAGGAATTGTGGCCCGGATAAATAAATAAAACACACTAATAATGCAAACCATATTTAAAGTAGGCTATAAACATGTATGGTTTGTGGCGGGTAAAGACGTGATCTGCTTTTCATTGTTTCTGAAAGTAACCGGTTTTAGATTTGAAGCTTTCGTGACTGCAATGATTCATACTCTTACGTTTTTTCGGTAAAGTCACGTAGGTAAAAAAGTTAAATTATAATTAATAAAAGTAATAATAGAAATAAAATAATAATAAATAATTAAAAAATCACGACGTTTCGGAGGCAATACAAGTCTCCGTCATCAGGTGGGGCCGTCACAGCGAGCTCACTTGATACAGCAAATCCACCTGATGACGGAGACTTGTGTTGCCTCCGAAACGTCGTGATTTTTTATTATTTTATTTTATTATTTTATTTCTATTATTACTTTTATTAACTTTAATTGTATTTTTTACCTACGTGACTTTACCGAAAAAACTTAAGAGTAGTAACCGGTTTACTTACCAACAAGTTTGCGGTCACATGGGCACTGAGTTAACAGACCCTCAACAAGTGAGGAGGGGCAATTAATCCATGGCCTGGATATTCTGCCCATGGACAATCGAGAGTCAAACTGTATTATATTAACAAGCAGCAATCCTGATTTGTTTGTATGTATATTAAAATGTACATGAAATGTTTGAAACTGGGTTCGTTATATTTTCAGTGTGCATTGTTAATCACGCGATGAATAAATGAATGAAACAAACCTTGCAATTGCTTTTAATTTTCCATTTAAATGTTTTCTCTAATTCCAGAAATGCCTTTAAAGACCCCATATCTTCTTGGTTCTTTCGGTAAAGTCACGTAGAATGGAAATAATAAAATAATAAAAATAAAACATAATAAAATAATTTTCACGACGTTTCGGCCACAACACAAGCAGCCGTCCTCAGGTGAAGACCAGGTCTGTCGGGGAGACAGCGTCACCTGAGGACGGCTGCTTGCGTTGTGGCCGAAACGTCGTGAGAATTATTTTATTATGTTTAATTTTTATTATTGTATTATTTCCATTCTACGTGACTTTACCGAAAGAACCAATAAAATGAATCCCTGCAGTCACGAAAGCTTTAAATCGAAAAGACCCCATATCTTAGAGAAATGGCCCTTGCCTCTAAACGTCGAGAAGTTCATCATCATTATTCAGGATTATTCAAGCAAGCCTGCCTCTGCACGAAATGTCAAAACCGGTCCAGAGTCTGCTGGTATTGAACCACTACTGCTCACAGGATACACTCCCAGAAGACAAAGCGCCACCAAATGCTTGTGCGAAAAAAGTTCTTCACTGGCTACCTCTCCCGTACCCGCAGGGATTTAAAGATTATCTTGTTGGTATTCAATGCCTTAGATGGACTTGCTACTTCCCTACATTCATGACCTCTTTCAGCCATATATTCCATCGAGGTGATTAAGGTCCTCAGATTGTGCGTTGCTCGCTGTCCAACGGTCTCCAGGCTTCACACTTGGGGGGGTGACGGTGCCGTGGCAATTGCGGCAACTTAACTCTGGAACTCAGTTGCCTCTTCAAGGTCAGGGGACTTCTCAGACACTTTACACATAACACTGGTCAACATCAACAAAATTCTGGCCTGGACTTTTGCAGCTGTTTTAGACTAATGTCAGGGTGCCGATTCCAAATCTGATCTCAGATTTGCTCTATCACATCTCATTTTATGCTATTGGCATACCCCACTTTCATTAATTTTACCCGAAATTAAATCTGTCACTTATGATTGCAAGTTGTTGCGAGTCAGTGACTGCTTTAGTGTTAAAATATGGTACTGTATTTTTATGATAGTGTGTTTATAATATAGTTTTATGTAGATATCCACATTTATTTAATATTTTTCTTCTGCAGTTTTTTATTGAAAATGCAATATTTGATATCTCAAAAACCTGATGTGATAGACAAAAACTGATGCCAGATTTGGAATCAGCACCCCAAAATTACATTAAAACCGTTGGAATACCTTATGCCAGAGAAAGTGTGTTGACCAGTGAGATCAAACCTCGACTAAAAACGTGTCTGTTAAAATGGCTTTTTTCTCTCTCTCGTTATCTTCAAACGACTTTCTCAATTCTTTCCTTCCATGATACAGGTTTGTTTTTGCTTTTATTTTTCCTACGTATTAAACTCTTCTTTCCTTGGTTGATGTTTAACTATTTCCGCCTTTCCATGAGTAGCGCCCAGAGAACTATTGTTTACGGGTGCTTTATGCATTTTTATTATTATATATTTACGTATATATTTCAACGATGCATTTTCATTGTTATTGTTTCTGATATACATGTCATTTCAGGTAATATATGCATTTATTTCACGAAAATATAATCTCTAAACACATTTACATGTTACATTTCACGATTAATTTCAGCTCTCCAAAATCTTTCCCAACCTGCTCTTTGTCTGTCCCTTTACTTCATCATGTTGATTCCATTTCGATTTAAAGCTTTCGTGACTGCAGGGATTCATCTTCTTGGTTCTTTCGGTAAAGTCACGTAGAAGGGAAATAATGAAGTAATAATAATAAAACATAATAAAATAATTCTCACGACGTTTCATTCAGACGCTGTCTTTCCGACAGACCTGTTCTTCACCTGAGGACGGCTGCTTGCGTTGTGGCCGAAACGTCGTGAGAATTGTATTTTATAATATTTTATTTTTATTATTTTATTATTTCCATTCTACGTGACTTTACCGAAAGAACCAAGAAGATGTTGATTCCAGTCTGCCTTCAATAGCTGCCCTATAGGAACACAATGATTCTGCTGACTTTCAAAGTTGTGGCCCTGTGACATAGCTCCAATTGTTTAGCGAATTTGTACGTAATTTTAGCCGAGTTCTTACGTATGTATGGACGTTGAACTTATTTCGCGCCGAGCGTAGCCCACCGTGCTAGCAAGTAATTAATTCCCACTGGGCGTTATAATGACTGTGTGGTTAGAAAGTCTGACATGGTTCACGTTTCCCACATTGCTTACGCAATGGAAAAATCCTATATTTTGGAAAATATATCTCACTGCCCCTGTGAATAACGTTGGTGAAAGTGTGTGTCACCTTGGCTGACTGCCCTTTTAATATTTACTCTGGTACGTGTTGCATGTCAAAAACATGCATATGTAATTCAGGCTTAACAACGCATATAAATTGGTCATAGAGATCATTGCGAATAGAATAGCTAAACATGTATCGGCCAGACAAATCATAAGAGCAAGTAGGGTTTAGGAACATATTCGCTACTATTGACCACATGTTCAGATTTTAATAAAGACTAATTAATTTTAAATACCATCGTACCTATCATTTGCATACTCAACAAAAATGCAACGCTGTAGAAAATGATGCAGTCATCCAAGCTCTCACGAACCACTCTCCCCATATTAATATACAAATATTCAACTGCAGCGAAAGGGAAATGTATCTTTGACGTGTTACTCTGTACTGAATGTAGCAGGACAAAAAAAAACAAACCTAACCGTTGTTGTTTTGCCATCCTTTTCATAAATCCAACAAAGAACAAAACACTTACCCCCGTAGTAACAAAGACATGAAGCCCGCATTGTATATACGGGGTAATCTGTATACACCCCACACATAATAACGTAGACAATTATAGAGAAGACATACATTAAAAATGTTCAAGCCTTCCCATGTCTCCCTCTAATCTAAATAAAGTCATTAAATATTTTCAACGACTCATCATACACCCTGCATTGTTTCCATAGCATTCAATCAACTACTTGAGAAGGTCATTGGAAATTGGTGGCGTATTTATAAATAGATCACCCTGTGTAAATGCACGCATCTGCAGTAACCCTGTAATTTGCACGTGTGAAAGGGATGTATTGTCAGATTAATAATCTAGAAATTATAGAGAATACATACATACATTTATATTCATAGCCTTCGCATGTCTCCCTCTAATCTCAATAAACTCATTAAATCCTTTCAACTACTCTTCGCGCACCCTGCATTGTTTCTACAACATTCAATCATCTACTTGAGAAGTAAGGTCATTGGAAATTGGTGGCGTATTTATAAATAGATCACCCTGTATAAATGCACGCATCTGCAGTAACCCCGTAATTTGCACGCGTGAAAGGGATGTATTGTAAGATTAATTGAAAATCTGAGGACTACGTAACAGGCAATCACAATCCATTGGAGGTGGCATTGTGTAGAGATGTTTATGTAGGTCACATCAAATCAACAATACTATTCTGCATGTGCATATACAAACACCACACACATACATGAATATTGTACAACTACTGCATATGCAATGTGCCTTCTTTTGATTGTGAGCTACATCCACCCGCTCCATTTGATGCCACCCGGCTTATTAGACGGTTCATTAGATGTTCTTAGCTTTTTAAATCCTTTATATTAAGTTCGCTTGCTTGCTTGCGTGCTTGCTTGCTTGCTTACGACCGTGCAAACCTTTCAGTCGTTTTTAACCCACTTCCCGTGATCCAATCGAGCTGACATTTTGCACACAGACTCGTTGTGCGAGACAATTAATGTTCGTGAAATTTTTTTTCCAAAATTTTACACTGTTTAGGGAAAACAAATTAAATATTTAATTACCAATTGTTTAATACTGCAGACAATCATCTGACCCATAGGTGGCAGCCATCTCAAGCCAGAGGACGAGAGGACTCTAGCCGCCACGCATATAAAGGATTTAGAGTGAAAAACTTTGTTTTTACGGGTTATACTTATTTTCGGTAAAGTCACGTCGGTAAACCATTGAAATTAATAAAAGTAAAATAAAAAATAAAATAAAAATCACGACGTTTCCGAGGCAACACAAGCTTCCGTCTTCAGGTGGAACCGTCACAGCACAATAGCTGTATCAAGTGAGAGAAATTCCAAGAAAACAGTCCTTGTATATATATACTGGTTGAGGGTGGGTTCATTAGATGGCTTATTAGACGCTCCTAGAAGATTACACGTACACCAAACTTGCGTCCGATGTCGAGAACGTTCTTACAGATTTTGATTTAAAGCTTTCGTGACTGCAGGGATTCATCTTCTTGGTTCTTTCGGTAAAGTCACGTAGAAGGGAAGTAATAAAATCTGAATTCAGACTCTGTCGCCTCGACGGACCTGGTTTTCACCTGAGGACGGCTGCTTGCGTTGTGGCCGAAACGTCGTGAGAATAATTTTATTATTTTTATTTTTATTATTTTTATTACTTCCCTTCTACGTGACTTTACCGAAAGAACCAAGAAGAGGGTTCTTACAGATCTTTGTCGCACAGGCGCGTACACCACGCTTAGAAGATGGACCCCCCCCCCCGCCCCAACCACTTGTCTCGCACTCACGGCCAACATCTCGGTCACACACGAGTACCTGGCAGGGTGACTCAACACCAGCATTGTCTCTGTACGTGCGCATGAGAACTCATCCGTGAGCGCCGAGAATCTCCAACGCTCCCGAGTCTCATCACAGCAGGGATCACTGCTGATGATGGTGGTGGTGGTGATGATGATGATGATGACGGTGACTGTTAGGATGATGTAGCAGCTGATCATGACGATGACCGTGTTGTTGCTGCGACGGTGTTTTTTCGTATCATATTTGACAGTGAGACATAAAAAGTTAAGAAGAGGCAAACCCAGTCACATATCTTTATGAAAACAAAGACACAAACACACTCCAAGACACAAACACGGGAAATCAAAGGGAACATTAATATATAGCATTTACGGTTTACACCCCACACTGCTGATTTATGTTGGCAGCGGTTCGTGTGCGACGCTGCGAACTCGACGTTCCGAGTTCAATTCCTGCTCAAGGCCAACGCCATTCATTGTGTAGGTACGCAAACATCTGTCAAAACTTGACCCCACCCTGTACGCACGCGTACTTTTTACACCCCCCCCCCCCTGCGTACGGACGCTTGACGCATCCCCCCCGAATCCTATAGATCAAGGATGAATAATTTCGATTTAAAGCTTTCGTGACTGCAGGGATTCATCTTCTTGGTTCTTTCGGTAAAGTCACGTAGAAGGGAAGTAATAAAATAATAAAAATAAAACATAAGAAAATAATTCTCACGACGTGTCGGCCACAACGCAAGCAGCCGTCCCCTTCTACGGGGAGATGTTCTCTCAGATGCACTCCACACTCGTTGGCTGCCACTCCGTTCTTATTCTTGACCATCGTCCCTTGCATCCGTGACGCATCCGGCCCGAGCCCACTTACTTTTTTTTCTATAGTTTGGATGATGTAATTCACCTTCACAAGTTCTCTGATCCACGTGTTCCTCTTCCTGGCTCTCAACGTATTCCAGGCGTGCAACTCTCCATGCTCCTTTGCGCACTCTTTAGAATTTTTTCTCATTCATCATCATTGTGTTTTGAATCCATGCGCAGGTGGTGCACACTGATTAAACACATTCTCCTTGAAGCGCATTGCTATGTGGCGTCTCATTATCCACTTCAGCATTCCTAAACGTACTCCAACCTGCTTCTCATCCACCTCTCTATTTCATAATTGTGAGTGTGGCCTGCAGTCAATAGCTGCTATTGCACGCGTACAAATGTGTGTGGAGGGGGGGGCAGGGGTTTCTCAATAATCTATTGCAAGCTCCTTGAATTTTCACGTCGCATAGGGCCTATAAATGGCCATCGCTAGCAAGCAAGCATAGTATTGGTTACCTTTATGATTGAGGTCACACGTTCGTCATTGAGCAATTAACACTTACAATTTTCGCTTGCTTTAAATCGGACACAAAAAATGTTGCAGTTCAGAGGCTTTCAAAGAGGTCCATGGATCCCAGTGCAGACATTTGCTGTTTGGAATTCTAACATTCAAAAAAACTACACGCGTAGAGCTTGGTGGCTGTCCTGCTGTGGAAACTCTTCCATGCGTTTTTGGGGTCGTACCGCCTGCTGTTCGCATTATGCCGGATGTTCCACTCCACGTGCTGGAGATTCTGATTCACGAAATGAATGAGAAATACGCGGTACAACCTGTAAACAAATCGGAGAGCAAGCGAAAACTAGCGCAACAGACTTGTATTTTTGACCATACGTTTGAAATAGTTTGCTGCGGCTTGAGCAGGTTGCTGAATGACGCGCCATAAACTTGTTTTTTTCCGCACACGATAGAAAAATACGCAACTTAAAGTAACTGTGAAGAGACAACAAATGGCATCGAGTCGAATAGCACAGGCACCACAGAGATAAAAAGTGTACGAACAATTGCAAATAGATATAACGTTACAACACCCGACAACTTCAAATTAATTACAGAATATGAATACATTCGCGAACACAATAAAAAATCACCAAAAGTACGGTAAACTGCAATTACATTTGTACACATTTTCTGTTTGGATTATGGACGATGTGTGGAGGAACCCCCCCTCCCCCCCCCCCCTGGCCTCCATACTGAAAACATAGTGTTTCTCGGTCTCCTAAAACATCCCCTCCTTCCGAGCTCCTTCGAGCATAGGCCTGTGGAGGGGCATCCATCAGCCTTGTTCATCGGTGTGACTCGTACAACTCGATTGGTGGATCACACCTGGTGGGTAAACGTGTGGGTACCTAATCTCTCTCGACACTGATAGTGGAACCAATGCCCCTTTGATGGAGGGGGAATCGATTGTCAGTGATGTGAGTTCCCAGGATTACCGTTCACCTCTGTCCTCTTAATACACTCAAAAAATTATCAAGATGATGCATATTGTATGCGCAGCGATGACATGACCTGGCGAGTCAAACTCTGCAAAACTGGCACTGACAACACTGACGATTGCTTTAAAAAATACCAAAAAAATTTTCTCCATTTTTTTTTACATACGTACCCAAATTTGTGTACATTTATAACTCTCATACTGTTTAAAACTATTTAATTTAACCGTAAACCTCTTCAGCAGCGGTAATAATTCAAGTTACATTCGACTCAACGGACTAAAAAAAAGTGAACCTCGTGGGCAAAAAAAAAAACAGATGCAGATTTCCTTTGGCTGGATTTTTTTTGCAGAGAACTTATCTCACGAAAATTCTCAGCGTGCAGTTGAAATTATCGAGAGGTGGTTCTTCTGCACCGTGAAATTGTCATGGCAACGAGCCACAGAGGGGCTGATGTCCAATAGTCACATTGACGGGCTAATGAGTGAGACTCCTTCTCCAAACGTTGCAGGGATGACTCCTGTATCCAAAAGTTGTTCCCTATATGGTTGATGTCCCACACCCATCCATTACACTTGAAACTAAAGGATATATATAGTATCAAAATGTTTTTCCAAACATACTGATTTTGGCCTGGCAAAACAAAAAAACAAGCTTCACCATCTTCTTGGTTCTTTCGGTAAAGTCACGTAGAAGGGAAGTAATAAAATAATAAAACTAAAACATAATAAAACAATTCTCACGACGTTTCGGCCACAACGCAAGCAGCCGTCCTCAGGTGAAAACCAGGTCCGTCGAGGCGACAGAGTCTGAATGAAACAGCACACGAGCTTGGAGCATATATATAAGCTGGGCGCATTGACAAAGGAATTTGCATATCAAAAGGAATTTAGCATATTTATGGAAAATGCAGGAATGTGATTAGTACTGCATATGCATGTGCATTATGCAGGATTAACAGCATCAAAGGGAGCTGCAGTTACTGCTGCTGCAGCAGTTGCTGCTGCTGCTGCAGTTTCTGCTGCTGCTACAGTTGCTGCTGCAGTTGCTGCTGCTGCACTTGCTGCTGCTGCTGCACTTGCTGCTGCTGCAGTTGCTGCCTTATCCATTTTAATATAACACTATGTATTATTCTACCCACCCTAATGTGTATCATACTGCTATATGTTTACTGTACAATTACGACACCATACATTACTCTGCACACTGCACCATGCCAGTGAGTGGAACGCGGTCTGAAAGTCACCGTAAACGTGAACACAATCAGTTAAGATCCGAAATGGTTTATTACGTCCTTCCAATGATTGCTATATGTAGATCGCCTCATGAACGAATCTCTCATGATAGCCAGATGGCTTGCAGAGAACCTCTGTCTTGGAGAAGTCAATGTCATGTGAGCCCACTGAATTGTAACAGTGATCTGCCACGGCTGAGGTGTTTGTCCTACCGTGTTTCAGGTCCGCCTTATGTTCACGGATGCGGTCCGAGACATGTCGTTTGGTTTCTCCAATGTAACTGCTACCACAGAGGCAACTTAGTTTGTAGACGCCAGGGTACTGTATGTCTGGAACCACATCTTTTACAGACGGGACCAGATCACGGATTTTATGTACTGTGTTGAATCGGACCTGGATCTTGTGTTTAATCAGGATTCAACACAGTACATAAAATCCGTGATCTGGTCCCGTCTGTAAAAGATGTGGTTCCAGACATACAGTACCCTGGCGTCTACAAACTAAGTTGCCTCTGTGGTAGCAGTTACATTGGAGAAACCAAACGACATGTCTCGGACCGCATCCGTGAACATAAGGCGGACCTGAAACACGGTAGGACAAACACCTCAGCCGTGGCAGATCACTGTTACAATTCAGTGGGCTCACATGACATTGACTTCTCCAAGACAGAGGTTCTCTGCAAGCCATCTGGCTATCATGAGAGATTCGTTCATGAGGCGATCCACATATACAAACACAGAGACAATTTCAACCGAGAAGATGGATTCTGGCTTAGCAATCATTGGAAGGACGTAATAAACCATTTCGGATCTTAACTGATTGTGTTCACGTTTACGGTGACTTTCAGACCGCGTTCCACTCACTGGCATGGTGCAGTGTGCAGAGTAATGTATGGTGTCGTAATTGTACAGTAAACATATAGCAGTATGATACACATTAGGGTGGGTAGAATAATACATAGTGTTATATTAAAATGGATAAGGCAGCAACTGCAGCAGCAGCAAGTGCAGCAGCAGCAGCAAGTGCAGCAGCAGCAACTGCAGCAGCAGCAACTGCAGCAGCAGCAGAAACTGCAGCAGCAGCAGCAACTGCTGCAGCAGCAGTAACTGCAGCTCCCTTTGATGCTGTTAATCCTGCATAATGCACATGCATATGCAGTACTAATCACATTCCTGCATTTCCCATAAATATGCTAAATTCCTTTTGATATGCACATTCCTTTGTCAATGCGCCCAGCTTATATATATGCTCCAAGCTCGTGTGCTGTTTCATTCAGACTCTGTCGCCTCGACGGACCTGGTTTTCACCTGAGGACGGCTGCTTGCGTTGTGGCCGAAACGTCGTGAGAATTGTTTTATTATGTTTTATTTTTATTATTTTATTACTTCCCTTCTACATGACTTTACCGAAAGAACCAAGAAGATGAATCCCTGCAGTCACGAAAGCTTTAAATCGAAGCTTCACCAGTTTGAAACGCGTATCCAAGTTCCACATCTGTCGCTAAGACGTAAGAGTTTTTTATGTTCTGCTCAAAGATAGTTTCACTTTTGAACAGCACTTCGTACATGGACACCTTCAGCTTGCCCCGAGGGTCTCAGAATCACAAAAAAAGCCACGGGAAGAGATGGCGCTCCGGGCCACTCACAGGGCGCACCGCACGCACGTGCCGGGATTCGCTGCGCACGGCGGCACGACGCCGGGCACCTCGCCGCCGCCGCCGCCGCCCTTGCCGGCCGCGCCGTCCCTGCCGTTGAGCGCGACGAGCGTGTACACCGTCCCACCGCTGCCCCGGTGGCTCGACGTCCAGCTGCCGTTGCGCACGCCCGACGGGTGGACGCTCAACGCCGTCTGCCCGCGGTAGAGCTGCGCTCGCGCCTCGCAGAAGCCGAGGCGACTCAGCAGGATGAAGAAGTCGCGACGGAACGTCTTGGTGAAGACGGCGTAGAGGAAGGGATTCGCGCACGAGTTCAGCGGGTAGAACACCACGACCAGGATCTTGGAGTGCGACACCGTGATGAGCGGCAGCTTGAACGCCGCCGAGATGGCGAAGAAGGAAATGGGCGCCATGCAGATGAAGTCCGTGAAGATGAGTATGGCCATGCGCTTGGCGATCTTGGTGTCCTGGTTGCCCGAGATGTAGTTGGGGTTACGCACGGTGACGTAAATGTGCACGTAGCAGACGCAGATGATCACGAACGCCAGGACGTTGAGCGAGAGCACGGTGACCACGTAGGCCTGCGCCACGAACGTCTCGACCTCCATGGGCAGGCAGATGCTCACCTTGGAGTAGCTGCTCACGCCGTAGAGCGGCATGCCGGCCAGGACCACCGAGAACAGCCAGCCGCCGGCCATGACGCCGAGCGCCTGGCGGAAGCGGATCTTGCGGTCGAGGCGCATGGCGAAGGTGATGGCGTGCCAGCGCTCCACCGTGATCACCATGAGCGTGTAGACCGACAGCTCGCTGGCGAACACCGACACGAAGCCCGCGATGTTGCAGCCGGGCCCCGTCTGCCAGTCGATGGCGTGGTTGTAGAACTCGCTACGGCTGTACAGGTCGAACCCGGCGATGATGAGCAGGTAGATGCCCATGCAGAGGTCGGCGAAGGCCAGGTTGCACATGAGGAAGCGTGGCACCGTCGGCTTGTAGTGGCTCGTCAGGATGATGAGGAGGACGAAGAGGTTGCCGACGATCGCCAGGAGGCTGACGAACCAGATGCTCATCCGCAGGAACTCGTCGCCCATGATGTCTTCGCACGGGTTGAAAGCGTCGGGCTTGGGCAAGCAGGTGATGTCGCGCGGGATGCAGAACTCAAACGGGTCACCGCCGTAAGAGTGCTCGAAGGTGGCCGAGCCCTTGCTCTTGGTGACGCGGATCTGCTCCCCGAAGCCGACGTTGGTGTCCTCGGGCTCCTCCAGGAAGGGCAAGTAGTAGTGGCCGCTCTGCGCCGACCGGTCGTCCTCCCCGGAGCTCCACGCCTCGCCGCTGCTGCCGTTGGCGTCGATGCCGAGTGGAGGCGCCTTGCCCGGCGTCAGGGCCGCCGCCCTGCGTATGCGCGAGCGGTACATGGTCGTCTGGTTGCAATGCAGCTCCAGCGACCTTCTTGATTAAGGGCGAGAGAGTGCAAAACACACGCAAAAGCAATGTTGTGTGTGTTTTTTTCTCTTTAAACGAGCCTGTATTTTTTTTTATTTTATTAAGCAATATTTACAATTGCTTTTTAATTTGTATTTAAGCTTTTATGGAACAACTCACGGACCTGATACATCCAGTTACATTTTTCAGTTGGAGGATCTCCCATCGAAAAAAGCCGACCCAATGCAACTAAGCTATGTACCGGAGGAGGGGAGGATAAGTGATGGATGAAGGGGTAGGGGCCCGCTGCAATGTTGTGTTTTAATTATGATTGTTCTTATTTACTTCTAAGTGAGAAGGTGCTTAGAGTAATCGTCATACAGCTGCAAAGGTTTTTTCATGATTGCACTGTAAAGCTCTTCAATATTTTTGCGGCTTTTGGTTTGTCGTTTCAGAGCACAGTAGGCCCAAAGGCCTTATAAAGAGACAATAGTAATGTTTAGGTTTTATCCATGTATTGAATGTAAGTAGTTGCAAAGTAATTTAAGAGCAATTTAGAAACTTGACCAAATTAGGACTGTGACACCGACCGGTACTATTCTTTCTCGAATAATTTTCGGCGGAATCTATTTTACGTCCACCGCGGCGCAGACGGCACGTGCATTCGTGTTGGGTTCAAGGTTCCCGCAAGTGTCGACCAGGGCGGCCGTTGGGGGGGACGGCCCGTGGAAGCCTCCACAAAAAACAAAGCGTCGAAAGAAAATGAGCCACAGCTCGGCCTTGCCAAGGAGCCAAAGGGGCAAAAGGCTCACCCCAGCTGCCGCTTCATGCCGCGGAAGGCGCAGCAGTGGCTCGGGTAGGTGAGCGACGTGTTGAGCAGGGCTTTGAGCACCGACGTTGGTGGCAGATGCTTGAGGCGCGTCGCCGCTTCGGCTCGCAGGATGCGCAGGTTGTCCAGGCCCTGGCTTGGCAGGGACTCGATGGCGGTCCAAGACACGTCACTGGTAGGTCCCACGCAGCGGTGGAGGGCGGGAAAACGAGTTAGAACAATACGGGAGCTTTCTTGACAGTATTAAAATATAACAATAGGTGTTACCCTTTCTGGCAGTAAAACAGTTGTCAAGATGTTGAAACACCAAACGGAATCCTTATTCAAGGAATCCTGTCTGCATTAACCACACATGCTTGTGGTGAACATGCAAACAAAAAAACATGCTCTGAGGGGCTGGGTGGGGAGGGTGGGGAGGGGCTGGTCACCCCGTGGTGCCCTTATAAAACTCAACGTTTAACCTACTCACGCCGGCTTGTGCCCACCCTCACAGTCGGCCATAATTGCGGAATACACCACGCCGCCATTGACCCTGGCCATTGACCAAGCAACCCAACGTTCCTACCAGCTCCCTCCGCACGAATGTGTTTTAATCACCCTGATTGCTGTGGTGTAAATTCGTTCTATTCCTATGGTGCGAGCAGATGATATCCATAGGATAACCTCACTTCCCCCACAAAGAGGTTTATTGACCCCGAAGAGATGATGGACTTCGTCAAACTCCAACCAGGATTTGATGTGAATATATGAATTAGACTTATACGTTTTAAATCGTTGTCAATATTAATTGGTACTTTCTTGCTGTTTTAGGAGAAACCCCAGTTGCTGATAAAATGACAAGTCCGCCCCTTCACCAGACTTACCACCATTAGATTTTTTTTATCTGTGGGGTTTTTTTTTGTGAAGTCTTACACTAGAAAACCAAAGTGTCCCTTGTTAGAACTTAAACATCTATTGTTTATTCTGCTGTGTCATCATCCATCCCTACAGCTGTGTTGGAAAACGTTTTCTCAGAGTTTGAACGCCGAATTTGATTGACTGTAATCAACGATGGGCGATGTAGATATATATTAATAATTCGAGAATATCTTATAGTGGCCATGAACAAAATAACTCAAACTTATAAGTCTATTACATGTATTCATATTAAATTGATGTCAGTATCTCGAATAACAATAAACTATTCAACGTTCTCTTGCAAGTGTGTCTGTGCGTGTGCACGAGCCGCCCTGTTTAACGTACAGGTAGTCCGGACTTCTCAGCACGCCGGCGAAAGCGTTGTTATCGAGCTTCTGCAGGTGTTCATTTCTGTACAGCTCCCTACGCGGGAGGAATGACAAGACGGAGGAGCACAGACTTTCGTGAGATATACCGCGCGGCGCATATACGCGTGGTGCGAAATGAAATGGTACAACGTGAATGACGTGCAGCTGCCAGAGATGACTCACACTCGGTGGAGTCGGCTGCCGTTAAATGCGTGGCTCTTCACTTCTCTGATGCCGTTGTTGTACAGCCTCCTGTTGTACAACGATGTAAGCAAACGAGATGTGGGCAATCATTGTTCTGACCATCATCGTCATCGGCCATCATGAATCCACTGCTGGATGAAGGCTCCCCCAAACCATTGCCATCCCTTGTGACAAACCGGCCAGCAACCCTCCGATGAGCACGATTGGCGAGGTACGGTGCGAAAGAATTACAACGTATGTACAATAGCTTGTGACCGACCCAACATGCAGCATGTGTAAATTAAACGTGGCAGGAAAAATCTGGACATTCCAACATCAATAGCGAATAATATCTTAACCAATCCTGGGTGCCACCCCTTCGCAAACCCGCACTGACCAGTTTGGTGAAGTACGGTCAAACAACCCCCGTGAAAGACATGGCACGTGCAGGATCTTCATCCAGAAGTGGATTGACAAATGACTCTAAATTATTACTTGTGATCATTGTATCCGAGTGCACACTACACTTGGACATTGACGTACAATTGTATGATTGCGACCGAATCAGTGAGTGTCATAATATTCCAAAATGCCTGAACAAAACTGAATTTTTTTTTAAAATTGGTGATTTCTATGCGTATAACTAGAAAATGTTGAGAACCAAATTGAGTACATTTGGGCTCCCTAATTTACAGCTGGATATTAATTGGTTTTACTCACAGGGCAAGGGAAGCCGCGAGTTCTCAATTGCATGGTCATGTGATCAAGACTTCTGCAGCTGCTTCTCGTTTATCAGATCACCTACCGAGCAATGCCTTCCTCAAGCGTGCATCCATTTGCCACGCAAGGATGTTGTTGTCTGCCTATGAAGTGTAACATTACAATCTCAAAGGCAGCTAAGAGAACGAATGTGAATCCTCTACCAAGCAATTAAGTGTCCTCATACGCCCCCTTGGTATCGTCATTACGCCACTGCTATTGAATTCCATTCCATGGTATGGTCTCACATAGCTGAAATGTTTTTGTTAGTGTGCATCATCATCACTGTCATCATGATCAAATGAAAATGCCCTTAATAATGTAACGCGCAAAAATATCCCGCATGTATGTACAAGACAAACATTTCAACCAATGAACCGATGTGTTTGGGTGGCACACTCACAGTATGAGGGTGTCGGAGCTCAGGCCTTCAAATGCGTTGGCAGGAATCAGGGGCATGTTGAGATTGTCAGCCATCTCCCTGGGGCAAACAAAGAAACATTAACCCGTAAAAACAAAGTTTTTCACTCTAAATCCTTTATATGCGTGGCGGCTAGAGTCATCTCGTCCTCTGGCTTGAGATGGCTGCCACCTATGGGTCAGATGATTGTCTGCCAGCATTAAGCAATTGGTAATTAAATATTTAAAACAAATTTCCATAAACAGTGTAAAATTTTGGAAAAAAAAATTCACGAAAATTAATTGTCACGCACAACGAGTCTGTGTGCAAAATGTCAGTTCGATTGGATAACGGGAAGTGTGTTAAAAAACGACCGAAAGATTTGCACGGTCATAAGCAAGCAAGCAAGCACACAAGCACGCAAGCACGCAAGCAAGCAAGCGAACTAAATATAAAGGATTTAAAAAGACGTCACCCTATCAGCGGACAGACAATGGCAATCGGACACTGGTCAAATCCCACCTTGGCTAATCGATGCGTGCATGCATGGCAGACACGTGGCTCTCGGATCGGAGCCTTATTCAATTGTCTCACGATGAGAGCAAAAAAAGTTGAACAAATTAACCCTTCAATTTTGATTTAAAGCTTTCGTGACTGCAGGGATTCATATTCTTGGTTCTTTCGGTAAAGTCACGTAGAATGGAAATAATTAAATAATATTAATATAAAACAATAAAAATATAAATATAAACAATAAAATAATTTGTTTTATATTTATATTATTTTATTGTTTCCCTTCTACGTGACTTTACCGAAATAACCAAGAATATAAATTAACCCTTCTTCAAGGAGGTGTTTCTAGCCCGCACCGGTCGCTCCATCGTACGGCTACAATCCATTCTGTGATTAATGTGAGAGTTCTGGATCATTTGGGGTTAAGAATATGGTTTCATTAATTTAGATTATTTTAAACTGAAGGACCTCCAAATGTAAAAATATTTTACTGTGGCCAAGATGAGTTGTACATCGATCAAACTGTCTACCTAATATTTACAGTTGGTCTGGAAACCCCTTCCCCCAGCCATCTGTACTGTTGACTTCCTATCCCTGTTCAAGCCCAAGCTGAAGACCATCTTTTTCCCACTGCCTGTGACTACTTCTCTTATTAAAATAAGTATGCCCACTATTTATGTATAGGATCTTGAGATGCAGTTACAACATAAATCAAAATAATATTGTGCAGTAAAACGTCCCAAATCTGGACTCGAGAAAGTCAGAATTTGATGCAAGTCAGAAAGAATGGCCAAAGTAATTTCCCTGCACTTGACAGGATATGGCTTAAAGCTCCACGCTAATACATTTTAATGAAATTTGAGATGCGCTTGTCAACAATAGGAAATGTAACATTCCTTCCCCGATCACTTTGATGAATATTTTACAATCCACATGCACTTGCGCACTATCAATTCTAAAGCTGTGTACTTATCTGATGGAATTTGGTCAAATGGAATTGGGTAAACCCATTTCCTTGGACGCCACATGCTATGTTGGTATGCTCTCTCGTTTTTTTTTTCCCCTTCATATTTGAAATGTATTACGCACATAAACAAAATAATTCTCTTTCAGAAAAAAAAACGTTCCCACATTTCCCGTCCAGTGAACCTCAGCCCCTCCACATTTGCTTCAGGGTAATTGTCGGATTTATTTAATGTCATTAAATTATTCATATGGAACTTCGTACCCGTGGGCACACCACAATGAATGGAAAAAGAGAAAGAAACAGCAAGAGGATGGGATGCTGTGACGGAAATTCCCCAAAATGGACAAAGAGGGCACGGCACAAGATGAGCAGCAGCAGAAACGAAGAAAGAAAGAGGGCCGAACAAGACAGGGCGGAAGGGGAGAAGGATGATGTCGGAGATGAGACAGTGATGATGATGATGATGATAGGATAGTGAAGAGAGGGAGAGAGTAGGAAGGAGCAAGACACCTGTGAACCGCACGGAACAGAGTCTGTTTTCACAGGGGGCTGGGAGAGGGGAGGGACTACGTGTTCGTTAAATGTGCTCGATGTTAATTACAGTAATACGCCGGTTTACGTCCGGGATACGTTCCTGAAAGATGCACCGAATATCTAAACGATGAAAATCAAAGTGATTTACAGTGTCGGTGGAGGAGAAGGCTGAGGCGACAGATACAAGAAAGTACGGATGACGCCGTGGGGTTGAGGCGACGCAAATCAGTTGTGGCAATTATGAAGTGACGACTTGAGACAGTAAATATAGCTGTGATGGTCCCACCTGATGACGGAAACTTGTGTTGCCTCCGAAACGTCGTGATTTATTATTTATTTCTATTATTATTACTATTATGTTTTACCGACGTGACTTTACCGAAAAACCTAAGAGTATGAATCCTTGCAGTCACGAAAGCTTCAAATCGAGAATTAAGTGATGACGTATTTATGAAGCAATAAAAATAAAACGGGTGAGATGTAAATCGGGGTATCACTTTACACAGAAATGTAATGTCAACGTATTTATTTGCAGGATGCCAGACATCTCCAGTAACGGGGAAGATTCTCGGGCAAAATGAGTGCGGCTGCGAGGCGTTTCACTGTGTTCACAGTGCAGGGCGCGTGGTGGTGGTGGTGGTGGTGACGGTGCAGCTCGCTTTGGAGTCAACAACAAATCCGGGGTCACTCGGCGCGGTTTTGGAGCCGGCGATCAATGCGGCCAGCCGCTGGTGATGCACTCACAGGATGAAGCCCATGATCGTGGAGCGGACCCATCGCAGGTTCGGGAAGCTGCTGATCCCAGTGTTGGTGATGGTGCTGAGTGACAAACAGAGCAGAGCGGCGTCAGCGATGCACAACGTTTGGTGCCGCGGCGGCGAGATGTTAACTCCCGACCTCGACGCCTGTTGTATATTTGGAGTTTGCATGTTCTCCCCGTAGTAGTGTGGATTTTCTTACAGGTCTTCCGGCTTTTCCCTCCACATTCAGTAACATGCACTTGGAGTATTTGGCTGTTCTAAATATCCACGCGATAAGCCACTTGGTCGAGCCCACTGAGGTTTTGACTTATTTTTCAGAAGCGATATAATGGTCAACAAATGCCAGGCCAGCGGGGAAGAATAGACCAAGACACCACCCCAAGTGATGCTCTCTACAGCTCCCTTCTAGTGCAGGCGCTTCTACCTGCAGTGGTGGTAATCCAGCAATTGCAGGTCTGCACCTTTTTCCTTCTAATTGTTTTTCGTCGAACATTGTGCATTGTCATTTATTATTCATTGTGCCCGTTTCCTCGCCTCCAGACAAAATCTCGTCAATATGTTTGGCCCCAAGTGGAAATGAGTTCTCGTCCGATTTCAATGGATATTCAATGCTCAACTAACACCTGCTGATACGCTAATTATGGCAGACATTAACAACGCAGGAAACTTCGCGGCGTTATTTATGAATCGGTGTTCATTTTACCAAGAACATTTTCTGAACAAAAAATTAGCGCAATGAAGCAAAATATGCCCAAAAGGAAATGTCATGTAAATGTGAATTAAATAATAAAAACACGTATTGTAAAGTCGTCAGGAGTACTTACAGATACTTGAGATTGGGGAGGTTTTGGAGAGCTAGCGGATGTATGTGAGTAAGATTCTTTGCGTGTTTAATTTCTCTGTAAATGGAAAGAAAAAAAATCAACGACAAGAAAGAAAACTCACACCCTCTTTAGAAAATAGTACAGAATTGAAATAATGAAAGTACAGTCTTTTGTCCGACAATGCGTGTTTTCACAACGCAAATTGGATATAATGCGATGAATGTATATTAGGGAACACCTTTTTTTTAAACGCGGATGCGAAATGGATATAACTTGATCGAGCAAGCGCATCTACGTCACGCGAGTAAAAATAAGCGGTCGTGTGACTGCCGCGGTGTGGCACCATCACACAAGGCATCGGGATGCTGCTGGATGCTTCTACAGTACATGGCACCCACGTGCCTCAATCTCTGTTCAGCCTGCGCACGCATTTCACGTGTTATCGCGGACACTGACTTGTACTAATTTTAGACAAATTCATGCAATGAGCTTCAAGTGATCGCTCAGCGTGAACAACAAACAGACTTGAGAGTGCTACTAAATGATGTGCCTGCGGGATTAGCGGATGTGTGTCTGCGTTGCAATGCTCACAGGTACTTGAGCTCCACGAGGTTGGAGAAAGCATTCGCCTGAACGTGTCGCAGCTGGGTGGCGATGGAGAAAAATCTGGAAACAGATTGAGAGAAAGCATCAAAGAAGGTGGACACGGGGTGGGTGGGGGTGGTGTTGGTTGAGACTGGAGGTGGCAGAACGAAATCATTCTCGGAGGCTTGGTGGTCGGGCTTCTACTCGACCCTTAAACCCGCCAAGGTTTAATCACATAGGTACCGCCTTTGTGGGGAAGGCACTCCTCGTCACAGTAACGTGGAATTTCTACAAGTATTTTCAGGTCTGAGAAAAGGAGAAGGCGCGGCACTCCACACTCTTTTGAGCAGGAAATCGCTTTGGCTTGTGCGTAATATATCAAGTATGTGCTATATATATACTGCCCAGGCTTTTTTTACAGGGTGTAATGTAATCCATTTGATGGCAATAGCAGCTTTTGTTTTGTTTTTGCCTTAAACATTGATGGTGTCAGGTGACCCACAAATTGCATCAACAGGGCTGCCCAAAGAGACCAAATATGGGCTATTTTTCACGCACAGCTGGAAAATACTCGATTATGGTTATGTTGAACGCTCAGTTGTAGGTAGAAAATCCGTCTGGCTATAAGCGACCACAAATGTCGTTCGAAGCGATTTTTCAGCGACTGAAAATTCAATTAAATAAATCCGCCGTGACGTGCGGCTGAGGTTTGAGGCTTCCAGTCGGCGTCGGGAGGGCCCCAAGTGCCTGTTGCGTTTCGTTTCGACGGCCGTTTTATAAAAAACAATTTTTTTTTATTCACCATCCCAGCTGGTGCCAAACTAAATCGCTTCTCAAATCCCTCCGCTTTTGCGTGAAGTGTTCGACTTTCCCCACCAGGGCCAGGGCCAGCCCCACCCCTCCCCCCCTGGAAGGAGCGGCGTGCCCCCCTAGCGTGCCCCCCTAGCGTACCCCACCCCACTCCACCCCCCGTGTCGTAATCCCTCGCCTTCGTACAGGAGGGCGCTCTGTGTGCTGCGGTTGACGCGAGGTCAGCGGTCAGGAGGCGTCTTGCGGGCCCGGCCCCTCCACTGAAAGACGGCCACACTCCTGGGGCAACAGTGCCGGCCTGGAGCCAATTTTTTACCGCGCGATATCCAATAGCTTTCCCCAACGGGACCCGTGCCCCCAGGATTTATCCTGGCCAACGTTTTGGACTAAATATTTTGACAGAACCGCGGCACCAAAAAGGAGGGTTCTTTTCCCTTTCTGCTGCCCGTCTCCAAAGCGGTGGTTAATGGGCCAAGTGGAGAAATGTTGCCAGGGAGGCTCTACGGCGGCTCATAACGCAGCTTAGCATGACATGATTTTCCTGGAAGAAAAAAAATTGTACGTTTTCATTGCAACTCAAGCAAGCACCTAAAAAACGGGCCTTTGTGTGTGTGGGTGTTACAGGGCTGCTAGGCAGCTGGCTTTGTGAGAAGGCAACACTGAGATGGTATTAATCTAATATTGCCGCGAATCACATGGTTGTGCGAGCCTTCATTGTTCAATTTCCCTTTCAGTGACTGCAGACATCTTTACAAATCATTAAAGGCTTTCAGTTTCTGTGAAGCTTATAAAAGCTAATGTATGAATTACCACCGCATTTTGACGACTTTCATCCAAATGATGTGCTTTTGATTTAAACAATAAACTTATTAAATGTACATCTTAGCTGAAAAACAGATTTACACCTTTTTTTAAAAAAGATTTCTCAAACAATGAGTCACGAAGATGAAGTAGACCAAATGCATAAAGAATTGAATCTTTTTTTACGATGAATTTGGCGTCGTGCTGGTGAACAAGAGCGGAGGTGGTCTCTTGAGTTCACGGATGGCAGGGACATGAAGATAATGAACGCCTTTTTCAAAATGAGAGAACATAGAAAGTGGACAACAAAGAGCCCAGATGGGGACACTGCATGGAGAGATTAAAAGAGAAATTGTAAATAAATAAATATTGGATTGACCTGATTCTGATGGACAGTGCTCAGCTTTAACAACACACAAAGGGGTGCGTTACACGGACTAGAACTCCTGAGCCTCATCCAGACCACCAGCTCAGTAGAACTAAATGTTTGGCCGTTTATTTATTTATTTATTTGACCAACTCAGAGTTGGGAGAATGCAGACATCCCAACAAGCAGCAATAAAAACAGCCTCAACTGAAGACCAGTTCGTTCTCGTTTAGGTTCATCAATACATATTATTGGTTCTTTCGGTAAAGTCACGTGGATAGAGAATAAAAATGTAATGAAATAAAAAAAAATTAGCTTAAAAATTAAGCAAAAAACTCACGACGTTTCGATCGCAACACAAGCGGTCCTTCATCAACACACGCGGTCTTCGTCAGCAGAGAGAAGACTGCTTGTGTTGCGATTTGATTTTCTATCTATGTGACTTTACCGAAAGAACCAAGAATATGAATTCCTGCAGTTACGAAAGTTTCAAGTCAAAATTCATCAATACAGTTATCAATGTTCACTGCCGCAACAGTATATGCTTCTGGGAATACCATACATGGAGAGGACGAGTACCTTTCCACTATGGGGACTACATTAGCACGTTGTGTGTTGTTAAATCTATTTGTTTCCAGCCACCTTATTGGTGCTGTTGTGCTGCATTTTTTCATCATTTACAGATTTAAATTACAGCCCAAAGGTCTCTGCCTTCAGAAAATGCAACATAGGAAGTGATCACACAGCCAAGTGTGATCGATGCAAGTAACATTTCAATATTACCAAATGTATGTATGTAGAAATTATTTACTACCGTACGTAGCCAACCGTGCTAATCGGATATACGGGAAATTGTTCATTACGTTCATAAACAAGATGGTTATTATAAAAAAATCTAGTCCAGTTGGTAGGAAAGGTGACACTGATTCTAAGCAAGCAGATTCTAATCACTCATGAAGGATCATATGTGGATGTCCCCACTATCAACAATGGAGAAAAAAATTACATTGTAAGGAAGATAATGGGGGATGGGAGGGGGGGGAGTAATATAGAAAATATAAGACCCAGAATACCTACTAAAATCACCAAGGAATGTCTGTCCTTAACACTCGTGACGTCACTCCACATCGACCAGCCCCCTCATTAATATTCATGAGCAGGTGACGTCCTCCAAATGGACACCCCCCCCCACCCCTCCTCATTAATAATCATGAGTGGGTGACGTCACTCAATATGGAGTACTCCCCCCCTCACTAATAATCATGCGCAAGTGACGTCACACCACATCGAACAGCCTCCCTCATTAATAATCATTATAAGGTGACGTCCTCCAAATGGACACCCCCCCCCCAATTCATAATAATTAGCGGGTGACGTCACTCCACATGGGGGGCGAGGTGCCTCCTCCCCCCTCCTCGGCGTCAACTCACAACCCTCACTACAAAGGCAGAACCCTCACGTCACGTGATCTCCGTATTGCTGTTGAGACATCAAAGTAAAAAGGACGTCGTGATGAACAAGGGATTATGACCTTTAAATTATATAGGTCTGTGTCACCGCGCCCTGACACATTGCACGCGCATTAATGGAATGAATATCACGTGGCGGTCTGCTTTTCGCTTGCAAGTTTCAGATTGGCTGCAATACACCCGTCCTTGGATGGGCAAAAGGCGAGTAATTGGAAGAAAAAACCCCATCATTATCTAAGTTACATTCATCTAAAATATTTCATTCCCATTGTTGTTCTCCCTCCACACCTCCGATTAGCACAGTTGGCTACATATGGTGCGAAAGAAGTTAAACATACATACAAAAGCTATTGCTAAATATATTCCTGAGTAATTGTCAGAACTTCCTAAGTAAAATGTAATTACCAACATACTTCTTGCGTAACCAACGGTATTGTAATCACTGTAGATTGATGTGCATTGAAGGCATTATGCAGAGTAAAGTTGCAACGATTAGAAGACTCATAGGCAGCTTTTGTTGAATAAACTGCAATTGAAAACTTTTAAGTAAAATATATTCATACTGGAAGTATATTAAAACACAAAAACAATGCGATAGAAACAAAATACAATTCCAAGTGTTAGGGGAAACGGATATTGTTGTTGTGGTATTGTGGGATTTCCTATCGTATGGTATCATGAACATTATATCACAGAAATCCTATTACAGACACCACCGAGCCGGAGTGAGCCAATGTTTGGATGCAGCACGGGCTGTAAACGCAAGTCGCAGGACAATGCAAATGTGCACTCACATTTTTGTAATGTTGGGAAGGTCACTGAAGGCACCCCCCGGAATTTCTTCTATCATCGTGTCCATGAACCTTCTGTGTCCAGCACAGAGGGGGGGGGAAGCACATTTGCAACAATCACTGGAAAATATATATTGACAAAATTAAATAATAATACCGGCAGCAGGTGAAATACTCTTAAATACAAAGCACACAAATGCTGGCGTGTTGATGAGATGTCACGCACTCAAGTTCGATTCTCGCTCACGGCCAACATCAGCGATGCACTTTAGGACTAGATTTAAGCATTTTCTTTGGAGCTGCTTATTGTGTTTCATTTGTTGCCCTTCATCTGCACCTCTGATTAGCACGGTTGGCTTATGCACAGTGTGAATGAAGTTCAATATACAAAGATCCCCCGTATAGCCTGAACAGACTGTAGGGGCAAGTGCTGTTAGCGAGCACCTATGAAGGCCGGAACGGTACATGTTTTATTATTTTATTATTTCCCTTCTACGTGACTTTACCGAAAGAACCAAGAAGACAGAAGGCAATTGCCACACTCCCAGGGTTATGCAACTCGAGGTGGTTACCGGGTCACTGCCACGTAGGTAATGGGCACACTTTTGACGAGGTTACGTCTTTTCAGTTTGGAAATTTTTCTGAACCGTCCGAAAAAAAACAAGCCGTTCCTGTGTAACATTTAGAAAATGAAAAAAGTTCGCTGTGTTTCATGAGGTTGCCGTAAATGCCTTTGAACGTGAACACTTTCAGTTGTGCCTGTTCAGCATTCCATAACTTAAGTAAAGAAAACAGATATGGTTTCCGTCGTCCATTGCGAAGCACAATAATTTAGCCCGACTGTAGGCCCTTCAGGCTCGTAACTCGAAGGTCAGAATGAACGTTATGGAGTTTAGTCATCTGCTGTGTTCAGTGTAAACAGTATAATAAACATGACATGAAAAGCTTTCTGAAGCAACGAGCACTTGCAAAGAGGTCGTGAGACTCGCAGCCGCTCCGCCGTTTTTTGCCACAGCCGGTGGAAAGTGAGCTCCACAAGGAGCCTTAACAAGGTCACACAAGCAACATCTCACACCCATAACTGCCTCCCGTCCCCCCCCTCTCAGGCACCGTTTCTACGTTTTCCATAAACTTGGCTGTCATCACGGGCTGGAGGCCAAAATTCAACAGGCCAGTTTCACTTTCATGGGCCTGGCCTGAATTTTCTTCATCGCAGTTCGGAATGAGCAGAAGTTCAAATGTATTACGGTCAGTAATGTTGTGGGCCGTGGGAACATTTCACATACCATTTAAAACTATTAAACTAAACTATTACACTTTTTTTTATTGTACCAGGTAAGGCCTACTGAGCTATACAAGCCATTTTTTGGAAGCGACCTGGACACAAACGATAGCTCAATGCTGTGGTTTATCATGTCGAAATTCATAGCAGCAAAATACTCTTAACGCCTGTTTCTAAATGTGGAGGGGAAAAAAACGAGGACCCTGAGAAAAATCCACGTGACCACGGGGAATACATGCAAATTCCAAATGTACAGGCGTCAGGGTCGGGATCAACACCATGACCTCCTGTATACCAGGCGAGGTGATTAACATCTGAGGTTTAAAAATTGAATCTGTCAAACTCGCGCAATAACTTGGCAAACTCGGATAAATCACGGAAACGTCACTTTGCTTAAATCAACTCGCGTTCTTCAACTCAAACTGGGACCAACTCAAAGTACACTCTAGTTAACTGGGGTTGGGAACGTGGTATCAGATCACGGTGACTTTGAAATATAGGGGAAATATCTTGATCACGGAATATCATTGGAGTTGTTTTTCCCCCCAGAACTGTAAAATCACACATCTTTTTCATAATTGTTCAGCAATGCAAACTTATCCCCAATCAATTTACAAATGCATTTAGGCACCTCTATTTAATATCATTGTTAACTCGCTTATTTACGCTGAAAAGCCTCAATGACTGACCCGTACGGGTAGTTAACCCGCTGCTCACATAGTTAACTGTGTAGCTATCACTTAGCAGTAGAACCAGTGTACGTTTAGTGAGTTACCCTGTTGGGGAGTTGTAATATAAACGTGTTGCCTCCAACTCCAGTGTGTGCGTCCGTCCATCACACTACATATGTAAAATCATCATAACGGAAACCAATACACAAGTGCACACAGACCAAAAACGGTTCACTTGATAGCTGTCTCAAAAGCAGGGGCTCCAATTGTAGCAAAACAAGAAAATCTATAAGTGACAAGGATGGTATGAAATCCATTCGAGCAATTTGATAAATGAGCCCGTGGGATATGCCGAAGCCCATTACTCAATCATCACTTTGTGGCCAATTGGGAGGTCACTCACCCACTTCCAACGCAATTTGTACTTCTGATGTCACATTTCATTTGATGACTACAACAGCAGAGGTGAAGAGAAAATGTAAAATAACAGCGCAGGTTAAAACACTCCAATGTGTTTATTGTCTTGAAAATCTGCTGCTCCCAAACAGGAATCAGAATCTTGACTTCAAGCTTTCGTGACTGCAGAAGTCACGTCGATAGGTTCAAAGAAAATAACAATTTTTTTTTAAACTACGACGTTTCGATCACAACACAAGCGATCGTCATCAGGAGGCAAAAAAGAGGGGGAAAGCTGCTGAAGCACACTGTTTTAAAGGTTTAAAATGGGTGTAGCCCAAGAGTCATAAACGAAGTGGGTGGGGCTAATGATGTTAATGTAAGATCGGAGGGCGACCTCCACGACGATCGTGTAGAGGCGGCTATGTTAATGTGAGAGATTAGCGTGTTAATGTGAGAGATTAGCTTGTTAATGTAAGATAGGAGAACGGCCTCCACGTGTGGCTGGAGGCGGCTATGTTAATGTGAGAGATTAGCATGTTAATGTGAGAGATTAGCGTGTTAATGTGAGAGATCGCAGAGAAGCAACGTCGAGCTCGGCGAGCGAGGTGGCTGTGTTAGTGTGGGATATTTAACCCCGCTGATGCCCACAATGTGGATTTGGCCCGATTCCAACTGGAATTCTGATGTGGAATTCATTCTGGCAAGAATGGAGGGCCCATGCCGAGCCAGAATGTACGAAGCAGACACGTGTATAACCAAGGCTACAGACACACGAAGCTGCTGGAATCCACCATTGAGAGCCTTACATCCCAGTGGTGATTCCACTAGGCCGGCAGAATCTTATTCTCGGTTGGGATCATGAGAATCATGAAAACCACTCGAATGCAGCTTACAACAAATGAATACAATAAGCAGTTTAGTATTTTATAACAAATATGTAATGGGTTTTATTTGCTTTGTCCGTGCTCAGCCTATAGCCTAGGCTATAGGCCTTTATCATGATGTATGTATTTTGAGGGTGGGAATTGTTTGCCAAGTGGAAGAAAAACAATTGCAGGCTCAAGTCCAAATCTTATAACTGTCCTTACTTTTAATGTTTGTTTGATGGGTAGTTTTGTACAACAATCTTCTGTCAAATTATTAACAAGGTTAACCTTAATGTCTGCCCAAGTGTGCACTCCATAACATGCTCTCTGCGATGTCTGCCTTGGTATTATGCGGCTCAAATTTGCCACTAATCGGTGATGGTAGTGCAAAATAAGGAAAAGTGGGCTGAGGTCTGATCTCGGTAGAGTCAATGCAATTTGACCATCCCTACAAAATGCACTGCTTCAGAACAACGAGCAATGAGATGCCGACCCACTTAGAGGGCTTTGTGACTTCTGAGGACATACTAACCAGAAGTTAGAAGTCAGGCTCCCATCTAAGATTAATACTTCTGGACGACTGTATTGCGATGTCGAAAAGAGACTCATAATCTGTGACAGCTAGAGAACAGCAGTGGATAATGATTATATCATTTACCTAGCGAAGCATCGTTACGTCTCAACAGATCCGGCGATTGAAGACAAAATCCAGCAGAAATGTTCTTTGTACACAACGGGACGCGGGTCCTATTTTCAAAGCGACGGTGAAAAATTAACCCGTAAAAACAAAGTTTTTCACTATAAATCCTTTATATGCGTGGCGGCTAGAGTCCTTTCGTCCTCTGGCTTGAGATGGCTGCCACCTATGGGTCAGATGATTGCCTGCCACCATTAAGCAATTGGTAATTAAATATAAAAAAAATTCCTAAAAAGTGTAAAGTTATGTAAAAAAAAATTCACGAAAATAAATTGTCAACGAGTCTGTGTGCAAAATGTCAGCTCGATTGGATCACGGGAAGTGGGTTAAAAAACGACCAAAAGATTTGCACGGTCGTAAGCGCGCAAGCAAGCAAGCGAACTTAATATAAAGGATTTAAAAAACACATTCGGTGAACGAAGCCGCGTTCATTAACGCCGTATGCCGATACCTGTCGACAATCGTTTCCGAGGGCAAGCTGAGGTGTCGAAGATGAGCACTTACCTTTAACGGAGGTTCAGGGGAGGTCATACGATTTAAGCAGTAACCCTGACTAGCAAGACAACAGGCTTATTTTTTGGGGGGGGTTGGGGATCTTTCGAAGGTGGTGCATCTCTCGGGGTGATTCGAAGCGTGTAATCTCTCCACGCTTCTTGTGCGTGATCTTTCACCTTGCCCCATTTTTGTTGTTGTTGTTGTCATTTCAGTGTTCACTTTGCTGCAATTGACTAGCGTTGTTCTGCAATTCGAACTGGGGTCAACTCGAAGCACACTCCAGTGCACTGGAGTTGGGACCGCGGTCTCATCAGACCACGGTGACTTTGAAATTTAGGGGAAATATCTTGATCACGGAATATCACGGAGGTATTCTCTCCGACCCCCCCTCCCCCCCCCCCCAAAACTACGCAATCACAGATCGTCATACTAATTACTCAGCAATGCAAACTTATCACCAATCAATATACAAATACACTTAGCCACCTTTTATTTGATATGATTGTTAGTTCGCTTATATGCCCTAAAAAGCCTCTATTATTTCTTTCAGGAAAAACCCGGCATACGTAGACATATGCACTTATCCAAAACAAATATTTCCTCCGTAAGGCAAAATGCATGTTGCTCTTCACTTTAAAATTATATATATTTTTTAAGCACTCCAACCCGATCCTCAACTCACCTCTCTATCACTGCCTTGTGATCTCGGTCTGTCTTCAAAAAGTGCCCTTGTTATTATACTCTGTTGCTTTTTCCATTATTATCCTTCCCGGAAATGTATTCTTTTGTTTTGCACAGGATGCTGCATAGTGACGCTGATGTCGGGTTTGCTGTTTAGCAAAATGTCCGACGTTTTTGCTCCCCGTGCTGGGAGCTTCGTCAGAAACCCTTCAGGAAGCTCCCCAGGAAGTGCAGCAAAACGTCGGACATCGTGCCGAACAACGCGCGGGATAACCCGAAAACGCACGGGACAGCGGGTACACAGCAGCAAAACGGCAACGGACACTTACGCACAAGCAAAATGAACAGTCGTCACATCACTTTGGGTTCCAGCATAGGAATTGACCCTCTAAACATTTATTTCCATGCATGTGCAGTGCTCATTAACTTATGAAACTCGCGATACGTTCTGCACACGCGTTCCTTTCTTTTGCAAATGCACTTAAGGACGCATCAAAGAAGCGATGGGCAGATATTGCATATGTGCACATCAAAATTGAACTTCATCTGCAATCAGTGCAAAAAAATTGACGCGTTACACTCCAATGGTGTCCATTCAACAACATATGTAACATTGGGATTTTCCCCTATTTCCTGGCAACAAAACTGAAACCTTTTTACAAGGATTCATGTTTGCATTAGCTACAATACAAAAGGGGAAAACCCTATTATTATATTGTGGTACTGGCAAAGGAGGTCTAATGATATATGTAAGTTTGTAACATTCTAAAGGGTACATCGCAAGGACGCTGCTCACTGTATTTACTAAACTAAGCGAATAGCATGTACATCAGAAGCTGCATATGCACAAAATATCACGGCAATGAACGACTCCATCTGGGCTTCTATTTAAAATATTGGAAACACACGCACATGGGTCTGCTTGTATATATATTTAAATAAAAACATTAATGACTAACAGTACGGAACAGACAAGTAGGAGCATTATAATGTTGTGCTACACTCTGAGCAAGCTGACAAGTGCGTGTGTGTGTGTCCGTGTGCGCATACGTGGGGAGCGGTAGTGTAGCAGTTAGCGCGCTGCGCAACGAACCTGGCCACCCGAGTTCGATTGCTGCTCATGACCAATACCAGTGACGATTATCTGAACTGGTTCTGGGCCTCCTCCCCTGGGTCGACTCAGCCTCAAATGAGTACCTGGTGTGGTGGAAAAGATCGGCCGGGCGTGATGCTGGCCATCCACCCCCTCGCGACCCGTGCCGGCCTTCATAGGTGCTCGCTAACAGCGCTTGCCCCAGCAGTCTTTTAAGGCTATACGGGGGATCTTTGTTTTTGTATGTGTGCGTACGTTGTTATTTGATGGCAGCGGGTTTCCCACTGCACTGCCCGTAGCAGCGATCCGGTGAGAGGCTGACGCTGATCAGGTCATTGAACCTGACCTGATATCCTAAATTATTTCCGCTCCTCACTCCCTGTGACCCTCCACCTCTGGACCCCCTCCCCTCACCCCCCACGTGCATCCGCCAGCCGTGACCCCCATGCCCTTTGGTGTTTGAGGATCAGGTTAGCACTTGGGCACCAGATCACTCTGACAATTTCTATTTCGGTGCCTCTGACGCGTGGGCCAAACGTCGCATTTGTGCGCCGTGATCCCATCGCCGTTATAGGGCGCTGCCAATTTCTCCGAATGTGAATCCTATTACTTTTGAGATTAAATGCGGATAAGATGATGCATTTTCTGCAACCTCTGGATCACTCTTCTTTTTTAGGTGTGAAAATATGCAGATAATAGGGATGCATTGAGCACCAACAATCGTTGGGTGGCGGTGGGGCTGGGTGGGGAGGGGCTGGTCACCCCGTGGTGCCCTTATAAAACTCAACGTTTAACCTACTCACGCCAGCTTGTGCCCGCCCTCACAGTCGGGCATATTTGCGGAATACACCACGGCGCCGTTGACCCTGACCATTGACCGAGCAACCCAACGTTCCTACCAGCTCCCTCCGCAGGAATGTGTTCCAATGCACATCCGCGTTATAAAAAAATGTTTCCTAATACATTCATCACGTTGTATCCAATACGCGTTTTGAAAACACGTATTCTAGGAGAACAGACTATCCATTTGTGGAGAAGTGTATAGTGACTGTCCCGTCGATAGGAGCTCCTCCACCTTCGGAATCTGTAATTTCCACCACTAGCTCAGGGCTGTAATCAAAAAATGAGCACCAATGCCTCACTCCTCAGCAGAGCAGGAAATCAGTTTCATTTGACGATACTCGGAGTGCATGAAATGGGATTTTAACAATACTTCGATTGTTTGCTATTTCTTGTTGGATTAATAGTAAAACCTCTCCTACTTTACACAAGTAGTTCGATGAGTGTTTGGATATTAGAACCATATCAATATCAAAATTATCTATCCACTTCTGGATGAAGGCCTCAGCTTTTCTGTGACCATTCCCCATTAAACCTACGACGCCACAATCATTCTTACTCCTGCACGGGAACTGATCTCATTTGCTCCATCTCCGCGGCGTTTGTCCTCTCAGGAGTCTTTTTTTCCTCCTTTAGCTGCCACTCCGTCACCAGTCTCCCCCACCGGTCATCATCCATTCAATTGATGTCCCGATTTTTTGTTGTTGTTTCAACATACAATTAAGTCTTTGTTAATGATCAATGTGCTTCTCATTTAGTCTTTCATTGTTCTAGTAATACACTCTGCCCAAACCCATCCAGTCTTTTATATCGCGTGAATATAAATGTGTCGTTAAATCCGCCACCACCCAACAGTCGATGAGTAAGGTTTGTCACGTAAACGAAACATGCGAATTCGTGACTAGTACAGCACACCGGTGTGTTGGAGAGTAAACCCACAACATTAACAATTCGAGTACGACGTTTCGCCATGAATTACAACCAGCATCATCAGGCGACAGCCAGAATTGTGGAAGCCTACGTGTTAAATCTGATGTCTCTGATTTGCATTTTATCTTCTCCGATCCATGCATTACTCATTCTGTCAACGTCATCGTGTAATCCATGCGTTGTTCACGCTTGTCACGGTGTTCCATGTTTCCGAACTGAACTTATTGAAACCTTTCCTCTCGGGGCATAACGGCATGTTACCAGTAAGCCTCACTATCAAAACAATTATTTTGTGGGGAGAAAAAAAAAAGAGCTTGGAATGTGCTTAAAATCTGCACGTGTGTTCAGTTTGTGAGTATTAAAAACGTGGGGATGTTTTATTGTAAAGGAAAATATGTTTTATTATTTTCAAATATAACATGCTGCCTCTAAAGCTCTTCTTGAGCGAAGCTATAAGGTAGACAGCTTGTCATCACATGGGTCTAATGACATACATTACCAATAAAAGAATAGGAACTATAATCAATGATTCACAGTGTAAAAGGAAAATCTATCATAATTAACCGTGATGTATCCATCGCTGGATAAAGGCTTCCTCAAGTTGTCACCCCTTTTCATGGTCCCACGATTCCAAGATCCACCTCATTCCTACGGATTAGCAAGGTTGGCTACGTACGGTGCGAAAGAGGTTCAACATACATACATTCATCGGGATTCACCGACTCCATTGCTCCATTTCCTCTCACGTGTGCTCCCTCTCATGTGTGTCCCCTCGCCTTGCTGCCGTTCTGTGACCAGTGCGTACATGCGCCATCGTTCCTTCTAAATATACCTCGTGCCCAAGGCCACTTGTGCTACTTTGCGGCCAATATTATGTGTCTAATTTGCATTTACTCTCTGGTCCATGCATTTCCTCTTTCTGTCTTTCGCTACAATTCCAAGTGTGGATGTCTCCATGCTTCGATGTGTGTGTAGGGGTGTTAGGGGAAGGATTCCCACCAATAGATGGGTTAGTGGGAGGGGTGATCGAGGAGATATAAGGAGAGAACGGGCGGGAAGAAGGGGCCTTTGGCGGGAACGATATTGTTGACGGCTGGGGGACAGGTGTGGATGGAAGGAAAGGAATAAAGGACGAGACCCCTGCAATCTGGTGTCGGCTCCTACTTTACATGTGTGTGCAATCCATGCTTTTGCCCCTTTCTTGTCACGTTGTCCATGTTTCCAAAACCGCACGCATTTTCTGGCCATATGCACCGATTGAAAACGTTCACATCCAGGCACAACGATATGCTGCTGTTTTTTTATTATCAAATGCCAAAAGAACATTTGCCCAATGTTCTATGCGGCACTGGATTTCATTAAACCGACAGCTGACCTAAAGCACAAGACCTGAGCAACCATCAGCATTCATGCCCATGCCAGCCTAACATCAGGCTTTCGTGAATGCAGCATACGACCGCAAATGCAAACAGTACGCATTTCCTTTCATAGATACATTATGTATCAATATTAAGAGCTTAACTTAAAAGCCTGTTTGTTGCACGTAGCAAAACCTCTATTATAACAATACAAATATCACTGGCATTGTGTGTCGTTATTTAAGCTAAGAACATCAGCCTGGTTGAGGCCTACTCAACTCGCGAAGCCTGAAGTCACTCCTACCAACCGCGGGCCCTCATTATTTTCAGCAGTCACAAAAATACCAAAAAAATTTACCAACAGCCAAGCAAACATTCGGCGGTACAAAAATGAAGTGTGCATTTTTCTTTTCAACTCATTTTTTTCCCCTCATCAAAAAACGCCAACGCTTTAAAAAATAAAAGTTTGGAAATAAAGTATTTGGAAATGCATTGAAGTAGTGGTCAGTGTTTGGAGTTAAGCCAGCTGTTACAAAAATACATTTGTAATACAGCTTCAGAACCACATTGCCAGCCACAACTACAGATGTAGATATTTTTTACATCATTTAAGTAAAACCCTAACAAGTAAAATGTTTGTAGAAAACGTTACAATAAAACTAAACATGTTCTTCAAAAACGCTGCACAAAAAGGAACAAGTATAAATTGGTGACATTTTAAGCAATGTCCATCTTAAAAACAGAGAACACCTCTACTATGAAGAAGAAGCAGCTATGAAGAAGGGTTATTGCCTTAAACGTTGCCTTTCTCGGTGTATATAATTCCCTTCATGGCAGTGTTATTTACAAACGAGATGAGTATTTGATACTTTTACTTGTGCACCACTGCCAAAGCAGTATCATCATTGTTTATATATATTAAAAAAACTCTTTAGGTTGGTGTTGCTTTGCTGTACGAAGTTTTCCCAGTAATATACCGCGTGATGTACAATACACATTAAAAAAACATTAAATTCAACGTAAATGTCAAACTGTAGATTGCAGATCATTGCCGGTCAATAGTTTTGCCTTTAATGGTCGCCAAAATACACGCAGTTTTGTTCCAACTCATTCCTCGCATTTTTTCTAAATTGTAGGTCCTGGCTGTGACATATTAACCTGGACAGGTAGCAGTAACCCTATCTGCTGCGGCTGACTGGCCATTCTCTGAATTGCTGTACATCGTCTGCTCAGGAAATGACCATATATTTTGTGAAATCCGATTCTTCGCTTTGTCCAGCAGTCGCTGGAATTCTACCACCCATTTTATCCCCCCCCCCCCTCCACAAACCTCAACACTGCCCAACTACAAACAACTATTGCCCCCCCCCCGCCTCGCCCAAGGGGTCAGAGAGTTTCTGGGTTAATTGGAATCAGATCCTTAATTAGGAAGTCCAGCTTGCTCGCTTGGCGGTTGGGGATGGCCGACATGACCTCCACAAGGTTTGTCGATGCACGTAAGAGGTGCATGCGACACATGGCACACGCATGTTCCGGAGAAACCTCACAGTTACGAGAGGGAGAACGGACACATGTAGGTTATCCGAAGAGGAAGCCATTGAACAACTACATGAAATGTAAATGTCCAGTCCTTGTGTTTATGTATGTATGTACTGTATGTTGAACTTCTTTCGTACCATACGCAGCCAAGCGTGCTAATCAGAGGTTTAGTGAGAGATGGGTGGTTGGGGGTGTATCTCCACTATATGGTAAGCATAGTAATGAATTACAGCTGTTTGTAAATCTATTGTTGGATGATGGCCTCTTGACACCATGTCGGTTATGCAGGTTGCTCAACCGTACTTCAGCACGCTAGTCAGCGTGGGCTGGTGAAATGGGTGGGCATGAGGATGTTGGCCAGGAACGATTCAGATGTCGCTCGACGCTGATGTTAACCGAGTCCAATAATTACACCCAGGTCACTGCGTTCAAAACGCAGCGTGCAAACCGATTCAGCATTAGTCCTCCGTATGTTAATAGACGTGCAAACATTAATTGTTCATATGACTCGGATTATTGTTATGCAAATTCGCGCTTAGTTTTGACCCCGTGTAAAAATTGGGAGTAAGCGATATTGTCAGTCAGGTTAAAATGTCAGCGATGTTGTGTGGCGGGGGTTATTTGTGGGGATTTTGTGCTAATTAAATGTTGGGAGGGGAGTGATATGAAGAGCCACGCTCGTGCAATGGCTGATGCGAGACGGTGGCGTGGCCCAGCGGGGTAAACACGTTCGTTGTTTTTTTCCAGAGGTTAAACGGTGTGAATCCAGCGGCCGCCCTGATTATAACACCGTGCGCGTATCAACCGTAAGAAAAATACGCGACTATCTGCTTCACAAATTTGGAAGAAAAAAAATGACCCACAAAATCACTCATCTACAACCTGTGCAGCAATCGTCATCCCCTCGCAGGACCCTCCTGGGAAAGTTGTCATGAGACTCAGTGAGGATGTCTGAGGGGTGAACAAGCATACAAATTATACGAATATATTTCAAATGGCAAACGCGGGTGCTCTGTCATTTTCGGAAAGAAAGGTGACGTCCTCAAAAGATTTGCTCAAAGAAATTGCTTCAAACTTTTGAACTTCGTGGTTGTGATTCGTAGCTCCCCGATGCGTTTTCAGGAAGTGCCATGTGTTGTTCCATTCCTGAAGAAGCTCCAGGCACGTGGAGTGAAACGGTGGGCATTTTACTGGTAGGAACCTCCTGGTTACACCAGCCCACAGGGGATTATTGTGTCCGTCGTGCAGGGAGGGGCTGGGTGGGAGGGGAGGGTGGGGAGGGGCTGGGTGGGGAGTGGCTGGTCACCCCGTGGTGTCCTTATAAAACTCAACGTTTAACCTACTCACGCCGGCTTGTGCCCGCCTTCACAGTCGGGCATATTTGCGGAATACACCACGCCGCCGTTGACCCTGGCCATTGACCGAGCAACCCAACGTTCCTACCAGCTCCCTCCGCAGGAATGTGTTATCAGCAACGCAGTACAACCCGAAAACACATTGCAGAGGAATTTGAACCAGACTTTTACACTGAAGCATGTAGCTTGTGGGATAAGCAATGTATTTGATATGTCAACATTGAAGAATAAAGATACAGACAAAAGACATAACCAATACATTATTTCAAATACAGAATAATTTGCTGAGTCATGTGTAATTAAAAAAGCACAAATGTAGGCTAATTAAGTTTCGTGTGGACCCGAGTTGTTTAATGTTTAAATTGCTGTTTTATATATGCAGCATTGCACAGCACACTGTCAATCCATCATCCCTCTGGGGTCGATAAAGTAAGTACCACTTTGTGGGGATTTCAACAGTGGTTGTCCTATGGATACATTCTCCTTTGCCATATGAATGTACATTTTTTCACCACTGCATCAGGGCTGTAACAGATTATGAGCACCGCGTCGATGCTATATATGAGCTGGGAATCACTTTAATGTGTAATGCCTTTGTTAACCAAGAACCTACACAAATGTTTACAGGCAAACAGAGAAAGACAAGATAATTTTTTTTTTTATAAATCCCGACCCAAGCATCACGTTTATATAGACTGGTATGAAGTGAGAAATGTATTGCTGGATTCAAATTGCGTTCCCAATGGCGATTCATCTTATTGTAAATTTGACTGCACTTGTGAACTCATTTGTTTATGCATGCATAGTGATTTTTTTTCTCACCCACGACAGCCTTTGAAATACGGTCGCATGTAGAAAACATGTGTACGTTTAATTAAAAAATTAACAGCCCTCTGAGATGACTGGTATGGCTGTTTCCAAAAATCTAATTGATAGTGCGCATTTCCATTTAGATGGAGACTCAAGTGTGTGAAGTGGCCCTCTTCTGTGCTGACACAGTGATGTCACAGTTGTGTCGTGGAGATGTTCAGGAGCTGAGAGGGCTGGCACGCTCATGAAAGAGGGTAAGCTGGCTCCATGCAGCCAATAAATAGTCCAGACCGCTGGGCCAAGTGCCATGTTCACAAATCCGCTGGCCCACTTCAAAGTGCTGATGACACTGTCATTACCATGATCGGATAAATCTCCAAACGAAGTAAAACATAATCTCCAACACGATTTCGACTTCATTGAATATAAATTAGGGTTTCATACAGAAATAAACACTGTTTTCCCATTCTATTACACCTGCAAATTGTTTAAGCTATCATTCTACCACTTTTTGACTACTGTGACGCTGCTTACAGATCAGCTACTAACGAAACACTAACAGACCAAACCCCCTTCATAATTCTGTGCTTCAATTTGCATTGGATGTACCTACCATTCAGGACCCAACATTGTGACCGCTACTTAAAATGCAATCTCACATCACGTGACGCAAGAAGAAATCTACATTGGGCCCTGTTCATCCATAAAATCCTTATTGGCAAATCTGTGCAAAAGTTAGCTAATTCGTGAATCCCATTGTCAAGCCCATGAAACCTAAGACGTCCAACTTAATTTGCACCGTACGTAGCCAAACGTGCTAATCGGAGATGTATTTTAACCGTGATAAAAGGCAATCTATAGTTGTTGTAACACCAAAGTTTTGCAACAACCTTGTTTCCTCCTTTAATATCAGAATTATTAAATGTACAGATATCACTGGATGCAAGCACATTTGCCAATGTGATTTGTAACTTTGATCCTTGCCTATGTGTCGATAGTTCAATTTTTCACGAGCAATATTATTGAGGGACTGCGTGTTGTCTCGGTGTGGTCTGGAACTGTTTTTGTTGTTTTGTTGCCTTGCCCAGGCTTGCATTGAGTGTTGAAAAATTGGTGGTAATTGATGTACTCACGCAATCTGTACTAATATACTATTATTATTTGTTTTTAGTGACTTGCTTACTTTTTCTCTACTTTGCACTCCAATTATGTGTTTTTTTTATTGTTTGTTGTTTTAACTTTCCGACCCGCCCCGACTGGACATCTGTGAAAAGGAGCTTTGTAGCTGATGGGATTCCTCCAGGATAAACAAAGATTCTGATTCTGAAGTGGCCATGGGAACGTGACATTGTACTCGTTGTCAGTGACAATTGACACCCTCACTCTAACGAGTGAGTGAGGTTTAAAGATGTTGGATTTTGGAATTAGTAATGGCCAATTCAGATTCCACGTGACACCACTCTTGGCGGTAAAAATGCGGATGTGACATCATAGAAGTGACGTCAATTCCTGTGGTACCATATTTTCGGATCTATCCGAAAAAAAATGTTGCCAGGTCATCTAAAAATTTGTATTGAGGCCCGTTTTTCTAGTTTTTCAGATTAATCTGAAAATCGGTAAATCCCCCTCTTGGCAGCATGAGAGAGGCAAAATCAACTCTCTCCATCTTTGTCTGCCCTTTACCAACTTTGCAGTAACAATTTGTTTAACCCCCACCCTACCTCCCAGTCAATCGCCATAGTTTAACAGCCTAATATTGAACAAACATCAATTACCTATGAATGGATCTGACTAAATAAATTAAGGTCGTCAATTAATGCATCAATGTGATGTCTTGACAAGTGCTGTGGTGGAGTATTCTGGGCAATAAAAAGGTAAAGGTACAGGATTGCAATGTCTTGCTCAGATTCCAAGAACACAGGATGAGATGTTACTATCCTTTGTGCAAGCACTTCCAAGAGTTCATAAACAGTGAGCCTGGTGAAATTTGGGGAGCGCATCGTCAGTAGTGAACCTTTGGGTCCTAGGGTGTTTCGGCCTTTCATACTATACACCCTCCCCAAAGGCGGCCAGCGACAGGGTGATCAATCCTACGCTTGCGTCCCATTCCCAATTAGTCATAGGAGTTGCCTTGTTGTTGATAGCCAACATCCCATGGGACTATGCATGGCAGGGGCGTCCTCCTCCCTGAGTCAAGCATTGTTGACTGCATACCTCCTGGTCCTACTGGTGTAAGGGCCTCCCCAAGAGGGTATTTATCCTACTCTTCCACACGAGCCAAATGTCTTGAAAGAGGTGGAAGTACCCGCACTTTACCCCACCACACGCAAGCAGCCGATTGACTAACTGTGGTGTACCCATTTATGCTGTTGGATTTGACAGGAGGTGAGGATATTTAAGTAACCTGCACCTTTTTGGTTCGATTCTCACACCGAGAGATTGAACCGCCAACTCCCGCCAACTCCTCCAGCACTCTAAGCATGAAATCACTGCAGCGCTCTGTATTTAAAAATCTTGGCCTATCAAATTTCCGGACCTATGCTGAACAGCAGCATTTTTTTTCATACGTGCACACCTTTGGCCAGGTTTTGCCCTTCTGGGGCTCATCAGCGGAGTGACATTTCTTCCATCCAACCCATCAGGGAGGTTGGTTATAATTAGAGGATGTTGCTCCTCTTTGGTTTATGAATTTGCGTAACCTTTGCTATTACCAATCTGTCATGGGCTGCCGCATTGGCCATAGTTTGTAGATGACAGAAAAAAACCCTTGCATTGACCCAATTGGATACAGCTGTACACCGATACACGCACCTCTTTCTTAAACCTACATTCTCTATTCGTAACAGCTGCTGCCTTGGATTCTTTGGCCAGATCCTTTTTACAATATGAACAGTGTGTAAGTGGAACGTGCATATGCTTTATCACGTTGCCATTCCGCTGCTTCCCATTTAACCACAGACTTCCACGTTTGGCAGTCTTATCCATTCAAATGCACAAATGTAAAAACCGGCAGTTTCCACCATTGCGAATGAGTGATTGGTAAAGGTATTGTTTTAAACATACCAGACAAGGAGGAGAGATTGAGAATGCGAGAATTATATTGAAGATACTGTGAGCAATAAAGGAGGGTCTTGGAAATCAGAATGCCCTGTATACGTACAACTTCAATAATGGGGGGTGTTGAGTTGGAATGGTTAGTATGAGGACTCGGGTTAATACCAGTGGCTGCTGGATAGTTGGTTAGGATTATGGGATGAGGGCCAGTACTAGTGACTGTTTGGCTCATTAGTTAGGATTATGAACAGCACTAATGCCCGTAGCTGGTTGGCCAGTTGCTACGGAATTATGAGTAGGGATTGCATTTGGTTGGCGGGTCCGCTCTCCCCCTAAACCGTCTGTTTTACAGCACGCCCCTCTATCACGCATTTTGCAAGGTGTCTTGCGTCTCATTCCCACCACGATGGAGGTGAGTGTGTGGCGACCCGAGTTCGATTCCCGCTCACGGCCAACACCAGTGATGATTATCTGAACCGGTCCCGTCCTCCCCTAGGTCGACTTAGCCTCAAAATGAGTACCTAGTGCGGTGTGTAAATTTGGCCATTCGGGAGAAAAAAGGCGGCCGGGTGTGGCACTGGCTACCCACCCCTTCGTGTGCTGTGCCGGCCTTCAAAAGTGCTCGCTAACAGCACTTGCCCCAACAGTCAATTAAGGCTATACGGGAGATTTGGTGGCAGGAGTGGAGAGACTGGGCCTTTGGTTGATAATATGCTTTGCATACCTACCAGGGGAGCTTGGGGGGGATCGAGGGGTGGTGGGGGTCTTGAGGCCGAGAGACAGGGCAGGGCAGCACCGCTACCGGTGGGTAGATGGGGAGAGCTCAGCCCGCCACAGAACGTGGGAGGGCTTTTCTTTTTTTTGTTAATCGTGGACAGGGCGCCCAGGGGACCGCCCAACGGGACAGAGTGGATCCGGCTGCTCGGCCCCTGGCCGCTTGGCTAGTGTCTCTCATCAGAGCGGCGGATGTGCTCGAGCGCTGTGTGTGTGGGGGGTGAGTGGCTTAAGGGGAGTAAATTGGGCCAGATGGTGGAGTGGAGGTTGGGTGTGGAGAGCACTGTGGAGTGGTATAAACACCGTGACGAATCAAAGAGCATCGTCTGTGGTCTGTGACCCCCTTTGGCACCTCCCCTATTCGGGTCGCACACCCCACAGGGCACGCGACGCGTTAGAAGGTTGCACGTTGGAAAGAATTACAGTGAAACCTTGTATTGCGAGTAACTTGGTCTGCGAGTGTTTTGAAAGACGAGCAATTTTTTGATAAGTATTAATTTGATAAACGAGCGATGTCTTGCAATACGAGCAGTACATGTATACGTTGTGTCTGCCGAGCGTCACGTGATCACAACTGAGCCAATGGTTCTTCTCTCTCGCTGCGGGATTGTGGGTAATCATCTCCCATGCTCGGTCTCAGTCGGCGTGCCTCACTCGTATAGTCAACATCCGTGCGAGTGTATACTGTTTACTGTAGTGTTGTGACCACGTGTGTGTGCATAAAGCATGTTTTTATTTTGTGTCCAAGTGTAGTGACTGTTCTTTAGTAACTGTACTGCAACAATGGCCCCCGTGACAGTGAAAGTCGTCCTACACAATAACCCTCCTCTTCCTCTCCTCTCTCTCCTCCCTCACACCAGCCACGATTAATTGTAATTAATAAATTGTATTACTTTATATTAAATTTTAATAATAAAAATATATATTTTGTATTATTCATTTTTTATATGAATACAGTATTTTTGGGTTGTGGAACTAATCATCTGAGTTTCCATTATTTCTTATGGGGAAATTCGCTTTGATATACGAGTGCTTTGGATTATGAGCATGTTTCAGGAACGAATTATGTTCACAATCCAAGGTTTCACTGTACAGAGAATTACATTTGTGGCCTATTAGTGACCCTACTTTCATCCGCTACGCTCGCCTGAGATTGAGACTTGAAACGGCAGCAGGAGTATTGCCTTGACAAAGGTGCTCGAACGAAATATACATTTTCACAAACGTATAGTAATACAAGTGTTTGCGTTCACCAATCCGCGTACGTACGTTCGTTCGCCATCCTTTAGTGAACCAGGTGGGAACGCAACAATGCATTACGGCTCCTCGTCAATCCAGTCCTTGATGAAGGCCTCGCTGCACGATGTCAGTTGTGAGGGTCGTTTGACCATACTTCACCACGTTGAAGAATTGGTCAGGAACACATCATAGAAGGGGAGTTCCCCAGACCATTTCAGATATGTCTTGCAACTGATGTTAGCCATGGCCATGAATCTAACTCATGCATCTGGGTTCATTGTACAGTGCGTCACTATTCTACTACCTCACACCAATTAGCTATTAGTTGCATAGGGAAGGTTACTAATATTGCAGACCTTTGGTGTGCAAATTAACTATTGGAATTATCCAATGTTGTATGTGTGCAATTATCGCGGCACACAATTACATCGTTAACAAGCAAATGCCAAAGTCTTTGATTAAGCACAAAGACTGCTAAAGACCGACGTGACTCAGACTTTTATCTCCATCCCATTAAGAGGGATGTTGTGGTGAATGCACTCACAATATAGCTACGTGACATGCACTCCAGTAATGTGATTCAACAAGGCTGCCTCTGACAATTAGTCACTGTGATACGTGTTAAGATGTTGTTTGTAAAGAACCAGTTTCCATTCGTAGCATCACTGTCAAATTTGGAGGCACTTTCATCTAAGCTTTCCGCCGACCATAAACATAATGCTATCTGCAATTGCTCTATACCCGGACGGAAAGGTGACATAGTGGGTAACCCTTGTACCTCACAGGAACTAAGGGCTTGGGTTCGATTTCCGACTCGGGTGCCTTTCTGTGCGGAGTGTGTACATTCTCGCCCAGTTCTGCAAGGGTTTCCTCGGGTTTCTCCACTCTCCTTCAATGGCTAAAAAAGACAAAATGTAACTGGTATTGGCCAACATCCCATTGCTCATTCCGCACCTCCGATTCGCACGGTTGGCAATGTACGGTGCATAAAAAATAAGTTCAACATACATGCACATATTGCTGGAAAATGACCTGCAAATTACCTAATGGGGATTACACACGGCAGCATCATTCCCTCCCGTGGAAACTTAGTCGGACCCTACCTGAAAAAGTGTTGAGACTCAATGAGGCTTTCCTGTGTAAACAAATGTAACCATAATAAGAGCCACCTACAAATGTGCTTTCCACTACACCGTCTTCATTTCGTTAAACAAGTGTTGATGAGTAGCATGATGACGCCACGGGGTAGTGGGATGACCTCATGTCACGGGTATTGTAAGGGGGTACTCAAGGGGGACCCTTGTGATGTAAGCAGGGTCGTTGTGGGGAGCCAGGGAGTGTGGATCGGCTGGAAGAGGTCTCGAAGAGATAGCCGAGAGTAGAGCTCTAATAAGCCTGTGAGAGCCGACTGATAGTGAGTGAGCTCCCGTCCCGGTCAGAGTGAGAGACGCCATAGAGATAGCCGAGGTTAGGACGAGTCGAGCTCGGGGGTCCATGGGAAGGAGCAAGTGTAGGGTACACCTATCTCTGGTGTGAGTTTAGAATGTGAGTGTGAGTATTATTTTATTATGTTTTATTTTTATTATTTTATTGCTTCCCTTCTACGTGACTTTACCGAAAGAACCAAAAAGAAGAGTATTAACAGTGTTTCATAAACGGCGTAAGCCCTTACATGAAGTTCCATCTCCGAGTGGTTCTACATCTCAACACAAGGATGACTATTAGTATGTACATGTGAAAGTTTAGCCTATTATTCACACTCATGCAGCTTTGACTTGTAATGACTTGTGACATTTTACATTATGTATTGATATTTGTTTGCATTAGATGCATATTTTATTCAGCAACTAAGGACACAGTTTATGAAAATCAAATAAAACCTCTTTAAGGGGCCGTCCATAAATGACGTCACGCACCTAGGGGGGGGTCAGATTTTTGTGACGATGTGTGACGAGGGGGGGGTTTAAGAAATGCGACGTCACGCAAAAATACACAACTTTAAATAATATAGAATTGTTATAACAACACTAATTGTTATAAAAACACTCCGACAACATCAGAGTGCAGCACCACATTAAATACGCACTACAATGACAATAGTTTAAAGCGATTTGAAGCATATTTTATTTCCAAAATGGAATATATGGTTTTTGGGAGGGGCAGAGCTTTGTGACATCATATTTGAGGGAGGGTCTGACTTTTTGTGACGCCGTGTGACGAGGGGGGGGGGGTCAAAAATCGTCCAAAATCGCGTGACGTCATTTATGGACGGCCCCTAATGCACTTTGCTGATTGTGATACTTGTAGGAGGAGGGTATTTTGCCACATATAAGAGAGCAGTTCCAGTGTAAATATAAACGAATTAATGTAAGCATTATTAAAACCTTTTACAACCTTAAAAACTCTGAACTATTACTTTTTTTTATTTTAGCAGGTAAGGCCCACTGAGCTATATAGCTCTTTTTCAGAAGCGACCTGCCCACAAATGATAACTCAACAAAGTGGCTTATCATGTGGAAATTTAAAGCAGTCAAATTCTTTAAATGTGGAGGGGAAAAAACGGAGGACCTGGAGAAAAATCCACGCGACCACGGGGAGAACATTCGAACTCCAAATATGCAGGCATCTGGGTCGGAATCGAACCCACGACCTCATGTATACTTGGCGAGGGAGTTAACATCTTTCATGAGGGTTGCCAGCAGAGGTCGCAAATGGGTTTTGATTCCTTACCCGTACCCGTACCCGGCCGCACCAGGGTCGCAAACGGGTACCCGTACCCGTACCCGGCCGTACCCGTACCCTACCCGTACCCGGCCGGGTACGGGTAGGGTACGGGTATCGGGTACCCGATTGCGACCTCTGGGATGAAGCCATGTTGCAGGCGCGGGTGGGTTGATTCTAGGAACTTGAATTGTGAGAAGAGACAAGACGTTGGGAAATGAGTGACAAACAGTTACTCACCAGTGACTCTCGGTCTACCCGTACCCGGCCGCACCAGGGTCGCAAACGGGTACCCGTACCCGTACCCGGCCGGGTATCGGGTAGGGTACGGGTATCAGGTACCCGGTTGCGACCTCTGGTTGCCAGCCATCTCAGCTCCTGAACTTCTCCTGGACACAACCGTGTGTTTCTATCTAAGTGTAAATGTGCTGGCTGTAAGATGTATACTAAAGACACCGTGCCGGGTCTCGTGGATGCACGGCTCCATCCTTTGGGTAATTTAACAAAATCACTGCTGAAGAGGACGTTATTCCTCACCTTTGTCTAACAAATTGACATGGTGATTTTCTGAAAAGTGTCAGATAGGTAGGTGGTAGATGCAAGTTAAAAGAGAGATCAAGTGTAAAGTCACGTAGAATGGAAATAATAAAATAATACAAATAAAACATAATAAAATAATTCTTACGACGTTTCGGCCACAACGCAAGCAGCCGTCCTCAGGTGAAGATCAGGTCTGTCGGGGAGACAGCGTCTCCATTCTACGTGACTTTACCGAAAGAACCAAGAAGATGAATCCCTGCAGTCACGAAAGCTTTAAATCGAAAAAGAGAGATCAAGTGGGTAAGCATGAGAATTGACAAGCTGTGATTGCTCTAGCTCATTGGGTGCCAACCAAGACTGTTTATGACTGGGGATGGCTTTTAACTGGCAAGGAGGGAGGAAACGTCAATGTGTTGTTGTGATTATATATTTGCACGTCAAGCTTGGTGCAAATTGCAGTGGCGCGTTACGCGCAGACACGGTTAGGACGCATTGATGGCATCGGTTTGCGTTGATCTCTTTAATAAGCAATCTATGTACATAACCTGACGCATGTTTACGACTGACTTGGCCTGCATAGCCTCGTATAGCGGTCCACAGTGATCAATTTGCTCCACCTCATGCTCGGCCCCCACCCCCTTTGCTGCCTCGCCATCTCCCCCTCTCAGCAATCCAACCCCAGCGAGTAACCCGAACCCTGAGTGTATGCAGGTGTGCTACAGCCTCTCTGTAAGGGATTTTTTTTTGTTGGGTCACAGTGTGAGATTCCATGCGCTTAAGCATTATGATGCAGCTACGAACTCCAAACCATGGACCATGTAACCTTGCACTGCCATGAATATACATTTGAAGGCGGTGTTATCTGTAATTCACCAAATCCGAGACAAAGCAATTGAACGGCTAATCTGTGTTCAACTTAGGGCTCCTAAGTTGAACACAGGACTGTTTATTTTAAGCCGTTTTAATCCCTTTGTTAATCCACTGCTGAATGAAAAGCTCCCCAAAATAAGTTAGGCATGGAAGTCATTTGGCCACATTTCACCATGCTGATCACTGGAGATTGGTGAAAAGGGGGCCTATGGGCCTGATCACATCTAATTCACCACCGATGTATCCATGCCTGGGTTCGTGGCACGGCATGCTAACCACTCTGCCACCACTCCACCCACACAGTACTGGACATAATCAACATGTAACTCATCCTTGAAATCAGTCAAGAAGATATTTTAATCATCTACACCAGAGCAAGTGATGACTGTACTGTGCACATATATCATACTAGCTGTACTACCCGGCTTCGCCCGGGACTTGTATCTACCACGGCCGGCCGCCTTTGTCTCCCCAGTGGCGATGTTAATACGCTACTGCAGTTACTCGTTTGAGGCAGAGTCGACCTAGGGGAGGTTCAAATAATCGTCACCGGTGGTGGCCGTGAGCGGGAATCGAACTGGGTTCGCCGGGTTGGTAGCGCAGCGTAGCGTTAAGCACTACACCCACCGCTCCTCACACACCACACACGCACAGACACACACACAGACACACACACAGACACACGCAGACACACACAGACAGAGACACACAGACACACAGACAGCACGCTAACCACTACACTACCGCTCCCCACACACCACACACGCACACACACAGACACACACACAGACACACACACAGACAGACAGACACACACACACACACACAGACACACAGACAGCACGCTAAGCACTACACTATCGCTCCCCACACACCACACACGCACACACACAGACACACACACAGACACACACACACAGACACAGACAGCACGCTAAGCACTACACTACCGTTCCCCCTACACAACACACGCGCGCGCGTCCATAGGAACACATACACGCGCTTGCTGCAGACACACACGACTTTCAGGGTGCGCACGGCAGTAAACGACTGCAATAATAAAGCGGCAATGCTGCGCGAGGAACGCCTTAGACCTGCAACACATTTGTGTAATGCGAGCGTAAACACACAAACACATACAAACACATACATACACACACATACACACAAACACATACACACACATACACACACATACACACACACAGACATACACATACACACAAACACACACATACATGCACACAAACACATACACAATACACACACACATACATGCAGACACACAGACAGACACATAACACACATACATACACACACATACATACACAGAAACACATACACACACATACATACACACACACATACATACACACAAACACATGCACGCAGACATACACATAAAGACATACAAAAAAACCCACATACATACACACACACATACACACAAACACATACATACACATACATACACACATACATAGAGACACACAGACATACACATAAACACACATACACATGACCCGGCTTCGCCCGGGACTTGGATCCACGATGCCCGGCCGCCTTTGTCTCCCCAGTGACGATGTTCACACACGACAGCAGTTACGCGTTTGAGGCTGAGTGGACCTAGGGGAGGGCCAGGTCCGTTTCAAATAATCGTCAGCGGTGGTGGGCGTGAGTTGGAATCGAACTGGGGTCGCTCAAGCAGCTTAATGACTGTTTGTACAAAGAACATATAAAGAATCGATTATAATAACCAGGCAAGAGTCCACATTATAGACTGCCAGTACACGCACTCAGCTTCATAAGCAGGCTAGAGTGTACATGATAGAGTGGCAGTACGCTCACCGAGCTTAATAAGCAGGCTACAGTGTACATGATAGACTGGCAGTACGCTCACCCAGCTTAATGAGTATTTGTACAGTGAACATTAAAGTAATCGATTGTTGGCGCGTTGGGTTTAAAAGTAATATTAATAGCACACATTGTGGTGGGGGTGTAGTGAAGAGTAGGAAAAACTTTGATGAATTTACCTCAGAGTGGCGTGGTGGGTGTCGAGGCCTAGCACCGTGCAGAGCCTCCTGCCTCGCCTGATTTTCCCACCCGGCTGACGCTGGGTACGGGTCCCCCCCCCCCCCCACCCCCCACCTAGCGCTCGAACAATACTGAGTAATGGCTATTATTTAATTAAATACGGAGCTTATGAAAGTGGCGAAGGCGTGGCTAGCCGTTGGCAGGGGCAACCGCCGTCCAATGAAACTGCAGCCCTTGGCGAAGGCGTCGCTAGCCGTTGCCAGGTCCAATGAAAGCGGCGAAGGCGTGGCTAGCCGTTGCCAGGGGCAACCGCCGTCCAATGAAAGTGCGTATGGGCCGAAATACACACACACACAGACAGACAGACATGAACGATTTTATATATATAGATAGACCCAATTGCAACGTAAAATGACCACGTTCTTCGTTTAATTGTAACTTTTGGTGCACAAAGGATACTGACAATTAGCACTTGTTGCGTTTTACTTTTAAAGTGCTCCCATCATACTATTCCCACGTGGATATGTGTATCAGAGAAAACGTAATTTGTCCATCTGCGAGTCAGTCAATTAGTCACAGGACTCGAGTAACCTGTGGCTCGATCTGGCGAGAAGAAACCAGGCACCTATCATAGTCATGGCGAGCTTTGCACAACCTTTGACCGAGCGCAAAAATACCACGGATGAAAAATGTTGACATTGCTACTAATTTGGGCTTTAGAATTCAAAACAATTATCTTCACGTTCCTATCATTTTTTCTCAACTTGAAAGTGGGAGCTAAAGACGAAGAATTCTTTTTTTATAGAAAAATGTCAAGTAATATGATCCTTACACATTGGGTTTTTTTGTTCATTCTTTGGATAAACTTAATGAGGGCGAAAATGGCGAGGTGCTTGAGGGCAAAATCTAATGAGGCTTCTGGTCACTCACGTGATGTAGTTTTACTTTGTTTATCCCAACTACATTTGAGAAAAAGCTTCACCCTGTCGCGAGGATACCCTGGTACCAGCTTGTGTGTGTACATGTCTAGATCTCCAGTTGCGCTACCATACACCTCAGCACTCACCCATTCACTCCAATAGCTCACTCCCTCGTGGCAAATCGCCTCCTTATCACTAGTCTATCGTTACTTACTATCTTGGTATTTTCCTCTGAACTTCTCTCATTGATCCTGAGGAATCAGCCTACCACACTGACCGTTTCTCTTCTTGGTTCTTTCGGTAAAGTCACGTAGAAGGGAAGTAATAAAATAATAAAAATAAAACATAATAAAATAATTCTCACGACGTTTCGGCCACAACGCAAGCAGCCGTCCTCAGGTGAGTAATTCCTGCAGTCATGCAAGCTTCGAATCTAGTTTTTTCTTTCGTTCTAACTTTTCTGGCAAAAAATTCCCACTCTGGCAGTTTAACCAACAAATGACAACACAATGTTTCTCTCCCAGAGTGCTATACACGCCGCGTTTCTACTTTTGGTTCTTTTTTGGCATCGTTCGCTGTACACGGTGCCAGGAAATTACGCCTGTATTGAGTGCTGACTCACAGCACTGACCCTGACCCTCAGTGCGTCGCGTTGAAATTGGGTTAAATCAGTCCAACTGTGCTGAACACGAGTGCCACTTGTTCGGTCCGTGTTGTGCAAGTGAGTGGAGATCATTTGCTGACTATACAAGCCACATTCCCCCATCCAGTGCTTGGATTCTTAAAGTGGCAGTTTACTTTAAAATGAGCTCTTTCTACTCTGGACTGATTCGGTTCTTTTCATGTGGATGTATTCGTGATGACGCACATTGAATAGGAACTACGGGCACAACAGGTAATGCAGATATTACATTACATGGCTTGTTTTTACTTTGTTTCGTATTTTTTTATACTTCATACCGATTGTGCTGTCAAACATCTCACGAGACAAGATGCGTATTTGGATCTCTGGCAGATTACTCTGTTACATTGCTGCTGATGTGGATCACAATTACTGAATGGAACTATTTCAAATAAAAGTACAATTTCATAATTACGTTATTTTTTGGCGAACAGAATAAAGTCTTTGCATTAAAATTGTCAAATGTTACGGAAAATGTATTTGAACGAGTACAAATCGTTTCTTGAAGACATCGTTTCGAATTGAACAAATGTGAAAATAATGTTAGATAATTATGGATAAAAACATACAAACAAATGCAATTAATTATACCTTGGTGTACCAGCAGTATTAATATCAATACGTATTATATCCAGGAAAACCTCAACTACGCATCAAGATCCTCTTTCGGGAAGAAAAACCTGCTTTGGATGTTGGGAAAATTCCTTATTTAATATTTTTTGCATGTGTGAGAAACCCTCCTGCAACCGCTTCACATCATGATAATCCGAGGTTGATCCACCAACCTCAACTCCATATTACTGTCTTCTTGTTTCTTTCGGTAAAGTCACGTAGAAGGGAAGTAATAAAATAATAAAAATAAAACATAATAAAACAATTCTCACGACGTTTCGGCTACAACGCAAGCAGCCGTCTTCAGGTGAAGAATGAGACACTACCAAACTAGGAGCTTATATATAAGCTGCATTGGGGGTTGAAGAGCGCCTTAACAAAAAGAATGTGCATGTGAAGAGGGATTTAGCATATTCATGGAAAATGCGTAGGCGTTGGGCGGGGGGGTGTCAAAGTCATATTATGCCCATGCATTATGCAGGATCAGCAGCAACCAAGGGGGGTGCAGGGATTAGCAGTAACAAAGGAAAGGAATGTTAATGATATGTAGCTGCAGTTACTCAACAACCACGTAGAAAACTAAAGTATAAACTACATAAAAAACTAAAGTATAAACTGCATCGCACCATCAGTATACTTACTATACTCTATAATAAGCTGAGTTACTAACAGCAAGTAATACATTACAATTTTACCTCGTAAAAATTCTATAATATGCTTCCATCTAAACCTTATTCTCTTACATCACACGAGCATATACCGTACTATATACTGCCATAGATAAACCCAACACTAAATTATATACTGTATTGCTGTAAACCAACCTATATCTTATACATTTAATATCACACTATGTATTATTCTACACACCCTAATGTGTATCGAAATGGTTTATTACGTCCTTCCAATGATTGCTGAGCCAGAATCCATCTTCTCGGTTAAAGTTGTCTCTGTGTTTGTATATGTGGATCGCCTCATGAACGAATCTCTCATGATAGCCAGATGGCTTGCAGAGAACCTCTGTCTTTACTGGGTTATAAGAATGTGTCACCACCACCACCTCTGTACTTCATTTCAGATTTGTATCAAGGTTATGAAAACAAAACAATGAATGTCTCACATCCATTCAATCGCAAGATATTGCTTGCGCCGGGTTCCAGCAGAGACGTTTGGGATTATGGCCTTATTGCGCGTGTTGTCACTGCAAGCAAGTGTATTTGCTGCGACCACCCATCACTCCAGCTCACCTCACCTATAATTGCCAAAACAGTTACTATATGGAGTAGTGGACCTGGGTTATTAGACGGAAGGACAACAATCAAAGCCTGCACGCTTCCCCCACCGACTAGACTGCATGAAGTGTTGTGTGATCTGAAGTATTAGTCTTACTTATATTTTTCTTTCTTTGTTGGGCCAAAAAAAACACAGCGGGATTAAATATACGCACACGTGCTTTTGTGTCGAAAAGCGATTCATTGTTTCGTGGCTTTTTAAAGAAAAAAAATAACACAACAATTATATAACAATGACGAAAAATTGCCAACCGCAAAAAGAGTTTGTCTAGCCAAATTACACGCAATGCTATGATCAGGACATCTAAATCAGCAAAAAATGTAAACAAGTGACATTTGTAAAGAACGTGTGAATAACCAAAATATCTGCATTTACGATATCACGTGCTTACGTTTGACTCGTGGAGCACACTATACTATTAAAACATAATAGAATAGTAGGTTTTTACCCTTTTAACTGGTACAAAACTGACACCTTTATTCAAGGCATCATGTTTGCAATGACCACAACTACTTGTGTTGTGGTCATTGCAAACATGATGCCTTGAATAAAGGTGTCAGTTTTGTACCAGTTAAAAGGGTAAAAACCTACTATTCTATTTTGCCACTGGTAAAAGAGATCTCATAGTGTCTATTAAAACATGTTAAAAGTGTTCATAATTAGTTTGTTTTGGGTTATATCGAATAGTTATAATGCCAATGTTCATCTGTACCCTCGGCCACCCGACACAGGCAATGGAATGAAGTTGTTATGGGCAAATATGCTTTGGTTTTTCCGCAAAACAGAATGTTGAAAAGTAAGCATTTTTTAATGATTGTATAATTATTAAAATTATACCCATACGATATAACCGAAAATTTACTAATCAGGAATCGTAGGATTGGTCGTGAAAGCCAACGTATACAATGAATTTGTTAATAATAGAACACGTAGAAAAATTGATATATTCGCCACATTGTGCTAGATTTGGCTATACAATATATTCACATTTTAAAGCTTGGGTTGAGCGCCTCTTCATTAGCCTGTACACATCAGGTCACACCTATTTACGTTTATTCTGAGAGAAATCAAACAACTGCATCAAGGCGAAGGACTACTTTAGCCACTTAAAGGACCATGTGGATAAGATGAGTGTATTGACACGCTTATATTAGAATCCATCTCAATGTTATAGTCCAGTATTAGCAGTGTCAGACATGTTTTATGAAAAGGCTTTTAGCAGGCACAGCAAATTCAGGAACTCCATATGAAGCTAAAACAAGGCCAATTTTTAATTTATGTACGATCAGTGAAATTAATACATAATTTGAGTTCACCAATCTCCATAAGACACTTGAGTGCATGGGATTGTTCAGGTCAGTAGCGCTGGTTTGTACTAATCTACCAGCCCGTGACAGGACGTGTGGAAGAGCTAAAGTATAAGTGTAAATCTGTTTGAATGTTTATTGTGTGTGTAGAGAGGCAGATGATGTGCATGATGAGTCAGGTTGTCAGATAATCAGGCGTGCGGTTTGGGCTGACCTACTTATTTAATATATATTTTCTGTATATTTACCTGTGTAGACTATGTGATTGGGTTCATAAGAAAGGTGTTATGAATTAGATCGTGTGTCGATATGAGTGCGTGTCGTGAATCAACCACCACCCGATACAACCAATTAGTGGGTTGCCACGATGTGACGATACCGTGATAAATTGTACCATATAGATCCACAATGATCATTACATTTTCTGTAAGTATTATTATTTTTCCTAACAATATATAAGAAATAAAAACAATTAAAGATTGCAATACAAATTTCAATTATTAAAAAAATAGCTGTTAACCATTACACTACATTTGTGCTTTGTAAAACGTTTTCTGTGTGTCAAAATGATGGCATGGTGGTTGTGTAGCATCATTTTCTGACGTGTACATTGCAAGTATTATGGATTGTATACAAAATTATGTTTACGAATGCAATTTCCATGAAACTAATGGGTCCCATGCTGTTTGTGAATGGATGTGGTCTGTGACATCAAGAAAGCATGCTGCTCTTATTGGATGTGAGTAGGTTCGGAAAATCCAAACTGGGCCAGAGTCTGCCTATTTAAACACATGCTGCTGAAAAATATTGGTGCAAATGGGTAAAAACATTTTTTTTACTTTTCGTGGAGAAATAGACTCTTAACTGTTTATTTATCTATGTATTGCTTGAACACCGCTCGGCGGTGATTATGATGGCCGGTAAATAATTGTGGATTATTACATCACAGGGTTGCTTGGAGAAGCATTCATCCATTCGTACTTTGATGATAACCATAGTTATTAGCATATAAATTACTATTCTATGTTAAGACCACCTTTAGAATACATATATCAGTTTGACACTTTTTTTCCCAAGTAAGGCAAACTTGTGCATTGGTTACACATCAATTTCTTGTTCTTTGTTCTTTTTGTTTTTGGTGCCATTTCTTAATTTGCTTATTTATTTTCGAGTTTCCTTGAAAGCAGGGTTTTCATTTCCTTGGTAGTGGCTGTATATGGGATTTGGTAATTATATATAATTAAAGAACAGCGTTATGGGATGCTATTAGTATGAATTACGCAATAAAAAATGAAAGTATAATAATTATTAACATCAGTGGTAAAAAGTAGCATTGAAGCTTTACTCTACAGCCCTTTCCAATCCTCTGCTGGATGAAGGCCTATCCACAAAAGCCGGCCGTGGGTGGTTGTGGACTATAAATGTTGACCATACTTCACCACGCTGGCCAGCGCAAGTTGGTGAAGGGGGGGGGAGGGGGTCAGGACTGGTCCATATAGAGCTCATCACTCTCAGACATTGTAAGAAATTAAATTCAAGAAGCAAGGATTCGTTGTAAAGTACGCGCTCGTCACTGTGCAAAACACGTAATTTACAATAAATTAATATGTAATATAGGCAAATTAATATACAGCAGTAATTAAGTAAGAAAAGTAATTGCGAATAAGGTCGGTGGGTGTGGAGTGTTGGCACAGTGGCTAATGCCCTCGTTAAACCCAACTACAAGAGTTATCTTCTTGGTTCTTTCGGTAAAGTCACGTAGAAGGGAAGTAATAAAATAATAAAAATAAAACATAACATAATAACATAACATGATAAAATAACATAAAATAATTATTTTTATTATTTTATTACTTCCCTTCTACGTGACTTTACCGAAAGAACCAAGAAGATGAATCCCTGCAGTCACGAAAGCTTTAAATCGAAATTTTACAAGAGTTATATTTCCAGCAACAGCTCACATCGGGGATGGTTCATATCTGAACCAGCCCTTCACGAGCCCGCTACATTGCTGCATACTCGCCAGCGTGGTAATGTATGGTTTGGGGAGGTGTTCATCCAGCAGTGGATTATTATTTTCGGTCGTAAAAAAACACATTTTTAAGAACTTACTACAATGCGCATTTAAACGTACTGCAATAGTGCAATTAGTTATCAATACAGCACGTGTCAATGCGATACTGTGTAACACACTCCACTACGACTAAATACTGCCGAGGCAACATTTTTCATATGAAGTCAAGTAAACTGCTTAATTTCAGTTGCCTTGTAATTTTTCATTTCAACACGTGTTCAGTTACCATATGTACACATACAGTGAAACGCATACAACGCTGTGTTATAAGAATACATTGTCAGCAACCAAGAGATGGTAGTGCGCCTGGAAATGTTTTAATCCCATGAAAATGTTGCGTTTTTAACAAAGTCGATATTTTTGCCCGCATCACAAACACCTGTTGTCTGTAATACTGTCACATTAAAAAAAAATCTAAACAAGGTCATCCATATCGTAGAGCCCTCTGATAAAGCACATTAATAGTGAGTGATATGTGGCTTTGCATTTTTTCGCACGTTTCATTAGACCAGGTGTCGGCAACCAAAATAACAAGAAGAGCCATTTCTTTCCAATTCGGTACAAAATTCAGTATTTCAAGAGCCGCAATGGATCTGAGTACATACTGTACATATGTACATATTGTCAAGAAGCAGCCCGTAAAGTGCCGCATGCGGCTCCGGAGCCGTAGGTTGCCGACCCCTGCATTAGACGAACAGACAGATGGACATGGGATGCACGGCAGAGTCGGACACATGGCTGAACAGGTGGACGGAAACGATGGACGAACGAACGCACAGATTGACAGACAGACGGACAATCAAGGGATAGACAGGAGGGACAGACAGAAGGACATGGGATGCATGGGGGGGGGGGGATCCAACAAACATATGGATTGGTTGGACGGAATCAATCGATGAAGAATCGATGTTACGCGGAGCAAACGGATGGACAGATTGGACAAACGTGGGAGCTATTGTACTCACAAGAAGATGCTGTCCCTGGGCAGAGGTGACGGTATGTCAAGGTTTCTCATCCCAACGCACTCCACCCTCTGCTCTAAGCATCGGCAATTGGCCGGACAAAGCCAGGATTGACATGCCACGACATGCAGTAGCAGCAGCAGCAGCGGCGGCGTCAGCGCCGATACTCCAACCCACATCTCTCGTCTGCGTATGCCGAGCAACTGGTGTTGTTATTCCTACTTACAGCTACGTGTGTCGGAGGATGTCACCCGCTGCTACTACACCTTAGGTCAAACTTCAGGTCCCTTCCCGAGTCGCGTCGGTGAGCACAGCATCCCAGGGGGGAGCAGGCGGGCTGGGTCTGTGATATTTAGGGTTGTTAACCCGATTGAAAACTTACAGCCTATTAACACCGTTGAATAGCTTCTGCGAGTAACGCTGGGCTTGCTCGCACATGTGTGTGTGTGTGCTCAACTCAGTTACTTTGCGCTCTGTGCTATTTATGTCGCCTTGCTACGATCTCATTCTACAGTCTGCAAGATTTACATAGCGCACACGCAGTACGCATGTGCGTGTAATTACGAAAGCGCGCGTCTGTATCTGTGTGAGTAAATACACCGGCGGCAATCCCTGCTCCGAATACGCGCGTGTGTGTGTGTGTAAATAGTATTGTTATACAGCCGTGTTAAGAGATTTCAAGAGTTTGGAGCGCGGCGAGGACTCGAATTTAGCCCACGAGTTAAATCCTTTTGGCGAATGCGCACTGCTCCTCCGCACGCGGTCTCGATCGGGCTAATTACCGTGGGTAGTTTTAAGACGGAGGAGGCTCGGTCGGGGGTGGTTTGTGGATGGTAGGAGGGGTGTGTGGGTGGGTGGGTGGGGGAGTAAGGAGGCATAGGATATTTAATACGGATCTGCCATAAACCCAACCCCACAGTGCGGTTGGTTGGGTTATACGCGGTCCTTTTGATTTGCTGCTGAGATTTTTCTTATATAGCAGAGGGCCAAGTCTCCCTCCCCATCCCATACACTCCTCCCCTTCTTGCTGTTCCCACCCTGCGTCAGTTCGTTCTTCGTTGATTGAGGCTGCAGGGCTGTTGACATAACAGCAGCGACCCCTCTCCAATGCTCATTGCTGAGTTAAAGATCCCAACAAGTGTCGTCCGATGCGTTTCTCATAACGCCATTCCCAGGGGGTTAATGCCCCAATTCATCTTTCACGGGTCTCTGGCTGGGGTGGGTCGTACGCGAGTGGCGGTCACAACCACAGCGAGAGGTACAATAAGCTAAACTATTTTTTTTATTTCACCAGGTGAGGCCCACTGAGCTGTATAGCTTCTTTTCAGAAGCGACCTGACCGCAAATGATAGCTCAACGTAGCGGCTCATTACGCGGAAATGTATAGCAGCCAAATACTCTAAAAGGAAGGTTTCTAAATATGGGGGGACGGGGACCGGAGAACCCGGAGAAAATCCACGCGTACACGGAGAGAAACATGCAAACTCCAAATATACACAGGCGTCAGAGTCTGGATCGAAGCCACGACCTCCTGCATACCGGGCGAGGTAGTTAACATCTCGCCGGGCATTGACATATTGTCTCGAGTCGCCGATACTCCTGGTTGAAATTCAACCCTGGTTGTTCCTCTTGAACCACCACGCACGGGAACACGTCTGTCCGCTTTTTACCAGTCTCTTACAATACAATGCAAATTGAGTGTACAAACCGCACGCGCCTGATGATTGATAAACAATTGCCCCGACGTGATACCCATATTTCAAGCAAATGTTGGAACATCGTGTAAGTGTGCAAATGTGAGTCCCATGTGACGTTAAGTTAAACTCTTTCTACGTCTTATTGTGTAGATAACTCACATACAGATGACCCTATTATATTCAAGACGCACTACTGCGTCTTATAATTAGGTGGGTGTGCCCATATTTATATAACTGCCTTAGGTGCGTCTTGCTTTCCGGAGCGTCTTGTAATCTGGAGAACATGGTAACAGAGACCTTGGAGAATCTTACTGTATGCGTAGTGATATTGAATGAGTCACTGTAGCGCGTGGCGCTGGGAGATTGGTAGACATTGGAATTAGGGGGAGCAGCCCCCTCTACCAGTTGGACACGTGGGCCAAGCCCGGAGCCTTCTGGGGGATCCAGAAGGGGGCGTGGCCGAGGGCGGAGCCTGGCCACGCTGGGGAGAATAAAAGGCGAGCTCCGACTCCCAGTCGGGGCTGCTGCCATCGGGAGTGGAACTCGTCATGCTGCTGTCGTCTTGGTCTTCGCCTCTTCTAGCTGTGGGTCTGGAAGCATGTTGGCTGTCCAGACCCGGTATGGAGTTATCCCCTATGGCTGTGAGAGCCGGAATAAACAAGAGGGATAACGCCTCCTACTCGTGTCTCTGAATTCGCCCGCGACATATGGACTCGTGTCCCACAAAACAGAGCAATTGCTGTACCGTTTTAATTTGAAGCAACGCTCTCAACGTCCGGTGGGACGTTGTTTAGACATTGTAAGGGGCGTGAAGAGTAACTAACGACTTGACTTGTATTTGAACGCAAGTTGGTAAAATGCATAGCGTTGTGATGAGTCACTGGCACTGAAGTTTGGGAAAGCTTGCTCTGAAACGTGCGTGCTTGCCTCGTTCTAAGCTGCACACAGAATCCAATCCACCCCCCTTCCCCCCACATTCTCGAGGTGATGAGCACTAGCCTGATCAAATGAAAACCATGCCGACTCTTGTTCGCTCGTGTATATAACATTCATGCCACTGCTAATCGTACAAGCCTTGGGACAGCTGATACTTTAATCATCAAACAAACCCACCAATCCAGCTGTGACCAATACGTGCATGACAAAAAAAAAAATTTGTGGATATCAGGACAAATCGGAACACGAACAGAAGATTCCAACAAATCTCGTTACGACTGAATTGGTAAATGAATATCCCCGACGAACAAGCCACACACTCTTCTTGGTTCTTTCGGTAAAGTCACGTAAATAAAATAATAATATTTTTTATTTTATTATGTTTCATTTTTATTATTTTATTACTTCCATTCTACGTGACTTTACCGAAAGAACCAAGAAGATGAATCCCTGCAGTCACGAAAGCTTTAAATCGAAAAAGCCACACACTATATATAATAATTTATACCAATAGATGGCGCTGCAGCACGAAGGAATGAGTCCGTGGAATATGGATGCAGGGTTGAACTCGTCGGCTTTCGCGACCAATGAGTTTTTAAAACAAAATCATGCTTAAATCCATGCTCGAGTCCATTCTCAATCCCATGCTTGCTCAAACACGTGCTCTACCCCATGCTTGAACCCATTCTAAAACCCATTTTCGCTCAAACTCGCGCTTGCATCGAAACCCATGCTTGAACCTGTAATCGAACCCATGCCCGTGTGTCCGTGTTTACGTTCGATACAAAATCCCGATTTTCACGTAGGATTTGAGACACTGGGACAGCCTTTCTGACTGGCCAAACAGGAACGTTTACTCGGCTCACCAAGTGTGGTGCAATTGTTGCTTATATTCAAAGGCAATAAAAAAGACATCGTTTTACTGCACGTCTGCAATGCCTAGGTTGGCTAAACCCCAGGTTTTTTCTGCAATACCTTCAATGGAAAACTTTCCACATGTGCTTTCTCTCAAAGCAGATATATACTCGTACAAGCTATGGTTAAAAAAAAAACTCCTTTCACATATCCCACCATCGAAACGTGCAACTTCACTGAAGTTCTAACTTTTTCATCCCATATACGGGAAGGCCTCGACATCCACATGGGTTAGGATCTTGAAAACTCGCGCGAAAGTACAAATCGCGAATCTAGATAGCGTACTGTACTATGCTTATACTGGTAGGAACCTCCTGGTTACACCAGCCCACAGGGGATTATTGTGTCCGTCGTGCAGGGAGGGGCTGGGTGGGGAGGGTGGGGAGGGGCGGGGAGGGGCTGGGCGGCGAGGGGCTGGGTGGGAGGGATGGGGCTGGGTGGGGAGGGGCTGGTCACCCCGTGGTGCCCTTATAAAACTCAACGTTTAACCTACTCACGCCGGCTTGTGCCCGCCCTCACAGTCGGGCATATTTGCGGAATACACCACGCCGCCGTTGACCCTGGCCATTGACCGAGCAACCCAACGTTCCTACCAGCTCCCTCCGCAGGAATGTGGTTTTCCTGCCTTACCCAAGCTTGCATTTGGTGTTGACAAATCGACAGGAATTCACGTACTTGTAAAATGTGTACTTCGATACCTTATATTTATCGCGACCTGCTTACATTTTCTCTTACCTTTATATCGTTTTTCTTGGTTTGTTGATGCAACTCGCTGACCCGCCCCTAACATGACATCTTTGAACACATTTCATAGCTCATCGGATTCCTCCAGGATAAATATTCTGATTATAAAACCGGACTGTTGACTCGTTTACCATGTAACAGCGGCCAACAGGTGACCCAGGATCACCACGAGCTAAGTCTATCCAACAACTCAACTTGTCGAGCTAAACCCAGTGTTCTTCACTCATTTTCAGAGGGGGACACTTTCTCCGATAAGGCATCGGTGAGGGCTGCCACACATTTGAACTCATTGGAGGTTTAACAGCACGATGGGGATGTTTTCGCATGTGTATTTTTTACTTAGTTGCATAAGTGCCTACCAGAAACTCTGATTAATGGGGGGCCGCAGAATTTGTAATTGAATGCACTCATCCACGATGGTTGAGCTTCATGTTAACTTAATTTTGCATGTTTTTGTTCCGATTTGCGTTGTGAATGTATGTTGGATCTCACCCAAGTGCAAGGAAATGTGTCCGAGTACAGTAAATTGTGAATTATGTTCATGTACTAGCGTTTCTTTGCGTTAAAGTTCAGAATGAAGTAATTAAGTACAGAGAATAATATGTTATGACATTTATCGGTAGTTTCATACACCTTTCAAGACATCTGGCCAGTGTGAAAGAGTAGGCCAAATAACCCCTGGAAGGGATCTTGAGCTCCAATTGAAGGTGTTTTTGCCACCAGTGGCACAAGCAAGAAATTGCAGGTCTGCCCCTGTAACTATACTTGATCAAAGGGAGCAATGGAGAATATTTAAAGCAGTGTACTATCAAACCAACCACTTAACGCTTAATTCCTTGTCACTAATATAAGTGGTTGAGTGATGCCTATAACGGTTGGCTACGTATGGTGCAAAAGAAGTTCAACATACATAGCAGAAGCAGTCCTGGGCTCACTCATCACAAACCCAAACTGCCTGGTGAAGTCGGATCAACTTCCATTACCGACACGGTGTAGAGGCCTTCAAGCAGATTGATAAAGAACTGAATTCACTTTTTGCACAGGAATACAAATGGTACCTTGTTCAATGCAATCTGTTGCATTGCCTTTTCACCGTACACTTCGAGAAGAACATGTGTAATTGCCATGTATGATAACACTGGTCAACAAAAAAAAACTTTTTTTTCTGGCCTGGACTTTTGCAGCTGTTTTAGACTAATTTCAGGGTGCCGATTCCAAATCTGATCTCAGATTTGCTCTATCACATCTCATTTGTATGCTATCGGCATACCCCATTTTCATTGATTTTACCCGAAATTAACTCCGTCACTTATGATTGCAAGTTGTTGCGAGTCAGTGACTGCTTTAGTGTTAAAATATGGTGCTGTATTTTTAGGATAGTGTGTTTATAATATCATTTTATGTAGATATCCACATTTATGTAATATTTTTCTTCTGCAGTTTTTATTGAAAATGCAATATTTGATATCTCAAAAACCTGATGTGATAGACAAAAACTGATGCCAGATTTGGAATCAGCACCCCTAAAATTACCTTAAAACCGTTGGAATACCTTATGCCAGAAAAAGTGTGTTGACCAGTGTTATCCATTGCCTATTTTTGCAGGGCATTTGTGAATATGTATACTTTCACTTCATTGGTCCTGTTGTGGAAATTCCAATCGCAGTGAAACTATAGACATGGTCAAATGATGCATGCAGGAAGTATTGTCTGGTGATTGGTCTGATAAACGGGTCATCTCTGTGAATTAACAGCTGGTGTGCAAACATTCAAGGTCATTGCTGTTATTTTCCAAGTGAATTTTATTGTTGGACACAAGTTGTGGGCATATCGTGTCAAGACATCCATCTCCTTTTAGAGATGCACCACAGCCAGTCTGACTTTTAAATGTATTATTAGCCTGGTTAATTTGTATTTTCAAGCAAATATGTTTTGTGGTATATCTATCAATCTTACAGTTTATGAAATATCCCTAACCATCCTTGTTTAATGTTTTTACAACAAAAATACAATCGCATAGTGGAGATATTTTTACAATACCCAATTTATCAACTGAAGTACTGTAATGAGGACTGTTGTGATGGAAATAGCAGATGTAAATACGAGAAATAACATTTCGATTTCACATTTTATTGTGACAGAGGTTATACAATAGGTACAATGACAGTCTCAGTGATCAATGTTCCTGTTGCATCCAGCACAAAGTCTAAACCAAGGCGCATGGTCCATTGAAGGGAGATGTGCAGCAATGTGGTTGGTCTTCATGGGGGTACATTTACATTAGTGACCCGAGCTACCTGGAAACGAGAAAAAGTGCTTCAACTCCCAGTGCAGTTCATATTTATGACAAAGCGTGATCAATATTTTGGCCAATAAAACACATTTTATTTGATAGACGTATGAAGACACCATAAGTGTTTTTGTCAGTAAACTAACAAAACAGTTCCATTTATGTGCATGGAAAAAAGGTACTCACTGCTCTTCACTGCTTTGTTGCCTGAAAATAAAACAAAATACAGAATTTCGATTTAAAGCTTTCGTGACTGCAGGGATTCATCTTCTTGGTTCTTTCGGTAAAGTCACGTAGAAGGAGGAGAACAGGTCCTGTTCTCCACCTGAAGACGGCTGCTTGCGTTGTGGCCGAAACGTCGTGAGAATGATTTTATTATGTTTTATTTTTATTATTTTCCTTCTACGTGACTTTACCGAAAGAACCAAGAAGAAAAATACAGTATATTACATGACGAGATTACAAAGTAGCATGAAATATTTCAAAAATGAGAAACCACTTATCTTTTCCATAATTAAACACGTTAACATTCTCCTGTACAATGTAAGGATAAAATAGCAGAGCTAATCTGAAGGCACACGAGGGCACTCACCTCCGAATGAGATTTTGTAGTAGAGGAGGAACATAACGCCGACACCCACCCACACCTGGGGATGGGCGTGGAGGTAATAGGGTCGCATCTTGCCCCAGTACTGTGTGAAGAAGCCCGACATCTACACGCACAAAATATAAATTGAGTCTCCAGACACATAGCTGACCCGCCTCTACTCACTACAGTCATTTTGCTGTGGCTGTTCCACCTGATGACGGAAGCTTGTGTTGCCTCCGAAACGTCGTGATTTAATTTAGTTATTTTCATTTTTTTTCATACTCGTCTCCTGTTTATGACTCTGAACAAGCGGTTTTAAAATGGGGGATCGATGTCTTTTGTAAAACTATTCTGGTAGTGGTCTTCTGTCCTCTGGGTGGTAATGAAATTGCTAAGGGCAACCGTCTTCCAGAAGATGATTCTGAACAGCTACATTGCAACACGGCTTCTGGAAGACAATACATATTACTCGATTATGACGCAAACCAACTTGTATTTTATATACAGCTAAAACAATGCGTCTTGTAATCCGGAGAATAGTTACTTAGATTCAATAATAGAATTGTCTTCACACCCAGAGATGTATAGGCATCGCGCTCATCATCAAAATCGGGGCCCAATTTACATGTAAAGTCAAATTAAGCTAAACTGTGCACATTCTAAAACAAGCCTCATCTATAATAGAGGTATGTTGAGTTAGATCGCGTAGATATAAATGTGTCGTTAAACCAGCCACCACCCGGCAGTTAATTAGTAAGGTTTGTCACGTACACAGAACATTCCAATTCGTCACTAGTACAGCAACACCGGTGTGTTGGAGAGTAAATCCACAACATTTACAATCTGAGTACGCCGTTTCGCCAGTAATTACAACATCAAGCAGACGACAGCCAGATTTGTGGATAAATCCTCCTCCTGTTTCATCTCTACGTTTAGTTCTGAGGCAGTAAAGGAATCCCACATCGCCTTTAACGAAAGCCAAATTCATTAACAGCAAGCCCAATCGACAAAATCACATTACAGAGGCATAGTTACGGCGCATATCTGCAATGGGTCAGTGGTGGAAATTCCACATTCCCACGATGGGGACCAGTCCACCCATATAACCCATAACGAGCACTATCGTTGACAATCAGCATCCATTATCGATCCACTGCTGGATGAATGCCCTCCAAGTGGTCGCCATTGCCACACGACAGCGCAAAGCAATACAAAACTACAACGACAACATCACGTTACAACCGATAACACAAACTATGAAAGATAACATCGTGGTATTATTCCCTTGACACATATACTGCCGGGTCAGGCTAAGAACATTTAGGCCTCATCGAAGCCACGGTCCAAGGGCACCTCCCGGTACAAGAAAAAAAGACGAGAAACGGTGACAATTGAACGTCAACGACGCACCACGCCGTGTAATGGCACGGATAAGAAACCCGCAGCTATTCGCCGTAAACTCGTAAGGTAAAAGCGATGTGTGTGTGTGTGAAGCCCACCGCTGGCGAGGTTGACCTAGGGCGGAGGAGAGTGGGAAGCTCACAGCGCGTTGAGGATTGTGGTGTGTGGGGGGGGTAGAGGGCGACTTCGCGTCGCACGTGGAGGACGTCACCCAGCGATTGGGGGCGGCCATGTTGGGTAGGGGAGGGCCCCTGCCGCGTTACTCTATGGGGCGGGGGACTTCGGTCAGAGGCCGCGCGTCGCTACTTGATGACGTTGCACGACAAACGCCCGTGGACTCCAATGAGCACTCGCCCGTAGTAAGATGGCGAGCGAATGAGTGCTGCGGATTTAATATTAATTGGATTACAATATTTCGATTTAAAGCTTTCGTGACTGCAGAGATTTATCTTCTTGGTTCTTTCGGTAAAGTCACGTAGAAGGGAAATAATAAAATAATAGTGTTATTATTCTTGGTTCTTTCGGTAAAGTCACGTAGAAGGGAAATAAAAAAAATATGAAAAATACAAAAACAATAACTATTAAATTTCGATTTAAATCTTTCGTGACTGCAGGGATTTATCTTCTTGGTTCTTTCGGTAAAGTCACGTAGAAGGGAAATAATAAAATAATAGTGTTATTATTCTTGGTTCTTTCGGTAAAGTCACGTAGAAGGGAAATAAAAAAATATGAAAAATACAAAAACAATAACTATTAAATTTCGATTTAAATCTTTCGTGACTGCAGGGATTCATCTTCTTGGTTCTTTCGGTAAAGTCACGTAGAAGGGAAATAATAAAATAATAAAAATAAAACAATAAAATAATTCTCACGACGTTTCGGCCACAATGCAAGCAGCCGTCCTCAGGTGAAGGACAGATTCAGACGCTGTCTTTCCGACAGACCTGTTCTTCACCTGAGGACGGCTGCTTGCGTTGTGGCCGAAACGTCGTGAGAATCATTTTATTATGTTTTATTTTTATTATTTCCCTTCTACGTGACTTTACCGAAAGAACCAAGAATATTTTTTTTTTTACTGCTATGTCCTCGAATCCATGTTCCGCAATGTAATTCCAAGCGTGCGTCTCTCCATGCCTTGCGCACTTTTCAGTTGATTTACGTGAACGAACGTGGGCATCATTCAACCTGTTAAAGAAAGCTACAACTTCACACATCCAATACCAAATGCCTGAAAGTGGAATAGAATAGGCGACGTTTCAACGAAATGCCGTTTTTCATACCACAGCCAGTGGCCGCGAGAAAGACTCTTCGTCTAAAACTTAAAACTGACGCTCCCATGGTCAAGGATTATAACGGAGTGACAGCCAACGGATGGAACTCGTCCTCGGACATCCATCGCGGAGACGGAGCGATGGACTCGGTTCATGTCAGGTCGGATTGTTGGATGGATTCGTTGTATCGCAGGATCGTGAGAGGAAGCAGCGGTTGATCTCAAGGAGTCATTCTTAGGTGTTTTCGGTAAAGTCACGTAGGTAAAACATCAAAATTAATAAAAATAATAAAATAAAATAAAGATCAATAAAGATAAAACATTTTTAATAAAAATAATAAAATAAATAAAGATAAAAATGATCTCAAGGAGCATAAACCATCACCCCCACTCCGGACCATCGCAGTGGTGTATGGCTAAGCCAAAGAACAAATACTTTAATTTGCTTCGTGCGCTTTCAGATGCGCTTCTGTGGCCATCTGGAACGCTCTTCTGAAAAAAGGAAGTCACCGGAGCTATGCACTTTTTAATAATCTGATTTGAAAACGAATTTCTTTAGAACTGCTTTTAGTGTTTAGTTTGTTGTCCTTCCCCCGCACCTCCGATTAGTATGGTTGGCTACCTACGGTGCGAAAACACATTCCTGCGGAGGGAGCTGGTAGGAACGTTGGGTTGCTCGGTCAGTGGCCATGTTCAACGGCGGCGTGGTGTATTCCGCAAATATGCCCGACTGTGAGGGCGGGCACAAGCCGGCGTGAGTAGGTTAAACGTTGCGTTTTATAAGGGCACCACGGGTTGACCAGCCCCTCCCCACCCAGCCCCTCCCTCCCCACCCAGCCCCTCCCTGCACGACGGACACAATAATCTCGTGGGCTGGTGTAACCAGGAGGTTCTTACCAGTATAAGTTCAACAAACGTACAAATACCCACCATTCGCACTAAGTGATGGCGACGTCACCACGGCGCCTCTGCCAGGCCAGGTGCACTTTGAGGCCACGTGAAGTTGTCGAAGGTTCGCTGACAGGTCACGGGACAGACCCATACCTGTCAATCCATACGATATACTCGTATTCTTGTACAGGAAAAATCACTGTTCCGATCCATACGGCGTACAGCCGTTTCAATACGGGCACATAAACAGTTTTGTCTATTTGTTTTCCTCCCTTGTGATGGAACGTTGAGATTTATAAGGACACGGGGTGACCAATAAGGTCTGAATTAGTCTGTAATATGGCAGGCACTGAAAAGGGGTTGACAGGTGTGCAGACCCAGGTGACATGGATTGACTGAGATGGTTGACTGTCAGTCAACATAAACAGAGCTTCATCCAATAGCGGATTGACCACGGCTCACACCGATGAATTACAATATGTAACATAATTTTTGTTCCTGGGTACTAAGTGTTATTTTTAAATTGTCTATGCCTAAAAAGTATAGAAAATTACTATTATTCCCCACCAACTTTTCTTTTGTGACCAGGACTTTACGTGAGGGAATGACACAAATGCACACGTTTTCTCATTGAAAATAGGTTAATTTCAAAATATCAATGTCCTGGTCACAAAAGCAATGTTTGTGGGGAATAATAGCCACTTTCTATACTTTTGCGGCACAAACAATTAGAAAATAACACTTATTACCCAGGAACAAAACACAATTTTTGTTACAGTGTTATTACTGGTGTGGGGATCATTAACTTTGCTTCATGTCCAGGAACAAAAACATTTTTAAATCCTTTATATTAAGTTCGCTTGCTTGCTTGCGTGCTTGCTTGCTTACGACCGTGTAAATCTTTCGGTCGTTTTTTAACCCACTTCCCATGATCCAATCGAGTTGACATTTTCCACACAGACTCGTTGTGCGTGACAATTAATGTTCGTGACATTTTTTTTCCAAAATTTTACACTTTATAGGACAAAAATATTATATTTAATTACCAATTGTTTAATACTGCAGACAATCATCTGACCCATAGGTGGCAGCCATCTCAAGCCAGATGACGAGAGGACTCTAGCCGCCACGCATATAAAGGATTTAGAGTGAAAAACTTTGTTTTTACGGGTTTACTTATTGTTCGTGTGATGGGGCCCCCGGTGACTAACCCACGTGCTACACAACCGGCTCCTCCTCCACGTGGAGTGACTGGGCGGAGCCTGCTACTTCCGCGTTCGAATTTCCCACAACGCATTGGCGGCGCCCGCGCGCGTGACGCGCGGCAATTGGACGCGGGGCGCCGCACGTGACCTCGCCGGGGTTCCCCCCCCCCCCACCAGCAGCCCACGTGGAACGGCGCGCATCAGCACTGGGAAATCTGAGAGCCGTGATCCAGCCTGGGACGAGAGTCTCGTCCTCTTAGCCAGCTGTTTGTTACACGAGGTAAAGGCGCAGCCCTGCAATCGCTTTCTCACCACCACCACCTGCCGTCGGGGGAAGGAGGGCCTTCGATTAAAGGGTGCTCTCGCTAATTGCTGTACGAGTTCGGAGGGTAATTGCGATACGCTTCGCCAGTTAGATAGGAGGTTGCGACGTGCTGTATAACCCACACGTTACCACACCACCACATTGACGTGTCAGTGTGGTGGACGCGTGGACGTGTTGTTGCATATACTGCTGGCTGGGCAGAGGCGGGGTGGAGGGATTTAAGAGCTAACCGGTGACCGCTGCTGCTGCATTTGTAAAATCCCGCGTTTAACGTGGCAACACCGTCAGGACATCATCGCGATATTTCATAAACACATTTTTTGTTTCATCACACAAAGGTTGCGGTTGTTTTGTTTTGTTGGTATGCTAAAGATGTGCGGTTCTAACGACTCCGGTGTGTGTGTTATAGACAGCAGCACGGTGTAATGCCACGGTGACATGTGACGTGGCCATCCATGGGCTTTGCCGTACGCCCCGTATTATAATACGTGTACCCTCTCGTTTAAAACCAGAGTTGTCGGCGCGTCTTATAGTGTGATACCAGATTTACGTAGCTTTATTATTGTCATTGGACACACGCACACACATTGTGTGTGTCAGATAACAGCTGTCAGATCACGCCAACGATTTTGAGTCGCGTTTCTCGGCGCTGTCGCGTTGGCAGTAACAATTGTCACGCATTGTAGAGGCTTGGGAATTCTCACGAACTCAGCTGAATTGTTAATTGCAATGAATAGTACGTTCAATTATCACCCAGACCCATGGAGTAGACCAGTAAGCTGGGGTTCACGCACTCACTGGGGGTGCGAGACATGCCAGATTAAAAAAAAATAATCGAAACCAATTAAATACTGGCACCTAAGTACAACTACTTTTTCATGAAACCTATGTATTTATTAACATCATACATTTATTTACGATGAGAACTAAAAGGGTTGCAAGGCTTAAGTGAGGGTTAAGAACCACCGGGGTAGTCCAATGCAGTCTCCAACGTTAATTATCCATTATTGATTTGAAGCTTTCGTGACTGCAGGAATCCATATACTCTTTGGTTCTTTCGGTAAAGTCACTTAGGTAGAAAATCAAATAAATCACGACGTTTCGGGCGCAACACAATCGCCCGAAACGTCGTGATTTAATTATCCACTTCATCTCTGGGGCCTCTATCTGCTATGAAGAAGGGTCATTGCTTGAAACGTCGCATATTTAATATTTAACTTTTAAGGCCACAGTGTTGACGAATGTGAGTTTTTTGTGTTGCTTTATTATGCTTGTGTGCCCCTCTGCCAACCCAGCAGTATCACCGATTAATGTGCTGTATTCTAGTTTATACATAGGTTTAGATAGGGAGCAGATCGGAGCGAGAGTGCAATAGTTAGTCATCTGAACCGGTCCTGGTGATCACCTTTCAATTCGTTTTCACCAGTTCGCAATGAACAGCGAGGTGAAGTATGGTCAAACAATCCCCATGACAGACATGGCTTGTGACGGCCTTCAGTGGCAACGTGAGGGGGAGGGAGGGCCTATGTTTGGGACTGAAATGTAACATCTTTATAGGTATATTCTTGGTTCTCTCGGTAAAGTCACGTAGAAGGGAAATAATAAAATAATACAAATATAAAACAATAAAAATTCTCACGACGTTTCGACTGCAACACAAGCAATCATCAGGTGTGAAATCCACAGCAAGATTTTTTTTTTCAAATTTTCTTGCTGTGGATTTCACAGAAATTTTTTTATATTTGTATTGTTTTATTTCCCTTCTTCGTGACTTTACCGAAAGAACCAAGAATATGAATCCCTGCAGTCACGAAAGCTTTAAATCAAAATCTTCATGGGTATTATTGGTTCTTTCGGTAAAGTCACGTAGAAGGGAAATAATAAAATAGGTCTGCTGATTGGTATTACAGTAGCATATATGTAAATTGAAATATAAGCACAACTCCAATCTGTCTACAAATAAGACATTATTTTTTCCTACATCCAATTGGCTTTCCAGACCAATATATAAAAACCCTAAGGCATTTTTTTTAGCAAGCAGAATCTCAACCAGTGTCGAGCATCTGGGTATCAGCATAGTAAGATGTGTGAAACTAATTCTGCTATTTCCCAGTTATTGGCAAGAGCCCTCCATATAAAATGTGGGACTTTGTTCAACACAAAGAGTCTGTGTGCTTTATTCCTCTGGTAGAGGGGGTGAGGTGGAACTCGGCTGACTGACAGTGTTGCCACGAGGCCAAGCATGGAAGAGTGAAGTTCGGCACGTAATTATATCGGAGTAAAGTGTAAATGACTTGCTACGTGGTTAGACTGTATGCTGAGAAAACTTTGGTCTTGTTAAGCCATATTTGTATGGACACAATTCACAATAGTACACGCTAATCCTTTACATAAGTTTTAGATTACATAAAGTAAACCTCCAAGTGGGGAGGTGTGCATTCACGTTTATTAGAGAAAGGATATTACTTTTAACTACTTCTATTCTTTATAGTTAGTATTTGTATGTTGCCATTCTGAATATTTTGTAGTATATATGTTAACACCTGAATAATACAAACAGGCAATTCATATTCATAACAATATGCAAATATTAAACATGCTCATGGTTTACCTCACTCATATTGCACTGACATAACCGCACACTAGTTAGAAATATATTCTCACATAATGACATACTAAGGACTGACAAACCAGCAAGATTGCAGTGGGTCTTCAAACGTGTTTGCTATTAAATATACCAGAGCGTTAAAAATTCAGCTATTTTCTATTTAGACAGTGTTTAAAAATAACTGAACTATTTAACATTGAGCTTGCAAAAATCTAAAATTGCTTTAATTATTTGCACACCTTGAGTAATGGTCTCTGTTGTAAGTATTGGCCTTATTAATGCTTTGATGTTGGAATGCCTCCTTTAATAAGGGGTGCCTGAAACACCGCACAACAAAAACAGTGTCGCAAAGAAAACACACCGGCTCGCAAACCGTGCGGCACGTGCGTTTCAACGCAAATTAATGCTCGTTTTATTTTCTTTTTTTGCAAGGACACTAAATGAGCCGTGATGAATGCCAGACGGAGACATGGGCCCAGCAGCACCGATCAGGGCATCTACTTGGGGCCCAAGCAGATGTTCTCGCACTCCGCCCCAGCGGCCTCCGTCCCAGGCACCCTTGACCCGGCCAGATCATCACTGGAATCGGCGCCCCCGCAGGCTGTACCCACGTCGCAGAGCCAGCTTGGCCCGCCGGCCATGGGTGCGTCGTCGGGCCAGGACCGGACTTCGGAATTCTTGGCAGCCTGCAAGTCCATGAAGGGCAGACATGTGAGCGAGCAGACATTGCCTGGCACTGCAAGGAATATACACAATCCTAAAACCAGCCAGTGGATTGAAAAAGGACAGTATGTGTATATTGGCGGTGATGGGACATGCCTGTACTCCAGCACTGTGGAGGAGAGGGTTGATGGATCACACAAATGTTCTGAAACACCCCTCGCTAGGGTGCAAAGGGGCTATACCCTGCCTTGCCAGGAGAACACCGTACAACAAAAATGTGAACTCCACCTCTTCCATCTATATGGGATAGAGTGTAGCCCCGTCGCACATGTGGGTTTTACCCGGGTGCTCCAGTTTCCTCGTATGTTAACACTCATTATTTGGCAAATAACTCCTTAATATATAGAGGACAGCAGAGCTTGGGCAATTACTGGTGGCGGCTCACTACCTGGCTGCTTACCAGCTTGTCCGTGGTTCCACGCACCCCTGAGTCGTTCCCTCTCTTCGAGAGTTAGCGAATACTGCACGCTACAAGTTGAAATTATTAATATTGTTGTAAGCTTAAGAATTAACTTTTATTTATTAATCAACGGAAGGTAACACATTGCCAGAAGGTTACATGCCTACTAGGCAGTATGTTCCAGGCTATCTGGCACGAGTTTGGAGGCTTCATTAATGAGAAGCAAGACTTTGAGATCAGGGATGTATTTATAGGACTTACGTCATAGTACTGTGAAATTATTCCCATATGTTTTAGCACAATAATGTAGCAACGTTGCACTATAACAGTGCCTGACTAGAGGTATAAAAATGTGTTTTTCATGAACAAAGCGTCAAACCCATGCCAACCTCGGACATAGAGCCTTTATATGTATTTGCAAGATTATAGCTATTTTCTTTTGGTTTGAGATATGGTAGTGTCCAATCAAAGTAAATGGACTATGGTACCCCCCAATTCACTCCTCCCCATAAACTAAAAGGAAATGAGACATACTTGGAGGCAGTATGGGATCATTTCCTTAACAGCCCACTCAACCTACCCCCGCACACCCCGGAAGCTTCTCTAGGAGGATGGAAAGAGAATGAATTCGGAGAAAGGAGGTGAACGGCTCCCGAATAGACTGACAAGAATCCGAGGGAGAGGACAGAGGGAAATTATTATGAATGACGTCACCTTGACCCCCTCCACCTTGCAGCCAGTCCTGGAACCTGCGCTCATTTTTTTCTCTCCAGTTGCCCTACTCCACTCCCCTCCTCCCACTTAACCAGAAATTGTTCCTCCTTCATGCGAATACTTACCCTAGAGAGGTCACAAGCCACAGGTCGCCCTACCCCCTACCGAGTATTGGACCCATGTGCAATGGGTCTAATAAATAAATAAAGTAAATGGGCTTGGGCAGGGAATGCTTGAAGGAATGATGGCAGATTGTCCAGAATAAAGAGAGATTGGCAGCCAGGGAAGAGAACGCATCTGAGAAGACATCCACTGATATGACGCAAATAGAATCAGCTCTTGCGCAGGTGTTAGGTGGACATAATAGGATTCGGAGAGAGAGAGGGTGGTATAGTGCAGAGGCCTTCATCCAGCAGTGAATTGATGATGGCTGATGGCCATGATAGCATGCAATTGTAGCCACATCTCAAGACGTTGCAGAGAAACAATGGCCGTTTTTATTTTGTAGATAAAACCTCGTTTCGTGGTATTGTCTGCCTTAAAAATCCAGTATCTTCATACCCAAGACAGTGTTTGGGAGTGCACATCATTGTTGGCCGTCCAAATCCAGTTGTGGAAATTCCACATTTCTATGGCGAGTGACCACTTTCTGCAAATGATAACCAACGTTGACTCCCCATGACGCAATGTAAATTGTATTAACCCAGAGGGATGAGGGGTTAAGTTGCCTGGGATTTGAATTACAGGATTCTGATGGAATCAGAACTGAAGTCACGGTGGCTTGCAGGTCGATGGAGAAAAAAAGGTTTCCCATGTCATCAATAACAAATGCTGGCTCATCAATTGCAATTCCAAGTGTGTATACACTGAAGTGTTTAGTAATGAATATGGTGGTAAATGCTTCCCAGCCTGTGCCTCTAAACTGCTGACAGTGCAAGCCCTGAAAGTACACGCTTTCATTAAAATTGGCAGAATCCTTATGTTTGTGATGGCAAGAGTTGCTTTCTTGATCCTCAGTTTACCCATACCAAGCACAATGTCTACAGACTGGGATTTGCATAATAAGCATCATGGCTTATCAGTAATTGCCATATATTTAACATCCACGGGAGTGGTGGTGCAGCGGTTAGCGCACCGTGCTTATGAATCCGAGTTTAATTCCTGGTCATGGATAACATCAGTGGTGTCATGCCCTGCCACCCCGCATCTTCGTCATCCCATGCTGACCAGAATGGTGAAGTATGGTTGAACAACCTCCACGTCTGATATGGTGTGGGGAGCCCTTCATAGAGAAGTATGCTGATAAAGGACTCATTTTTTATATCATAACTAAAATTAATATTTCTTGACTGCATGAATTCATATTCTTTGGGTCTTTCGGTAAAGCCACGTGAGAATATAAAATTAATTTTGCAAGTGTTTTTCTTTTGCAGAACGGAGCTTATGTTGACGGTCAGAACAACAGAACTTTAAGACAGATGAGCGAATTCAGCTTAATGGCCAAGTAAGTTGGGACAGCTATGAGTAAATTGTTACTTTAAGCTGAATTCGCACTTAAATATTGTGCAGCTGACTGCAATAAAATACATTGCACACCTATTGTAGCACATACACCGAGTGATCTCATGTTAAAGAAACAGCACTATGAGAACAAACACACCTGCTCGTTTGCTTGCAGATTTATTATTTGTTCAAATTACTGTTTTTGTTGGAATTTTGACAATTTAGTAAACGGATTTAATTCGGCCATCGTGGCTTTTCTGCTTGCACAGACGTGCAGAAACTAACTTGATTAAAAACTAATTGCATTTAAGTACAGCGGGAGTTGTTAACTTGGATTGAATTCATCTGCAGTGTGCAGTCTATCCGTTATGGAGGCAAGCAATTTGAATTGGCTGCAACAGAAAAGCAAACACATTAATTGTTATTAATCTCGTTTTAGAAGCTTGGCAGTGGGAGGATGAAGCCAAAAAGCACAAGCAAAGCACTAATTACTGCTGCCCTTTCTCCCAGGCGAATTGGAAGGGACTTGAGCAACACATTTGGCAAGCTGGAAAAACTGACGTTTTGTAAGTCTGGCATGTGGCCCTCATTTTGTGATGGCACCGAGACAGGAATGTACCGTTGGATGCATCGCCAATGTGTTCACTTATGAGAGGCATGGGTCCATTCTGCATTCATGACCCCGAGCATTAACACCTGCAACCAATTCTGTTTGTTCATCCATCATCCGTCGCACATTCCATGTCTGGTAAAGATGAGGCTCTTATTTTTGTATAATTCCTGCTCGTACCCTTCCCAAAGAATATGGCAGTTTTTGCTTTAAGTGTAAATATTATGATAATTAAGAGGATGGCGTAAAATGTTACTGCGTGCTCAATCACAATGCAAAACAATGGAATGCATAAGCAGAGCATTGCAGTATATATATTTGGAATTGGCATGCAGCAGATCCAATTCAGCTTCACAAACATTGGCACTTTCCGCCGTGCAATCAAACTGATGGAATTAGGAGATGGGGAGAAAAAAAAGAGACCCGATGTAACATTCTGGAATTCAAACAAACGGATTCCGCAGACTCGGAATGCCAACGTTGCCACGCTAAAAGCCACGGTGACGTTCCTGCCTCCATTGGGATTGCCCACCCACCCCACCCGCGTCAGCCGCTGTGGTGTTGGACGAGTGGCAGCCTTCCGTAATGGGTCTTGGCAGCAATGTTTGTGCCAGGCTTTCCTGCGGTGTTTTTTTTTTTTTACGAGGCGTTACGGGCCGCTGAGCAGTGTGCTTTTTGGGCACATTTGACGTGCGGGGTTGCTGAGGTTATTGGAATACATGGCACAAATTACCCCCCCAAGCTAACTCGCACTTATTACCGTTTTTTGAAATTCCAATATTCTCCAGAATAACACACTTTTATTCCTCCCCAATATTTTAAAACAAAATAGGAATGCGCCTTGCAAGCCGCAGAATGCATTTATTCCGGAAGACATGTTTTAGTCTAGATGTTCGGAGCTAATTTTCCTTAAGATCGTTCTCCATAGCAGCTATACAGAATAGTCTTGAATACATCATATTTTCCTATTTTTATAGAAGTGCAGTCATAATCATCTTCCTCAAGACGGCGCTCCATAACACCATTATAAAACAAACGAGTGGGGTGCCTTTTACTTTCCGGATTGCCTTAAGAGAATGTAAATAGTTGCCAAGTAGTGATATCTACCTACTTAATAAGTGCACAGGCTCCGAATTATGTACATTAAAACAAACCTGACTAAAGTAATTTTACACATTAATCTCAACAATGGCTTTGAATATTTTTGATGTTCATATTTACAAAGCTCTGTATATGTTTAACGGATGTGTTAAATGGCACTCATTTTTCAACACTGTAATAGCTTATAAATTATCCATTAAATGAACAAGACAGTCGATGCTGCATTCACCTCATTTAAACTTTCATTGCGTGTTGAGAGATTTAATCGGAATAATATTGCAACAGATGTATGCAATATGATTACGATGATATGCAAACTAGTTCTGACTGATGGTAAAATTAACAAAATACACCCCCTCCCCCGAAAATAAGTCCCCGCTGATCTTATTATATAGTCATAATAAATTAAAATAGAATACATAATTAAATTACGTATGACACAATGGGTGTACCGACAGAGACCCGAGTTCAACATCCAGCCACGGCTAACATCAGTGGCTAGTGATATCTGAATGGATCCTGGGATTACACCCTTCACCGAACTCACAAATACCAGTATGGTGAGGTACTGTCAAACAACCCCCATTAACGGCATGGAGTAAAGCTCCCTTAATTCTGTAGTGAATCGACAAAGGGCTGTAATGTTTTTTTTTCTTATCATCACACAAAGGCTGGCTCAAGAGGCAATGGACTGCCGTGGTTTTGAGTTGCAGTTAAAGGACAAAACAAACCCAGCTCGTGTAGTTACGCACCTCACCTGTGCCAGGCTGCCTGCTATGACTTTGAAGCATTGGTAATGAGATCAAGCTGGCACACCAGTCTATTAAGCAGACATTTTAGTTAGACGATTTGATCACGCGAAGAAATGCGTGCGTGTGTTTGTGTATATTAACGTGCAAAAGGACCAGCACATGTTATAGCGCAAGTGCACTAATCATATTGCCATGCCAAGTGTTATTTTGCCTTGTCTGATCTAGACACAGTGTTATTAATAAGCTATGTGGCATTTTTTATATGAATTTGTACGTGGTTTTAAGTGTTTGTGAAAATGTGTGAGGTGTCCTTGATGGTTCAATGTAATTTTTCTCAAGATAGCAATAAGTGCTGAGGGTAGCATTAGCCACTTAACCTCTAACCGTAAACCATAGACACTCTTTAGCCAAGAAAATAAAGAAGATGCATTCTGTCACTGTCTTGTTGGCTGTTGCAGTGACGAAAAATATGTCACTTCAAGATGAGAAATCTGGAGAGATTGGGGAACTCACCTACATCATCAAACAGGTAAAACCTGATTTCTACATTTGAATTATAGAAGGCTTACTCGAACGTATGTCAAATAAATGTAGCGAGCTTTTTTGCACATCCAATGACGGGTGTATATTGCAGTAAATCTGAAATATTCAATAGAAAAATGATTTCCGGTCATGATTATTAATGAGGGGGGGGGGGGGGTTGCCCCATGTGGAGTGACGTTACCCCCTCATGGTTATTGTGGAGGGGTGCGGCATGTGGATTGACGTCACCCACTCATGATTAATAATGAGGGGAGGGGTGCGGCATGTGGAGTGACGTCACCCACTTATGATTATTAATGAGGGGAGGGGTGCGGCATGTGGAGTGCGCGACCTTGTGCGTAAATTTCCACGCGTGCATGAATATTAATTAAAGGGGGGGGGGGGCTCTTTTGCAGTGACGTCACGCACAGATGTAGCACTGTGCTGCGTAGATTCATTTTTTACCGTCACTTTTTGTAAAGAAACGTCATAACTTGAAGCGACTGCGTAATACATTATTTAATTCAGCTAGATCTTCTGCGTTAGTGTAAAAATCCACCCACTCATGAATATTAAAGAGGGAGGTGGGCCTCGTGGAGTGACGTCACGTGGGGGGTGGGCCTCATGTGGAGTGACGTCACACACGGGGGACGGACAGACATTTCTGGGTGATTATAGTAGGTAATGCACAAAAACAATATCAGTGTAATCAGCTTTTGTTCTTTCACAGAGTACTTTTTAAAATAGTATTTATGGATGTATATGCAACTGTTTAACAATTCAAAGCTCAGTTCTGTTCAACAGCTGAGCCTCACTCCTAGCTGACTTCTGATAGCTCCGTAAGCACCCGCCATGCAAAATTCCTTTCTGCCTTGCAGGACATAAACAGCCTGAACAAGCAGATCGCACAACTGCAGGCATTCGTGAGGAGCCGTGGTGCTCAGAATGGACGGCATGCCCACTCTCACGCCAGCACGGTGGTCGTGGCACTGCAGGTAAGACAACGTGGCACCCGCTAGGGTCAGAGTGACTCATTGTAACAAGCTCCCGGCTATAGTCATAGCCTGGCATGGATGGAAGAAGGCTTGGCAGGCACCAAATCACGTTTTTCACCAGTTCATGAAATGAACAAATGTCACTGTGGTGTGTGTTGTGTAACTTTTAGGTGTTTTTTTTCTGGGCCTTTTTTTTAGTCTCGACTTGCTGGCATGTCAAATGAATTCAAATCGGTTCTGGAAGTTAGAACGGAGGTGAGCATTGAATGGATTGCTTTCTGTGATATTTTACGTGACATTTGATTATGGCAATGTATGATTTAAAAACAAAAAATAGTACGATTTGCTGATTTTCTGTCAAAACTCCATGTTGTCTTTAGAGCTTGAGGCAGATGCAGAGGAGGAAAGAGCAGTTTGCCCAGAGTTCCTCAATGGGCGTTCCATTCACGCAGGTGACAGGACATGGTATGCCTCACCTCCTCCAAGCCACACACCGCACACCAGCAGCCTCTTCTGACTTTTAATTTGTATTTTTAATAAATTTTACCAGATAAGACCCACTTGAGCTATAGAGCTCTTTTTCAGAAGTGACCTTGCCACAAATGATAGCTCAACGAAGTGGCTTGTCACGTGGACATTTAATATTTTTTATACTCCTAAATGCGTGATGTTGATTTTAAATGTGGATGGAAAAACCAGAAGATCCGTATTTGCATTTTCTAAGAGTACTGTAACCATGTTCGCTGGATTATAGGACAAACTTTTTTCCCCTTTAATTTAAAGTACAAGTTGTGGGCATGTCTCAGAATCCGATATGTGCTATGTGTGTGTGTGATCATACTTTCATAATTTAAACACCGGGCACAAGTTTGGGGTGGGATACGTCCCATTTTCTGGAGCATCTGAATATGGACAACATGTTTTATATATATTTATTTGCAGCTCGTTAATGATGTCCTCCAATTATATTTCTCACCATATGGTGAAGAGGCTGTTTGCGTGGTATGCTATAAATAATGAGTTCCGTGTGTAAACGACAGCATGTAGAGTACTTTAGGAGAGGCCATGTGCAAGTATGCAACAACAATGTTTACAGCCTGCCAACTCCACCTGGTGCCAGACTTATGCAATCAATGTACTCCGTTTCAGCGTAAATACCTAAAGCTTACTAAACACGGCATGATCTTGTACCTTAGATAACACTGCTTATATGAATGCAAACTGCCGTGTTGTTGCACCAATTTAAATAGCCCGCAACACCGAATAAATAAAGCTGCGCGTAGCACACCTCTGTTAAAAAAAATTGAAACGTATTTTGGTGCCTATGCTACAAATGCTCCGATTGGCTGGATGGGTGCACATGGCCGTCAAGGCACATCCTACCCAACATGGCTGGCAAATTAATTAATTCATGCATTTTACAGGATGGAGCTGTCTAATACAAAAAAAGCTGGATAAATCCATCAAAGGTCACCAGCTTGATTCATTCAATCTCCCTCTGCGGCAGTTGAAACAGTGGTGCAAATGTATTAAAGCCACCCGCCTCTGCCCACCCACCACAATTAGTCAATCGGCAGGTCATGTATTGTGGGCTCAAGTATGGGCACTCCCACCTCTTTGAACATGTCTGGCCAGCGTGGAGCAGTATGCCAAATGCCATCTCTCTCGAAAGCTCCCTCTAACGGAGGGCACTTACGACAGAAGTGGTAATGAACAAGCAATTGATTTCAGGGCTGCGCCATCAAGCAATTCAATGGATCCCAAGTTGAAGCTTTGCGCAGAGGTCCTTGCGTGCGCCGTGGATTAGTGACGAGGCAGTGCCATGACCCCTCGTGCGTTCGCGTCGGCGCACAGGCCTGGCTGCGATGCAGGACGACGGCTCGCTCGGGGGGCAAGTCTCTATCGACATGGACACGCAGAGATCCCCACAGGCACAACTCTTGGCAAAACAGGTCCGTCAGCCACGTTCACACACACACGTGCATAATTCTTCACCGTTGTTGTTTCAAAGCTATGCAACGTGCCTTGAGTGTGTTATCATTGCTTATCCTCACTGTATGTATGTTGAACTTCTTTCGCACCGTACGTAGCCAACCATGCTAATCGGTTGGCTACGTGTGGTCTGGAAACGTTCATAGGAGAGCTCATCTCACGTAGCGATGTATTTATTGAGTAGAATTCGAGTATTCAGTGGGAGGCTATTCAGTCTTTAACTCCCGCATTCTGGAACTCACTTCCCCCAGCAATCCGTGCTGTAGACTCCCTGTTCGAGGTCAGGCTCAAGCCTTTTTTTTCCATGCCTTTGATTTTCTGCATCTCTCTTCATATACAAGGTTGTGAGATGTGTTCGCATTTAGACACTGTAATACATTCAAATTGTGTTATATTTTAAAAAGCGACTTGTGCCAACAGTACAAATGTTCAATTCACAGGTTTGTTTTTTGTTGTGCATATTGCATATCAAAGTGCTGAAATCAGCGTTCTAAACTTTTTTGGCGATATATTTTTGCGATCTGGATTTTCGCAATTCAACCCCATGTCTGAAGATTTTTTCAAAAAGCAATTTGTTTGTATATTTCTTTTCAGTCAAATTTCCCTTGCAATTTACAGTGTCTTGAGTAGAATAATAGAGCTCGACAAAAACATATCTGTCCCTTATTGTGCACGCATTAACGAGTGCCTGTTTTGTCCAGGAGTCGTACATACAGGAGCGAACAGATGCTATGAGTGCCATTCAGTCGACCATTGTGGAGCTGGGATCCATTTTCCAGCAGCTCGCCCACATGGTCACTGAACAGGAGGAGACGATACAACGGTCAGTGGATTCACACAGCGTCTAATCACGTGGGTGGGGGGGGGGGTCTCAGCACGTTAGGAATTGTTCTTCAAAATAATAATCATCTTGTAATTTATCCAGAAAAGCTTCACCGAGTCTCAATACTTATGTATGGATGTGGAACTTGTTTTGCACCGTGATAGCTTAACGAAGTGGCTTATCACGTGGAAATTTATAGCAGCCAAATATTCTAAACGCGTGACGTTGATTCTAAATGTGGAGGGAAAAACCAGAGGACCCGGAGAAAAATCCACACAACCTCCGGGAAAACATGCACACTCCAAATATATAGGCATCAGGGTCGGAATTGAACCCACGACCTCCTGTATACGCTTGCTTCCAAAGTTGTGGGTCGCAGGCGAGAATCACGGCACGCAAGAACGTTCTGTGCTAAGCGGACAAGTCTTTGAACACGCGCAGCCCTTTGTGGATCCATCGCTAGATGAAGGCATCTCCATGCCATGTGAACCATGGAGGTCATTTGGCCATACCTCACAACACTGGTCAGAGTGGGGTTTGTTCTGTGCAGCCCCGCCGTGCATCCGCACAGCCTATAACACAACCTGCTGCGCCTGGTGGGAAGCCATCCTAGTGCTATTCAGGCTCAACCATGCCCGGCATGAGGTTTGACGAGGTCGGAAACATCTTGGGTGATTTTGTCATAGGCCGAGCATCTTTGTGCACGTACTTTTACATTTAAAGCAGTGCATTTGAAGCATGTGTCGAGTATTTTTGATACTTAAGAGTCTAGCAGTTGCACACAGTTGAACATTTTGGGAAAAACTGATTTAGCAATCCTAAAACTGAATATATATGTTCTCTTTACTATTGTTTAGGTTCTTTTGCAGTTGTCCAGTGTAGCTCTCCGATGTGCTTTAGGGTTGTGCCGCGTGTTGTTCGGCAATAATGCCCCAATATTTTACTCCCATGTGCTGGGAGCTGAAGTTATCCCCAGCATGTGGGGAGAATGTCAACAACCTGCTGAACAACACCCGGCATATCACCAGAAACACATCGTAAAGTTCGCTCTTTGTTTACCCCGTTTGGCGAAATGAGCACTGCAGTCATTTGCATAATAATAATCACATTTAAGATGTTCGTGTTTTTGGGATCATTAGACAATTGGTTCGGAGTAATTTGAGCGCAATTTAATCTGTAGTGTTGTTTGGACCTGACGAGTCAATTCTTATTTACTCTGAAGTATGTTGTTTTATCTGTTTTGCTTAATAATGATTTTCGTGAGTTTTCTCATTCAACTGGCGTGTGTCCCTTCTCAGAATTGACTCGAGCATAGAGGACACACAACTCAACGTGGAAGGCGCCCACACCGAGATTCTCAAGTATTTTCGCTCCGTTTCCTCCAACCGATGGCTCATGATTAAGCTCTTCGCCATCCTCATCCTAATTTTCATCATCGTCGCGATGTTCTTGGGCTAGTGGGCGACCTCGCACGACTGTGTACTGCGAGCGGCGACTACGCGTCGGTGAAGATAAAAAAAAAGATTCGCCTCGGCGTCCAGGCGTACGGGATGCTTCGTGGCACCACGTGCCTGTCTTTGCGAGTACCTGCGGACGAGCAATAACGAAGCCACCAGCACAGACTTCTTCATGCCTGCGATGGCAGGACACGTACGCAATCGGTCGCGTCTGTGTTGCCAAGCCCTCGACAACAATGAACACAGAACTGCTTTTTGTGTTTAAGTTGCCCTTCCCCCACACCTCCGATTAGGACGGTTGGCTAGGTACGGTGCGAAAGAAGTTCAGCCAACGTACAACAGTCCCATGCATCCACTTCGTGCCGCTCTCAACGGTTTTACGGAAGCAGGATCGCGGAGGGCAGCTCACCATGGAGGATGAAAAATCTCCAGCAGGTTTTTAGTTGTGCCACCATTATATTTGTAATGTTGATGCCTACTCAAACTGCTGCACGTCTTGATCAATTGCACAGGAAGTACTAACCCTTTCTTAGCTCTTCTTGTCCATTGATGTGTTCCACAATGCAAAGGTGGTGTTTGTTCATGATATAAAAGAATCAACAAGTTCGTTTTTTGCAAAAGAGCCCTATTGTGGTTACACCTATACATTCAAGCTTTACGTCGGCACACCACAACATCCAGGCTGGGCTGAGTATCCACCGATTAAAAATACATACGTCGTTAATTACTGGTTTAAATGTGAACTGAATAGAATCGATTTTTGGATTATCAAGCTGTACTTACTGACTCGTGCAAATGTTGCAATAAAAGATGAAGATCATGCATTACTACCCACCTGACTGTAAAATTACTCTGTACCATTCCAATAAAACCCCATAGCTGCCCATGCACCACACTGCCGCCAATTGTGCTTAGTGTGTCCCCCGAAGCAATGAATGTGTGCCATGAAGCGCCGATAAAAAAAGGACTGCACTGTTGGGTGCACTTGCGGGGCACTGATGTCACAATCAGAATTTAGATTCATCCTCAGCTGTGCCTCAGTTGTATAATTCAGATTGTTCAGCTCTCTGTCAGATGTGATGATCCACTCCTGCCTTGACCACACGTTAAGTAAATTGTCCCGATTTAGCATCGCCATTCGATTCGAGAATCCATTTATTTTTGGTTTCGTTTTTACAGTTTCTTGTTTGTTAGGTCGTATCTGCTTCATGATTTAAAATGTAATATTTGCATAAAATGTACGTGAATTGTAAGTAATCAATTACAATGCGCACGATTTGAAGCATCAAATGTGAGCGCAGTAATTTATAGTTTCATCGATTTATTGTAAAAAGCCTACTCCATAGTGTTTCATCCTTAACTTTTGTTGTCATTCCCAAGGACCAATTATTCTTGAATAACTCATTGACACAGTGTTTCACAGCTCACTGAGATGGACTAATATTTGTATCACTCTTGTGCAAGGCTTTGAAACAAGATGTAAGCTGCTATTTGTCTTGTAGTCATGTAGTGGCGAGTGTTACTGGTAGGAACCCACTGGTTCCACCAGCACACAGGGGATTATTGTATCCGTCCGTCGTACAGGGAGGGGCTGGGTGGGGAGGGAGGGGCTGGGTGGGGAGAGGAGGGTGGGGCTGGGTGGGGAGTGGGAGGGGTGGGGCTGGGTGGGGAGGGGCTGGTCACCCCGTGGTGCCCTTATAAAACTCAACGTTTAACCTACTCACGCCGGCTTGTGCCCGCCCTCAGTCGGGCATATTTGCGGAATACACCACGCCGCCGTTGACCCTGGCCATTGACCGAGCAACCCAACGTTCCTACCAGCTCCCTCCGCAGGAATGTGTTAACTCGCTGTTGGCTACATGTATTCACCTAGGTATTTTTTTAACAGTCGTTCATTACTTGTACGATAACATCAAAAGTAGACGTCTTGGGATGGACGCCACCTGTAAGACATTAGGCCCCTCTTGGTTTCATGAACTGTCACAGTTAAGCGGTCGTGATTATATTTAAGAATAAATTACTGTTTTACATTGTGATACATTGCAGTGCCTTTTGTGCCTGCAGAGGTCACGTGAACAAACCACACTCGTCAAGCACATTAAAAATCATGTTCTTACTGGCACCGTTGAATGCAGGGATGATTGTGAGCGTAAGAATCCATTGTAATGAAACCGAATGTTAAACACATTTAATTCATTGTATAATATATATTTTAAATACTATTTGCGTTTATCTCCAGTTGTATCCTGATTTTGCTATCAACGTGGTTTTCTGAGAAGTAACATCCAGTCATAACTTGGAGAGCCAGATTGAATGAGGTTTGTTTTTGTTGTGCAAGTCATTGGTCATCGGGCTGCAATCAACAACTTCACTGCAGATTGAGAATATGTATTAACACTGGAGGAATCCGATGAGCGAGAAAGCTCTTTTTTTAAATCCTTTATATTAAGTTCGCTTGCTTGCTTGCTTGCTTACGACCGTGTAAATCTTTCGGTCGTTTTTTAACCCACTTCCCATGATCCAATCGAGTTGACATTTTCCACACAGACTTGTTGTGCGTGACAATTAATGTTCGTGAAAAATTTTTCAAAAATGTTACACTTTATAGGACAAAAATATTATATTTAATTACCAATTGTTTAATACTGCAGACAATCATCTGACCCATAGGTGGCAGCCATCTCAAGCCAGAGGACGAGAGGACTCAAGCCGCCACGCATATAAAGGATTTAGAGTGAAAAACTTTGTTTTTACGGGTTTACTTATCACATGTCCAGTAGGGGCGGATAAGAACGTTACGACAAACAAAAACATGATAGTCGTACAAAGTACAAGAAAGGTAAACAAATCACCCGAACAAATACATCAAATACAACTAAACCAACCCCATCCTACCAGACAAAGCCCACCGAGGTGTTAACTTGTTTTTCAGAAGCGACCTGGCCACAAATGTTAGCTCAACAAAGTGGCCCGTCATTTGGACGTTATAATCACGGACAGCTGTCTGAATTCAAACTCAGGATCTGGTCGGTGCTGACCTCTAAGCCACGAGTGTGAAAAAATATTTTTTTTGTATCCATGGACTCGTATATAATTTAACTTTTATTTTGAAAACACGATTTATTTTTATTTTAATAAGCAAACTCGCGGAAAGAGATAATGATAATGACATTTATAAACGCGCCAGATTTTGCAGACAAGTCAACAACCTTAAGAGGCGCGGAGCAAAGCTTCGGGCTGCTCAAAAGCCTGAGCCCAACAGATAAGAAGAGGGCCTTTCGATTTTTCTTAAAAGTCAAGAGTGCATTTGATGTTGCGGATGTGCAAAGGGACAGAGAGTTCCACATTAAGGGGACGACAGCAGAGAACTGACGTGAGGCTAGAACAGTTCTAGACCTTTGGTGTTTGAAACAGATTTTGAGTGACGCTGCTGCGTCGGGTTCTACCAGAGCCATCAGTGCAAGACCAGGGAGTAGTGAGGCAAGGTTTTTTTTTTATAGGAAACCGGTGCTTTATAGACTGTGGTCACAACCACGCTATGCATATTCAGGCACTTATTTTCAATAGAGTATTGGGAAGATATTCGAAATCTTAAGTAGTGTAAGGTATTCATAAAATCAGGTCGTTCGGCAGGGGGCATACACATAAGAAACCTTAAAAACGGGCACACGTGTTGAAAAATAAAGGTTTGAAAAATCTGGATCGCTGTGCACTGTCCATCTTTAACAATGTCTTTGCCGTGTTCATTTTTTTTAAGTGTAAACGAACTATCAATGAATGCATTTATATTGACACGATCTAACCCATAAACCTCTTATGTTTAAATGTACACGTTGAAAATAAACGTTTGCTTCATGAAAAGCGTTGACGACACTCGAGCACTTAATATACTTTGGTAAATATCTTGATGAAACGTTTGTTAATCTGTATGCAGCATGTAATACGTGTTTATAAAACTACTGGCCATCAAACCCGAGTTTAACCTTTTAAATTTTGAGAGCATTATTTCAGTTGTGACATTTTTGTGTCTCTGTTTTTAAAAGGCAAATAAGTTCAGGGCCGAGCAATTGGCTGCAGCTTCCAACCATAATGACGTCACGCGACTTGACGATTTTTGACCCCCCCCCCCCTCGTCACACGGCGTCACAAAGTCAGACCCCACTCAAATATGACGTCACAAAGCTCTGCCCCCCCCCCCCCCAAAATAAAACATGCTTCAAATCGCTTTAAACTATTGTCATAGTAGTGCGTATTTAATGTGGCGCTGCATTCTGATGTTGTAGGAGAAAACATTAAAAAGTATATTTAATTAAGTAGAACGTGTTGTCTATTTATTAAAAGTTGCGCATTTTGATGTGACGTCACATTTCTCAACCCCCCCCCCCCTCCTCACACATCGTCACAAATGTCTGACCCCCCCCAGGTGCGTGACGTCATTTATGGACGGCCCCAAATGCAAACATTTTTTACGTACGTACTCGATTACTTGTTCAGTATCCCATACTGAACTGCTTCACCTCTTGATGTACAACTGCTGGGAAACGGGATCTGTATAATGTCAAAACCAAAATCAGAATATTTATCCTGGATAAATCCGATGAGCTGTGAAGCGCTTTTCTTCACAGATGTCCAGTAGGGGCTGGTCAGAAACTTACAACAAACAATACAAAAACTTTTTTATTTAAAGCTTTCGTGACTGCAGGGATTCATATTCTTGGTTCTTTCGGTAAAGTCACGTAGGAAGGGAAATAATAAAATAATAAAAATATAAAACAATAATATTATTTCCCTTCTACGTGACTTTACCGAAAAAAACCAAGAATATGACTACAAAAACTGCACAATATAAGAAAGGAAAGTAAACCGCAAAAAATAAATACAATTAAGTATATAAGTTATTTGTGCTTAAAATATATTAGGTAACAAGCACTGTAGTGGTATGCGAGCATAGCACCAAATTACATACAATTATATTCTTAGGTTTTTTTCGGTAAAGTCACGTAGGTAAAAACATTAAAAAGTAAAATAAAATAAAAAATCACAACGTTTCGGAGGCAACACAAGCTTCCGTCTTCAGGTGGTACCGTCACAGCCACGACAGCTGTATCAAGTAAATGATTGCAGAAGCGACCACTCCGTTTATACATACAATTACTTCATAGTTCTTGCATGTGGTTGTAAACTTGCGTGAGCTGAAGCAGCCTCAAGTTGCAGGAGTTTAATGCATGGTAGTACAATGCCTTGTGGGTAGACAGTAACTGGCTTGAATAATTTAACCCACGCCTTATCAATAATTTCAGCCTTTTTGGCTTAAACATGTTTACAAACCTTAATCCACAGTATGCAAAACAGGGCTCTAAATTTTTAAATGACTCGTTAAATTTATATATTAAACACATGATAAAACTATGGGGCCATTGCCATTTGTAAAGGTTCTGGAAATGTAATATAATTGTATACTTATCCCCATTGCCCGCATGAAGTTCCACTTGGGTGCGCTGCAATCTTCAATGTCTTAGACGGCCCTCAAAGTCCCTTGTTCACGACGTGCCGAGTAGAGGCTGCGTGAAGTACAAACGTTGGACTTCTTTCGCACCGTACGTTGACAACCGTGTCGAGTCCCCCCCCGATGGCGGTATTCTGCGGCTGCTCCAGATCGTCACGCTGTAAAAATGCAGAACGGTCCGTTTGACTGCAGCTCAACAAGCTAGCGAGATGTCTAATATCATGGAACATTTTTTCCCTTACAAAAGCAAACCTGTCAAGCCCGTATCAGTGCCTACCTCATTACAGACCAATTCAGACCTTACACTGGTCAACACACTTTTTCTAGCATAAGGTATTCCAACGGTCTTAATGTAATTTTGGGGTGCGGATTCCAAATCTGGCATCAGTTTTTGTCTATCACATCAGGTTTTTGAGAAATCAAATATTGCAACAACTTGCAATCATAAGTGACAGAGTTATTTTCGGGTAAAATCAATGAAAATGGGGTATGCCGATAGCATAAAAATGAGATGTGATAGAGCAAATCTGGAATCAAGATTTGGAATCGGCACCATGAAATTAGTCTAAAACAGCTGTAAAAGTCTAGGCCAGATTTTTTTTTTGACCAGTGTTATTCGTCACCCCGTCCCCTTATACATCTCAACGTTCATCCTAAACAGTCCCATCACAAGGGAGAAACACGAACAAAGACAATTAATGTTTTGCCTGTATTGAAATGGCTGTCCGCCATAATGACTTGAAAACTCAATATCGCTGTACAAGAATACGGGTAAACCACGTGGATTCGCAGGCATGTCAAAGTATTCACAAATAAGAATAGGTTTAACCTATTTTTTTATACTGGCAAAAAAGGTCCCATGATATCAGACCTCTGCAGTCAAGCTGACACCATCCCGAGCTATGAATGCTCTTGATACGTGTGGCATTGCCTTTGTGCTGTTCGCCTTTTGGCGTTCTCTGCTCTGAAACTGGTGCGACAGGGCCATAAAGGCTGTCTCTGGTGTAGGCCAATCAGTTTCAAATTCGATGCACTATATTATCAGATCACGTTGGTTTGCATGTTCACCACAAGTGTGTTCACCATAGGTGTGTGGTGAACATGCCAACCCGATTCCTTGCTGAAGGTATCTATTTGGTGGCTGAACATCTTAACACTTGTTCTATTACCAGAAAGGGTAAAACCTATTCTTATTTTTCACAAGACGTCTGATATTTCGCAGCGTGCCAAACGACACACGCAGCAACAACACGGAAATCCATTGGAGAGCTGTACAGCGCAACCCTGAGGTTATTAATAATTATTATGCACGTCATCTCTTTGTGTTGTCTCTCCAAGTTATCCGTTCCAATTTCCAGGGTCGCAAACGAGATCAAATTACGGTATCTTTATTTAGCACATTCATACGAGTGTAGTGACATCGAATGGGCCACTACGGCACGTAGCGCTGGTTACTGGTAGAGAGTGGGATCGTGGGTGTAATAGCCCGGCCTACCAGCAGGGTCGGTAAAGTGTGCGACTGGGGTCCGTAGCCTCGGTTGCTAGCAGTGAAGGGCATTTGAGGATACAGCGGCAGGTCTGCCAGTAGGGCACGTGATTGTAACGGATGTAGGTGAGGGGACACGTGGGGAAGAGCCCAGAACCTTCTGGGAGGTTCCAGAAGGGGGCGTGGCTGAGGGCGGAGCCAGGCCACGCTGGGGAGGATAAAAGGGAGGCCCCGACGCTGGGTCGGGGCTGCTGCGGTTTGGAAATGGAACCCGTCGTCTTCACAAGTCTTCAACCCCGGTAAGCTCTGTGATATCCACTCCCAAATGCCACTCTCTAACATGATGGTTGCACTGCTTTGAGACCCGAATTGACGGTCTCATGATACGACACCAATTATACAAATCAGTATGAACAAAGGGGGACAATTACAATACTTTAAAAAAGCGTAATAAATATTAAATGTGCATTTTATATTAAAGCGCCAGGCTCCCTTGTGCTGTGGCATCGAACCCCTGGGGGGAGATCAGAAGACGTTCTGCTCAACGAGCCATGCGTTGTTAAAATTACAATTTATAAAACGTCACCGTTGCATTGTACGTAGCGACACAATCAACATTACCGGGGCAATGTGTGTATGGTAAACGTGATGCTATTCAAAGTGGCGTAAAAAAAACACATATCCGAGATCGTGAACTTAGAAGACGAATTATTTCATATGGCAAAGGTGAAACTTGCAACATTGTGTGTTTAAAGGTTATCAAGCCATTCAGTCGCCTCTGCGGAAGCTTTGTGGATGACAGTGATGTTGACCGCGAATCGGCGGTGCGGGCAGTGCTGGATTCCATAATTGATGGTCTGGCTCTGGTGACTGCAGGCATCAGATTGCAGAATGCTCTTCATCTTCCATCGATGGTGACCGGACCTGCCATATCCTTTTCCGCAGAGATTTAGGGCTGACAAACTTTATTTTTTCTGGGTAGGTCAACCCTCCAGTTCTTATAACTTCCAATGTGTGGTTAAATGTGTTCCCACCAAGGTCATCCAAAATGTGCTTGATAATAGATTCTTTAGTTTCCATCGTGCAAAATCGCTCAATTAAATACGCTTCACTAAACTGTTTAAACAGCCCTTGGATCAGGCGAGCGTGTCGGTTATAATTCCAGGTTGAAATATTTCATGAATCGTCGCATTGGAAGAGCACGATGTAAAATGTTTTAACGCTGCGGTGAAAAATAGCCTCATGCGGGCTGCAGGGGTGACACATTGCAAACTCTACTTTCAAGTTGAAACACATGGGATTCCTGCACGCGATACAATCCATGTATTGCGAGCTTAAGAATCAATATACATCGCGCTCCACTTGTTCCAACCTTAGTTCATCCAATTTCGATTTAAAGCTTTCGTGACTGCAGGGATTCATCTTCTTGGTTCTTTTGGTAAAGTCACGTAGAAGTCCATCCAATTACAGATGTCAGTTCAAGAAAATAGCCTACATACGCATACTTTTAGATGTTTAATTTGCATTGTTACGACACATTACATTTGAACGCATTCTAATATTACGCATGGCGATAAGTTCAGCAGCTAAATGCCATTGTCGAGATCTGCTCGCCACGAGTGCTTGAGAAGAGTGTTCGTGTCGTTGTCGCTAGTCCTTTGTTAAAGCAGCGGAGAGTGCAGTCATTTACCCTATGGCCCCATAGTTTGGCTTACATGGCCACAATCGCTCCGCCGTGGCTGGTCGTAGATTTTTCTATTTATGATGGTAATGCATGCATCGGCCTCTGTTGATGTTCTGTTGCAGATGATGGTGAACACACCAGAATCGTCAAGGAATGTCAGACAGGAGGGACGTTTTGTTTGGGTCTGGAATACATTTTCGTCCTCCAAGTCCACGTTGTTCCACTGTTCATCAGCGTTCTCCTTGAACATGTTGATGTTCATTGTGCGGGCCATAGCCCGACTGAAAAATAAAAGCATCTCAACAAACTCAAGTTAGTGAATCAAAAGGTCACCAAATTGTCAAAAAGCAAAATTGGTTTCTTCGTAACTTTATTTCAAACGATGTCTACCTGAACGCAATGAATATACAACACAAATGGCAACATCGAAACGTCGTCTAGTGAGCCCAATTGGCAGCTGGCTTCAACGTTAACGTTTGGCAACTTAAACACGGTTCAAGAGTACTTTCTGGGCATGTTTACTACACGTGGAAGACGTTCGTGAAACGGTAAAGAGTTGCACTTAAAAGCAAATTGGTGTCCACGTTTACAAGAAAAGCATATGTACAGAAGAAAAAGCGTTACAAGTGTTGGAATGATCTAAAAATATATTTTCATGAACTCAAAATTACATCTTGCACTCTTAACTGAACAAAAAAAAGCTGCAACGTTTGCATTAAATGTTGCCAGTGTTGAAACTACACGAGTCATACGTATCCTTGTGAGTTATTTCCTGCCGTACAATGACGCCTTATTTAACATTTACTTTTAAAGGTGTCCGTCATTGGTCAGTGCCTAATGCAAGCCCTTTGTTTGGCCCGATTTTCCCCTCCGCAAATTAAAGTGGTTCTTTGACACGGGCATGCATTTACTCTCGGCGAATTCCACTTGACACACACTCATTATGCTCTCAAACGGAAAACCATGGGTAACTGAATATATACAAGCACAACTTGGTGACTTAAAACAAAGTAATCCCCCTTTTGGCTTTCCAAATATTATCAAGCAGCATTTTGTTTAAGCAACTGGACCTGTTTCAACTTTCTCGCTACTCCATCTGATTGTCAAGCAAATACTGCCGGTATGACCAGATTTTATCGGCTTCAAAGCACTCCATATAAACTACGGGACGTCGCTAAATGGAGAAAAAAGCAATACCGTACATAAACTCGTTGTGCATTGCCGTAGAGCATTTACAGAGGCGAGCGAGCTATTGGGACAATTCTACTCCTGCTGGAGGAACCAGAGTGACAGGACAGACCTTTGCATCCTTTCACAATGTAGTTTTGACAAACACAACAAAAACACAAAATAACAAAGGACGGCTAAGCACATTCACACGTTTCATAACCGAGTTACAATTCTATTTTTGTGTTTGTTCAGGAGCTAAACGTCGCATGAGTGAAAACAAAGTATAACAAACGTGAAATTGAGCTGGACTATGTCATGCACATTACTTAACCTAGATGCCGTCCCTCGGTCCAACGTACGTGTGAATGAGTGGAGACGATCGGCTCGCGATAGAAACCACTCGGATACCTGAGAAATGACGGCCTAACACGTGTATATCAGGGCTCATTACGTTTAAAGAAAAGAAAAAAAACATCAAGCCACAAACACAAACACTGCACAAAGCAAGCACCCGCAGCGTTTCCCCGCCAGTGTCGCCGACATGACATCGCATCAACGCTTAATCTTTCTTTTCTTTCACAAGAGGTTTTTTTGGGTTAGATCGCGTAAATATATATGTGTGTCGTTAAACCCACCACCACCCGACGCAGCCCATTAGTAAGGTTTGTCACTTAGACAAAACGTGCCCATTAGTTAGTTTAGTAGAGTGGTGTGTTGGAGAGTAAACTCACAAAATGTACAACTTCTTCTCGTTATATATTTAACTAAGGCACAATAAGGCGAAGACACAACGTGGAGGCCCCTCAAGCCTACTTGAAGATAAGATTGTTGCTGCACCGAATTTTACAATATTGCCATCAAACAGACGTTGCAACAACAATAAACTCATCCGTGGACGGCCGTTTTGGTCGGCGTAACTGGAAAACGCAATCCAAAAATGTTTTCATTTGCAGATAGTAATTACGCTGCACTCCAAGCTGCTCAACACGAGGTTGAAACGTAGTGATACAAAGGCCTTACATTCACAGGCACGCACTACCGACATCAGTCCTGTGTTTAAACAACAACAAAAGTTATTGCAGTGATATCGCTCAACACTTCTGGTTGGGATTTTAAAGTATTCTTCTCTCACGAGAAACACGGACGTTGACAAAGCAAACGGAGCGCGTTAATGTTTGCAAAGAGGAACGGAGAGATGCACGATTGCAATTACAATCGGAGGCAGAAAGAAGAGCACACGGACTTAGAGAACATTCCAACATTGACCGTTAAGAAAAGTGTGCTCTGGCAGAACAGCTCGCGATAAGGGATGACGGCTGGTGGTCGAGACGACCAACGAAGTAGGCAAGCTAAGGAGGGAACAAGGAGATCTAAAATCGGCTTGCGTAAGGTGCCCGATGTATTGTTGCATGGCATGACCGCCGGCAATGGCTTGAAGTCTTCATCCAGTGGTGGGGATTGATCATGGCTGATGATGACGCTTCAAAAACCGACGTCAAACAGTCTACTTGGGTACGGGTACATATCTAACTAGCCCTGTACAAAAATTCACCGATGAACTATTTTAATGGATTCTCATGATCCTGATACATGCATTGAATGTGTGTAAAAATATCTAAATTATTTATGATCAATGTTAATTATATTCTAATCTGCAAATATATTTAGGCTAATGGGCATAACAAACCAAAATAGAACATACGAGACTGGCATGAGGAGAGACAAAACTAAGACAACACTTGATCGATTTGTAACTGAAATCTGGCGCTTCATCAAATTATCGGTAGTTGAATCACAACATGTATAGTTTTTTATAAAATATTTTTTATATTCTACAACATATTTAAATGTTTGTAATATTGTCTATTTTCCTTTATTGACAGTCAGTGAATTTTCTTTTGTTCTGTAGCCAGTTGTATCCTCCTGACGTTAATACTGTTAATCTTTTGTTCATTAACAATTATCCGTTCAAATACATAGCATCACATGGGAATCTGTAAAATACTAAGTTATGCATTGAAAGTACAAAAGCTTATCCAGACCACAAGCTCAATACGTGTGGCAAATGTCATTTGGACCAACGGATCAAAAGGGTTGAGAAAATGTGGTCATGCCAACTTGGCAGCAGTGAAACGGACAAATGGACCCGGTTTCATCCGCATGAGCACTCATCAGTAAGCCATCAACATTCGCTGCTGCACTATGCCTCTGGGACCCCCACATCCAGACGGCTTGTACCTTTACACTATGCTGACCTCATCCACGCTTGCCTCGTCAACAATAATTAAAATATGAAAATGACGATGAAAATCCCATCACTTACAGATTACTTGTGGCGATGGATTTAAATAATCTCGCGTGTTGCCGCACATTCTTGCACCTAGTTTTGGCCACCAGATTTCACGGAATTATTTTTAACAATCAGCTCGTCGGCACGTAAAGTCCACATTCTACAAAACTAAGGAAGTGTAGCCATTACAAACGCATAATTGTTCCCTGACAAGCGTACATCAAATTGTATTTTGCCCTGTAATATTTGCTTCTCTTGAAACGAAACAGCAAGGGGAACACGCGCAGAAAGCAAAGGAGCGCAAACATTCATCAGCCCTCACAGCTCGCCGATCATCCTCTGAATGTCCTTCAGCTTCTCAAGGTGAAAGCTCCCCTCCGACATGGAACACAGCATCCTGCAAAGACACCCCACAGCGCACAGGGTCACCTCGCAGGGCTACGACAGCTAAAAGAAAACCGGCGCGCCGCAAGCCTTTACTACTGCCGTGTCGGAAAAATACTAAGCCGAGCAAATGTTATCTGATGTTTTCAAGGCATCATGCAGTAGATAATCAGCTTGGTTACACGTGTACAATGTGAATCAAGTATGCCCAAAACAAGACAAAACTGTTTGGCCAAACCATATCCACACCGGCAAAGTCCAAAATACAGTAGCAGCAAAAAAAAATAACATCCACAGAATGTAACACATAGGAAATTCGACCCAAGGCAACAGAAAACCGTTCACCGAAACCATATCCATGCCAGCAAGGACATAAAGACGATGGAAAATCATCCCATTCTCAAAGCGACATTTTCGCCCCCCATTTTGCTCTGACATGGAGAATGCCCAATATCAATAACACAGCTGAGAGCTGCCACCACACCAAAAAGGGGCAGAAAGCATATAGCAGAGATGAGTGGCGTGGTGAGTGGCTCAGTGAGTGGCATGGCGGTGAGTGGTGAGATGGTGAGTGGCACGGCGAGTGACGATGTAAGCGAGTGGTGCGGTGAGTGGCGTCGCGTCGCGAGCGTCTGGCACGGCGAGCGAGCGTGTTGGCAGGTAGCGCGGTGAGCGAGCGAGCGGCTTGGCCGTGAGTGGCGGCGGCACCTGAATGCACGTAGGGCGTTGGTGTTGCTCTCGAACTCGCGTGCCTTGCGGTGTCCTGCCCGCACAACCGTGTCGGGCAGCCCGGCCAGACGGGCGGCGTTGAAGCCGTAGCTCTTGGGGCACGCGCCGGCAACGAACTTGTAGAGGAAGGTGATGGTCTCCTGGCTGGGGTCGTCGTCATTCTCCTGCTCCACCATGCACGCCTGCAAGAACCCGGCGTATCCCCGGCGGGCCCCAACTTAGCGCCTCGGCACTCGTACACAGATATAATCCTCCGGCAGTTACGCGCGCAAAACGTAAAATGAGGTCGGAATTGTTTTGCTTGAAGCACATGCACAGCCATTAAGTCATTCCACTGATGAGGGCCTCTGCACACTCTGTGGATCGTGGAGGATAATAGGCCATACTTAGACCAACGCTGGTCGGTGTAGGTTGGTGAAAATTGGCAGCGTGGGCATTGGAGCGTAATAATGCAATTTTCTGTAATGCAGTCCGCTGACGACCATATCTCAGTAGGAGATAAAAAAATTCACCATTTAGACACATGACATAAATATAGACACACACACGTAAAATAAGTCTGCTTCGCCCACAGTCGCTGACCTGTTTAACAAAAAAAAAAATATTATAAAAATATACAAATGCAAACGTGCATAACCACATGAATTCATTCAAGCATCAGGTACAAAACAAGAGGTGAGTGACTGGGCGAGGTGAAGTACTCATCTCAGTGCAAGTGTGCGGGAAAACGAGTGGGAAAGCGTGGGGGAAGAGAGGGGAGAATGGAGAGTACATATTATCTGCTTACCTGTTGTGCTACTCATGTTGTCCATGACAACGCCAATAATTATGTTTTGTCATGCATTTTGTAACTTAAAATCGTAAAGAGTCGGTCCCTCACAGATAACATCTGACGGTTCACCACCAGCATTGATTCAAGCAAGCCCGGTTGGTGATCAGAAACTATGTCAAAAGCTTTCCAATAGCGTTTAGCAATCATCAGGCGCGTAACAGCGTGAAACAACTTCATTATAATATGTTAATGCTGTTGACAAGGGTAAAACGTGCGGGCGCGTACCATGTGGCCCAGACGCACGTGGTAGGGGGGTGCTTTTGTTCAGCAACCATCAGGCGTTTAGTGCGTGCAACAACCGTGACGACGAAGCGGAGGGGGGAAACGTGCGGGCGCGTACCATGTGGCCCAGGCGCACGTGTGGGCTGGCCGCGAAGTCCTCCACGAGCGAGTGGTAGTGTGTGGAGAAGAGGGTGCGGCAGCGCACGCCCTCGGCCAGCTCGTGCACCACGGCGCTCGCGATCGCCGTCCCGTCGTACGTCGCCGTGCCGCGGCCTCGGGGGCGCAAAAAAAAACCCAACGAAAGACAAACGGCACCGTGAGCATCACGGCTTGGGCTTCGCGCGCTGCGTCGGTTCCGCGTTGGTTCCGCGTTCATCGTGTTGTGCGATGTGGGGGGGGGGGGGGTTTCACACCGAGCTCGTCGAGCAGCACGAGAGAGTGGCGCGTCGCGTGCTGCAGGATGCTGGACGTCTCGCTCAGCTCCACGAAGAACGTGCTCTCCCCTGCGCGTCGCACACGGCACCTCCGATTAGCGCGCTTGGCAAAGTACGGTGCGAAACAAGTTCGACACGCGTACGTAGAAACGTACGTACAACGACGCCCTCTACACTTTGTTGTTTTTATAACTTGCCGTGTAAGTTTAGGAGCACAGTCGTCGCAAACACACCGCCATATTCAATTAATGGGGGCGGAACGGTGGCGCACACTGTTGTGCGTGTATCATATTCCCGCAGCCCATCACTTGTCAAGGAATCAATCTAATGAGTCACTATTTCGTGAGGGAAGTCAATGGAACAAATCGGCACAAATAAGTAAAAACCTGGACAAATTGATCAAGCTGGACAATCACTAGTCTTGGACTCCAGGCCAGGACTCGAGATGCCATCACGGAGGTGGAAGCTTCTTGAGTCGAGGCCGGTGTCAGGACCAGTCAAGGCAGAGGGGCGCTGCCCTACGATGGCTGATATTGGCTCCAGCGAGGAGATCTAGCGTTACACTGCGGAAGCCACCAAACACTTTGAAACAAAGCGACACATTTTACATACCACGCAATAATTACATTTTGGGGGAAACAACATAGCAATCGATCAATATTTTGAAGCATTGTCAACAAGCCGAGACCGACGGACACCTAGGAACAGAGAGAATCGGCAACCTTCGCGCCGCGGTACTGACGCACGCACGGGCCTCACCAGACATGATGCGGTCAGACGCCCCCAGCCGCGTGAACACGCGGTCCACGGGCGTCAGGCGGCACGCCTCGGCCGGCACGTAGCAGCCCAGCTGTGCCATGATGACGATGAGCCCCGCCTGTGGAAGACCCACACCTCGTTCTCACCATCGTCGGGGTCAACGAGTCGCATGCCGCCCCCCCCTCATACCGCCAGAGCCGAGCGGTAACACAAAATTGGTGGAATAAAGGAAAAGGTTTTCTTTTTTGTCATGCAAGAGACACGGTAGAGAAGGAGAAGCAAAACGCTTTAAGATTTTTGTTTCACAGATATACAAAGATAAGGCTCAATTATTTTACACCACGCTTTCAGATGGATTCGGTGTTAATAAAGCATTGATATGTTAAAATAAACAACCTGATTTTTTATTTCATACTGAAAAGTACATTTTGTAAGTTTTTAATCTTGACTTAAAGCTTTCGTGACTGCAGGAATTAATATTCTTTATGTGACTTTACCAAAAGACCCAAAGAATGTGTACGTTTTTGTTAACTGTAAAAATGTAAACATTAGCGTTTTCTTTTTATGGAAATGATAGACCAGCGTGGCGACGTTATCATCAGACCCCTACGAGTGTCACGGCGCAAGGAGGCCATCATCCAGCAGTGGACTCACAGTGGGCTCATAGATAAAAACGGATGCATCGTTGCATAGCCACTGTAAATGGTGTTGTCGTAAAGGGCCACAATACAATGGTTCTCTCGTTTTTTTGTGGTTATACCACATGTTGTTAGGGCACGTTTGGCATGATGGTAGCTTTTTAGGGTACTGAAGCACGTGGAGCCAAGCATCTGACGTGCCGAACAGCGCAAGGTACAACCCGAAAACACATTGCAAAACTATGGCAGCACAACCACACAAAAAACCTAACAACGAAACCTGTGCTCGCTCATTCTCAGCAACAACGACATTTTTGTCTTCTGTTGTTTTAGTTGCTCACGCATCACGGACCTTCTTTACAAAAGATTCACGAAACTGGCAAAACGTTATCGCCTGTGTAAACAAATAAACCCAAGCTCAATAAATAAAAATAAACGTTACGACGATTGCGAAAATGGTTGCGTTCGCCGGCTTTCCCCGGACCTGGCGCATGAGCGTCGACTTGCCGCCCATGTTGGGTCCCGTGACGAGCACGCAACGAGCGCCGCCACCGTCGTCGTCGGCTCCGTCCGAAAGGCCCACCACCACGTCGTTGGGGATGAAGCTGTCGCCCAGAAAGGTGGTGGAGACGCAGGGGTGGCGGGAGCCACGCAGCTCCAGGAAGGGCCCCCCCCCCGACGAGCCGCCCTCCGAGGGGGGCGGCCGCACGCTCGGGCGGCACATGGGGTTGGCGCCCTCTCCGCCCTGCTCGCTGTAGTGAGCCAGGCTGAGGAGCACGTCTGTGTCGATATAAAACAAAGTCGGGGGTTGGGGGGGGGGGTATTGTAATTTCTTATCTGCCCATGCCGCCGTTGTTTTGAGTATTGTACTTCGTTAACCGATGTCATGCACACGTGAGGTTTACCGCTTAGAAATGGCCTGCAAATGATATTTGTATGTCACCCGCAAGCATCTTGGCTGCACTACTTTTGACCTGGCATCAACATCATGTTTTGTGTGACCGAGCTGTTTGTGTGGGGAACGGTAGTATAGAACTGCACTACGAACCCGACGACCCGAGTTCGATTCCCGCTCATGGCCAACACCAGTGACGATTATCTGAACCGGTCCTGGGCCTCCTCTAAGTCGACTCAGCCTCAAATGAGTACCTGGTGTGTGTTAAGATCACCATTGGGGAGGCCACATGTGGTGTTGAAGACCCACCCACTCGTGTGCCGTGCCAGTCTTCATTGGTGTTTACTAACAGTACTTGCCCCAACAGTCTGTTAAGGCTACATATACGGGGGATGTTTGTCTTTGTTTTGTGTGCACGAGAGGTTGCCCACCACGAAGGAAAATAATCCACTGCTTTATATGCACCTCAAAAAAGCCACTAGATGTTACTCGATAAAGACTATTTATAGAGTCGACAAAATTGTCAAGACACTTTATCAAACATTACACGTAAGCGATGCTGCTGTGGTGTCATGGTGCTCACACTCGACTTGAATGTGTGTCTGTATGTTGAACTTATTTCGCTCCGTACGTAGCCAACCGTGCAACTTGCAATCCAGAGGTCACCAGATCGATTCCATCTTCTGGCACGGTAGCTGTAATCATGGTGAAAGTTTCTTAAATCCCTTATACCCCCCCCTCCCACCCCAGGTCCCTTGTCCACCCAGCAGTATAAATGGGTACACCAGAGATAATTATAATCGATCAATATTCCCACCTCTTCCAAGACGTCTGACCAGCGTGGAACAGTCGACCAAAATACTCTCTCTAGAGAGTCTCTCTGGTTCTCTCCCCGTTCCACCAAAAGTTGCCATGAGCAAGTGCATGACTGCACCTCGTCCACCGTTTACTCCACAGCAAACAGATGCAGCAAACTTGATACTTGCCCAGAATCGTTCGTACATACGCGGCATCATTTGAGTCTGCCGTGAAAGTCACGAGTTTTATTCCTGGAGGCTCCATCTAGCAGACAAAACCCTGGAGTATGTAAAAAAAACGAAGCAGTTACCGAGGACGGCCATGCAGTGCATGGCGGCGCTCCACTGCTTGTAGCTGGTGTCGAAGTTGTAGAAGAGGCGGCGCATGCAGTCGCGCATGGCTATGTCGCGCCGCTCCTCGGCGTCCGAGAGAAGTGCCATCAGCCGCTCGATCTCGGGCGAGTAGAATCGCCGGAAGCCCTTCTTGGTCGACTGTGGGGGGGGGGGGAGGTGGCGGCGAGTTGATGGTATGTGGAGGGAGGGAGGGGCCAGGAGGAGCAGGAGCAAGAGCTGACGACTTTGGTTTCTTGTCAGTGTTGCTGTTCAATTCTGAATTGTGGAGATCTTTGTACAAATGTTGCATGTTCATGCATTTTCCCCCATTATGTTTCTCCTGCCTATAACCAAAACTTGCAATTGCATTAGACGTACATCGTTTGTTTAGTACTATGGTCACCCTATATCTGTTTAAATGGAAAATGTTTCTGTTGCTTAGTTTTTCAATTTGTTCCGTGCTTAATCTGAAGGCAGCCTGTCCAAGTAAATTCACGTGGCAGGGAATTAAAGCGTGCAAGGTTTTCAATTCGTCATGTGATACGGTTGTTTTTGTTTTGATTTAATTGTTCTGTTTGTCATTTGGTGACCCAGGCCACTCTTGCGAATGAGACGATGCTGGTCTCTTGAGTTCTCACCCCGATTCAACAAAATAAAATTGAAATCACCCAGAACAACATCTGGTCACATCAGATCTCTGAACGTAAATACAATATAGCCTGGACAGTTTCAGTTTAATTTATTTGGTATAACATCTTAAAGTGACTATGCGCAAACAGAAAAATCCAGGAAAAAACTTCCAAGTCTTCCAGAAAAAAAGCACCGTACACCAACGCTGTGCAAAATTCCCAGTGGGATGCAAGTCAAACAATAACAACCACAAGACAACTTAGATTAAAGCCATCATTCTAACTCCGTACTACAACAAACAAACATGGCCAAACCAAAAAACTTTTCGAAATCACCAAAATAAAGCCATAAGCAATGTAACAATGATCAAGTGCTGCTGCAGAGCTACATGATGGGCAGCAGAGGGAAGTATAGCAAAATACATTTTTTGGATTGTCCTTCTATATTCCTGCGTCTATGCTCCCCACCTTCATAAATCCGCACGGATCAGCTGGGTGCAGTATGGTTAAATTGCCCCACAACAAGCAAGGTATGGGGGAGGTCTTCATCCAGCAGTGGGTTGACAAATGGGCTGGTCACATTCCCCAAGCAGTACCATTATCAATGAACATTACAAATGAGCTAATCTTGCAGAAGAAAATCAATCAATATTGTTTGGTTCTTTTGGTAAAGTCAGGTAGGTATAAAATAAAATAAATTATTTCATACCTACGTGACTTTACCGAAAGAACCAAAGAGTATGGATTCCTGCAGTCACGAAAGCTTCAAATCTAGATTGGATTAAAATAACTGAATGTCTACACTGGGTGTATTTGACTTTGAATAAAACTAATTCCGTACTGAACTCAAACTGAGCAGACAATTTCAAGTCCAGCTCTACAGAACAGTCAGCAACTCAGCGAGCAAGGTTCTCTGCTCAATAAATGTCACCGGTTCCCCGTGTGACAGTTGTAGTGAGAGCGGCGTTATCTCCTCCCCATCTTTAGCCCTAGGAGTAGCGAGTTGGGGCTTTAGCCCACGGAGTTTTTATATCCAATTCCTCTTGTTTCAGTTTGAGCCTTGTATCAGGCTCTTGTTATGTTGCAACAAAAAAAAACGTCATCGGTGACCCGAGCCTGAGATCATCAGCTCGCGAGACGCGAGAGCCTGGTTTCAGAAGAGCTCGGCTCAGTACTCTTGACAAATGTGTCCCTGCTGACAGGGTAAGAGAGACGAGGTGCGAGTGTGAACACACCTTGAGCTGGTACTCCTCGGGAGTGTTCCTCTGCGCCACGGCGTCCGGCACCTCCATCTGGAAGCGGTTGCGACCAGTGCCCCAGAAGACGATGGACTTGCAGCTCAGACGCTTGCGCTGCTTCTCCAAGTATTCCTGCCGCAGGGAGGGAAGCAGCAGCAACAGCAACAAGGTCGCACTCATTACACACAAAGTGCTTGCCACAAATACAATCACAATACCTTGCCGATCTCGTCAAGGAGCATAAACCATCTCGCAAACTCTGGTCATCCTTGCAGCGGCTTTTGGTTAGCCATTGAACAAAGACGGTTGCAATCCTCTATACCAAGCGAGGAATTTCACACACAAACACATACAGGCACACACGTACATCGAGCAATTTTTTGTTGGCGGAGATGTCCAGGAGCGCCTGGTCATACTCGGGGTCGAAGCCTGGACGTGGGGTGATGACGCCTGAGCTGCGCGCCTTCTGGTGGTCGAACGCCGTGTCCCAGCGCTGCAGCTCGGGGGACAGGTCTGGGAAGTGCCCCCCGTCTTCCGTAGACACCACCTTGCGCAGAAGCCGCGACTTGAAGTCGCCCACGCACTTCTGGGCCGCAGGAAACGACAACGGTGAATTATTACACATGGCCAGAAAGCAGCGCGGTGCAGCGTACGCTGCCACACATCTTTGGACTTTTCCACCTAATTTTATCTAAATTGTGCTGCTACTGTCACCTCCATTCAGATCTCTCAGACGAGTATGTATGTACGTTGAACTTCTTTCGCATCGTACGCAGGCAACCGTGCTCATCAGAGGTGTGGGGGAACAACAACTAACTAAACACAAAACGCAGTTATCAAGGAATGAGTTTTCAATGTAGACTTGTCTTGGTCTTTGGAGAGGCTGGGTGTGTGAGTGGAGGAGAGTGTGTGCGCGAGTGTGGGATTGAGTGTAGTGGGAGAGTGTAAAAATAGTGGCGAAGTGGTTTATGGAGTAAGCTACGAAGGCTATATATGGGAGATGTGTGTGGGGAGCGGTAGTTTGGCAATTAGTGCACTGCGCTACAAATCCAGCGACTCGGGTTCGATTCCTGCCCATGGCCAACACCAGCGACGATTATTTGAACCGGTCCTGGGCCTGCCATAGGTTGACTCAATTGAGTACCTGATGCTATGTGACAAAGGCGGCCGGGCGTGGTGTTGGCCATCCACCCCCTAACAGCACTTGCCCCAACAGTCTGTTAATGCTATACAGGGGGTCTTTATCTTTGTTTGGAGAGGCTGCGTGTGTGAGTGTGGGAGAGAGTGTAGCGGGAGAGCGCAGAACAGTGGCGCACTGGTTTATGCAGCAAGCTACGAAAGCTATATACGGGGGGGGGGGGGGTCTTTGTCTTTGTGCGTGCCTGCAGCAGGCCAGCAGCCTGGCTGGCGGCGCGGAAGCCCTCGAGAGTGGACAGGAAGTCGGCGATCTTGCGCTTGCTGTAGGCCGTTTCCTCGTAGAGGACGGCACGGCTGTCCGGGTGGTCGCGGCTCGCGCGCAGCGGGGTGCCCAGTCCGTGGATCTTGCTCAGCAGCCGCTCCAGGTCGGGCATTTTGCGCAGGAGATCCTTCACCTGTTGCAAGGCACCACCGCATAAGAGGCACCACCGAGCCGCAGAATGTGACTTTAGCCACCACGGCAAAGGAAGCTCCCTGCATTGCTCTCGGATGTGTTGGGAGTTGTACCGTGGGGTTGTTCGGCCTGTCAGACGTTTCTCGCTACACGCACTGGGAGCTTCTGCAGGAACTGCGTGGAGCGGCTCATGCTCTCGAGATTACATGGGAGTTGTCGGCTGAATGGAGGATGGGCCAGAGTTTGCGTGATGGTTTATGCTCCTTGACGAGATCAGAAAGGTATTGTGGTTCATTCGTGGCAAGCACAATGTAAACTTAACTATTAGTGCTACAGACCCCCTAGCAACATTACGGTGACAACGGTAACGTTACGATCCCTCGCGCTCACCTGCGCCACCTTGTCGGGGACGGCCATGAGGTCCTCCAGCGCGTCGAGGCGGTCGTCGATGGCTCGCGGGTCGCACGGCGGTGCCACCAGCCAGGCGCGCAGCAGGCGGCGCCCGAACGGCGTGAGGCACGAGTCGAGGCGCACCAGCAGCGTGCCCTCCACGCCGCCCGTCGTGCTGCTCTGCAGAACCTCCAGGTTGGTGAGCGTCACGCCGTCCAGCACCATGCGGCGAGTCGCGAGTCCCGTGCTGCCCACCTCCTCCTCATCATCATCCTCGTCGCCGTCATGGTGGCCTGGGTGCGACGCACCGTCAGCGCTATGGTTAGCGGACGATAACGCGTGCGTTGCGAGTAGCAAAATGATTCCGGCCTTATCCAGACCGCCAGCGAAGTCGTTTTGTCCTTTTGATTTCAAACATAATGAGTTGTGTGGACAACCAACAGGCAGCAGTGAAACATCATTAACTGTTGACCGGTTTCGTCCTCATCACGACTCAACGTACAGTACAATAATCAATGCTCCCTGCTGCCACACGTCTCTTCACACCATTAAACAGGTTTGCATGGCCGAGAATGCGCAGATGGTTTGTGTTAAGTTGGCAAGTAATGATACATTTGATTCACATTTTACTTCCTGATATTAATCATCAGTTATGAAGGAATTATGCAAATTAAGTGAACATTATATTTTTTCTGATAGATTTAGGGTGATCATGCGAACACAACCATACAGAAAAAACATTAAACAATAGAGACGGTACAATAACGAGACGGAAAATAAACAATCGCTACATGCCTCGTTTTAAGATAGGTGCTTACCATGCATTGTGATCATGCAAAGGAATCATCGCTAGGAATCGAGGCTCCTAACCTCTCATTTCTTTAGAACTGCTTTTTGTGTTTAGTTTGTCCTTCCCCCACACTTCCGATTAGCACGGATGGCTACGTACGGTGAAAAGAATTTCAACATACAAACACCTAAACACCTACCTATGTGCATGTTGCACGTGCTGTGTTTCTCACGTGTCTATTGCACTGATGCCTCAATTACCATTGGTGCATTATACTGCATAATATCCTTTACTGTGCTTCCCCCGCACCCACGATTAGCATTGTTGGCTAACGTACGGTGCGAAAGAATTTCAACATACAAACACCTAAACACCTACCTATGTACATGTTGCACGTGCTGTGTTTCTCACTTGTCTATTGCAGCGATGCCTCAATTACCATTGGTGTATTATACTGCGTAATATCCTTTACTGTGCTTCCCCCGCACCCACGATTAGCACTGTTGGGTAACGTACAGTGCGAAAGAAATTCATCAAACGTACAACTATAAACTATTAATTATGTAACCAGGTAAGGCCCACCGAGCTATACAGCTCTGTTTCACAGAAACAGACACACAACAAGAGAAGCTGGGCACTTGGCGGTAACCACCGTTGTGCGCGTCGCCGGCGAGCGCAAGGTCGGGCGGCTGGTAGCGGCGGAAGTTGCCCATGGAGAGGAGCTCGTGGTCGATGAGGCACTTGCGAAGGTAGAAGAGCACGGCCCCCAGGGCGGAGAGCGCCAGCTCCGCCTCGTCCGCCGCCGCCAAGCCCAGCGAGTCGCTGGCGGACGTCATGGCGCGCAGCACGGGCGGCAGGGCACCGCCACTGCCCCCACTGCTGCCTCCGTGCTCGTCCTCGACCTTGAAGTAGCCTTCCTCCGCAAGCATCTGCTCGCCAGGTCACATTGCCAAGCAAATTGAGACAAAGGTCAACAATGAAATGATTTTGAGCTCAAATAAGCATCGGAGATGGGCTACTCTACTGTTTACATCCCTGAACCAGCGCTGTAAATTCCTCACGTTGCTATGGCTAGGGCAAGTTCCTCCATAAAATAATCACTTTGACTTCCCCCATACAGTAGTCATTCATTTATTGACCCCAGAGGGATGATGGGAGGGTTGTGAGTCAACCTCCAACCAGGATTTAAACTCACAACCTTCTGAATGTGAGCCACTCAACTCTACCGTGTTGCCTCCTGCCCAATTTCTGTTGGGCAAGCTGGCACCATCAGCAAGGCGAAGGGAGAAATTAAACACCGAAGCGTTGTGCGACTGCCATTTATTGCAGCCACGATACAAAGACTCCGGGTCCACATCTCGTGCAGTCAATTGCCCAGACCCTCATCTGCAGGTGACTGCCATTTTCCAATATGTCAAATGCGTTTAGGTCATGCTTCTTCCGCAGGTTGAGACTTAGAAGTTGGCTCGACTTAGTTTCCCGTTAAATGATTCAGAGCCCACATTTGTTATATGTTGTGGCATCGATTTCAACCAGGTCTCAAACAAATGACATAATTAATTATGAATGACTGAAAGTAATTCGGTCTACAGATCTAATTATAGGCAACAGATAAATGGCAGTCAATGCAGGAACAAAACGTTTAGAAATAACTCACCATTTCACACCCATGTCCATTACACTAGTCTGCATTATGTAGTGAATCCAACTGAGTCGCAGACGTTATCTCGGGAGCAACACTATTTATTAACACCAACACGTAAAGTAACACAAACTACGCTCGGGTCTCGAATGCCCATCGAGCCAGGCTATGGCAGAACTAGATATGGTTCGCTATCCCGGTCCGGACCACAAGCTGGGTCCCGGACCACATGGCTAGAGGCTTCTTCTCCCCCACGTGGATCTTCGTAACACCAGCACACGAAGAACCCCGAGATCCTCACGGAGTTCTCGTTAGATGCTCCCGGGCTGGGGCTGGCTCCGCCCTCAGCCCCGCCCACCTTCCAGGCTTCTCGAACTCCTTCTCGAATGTTCCCGGGAGCCCCTCGAAACCACGTGACCACCACTCGGCCCTCGTCCACCGGTGGCCTCCCTCCAGTATCGTCCGGTCACGTGACAACAGGTCAGCCAGAGAGTCGTGCCCCAGAGTAACCCTGGCTGGCTGACACCCCCTCGGCACCGCACACTGCTCGCGGTGCCTCCGCGCTAACCAGCGCTCACCCAACCACCGCTAGAGTTGGTACTGCAGCCCATAACCCGGGCTGCCCGTAATCACAACGCTACCGGCTGTGACTTCGCAAACCCGGCACCATACAGTGACAAGTACAATCACTATAATTAGAAAGCTTTGGCAAGACACAAACCATACGAGTTCAAGCGGACCATCAAAATTCATCGGCTCCAATTCTGCTTCCGACGCAACTGTATTATTGCCAGAAAGGGTAAAACATATTCTTATTGTTTCATTATTTTGATACTGGCAAAAAGGTTCCAAAGATAAAATTATTCACTGCATTATTGTATCAAGTGCTTGCAGATGTAAAATTTTTGCACCTACTGCTGCACATTGCGACTGTGGTCCTGCAGTGAGAATCAAAATCGTTATTAATCCTGGAGAAATCCGATGATCTACAAAGCTCTTTTTCATAGATGTCCAGTAGAGGTGGGTCACAGTTACAACAAACCATACAAACTAACGATATGAATGCAAAGTATAGAAAGGGTAAACCAATCACTTAAAATAAATAAAGGTGCACCAATTCCCAAGCTAAGCTTGGGCAAGGCTGCAAGCAACAGCAAAAACAGCCCCAGACCACACCAAGACAACACGCTGTCCTTCAATAAATAAACATCCATTTTATTAACACCCTACGATTGGTCGAGCCTGATATTATATTGGCTAAAGAAGTTAAGGTCACAAAACTCAACCAATCCCAGTGCCTCAAGAGGCCGATCTCAATACAACAACCAACAACAACAACAACCCATTGTACTGCGTACAGCAAGTCTGAACAGAAAATACTTCATCCCCCAGAGATGCGATCTGTAAAATAAAACATTGCACATGTTTGGGCAATCACTGCTAATCGGTCTGAGGCTATCAAACACAACACAGAAAAAAGTGGTGAACGTCAGCGCTGACACAGACGGTAGGTAACAACTACGCCTCAATCCCCAAGCCTCCCAGCCACAAATTCAACCTCGATTGACGATGCGTGTTCTGAACATACGACTAGCACGGTTAAATTTCGATTTACACCTGAGGACGGCTGCTTGCGTTGTGGCCGAAACGTCGTGAGAATTATTTTATTATGTTTAAATTGTATTGTTTTATTATTTTCATTCTACGTGACTTTACCGAAAGAACCAAGACGATAGCACGGTTAGTTAGGTACGGTGCGAAACAAGTTCAACGTACGTACGAAAGATCACACTCAAACCCACCTTGAGCGTCTTGGTGGCATCCCAGAACTGAGTGGAGGGCGTCAGAGCATCCTGCAGTGCCGATGCCAGCGTCACACGGACAATCTTCTGCGTCTCGGCTGACAAGCCCCCGCGCTCGTACAATACCTAGAACAGAAAGAGAATCAGTTATAACCACAACAACAAAAACACGCTTACACCCATTTCAAAACAAAAACTGTAAAACCCGATGCATTTAGGCTTCACATGCAGGGAGCAAAGCGTGGGAAAATAGAGGTGGGTAGCCTTGAGACCTGCAGCCTGTCCTAGGCCCCTCTGAACTTCGAGAGCAACCCCTACCTCCCGTGACCTGTGTGCCCCCGCTTTGTTATTCCTTGCATTTTGAACCCACTCTGGATTTGTTCCACACCCGACCACCAAATCATTCTCCACGTATTTACACGAAAATAAAGACCCCCCGACTGCCGTGAAGCCTTAACAGACTGCTGGGGCAAGTGCTGTTGGTGAGCACCTATGAAGGCCGGCACGGCACACGACAGGGTGGTTGGTCAGCACCAAGCCCAGCCGCATCAGGAACTCATTTCAGGATGAGTCGAGTTGAGGGAGGCCCAGGATCAGTTCAGATAATCGTCACTGATGGAGGTGGTGGCGGTGAGCGAGAATCGAACCCGGGTCACCGGACTCATAGCGCATTGCGCCACCCACTACACTACCGCTCCCTATATTTACACACACACAGATGCACACGCTATATACAATGCAAAACCAAACTCCACCCTGTATAGCCTTGGAGTGCGCAGCTATTATGAAGGCAAGCACAATGCAGAATAGGGCGGTGTGTGTGGCCAGCACTCGATGGCCTTCGTCTTCCCAGCGCTATTGGCTGCACACCTCAGCGAGTACTCTTGTGCTGGGAAGGTGATGTGTGTTTTGCGGTGCATCTCACGCTAAAGAAAGATATTTTTTTCCCTTGACAGCTACTCGAATGAACACTTCGAGGACAAACACGTTGAACAAAAAGTGTGAAAGAGTCCACGGGTATGCACGATTTGTCTCCATGGTCGTTCACCTGCGCGGGTGCGTGGTGCGCCACGAGCGTACGGAAGCGCGAGCAGTGGCGGTCGTCCGTGAACTGGCCCAGGTGGAAATCCCCGACAGACGTGTCGACGAAACACACGCCGTACGTGCGCACGGACGCCCCCGTCTCGTTGGCGCCGCCATTGCTGCCACTGCCGCCGGTCGGGCCCTCCCTCTCGCGTACGGCCAGCAGGAATTTGTTCTGCGCGTCTGAGGGATCGCCGTCGAGGATGCTGTACGTCTGCGTGCCCTTGGTGATGATGCGGCAAACCTCGCGCTTCACCACCTGCGCGGAAAAAAGTTTCGCGGCTGTCGGCCTATTTCAATGCAATGCCCGTGATACCAAGCCACCCGCACAATTGAGCCAAGCAGAATTGTGCAAAGAGCAACGTTTTCGCGAATTGCGCAAGATACAAATAAACTCAACTATTTTTATTTTACCAAGTAACACCCACTGAGCTATGTAGCTTTTTTTCAGAAGTGACCTGGCTACATATGATAGCTCAACGAAGTGGCTCATGATGTGGAAATGTATAGCAGCCAAACAAATACTCTTAACGCATGTTTATAAATCTAGAAGGAAAAACTGAAGGACCCGGATAAAAATCCATTCGACCACAGGAAGAATGGGCGCCAGAGTCGGGATCGAACCTACAACCTCCTGTATACCAGGCGATGTAGTTAACATCTCCTAGCCACCGTGGCACCCAACTTTGTGTCAGCGTTTTTCTTTTCTCTTTACGTTGTATTTTTCCCCCAAACTGAATTCCAAGTGTTAGGATCAAATTATTAAACAAAGACGTGTCCAATTGGAACTTCGAGAGCCATGCAATGCCTCAGATTACCAAACGGAGGTGAAAGACCATATCACAAAACTCATAATAATTTTGATTGTATATAGCGGTCATGCATCCAAATTGCATCGCACAATACTGTACAATACTAATAATATCCATAATCACATTAACAGCTAAACCCTATTTATAGCAATTAAGTAAATAAAACCTTCAGAAATGGAACTGCATTTTGCGTCATGCTCTATTGGAATATTTTAATTCTCAGCACTGAAATTTTACCAATTAACTGAAGAAATATGTCAAGGATTGATTTGTATTATTTTGCCGGCATTGGCCTGACACATCAGCTCACCACACACAAGACCCTGGGGTTCCAACGCTGACTTGAACCTGGGATCTCGGCAGTACCGTTTCAGTGCTCTGACCCCTCTAGCCACCCGGCCACATCCAGTGTCAGTATCATACAAGCCCAATGAAGAAAATAAGTTTGAAACTTAATTTGGTGAAGATTGTTTGCTCCCTAAACAGAAGCTGATTTTGATTTGAAATGAGAAAAAAACCCTCCGTCCTGTACGTGAAATAAACCCGAACAACACTGATATAATTAGCGGAGAAAATGTAAATCTAAAGCTAAATTTACGTTCTTTTGAATAAAAATAAAACTGCCGGTGACGAACCTTGTCAAACTTTGTGGCTGGGCGAGCCATGGTGCGGCAGCGAGCCTCCATCATGTCGGGCGTCTCCGTCTGCTCCACTCGCGCCACCTTGTAGCCCTTCTGCACCAGCCCGTCGGAGAAGCGCGCAAAGGAGATCTCTGGGAAGCCCGAGTGGGCCCATGAGCCCTTCATGAAGAGCAGGCCCAGCTCCGACACGCCCGTCTGCGCGTCCATGTGGTACAGCTCGTAGAACTTGCCCACCTGCCGACGCACCACACCAACAAAGTCACAAACGATAAAAGCTGCCCAACGCTCGTTCCGTCAACTGCGTCCAATTAAGACGAAACGTCAAAGCGATTTGCCGCGGTGCTAATCTCACACTTCTAGCCCTGAATCAGTGGTGAAAATTACATATTGTTCTCGTGCTCGCAAGTCTAATCTATAGTACCACTACTGACTTTCCCACAAAGTTGTACTCATTTATTGACCCGCAACCGGGATTTGAACTTGCAACCGGGATTTGAACTTGCAACCAGGATTTGAACTTGCAACCTTCCTCTTGTGAGCTGTCCGCTTCACTGCTGAGCCACCTGGCCTAAGGTAACACTTCCCACCTTTTATAGGTGTGGACTGACACCTGTAAACCAGCAATATTATATTATGGGATTTTTTTTAACACCAATATATATTTGTGCACTATTTTGAATTCTCCTGTAACACAGTTCTGCTCCAATTATTTTAATTGTCCTTGACGAATTTGACCGACTCCCCGAGTCGCTTGACTTCTCACCCGTTGAAACAAACTCAACGATGACGTTTGGCGGAGAGCGTTGGTTGATCTCACGGATTTGTGAAACTCTCGATCCCGTTGCTGGCCAGGAGGAGGCAGTACAGTTCGTGGGGTCGTGCACTTGTCGACTTGGAGCGCTATTTGAACGTATTGGTAGTGCACCGGTGTATAAGAGGTTTTCTTTGGGTTAGATCGCGCGAATATAAATGTGCCGTGAAACCTGCCACCACCCGACACGTCCGATTAGTAAGGCTTGCCAATTCGTTAATAGTACAGCACACCAGTATGTTGGAGAGCAAATCCACAACATTTATAGGCTGTCGCCTGATGATGCTAGTTGTAATTGTCGGAAAAAACGTCGTACTCAAATTGTAAGCCTACAACGTGTTAAACTGGTACACCGGTGGTGCGCGGTATGAAAATAAAAGCACATTTTTCACAATAAAATGTTCTTTTCCCGCAATTCGCAACCCCAGTCAGAAAATCTTGCGGGGTGGTGGTGTGTCAAAATCAGTTCTCGTGATGTTGAAGCAGTCGGAAGACGAATGTCAGTTCAAATTTAGATTTCGGACTGTTTCAGGAGGACAGGAGTGTTATACCTGCACCGGTGTATCACCAATACTTCCATTTCCTTACAAGCTGCGGTACTCTTCCACAAACAAAACACTCCACTATGAAACAGGACAAACATCGCAATGAAGAATCCTTTTCAATAGGTATTGAGATTCAAGTAAAGCTTTCTGATAAAACATGGCATTATTATTCTTACCTCTCTCACAACCCCAATGTCCTCTGCTGAGACTGGTAATGTTTAGGCAAATTTATTTCAACAAAAGAGAGGGATAAAAATGTAAAATGAGGATTAAGACATGCCACCTTGGAGATGGGCTGAGTGTCTCAGTAACCCAAACCTCCGACGACGAGTGGTGGAAATTGGCTTTGGAGACTTTAAGACATGACGCTCACTTGGGCATGGACAACGGGGAGGGGGGGTGTTTGGTTTCTGGGTGAGTGTGGGGAGGGCGAGTTTGAATTCACCTTGAAGAAGAGCACGGTGTCGAACAACGTGCTTTTGATCTCCCACCAGCGCCGCATGCCAGGCGTGCACGCGGACAGGAAGGAATCGGGGACGTAGATGGAGGAAGGGTCGTACTCGGGGTCCGACTGGAGCCGCCTCTTGCCGTCGCGACGCTTGCCGTCCCGCAGCCAGTCCAGCTTCTCATGGTCCCACCCGCCACCCTCTTGGGATGGATGTTCACACACAAATTCAGGTTATCCAAAATCAGATGCAGAGTCCGTGAAAAATCCTATTATCTGCAACCCCTGCGCGTATAAACCTCTGCCGTCACGGAAATTTAGATGCAACTTCGCAGACAAACGAGCATCATTCTCCGCGATGGCCAACACACGCAGCGCAGACACACAATGAAGACTCGCCTTTTCCGCCATCCTGCCCCCCGCCATTCTGGCTCTCGAGGGCGTCCGACGAGAAGGCGGACAGCTTGGCCTTGGCATTGGAACCCGTTTGGGCTTGCTTGGGGGTCGCCGCCTTTCCGGACGACGCAACGCTGCTCAGACCCAGCATCATCGGCTCGCGCCTGGGCGTTATGGCGGGAGCCTTGGTTGCGGTGCGCTTGCGCTTCTTGACGGGCGACTCCGGGTCGGAGGCGGACTCGGGCTCGCTTGCTTCCTTCTCATCGACACCGCTGCTCGCCTCGTCGCTGCTCGCCTACGGAGCACGCGGCACAACACGAATCAGAGCAGTTCGGGTTCGCGGGTCTCTAGGTCCACGTGTACGTTAAACTTCTTTCACACCGTACATAGCCAACAATGCTAATCGGAGGTGCGGGGGAAGGACAACAAAAGTGCAGCGATTGCACAATGTATGTGTAGGTATGTGTCGATGTTGAACTTTTTTCGCACTTCACAACGATCTACAAACAGGCGCTTACATTGACCGTGTCCGGTTTGAACTCGGCGTCGCTATCCTCGGTGTCGGAGGGCATCACGATGCGGCGGCGCTTGTTCTTCCGACCGTTTTTCTCGAGTGCCGTTTTGCGCGTCGAGCGCGAAGGGGTGCGCGTCTCGCACGCGGTGCCATCACTTCCGCCGTCGTCCTCCTCCTCTTCCTCCTCGCCGTCACCCTTTCCGTTCGCTTCCACGTCCGACGCAGTCGCATCCACCTGCACGCAGTGGTGTTTTAATAACCAGACGCGCAGCAGCTGGTTTTCTCGGGAGAGAAAACACCTGAGGCTCGGTTATTGATGTGCGCGTGTTTTTTTTTTCCCCAACAATGTTTCAGAAAAGGCTTATTTGTGGAAATTAGGAAATCGCAACCCTCGTCCGACTACCCGCCATTGGTGCTGCTTACTGCGATTACCAATCTTTTATATTATTTTTGTAGTCACGCTACATGCACCTTTTGGTTGGAAATTAAGGAAGATTGCACCGAGAGGGAAGGTAGTAAGGACTACAGTTTGAGAAGCTTTTGGTTAAGCAGTCTTGAATTCTAATTCCCAACGCACATGCAAAGATATCTACATTACAACAAACATCACTAAATAAGTGAAGCATTTGCTGTAAATAAATCAGTTCAACCGCTAAGCATGAAACAATGAAGAGAGTCATGCCTCCATCTCTTCATCAGCTTCATCGTCGTCCTCTTCATCCGACGGCTCCACACACACGGCGAGGTCTAGGCGCTTTTCCATGCTCAGCGGAATCGCCTTGTCGGCCTGCTTCATGGCCCCCAGGATCTGAGGATTGGTGCTGAAGAAGACGCCTCCCCTCTGCGCTTCCTTTGAGCTGGATCCTACGGAGATGCGTGCAACTCTATTGAATTGCAATTCGATGCTGTACTATAATGTTGAGAACCACTGCTAGCGAACCAACATCAGTTGTCCAATGGACATGGGAATTTATCATTTTTACCACTGGCTTAGGGCTGTAAAGAGGTGATCATCACTGGCTCAAATATATATGTGCGCAGGAAATCACTTTCTTTATAATACAATTGCATTACTGTAATGTGCCAACAGGTTGGGGTTTCTCCAGTTCCCAATGAAGCCACCGGCACATACAGCGAAGTGTCTGACATTCGCTCCTATCAACAAGCACGCACTGCAGCCCCAAAAACACATCGGAGAGCTGTCCAGCTCGACCACAAAAAACCCACTTAAGGCTGTCTCCAGATCCCGTCGGTCATGGAGATTAGGAGGTCCTCGTTCAAGTAGTAAATTAATACACAAGGGATGCAACGTGTACAAACGTGCGGCGTACCATTGTAGAGCTTGCAGTACTTTGCACCGACCCAGCTGCGGGTAGGAGGAGTATCAAAAAACTGCACGTGGATTCTCAGGGACTTTCCGCGGCCCCGTGTGTGTGCTCCGGACTCGGGGTGGTCATACACCAGGCTGGGCCACCACGGGTATCCCTCCAGCTTGGCCCACAGCAAGTCACCTGGTTGGAACTCACTGAAACGTTGCACCCACAGGAGAGAAAACACAAATGGGTCAGCATTTTGGTGTTGCTTCCAGCGATCTAGGATTACTCAGTTTTTGGCCAAACCACTCGGAATTCGCTTGATGTCAAATAATGAAAGCTAAGAATGCTTGAGCGAGGAGAGTGCTTGGATGAGCAACGAACATGCATGCCAGGTTGTCATAGATGGCTGCGGCGCTACGTGCAGCAATATCAACAGCTGTACACTGTAGATCTATGTGCCCATGTCTCCGATCACCGACTTCACCAACTGGCACTGGCCAGCATGGTAGCCTACGCGTAAATAGCCCACCCATAACTCAGTGTGGGGGAGGCCCTCATCCAGCAGTCAGCTGACAAAAGTGGCGGTACACGCACGTGAACGCATTTACATTCTATAAATGCAACCACTTTGGGCAGGCTGTGTGGTGAGTTTCGTAGTGATCGGTTTAGCGATCTTAGAATTATCGTGAAAACATGCAGTGTCCTCAGGCATAGGCACTGAGCAGCCGTTCAGCTCCATTAAATGTTACGATTATGCACCGACTCTGCTTTCAAGTGTTTAGTTTAGTAACTTTGCACTGCCCTTTACACACGACTGTCTCCTGGTAAACACACATTTAGACATAATTCTTAAGAGACCCCTGAGTAACCATTCATATCGTCGCCATCATCTATTTTTAAATTGTGCCTCAAAATCTGCGTGGCAGGTGCTGAAGCGCTAAAAATAGTTTTGATATTAACACCACACACACGGGTAATAGAAATTCCAAAAAACACATCACAGGTCGCATCATTAACAAAATATAACACACAGCCTGAAGATATTTCACTCAAGACGATGGGGTACCAAAGGTTTGACATTCAAAGGTAAGTCTGAACGAATTCGTTTTCACCAAAAATGTTTTACTGCATCTGTTGAAGCAGAAACCACGTGTTGCGGGGGTGGCTCAGTGATTAGAGAACAAGGCTCGGCAAAGACCGATCAATCACGAGGGTTGATCGGTCAAATCTTGTCCGGGAAGAGGGGTGAACTCAGCTGTACATCCCTCCAGGGTCAATACAATGAGGAGTGCCGCTACGAGGGAAGTCACCACTGGTGGTCCTAGATACAAATGCTGCCCAGGGTCATAAACAGGAGATGAGCGCCACCACATGTTTGTCTCAGTGGGGAAACACACTTTGACTTTTGGCTTTCGATAGCCGTAGCCATAGCCAAGGGCATGTGTGGCTTACCCTATGAGAAAATGTATGTTAAACTTATTTCGCACCGTACGTAGTCAACCATGCTAAATGGAGGTACAGAGGAAGGTCAAAAAAACTAAACACAAAAAGCAGTTAAAGAAATTAGTTTTCAATCCAGATTATTTAAAATTGCATAGCTGCAGTGGCTTCCGAACATCAGAAGAGCGTTCCAGACGGCCGCAGAATTGCATCTGAAAGCGCGTGATGCAGTGATCCGACCAGTCTTTGCTCGATGGCTAGCCAAAGCAAACAACACGTACGTATCTGATCTCATCAATATCGCAAGCCAAGCAAGGTTTTAGTCTTGGTTAATTCTTGGATGGGCGACAATGGGACTGAGAGGTGACCAGGAGAAGAAAATGAGGGGTTTCTCCGTGTTACTTTGGTTTCCTCCCACAAGCCAACCCTTAAAAAAGTGTTAGTCAAATATTTCCGCTCCAAGAACCCTCCAGAAAACAGTCGTGGGACTCAACAATTCCTATGGAATTAAATTGCATTCATGGATACATTAGAAATAAAAATCGTAAATTATTTAATGTGGATCGTTTAGAACAATACAATTGAGGATACAAACACAAGACACGGGACACGTGTTTCCATGTAAGTAAATGTCGGGGTTTAGTAGCATCTGCTGAACAGCAGAGGGCATGCTTTGATTATACAGTACTGTAATAACATATTCTTGGGGTCTTTCGGTAAAGTCACGTAGATAGGTTCAAAGAAAGTAACAAATAACAGCTGAAGTGTCTGCAGGAACCAATTTGCTGGCAGGCTGATACCACCACTCCCTCCGCAGCGGAGCCACTGGGAGGAGGGGGCAGTGGTGATTTGTTTACTATTCCTATACTTTGCACTCCTATCGTGTTTTTGTCATCGTTTGTTGTAACCTTTTGACCAGCCCCTACTGGACGTTTGTATTTAAAAAGTAGCTTTATAGCTCATCGGATTCCACCAGCATACATACAGATTCTAATCATGTGTGCAGTTGATAAACGTCTCCATTGTTGACAGGTGGAGTGAGCGCGCAATCTGTGGGCGTGGTTTTAGAGTAGGAACAGGATATAAAAAACTACTATCAACTATTTTTATTTTACCAAGGCCCATCGAGCCATGTAGCTCGTTTTCAGAAACGACTTGGCCACAAATGACAGCCCAAATAAGTGGCTTGTGTGGACATGTACTAGCAGCCAAATACTCTAAAAACGCACGTTGATTCTAAATGTGGAGGGGAAAAATTAACCCGTAAAAACAAAGATTTTCACTCTAAATCCTTTATATGCGTGGCGGCTAGAGTCCTCTCGTCCTCTGGCTTGAGATGGCTGCCACCTATGGGTCAGATGATTGTCTGCCAGCATTAAGCAATTGGTAATTAAATATTTAAAAACATTTCCCTAAACAGTGTAAAATTTGGAGAAAAAAAAAATCACGAAAATTAATTGTCACGCACAACGAGTCTGTGTGCAAAATGTCAGCTCGATTGGATCACGGGAACTGTGTTAAAAAACGACCGAAAGATTTGCACGGTCGTAAGCAAGCAAGCATGCAAGCATGCAAGCACGCAAGCAAGCGAACTTAATATAAAGGATTTAAAAAAACGGAGGACCTGAAGAAAAATCGACGCGACCACGGGGAGTACATGCAGACTTCCAAATAGACAGCAGGCGTCAAGGTCGGAATTCGAATCCACGACCTCCTCCTCTGTATTATACCAGGCGAGGTAGTTAACATCTCGTCCACATGGCGTCCCACATACACGACACCTACACTTGTGTGGCCTTCCCGCTCTGCACCATTATCGTGCAAACAATCACGCAGCCAATTACCTGGGGGGGGGAGGGGGGTTAAACCTCAGTTTTGTTCGAATCAAGGTAATCGGCAGAGGTGTGGACTCGAGTCATGTGACTTGGACTCGAGTCAGACTCGAGTCATGAATTTGATGACTTCAGACTCGACTTGGACTTGCATAACAATGACTTTGTCCCACCTCTGAGGTGTGGACTCGAGTCATGTGACTTGGACTCGAGTCAGACTCGAGTCATGAATTTGATGACTTCAGACTCGACTTGGACTTGCATAACAATGACTTTGTCCCACCTCTGGTAATCGGTCTTTCCATGGGCTACGCGTTCGATAACGAACACGGCGCCATATAACCGAAAACCCATGGGAGAGCAGTGTAGCAACAACGGCGAACACACACCGACACGTTTACTGGAATGCCAACAGATGATGTTTTTTTTACATTTTCAAGTGTTACCGAAAACGGCAGGGGTGAATACAAACACGTGCACGACCTTTTCAAAAAGCATCTTGGGTATGACGTTTATGTTTTGCCGAATAGATGCACTTAGAATGCAATGGGACGGTTAAAAAGTCGAAAAATGCAGTTGCACGCGAGGAATAAGTTATAACTTTAACAGCTGTAGTAAGGAACAAAAAACAATTTTTCGAATTAGACTTTGTTAAAACGTATTTCTTTAAACCAGAGTTACGTTATCAACTGTCTTTAGCCTTTGCACATTTTTATTTGGAAATTAAAACTAGCACCCGTATTCCGCGGCCATTCCTCCTGCAACATTTTCCATCATTCATGAACCCTGTAGGTCTTCAGACTCAAATTGGCATGCGACAAATGCCAACCAAGCTGTATTTCGTGCATTCGTTTACACGCAGGAGAGAGCCAATTAAGTGAAACTTGCCAGCCAGCATCTTTTAACAGCTCAAAACATTATTGATAACGTTTGGGTAGTGTGAGAAACATGTGTCCACTTTGCACCGTGGAGCTAATGAAATTATGGATCTTTCACGGTCTGTATGTACAGCATGTTCAACTTCTTTCGCACCGTACGTAGCCAACCGTGCTAACTGGGAGGTTGCAGTCGCTACACAATGACAGATATCAGCAACAAGAAATGTTTGCTACAACATCGACGAGTTTGTGCGAATGACCCTTAAAGTCGGGTGTTATGGTGGGACTGGTGCCTCTCTCCATCGCTATCTACACGTGTCTCCTGCGTGTCTAAATGTTGTCTGTCCCCATCTCCGTGATCTGAACCTTATGGCGGTACCATAGTACCCCGGCTCTCGCACTATGTCCGTGATGCAGTCGTTTTTAGTCTGTTGATGGTCGGCGATGCGGCAATCGACTCATCTCAACGAGCTGTACACAATGTACCGCGAGCGTTCAGGGTTTCAGCGCAATCGTCCTCGCTGCGTTTCGATATCGCCGAGTTTGGCACTGATTTCGGATTGATTGGGACCCCAGTCGCGGAGTTAAGTACACCCCTGGACAAAAATAGTGTCCCAGAAATAAAATATTTAATTGCCTCGGTACCCTGGCCGCCTGCAAAGGTGTACGACTACAGTATCTCTAAAAAATAATCATTAGCGTCGCTGTGGAATATAGACATGACAAAAAAAAATCAGCACACAATAGGCTTATGAAGGAGAAATTGAGTCTTCGTATTTGTCCATCTGTCTCTCTATGTCTGTGTCTCGCGGTGCCTGTCCCCTTGTATTTGTGTCTCCGTGTCCGTCTCTCCATGCAACTTTATATTTATATCCGTGTCTCTCCTTATATCTGTCCGGTATTCCCCTCCCCCCCCCCCGCGTCTGTCCCATAATATCGCTCTCTTGTTATTGTTTTTTTATCTCTCTCCACCATCTCTGGCCCTTCTTCCCCGTATCTGCAGTAGACTGCTATATTTAACAGACTAATCGCTCTCGTTTATCCCGCACGCAGAATGTTCAGGAACGCAACTGCACGTCCGCGCCTAAACTCGCCTCTCTTCCGAAGACTTTGGCGTCTTTGGCGCCTTCGCCGCCTCTCGGGCCTGGGCCCCATCGGAGCCGCGCTCTTGCTTAGCGTTCGCTGCCCGCGGACCGCGCTCCTTCTCGGTAGGCGGAGACGAGGCCCCCGGGGGAGGCGGGTCGGCCTCGGTGGGCGAGCCAGCGCTCTTGGCCTTGGTGGTCAGGCCCGGCGATTTGTTGAAGTACTTGAAGAGCGTGTTCTTCTGTGACATGTTGAGGAGACCGTGCGGGCTGAAGCTTAACGAGAGTGGTGTTGTTCTTACAACACTGCCAATGGTGTAGTTACCGACGCTGCTGCTGCTGCTGCCACACGCGGTCAGCTGTGATTTTTCCCGCGAAATTATAAACGTGACGTCACGCGCCGCTGGCCAATGAGGTGTTTGGGAATTTCATTCCTTTGCAGCGAATGAATGAATGAAAGACCCCGCACAAACATGAATTCCTGCAGTCAGGCAAGCTTCAAGTCAAGATTTACACCGCACACAATTGCAACGACAACGATGTTGCCCCCGTCCTTTAGGATTTGTGGCACAATAACAGTGCCGTGCATCTAGGAGAAGGTGGGGTTTGGTGGCTTAGAGGGATCGTAAAAAATTAACACGTAAAAACAAAGTTTTTCACTATAAATCCTTTATATGCGTGGCGGCTAGAGTCCTCTCGTCCTCTGGCTTGAGATGGCTGCCACCTATGGGTCAGATGATTGCCTGCCACCATTAAGCAATTGGTAATTAAATATAAAAAAACATTTCCTAAAAAGTGTAAAGTTATGGACATTGTTTTTCACGAAAATAACTTGTTACGCACAACGAGTCTGTGTGCAAAATGTCAGCTCGATTGGATCACGGGAAGTGGGTTAAAAAACGACCGAAAGATTTGCACGGTCGTAAGCACGTAAGCACGCAAGCAAGCAAGTGAACTTAATATAAAGGATTTAAAAATGTCCAACACCGTTGAGAACCTGAGTTCAAATCCAGGGTTCATTCCACCCACGGTTAAACCAGATTGCCAAGCGCATTGAGTTGATGGTCTCAGGACAATTATGCACAGACTGTGCCACGAATGGCCTTCACACGCTTATCATGTGACGCACGCGTGCAATCCACTGCTGGATGAGGGACCTCGCCTAAGCCGTCGGTTGCTGCTGCGGGGTCTACTTTCTGCCTCGCTCTCCCCCCGCTACTGCCGAGGCCTACTACATAACCTCGTGCCACGGCAGATCTCTCGCCTACTTCAGCAGTTTGTTCTTGCCGTAGTTGTCCCACCTGATGACGATTGCTTGTGTTGCGATCGAAACGTCGTGATCTATTATTTTTCTACCTACGTAATTTTACCGAAAGAACCAAGGAGTATAACTCTAAAAGTGTGCCACCAGGGTGAACACGAAGCCTCTATAAGTAACTGCAGTATAGAATTACCGTTGTCCCATCTCAGAGCTGTTTTCTTAGACCAGGTAGCGTGCACTGCCATCAAAGAGTTCCACGTGGAAAAATGTATTTGATGACTTGGCACCATTTTCATCAAAATAAAATTTAGCTTGCACTAAAGATATAAGCATCACATCGTACGCATATGAGTCGATAATTTCCAATGAAGTTTTACATTGTGAAAACTCATAAAGCGATACATTACAATTACAGGTTACATACATTTTTCGATCGATTGTTGGATGCTTTCTCAAGCCATGTTGGTGAGCTGGGATACACCGTTCCTGTATAACGCTTTCTGGGGATATATGACTTTTCCAAGGACATGGGGAGGTTTGTGGCAGGATGAAAATTTGCAGGGATGTTGGATCCCAATGTGGGATTTTGCTGATGGCAGTCACAACAACAATCTTCAGAGCTCATGGAACAGCACTGGGTGTGTTGGGAATGTTGACAGGGAGCCAGGATTTGTTGGCAGTCAAGGATACATCTTATGGACAAGACTGTGGTGGCTAAAAGAGAAATAATTGAATGAATAATGTCCACTCATTTTTTTGTTCGGTAAAAAGATGAACCACACAATTGAAATTATCATAAGTGGTTGAAATGACATGCTGCAATATTGACCAAAGAAAACATTTTTGCTCGGGTGCGATGAATGCCTCTCGCATGTGTGCCACTGGGATGATGCCCTTCATAAGAATTCTGCTTTGTGCTTGCTTGATATGCATCCTGCAATTTAATGTCACATAACAGCGACTATAACAATTGCACAGTGTCAATAGTTCAGAGTGCTCGAGCACCGATGTGAGACAATCCCTTAAGTGGTAGGAGATATATTAGTGCCTTGCAGATGGTTAATAAGCCCCTATCTTGGAAATCACGGAGGTTCATATCCCTTTAAAGAGCATGCCTTTGTACCGGCCTCATTATATGGGTGTGCGTGGCACTGTGCATAACCTGCCACACCAAATGTCATGTGCCACCTGTCTGGACCTGAGCTTTTCATAAACAGAGCCAGTTGGATATTGCCTAAAAGCATTACCAGCAGTGCTCGTTTAAAACCAGGCAAAAGCGCCACTTGCACCGCAATGTCTCATTAGGAAAACAGGCGATGCACCAACAGCTGCTACAATGTGCCAGGCTGTCTCCAACTTCACGTCGCTCACTGCTGCGGACCACTTTAAAAAAACGAAATAGCGACCACAAGAGGGAGGGTGTGGGAGGGTATGGTCAAGATGGCTGAGGGCTCCGTTTGCGATGCTGTGCTTTGCAGGGCTCGATTAAAGCAGGGGCTTTAGCGGCAGCAGCCCGGGGGAGGTGGTGGGATTTTTAAGGGGATCCCAAACGTGTATGCTATACTGCTTTATAATGGTTGAAAGACAACACTGCATCGCTGATAAATCAGTTTCGGTAATTTTGGTTATTATCATCACAGAATAACGATGTGCATTGCTACCATCAAACCTAATCCCTGTGGCGCCACGGTGGCGAGATATGAACTACATCGCCTGGTATAAAGGAGGTCGTGGGTTCGTTCCCGACCCTGACGCTTGTACATTTGGAGTGTGCATGTTCTCCCCGTGGTTGCGTGGATATTTCTCCGGGTTCTCCGGTTTTTCCCTCCCTCATTTAGAATCAACATGCGTTTAGAGTATTTGCCGGCTATACATTTCCACGTGATAAGCCACTTCGTTGAGCTATCATTCGTGGTTTCTGAAAAATAGCTACAGAGCCCAGTGGACTTTATCTGGTAAAATTAAATAATTGTTTAGTTTATTCTTGATAGTGTTTCACGCGTGGAGCCCAGCACCTGGGAATGTGAACGCCGCGCCATGCAAAATGACTTGCCAAGCGCTCCACCACCATCCCCCACCCCCCCTGAATCGACCGCCATGTTCCTGGAATTGTCTCCCACCCGAGGTGTCGAGACAATTTAGAGGAGACATTGCGAATGCTGAAGGGCACGTCGATCATAAAGTTTGACTCCGTGTCCCGTCTTTTTCACGAGCCTCTCCAGGGACGTATATGAGCATTCATTGGGCCGAGCCGTACTCCTTCAATAGTGGTTAGAGGATGTCTTTTAGCAGGAGGAGTCCCATGAGGTCCACGGTGGAATGGGCTTAACAGACCCAAATGACCTCTACAGCCCGTATCACTGCAACTGCCAAGATGCACCCGCCTTTGCCGAGTGCGAAGTCACGCTTGCAAGATGTGCACGTTAACAACAATGGGTGTATTTAATTGCATCCAACAGAGCGTGTGAGCTGTTTGGAGTGACACGTGGTGCGCGCTCTCCGTTTGACCAGGGATCTCACGATTGCTGGATTGTTCCATTGAGAATGAGAACCGACTAAAAATTGCATTTTAACGTCGAGGATTGCGAGAGATGGCAAGCGGCCTGCGAAAGCCTTAATTCAGCAGCGGATTGGCCGTGGCTAATTGTGATGACAAATTGCATGCTCTTACAGAGTTGTGCCGTTTCGCAAGTCTTATTTTTAGCGGTGCAATGAACAGCAAAATAAACATCTATCAAACTTAAAGCGTGCTGTTTTTTCACCTGAATGTACATGTGTTTTACGACCATAAATACATACTTTGACTGTGCCAAAGATATATTTATTTTTTTATATATAAATTCTCAGTGCATAACAACTTAGTACTGTTGTAAGTTGTTATTACATGCCGATAATTAAATATAGCATTGCACAACAATCTAAATGCTTGTAATTCGCTGGCATTCATTTAAAAAATGCACGGAGTAAAAATGACCTTTTTCAACATTAACACCCCCAGATCCCAGCGTGGATCTATTGAGTAACTTTTACAATATTTTAAAAAATCTATTAATATTTCTTTGTCTTTCCAGGAAGCATTAAACCGGTGTTCAGCACAATCCCCAGCGGGGCAATACGAGTAAATAGTGGAAGCGAGGGGTAATGAGACAATCTGCACAAATTCCTCCGAGCAGTGGGATTATCTCACATTGCAAGTGCAGTCATTCATCAGCACTACTCATGAGAATAGACAAAATAAATATCACAAAATATAAAGGACATCCAATTAACGGTTGCAAAGACCACTGATGGAACCATAACTGTGTAGGTGTCTCCGGCACACATCTCTCCTGCTTCTACTCTGGCCTCTCAAATTAATATTTGTATTTTTCCATATATGAGCTGTCATCTTCACAAAAATACCTGTCTGCAGTGGTGTTGCATGACATTTCATTTTTGGGCATTTGCTCATCCTCCAGCTTCAACATAAACCTTCACGTCTTTGCTAATGTCACCGAGCTCTGCTTTTCATCGACTCAACAAAACCCACCTGCATTGTAGTCTCTGACAATCGTGGATTGAATTTCGATTTAAAGCTTGCGTGACTGCAGACCTGTCTTCACCTGAGGACGGCTACTTGTGTTGTGGCCGTAACGTCGTGAGAATTATTTTATTATGTTTTATTTTGATTATTTTATTACTTCCCTTCTACGTGACTTTACCGAAAGAACCAAGAAGATGAATTGTGGATTGGTTCAAACTTCATCCAACTAGACATTGCCAAAACTGACATCTTTCTCAAAGGTGATCATTCAACGGTTGTTTATTTGTCCCGTCTACTGCTGCGACCGAGATAAATATTGTCACCACCTCCCTCTGTATGGATATATGTTGAACTTCTTTCGCACCATACGTAGCCAACCGTGCTAACCGGAGGTGCGGGGGAAGGACAACAAACTAAATACAAAAGGCAGTTCTAAAGAAATGCGCTTTCAATCAAGATTTAAAAGTGCATAGCTCCAGTGGCTTCCTAATATCGGAAGGGAGAGCATTCCAGACGGATGCAGAAGAGCATTTGAAAGCGTGCGGTGCAGTCACGATTCTAACTCTCCTATGACGTCTACAGAAATCCTTTACCTATAAAATACTTAATGATCTAGAATGTCGCAGCCAAACTCTTCACCCACATCGCCCAAATCCTCAGATCCCTTCAATAGCTTGCAACTCAATCCCGGATCAACAATGAGATTGCCCCCACCATCTTTAAGTCCCCACTGACCTCCCCCCCCCCCACTTCTCCACGCTCGTTTCACTCCGCTCCTCCCCGTTTTCCTACACCCACTCACGCGCCCTCTGCTGTAGCAATCAAAGCCTTCTGTACAATAACATCGGGATATGAACATAGTCGGGTAAATGAAGCTGAATTTGTTCAAATAGAGAGAATGTAACGGTCAAAGGCAAATGAAAAAAGGCAGAGGGAGGTCTTGAGCTTGGACTCGAACACGGGGGCAGGTGGTCAAACAGCACGGACGGCTGGGGCAAGGGGGTTCTAGAGCATAGAGCAGCAAAAAAAAGATCGACCTCTCACTGAGCAAATAATAATTAAACGGGGGTTTAAATAGAAGGCCTTGTTGCTTGGGCAGAGAGCACGTGGTGGGAGCGAGTTGTTACAATGAGAAGGGAGAAGTAGGCAGGGGCGAGGCCATGGATGATCAGCAAGGCAGTGAGGATGATTTTAAAGTTGATTTGAGATTGCGCCTTCAATTGCGCTATGCATATTTAAGACTTTTCCTTTATTCATGTCCAGAGTCAGGACATTCTTCTTCTTTCGCTATGACTGACTGCCTCAACGAGGTGTCTTCTTTCCCTCTTCACCCTGAAGCCTTGTACCCCTCTGAAAATAACATAAAAGATCTCCCTCTCTCTATCTCTCAAGATGTGCATGTCCCTATTGTTTGACACATACTCTTGAGAAGCAGTTACAACTGGACACGAAACAATCCAAATCACATTGCGTCCAGTAGGATAACAATCAGAATTATCATTGTCCTATAAACTCAGTTAAAACCATCACCTTTAAACTCGTCGTGTATCTGTGTGTGCGCGTGCTATTTGAGTGAATCACATTCCTAAAATACATTTTGTTTATTCTGCCATTTTCTAATGAAACAATTTGAAATGATACAGTCAAATAGCAAAATAACCCCATGTCATCGTCGGCCTTAAGCAGTAAATTGTGGTACACCTCGTCTCCGCTTCCTGCTAAAATATTTCACGTAAATAATCTTCAGATAATTACGTTCGGCAGGCCACCCAAGGTGAAAATTAAGCGCCAAGGAACTTTTATCATTACCGTACAGCGTTGATTTGAAAGTCTCCAAAGACTAATTAGCGTGTGTAAATTTTTAAGATATATTTTTCAAAAAATGTCTCTCTCTTCACGATGTTGTGAAAGCTGCATTTATTTTTACCTTCTTTGCTGGCCAGTGAGCATGACCTTGGGAATAAAGCCTCAAATCTGGCACTAATGAGACGAGACCGCCCTACCGAACCCAACGCAGAAAGTTGTGCACGTGCTAATAATCGCCATCAGCCGTCGCCGCCTCTCCACTGCTAGATGAAGGCCACCCCGCCTCTCACCATTCTGCGATCCAACTGGAGTAAGATCTACCCATGCCGTGATCTCATCCGCTGCATCTCGGTTGGACGTCTTCCAGCACGAGTTTCGTTCCTCGGCTGCCACTCTGTCGTTATCATTATTATTATTTTTCAAATCTGTAAGTGACAATAAATCCCATTGCAGCATAAATATGTACGCAGGCTGAAAACAAATATATTTAACAAAACACAAAAATTTGGTGTGTTGTTGCATGTACAAAATCTCTCAGCCTCATCATTTATTTTTCTTATTTATCGGCCATCCTCCCTTCACCGTGTGCTTCCCCGCCTCAGGTGAGTATCTTCGCCAGCTGGCAATAACCAGTGTGGTGAAGTAGCGTCGCATGTTTCTACTCACTCGTCGTACAGCTCAAGCGTATTGCGCCATAACACGAACTGCTGGATTCATTGCCAAGCCACTTGATTGTAAAGCTCAAGCACCACTTCGCATTTTTTGTTAAATCTTGTCATAGGAAAGGTATTGCATTAAAAACATTGCAAAAGTGCATTTTCGTTGCCTCCATCGTTTGTATTTACTTTATCAATCGAGTACTCGGCAACACATGAACAAACCGATCTGTGTAATGAAAAAAAAATCTGGACGAGGACATGCTGGCTTTATATCCTGGCTTACGTGGTGACCGAAGCACATCCAAAGCATCAAATGGGGAGCATACAAGGGAAAGGGCCGATCGTGGCAGCACTCCTTGACCTCCTCAGCCCTCTCAAGGATTATCAGGAAGGGGGGACATTTCCACCCACAATTGACAATGGGAGCTGCAATGCTGTCATGGTTGGCACAATGGACTTACAGTCCTGAGGTCGTTGGTGTGATACCCCCCCCCCAAACCCCCCCCCCCCCCCCCCCCCCCCCCCAGTTTCTGTGCATCACAGCAGGTCAGCATCAAGTCGGTTGTGGTGGGGTAAAGCAGCAGTTCCCCCTTCTTGAATTTTGTTTCAACCGAGTACCCCAACCTTGCCTGAACCTAAATTGCTCTGAAAAATAAATGCATGAATAATGAACATCAATATTTTAACCAATTGTCCATTTTGCGAGGAATCCGAACCAGTTAGTAACTGCAAGCGAATGAACAAAAATGTCAACGGACGCTCTGCATGCACGACGCAATTTTATGGTTGCTCGTGAAAACCAGGTTACCATATGGATAAAAAAAACATTTTACCGAACTTATTTGATATGATCAGATTCATACGCGATTATTCACCAATAACTCTCATGTATGATATAATTTCACACATTTATAAATCACCTCACGTTACCCCCATGGGGCATTGCCATGCGTACCCCTATGGGTTCGCGTACCCCGCCCGGTTCAGAACCACTGGGGTCAAGTGTGGATACGTCCACCTCTTGCAACACATCTGGTCAACGTGGTCAACGAAATGCCCACTAGAGTTCGCCATTCTTGAGGGCCTTCGAGTAGCAGAGGCGTGAAATAATTGACGTGGCACTTTTTTACCTTACCTATGGCGAAGAGTCCATGTGGTACTTCGTGGACGGTGGCGTGTACAAGCACACATAACACGTAGATAACATTTCCTATAAAGAAGGGCCATTTCCTGAAACATCACCATACCTTTTTTCCTATGAAGGCAGCGTTGTTGACGAATTTGTTGTGTACAGTATTTGATTTAAAATCACGTAACTTCCAATTTACCTTCTCGCTCATTCTCCCTATGGGGCGAGCCCAGCTCAATATTCCGTTACTCGATGGGGATTATTGACGAGAATTTTCAGTTCGTGGTCACGACTGCAGTCTCAACCATAGCGAGCAAAATTACAACTGGGAATTCACAACTGCACAACATCATTGCCCTGACGATAATTGCACGAGCATGGCTGTCAAAGTTGTGAACAGTGGTTTTCATTCACTAATGGCTTATGTGCTGCAGTTTCATGGGTATAGCTGAAGGGTTGTTAACCCATTTAACTGGTATCACACCCACAGTGAAGTAGGAATTCACTTAAACCACTCAAAAAAAGTATTAGATTGAGGAGACAGGGTGGCTCAGAAGTCAAAAAACACTGGGCCAGATTTAAACCGTTCTTGTTTAAACCAGGTTTGTTTAAGTGTATTTATTTAATTTTCTCAGCCCCTATACTAATGTTTGCTCAAATAAACATTACACAATATCGTATTGGCAAGCAAATAAAAAAATGTATTTTATTTGACTGCCATGCGACGAACATCTGTACAGTATGGCCATATTATCCAGTTTAACACATAGGCTTTTACGACCAATATTATCCATAAGAGGTTTTTTTGGGGTAGATCGCGTAAATATATAAATGTTTCATTAAACCCGCTACCACCCAACACAGCGAACTAGTAAGGGTTGTCACGTAAACATAGCATGGCAATTCGTCACTAGAACAGCACACAGGTGTGTTGGAAAGCCAAGCCACAACATTTACAATCCGAGTACGACTAGCTTAATCAGGCGACAGCCAGATTTATAGAGAAGTCCACCAATTTCGATCCTTAGATAGAGAAGTCTTCCTGTTTCATTCCTTGTATAGATCCCTCTTTATAAGGAACGAAACAGGTGGACTTCTCTACAAATTTGGCTATCACCTGATGAAGCTCGTTGTAATTACTGGCGAAATATCGCCCTCAGATTGTAAATGTTGTGGCTTGGCTTTCCAACACACCGGTTAGTGCTGTACTAGTGACAAATTGCCATGTTCTGTTTACGTGACAACCCTTACTAGTTGGCTGTGTCGGGTGGTGGCGGGTTTAACGACACTGTATTATCCAATAGACACACTGGGTGCACCATGCCTAGGGCCTACGAAAACTAGAGGGCCTACACGTAACATTTTTGACCATGTTTTTTTGTATGATAAAAAAAACGTTTTACCAAAATATAATCTTGAATAAATATATTTATATATACAGAGAGACCGAGTCATGCCAATGTCAATCTTTTTTTCATAAGGTGAGAGAAATTTACTTTTCAATCTGTTTTGTTATCGATTATAATGAACGGCATCCCTTTAAAGCTGCGACATTCTATATGATAATCATAGTAAAATAGCTGAAGAACTTTTCACTTATAACAATATTTTTAGGCTTACCTTCCTTTTTTAATTTAATAATTTCAAATTAAATCTGCTTATCTGCGGCACACAGAGTGCTCCTATCGAATTATGGCACAGACTAAATAATTAACGTATCAGTCACGACATTTTTCCAGCAGCTGGACGAAGTACCGCATGAAACAAGCGAGTGACAGAAGTAACATGGGCAGTAGAATGAACTGTAGGTAGAAAGTTATAACTGAAGGCCTACGAAACAGAAGTGCCTGGGCCCTACAAGAACCTTAATCTGGCCCTGACAGCAGGACATATGGGAAAGCACAATGTCTCCTAGTGTGGGTAAGATGTCAATTTAAGGGATCTCAGAAGTAGTTATGTGGTATCATTTGATGCAGGCCATGCTCTAAAATGAGGTGAGGCATTGCTTTGTGTGAATTTTAATGGACTATATATTCGCATCATGGAATTATTCTCACAGCACAATTGCCATGAAAACAGGGCGAAGTTTCCAGACCAAGTGGAATACATGTGGATACCATCAAATAAGTGGGATCAGCTGTTAATTGCAAATGTGTAGACCTATTTCCTAAATGTTTCCATAGAAATAAATTATCTCAATTGTGAAATTATGCCTCATTTGTTCTTATATTACAAGAACGAGATATGACATTTTAGTAATTAAACACCCATTAGCCTGTTTCTTTTATTTTTGTTTCTCAGAAGAGATTATATAAAATGTAATTATTTGCAATTTAGAGACCAATCAACCACGTGAGCAAGCAGGATGGAGAAACATTGTTTTGTATTATCAAGCACATATTTTCAGATTCCAGAGGAGACAAATCCATATCAAATACCATTATGCCTGACTTTTGTAGTGTACAACATTTTATTCAGAGCAAACTAGATGCAACCATCAAAGCTCTAACAAACCAAGGCCTTAAAATTATATACATATAAATAATGTATAAAGATGAAACAGCTACACTGAGATGATACGTTGAATGTAAAACAGTACAATCATATTCTAGAACAAACAAATGAAGATCAAATATAACGTGGGAATGTATTTTGGAGACTATAAAAATGAATTTAATTTAGTAGAACTTCATACAGGCATTCGGGCCCTCACAGAGTGAGGCCTAAATAATATTTTCTATGCCATGTATATCTAAATTATGGAAACTATGTTTGCAAATTTAAGCAGCTAAATTGCAGTTACATGTAGAAAATAACTTCATACTAAAATTAGCCGAGGAGGTCAGGCCACGGGATGTACTCTCATCAAGGCCATTCACAGCGACGTGATAAAAACAAATCTGAAAAATGTATTTGGCAATAAACCCATGAACATTTTATGGAGAAAGTATGAACCATCTCGAATTTTCTGAGGACACAGTCGTTATAAATAACCAACAGAGATGAACTACAGGATTGTACTGAACAATTTAGCAATGAAGACTGCAACATTGGGTTATATTGTAGATAAATACCAGAAAAACAAAAGTCACGTACAGAAAGTTTTCTCAACAAAAGAAACTAATTATTGGAGAGACCGAACTGGAAATCACAAGAGGGTGTTCAAGTCCAGAGTCTTTAATTGAAGGTGTACTGAAGTCAAAATGATGGTGTGAAGAGGCATGTGAGAGTATGCCGGAATGCATGCTTGGTACATTTAATTTGATTATGAAAACCAATATAACAATGTGCCTAAACATGACAATGTTCAATTACTGCATATGCCCTGCAAAGAGAGGAACACGTGGATAAGAGAAGTGCAAATCCGATTGATCGTATTTATCATGAGTGGGAATGGGGATGGAAGACAAGATGGCCATGATAGACGAGACTGGTGATGGAATGGCAGCCAAAAAAATGTGATATGGCTGAGAGGATGACCACAGCGGAGACTGAGCAATGCAATTGGCTTACGGATCACTGACATCACAAGACAATGAGGGATGGCGATGGTATGGAGGCGCATTTATCCTGCAGTGGATAAATCATGATTGTTGATGACGATTATATTTTTTTTTGTGCAGACATTTATAACCAATTTCAGACCCTTGAGAAGATGGTGTTTAGCCATGGGTGGCTGACACCTTTATTCGAAACCAGGACCTCAGCAGTGTCGGCTCAGGGTTCTCGACATTGTATTAAAGCCCATGAGCCAACCGGTCACTGAAATCAATGCTGCGCTCCTGGGAATCCGTGGTGCGGTGTTGAAAATAACGTTAATACGTCAACACGTGAATAAACTCACCCCACAGTGTTTTTTTGTCAAAGTCAAAGCAACACCTCATGAATCGAGGGTCACATCTGCAGCAATCAGTCAAGTGGCACACGCTGCAGATTCTAATCACGGGCTAGCTTAGATTCATATAAGCGATCCGCATTCCACCTCACCCTCACCTTCAAGCCAGCAGCGCACGCAGGCTGCGATAGGATTTAGTGGACTGCGGTTGCAAGTTGTCAAAATAATGTGTCGTTCTGATTCACTGTTGTGGGCCTCCCGCACTTCGTGGCGATAAATAAGCGTGGCAGGCAGATCGCAGATGAGACCAGAAACATGGATTTATAAACTACAATTTATGTTAACCTGTATTCAGCATTAAGCAGAAACACTCTTTCCATGTCAGCATGTACCCAATGTTCCCCTGTGACTTATTTTATGATGCACGAAGTGCAACGGCACCAGGCAAGAGCCTGCGTTATGTTAAAGAGCAATACCGTCAGCTTAAATGCCATTAAAACTTTAATCCGACAAAAGGACGCGACACATTCATCAACAACACTGGGCTTAAAAAAAACACATAATCGGCGACATTTCGGGCAACGGCCCTTCGTGTTGTTGCATGTATGTTGAACTTCTTTCGCACCGTACCTAGCTAACTGTGTTAATCAGAGGTGCGGGGGAAGGACAACAAACTAACACACAAAACGCAGTTTTAAAGAAATGAGTGTTGACAAATGTGTTGCGTTGTTTTTGCTGCTTGTGTGTTGCGCACCGTTGCCAGTGGCATCGTCAACGGATAATTTAATTGGAAAGCTGAGTTGCCTTGGAATATCTTGAGAGAAGGTTTCGCTCTGAATTCCGAAGCACACTCAAAAAATGACGCTGCAAAGTGCGACCCATTCGAGGCGCAATTGTATAAGCGCCTGCCACGGTGGCTAGGATATGTTAACTCCCTCGCCTGGTATACAGGAGGTCGTGGGTTCGATCCCAACTCTGACGCTTGCTGTATATTTGGAGTTTGCCTGTCTCTCTCCGTAGTCGTGTGTCCTTTCCCCGCACCTCTGATTAGCACGGTTAGCTACGTACGGTGTGAAAAAAGTTCAACATACATACTGTACACAATAAAGGCTTTTGGGTTCGATCGCGTAAGTATAAATGCGTCGCAATCTAACCCAAAAGCCTTTATTATGAATAAAACTGGTCGCGAAAGCCTCCGTGTTAAACATACATGCTGTACATTATTATCCTAACGGTATCCGGCAAAGGTGGCTAATGTGCAGCCCTGTGATATGTTGCTCACGCAGCTGCTGGCAGAAGGGCCCTCGACTCGACAGGATTTTGACTTATTCCATGCTGTCCAGACATGACCAGCCGTCCAACTAACCGTGGCGGACCCGTCCAGCCCGCTGCTAATGGTCGCGAATGTCTCTCAAAGCTCCCAAGTGTCAACTCGCACGCATTCGCTGTCTGCCTCGCACATCGGCACTACCGATCCTCACTCGTGCGAGTAAGGATGTGATGTTTGAGAAGTGGACGTGACAAACGTGCACGCTGTATTTTTTGCAGTGTGTTTCAATGTTGAGTCTCATTCCTATCATATGACGAGAACTAATAATACCGACAATAACAACAGTGTTTAAACAGATAACTTTAAGTGTGACAATTTGCAGGGGATTCTATTTGATATATATGGCCACATCACCAATTAGTAAGGGTGCACACGCACAACACTTTTCTCAATTCACAGCAATCCACAGGTGGACGAGGCCCTCCCCACACCATGCGAGCCTCTTCGGGGTTTGTTGATCATTTCTAGATTTGAAGCTTTCGTGACTGCAAGGATTCATACTCTTAGTTCTTTCGGTAAAGTCACGTAGGTAAAAAATGAAATAACATTTTTTTTATTAATTTTTATTTAATTTTTTGTTGATCATATTTCACCACGCCGATCAATGTGCGTTGGTGAATGGGAGTGAGGGCCCAGGACTGTTTCAAATTTCACTCACCACTGTTATCGGACATAGCCAGGAATCAAAGCCAGGTCGCCAGTTTTACAGCACAATGCGACAACCACTGTGCCACTGCTTCACCCAACTTCATGTTATACCTTCAAATACACCATACCCCTCTTATCCTACAAACAATAACATTCATTTTCATGTGTATATTTATTTACTACTTTTCATGCAGTGAACGCTCGCTAGCAGCGGTCAGGATTCACGTTGCAAGCGAAGACCTTTTGGGTGGCGGCGTTACACTCGCAGGGCATTGAAAAATGTTGATACTCCGACTGATGCTCCTGCTGTTGTGGAGTGACTCATGTAGCCAGCTATGGCTGCAGAGTTTGGTAGTACATGTTGTTTACGTCGTTTATTGCGAAAATTCGGTCACAGTTCCTATGACCACTGTTTCATTGCTTTTATGGCTTTATTTTGGTGATTTTCGAAAAGTTTTTTGGTTTGGCCATGTTTGTTTGTTGTAGTACAGAGTTAGACTGATGGCCTTAATCTAAGTTGTCTTGTGGTTGTTGTTGTTTGACTTGCATCCCACTGGGATATTTGCACAGGGTTGGTGTACGGTGATTTTTCTGCAATATTTTGCTGTCTTTTCTTGGATTTTTTGTTTGCACGGTCACTTTAAGATGTTTTCTTGTTCATGTTTTTGTTTTTTGTTTGTTGCGGTTGCACCCGATTCAAGAGCCGAATGGCTCACAGGGCTATACCTAATAAATGAACTTTGAACTTTGAACCGCGCTCAGCCACCTGAGTCGTTGCGCTCTGGGTGTTCACGGCATTCGCAAAAGGAGTCAGCGCCGCTGCTCAAACGACCATGGTGGGGGCGGCGTGGAAATTTCACCCTCCCTGTTGGGTTTTTGTTGTTGTTGTTGTTGCAGGACCGTTCTCTCCATTGGAACACCACTGCTCATTTCCCAGCGACTGGTCACCATAGAGCCGACTATCAAGTCCAGCGTCGCATAGACCACCGTCACATATCTGCCCTGACCAATTAACCGGCCGCACCCGGGGCAGTATGTGTACGTGTAATTTTCATTTTCTATTCATAGTCACACACGCGACCATTTCACCGAGCCATCTCTCTACCTCGGCGTGTCGGTAATGCAACGTTGTATTGTCATTGGATGGCTGGGTAACTTGGCAAATATTAAAGTGCAGTTTTCCAGAGTACCCGATTGCTGCCTGAAAATCACCCACCGTCTTTTTTATAGCGTGGAACTGTATATATATTGTATGTTGGCATAGTTTGACACGCGAAGATGAATCGTGGTATGCTGGATCACCCGCAGCGGTCCCGAAGTGCATGCCTCTGTCATTTCATCAAGTCCGTTGCTGACCCTGTCCATGTGGAATTGGAGTGTTCTGTCCCTCGTGGGTTTTTTTTTTGTATCTCAGGGTGCTCTAGTTTCTTGGCACTTATAGCATGGAAATAGGGGCAGTGCTGATTGAGAGGAAGCACGACCACTCCAAAAATCTCAATTCTTCAATGCTACCCGAGGCCCGAGCTGTGCGGGCTCTCTCACCTTGCTCGGAATCGTCTGCCTCGTGGCTTTCACATCTCCCTCTGTTGCACTCACGACAGTAATTGGCTTCGGTCCGAAGAGAGGAATTGCAAGAGATCATGGAGAGGTGCTGGTTGTAATCACTTTCTTTTCATCATCTTTTCATGGTGCCTGTGACCCAGGGTTGCCACCTATCCTTAGTGAGGTTTTTTTTTCTTACAGAATCGTAAATTTTGTTTTGATATTAGCTGTCCTGGTAAATCTGCACGTATTCCTGAAACACTAAAGTCCCAGTTTTTTTTGCCAGTTGCTTAACACACCACCAAAGACGATGCATTTGCATGTAGCTCTCCCCACTTTCCGGTGTTCTGAGATATTCTTCTTCCCATGGTATGCCCTGGGATTGTTTGTATCCCAGAGATGTTAAGCCTCGTGTGACCATGTCACCCATTTCACTTCATGGATCAGAATCATCAGCCTTTGCCAGATGTCCTGAACAGTAAGTTATCGAGGTACGGGGCAGGACGCGGGCACAGGTGGGGCAGCGGGTGTAGCGGGCCAGGGAACGCGTAGCCTGCAGCACAGGGCAGGCAGTCACCATCCTCGAATTCATACTCTTTGGGTCTTTCGGTCAAGGCACGTAAATAGAAATGACGATTGCCGGCGTTGCGATAGAAACGTCGTGATCTATTATTTATATTTACGTGACTTTACCGAAAGAGCCAAAGAGTATGAATTCCTGCAGTCACGAAAGCTTTTAATCAAGATTCATCCTCGAATTGTTTACAAAAAGTCTAAGGCTATGGCGAAGGTTGTTTCACAGATGGGTAGAGTCTGTCAATAGGGGACAATTTTGCGATGTCATTTTACCCAATTTAGTCGTTTGCAGGTCATTTTTCTAATTTGATCAGTTTGTACTGTGATACCCACCACACAATGGCCTACTTTTTTTTCCAACAACATTCATTGGATCTATAAGGTGAACCGTGAAGCGGTTCACCTTATGTCTTCACAAATGTAACCATCACCAGTCCCCCCCCCCCCCCCCACTGTACAATCAGTTATTTTCTATGGCAGGAAATTTTAAAATCTTTTTTTACCCAAGGATTTTCGTGTCCTCTGATATGGATGCATTATATTATGTAATGTTATGGTCGGTTAAAAATGACAAAATGCAAGCATTGTTATTCTTTTCTTAGGCATTTGTCAATTACAACCTTGCAGAGGTGTGGACTCGAGTCATGTGACTTGGACTCGAGTCAGACTCGAGTCATGAATTTGATGACTTCAGACTCGACTTGGACTTGCATAACAATGACTTTGTCCCACCTCTGCAACCTTGTCCTTTTTACGTTACAAAAATAAACCTTCAACTGTTCCTACAACACGGTCACCCACCCGACATTTGTGCCAACAGCTGAAGTTTACCTTTGCTTACAGTTTTTACATTTTCCAAGGACACGATGATAGGATTAATGCTGTGCCTGAAGTTTTTTCCTCCTCTACATGGACCACTCCTTTGTCAGTCCACTGCTGGATGAGGGCTGCTCAACGTCGTACGGGTCCTTGGCGGTTATTTGACCAGTGTGGGTTTGTGAAGGCGGGGAGCATAGACACGGCAAGCATAGAACTAACTACATGAAAACGATTGGTTGTTATACACTGACCTGCGATCCCCATAACGTAGCCCTGCAGCCTATACAATATGGTATGCATGTTGGTCACCCATACAAGCACTATCAGGCTCTACTCTGCTTGGCTTCTGAGATGTGATGAGATAAGGTGCATTCTGGGTGATGTGGTCACAGGCTGTCTTCCTCCTGCCTAATTTTTATTGACAGCTTTGCTGATATTTTATTTATTTCACACAAGTGAATTGCATTATTGCTTAATGTTAGGTGTACTATAAGGATTTTTTCTATTGCCTGTTATGGTAAATTGTCATCAGTAGATAACGTTTATTCTGATATGGTATACGTAAATCTTTCAAATTGTCGTGTTTGTTTTCTGTAGCCCAGGTTTCCCTTGAAATAGAGACTTTTATCTTTAATGGGCTCTCACCTGATTACAAAGTTTTACTGCTACGACCACAAATGAATAGGGCTTTGTTTCAGAAGTAACAGACGGACAGCTCAGTCAACTTGTGAACACTGCCACAACTATCCTCGTGTCGGTTGGCCGTTGTGTGCAAGCATCACCAGCAGCGTAGCGAGCTGGGAATGGATCCTGGTGCAGTTGCACTGCCTGCATACTCGATAGCTTAGCAACTGGGCGCTACAGCTGAGTTGTACAACATTCATGATGCGCAGCCATAAAAACCAACACGGGACTCAGAATTGTCCTGTCTAAACAAACATTGTGGGTTCCAAAGGCCGAGACACTGCGAAGGACCGAATGCTATTTGATTTACAAGGTAACGCAAACACTTGTAAGTTTATTTGTTATTCTACAATACAAAAAAAAATACATTTCCTGCACGGCCGTTAAATGTCCCGGTGCACTTTTGAGAGCACCGCCGAATTAAATTAACCGAATGTGTGCAACAAACGAGGTGTGAGAAAGCAAGCATCAACACGGAGACAGGAGCGCAGCCGCGTGGCAAGAGGCGGTACGAACATTGGATAATGATTCTTAAAGGTGCAATGCTCGTTGTGCCTTTAAGAGCTGCACCCGAGATGTGGGTGGGTACTATAGGGATCAGAGCACTAAGCGAGCACTGCTGATGCCCTGAGTTTGAATCCAGACATTATTAAAGCAAATTCTCAATCGTAGTAAGTTTATTGTCCCCACTCAGTTAGCAATGCCTGGACAGAACAAAACAATAATTTAAAAAAATGCATAATTTTACTTCATTCTAGTGCTGAGAAAGCCATTGAATTAGTTTTATTTAAACATAATTTCAGGACTGATAATTGGCAGAACGTTTAAAATGTGGACTCGTGTGTGGTTATAGACTTCTATTGGACTGAATTCGGCAGTAGTTGTGTCCATTCATCTTCCAAGGCCGTTCCGTAATATGAAGGGAAATTTGTTTCATGAGACCAATAGCACGATTGGTAGATAATTATGGTAAAAAGGAAACATTTATAGTAATGAGGAGAAAAAGTATAATTCTAAATACATTTTACAAAGAGCTTTTGCAAAAATAAAGTGGAAAATAAATAAAATAGTTCAATAGCAATTCTCAATTAAATAAATAACAATTCACTCGCTATTTCTATAAACTGCGTGTTATTTCCTTCACGCGCCACATCCAATTATCACGACCAAAGTCATCAAGGACGCATGTCCACAATTAAACTCTCGAAGCGACAGAGATATTTGCACATGGCAAGTCCACTCTTGTCACTGTGAACACAAACACTACCACCGACAGAAGTGTCTAATTAATCATTTGGAGCATACCTCGAGCAAATCTTCCTTTTGTACACATTTTAAATGTAGCAGTAATAATAACAAATGACAAAACATCGATGCGCGTTTTTTTTTTGCGCCGAGAAAGGCTCATTTTCAGGAGAGTCCTGCATTGTTGGGATGTTTGGCCAATTCCACGAGCGAGTGGCTTAATGTGTCACGAAACTGGAGGACACCGAGAGAAACCCAGCATCATTGGACAGGGCGAAACTCAGCACCGCCACCACGTGGCTACCTCACAGCCCCTTGACTACAGCACCTGGCAAGCAATGGCAGCCACTCAAGCGTAACTCCGCTGAGCTTGCAAGTGCGGCGTAGCAATGCGAACGTCGCATGTTAACCACGTACAACAAAAAAAATTAACCCGTAAAAACAAAGTTTTTCACTATAAATCCTTTATATGCGTGGCGGCTAGAGTCCTCTCGTCCTCTGGCTTGAGATGGCTGCAACCTATGGGTCAGATGATTGCCTGCCACCATTAAGCAATTGGTAATTACATATAAAAAAAATCCTAAAAAGTGCAAAATTTTGAGAAAAAAAATTCACGAAAATTAATTGTCACGCACAACGAGTCTGTGTGCAAAATGTCAGCTCGATTGGATCACGGGAAGTGGGTAAAAAAACGACCGAAAGATTTGCACGGTCGTAAGCACGCAAGCAAGTGAACTTAATATAAAGGATTTAAAAAGGTGCACAGTCGTATGTGAGATTCCGAAGCCATGAGTTGTGTCAGCGAGTGACTTTGCATGCTCAAATGTCCTTCCCCCAACCGGAATAGTGCATGCGCAGTATATTTTTCCTTGCACGAAAACAGCACGACAGGCTTTGGAATCCCACAATCCGTCGTTGACCTCGTGCATTTGTGTTCATGATTTCATCTGGCGGGCGTTAATAGCCTCCCTCGATTTCTATCCGTTGACATCACACGGTTGTTATTTCTAAGCAGGTATAACATGCACGCCATGCCATATTTAAGTTGGTGGCCGTTGAAAAATATGCAAAGGCAAAAAAATAACGCAGGTTTGTTTGACAGAGCGAAACTCAGCACTGTCGCAGTCGACGGTTTAACCCAGGGGTCGGGAACCTTTTTGACTGGGAGAGCCATAAAAGCCAAATATTTCTAAATATCTTTAATTGAGAGCCATATAGTATTTTAACGTATAATACATTAAATATGTCTTACTTTTAATGCGACTTCTGGTCACGGGACCCGTGACCCGTGAAATTTAGCTTCAAAACTAATTTCTGTTTACTTTAAAAAGACACAGTATTATTAAGCAATATCACAAGTATTTTAAAATCAGTTCCAAACTGATTTTTTATTTTTTTTATTTTTTTCTCGCGAGCCATAGGTTGCCGACCGCTGGTTTAACCCCTCGAGCAAATTGCTCACGATGAATTCTGGCCAGACACATTGCCCTGACACGAGACAAACAGAGTGAGCGCACGCTGCTGCTCTTCTGACGCAAACACCTCTTGGACCATCTCCCATCGTTCATCATTGATAATGGGGCATAATTATATGAAGGCACGGTTTAATTGCGAGCGTTAATGGTCGGTGGTTTTTGTTTTCCGTGTCTGTTTAATAACACTTTGTGCGGTTTTCAGTGCCGCTTAAATTGCTTCGTCGCGTGACGCGGAGTGTTCCTGTAAATGAAAGAAAGATTGCTTCGAGGGAGCGCGTTACTGTACACGGTGCCAATTTGGTACGAATGTACGCTATGTAATAACGCAACAAAAACGACAGCATATATTGTGGTGAGAAATAAATATATTTTATCACTCATATATATCCCACTAACTCAGAAATTGCCTGCCACGTGTTCTCGTAATGGCAGGAAGATTTTTTTTATTTTCTTTCACACAATACCGTGCGGGTGGCATTATGGTGTGACGGTACAATACTGTATATAGAGAGGGCTTAATTTCATCCGAGTGTGTGTCTGGGTCTGTGGCCCAAAACATATTTCCACACCCCGGTACCCCACATCCAGTATACCTCTCATTGCCCAGCTCGGGCATTGTGTCTCACACCCTGCATCTCTCCTCCCTGGCTCCTCACCTCTCTTACCTGATATAATCTTTGCCCACGACAGTAATTTTTTGTTTCTTGCTGTGGTTGTCCCAACTGATGACGGAAGCTTGTGTTGCTTCCGAAACGTCGTGATTTTATTTGATTATTTATATTTTTTAATTTTTAATTTTTTTTTCACCTACATGACTTTACCGAAAGAACCAAAGAGTATGTGGATCCTTGCAGTCACGAAAACTTCAAATCTAGAAAGTGTCCCTCTTCCTTGCACCTGTGCATTAACTAATTCTAAGTGACACGTGGAGAGCTTATATATGTATTCCAAAGCAAAATGTCGTCAGCAATGTCATATCTAGCTTCGTATGCTGCAGCTGCAGCAGCAGCAGCACAAGAATCCAGGGCACGCAAGTGACCATTACGCCACACCAACCCGCGAGTGGGATCTTGGTCATCAGCACGAGGAGCTCAGCAAACGCGGCCGTCTTAGTCGTCAAAGGGAACGCGACCGCCCGCCACGTTCACCACGAATTCGTCTCGACTGGGTGCTTTTACGTTCTAGATTTGAAGCTTTCGTGACTGCAAGGATTCACACTCTTAGGTTTCTTCGGTAAAGTCACGTAGGTAAAAAAATAAAATTAAAATTAATAAAAGTAATAATAGAAATCAAATAATAAATCACGACGTTTTTCGGAGGCAACACAAATCTCCGTTCATCAGGTGGGACCGTCACAGCTAGATTTACAGTATCTTTTAATTTCTATTATTTCTTTTATTAATTGTAATTTAATTTTTTACCTACGTGACTTTACCGAAGAAACCTAAGAGTATGCTTTTACCTTCTCGAGTGACCGCTTCGTCGATTGGCATCCTTCTTGTCCCCAAACGTGTGCGAGTGTGCGCCTCTTCCGTGTTTTTTTGTTGCTGCGCTCAGGATCATCCCCTGAGTTACAAACAACCAGCGCATATCAACGGGAAGCACAATATCTCACAATATCAGGAGAGAGAGCACCACATGTAAAATGCATCGTCCTAAGTGCTGTGTTATAAAGCAACACATGCACACACACATACGCGAAGTAGCAAATGCATTCCTCTCACAGTGACGCATCTAAAACAAGATAAACGCTACCTTGAAATGATTACAGGTAATTTTACGAGTCGGGGACACGCGAATGAGCATTGGTTAAGCAGCACTCTCTGTGAAACCCAGCGATTCTCCGTGCTGCGCCGACGCAGATTAACTTTGCTGTTTGGCAGAGTCGAACATTTTACGTGCGTCAAATGTTAATTTACGTGCATTAAGGCTCTTAACTTGTAACATTAGGTCATTACACGCTGCGCGCCTGTCAGCTACGTCGCAGAAATACGATGATTGTGATCCTATCGTCGTGGAGGATTCGTTTTAACCCGCGGACCCGTATCATTAAGGGCGTTTTATTTGTGCACTAATGCTCTTGGCAATGACCGTGAGAGGCAAGGCCGGGGATGTCAAATGTGAAGCAGCGCCCTGATGGATCCGGGCCCTCCCTGGCACCATCGCGGGGCGGACCGGTTCAAGCCCCGTCCCAGCCCCTTCACTGTTTCATTGCTTTCATGGCGTTATGTTGGTGGTTTAGCCATGTTTGTTTGTTGTAGTACAGAGTTAGACTGATGGCCTTAATCTAAGTTGTCTTGTGGTTGTTGTTGGTTGTGTGACTTGCATCCCACTGGGATTTTTGCACACAGCGTTGGTGTACGGTGCTTTTTTTTCTGCAATATTTAGCTGTCTTTTCTTGCATTTTCTGTTTGCACTTAGTCACATATTCACTGTAAGATGTTTTTTGTTCATGCTTTTGTTTTTCGTTTGTTGCTTTTGCACCCGATTCAAAAGCCGAATGGCTCACAGGGCTATACCTAATAAATGACCTTGAACTTGAACTGTCGACGCCTGCGTCGAGAAGGAGGCGATGCGCTTCTGCTGACCTCCGTGAGCGCTGAGGATCGTAACGGCGCAAGAGAGTGGGGTGCCCCGCTGTGCTCCCGTGTCACGGCCAGATCAACGCGCGCCAATGAAGCGCAAAGAGTTCGAGAGACAAGGAAACCGGAATTTCAAGAACGCGGCCGAATAAAAAACCGGCGAAGCGAGAGAAAGACCACCGCGCAAACGAGTGGAGGGGGTGACACTCAGCACTGCGAATCGCTGGACCACCTCGCAGGCCCCGTGCCTGCGATGCCTGGCAGGCTCCGGTGTTCAGCCGTGCGCGTACTAACCAGACTCAACGCCGCTTAGCCTTATAGACGTCTGCAGTGAAACGATGCGGATGTCACATGCGGTGTTATTAGGGGGACTGCAGATGCGCTAGCTCGTGAACGATGGCAATCATAGCACGGTGCGCGCCTCTGCAAGAGAGGGACGATGCATTGCAATGTTATGGCCAAATCAGCAACCCTCAGTAATAGGCAAATAGACTCGGGGATTGACACTGGATACAAGGATGCGTTGGGAATGGGGTCGGGTACATTATGGTGTCTGTAAATGACCCAGCACAACATGATACAATGAATATCATTTAATGTGCTTCTCCATCACCGTCATAAGGAACCAGTGTTGGAGTCTTTTAATAAGTGTGGCTTAAAAACACATTTGAACTCTTGGGCAATGCATCCTTAAATAAACGAGGACAGTGATGGTTGGCTAAAACCTCAATGGCAATCAGAAAAAAACCCTTCTACATTCCTCTCTTTCATATCATGCACAATCCCACACAATGTCCTGTATGGAATCAATAAAAACAAATATCTCGAAATATCGTACATTGCCTCTCTTCCAACAGAGATGGTGTAAATCCACAACATTGTAAGACAAAATGTCATGCGCTGTCTCGTTGAATTGTGGGTGACAACGTAAAGACTAATAACATTCACACGGGTCTGTTTCATCACGAAAAATAGTCAAACGCAGTAATATTTATGCCCTTCAGCCAATGTTTTCCAGCAACATACGTTCAAGCAGTCAAACCCTTGGACCGGTTTCAATTTTCTGAGTGCCATCATCATAGCTGGCGTGTCCTCGCCAATGAATGCCCGCTGGTTCGCCTGATGTCAACGTCAACAGCGGTGCAGCTCCTTCAACAACAAACCAGCAAAGCTCCATGAAACTCTGAACGTTCATACCTTATATAGTGTAGTGTATACCCAGTTGCTTAATGTTAATAGCTCAACTTATTGGAGAGTATATTGAGTACATTGATTATATTGATGTAGTTTATACCTAGTTTTTTCACATCGGTTTATTGTATGGTAGTAGGGTAGAAGCAGTTATTTAGTGTCAATATGCTAAATTCCTCTGTTGATATGTAAACTCCTTTGTCAAGGCGCTCTGCTCCTCCCACCCAGCTTAAAATACGCTGCCAAGCTTAGCAGTGTTCATTAGAACGCTGTCTTTCCGACAGCTCTGTTCTTCACCTGAGGACGGCTGCTTGCGTTGTGGCCGAAACGTCGTGAGAATTATTTTATTATGTTTTATTTTTGTTATTTTATTATTTCCCTTCTACGTGACTTTACCGAAAGAACCAAGAAGATGAATCCCTACAGTCACGAAAGCTTTAAATCGAAACTTCACATATCCGTTCACCGCCGATGTTAGCCACGACTGAGAATTGAACTCGGGTCACAATTGCACCAGCGTTGCTGCACACCAGTGAATTGGCATAGTTGTCGTTGTATTTTCTCTCTCTTAAACTCCACCAAAAAAATCTTTACTGACCACGACATGAGTATCACATTCACGTAGCCACGACGGATACACGGAACTAACAACACAACTCGGACCAGCCAAAGTTTTCGAATCGCAAAGCCAGCGGAAAGGTTTGCTCGATCAAACGTGGAGCGTGCGCACCAGAGTAGGTGTCAGCCAATGCTTCCTTTTGGGCCCTGAATGTCGGCCCCCTTTTCATGTCTTCAAAGCCCCCCCCCCACCCCCCGGTGAGGCTTATAGACCACGGGATCAATTGCGTGCCGGGCCCTACAGCAGGTGGGGGTGGGACTGCATCCCACCCCCATCCTTTCCTCTTTCGTGCCAGCAGCCTCGTCAAAAGTAATATTTTCTTTTATTTCTTTTTTTCAGAATACATTTATTCTGAGCAAAAACTTTCGGCAAAAAAGTGCTTTATGTAGTTCTATTCATACATGTGTGTTGAGGCTCGTTTTAACTGAATCTTGTGATTTCACATTTAAAATGAACGTCGTTGTTATTACATGAAGCGTTTTTTTTTCATCACGTCGTTGAGCTCGACGATTGTAACCGAGTCGCTGGAACGTTTGAAACGGACGGCAAACGAGGGATACATCGAGCGACGGGCTGACAGATTTCGTAAAAAAATTAACCCGTAAAAACAAAGTTTTTCACTATAAATCCTTTATATGCGTGGCATCGGTTTCATTTTATTATTCATTTCTGTTTTTCTTGAGTAAGCAAGCAAGCAAGCAAGCAAGTGAAGTTAATATAAAGGATTTAAAAATGAAAGATCACCTCTTGACATGCCCCGTATATTCCCGAGGGCACTAGCGTTGACCCGTTTTACCACTTTCAAGAACCTGGCGGCTTCAATTTAACTACTCTATAAATAGTCTCCAGTGTACAGCTTGGGGGCAGGGAATTCATGCCATGTGGTTAGTCAACATTTGCGTCATCATGAAACGGGCGGCTACAGTCCTCTCGTCCTCTGGCTTGAGATGGCTGCCACCTATGGGTCAGATGATTGTCTGCCACCATTAAGCAATTGGTAATTAAATATTTATTTATTTTCCCCTAAACAGTGTAAAATTTTGGAGAAAAAAATTTCACGAAAATTAATTGTCACGCACAACGAGTCTGTGTGCAAAATGTCAGCTCGATTGGATCACGGGAAGTGGGTTAAAAAACGACCGAAAGATTTGCACGGTCATAAGCAAGCAAGCAAGCACGCAAGCACGCAAGCACGCAAGCAAGTGAACTTAATATAAAGGATTTTAAAAAAGGCATCGGGGCGCGCGCGCCTTCAGGTGCATTAGCCGCTGCCCAGGACAATGTGTGGCGGAGCAACGTGAGACGCCCTTTGTCATGCAGTGGACTTGATGATAATTGATCATAGTGACATGAGGGCATGTGTAGGGAGAGATGGATTGTGGATGCACTGGATAGTGCTTCATGGCTGAGCATGAGCAAGGCTTTTTTCTGCAGTGGACTGATGATGTTGATTGATCACCACGATAATGATGCATGGATGATGACGATGCTGAGGATAATGATGATAATGATGAATACGATACAGTATGTGGTGGATCACAATGATCGCAATGATGATGATGAATTGATGATAAATCACAACGATGATTTTGTATGGATGACAATAATGACGATAATGACAATGATTTTCATGATTTGTAGTGTTCAGTATTTACAGCGACCAATACTGCATCATGCGTTCCTGTTAACCGCTATCCCCAGGTCGATGCCACATACCATCACTACAAAGATCCCCCGTATAGCCTGAAGAGACTGTTGGGATGGGTGGCCGACACCACGCCCGGCCGCCTTTGTCTCTCTCGTGGCGATGTTTACACACCGCACCAGGTACTCATTTGAGGCTGAGTCGACATAGGGGAGGCCCAGGACCGGTTTAGATAATACTGTGTAACAATTTTTTTTCTGTTCCTGGGGAGTAGATGTTATTTCCTAATTGCTTATGCCTCAAAAGTACAGAAATTTACTATTATTCCCCACAAACTTTGCTTTTGTGACCAAGACAGTGATATTTTGGAATGTACCTATTTTCCAGAACATTCCAGATAGATTCAGTGCTGAGTAAAATTGAAGTAACTTTTCGAACATTCTAGAACTTTGCAGGAAAACAAAAGTAGTATAAATACAGGAGCCTTAATCCCACCAGTTCAGTTTAGTTCCAGCTGCCCAAGTGGATACATATCTGCATTTTTCTGAGATGGCATCAAGAGACTGCAAGCATTCGGCAGACATATTTTGCAATGTCTGCGGCCAATTTATCAAGACAAGAGCGACAAAGTACTCTGTGGAAGCATCTGCTAAGATGTGTGAGGCCTACAAGGCATATTTTGGCATGCCTGTCGGGGATCAAGACAAACCCTGGGCACCTCATTTCACCTGCGAGCAATGCAAAAAAAAACTCTGGAAGGGAATATGGACAATTGTTGCTCGGAATTTTATGTTCTAAAATTAATAAAATTGTAAAAGTTTCTAATTTTAAAATGTTTCACAATTTTCAATGTTATTGAAAAAATATATCATATATGAACATTTTTGCGAGAATCTCTTGCACATTAGTCATGGGTGAAATTCATGTATCTTTGTAGGATGGTACAGAGGGGAAAAGAGAGCCATAAAGTTCGCTATCCCAAGAATTTGGCAGGAACCCACTGACCACTCAAGCAACTGCTACTTCTGTATGGTGGACCCATCCAAACGTCGGACTGATAAGAATGCACCTGCTATCACATATCCAGACCTTCCTTCATCCATCGCCCTGGTGCCACACTGCATTGAGCGCCCCGTACCCACTCCTCCGGAGAGCATCCGTCTTTAGAAGAGAGCAGCAAGTCAGAGAGCGAGGAAGACGTTGTAGATCCAGATGACAATTTCAGAGGTGGAGCTGAAGAGAGAAACCCATACTACCCCAACCAAACAGACCTCAACGGCTTGATCAGCGATCTTGGTCTCATCAAGTCCAATGCTGAGCTTTTGACATCTCGGCTCAAGCAGTGGAACTTGCTGGATGAAAGTGTGCAAGTCGCAGATCAGAGGAAGTGTCACCAACCTTTTTGCAGCTTCTTCACCCGTCAAGATGGGCTCTGCTTCTGCCACAATGGGACCAATCTGTTCGAGGCAATCGGAATCGCCTGTAACCAGAATAAGTGGCGCCTCTTCGTTGACAGTTCATCCAGGAGCCTCAAAGCCGTGCTGCTCCATAATGGTAACAAGTAGCCGTCTCTTCCCCTGGCTCACTCGGTGCACCTCAAAGAGGATTACAACAGCATCAAGACCTTGTTGGACGCCTTGAAGTATGATGAGTATGGCTGGGAGGTCATCGGAGACTTTAAAATGGTGGCATTCCTGATAGGTCTCCAAGGCGGGTTTACCAAGTGTCCCTGCTATCTTTGGCTTTGGGACAGCAGGGACACCAAGGTGTACTACATCAGGCGAGACTGGCTACAGTGGACCGAGTTCTCTGTGGCGAGGAACAATGTCAAGTGGGAGCCACTGGTGGACCCCCTGGAAGGTGCTGATGCCACCACTGCACATCAAATTGGGCCTTATGAAACAATTTGTCAGACCTGTAGATAAGGAGTCGGCAGCCTTCAAGTACCTTCAATTCTTATTCCCTAAGCTGTCTGAGGCAAAGGTCAAAGCCAGTGTCTTCGTCGGACCACAGATGAGGAAGATCCTGGAGTGCAATGAATTCCCCAAGAAGCTCACTAGTAAGGAGAAAGTGACTTGGAACAGCTTTGTCGCAGTGATTCGTGGCTTCCTGGGCAATCACAAGGTCGAAAATTATGTGGAGCTGGTTGAGACTTCTGGTGAAGAACTACGGCACAATGGGCTGTAGGATGTCCCTCAAAGTCCATATCCTTGATGCTCATCTTGATAAATTCAAGGAGAACATGGGAGCGTACTCGGAGGAGCAAGGCGAGCGCTTTCAACAGGATATACTGGACTTTGAACGCCGCTACCAACGACAGTATAACGAGAACATGATGGGACACTACATTTGGGGGCTGATTCGTGAAAGTGATTTACAGTATTATCGTAAATCTCGAAAAACTACTCACTTCTAAATATTTTGTAGTAATTGTTGTATTACTTTAGTCTAAATACATGTTAATTTTGATTCATATGTTGTTGTTTTCTGACTTTATGTGAAGGAAAAGACACAAATTCGCCCTGTTTAATCATTGAAAATAGATATTTAAATAAAAATCACTGTCCTAGTCACAAAAGCAAAGTTTGTGGGGAATAATAGCCATTTTCTATACTTTTTAGGCATAAGCAATTACGAAATAACACTTAGTACCCAGGAACAAAAATTGTGCTACACAGTGTAATCGTTACTGGTGCCGATCGTGAGCGGGAATCGAACTCGAGCCACCGGGTAGCGTAGCCCAGCGCGGTAACCGCTACACTACCCCTCCCTACCACCATCACAACGAACGCGCAAGGTGTCACACAAGCAAAGCCAAGCGGAGGTGAAGAAAAATGTACCCAATTAGCCGATTTGTCGGCGTGCGATAATACCTTATGCAACCGTTTCACGGTGTTCCCCGAGGTCACATTCGCATGTCAGGGCAGGTGCGCACTGCAAGTAAGGGATTCGACTTGAGCTGATCAATGACTCTTTTGAATGATTTGATGCCGGCCGTGAGCTGAGACTCAAAATCTGGATGCAAGATTCGTAGCGCGCAGTGCTCTTCCGCAAAGAGCGTTGCGTTTCAGCTCAAATTTATGCGCGGATCTGGAGAGGTTGCGATGCCCCCCCCCCCCCCACGGGTGTGACCTCGGGGGATAATAACGAGCACCCGCGTTGTTGTGGAATAAATCAGCGAATGACGAACCCGTGCAGAACAAATAAATACGTACGCGTATATATATATCTCACAGAAATGTATCGAATCCGACGCCTGCGGCTACAGAACATTCCCCGGCGTGCCGTTGCGTGTTCGTAGCGGACAGCGGACAGCAGCTGTGTTGGTGAATTTTGGCTGCTCGGACGCCAAGCCCAAGGCAATGATGACCTGTTGGACAAACAAAAATGGTTAATTTCAATTTCCACTGCCACTTCCACACGGGATGCCCCATCCTCAGCCACTCGGTTCATTAGCGCCACGCTGTGCACCCCCCCCCCCCCCAGCTCCTCTGCTTTGTTGCGAAAGCATCCCCTTCAGGCACACTGGCTATTACAATCATCCGAATCAAATCCTTTATAATGATATAATTTAAATTGTATGAGCATTGCCTATTTACATGTAAATGCGTATTTGTTTGTGTGTGTGTGTGGCGGTGTAATTATTTACGTGTCGCTTCCCACCTCCTACACCTATAGGTGAGCACAATGTAATTGTGGTGATGCGTCGTTGGGAGCGATTCGATACCGCAGTGGATTTTTTTGACGTCGTAATAAGTCCCGTGAACGGCGCCGTTTCTTCTTCTTCTTCTTCGTCTTTGGGACAGCTGATGAAGTCGATGCAGAGCAATTTCAACATTCACGTCGTCAAGTCCAGACAACCGCGTTAGGAGGAGCCGAGTGCATCGCTGTGATGTCTCTCCTCTGTGTTTGTGGATCGGGGACTTGCATCGTGAAATGTTGGTCTGTTCTGGATGACCACAGTCGCACACTGAAGAGTGTTGAATATTCAATTTGTGCCACTTCTGATTAGTGGCTGCAAGGGTCGCGTGACCCCGCGACTTACAATACGCAAATACATCGATTCCTAAACTAACAATTATAAATCCACGCATTGTTAGCAAATGCATCAATTTACATCTTCCACGAAAAATAATAGTTTTCCAGTCAAATATCATATTTTTTATCTTTTTTCCCAAGCATTATTTCTCGTTTCACGATCTGTTATTTTTCTGTTGACAATTTCCCTACCTCAAGCGGGTTGCCTAGTTACAATTGAAGAGTTCGTTTCTGCAAACACTCGCTTGTTTGTTGTGTTGATGATGTCATGAAGAGATGTACTCGGCAGTATGGATGGAGCCAGGTGGGTTCGTGTCACCTCGCTGGAGGCGGGTGGGTGGATGAATGAACGGACCTCCACATTCTACCCCACAGCGCCCACGGCAACAGTTGCCAAGCACAAGAGCAACACATGGCAACAGGCATCCATCCCCTCCGCCTGCCGCCGCACCCGCACGGCACGTGACTTCACTCCAAGCAGCCGCAGGCACCGTCACCTACGACGATTTCAAACCAGATGATGTCAACGTTTGATGATGGGCGGCAATGGTGACGCGCGATTGACAGCGATAGAAAACGATTCTGGCATTTAAGGATGTTGATGACGACGATGATGATGACGACGACGACGATAATAATATTTTTTTTACTTTTTTTATTTTACTAGGTAAGGCCCACTGAACTATTAATGCTCGTTTTTCAGAAATGACCTGACCACAAATGATTGCGAAATTGGTTATCGTGTGGACATTTATAGCAGCCAAATACTTTCAAACGCATGTTGATTATAAATATGGAGGGGAAAACCAGAGGATCCAGATTAAAAAACCGCGCAACCACACCGGGAGAACATGCAAACTCCAAATACCGTGCCGAGAAAACGTTTGTGAACCCCAATGATAATTATGGAAATCCCATAGTTTGATCATGATAGCCTTCCTGAATCAAAATCGGTCTTTGCCTAAATATCCAACTGTGTTTATATTAATCGATTCCATGTATTTCGAAACAAAATGATGTATGAATTTAACGAACAATGAGTATTTATGTGTGTCTATGTTGTGTGTCTCTCTGTGTGTGTCAATGTTGTGTGTCTCTCTCTGTGTGTGTTTATGTTGTGTGTCTCTCTCTGTGTGTGTCTATGTTGTGTGTCTCTTTCTGTGTGTGTCCATGTTGTGTCTCTCTGTGTGTGTCTCTGTTGTGTCTCTCTGTGTCTCTGTGTTGTGTTTCTTTCTGTGTGTGTCTATGTTGTGTGTCTCTCTCTGTGTGTCTCTGTGTTGTGTGTCTCTCTCTGTGTGTGTCCATGTTGTGTGTCTCTCTGTGTCTCTCTCTGTGTCTCTGTGTTGTGTGTTTCTTTCTGTGTGTGTCTATGTTGTGTGTCTCTCTGTGTGTCTGTGTTGTGTATCTCTCTATGTGTGTCTCTGTGGTGTGTGTCTCTCTCTGTGTGTGTCTATGTTGTGTGTCTCTCTCTCTCTGTGTGTCTATGTTGTGTATCTCTCTCTGCTTGTGTGTCTGTCTGTGTGTCTCCGTGTCCGTGTGTTGTGTCTCTCTCTCAAATTCAGTTCTACCTGATGACGACTGCTTGTGTTGCAATCGAAACGTCGTATTATATTATTAAATTTATTTTCTTTCTACGTGACTTTACTGAAAGAACCAAAGATAAGCAATGAGTAATTAAGGTTTTGGGTATGTGAAAAAGTAAGATAACCCTTTGTTTCATTAGCTCAATTAAGAGAATCATTTGAATTACGTGTTTAAATAATTAGGTAGACTTCAGGGGTGAGTTTGGGAGGCCCCAACCATATAAAGATCACACACTTTCTGAGTTTGGTCTACACCATACAGATGTTGTGGAAACAAGACATGCCACGATCAAAATAAATCTCATCAGTCCGGAAAACAAAACAGTTTCTAAGGACAGATATATCCATGGTCTCTGTTTTAATGATGGCAAACGTCAGTGTGAATTTGGTGGTGATGGTGGCCACCTACTACTACCTACTATGACTACTATGATCAGAGCCGGCCCAGCCACTAAGCGACCCTTGCAATTGCAAAGGGCCCCGTGGCCAGCAGAGGGCCCACTAGAGTCACTGCTGGCTCGTGGGTGAAAAAAATCATACATCAAAGGGGCCTCCAACCAAATTTAGCTTAGGGCCCCCAAAGGTCTAGGGCCGGTTCTGACTATGATGATGATGATGCCGTGATGAGAATAACTTTGGAAGTACGCTTCCGCCATTATCATTACTGAAGGTGCCCTCAGCGTCACTTGCAAAGCACAGCTGGGAGGCACAAAATTCAATTTGACAGTACTGCTGTGTGTGGCACGAAATGGATTTTCAATTCGCTCACAATCACATCGATTATTTTATTAGGCAGCGCGAGGGGCAAAAAACAAAGCATTCTCTTCTGGAAACTCCACTTTTGCCAAAGCTTCGAGAGGGTCTGCGATCTAATTTCAGGGCAATCTTTTGTCTCACCCTCAGAGATTCCGAGAAAGGGAAATTGCGTTTGTAACCGAGAGGAGGATCTCACTGGGGAGAGCAGTGTCCTACAAGAGTCTCCTCGGATTGGCGGCAGCCACCCTCATCAATGAGCAATTGATTATTGGATTTAATTGGTGGTCGTAAATCAGCGTTTTTCGCTACGAGCTAATTGTCACTGTGTTTTTTTATTTGATTGCCCACGTGTGCATTATATGTACACAGTGTTTGCTTACGAGTGTAAATTATGGGTGACCCTTTCAAATTATGTAATGCAAAGCTAATAGCTGTACTGGAAGCCAAGTCGTTACGAAAGAGGAAATGCTGTTTTTTTGCCGACTGAATTGAGACAGCAATTTTGCAATTAAGCATTGGAGATATTTACATGTGCAGAGATATGTGGCTTGTACAGACGTATGGTCAATGCAATGCGAATTATTGTCTTTATGTTGTGGTATTTGTCGCAGCCTGCGTGCCTGCAGGGATCATATAAACCTATTACTTATAACATATATGAATCAAAAGAACATTGCCGATACAAGATGATATATCCGAAAGCATAAACCAAAACATTCACTGCAGACAAAGATATATCTATTATAATATCTAATAGTAAATTGTAAATTGTTATATTAATTACATTTAAAGGAAATATATTAGCCGTGACTAACGCAGTTCCATATACGAGTGTGGCATCTTACCATGATCAGATTCATGATTGCTAATGTACGGCCGTATCTCTCTCTCTCTCTGTCTGTCTCCCCATCTCTCACCTCCTCTTGCACACCATCCACCATCTCCACACTCCCCACTTGCAGACCAAACGCTGTCACAGTGCTAATACGATACTCTCTCGCTCTCTGCCCGTCTTCAATTCCCGGCGCAAGACTTTCATTTCTGTCTGCCCATGACAGACTGTCTCCCGTCCATAATATGATTAGCACAGTTGACAATGTACGGTGCGAAAGAAGTTCAACATACATTCATGATTTAAATAGCATCTTGCAAATATATATAGCACGGACCTTTCAATCCATGTGATACGCATTTTCCGGTTTAAACATTATCTTAAGATAAGAGTCACGGTTAGACGCTCTATAAAATCACGGTTTTGTCATTTACACCACAGTTCCCCGAAGTTGACACACGTCAACTGAAAATGTGTGTCAGTTCTGGCTCAAATATTGCACTCGTCGTATCAGGACATTCACATTGTAACTAAGAAAGTATTGCATGCAATGTCAGGTGTTCTACAAATCACAGTAGCTCAGCGGGGCCTTACCTGGTGAAATAAAAAGAAATAGTTTGGTTACATTTGTAGTTTGTAATAGTACCGAGACAACCTTTAAACATTCGCTCTGGGCTCGTGGACACGATCGGGGGACGCAGGGAGGACGACGCCCCCACACAGTGCTCGGCTTGACGCGGACAGCCGAGGCTTGCAGCAGCAGCAGCAGCGCTGTGCCGCTGTGGATGGTGCGCGCACTCGCCGCTTGCAGAGGGCCCAAACGGACAGCGCACATGCTGAGCGCAAGAGCCGCCCCTTGTCAGTGGCGTGACAACGACCACATGACACAAAGACAACAACAACAACAAAACGTCATCCTTTGTTTAGCCCAGGGGTCGGTAACCAAAATAACAAGATGAGTATTTTTTTTTTCGAATTCGGTAAAAAAAAAATCTATTTCAAGAGCCCGCAATTCACCGTGGTGGTCCCTTAATAAATAATGTCGCGGAATCGGTCCTTAAAGAGCCGCATGCAGGTTGCCGACCCCTGGTTTAGCAGCTATGATGAGAGAGCACCTATTGTTACGTCCGGCAGCGACGTCGCATGCCCTGCTGCCTCTGACTCCCGGTCGCTGGTGTCGGCCTCACGCCGTGCTTACGGATCATTTTAGGCCGAGTCCACCTCCTCGGATGGGGTTGCGTCCAAGTTCACGTAGCAGTTGCCTGTATGGTGTCGTGCGTGGCCAAGATTTGAATGTGAGTTGAAAGGGGGGTGCCACGTGGCAGCGCGCTAATGACGACGACGACGTCTACGTCACGTGTCATCTCACGTGCTCCTGCACTCGCCCGCTGGGTTAGTCGACTGCAGGGGTCATAAAACACAATTAAAGCCATTTTTCGTCTTGGTTCTTTCGGTAAAGTCACGTAGAAGGAAAATAATAAGATAATAAAAATAAAACATAATAAAATTATTCTCACGACGTTTCGGCCACAACGCAAGCAGCCGTCTTCAGGTGGAGAACAGGTCTGTCAAGTAGACAGAGTCTGAATGGACAGCTGCTTGCGTTGTGGCCGAAACGTCGTGAGAATAATTTATTGTTTTATTTTTATTATTTTATTATTTTCCTTCTACGTGACTTTACCGAAAGAACCAAGACGATGAATCCCTGCAGTCACGAAAGTTTTAAATCGAAAAGCCATTTAATTTCAATTCAAACCACCTATCGGTGGTTTGGTGAAACATGTGGGTACAGCCGCCTCCTCCAAGGCATCTGGCCGCGGTGGAAGAGTAGGTAAACAAAAACATATAATTTTGAGCACCTCCGATTTGCACGCTTGGCCACGTACGGTGCGAAAGAAGTTCAACGTACGTACAATAGCTGCCTCCATTGACCGTCGTTCACAGTAAGCAATTGCTTGCAGGGCCGAACCTATCCATTGACTAGCGGTGTAATGCTGCATGTAATGGGGGCTGTGCAATTGCGCATAACCCATTTACACGACGCACACAAACAGATACACATCGATTCACGTGCCACGTATCGCGCGAGCTTCTGAATCCTACCAATCCTCGCGCAACGCAAACATCGACGAGTCGTCACCCCCCCCCGCCCGTAAGCTCCAGTCTGCCTGGGGCAATCTAGGGGCCGCCCATAAATGACGTCACGCACCTGGGGGGGGGGGGGGGTCAGACATTTGTGACGATGTGTGACGAGGGCGGGGGGGGGGGTGAGAAATGTGACGTCACAACAAAATGCGCAACTTTAAATAAATATAGACAACACGTTCTACTTAATTAAATATACTTTTGATAAATGTGTTCTCCTACAACATCAGAGTGCAGCGCCACATTAAATACGCACTACAATGACAATAGTTTAAAGCGATTTGAAGCATTTTTGGGGGGGGGGCAGAGCTTTGTGACGTCATATTTGAGGGGGGGGGGTCTGACTTTTTGTGACGCCGTGTGACGAAGGGAAGGGGGGGGGGTCAAAAATCGTCCAAAATCGCGTGACGTCATTTATGGACGCCCCCACCCCCTAGAACAGCGACACGTCATCAACCACATTCGTCAACCGTCGCCCGATAAAGTGGCTGGAGGCTGGGGGGGGGAGGGGGTAATGAGAATGGGGGGGGGGGGAATCAGTTAAATAAACATGCAACAAATCGAGCAGCGCAAGCACACACAGACACACACAGACACACAGACACACACAGACACGAGGATGAGGTGAATGACCCCGACTTGACCGCCGTCTGCCAAGCTGTACAGCAGCAGCAGCAAACACCATCTGTTGCACGTCCACCCTCGGCGACAACCTCCAGAATGAGGTCCTCGGTGCCTCCTCGTTTCATAAATCACCCCCGCACGCGAGTCCGTGGTCAACTCACGCACCCACATACAGACAGACAAAGGTCCCCCGTGTAGCCTCAACCGACTGTTGGGACAAGTGCTGTTAGCGAGCACCTATGAAGGCCGGCACGGCACACGAGGGGGTGGGTGGGTGTCCAGCACTACGCCCAGCCGCCTTTGTCTCAAATGTGTACCAGGTACTCATTTGAGGCTGAGTCGACCTAGGGGAAGCGCAGGACCGGTTCAGATAAGCGTTATCGATGTTGGCCGTGAGCGAGAATTGAACTCAGGTCGCCAGGTTCGTAGGCGAGCGCGCTAACCGCTGCACTACCGCTCCCCCGCACGTGCGCACACACACACACACAACAATTAAATACACAATGAATAGAAGCATGGACTGCCTTGAACACGAAGCATCAGCAGGGTTAGTGAACTGCATTATCGTGCACATTCTATTGGCCTCGTCTATGCGCTCTGTGGAAGGGTGCGTGCGTGCGCCTGTGTGTGTGGAGGCTGACGTGGTGTCGTGGATAGGCACACTGGATTTGCAATCGGGTGGTCGCCGGTTAGATTCGATCTCCTGAAGCGGCAGTGAAAACAGTGGTGCACAGTGTCTTCAGCTTCACTGCCTGCTGGCCACGCAGCAGTGTAAATGGATACACCTCAATTAGTCGATAGGCAGATGGCGGCGTGTGATAGTGGGTTTATTGTAGGTACAGTACTGCCACCTCTTACAAGACATTTGTCCAGCATGGAAGAGTAGGCCAAAATTCCCTCTAGGTTGGGGGTGGGGGCTCTCTGGAGCCGTGGTTGAGGCTGGTCACAGATCTAATATCACAAATTTCCAAATTATCTTATTCCGCATCCGTTTCGAATGCATCGTGAAAGCACGCGAACCACCAGCCCAAGTCACGACACAACACGAACCCACGCCTCGTACAGGGCCAGGGATCTACAACTAAAATAACAAGAAGGGACATTTTTGTTGTCTTCGAATTCGACTGAAAACTCAATATTTCAAGAGCCGCAATGCAACGTGAATACGTACACCACGTGACGAAGCAGCCCGTCGAAGAGCCACACGTGGCCCTGGAGTCGCAGGTTGGCGATCCTCCATGCTAGGAGATGCCAATCAGTGCACAGTGATGATCTCACAAGGCGCCCAAATGCATCGTTAAGTCCGACGTGCACTGGCGCGGTACAATGATATTACGGAGGTGGCTAAGTGGTGTGGCCGCTGCCGGTGATAAGCCAGAGAAGAGTCAAAGTGTCGACCTTGGTGGGAACGGGAGGGAGACAGGAGATGAGGAGTGGGAGGATTGCGGGGTCGTAGGCTGGGTCAGGGGTCAGGCTGCGGGGACATAAGGGGCATGCGTTTTAGAATTTTTGACCGAGCTGCCAAAAAAAGAATCACATTCAATTTCTTACAATGGGAAAAGCCAAAAATTATTTGTTGGATTTCGATTTAAAGCTTTCGTGACTGCAGGGATTCATCTTCTTGGTTCTTTCGGTAAAGTCACGTAGAAGGGAAATAATAAAATAATAAAAATACAATTCTCACGACGTTTCGGCCACAATGCAAGCAGCCATCCTCAGGTGAAGACCAGGTCTGTCGGGGAGACAGCTGTCTTCACCTGAGGACGGCTGCTTGCGTTGTGGCCGAAACGTCGTGAGAATTATTTTATAATGTTTAATTTTTATTATTTTATTATTTCCCTTCCACGTGATTTTACCGAAAGAACCGAGAAGATATTGGTTGGATGTTGGTGTTTTGGCCATAATGTGCATTCCATTCTAGGATCCCAAAGCACAGTTGCGACTTGAGGCCATCTCGACAGAGCTTTCAGTGGTCTCCCCTCACTTTCATGGGGGGCTTTTTTCTGGGTCCTCTGATGCCTTTTCACAAAGCCAAACACTCATCAATGGATTTTGGCCATACGTTACAATGTCAGGACGCTTCTGAAATGTATGTATCGAGACATTCCTTCGTAGACAATTGACAATGATTGGCATTGCACAGCCAGGCGGCAACAAAGCCGGATTTCCGTCTTGACAAAATGACCAAAATTATGTCGTGTTGATAATGTTTGCTCCATTGATGCTCACGGAGAAATCCCTGATTTTTTCCTGGAAAAACAAAGTGTGTTGAGGCTCAGTGAAGCGTTCACGATTAGACGTAGAGATGTATGTATGTTGAACTTTCATCGCACCGTATGTATCCAACCGCGATAATCGGAGGTGCGGGAAGTGGGGGGGGGGGAACAGCATCTATCCAGGGTTCTATGTCGCTTACCCCTACATCACACGAACCCACGCCTCGCGCAGGGCTACGTACGTTTAACACCCCATTTCACACGCGATCCTCGGCGTGTTACCCTTTCACTGGCAACAAAATAAACTCAACACAACAGACAAGAATAAACAAGCAGTCATCGCTGCATCCACTTCCCGCCCACAGTCACAGTTTAGAAGAAGAAGAAGAAACATTGATCTAAGCCAAAACATGTCGATTATGGATAATGATGGTCGCGAAAGCCTACGTGTTAAAGTACAAACATTGTAAATGTTGTGGGCTTGCTCTATAACACACCCCGGCGTGCTGAACTCGTAACGAATTGACACGTTTTGCTTACGTGACAAACGTGACGAAATGGCTGTGTCGGGTGGTGGCGGGTTTAACGACACATTTATCCTTACGCGATCTAACCCCCCCCCCCCCCCCAATATAAAAACTTTTATTATGAAAAAACCCTTTTTCCTCGCTGTTACATAACCCACGGGGCCTTAGCGGCGGACACGAATGAGCACAATCCATTGTCGTTATTCGCGATGCCAACAAGCGGAACACGTCCTCGTTAGAATTGTTTTAGGTTAAGCGCAACATCAACAACAACAACAAAAACAACAACACAAATACTGATCGGTTCAACTCGTACGAGCTACGAGCAGCTCACTCTTAAGTTGTTAAGTCGAAAGAGACATTGGCGCTCCGGCGAGCGATGCATGTGCACGTTGCTACAAGTGGCGACGGCGTTCTTGTTTGGTTGTGCGTCAGTGTAAATGCCATCTCGCGGGCGGTCGGTGACAGATAGCTCTCGCTCTCTCTCTCTCTCTCTCGTTTTGTGGAACTTCACAGTTCGATGATTACTACATTATACACAACACTACTATAAAAGCCACTATACACTACACACTAGTGCTGTACCAGTGATGAATTGTCCATGTTCTATTGTCATGCTTTCCTATTCAGTTGAGCATTGAGGCTGCGCTGGCGTCTTATTGATATCCCTGAGCCAGTCGTGGGAATTCTGCATTCCTACAAGGACGAGTCTATCCATAGGACAACCACCATTGTAGTAGCTATTTTATCGACCCCTGAGGGGCTGATGGGCCGTTCAACCCCCCAAACAGGATTTGAACTCGCAAACCTTCGCACCGTGAGAAGCAAACGCCGGACACAACATGTTTGCCGATTATATATATTCAGTGAGCATGTGGGCCCACAGGGGAAATGGATATTTGATCCCATCAGAGAACATTTGTTCCAATTAGTGTTAAGGGTAAGAGGTTGTTATGTCGTCGTCGTCCCCCAAAAAAAATAAGAACGTACACATATTTAGAACGGGAACCGATATTCCTGAAAAACATTGATTTCTTGCGGAAACAAATATTCTGTGGGAAATATATCCTCTGGAAATTTGGCACAATGAACACAAGTGACACGTGGTCATCAAAGCCTGCCTTGAACTTACCCTGGGTCAATTGAGCCTGAAATGAGTACTGCGTGCGCTGTATGACATCTGCACTTGGGGGGGGGGGGCACATAACACCTGACTTTTTGTGACGCCGTGTGACGAAGGGAAGGGGGGGTCAAAAATCGTCCAAAATCGCGTGACGTCATTTATGGACGCCCCCCCCCCTAGAACAGCGACGCGTCATCGACACATTCGTCAACCGTCGCCCGGTAAAGTGGCTGGAGGCTGGGGGGGAGGGGGTAATGAGAATGGGGGGGGGGAAATAAGTTAAATAAACGTGCACCATGTCGACAGCCTTAACAGGCGCTCGCAAACATCATTATTCTCCAACTAACAATCTGTGCAGCAAGACGGGGATATTTGTCTTTGTGTGGTGGGAGGCACTGCAAAGGAGCGGGGGCCGCACTGACCCGGGATTGGGCGGAGGGAACCACGTTCGCAAAGCAGAAGTGACGCAGTGTAAATCTGGCATCTTACTCGGGGAGGGTTCAATGAGGCGCCACGGTGGCGAGATGTTAACTGCCTCGCCTGGTATACAGGAGATCGGGGGTTCCATCCCAACCCTGACGCCTGCTACTGTATATTTGGAGTTGGCATGTTCTCCCCGTGGTCGCGTGTTTTTTTTTTCTCCGGGTCCTCCGTTTGTTTCCCTTTCACGTTGAGAATCAACTTGCCTGTAGAGCATTTGGCCGCTTTAAATGTCCACGTTGATAAGTCACTTCGTTGGGACTATGATGTGTGGCCGGGTCGCTTCTGAAAAAAAGCGAGAGAGCTCAGCGGGCCTTACCTGGAAAAAATAGATAGATCTGTATATATATTCTTGGTTCTTTCGGTAAAGTCACGTAGAATGGAAATAATAAAATAATAAAAATAAAACATAATTAAATAATTCTCACGACGTTTCGGCCAAAACGCAAGCAGCCGTCCTCAGGTGGAGAACAGGTCTGTCGAGAAGACAGAGTCTGAATGACAAGCCCCAGGCTTGGAGCGACTATTTAACCTGCCTTGAACTTAGCTACTACAAGCTTAAATAGTCGCTCCAAGCCTGGGGCTTGTCATTCAGACTCTGTCTTCTCGACAGACCTGTTCTCCACCTGAGGAAGGCTGCTTGCGTTGTGGCCGAAACGTCGTGAGAATTATTTTATTATGTTTTATTTTTATAAATTTTATTATTTCCATTCTACGTGACTTTACCGAAAAAAACAAGAAGATGAATCCCTGCAGTCACGAAAGCTTTAAATCGAGATCTATATATATAGTTAAATGATTAGTGTAATTTAAATGCCACATCATGGAGCAGAACGAATCCACGTGGATCGTTTAGGAATCCCTCGCGTCGGACAACGCCGCGACGCTCAACGGCTCGCAGTTCACGCGATGGCTGCGCAGAGCCGCACAGTCTCGCAGGAAAGAAATGAGCAGCCGGCTCGAGTTGCTCCAGAGTTCAGGGTTGATGGCTGCCATGAGAATGCTCCGAGAATTCTCACATCGCCAGCGCCAGCGCGAGCGCGAGCAGAGACGGGTCGCAAATGAGAGCCGTAGATGCGCCGGCGAGGCGCGCTTAACTTTACACCGCTGCCACCGTGATCACGAGCCACATTTGGCAAAGAAACAAATTAAATTGCCCCGTAATTGCTGATAATTATGAAATCAAGCGAGTCAAGTGTAAATGGTTTACATATGCACGGCGATGACACAGACTCTCTGCGTCACCCTCCGCTGGGTTAAGTATATCTTGACATGTTCATTGTAAAAGGCAGAATAGTAACGTCACTGACAACGGTGGTTTCGTGGGCTGAGCTGTCAACACGATGGATCTCATCGTTACGTGCAGAATGATTATCTGAGTGAGACATATTTTTTCGCTGTAAGGCTTGCCTGATAATACTCCTGATACGTACACAGTATTTCCCTCGTTATTTGAGAGGGAAACGTTCTGGAGATGCTCGTGAACGGCAAATTTCGCGGAAGATCACAATAGCCTGCAAAAGAAACCTATATTTTTTTATGAATTACTTATATTAAATACATGCAATTACCAAAATTACATATTTTTTATCTCATCACATTCTCTCTCATCGCGTTATCTCATCTTTGATCTCATCGCATATCTCTTTCATCACTTTTAGCTCATCGCGTTCTCTCTCTCTCTCGATGCAGTGGTGTAGAATTCCAGATTCGATTCGTGGATAGCCAAACTCGCGGATAACAAGTTAGTGAATAACGAGGGAATACCGTATATTTAATATACACACACGGTTAATTGTTGTTATGCGATGTATGTCTGTACATGTATGTTGAACTTCTTTCGTACCATACGTAGCCAACCGTACATAATCGTAGGTGCGCGTAAAGGACAACAAACTAAACACAAAAAGCAGTTCTGAAGAAATTATTTGTTCAATCGAGAATCCAAATCGCTGCCCTGGCGTGACGGTTCGCACACTGGACGCCGACGGTCCGATTCCATCTCCTGGCGAGGAAGTTGAAGCGATCTAAAATTTCTCAACCCCCCCCTTCCCCCCGACGCCTCCCGCAGTACACCCAGCAGCATTAATGGCAGGTCACGTCTGGTGTGTTGGTATAAAGTGTGGGTGCTCATGCCTCTTCCATGTCTCTCTCGTCATCGTGGAAGAGTCGACCAAGATATCCTCCAGTGGCGGGGTGGGAGGGGTGGGGCGGGGGAGGGGGGGGGGTCCCTCGAGCTCTGCGTAGTGGAAGCTCTTCTGCCAGCAGTGGCTTGAGCAAGCGGTTTCAGGGCTGCACCCGTGCCCTTTATCGATCTCGATCTGGGAGAGAGGCAGGCGTATACGACTGCGTATCAGGAGGAGGCTCATGGTGCCTTTCGGAGACGCTGCCGGCCAAGTGGCTTTCTCTTTTCTTTTTTTTTCGCCGAATCAATCACTCGTGGAGGGCAGCTGACAGGACGGCTTCCTTGACAATCAGCCGCGGGTTGATTGATGTTCTGCGTGTGGCGCTCAGGCTCGCAGAGTCAATCACTTAGGTCACCCTGGAACACGAGAGTCTGACACGCTGCCCACGGAAAGCCCTAAGTGATAAAGATTGATGGAAAATTGCTGCGTCGTAATATTTTACGTCTCCTCGTTTTCCACCCCCCTCTCTCTCGCCAAACAGCTAAAATAAAATAAAAAATATTTCTTTATTTTATTCCTGCCTCATTTAAATTCCATAACTCACATTAAAAAAAAAGTATTTTGGGGGACTTTATTGTACATGAAATGCACGCGTGTTGGGTTTGAATGTCATAAACGTTATATAAGCTGTGTTCGTTGGAATATATTCAGACGCTGTAGTTTGAATAAAGTCTACTGGCATCGCGGGATATAATGATATTCTAAGCTACTCGGGTCACTAGTAAGAGTTTCTGCAGGTAAATGTGGATCTCATTGTTACTTGTTTAAAAAACGAAGGTTTCCCCGTTGCTAAGTGGCTATAATAGCTGCTCTATAATCCTCTGGATCCTTACAAAACACAATTGTGAAGAAACACATTTTCCTGAAATTGCATACAGTAATTGAAAATTATAAAAGTAAATGCCTTCATATCACCTATTGAACCATGATGCTTTATTACCATTTTTTGGTAATTTTCACAATTTTATTTAAATGTTTGCTATCGGTGCCAATGCCACGAGATGAAACATCTGATCTAAATTCTCACAGGGCACCGCAAGCCTCTTGTCTAAAGAACAAAGCGGATATCATAGAACTACTTCAGAACTCATTCTTAACTATATTAAAGCCATCTCTGATCTACATAACTAATAGGTAACAGCTTCCCTTCCAACCTGCCACAGAGCAATGTTCCTCGCATGACATTTGGAGCAATATATGTTTTTTTATTCTAAAAAGCTGGGACTTACATTTTTATATTCTTGGTTCTCTCGGTAAAGTTATGTAGAAGGGAAATAATAAAATAATAAAAATAAAACAATACAAATTCTCACGACGTTTCGATTGCAACACAAGCAATCACCATCAGGTGTGAAAACCACAGCAAGAAAATTTTAAACAAGTAAACCCGTAAAAACAAAGTTTTTCACTATAAATCCTTTATATGCGTGGCGGCTAGAGTCCTCTCGTCCTCTGGCTTGAGATGGCTGCCACCTATGGGTCAGATGATTGTCTGCCACCATTAAGCATTTGGTAATTAAATATTTAATTTGTTTTCCCTAAACATTGTAAAATTTTGGAATATTTTTTTCACGAAAATTAATTGTCACATACAACGAGTCTGTGGAAAATGTCAGCTCGATTGGATCACGGGAAGTGGGTTAAAAAATGAGCGAAAGATTTGCACGGTCCTAAGCAAGCAAGCGAACTTAATATAAAGGATTTAAAAATATATTCGCCTGTGGAGGACGCGGGGATCGATCCCACGACCTTTGGCATGGGAAGCGAGGGCGCTACCAACTGCGCTACTCCGCCACTGCCTGTAGACGTGTCACGCTCTGGGCTCTTGCACTGTGACGTTCAGCCAAAGCCATGAATGAGTTCTATTTGAATAAATGTAAAATAAAATTTTTTAACTAAAAAGTGTAAAATTTTGGGAATTTTTTTTTTTTCACGAACATTAATTGTCTCGCACAACGAGTCTGTGTGGAAAATGTCAGCTCGATTGGATCACGGGAAGTGGGTTAAAAAACGACCGAAAGATTTGCACGGTCGTAAGCAAGCAAGCAAGCACGCAAGCAAGCAAGCACGCAAGCAAGCAAGCAAGCGAACTTAATATAAAGGATTTAAAAAGTGGCGGGTTTTTCTTAACGTCAGCACCACGGACAGCAACTGGATTTGAACTCAGGATGTCAATGGTGGCAGCTCAGTGCTCTGACCTCCGAGCGACCTGGTCACCTCGACCCTGATGTTATCTTTAATAGAAATCCAAACATCTAATTAACACCACTCATTCACCTTGATCAGCAATCTATCACTGTCAGTCCTCCGTATGTATATATGTATTTGTCACCATTCATATGTGAACATAGATACAATGATATAAGCATGTTACCATTTGTGTGTGTACATGTATGTGTAAATGTGTTTGCCGTCTTTGTACAAATATTGCTTGTATACCTTTAAAAAATAACAATGTGATTGCACCATTGATTTAAAACAAATATTCAGAGAAAATGTAATTTTTTAAATCACAACGTAATTTACGCAAAGTTTAATATCGCGAAATACAGTGTGCTATGCCGTGAAATAAACCCAACATGCACACGCTAGGCACTTCTCTTGCGAATAACTTAAAATTCTCGGCATGACACTCACCCGGAGTGACAAGTCCTGCGAATGATGCCGCAAGCTCCTCAATATTCACTTCACAACAGACTTTTCTTTGCCAAGTACCACCGTTATTGTGGAGTGGGGGAGGGGGCAGAGAGATTGGTTCCCGCCGCGACCGTACACACACACACACACAGCATCTGAGCGGAAAGCGAGCTGACTGCTGAGCCATCCAGCTGTCGCTGCTGGAAACAGGACAACGGGAGAATGACATTGAGAAACCCAGCGCATTCGCGCGTGGCTCAGCAAAGGGGAGATGCGGACGAGAGGGTATTACTGCAGAGAAGTGTCGTCGTGGTTTACTCGGTGCCGCACCGCACAGCGGGTCAGAAGGCGCCCGGCTGTGCGCGACACTGCATCAGCAAGGGCGGATTTAAGCATCTTTATCCCTGAGACACCAACAGCAGAATAGACCCATCCCCTCCAATTACTCCCCCCCCCTCCAACTCTCGCTGCCTGAACGCACTCCATCCAAAGCAACTACAGGAGGGTTCACTTATGTCACGCGCAGAAAGCTGGGGGGAGCGGGGGTGAAATGTAGGAATGTCTGTTGAACTTCTTTCGCGCCGTACATAGAAACGCGTGATAATCCAAATGAAAGCGACCCTATAAACGTAGCAACGTATCAAGTTAGCATCGTTTATAATGTTCTCATGAAAATTGATCAACTGTTTTTATTTTAGTCGTGCATTTTTGTCTTTCTTTCGTGAGCTCTTAAGAATTTTTCGTGGAAATTTCCCACCACCCACTGAATATGTCCCCACCCACCCATTCATCAGCACGCCATCGCATCCTCCTATTGTTTACTGGTTCGCAACACACACAAACCTGCCAAGATTTAAAAATTCTGCCACGTACGCCGATAAAGACCTGTCATTACGAAATAATTTAATTCATTGAAATACGCTAAATTAATTATGCAACGTTTTCTCACACTAATTGAGTTGTATGATGCGATAATTGTAAATACGGGCCGCGCAATCAGATCCAGAAATGTTAGGCTTCGTTGTTTATGAATTTAATAATGGGGTTTGTTGGGTGGGGGGTGGGGGAGGCAGGAGGGGGATTTATTTCCAGCAAATATTGCTTTCAGGAAGTGATATTTCAGCAGGTTAGAAAACCAATTGCAAGCATTATCAAAGATGAGCGGATAATGTTGAAATGCACGCCCTTCTCAATGTTTTCATTTCGTGGACGCGGCGGCCGAAATAGCTTGTTGTTTTTCTCTGGTTACAGAGCAGTAGATATTTGAGCCATGGGACGCGTATTGTTATGTTTCCCACACCCTCCCCCACCCCACCCCTGCCTGATTTATTCAAACCCTCGTTAGGTAGCGTGATCAGGACTGCTGTCAAATCCACGGGAGGCCGTGCCTCTCTGGGCAACATCACTCTGCCGGGGGGAGGGGGTCCCTGCCGACATAAAGTAGTCCCAGTTGAATTGACGGTGACCTTTTAAAATTAATTTCCTTTCTTCTTTTTCCAGAATGTATTGACTCATCAAGGAGGCCTTTCACACGTGAATTCCTGCCAACATTTTCTCAATGCATCTCATTGCTTGACCCCGCATGGGGGTCACTGTCCACCGTGAGATGCAATGGTACCCCCCCCCCCCGTTCTAGGGGAATATCCACGCGCATAAGGGGGACAACGCTAATCCTGCATAATGCACGGGCATAAGTAGTACTAATCACATACCTGCATTTCCCATATCCCCTCCCTTTGATGCTGCTAATCCTGCATAATGCACGGGCATAAGTAGTACTAATCACATACCTGCATTTCCCATAAATATGCTAAATTCCTCTTAATATGCAAATTCCTTTGTCAAGGCGCTCTTCCCCCTCCAGCCCAGCTTAAATATACGCTGCCAAGCCTGGTGGTGTTCATTCAGACGCTGTCTTTCTGACAGACCTGTTCTTCACCTGAGGACGGCTGCTTGCGTTGTGGCCGATTTTATTTTTATTATTTTATTATTTCTATTCTACGTGACTTTACCGAAAGAACCAAGAAGGGGACAACGTAACCTACTTGCCGAACTCTCTTCACGTCTACACGGCCCGCCTGGGAAGCCCAGAAGGCTGTGAAGTTTTCATGAGATCCGCCAACCCTGTCTATGGCTGTGCCACCACCACCACCCCCGATTGCAGTGATGGCGCGTGCGAGAATACTCGCGTACGGACCCTCTTGCCGATTGACTGCCGGACGAGGGCCGCGCCACGCAATGCGTCTGTTGCTTATCGACCACACTTCACCACTGCGGTCAGTGCGGGGGTTGGTAAAACGGGGAGCATGAACGGCCACGGAGCATAGCACGGTACAACAATGGATTGTGTCCACAGGGTAACCCTGCAGGAGCCTGCCACGCCCGTTGTATACACGATGGTCTAACATCAGAGCACTGTCCAGGATAATATATCCTGCTTAGCTTGCAACATCTGACAAGGCCAGGCGCACTCCGGCTGATGTGTGGTCAGAGGCAGAGACAACGCATGTGGTCTCAATTAGTCTCAGTCAACCGATCGAAGCCACAGCCTAACCGGTATTTACATTACATGATTCGAAACGGGCACGCCACCCTGGTGTAATGGTTGGCGAGCAGGACATCGCAATCCACAAAGCACCAGGTCGACCTCTCAGCGCGGCAGCTGTAATCCCCTCGCCCAACCACCGTCTCTGTCCACCCAGGAGTGCAAGTGAGGCGCACCTACGTGAGTCAATCGGCAGGTCACACGTGCCAGGGTAAACAGTGGGTACTGCCTCACTTGGCAATATATAATCTGTCGGGCGCGGAAGAGTAGGCAAACCCAATACGCTCTTGGGGGACTCTCCAAAGATCCCTCAAAGCAGAGGCCCGTCTGCCAACGGTGGCGTGGACAAGCACTTGCAGGGCTGCGCCTTCACCCTTGATTTATTTATTTATTATTATACCTCTTTGATTTGAGACCGAGCTCAGCGTCCAGCTGGGTTGAGGCCACGTGGAGACGCGACTGTCGAGGTAGGAGCGCGCCGTCAAAGTGGACAAAACCACAGCTGACAAAAAAGCGTCCTTGCTGCCTGCCTGACTGGCTGGCTGGCTGACTGGCTGACTGGCGTGTGTCAACCCCGCAGAGCCGCCGTGCTGCTGCCTTCATCGCTCCGAAGACCGTGGGATTATCATCGCACGTCCATCACGGTGGGACGTGGGATGTCAAATGTGTATATATTGCGCTGTGTGCGTACACACACGCACACACTAGAGTGTATATAAACACGCTCGTGTACGTCGTACTTGACATTTCAACGGCGCTTGGGAAGCGATTTTTATCTATATATGCAGTATAAACGTTGACAGTCGTATGACAAACATTACTCTCCGTAGCAGAACGGCCAGGACGGTTCTGCCCCCTACCCTCCCCCCCTAACGCGGACGTAAGAGGTCACTTGGTGACATTTCAGACGCGGTGCTGCGCTATCTGCTTCCGCGGACCGTTTTCTAGCGGGAGGCCGGAGAGCCTCTCCACTGGAGCTTCCGAACGCACCGCAAGGCGCACACGACGGCGCGCGACGGCGTTTTTGCACCAATTTGGATTTTTTAAAAAATGTATAGGTGGAGAGGCGAAATGGAATTCTCAAAGAGAAACGTCTCCGCCGTGTGCTCCGATCTTCCTTGCAACATCAGCCAAAGCGTCGGCAGCGCCCTGCGATAAGCAGCGCGAAGCGTCCATGGATTTCTAGATTTGAAGCTTTCGTGACTGCAAGGATTCATATAACAAAGGCTCAGTCATTTGTTATGCAGTCTATTCTTAGTCTTAAGCATCACCTTACCATATTAATAAAAAGTGTGCCGTTCCTGGCCCTTCCCCCCTCACCCATTATATATACGGAGTGGAATCTCTTGTAATCTCTCATTTACTTGATACAGCTGTCGTGGCTGTGACGGTTCTACCTGAAGACGGAAGCTTGTGTTGCCTCTGAAACGTCGTGATTTTTATTTTTATTTTACTTTCTTTAATTTTATTTTTTTACCTACGTGACTTTACCGTAAAAGCCTAAGAATATGAAGTCCATGGATTTGGCTCGTGGGTTGGGCACATCTCGACTCACAGATGCAGAGCAGTAAAACAACATCTCATCGACTATGCAGCATGCTGGCGGGTGGGGGGGTGTGCTTAGCGGATCACATTCTCCGTGTTTATTTATGAAAGTAACTTCTCTTATCTGAACAACGGGCGTGAAAGTGTCGCGCAACGAGATAACAGGAGCGCGAATTACAGAAGCACCCCTCCCCCATCCCCTCCTACCCCCGACCCCGCCCACGTGACCACCGGTGGCACACGCTGCGATGAAGATTTGCTCGATGGGAATGCCTTTTGACAGCTCATCCATAACAGACACCACTGTACCTGTATTGATTACGAGCGAGGTGGGAAGGGGGCGCGCGCCATGGCCAATGCTGTCGATGCTACTTCACCTTCATTCCTTCGCTTCCGTGAAATCCTGCGGACGTTGCGTGGTCAACACGAGGCAACCGAGACCTTCTGTTCATAGTTTAACCACCGTCTTCTGATGTGGGTCTTGCCCCGCGGTGGCGAGATGATAACTCGCTCGAACTCGCTCGCCTGGTATGCAAGGAGGTTCGTGGGTTCGATCCCGACCCTGGCTGACGCCTGTATATTTGGAGTTTGTGGTGTGTCTCTCTCCCAGTGGTCGCGTGGATTTTTATTTTACAGGCGACTCCGGTTTTTGACTCCACGTTTAGAATCAACGTCACGCGTTTAGAGTATTTGGCTGCGCTAAACGTCCACGTGATAAGCCACTTCGTTGAACTGTCATTGATGGCCAGGTGGCTGCTAAAAAAAGTGCTATATAGCTCAGTGGGCCTCACCTGGTAAAATTAAAATTGTTTAGTTTTAAGTTTAGTGCTCACAAGAGAAAAAAATTGGCACAACTCCCAATTGTCATTTTTTATCATTGATGAATCCACTGGCCGAGCCAGGATTTTTAGGTAGGGGGGGGGCAACCCCTCCAGCAATGAAAAATGATAGGAGTTGTTAGTAAGTAAGGACTTGTCCCTTGATTTTTATTCGACGCGTGTGCGGCGATGACGCAGCCATCGACCGAGGGTCGAATTCGAACCGCGTTGTGTGATCGGCATCGCGCTCGCTGCAAGGTGAATGCCTTCAGGGAAGTCGTGTACTGTATACGCAACTGCGCACAATTCTGTAAGTCACTTATAACTGCTTTGCCGTTACAAATTGCCAATTATGGACTCAGATAATTGTCCTATCATCTCATAGAGTCCCTGGCACATCATAATATGCTACACAGTGGCAGTGGGGGTCGCAAAATGCCGATTTATTACTAATAAACCCCAATGATCCGATCGAAATTAGGGATTTCGATCGGATCATTGGGGGGGCACGTGCCACCCCCTCCCCCTCCCCCACTGGCTTCCCTTAGTGGATGAATCCATCCCTTGCGTAGACCTTTGCGACTCCATCAATCTCGGCGTGTGTGGGATGGGCTGAGGCTGGGCACTAAATGATAAGGTCGCCACGCGTAAGCTTTTCTCTCGGGTGCAGATGTCTCAGGAAAGCACATCCGTTGTTTTTAAAATATATATATACGTCTCAAAAAAGAGATTTATTCAAGTGCATCAAATGCGTTTGCCTCCATCAATGTTGTCAAGGAAACGTTTCTGACTTGGGCCACCGAGCTGTCCGGAACAGCGGGAGCAATCGGAGACATACCGGAAAAATTCGGAGTGCGTTTGTTGCAAGACGCGGCGTGCGGCGATGCCTCCAAGGCACGTGATGAAAGTTTGATCAATGTAATAATGACAATGATTAATATTATAACAGTAATAATAATTCGCAGCCCTTCTTAAATCCTTTATATTAAGTTCACTTGCTTGCTTGCTTGCGCGCTTACGACCGTGCAAATCTTTCGGTCGTTTTTTAACCCACTTCCCGTGATCCAATCGAGCTGATATTTTGCACACAGACTCGTTGTGCGTGACAATTAATTTTCGTGAAATATTTTTTTCTAAATTTTACACTTTTTAGATAATTTTTTTTTATATTTAATTACCAATTGCTTAATGGTGGCAGGCAATCATCTGACCCATAGGTGGCAGCCATCTCAAGCCAGAGGACGAGAGGACTCTAGCCGCCCGTTTCAAAGACCAAGGTGGGCTAGGTTGTGGCCCATTGAACACGCATATAAAGGATTTATAGTGAAAAACTTTGTTTTTACGAGTTAATTTTTGCTAATCCATTGCCGGATGGAGGCAGGAATCTAACGCAGGTAGTTGGGTACATAGCAGTGTGCTCGCCACATCACACCAATCTTCTCCTCTTGTTTAAAGTACACATATGGAAGCACAATTACTGTAACGGGTCATCTGTGCCTACAATGCTCACAAAAATTTAAGGCGATATTATCGTTACGATTGTAAGAGACACACAATCTGTTGTTGTTAATCAATATAGATACTGCAAAGTGATATATTAAATGCAGACGCAACTCGATACGAGCAGCTCTTTTCTTATAGACATGCAATTAGACTGTGTTCCAAGCTGCTTTAGATGAGCTTTAAGCTTTGGTCAAGGCGAAAATCAATCTTTGAAGTCAGTAAGGTGTGCCCGTCAATGTGCCCTCGTGACATAACTGCATTGATGCTGCATTCAGCTGCATGGCACGGATCCAGCCGGAAGGCTCAGGGGTCAGAGTGCTGAGCCAGCTATGGCTGCAGAGTTTGGTGGTAGTACATTATGTTCACGGCGTTTATTGTGAAAATTCGGCCACATTTCCTATAACCACTGTTTAATTGCTTTTATGGCTTTATTTTGGTGATTTTCGATCAGTTTTTTGGTTTGCCCATGTTTGTTTGTTGTAGTACAGAGTTAGACTGATGACCTTAATCTAAGTTGTTTTGTGGTTATTGTTGTTTGACTTGCATCTCACTGGGATTTTTTGCACATTTTTGTGTACGGTGCTTTTTCTGCAATATTTTACTGTCTTTTCTTGGATTTTCTGTTTGCACTCAGTCACATGTTCACTTTAAGATTTATTGTTCATGTTTTTATTTTTTTGTTTGTTGCGGTTGCACCCGATTCAAGAGCCGAATGGCTCACATGGCTATACCTAATACATGAACTTGAACTTGGGCCAGCAACGCCGAGATCCTGGGTTCGAATTCAAGAAGCCACTCGTGATTAAATCAAGTCCTCTTGTGGAAGAGAGTTAATTGTCTCAGCTTAGTCAAGAATGACTACTCGCATAAAGAAGAGGAGGAGGAGGAGCCACATCACATTGAATATTGTTCTTGCATTAATTTGTCTGAATTAAATATAGCTCTGAGAATTTAAAAATTCGGGGTTACTGTCACGTCACAAACCTTACCCTCTGTAGCAAGATGGGTGGGAAAGTGCTGAGTGGACTAGAGATCACTTGAAGGGATCTTAGAGATAGCTCTGTGAAATCTACTTCCGTGGACCATAGCATCGATCCGTGAAACATCCCAATGGATTCTTCAGCTCGTGAAAACGAGAGCAACTAATCTGCATAACATTGGGAATAAAAAAAAGGACACAACTGGAGTACAATAATGGTTCGCTTCACTATAATTTCAACGTCGTCTCATTAATGTGGCCTCAAGTTCATGTTGGACAGTCCTGCGGCACACGGCCCAGGTGTGTGGCTCCACGATGAGAGATTTGTGGTTTTTGGCCGGTTTATTCCGTCAATACAATTGCAGTTATACAATTTGTGAACATCGTGTAATCGCCAATTTCGATTTATAAATGTTCTACTGTACAATGGTGGGCCCAATGTTTATCACCAACAGCACTCGATTTTTTCTTGTTAATCAGCAGTTGGTCGAGGTTGTATATGTGTACCTTGAACTTATTTCACACCGATACACGAAGCAAAATGGAAACCACAAAGGGTTGTGAAACACAAAGCAAAATTACGAATTCGTGACTGCCTCTGTAACGGCTGCTGCAGCTGCTGCTGCAGAGACACATCCTCGTGGTGGGATTAAATGTGGCTACCCCTCCCACCCAATTGCCTTCATTCTCTGCCCATAAATGCTTAGAACAAAAACGTTCAATTAATTAACGTAACTATCGTTAACTTTTGGAAAGGGATCTCACCTTGTCTCATTTCCCTTTTTGGTAATTTTTCATGCATTTATAATCTGGCCTTGCGTTTTAATGGTCTTTATCTCAAAATATATGTTTTATTGAGGCCTGTGTGTGTAAGATTCTAGCTGCTGCTGCTGCTGATGATGATGATGATGAATCATTAGCAACCATGATCTATCCACTGCTGGATGAAGGCCTACCCCACAGGGATTACATGCTTCGTGGCCCTGCTACACACCACAATCCATATCGCTTCTGCACATCTGCCGATCTCATCACTCCATCTCCACGGTGGGCGTTCACTTCCTCCGCCTGTCACCTCCGATTAGCGCGGTTGGCTGTGTACGATGTGAAAGAAGTTCAACACGCATCTGAACAACACGAGGGGCCATTTCCCGCAATGTCACCGATGATATTTTTTTTCTTCCCCTTTGAAGCACACAGATGTGTCGCGTCCCTTTGTCCTGTTAAACTTTTTTTTATCGCATTTAAACTGACGTTATTGCTCTTTAACATGACACAGTTATTGCATCATAAAATAAGTCAGGAGTACATTTGGTACATGCTGACATGGAAAGAGCATTTCTGCTTAATGCTGAATCCAGGTTTACATAAAATTGTACTTAAACCACACGTACATGAGTCACTCCATCACCATTCTCATCCACTCGCCACCGTCCCTTTGACCGATGTGTTTCTGCGAGAGGCCACTTTGCTTTCCTTAACGATCAATGCGATGTTTATAAATATACATTTCTGCTGCGATGAACGCATTGCTGGTTCTGTCCGTCAGTGCGATTTCTTCGTCACGCTTAATTTTGTACGTGTTTAGCCTTTGTTCCGTTGTCACGTTCAGAGTTCAAAGTCTCCAATACACCTCCCGACGGAAAATATGCATTCACTTAAATCTGTATTTTCTCAGCAAATTGGTGAGTTTCTTGTCGTTATCAAATCCAGTGTTTTTTTTTTCACCTCTTTCTTCGATGTCATCTCGGTCTGCATCCAACAGGCTGCCCTATCGATACAGACTCTCTGCTAAGCTGCCCGCTACAAATAAACAAACGGTTACAGAGATACCAACAAGGATACTGCGCGATACCACGTGACACTCATTAAACGTTGTTTAAATATCACCGTTAAACAATATCAGATGGATTAAACGTGCCTTTTGATTATTTATTTTTGTCCTGCCACTGATGAAAAATCCGCTAATTAGCAAGCCCCCCACCCCGCCCCCCCCCCTATTGACATTTATTTGATTCGCCCGGAAGAACGTTTTGTGCCACATTATCTGGAGCCGCTTAGAAGAACAAAAAACTGCCAGGGTCAGTCGGTGAGCGACTTCCAGACTCCGTGAAAGGGGGGGGGAGAGTGTTGGGGTGGGAGGGCTCTAGGTTCCCAACATCTTGCAATCCCCGTATCGGCCAATCGTCCGACTTAGCCCCCCCCCTCTTTGGACCGGACAATTCAGGGGACAATGGAGCGGCGATAAATTACGAGCCGTCACCAGCAGCGAAAGGCCACGCGTGTGCAAATTTACACAGCGTTTGCTAAGCCTACTCGGGGTCCATTCATCGATTGCCAAAGGCAAATACAAAACACCGAAATAAAATATAAAAAAGCATCACCAAAGCCGGTTGTATATATTTATTTATTTTTGAATCGCCTCCATCCATCGCGGCGGCGTTGGCGGCTTCGGCGCCGCCGTGGCCCTCACCAATTACGCGGTACCCACTTGAGCCGTCGTCGTCGTGGGCGCGACGTCGTTGTTGTTGTTGTCAAACACCAGGAGGAGCGGTCCGCTCCGCCGTGACTCGCCACCGCCACCGCCGTTGTGGCGACGCCGGTTTCTGGGGGGGGCGGGGGGGCGGGCATCACGGCGACGATGAAGCTGCCGGGTGACTCGTGACTCGTGCCGCGTGCCGCTCGCTGTACCCTCCGCAGCGCCGGGTCGTGCGTAAAGTTCGGACCTTGAGCCGCGGTTACAATAAATAAATGTAATTATAACACGCACGCGTTTTTTTTTAGATGTCACGGTGTAGCCCTGTGATGTCTCGCTCAGGTCCGCCGCTACTGCTGCTGCTGGTGGAGAGCCTCCACTAGAAGGAGCTCTGTAGAACCCCTCCCGTGGGAATAATTGGCCTCCTCTTCGAAGCGCCATTGAAAACTAATTTCTATACAGCCGCTTCTTTCGTGCGTAATCTCTTGTCCTTCCTCCGCACCTCCGAATAGCACGACTGGCTACGTACGTTCATCCCTACGCACACACGGGAACGTCTTCGGGAGTCGTGTCCGCCTCGCACGATCTGCCGACTGACCAACTGCGGTGCGCTCGCTCACACCGTCGGATGCACGCAGAGGAGGGGACTTTGAACAACAAAAACTTGCTCCATTGTTTCAACTGCAAGGCGCGGAGGGATCGGATGGAACCGACTCGGCCTGCGGTGCTGATCGGCAGCACACCCGCTGGAGTCCTCGTACCTGCATCCTTTGCGTTGACAGCTTTGGGCAGCACTTTTGGTGGCGTCTCGCTATCGCGGCTGCGTCGTCTGCAGTTGTTCTCCATTGGCCCCAATGGATGGATTGATGAATGGATTGAAATCCTTACTCTCCCTCTCTCTCTCTATCACTCTGCCTTATACCAAACGCATATCGGACAAATCCTTTGTTGGGTTGTTGGCTTTTGCCTCCTTTCCAGGTCATCGTACGGCCTCTGAAAAGAAAAACGTAATTTTGGAAATGGATTGTTTTTCGAGATTTTTTGTGCGTGGATTGCCAAGTGAGTTCTGGTCAGGACCTCTCAGTGTGGCCCGCGTGACATGCGGGTCGTGATTTTGCTGAGTGTGAAAGAGGCAGCAGGTGTTTGGAATTGCACGCATTCAAGTGTTTCTTGTAGACATACCGAGTCAAAGGTGTCCATTGAACCGTTGCAAATGTTGGAGTATGCGCTACGAGAGAGCGCCTATTAAGATAAGCGACGAGCTTGTGGAACAGTGGTGAGCGCACTGTGCTGTGAACTCAGTGACCAGAGCCTGATTCGTGACGAGCGGCGAGTAATATCCGGACCGGTTCTGGGCACCCAATTCTCTTCGCTGAGCTGCACTGACTGGTTCGGTGAGGTATGGCCGAACAACACACGTGACGGATAAGTAGAACAAACTTGCGCCCGTTAAGATAAACGTGCGTGTGTAATGTCGCCTATTTTTTTTTACCATTTATAAAAAGTTAGAGAAGACTCAAATAATATTGCACTTTTGAACCCAAATGGATAAAACGACTTGAAAAAAAATCAATAAAACACACTGTTCCACACTTGGAACATTCCGTGGCGTGTCTACTATCACTCCGACGCTTATATTACAATACAACTTTATGTAGAGCTTTCACAGTCGAACCGCTATTTCTACTTCTCCGGGCTTAACTGACTCTTAACTGCTATTCCACCCATTGGATCTCCTTTTCAACTCCCTGAACTGCAGTTTAACTACCTCGACTGACAACCTCGTGTATTTTAGCCGATCACTCTCACCACGTCACAACCACGAGCTGCAGGGCCGAGTGGCTCTGTCCTGTCAGTGGTGCTGTTGGTAGTCACATTCAGCACAGTGAGTGGGAAGTCTCATCCCTGAAGTTCACCGTTGTGATCTTCTGTATGCATGTATGTTGAACTTCTCTCGCACCGTACGTAGCCAACCGTGCTAATCGGGAGGTACGGGGAAAGGACAGCAAACTAAAGACAAAAAGCAGTTCTAAGGAAACGAGTTTTCAATCTAGATGTTAAAGTGCATAGCTTCGGTGGCTTCCTCTACCATACAGCCCCTCAATTCCCTTATACAGTAGGCAATATCTTCCCAAGCATTGTGTTCCACTACACATTGACGCACACAAGAACACGCACAACGGCAAAGCGGCCCATTGTAGCCATACAGACTAACTAGTGTGACAAGTGTTGCCAACCAGATATCATTCACCGCTGATGTCGACCATAGCTGGGAATCAAACTCGGGTCGCTGGATTCAATCTGCATCAGGCTAATCACTGCTCGCCCCCCCCCCCCCCCCAAAACACACAACAAAGATCCCCTGTACTCTATAACCTTGACAGACTGCTGGGGCAAGTGCTGTCAGCGAGCACCTATGAAGGCCGGCACGGCACACGAGGGGGTGGGTGGGCAGCTACACGCTCGGCCGTCTTTGTCAGTTTCACCTGAAGACGGAAGCTTGTGTTGCCTCCGAAACGTCGTGATTTTTTTAATTAATTTAGATTTCATTTTTTACCTACGTGACTTTACCGAAAGAACTAAGAGTATTTGTCTCCCTTGTGCCGCACCAGGCACTCAGTTGAGGCTGAGTCGACCTCGTGGAAGCCCAGGACCGGTTCAGATAATCGTCACTAGGGTGTTGGCCGTGAGCGCGAATCGGACCCGGGTCGTCAGGTTCGTGGCTGCAGCGTAGCGCTAACCGCTGCGCCACCGCTCCCTCACCCCGATACCCGCGACCACACACGCGCACGTGGATGTGTATGTGCACGTATGTAAAACCGGGTACATTTTGTAGGAAACAGCGAGAATATTCTCGAGGGACACCGTCGACGATGGCTTAAAGCAACATTACAAACGATTAACCTTCTACGCCTTCGGAAGACAAAGCGGCTATTGATTTGACCCGAAATGATGAATAGCACGACATGCAGTGAAGATAATGACGCTTCTCGTTTCCATTTTTTCGTGGGGTAAGGGGTGGAGGGAGGGAGGGGTTGGTGGGGGGCGTCGAGATGTTTTTTACCTACGTGACTTTACCGAAAAAATCTAAGAATATGAATCATTGCAGTCACGAAAGCTTCAAATCTAGAATGAGTTCAGGGGTTGATAGCCGAGGGAGGGTGGTGTGTGATGGGGGCTGGTAGGAAAGGATTTGGGGATCCAACAAAATGTGATGACGGCGACACAATGCCTGCTACAATCACCCAGGAACGTCCTTAACGCTCGTGACGTCACTCCACATCGACCAACCCCCCTCATTAATATTCATGAGCAGGTGACGTCACTTCACATGGAGCACCCCCCCCCATTATTACCTACTATAATGAGCCAAGAATGTCTGTGTACAATGCTCGTGACGTCACTCCACGTCGACCAGCCCCCCTCATTAATAATCATGAGCAGGTGACGTCACTTCACATGGAGCACCCTCCCCCTCATGAAAAATTATGAGCAGGTGACGTCACTTCACATGGAGCACCCTCCCCCTCATGAATAATCATGAGCAGGTGACGTCAGTTCACATGGAGCACCCTCCCCCCCCCCATTCATAATAATTAGCGGGTGACGTCACTCCACATGGGGGGGCGAGGCGCCTCCTCCCCCCTCCTTGGCGTCAACTCACAACCCTCACTACAAAGGCAGAACCCTCAGGTCACGCGATCTCCGTAACGCTGTTGAGACATCAAAGTAAAACGGGCGTCGTGATGAACAAGGGATTAATACCTTAAATTAAATAGGTCTGTGTCCCCGCGCCCTTACAAATTTCACGCACCTTAATGTAATGAATAGCACGTCACCGTCTGCAAGTTTCAGATTCGCTGCAACACACCCATCCTTGGACGTGCACAAGGCTCGTGTAGAACGTTTACTTAATGACACGGTGAACATGGATGGCGTACACGGCGGCTGCTGTGAAGGCGGGCGGGGGGGGGGGGATTTAATATAGGTCAGCAGATAAGTGGGCAAGGCGAGGCAGCGATAGATATCCCTGCGCAATCTTGTGGCCCCAGGAGAATACACGGCGGGACACGGGGCTTCGTGACTCGCTGGGGGCTGCTGGGGGCTGTCGTTGGCTCCTCGAGGAGCGAGCGTCGCTTTCGTAGGTTTTTTTCGGTAAAGTCACGTAAGTAAAAAATTAAAATTAATAAAAGTTAAATAAAAATAAAATAAAAATCACGACGTTTCAAGGGCAACACAAGCTTCCATCTTCAGGTGGAATCGTCACAGCACGCTTGCTGTATCAATTCATCTTGATACAGCTATCGTGCTGTGACGGTTCCACCTGAAGACGGAAGCTTAATGTTGCCTCCGAAACGTCGTGATTTTTATTTTATTTTAATTTTATTTTACTTTTATTAATTTTAATTTTTTACCTACGTGACTTTACCGAAAAAGACCTACGAATATGAATCATTGCAGTCACGAAAGACTCAAATCCAGAATGAGCGAGCGTCGCTTTGATGATCTCGTCGGACCGGGGGAGCCGAGTGGGGAGCGCTCGCCACGGACAGCTGCAGGCAGGGGAGCACCCGGGGCCCACTTATTTTGACAAACGACGAATGTCATGACAGCAACAGGGAAGTCATCGCAGCCTTCCCCTCCCACTCACTCCGTCCCCCCCACCTCTGGTTTAAAGAATCGCGAGAGCGTTCCGTCCTGGCGTCCCGAGGAATCTGATGAGTGTGAACTGTTACGTTGCCGGTAGATTGGGAAATACACGTTGCCGAGTAAATTGCATTTATATGAGCGGGTAAAAGCTCTTTTTTTATATTGTCTTATTTTATTTTCTCAATTTATGCCAATTGCGTTATTGGCGTAGTGTCGTGCAATGGAGCGCCCGTTTGGAAATCTTGGGGCAATTCAGTGCGCGCCGGGGGTAATGGAGCAGATATCTGGTATCTGTTCAAGCAACGTTTTATTGTTGGCCTTTGATAACATCTCACGGAACGCACCCAATATCTTGTCAGATCTCGGAATCCCTGGCGTATTGAGCCTAAATATAGTGCTTGGGTGGGTGACCGCCATCATGCATAATATATACCATAGGATGCTGCAGAGCTACGTTGTGGGCAGTGGAGGGGCAAGTGCAGAGCATTGTATTGTTGCGCTGTACCCTGTATGCTCCCTCGTCGATGCTCCCTGCCTTGACCGGCGCGGTGAAGTATGTGCCATTCACCTCCCGGGTGAACCCGTAAGACGTGAATGGCAACACGATTCAGCGATGAACCGGAGCCACATGCAGATTGACGAATGCAACCATAAGCCGGCATAAGCGGACACTCATAAACCCAAATGTTCACATACTTAAACCCTTAAGCGGACAGGGTCGGGGGATACGAAAGGGAGCGGATGAGAAGCGGCCGATGGAAGCGTCATACTTACACAGGGTGCTTCAAAACAACGTGAACACTTCCGAGAATTTGCAACAAAATCACAAGAAATGTACCTCCCGGGTTCTGGAGACCACCTGGAGAAGATTCCAGGCACGCGTTGACAATGATGGCGAACAAGTGGAGACTCTTTGAGTTTATGAAGCTACGAACGTACATTTGTTATCATGTTACAGTGCATTAGCCGTTCTTTTTCCACCGAAAACGATAGTCCCATGTAAGTGTTCACATGATTTTGAAGCACCCTATTACTGCACCAGACTCGGCGTGTAGCAACCAGCGTGGTTTTAAAGGCTCATTACACGACAGCATCGCACTTGGATGGCATGACGGGGGGGAATGCTGACCACAGCACGCGGAAATAGAATTATTGTTGCCCTTGGTGTGACGCTCAAGGTAGGATATACAAAGGAAGCGATGATTCCGTGGCGTCAACAGTACTGGTCGAGACAACCACCCCCGTTGGAGTCATCATTCACGACCCCGCGCGCCAATACATTTCACGGAGTAAACGTTGATGCCTTGAAGGTTTACCGCGCGGGTTCTCAGCTGATTAGGCTCAGAATCAATATCGATCGACCGCATCCAAATGTTTTGTTCGTGTACGACGCTCCACGTACACTAATTTCTGAAGGAGGGGAGAGTGGTGGCTGGGTCATATTGCACTCCGTTGTCTGCGGGTGAGTGAACACGTGTGGACGGTTCTGTGAGGTTGTTTGCGATTGGACGTGGGTTTTATTCGCGAGTGGCTTGATGGAACATTGGGTAGTGGTTAAGGTCACCACTGCGCTATGAACCCCGGAGTTCAATTCCCGGCTATCTGAGTTCGATGCCCCATCAGTGGTGGGTGATGTCGGAACTCATCCTGCACCCTCCCTCCCTTCAACAAGTCACACTGTCCAGCATGGTGAAGTAAGGTTAAACAGCCTCTTTGACCGGACATATGTGAGAAATAGCTTCATAGCACGTGGGATTTGAGTCTGATTAAAAAAAAAATAAAGATTCTGATACGGTTTTTTTGGAAGGCTTTTATTCGGAACTTGACTGCCAAACGTCTGTATGTTATCATTATAGAATGTTAGAATGAGTCAAATAATGCATACATCTAAAGGCTCTTCAAAATAACTTCATCCACAATGTAACTGTAAACTGAGTTATGGTTTTAATAAATACCAAGACCTCGTGAGTGAAACGATACAGCACCGTCAACCAGAAACTTCGCGTCCTTTCAACCCTCCTCCCTCCCTCTCGCCTCCATCACAGCCCCCGCCAAACCAGCACTGCCCTTCCTCGCTCACTATGCTAACAGAAGGCGACAACACGGAACATAAGGGGACAGCCAAAACAAACGCGCCTACACGCCGCATTAGCGCCTGCACGATATCACATCAGACCTCAGGCGCTAAGCACAATTCAGCTTGTTTCGCAAACTACTTGGATGAAGCGACTTATTCCGTATGAGCGATGATTCGGTGGCATGAACCGCAAGGGCTTGTGTAGAATAGGATAAGCATCGACAAGGTTTGTGGACCTGCATTGGAGGAGTAATTCAGATGTCGGCACCATAAGGAAGATCTGAATCCGGATGCTGGTAATGAGACTGTCAGAGGGGTCCTTGACAGATGTGTCAATTGCATAAACAAAGCCAGAGGGTCCGACACTGTGAGAGCCGACCTAGGGGGCCAGGTGTCAGGTTTTTGTGTTTTGTTTAAACAGCTGCTGGATTTAGCAGAGAGAAAGTAAGCCATGGCAAAATGTGGTGCCATTGTCCGTACGATAATGTCTTGGTTTAATTGTGTTTCACGAACAGACGAACGGACGTACACGTGTGAGTGTGCAGGGAGCGGTCGTGTAACGGTTAGCGTCAATACATCAGTGACGATTATCTGAACCGGTCCTGGGCCTCCCCTTAGGTCGAATCGGCCTCAAATGAGTACCTGGTGCGGTGTGTAGACATCGCCACTGGGGAGACAAAGGCTGCCGGACGTGGTGTTGGCCACTCACCCCCTCGTGTGCCGCGCCGGCCTTTAAAGGTGCTCACTAACAACACTTGCCCCAACAGTCTTAAGGCATCATGGGGGATCTTTGTCTTTGTATATGATGTTGCGACTAAACAAAAACTTAATTATTTTATTTTACCATCTAAGGCCAATTGAGCTTTCCAACTATTTTTCAGAAGCGACCTGGCCACAAATTATATCTCAAAGAAGTGGCTTATCATGTGAACATGTATAGAAGCCAAATAACCTTAAATGAATGTTAGATTTTTATGAATGTTTGATTTTAACCCGGAGGATCCGGCGAAATAAACTACGCGACCTCGGGGAGAGAAAACATTCAAACTCCAAATATACAACAGACGTCAGGATCGGGGTCGAAACTAGGGCCTCTTGTATACCAGGCGAGGTAGTTAACATCTCCTAGCCACCGTGATAATGATGAGAGAGACCCTCAAACTCTAAGTACACAGCAGGTGTCGGGGTCGGGATCGAACCCACGACCTCCTGTATCCAGGCGAGGTAGTTAACATTTTCTAGCCACCGTGATGATGATGATGAGAGACACGCAAATTTCAAATATACAGAAGACGTTAGGATCGGGATCGAAACCATGACCTCCTGTATACCAGGCGAGGTAGTTAACATCTGCTAGCCACCGCGGTTTCCTATCTGTATGGACGCTTCAGATGCCAATGCCGACACGTGTCAATGTGTGTAGAGAACCACGCTGAGCCAAAGGTGGACACTAACTCTGCTCTAGAGATCAACGCGGTGAAAAATACACGATTAACTTAAACGCGCCGACAGCTAAACAACTGCCTTAAACACCGCACACAAACACCGCTCCCTTAGACACACACACACACCGCTCCCTTAGACACACACCGCTCTCTTAGACAAACACACAAACTGCTACCTTAGACACACACACACACACTCCGCTACCTTAGACACACACCGCTCCCTTAGACACACACACACCCTTAGACACACACACACACCACTATCTTAGACACGCACACCCTTAGACACACACACACTCCGCTACCTTAGACACACACATACCGCCCCCTTAAACACACACACACCGCCCCCTTAGACACACACACACACACCGCTCTCTTAGACACACACACACACACACCGCTCTCTTAGACACACACACCGCTCACTTAGATACACACACACATCGCTACCTTAGACACACAAACACACACCGCTACCTTAGACACACACACACACACCGCTCCCTGAGACACACACACACACCTCCCCCTTAGACACACACACACCACTCCCTTAGACACACACACACACACCGCCCCCTTAGACACACACACACACACTGCTCCCTTAGACACACACACACCACTCTCTTACACACACACACACACCGCTCCTGTGACGCGGCCCGTAATGCATTCATCCCGAAGGCACCTTTGACCGAGCCACGGGGACGCTTTTGAATAATATATGTTAATGAGTGCGCCTTGTCCCCATTGATTGCACTGCCATATAATTTCGAGCTGTTTTACAAACAGCGCCCGGGCTTCGTCTGTCCCTCTCATCCCCAAGTGCTAGAGACGCACGGGGGTGACATTGTTTCGTGTGTCTGTGGGAGACGAAATAACACAATAGGTAGCACCACGGGTATTGTTACAGTTGATAACAATGGTCGTCCTTCTGCGTAGGGTCTCGCAATTGCGCTGTACAGCTCCTGCGATGTTAGTTGCCGGTGTGTCGTACGGAATATCTTGTCCGACGTTTCGCTCCACTTCTAAAGAAGCTCCCCCAGCAGAACGCGAAGCGAAACGTCGGGGGCATCACGCCGAACAACAAACACATCGGACAGGTTCGACGCTGGGGGGGGGGGGGTGGGGGGGAGGTTATTGTGTTTGTTGATCTATTTATTTTCTCCTGCCCCACCGTGCTACCCGCCGGCATCACATCACGCATGACACGAAGCCGTGCGCCGCTTGAAATCCTCTCAGCGAGCACCCCACCACCTCCTGTTATAACACAAAACGTACGCAGACAACACGCCTCCTGCACAAACCCGTCTCTGCACGAGAAAACAACAGCAGCAGCAGCAATAAACACAAGTATTTATTGCACATCTCATCAGCGGCGCGGCCGTCTGGAAGCGAAATATTTTTTTAGCAGCATGTATTCAAGACAAGCAAAAAAAAACTGTCCACTGGTTTCGACACGCAGGATCTCATCAGCAGCCGTCAGCTGAGCTCGAGCCAACGCGAGTGAATTACCAGATGTTAGAAGGGCAAGGACGATCTCACTCCGTGCTACGGGGTGCGAACACGATCTGTGAGGAGGATATCGTCATCTAAATAAATATTCGCGAGTCGCGTTTTCTCCCTCGCTTCTTATCCACAATAGGCGGCGCACCTCGCATTTCCCGGCCCATAAGAGGTGTTTGCTGCATGGCAATCGTGAGATAGGATATTCGGCATGAAGATAATACATTAATAAATAAAAACAACGGGGTGGTGGAGGGGCGGTTGGTGATTCAACAGATACTGTGAAGTCGCTGCACCACAGAACCCTATTTACTCATTATAAGACGACCGCACATCCCGGATTCGAACCCAGCGTTTTACCAGCGCGGGCCCAGTGCTCCGACAGGATTCGATTAATTCAAGGCGTTAATATGCGCAACCGATCCGTGTTCTATTTTAATGCGGGTGTCATTTGTCGGAGACGTCTTTCATTTAAGGTGGAGGCTGGGGCTAGGGCATGGGGAGTGGGGGGAGCGAGATGGGGGTGGGGTGGGGTGGGGGTGGGGGGATTCCCTCGGGCTGTGGGGAAGAGGGGCGGGGAGATGGAAAGGGGTAGCAAGCAGCAGGGGTAGAGAGGGCGGCGTGCGGCTGTTGATCACCGTGCGGGGTTGGGGAGCGCTACCATATGCGGCGGTGTGTAGGAGAATGAGGATAATGATGATGTGGCTTTGGTCAGCGTGCGCCTTTGCTGAAACGCGTTCGGTGGTGCGCCAGACTGGAGCTTGATTGACCACGAAGGAGCTCCATGTCGGGATCTGAGGCGACGCTGGTTCTCGTTATTGGTTCGGCTTTGTTTCCCCCCCCCCCCCCCAAAAAAAAAACTTCACACAAAAGGGGGAGAGGAGCGATAGGTGGGAAAGAGAGAGAGAAAGAGGAGGGATCGAGAAGGCAAGCGGCACAACGCGTGAAGCGTGCACCGTGATCACGCGTGTTCTGATCGTGGAGGTGAGTAAGACTGCCGCATTAAATTCGTGATTCACATTCATTAAGGTTCTGGTCATAATGCACTCCCTTATTTACGATATGCCGTGTGCACATATGTGTACGGGATATCACGTGTATGTTAAACTTATTTTGCAACGTACGTAGCTACCCGTACTAATCGGAGCTGCGGGATATATATAGTATGTACTATTGTAAATATGTATTCTAGATTTAGTGGCGTGGTGCTGTAACATTGATAGGTGCTTTTTACACGACGTATCCGCCCACCGCCAGCCTTAGCGCAGCATTACGGAGCTCAACTACACACAGCAGTGTGGATGGAGCCTGGGAGAGTTGGTGTGCGTGGCAGCCCGTTGTGAACGATGTCTTAAAAACGCATCCACCAATGCTGTATGGATGTCTCTATTGAAGTAAACCGATATAGGTTTGGTCGTTTGTAGCCAAGCCTCAGAAGGGGGGAAATACATTCAGTTTCAATGAGCTCTTGCCTGTTTTAGTAATACATATATTAACTAATCATATACCATGATTAAATTATAACCTATATGGATTATATAGCATTGCCTTTCACAAGAAGCAGGGTTTAGGCGAGTGTATAATAATAATAATGCAGCCAAGCAATTGGTTTAAAAGTACAATAATGTCAATCTGAAATCAAATAGACTGTATATGGAGTAACGTATACAGTACATATTCATTTATAAAATGTGCTTTTAAACAAATTCAATTCGGCAATTAACCAATTAAGAGAGCAGCTGTGTATTTTCCAATTGAAACGTGGGAAGCAATAAAAAACCATATCAGTGGTGTGAGTAGCGTAAATACGGCAATAAACAACAGTTGTAAATGTACGCCGAAAAAACAACACGGAATTCGTCCTATAACAACATGCAAAAGCAATGTTTAGAAATAAAAAGTCAAACAAATTCGTAGAAAAAATGAAGCATGCTATAACGAGCCTATCTATATGCACACAACAGATAGAATAACGAGCTTGGGTCTATGAGGAGAGGAGGAGGGTTGTGAAGGATGCTCGTTAGAGAGGTTACAAAACAACACACACTTATCACACATACATACATACATGCACACATTCCTCAACCGGCTGTGCTGTGCGCTCACACAGGGCACAGTGATTATGAGGAATGTGATCGCACATGGACGCCCACTGCACAACGGCGCTCACTGAGAAGTCGACTCCTTCAGCGCCAAGGAAAGCGACACGGATTTCAGTGCCAAGGCCAGCGACACGGACTTCAGCACCAAGGATAGCGACACGGACTTCAGCACCAAGGATAGCGACACAGACTTCAGCACGAAAGACAGCCACATGGACTTCAGCGCCAAGGAACAGGGACGTGAACTGCTGCACCAGTGGCATTGATGCGCTGAGCACTATCTACAATACGGGTTTCCTATTTGGAGCATGCTATAGGATGATAATACAGCACAACAGTAGGCTGGTTCAACATATCAGCAGTGTTATGGTGGCGACATTACAATCCTGGTCAAGAAATTATAATCGGATAGAAGTCTTGACCGAGAAAGACATGAAAAACTAGCGAACACATTGTTGACAACTCCATGCGTGTAGAAATAGTTATCTCTGCATATTGCGGTTCGAAAAAATGGTATTCTAATAGCCCATGTGGGCGAACGTTACAGTAGCATGCGTCGTCCGTGGGGGCTTGGTGCGTTAACAAAGACGTCGCAGCATTCACTTCCCAATCCCCTTCTCCACTAGCACCCACACCTGCCTACCCCCCACCCCCCCCGAGTCAAACCTGCGCCGTCGTCGCGACGCGGCGAGTGCTCACTGTGGTACGGGGCTGCACCTCTGTGAGGGAGCGCAGGCCGCGGGGCGGCTCGCTCAATGTGCCAGAGCCCGCATCCCCGCGGAAGATTCGTCAACAGCAGCAGCATTTACAACGTTTACAGCTGCAGCAGCAACAGCAGCAGCAGCAGGAGCCCCACGACCATGGCTCGAGTGTCCCTGGGAGGCGAAGACACCGCGCGCTTCGCGCTGCTCGCCGCGCTCATCCTCTGCTACCTGCTGTGCGGAGCGGCCGTCTTCTCCGCCCTGGAGCGACCCTCCGAGCTGGTGGCGCAGGAGCGCTGGCTGCACCGCCTGGAAAACTTCACTCGTCACTTCGGAGTGCCCCGCGCCGATCTCGACGCGCTTCTCCGGGACTTTGAGCTGGGCGCCACGGCCGGCGTGCGGGCGGCACCGCTGCGCCCCCGCTGGGACTTCACGGGGGCTTTTTACTTCGTGGGCACGGTGGTCTCAACGATCGGTGAGTTCGGCGCACGGCTAACAGCGGTGTCAGTGGCATCGTTGATTAAAAACCGACAGCTAGCGGGCAGAAGCAGTGGCAGTGGCGTAACGAACGGCATGCTGCTGCCGCTGCTGCTGCGGCATTGCGATAGTCTGTGGCAGGAACAGGATCAGAAGTGGCAGCAGAATACTTAGTCGTAATCGTCATCAGCCGCAGATGGTTAATAATTATTATCAGTAACCGCAGCAGTAGCATCACCATCATTATCATCAGCTGTATCATCACTGGCAACAACATTAGCGGCAGCGACAGCAGCAGTGTCATCTCTACACAAGGGCGATATGGGTGCATACGCAGGGGCCTTGTTTCTATATGAAGCCCAACATTCCGACTATTTTCTCTATTCTTTGTCCCTCCCATGTCTCTCTATGCGTCCGTCTCTATTTCTGTCTCTCTGTCCCTCCAGTGTATTCCCTCCATGCCTGTCTTTTTCACGAGAAGTCCTCTTCCGCCGAGCATGTGTGTAAAGCCATACTTCGTTTTGAGACAGCTCTGATCAATAGCAGCAGCATCATCAGCAGTAGCATCACAGCAGAAGCTAAATCAAGGTCTATAATAACATGTCACAGCTTCGTCATCATCAGAGCAACAGGGTACAAGCTTGTAAGAGACGGTGTTCTTGTAGCTTGTTGTGAGACACGCTGTGTCACCGCATTGTCAGTGACTACACACAGCAGTAGGTTCATATTTTATTTCAGGCCAATGAAAATCAAAGTTAGTTCACAGCAGATACCTATTAAAATCTACGTGCCCCTCACAAGGAACAGAGCCAAATTTTGCTGGCTTTGTAGCTTTTAAAAAGAACACATATACACCCACGCAATTTAAACTGTAGGGTGCCTTCAGCATTGTGCAGATTTTTGCTTTGGCCAAACAATTGCTTGTGCATTAGACAGGTCAACAGGTATTTGTTTTCCTTCTGGGAGAGCGCCTTCACGTATGTTCCCCAGGGCGGAGCAATGAGCTTTAACCCCTGAGGAAAAGAGCTGCCGAATTATAAGCAAACCACAAGTCGATGGTGCACCTCGTCTCGCCATCAGCTCTCGGGGAGATACAACAGCTTGGTTGTTTGGGCCTGCCTGGGTGGGCCAGGAGATGGCACTGCTGAGTGTTACCCCTTGAGTGTGTATTTATTTATTTCTGTATTCTGGTTTCCTCCCACAAGAATAAAACAAATTGTCATTCATGGAATCGGGCAAAATTATAGCCGTTGAATGTTTTTTTTTCTCGTTAAAAAAATGGAAATCGCTGGAATTTCACAGCCAGTCATAACAACTAGATTACTTACCAATTTGTGGAACAGCCAAAACATATTGTTTTGGTGATTCTCCTCCATTAATGGCAGTGGAGGCAATCAGTGCATTTTCACGCACACACAAACATGACGGAAATTAACATTTGTCAAGATAAGATTCCGGACAATCGAAACCAAACCAAACCGTTTCTTTGCCATTTGCAGTTTACATTATCACACTTTAACTATCACATCATCTGTGCTTTACCGAACGCACTACCAGCATTTGGCCCGACAGAGCTCTCTCTGCGAACCGACGGAGGGGCGACTGCACAATGAGGATCTATTGGTGTTGACGTTTACGGTGTCTGTGAGTTGAAACGACAGCGACACTGAAACCTATGAGGTGCGAATATGAACGTCTGGCTTCGTGGCAGGACAAACCTTGAATGAGAATGTCTTCCGTTGTCTCCCAGTATGGGCAGCGCAACACATTTTAAAAAATTTCCAATGCAATTTGTTCTGCATCGGTGTGCGAGGTTGTTGGTGTTTTTCATGGACATGGGCAGCCCTTCATCAATCCGCGAATGGATGAGGGCCTTTTCACACCATGCGAATCATTTGACAATTTCATTTTTGCCCATCTTCATCACGCCGATCAGTGTGGATTGGTGAAGGTTGGGGGGGGGGCGTGAAGGTGGGGGGGAGCATAGACGTGGGAGTACGAGAGTACTGTACAGTACTGCCATCTGTTGCCCACAACGTAGCCACAGAGCCTATTACACCTGTTTTATGTACAGGTGCCTGTCTCAGTACTATCCAGGCTCAACCCTGCTCCGACAATGCATAATTCGTTTAATTTGGGTTAGATAGTCCAGGTATAGTGGCATATGTTTACTATAACCCACGATCAACCGACAGAGCCAATCAAATCCGGGTTGTCACATGGGCTCTGAAGAGTTTGTGCACATTCCGGGAGATTTGGTTATCGTGGTCTTTATATATACATAAGTACATCCATAATCAAAACCTACATTCTAAAGAACAAGTCGACCTTAGCCTGCACAATGAGCATGATTGTGTTACAATTTCTCTGTGCTGTAATTCAGTAGCAGCCGAACTTTTTTTTTTTAAAGCAGAGTGCCCAATCCAGACAACACCACCGGGGGAATTCAAAGCACGAAATCATGCGGAGCAAATTAACGATTGCATCATATCTTGATTATAAGTTTGGCAGCTGGCATCGCGGCTCACGCGATTTTCACCTGATGACGGGCGCTTGTGTTGCGTCCGAAACGTCGTGATTTATTTTGTTTAATTTCTACCTACGTGACTTTACCGAAAGAACCAAAGAGTATGGATTGCTCATCTTGGTTCTTTCGGTAAAGTCACGTAGAAGGGAAATAATAAAATAATAAAATAAAACATAATAAAATAATTCTCACGACGTTTCGGCCACAACGCAAGCAGCCGTCCTCAAGTGAAGAACAGGTCTGTCGAAAAGACAGCGTCTGAATGACAGACCTGTTCTTCACCTGAGGACGGCTGCTTGCGTTGTGGCCGAAACGTCGTGAAAATTATTTAATTGTTTTATTTTTATTATTTTATTATTTCCCTTCTACGTGACTTTACCGAAAGAACCAAGAAGATGAATCCCTGCAGTCACGAAAGCTTTAAATCAAAAAAAAGTATGGATTGCATCGTAGTTTTAATCAACAGCGGATTACAAGGCTTCCCACTTTGATCAAGCACAAAGGGCTTTTGCTGTGGCATCGCATACTTGCCAACCAATGATAGTACCTTCATCACAGCTATTGATCTACTGTTCTTCATACAGAAAATACAATTCCAAAACTAAAATGTGGTCATGGTTACAAGGTGTATTTATCAATCGATTGATGGATTCACATCGATTAATAAAAGCTCACGACACATGCATCGAATTGCCTTGCATGAAAAATATTTTCCGTTGTGTTTTGCCCGTGACCAAATTACCCAAAGTGCACCCGATCGCATCTCATCTCGAAAGCGAAGCAGGGTTCAATCTGGATAGCGCTTTGCATGGGTGACCACTGTGCATGGCAGGTGTTATAGATTCATCTTCTTGGTTCTTTCGGTAAAGTCACGTAGAAGGGAAGTAATAAAATAATAAAAAGAAAACATAATAAAATAATATTATAATAAAATAATATAATATTATGTTTTATTTTTATTATTTTATTACTTCCCTTCTACGTGACTTTACCGAAAGAACCAAGAAGATGAATCCCTGCAGTCACGAAAGCTTTAAATCGAAATTTAAGGTGTTATAGACTTCGTTGCTACGTGGTGGACAGCAGAGGGCAGTGCAGAAACATTAATTTGCTGTACTGTACCTCCTATGGTCTCGCTTCAATGCGTCCCACCTTCACCAAACGTGCACTGCAGTCTGGCCAAATGACCTTCGTGACCTGCGCAAGGAGTAGAATGACAAAAAGCCTACAAATGGATAAATGTTGTAATAATGGGTTCACGTGATCCCTGCAGCCACTAGTGACCGTTGCATTCATCACAATTATTTTTTATAAAGACATTGATATAGTACAGTATTCTGTGGCCATAGCAATTTGGCAATTCGTCAAATTGCCGGGTGGGAGTTCAGGGTATAGAAGTGGGCGAGTGAATGGTTGCACCGCGAGCGACGAGCGCAGGGGCAGTGCGCCGTTAGCCCTGGCGATGGGGCCCAGTCAACAATGTCCACTGCCTGACACGTGGCTCCAGCGAGCGCTTTCAATTACTATTCACTATTCACTCGAACTATTTTTATTTTAACCAGGTAAAGCCCACTGAGCCATACGCAGTTCTTTCTCAGAAGCGACCCCGGCCACAAATGATTGATCAACAACAACAACAAAGTGGCTTATCATCACGTGGACATTTATAGCAGCCATATAATCTAAACAACATGTTTTTAAATGTGGAGGGAAAATCCGAGAAGACCCGGAGAAAAGTCCAAGCGACCACCGAGATAGAGACACTCAAAACTGCAAATATACAATAGGCATAAGGGTCGGGATCGAACCCACGCATTCCTGTATACGAGGCGAGTCAGATAACGTCTCGCCACCGCGAATTCGCCAAGTTGGGAGCAAACAGCTGCCCTGCAGCTTGAACATGTGACGTCTCGGCGTGCCAAGGCTGGCTGCTTTGCTGGAGGCCTGGCAGAGAAGTCTCACGACTCTCGTCTCTCTCAAAGGAGCCGCGTGTGGCTTGGTGCAGGCACCAGGCGAGGTAGTTAACATTTCGCATGCCTGTGCAGTGTAAATGAACGTCGGGTCTGAGCGAAATCTCAGGGATGATGAGCTGCGAGGTCAAAGGGTCAGTGGGGGGTGGGAGGAATAATTTATGGACCAACGGAAAACGGCAAGGGTCAGACCTCAGCATCCCTTATTTAAGCGCCTGTTTGGGTGACAGGAGATGCTTCTAAGGCGTGCCTTTTTTTAAAGCAGTTTTATTTTTCTTTATCTCTCAATAATACATATGTTGATGTGTTTAAATAAGTCAACACATCATCGGTCAGGCGGCAGGCTCAGCGGTAGAGCGAGCAGGCTCGCAATCAGAAGGGTGGGGGTTCAACTCTTGGTTGGGGGTTGACTCAGGCCATCATCCCTCTGGGGTCGATAAATGAGTACCACTTTGTGGGAGGAGTCAACAGTGGTGGTGTTCTACGGGTAGACTCACATCCTCGCCATAAGAAACAGGAGTAGAAAATTCACTTCGACTTTTGCCGAGGAACGAATCACCCGGATCATACCCGATCTCGTGAGAGCCTCAATAGCTTCACCAGGGTCGAGCCTGGATAGTGGTGCTTTGCTTTGATGGGCGACCCCACCATGCCTAACAGAGCGTGTAGGCTGTGGGGCTGAGTTGGCAGGAGGGTGATCGGATTGGAGGGGGGGGGGCATCATGCACGCCAGGTTTCCATAGGTGGCAACCTGGCGTCCATGTACTGTACACCTTGAATGCGTTTGCATTATCGCTGCCCATAGAGATGGTGATTTACTTTCATCACGAATGATAGTGAATATGTTTTAAGTTGTCAAAACGAGACTTAAAGAAACGTTTAAACTTCAGACTAACTCTGCCTTCTGAGTAAAACCATTACATCTGCAGGCTGACACATTTCAGGCCCCATCTTTGTAAAAAAAAGACATGATCTTCGTTATAATTTTAACAATAAACGTGCCACGTTTAACCTGTCTATCGCTCGTAGGACACGATTAGAATTTACGTCAGTCACTCGGCGACCGTCGTCTGCGCGCGTGAGATAGGATTGTGCAGAAGATGTGAACCGACGGCTCTCAGGAGATGGGGTACAATTGCATCTTTGTTGGTAGGACGCTCTCTCTTTCTCTCTCTCTCTGGCCTCACGGAGACACCGCACGCCAGAGGTTGCAACCGGGTACCCGATACCCGTACCCTACCCGATACCCGGCTACTCGTTTGCGACCTTGGTGCGGCCGGGTACGGGTACGGGTAGACCGTGAGTCACTGGTGAGTAACCGTTTGTCACTCATATCCAAACGTCTTGTCTCTTCTCACAATTCAAGTTCCTAGAATCAACCCTCCCGCGCCTGCAACATGGCTTCATTCCAGAGGTCGCAATCAGGAACCCGATACCCGTATCCTACCCGATACCCGGCTACCCGTACCCGGCCGGTACCCGTACCCGGCCGGGTATGGGTAGGGTCCGGCCGGGTACGGGTAGGGTACGGGTACGGCCAGGTATGGGTACCCGTTTGCGACCCTGGTGCGGCCGGGTACGGGTACGGGTACCCGTTTGCGACCCTGGTGCGGCCGGGTACAGGTACGGGTACCCGTTTGCGACCCTGGTGCGGCCGGGTACGGGTACCCGTTTGCGACCCTGGTGCGGCCGGGTACGGGTAAGGAATCAAAACCTGTTTGCGACCTCTGCCGCGCGCACCTCTCTCGCCACGCGCTGCGTCATCAGCAGAGTGGCCTTCCACTCACATGGGGACCTTAATCAGCGATGGCCTCGGGATGCCTTGCAGATGGCACTACACACGTCCCTCCATACTCACTTACAGGACACTGGATTGACTCACTCTCTTCTACCGTTTGGTTCTCTATGCTAATAATAATACAAATATAATCTTGTTGAAAGGTCGAAAGTGGTTTCCCACTCAATTCAGCAATGGGCTGCACTCGTTGTCTGAATATACATCCCAAAGGCAGCGGTGGAAATTCCACATTTCTATGGTGGGAGCAAGTTTTATTTTCTATAGGGAAACCATGATGAGTGATGTTCCCACAGTGCTACTAATTTTTTATCAGTCCGATAGAAATGAAGAAACTGAGTCAACCCCTCGTGCACTATACCACTGTGCTACTTTTACCAGGTAAGACCCATTGAGCTATTAAGCTCCTTTTAGGAAGCGACTTGGCCACTGGCGGGATTTCGATCGGATCATTTGGGGTTTATTATTAATAAATCGGCATTTTGCGACCCCCACTGCCATCGTGTAGCATATTATTACGTGCCAGTGACTCTATGAGATGATAGAACAATAGTCTGAGTCCATAATTGGAAATAAGTAAAGATAATCAGTTATAAGTGACCCACAGAATTGTGCGCAGTTGTGTATACAGTACACGACTTCCCTGAAGGCATTCACCTTCAGCGAGCGCGATGCCGATCACACAACGCGGTTCGAATTCGACCCTTGATCGATGGCTGTGCCATCGCCGCACACGCGTCGAATAAGAAGCAAGGGACAAGTCCTTACTTACTAACAACTCCTATCATTTTCATTGCTGGAGGGGTTGCCTCCCCTACCTGAAAATCCTGGCTCCGCCATTGGATCAGGCCAACAAAAGATAGCTCAAGAAAGCGGCTTATCGAGTGGAAATGTATAGCAACCAAATATTCTAAACGCATGTTTATACATGTGAAGGGAAAAATCGGAGGACCCAGATAAAAATCCACGCGACCACAGGGAGAACATGCAAACTCCTAATATACTGGCGTCAGGGTTGGGATTAAACCCACGACCTCCTGCATAACAGGCAAGGGAGTCAACATCTCGCCACAGCGGCACCCCACAAATAAAAATAAATCACCATGATGAAAAAATATTGACAGATTTTGTGGTCGAACGGACATCGTTTAATGGCGTTGTGTTTTCTAAGATTAATTACTTTTAATTCAGATCAAGTTTCATTACTTTAAGTTTCTTTATTCCCTATCAGACGGTAGAATGTATTTTATTATCCTAGTTTCTTAGAGTCTAAACGAGCTTTCCTAAGAGACACATTAAACGCACAATTCACTTACTCATGAGTTATCAACACTGACGCATCTTGAATACGGTACCTATAATGTGTTATCCAGTGCCTTTCAGAATTAGCGAACTCTTTGTAAAGTACAGCTGCTGTAATTCTTGACGGCTTTACACCAGACAAATGGGCACATTATCCTTAGGTTTTTTTCGGTAAAGTCACGTAGGTAAAACATTAAAATTAATAAAAGTAAAATAACATAAAAATCACGACGTTTCGGAGGCAACACAAGCTTCCGTCTTCAGGTGGAACCGTCACAGCCACGACAGCTGTATCAAGTAAATGAGAGATTGCAGGAGCTACCACTCCGTTTATATAATGGTTGGAGAGGGGGGGTGGGGAAGGGCCAAGTAAAGCACACTTTTTACTCACCTTACTATATGAATAAAAAGTGTGCTTTATTTGCCCCCCCCCCCTCTCCAACCATTATATAAACGGAGTGGTAGCTCCTGCAATCTCTCATTTACTTGATACAGCTGTCGTGGCTGTGACGGTTCCACCTGAAGACGGAAGCTTGTGTTGCCTCCGAAACATCGTGATTTTTATTTTATTTTACTTTTATTAATTTTAATGTTTTACCTACGTGACTTTACCGAAAAAACCTAAGAATATGAATCCTTGCAGTCACGAAAGCTTCAAATCTAGAATGGGCACATTATCGTAACCGTGAGGATACCGTGCAATTGGACGCCACCATCGTCGTCGTCAGCCATGATCTACCCACTGCTGGATGAAGGCCTCATGTACCGTCTCCATCCGCCATTGGGCCCGTGATGCCAAAATTCGCATCCTGCGCACGGACTGACCTCGTTGCACCGACCTCCACATGGCCGTGACACTTTCTCGAGCACGCTGTATCCTCTAGCTGCTATTTCATCAGCAGCCCTTGGCCACCATGCCAATTCAATTCCTACCGATTGAAACCACGCATGATCACCGCATGACGGTAGGGGGGGGGGGTTGAGTTGAGTTGAGTAGGTGGGGAGGGGGGGGGGTCTTTCATTCAGGAGTGGATTGATCATAGTCAACGTTGGCAACAACTATACAGTTGTGTTCAAGCGGTGGCTAAATGCGACTGGATCTCGATATAAAATGTCGGGACTTGGGAGGATTCCTCAGGAAGGCAAGTGCAGATAAAGAGATTATGATTGTAAGGGTATGTAATGCACGTACGTGGAACTTCTTTTGCGCCCTTGGTAGCCAACCATGCTAATGGGAGGTGCTAATCGGGTAGCAGAGACCAAAACATACGATGCCAAAACAAATGTGTAAGTCAATTGGGGGCTAGTTTAAAATGTTAATGTTAATTGGTGCAGATACTTCTTAATAAGTAATGATATGGCTCGGCTCCATGGGGGCTGGGCACTTTAAATTCCTTGACTGCTGTGCATATTAAACAGCGTCATTTAGTTCACCTGGAGATTCACCCCAGGGCTGACCTTCAGCAAAATACCAGTTTAACACGTAGGCTTTCGCGACCAATATTATTCATAATCTACGTTTTTGGGTTTAGATCGCGTTATTTCTAAATGTGTCGTAACCCTCCACCACCCGACACGGCAAAATACCAGTTTATTCACGTGAAGTTTCACATTTTATAAAGGCGGTCCCATGAGTTATTGTTATAACTGTTGGTCATGGTTTTCTTAGTAGTAATAATAATAAAAACACCCAAAGAGAGGTGAGCCGAGTGGCTCAGAGGATCGGGTTTTCACAAGTGTGAGTGATGACCTAAGCAAGGTCACAAATGATTGCACACAAAAAAAAACCCATCACATTATATTTTGGTTCAGCATTGGCGGTAAAATTCCAACTCCTAGAATTGAAAATACGAGTTTTACTGTTGTGGGACGAACATCACTCTCAGCGGCACGGTGGGTCAGAGGTCATTTTGAAGGATCTCAGATGTAGCTCGGTAGAGTATGCTTCTGTAGCCATGGAGCGGTTCAACTGCACCACGACACATCCGAACGAATGCTTCATCTGATGACAGAACGCGGATAGCACATCAGGATAAGATTGTGGAAAATTTGAAGAAAAAAAAACTAAAATTGATCTGTAATAGAGTATGGTGTGGGCAGAGCAGTTCTGATATCGCTATTATAAACCCAACGTGACAACTTTGAAACACACTGAGAAGGTCGGACACCCAAGTACCAGGGCTCAAACCCAGGACGGCCTCCAATGTGTTAACTCGATGTTTCTGTGACGCTGCCATTATGAACGCAAGATTACATTTGTCATTATGGTGCCTTTGTGAACGTGACATGTCAATTATGAATCTCTATAGCATATTTTATTCGTAAATATAACCAGCAAAATGCAATCAGTACCATAAGCTTTCAGCTCAGCCTGTGTTCTTTGGAATCAGTCAAATCTACTTTTTTATATTTCAAATACTCAGCTGGTGGCAGCTGAATAACAAATACTGATGACGATGGAGAGGGCATGTAGTCATGATATTGTCAGTGGTGGCATGAGACCAATGCATGATTTTGTTCCGTGTAATTCAGAGACTACATGATCAAAGGTGAGAAAGTAAACGTGTTTTTATTTTCATTTAAGTGAGTGTGTGTTTATTTCCACATTCCTATGGGAAGGCCGAGTTTTTTCAAAGAAAAAAAATCGCATCTGAATTGCCCACACCCCAGAATATTGAGGCACAGAGTTTTTTTTGGACTCACACCATTCCATTTCCAAGGCATCTAATGTATGGCTGTGCCATCTGGCCAGTTGCTGATAAATAAATAATATACAGTCCTTGCTCAAGCCACTGCTGGATGGACGTCGCCAAATGCCGCGTCAGTCACGGGAATTGTTTCACCAAACTGCACCACGCTGGTCAAGAGACCCCCCCCCCCCCCGGTCCCCCATGACCATTTCAGATGTCTCTCGCCACCAAAGTTACCCAAGGTTTGGATTCGAAGTCACGTCACCGCATCCACAATGCAGTGCGCCAATCGCCGTGCCACTGCTCCCCAAGAAGTTTAACAGCAGGCTGTGATTAATTCCTGTGTAGGATTTACCTAAGTGCTTGATGGGGGGGGGGGGGGGGGTTACTAATGGGTGGCCACGCAGTAAATTGTTCTGGACCTTTTTTTTTTGAAGGGGGCATCTTTTATAGGCGGGGGGGGGGGGGGGGGTATAGCAATGGGCTTAAAAATATCCTGAGGGGTTGGTGGGAGGGTTGCTGAGCTCAAATATACGCCGTGTGAGTCCTGCACGGAATTATTTGCGATGATTGAATGTCCATTATGATTATTGCTTTGCCAAAAAGAGAACTCGCCATGAGCATGTAACTAGGATTATTCAAATCGTGTGCAGGGGTTACGATATGGATTGTTGCATCTATGGGACCTTTTTTTGCCAGTATAAAAATGATGGCAATAATACAGGTGTGAAAATGTTCAAACACCAAATAGTTACCTTTTGCAAGGCATCAAGTCTACAGTCACCACACGTACTTGTGGCAATACATGCAAACAAACATGCTCTGAAAATGTATGCATTGTCGTTGAAACTGATTGACCTACACGAGAGAAAGCAGCCTGCTTTACGTTAAACTTATTTCGCACGATATGTAGCCAACCTTGCTTTTACGCAAGTATCCAAGTATTAATTGCTCGGCTTGTGGCAGAGTGGGGGGGGAGGTGGCAACTGCTGTGGCGTTGACCTTAAAGTGCACCTAGCCTGGCACAAGCGCCTTGGCGACATCCCCGCCACTTAGTGGTGAATGACGGTGGTTGTTGTTGTTGTTGGGAGTGACAAAGCATTGGTGCGGTGCACCACCGCCGCCACCATCACCACCATCCCCGTTAACCCACGGACGTCGCGTTCTGTAACCCCCCGCCCGCCACCACCACCACCCGGCACAGGCTTCGGCATGACGACGCCCACGACGGTGAGCGGCAAGATCTTCCTCATTTTCTACGGACTCTTCGGCTGCGCCGCCGGCATCCTCTTCTTCAACCTCTTCCTGGAGCGGCTCATCACGCTGCTGGCGTGCGTCATGCGCTCCTGCCACCGGCGGCAAATCAATCGGCTCGTCATCCAGCCGGGACGCAAGGCGTCCGATCAGTCGGACACCATCGAGTGCCTGGCCGGCTGGAAGCCGTCCGTCTACCACGTCATGATGATCCTGGGCATCGCCGCCGTGGTCATCGCGTGCTCCGCTTCGGCGATGTTCGCCGCCGTCGAGGGCTGGAGCTACGTCGACTCGCTCTACTTCTGCTTCGTGGCGTTCAGCACCATCGGCTTCGGCGACCTCGTGACCGGCCAGCGCGACCTCTACGACCACCAGACGTGGTACCGCGTGGGCAACATCGTCTTCATCCTCGCCGGCGTCTGCTGCATTTACTCGCTCTTCAACGTCCTCTCCATCGTCATCAAGCAGACGCTCACGTGGATGCTGCACAAAGCCGACTGCAGGCGCCTGTGCCGACGCCGGCCGAGGCTACGCGCGTGCAACCAGCGGCGCAACGCAGTCATGCCCGGCGTGCCGCGGGGACGCCGCAACAACAACAACGCCGCCGGTGGGGCCGGCGGTGGCGGCGTAGAGACCGTGGCCGCGCCGGGCCCCCGTCGGTACGACGGCGGCGGCGCGGGCAACGACAGCGACACGGACGGGCGTCGTCTCTCGGGCGAGCTCATCTCCATGAAGGACTTCCTGGCGTCCAACAAGGTGTCGCTGGCGCTCATGCAGAAGCAGCTGTCGGAGGCGGCGAACGGGCACCACCACCGCGTAGCGCACCGCTGCTCGCCCGTGCACTCGCACTCGCTCGGGCGGGAGAACGGATTCGCAGCGGGCGTCGGGGCGTTGGCCATCATGAACAACCGGCTGGCGGAGACCAGCGAGGATAGGTGAGACGCCGCGAGTGGCAGAAAGGGGTGGTGGTGGCGGTGGTGGCGGCGTCTCGGTTGGCCACTGGTTTTGCGTGCAAGCGACGGCTTTGTGCGCCCCGGGGTGAGGGGGTGGTGGGGAGATTTTGCAGAGGCAATGACACCCCCCCCCCCCCCGCGCGTTGTTTCTGGCCTGTTGCTGATAAACTATAACTCGAGTTTTAATTTTGTGCCAGGTAAGGCCCACTGGGTGATACCACGCTTTTTCTTTCTTCAGAAGCGACTTGTCCACGAAATGATAACTCAACGAAGTGGCTTATCGAGGGGAAATTCATGGCAGCCAAATTACTCTTAAACGCATCTTCATTATAAATACTGAGGGGGGAGAACCCAGAGAAAAATCCACCGCGAGCAACGGAGAGAAGACGTGAACTCCAAATATACAACAGGCCCCAGGGTCGGAATCGAAGCCGCCACCCTCCTCCTGCACGCCAGGCGAGGTAGTCAACATTCTCGCCACTCGTGCAGCTGGGATCCGTCGAGGAATCGGAACGCGCTGGTGATCGTGTGGCTTCATGATCGGAAGCACTTCCCCAGGAGAGCCGTCCTGGTGGGTGTCCAGCACCGGTCGCGTTATTCACCCGCACGTTGCATTCACGTCGCCACTTGTCAATGTCTCCTCCCTGGTGCGTGCTGTCAGCCGACACCAGAAGCCCCGAGATGGACCTCATCGCCGAGGCAATTCGAGGAAACGAAGTGCCACTGGCTGTAAATGTTACCCCCCCCCCCATCACCGCCACCACCGTTGTTTTATTTAATTTAATTTCCACAAGAATCGTATATCACAAAAACAAACAGGCTTTGCATTAACGCTTGCCTCATGGATAATCTTCTTTGAGCTCGGGTTATTATCTGTGTTTTGACAGCCGGGCTGCCATTGTCTATGGATAGGAGGAAGCTAAGAGTGTGGGCTTCATTTATTAGTGCTCGGAATCAGACATAGATCGGGATGTGATTCAGGGAGTTGCATTTTTATATATATAAATCTTAATCTTACATTTCATTGATAAAGCGCTTTTCTAAAAGGGTACTCAAAAGGCGCTGTACATCAACATTGAATAAGTAAATAGTTTTCAAAGGCTGGGGAAAAACTAAGAAATGTAGAAGCGTAGTCTTGTCTGCAATACACTCGTGTCAATACTGGCTTATAAAATAGGTTTATATTGTCGAAATAACCACAGCCAAACTGCACTTAAGCCTATATTGTTAATGCAAAAAACAATTATCATTGCGTTTGCCATATGACTCAGAGCGAGCGAGATTAATGTATGCCAATGCTATTTTTAGAACCAATCTACATGTGGAAACATCACCGTGGCTTGCTTTTGAAAAAACAAAACCCAGATTTTTTTCACTTTACCAGATGAATCAGCCAGCGTCTGATGCGAACGTCCTCGTACCGTCAATGCTCTCCTGTCATTCTTTGGTGGGTAGCTTACGGCGTGTGTGTGGTCTGTAAGATTGTGGGCGACAAAGAAAGATGAGCATGACGAAAGTGTAACCTAAGCGTTGGTTAGACACAGCGAGAGACGTTCGTTTCAAACACTGGCGGAGCCAGTGGGGGGGGGGTGGCACGTGCCCCCCAATGATCCGATCGAAATCCCTAATTTCGATCGGATCATTGGGGTTTATTAGTAATAAATCGGCATCTTGCGACCCCCACTGCCACTGTGTAGCATATTATTACGTGCCAGGGAACTCTATGAGATGATAGGACAATAGTCTGAGTCCATAATTGGCAATTTGTAACGGTAAAGCAGTTATAAGTGACCCAGAATAGTGCGCAGTTGCGTATACAGTACACGACTTCCTTGAAGGCATTCACCTTGAGCGAGCGCGATGCCGATCACACGACGCGGTTCGAATTCGACCCTCGATCGATGGCTGCGCCATCGCCGCACACGCGTCGAATAAAAAGCAAGGGACAACTCCTTACTTACTAACAACTCCTCTATCATGTTTCATTGCTGGAGGGGTTGCCCCCCCCCCCCCTACCTGAAAATCCTGGCTCCGCCATTGGTTTCAAACAACATTTCTTTCTTGGATGTAACTCACAAAGAGACGAACTGCACACACACAGCGGAGGGGAGGGGGGCGGAATTTCTCATTTTATCAGAAATGTGGTTACAAACGTGGATGCGGTACAACGTGACCGCATGAAGGGGATAAAAGATGTAGGCACGTGTTGTACACGGTACAATCGCGACACCAGCATGCCCCTTGTTTCTTTTTTTTAACGAGCGGCGGGCAATACAACTCGACTGTTATTGCAAAAAGCGTAAATGTTGTCTCACGTTCTTTTTCACCCATTGGCCCGCCATTGGCGCTTAATGTTAATCTGTAATCACTTGCGTGAACGCTTTTTACTTCGGATGTTTCTTTTGTTTTGTGCACGCCCGACGATTTAGACCGTGGCAGTTGGCAGGCTCGACGTGTCCACAGAACGACGCATTGCTGGATTCGTACGTCAGCTCCCGCTGATCATGACAAATACAAGGGGATTGAAGCCATGGGGAGCACAAAAAAAATCATTTTGGCTGACACTTTACGAAGCGTGCAATTTGTTTTCTCGCAGAGACGGAAACGAGGCCATAAAGATGATGGGGGTTTTTTTTTGAAAATACAAAAGGATGCAATTTTTTTTCACAATCTGCACAACATTAAGTGGCGACTTGCATGGTATTTGCTATTCCTAACCCCACCTCCTACAACCCCCTCCCCCCCACCTCCACTTCCCTCCCCCTCCTTCCCAAAGATAGCCGTGAATATTTTTTTCCAGTTATTTTGGGCAGCTTTCAATCATTATTGGAGTGTTTGGTAGAATTGGTACGATTATACGCAGACGTTTAGATATGGCTTAGTTTCTGATGATGTGACGATCCCGTCCCTCAACATGGGACAATGACGTCTGGAATATTTTTTTAGTATAAAAAAAGCAGTCAAAAACATTATGATACAGCATTCTTTAAAAAGAATGTGGTATGTCAATTCTTCAATTCTATGAATTAACTGTTTCACCATAAAAAGAGTATATACCAGCAAGGACAGTTCTGCTAAATAATGATATAGCTTACAAAATACAAACTGTTTCATCTATTTTGATATGCTGCACATAATTAGTAAGAAGTGTTGATACAATGGTGCCAATTGTTAATAATACATATATTTGCTGAATGATGGGGTTTTTTAACGAAAAGACTTCAAATAGCATGAATTCATATTGCTTTATTAACATGGTAATGAAGATACCATTTAAAATTTACACTGATAATTTCCTGCCCAGAAAACTCAGGTCTTTAAACACCACTGGCATGTAAAAATAATAACTATTATAATTAATCCCTTTTTAGTTTAAATGGAATCTACCACTTTACAAAGCTATATTTTACTTGAAATAAGCGATACCCACAATGCATAGACCATTATAAGGATGTGTTTTTCTCTCAGCATGGTATGCAAGGTATGTTTGTACTACGAATGTTACGTTGGGGTTACAAGAAGCCATAGCAGCATTTCAATTGTACAGAGGGGATATGTTCCTGCAATTCGAATGAATGAAAGGGTCCTGGTGAAGTATTGGCGAGTTTCACGCCATCACAAAGATCAGATTATCTGAAGCCACCGCAAGAGTGACAGCCATTTCGCCAACAACACGCGCGAGTCTTTTGATAACGTTGATCTTCAAAAAAACATATCGTCATCCGCCGACCTATTAGCCTTGTTACGATTGGCCCAATCTATGACGTACAATTCAAGTTGATTATTTCATGCCCTTGTAGTGCACGTAAAATCTATCGGATGGATAACGCACAAAAACACGATCCGCTCGAGTGGTGGCGCAGTGGTTAGCATGCTGCACTGTGAACGCGGAGACCTGAGATCGATGATGATTTCCTGCTACGACTAACATTAGTGCAACGTTTGTCTGGTCATGGGCCCTCTCTCTTGCCCCTTCGTGAACCCACGGCGGCCAGCATGGTGCAGTTTGGTCAAGCAACCTCCATGATTGACTGGAAACGGAGGCCGACATCCATGTAGTCGGCTGACAAAATAACTGAAAATTAGAATTATTTTATGATAAACTTAACGTGCAAAGATCATGAATGAAAATAAAATAACACATTCTTACAACTGCAGATGTTTTTTTGCGGTTCGGCTTTACAACTCTCCGTTGTATTTTGGGGGTCGCACCACGCGGTGTTCGGCACGACGTCCGACGTTTCGCTCCACGTCCTAGGGGCTTCATCGGGAACCATTCATCCAGTTCCCGCCGAAGCTCCCAGGACGTGGAGTAAGACGTCGCACATCGCGCCTAACAACAGCACGCAGCGCGACTCGGAAACACACCGGAAAGAGAAATACATTCTTACCGTCATGATTTTATGCACGTATTGTGTGTGCGCGTAAGAATCGATTTTAATCGATGAATGTATGCACTGTTACATGCCCATGGCCCATTATACTGAGCGGGGAAGGTTCCGTGTGCCTGTGGAGAGAAGCCCTCGTGAGTCGTGCATTTGCTGCCACTCCCCCAGATTCGCCTCACTCTGGTTCCTCACCTCTTCATTGATTTTCCCAAACTTAGAACTTTCGCTATGCACCAGGGTCAGTGTTTGCATGTATGTACGTTGAACTTCTTTCGCACCGTATGTAGCCACCCATGCTAATCGGAAGTGCCGGAGAAGGACAACAAATTAAACACAAAAGCAGTTCTAAAGAAATTCGTTTGTCAATCTAGACGTTTTAAAAGTGTAAAGCGCCAGTGGCTTCCTAATATCGGAAGCAAGAGCGTTCCAGACGGCCGCCGAAGTGCACCTGGAAGCGCGTGACGCGGTGTGCAGGCAGTGCAACTGCACCAGGGGGCCAGGGTCCAGGTGGGGGACATTGGAGAGAAGGACCCCCATTTCAGGTCTTGTGCCAGGGCCTACAGTGAGGGAAAAAAGTATTTGATCCCCTGCTGATTTTGTACGTTTTCCCACTGACAAAGAAATGATCAGTCTATAATTTTAATGGAAGGTTTATTTGAACAGTGAGAGACAGAATTACAACAACAAAATCCAGAAAAACGCATATCAAAAATGTTATAAATTGATTTGCATTTTTATGAGGGAAATAAGTATTTGACCCCCTCTCAATCAGAAAGATTTCTGGCTCCCAGGTGTCTTTTATACAGGTAACGAGCTAAGATTAGGAGCACACTCTTAAAGGGAGTGCTCCTAATCTCAGCTTGTTACCTGTATAAAAGACACCTGCTCACAGAAGCAATCAATCAATCAGATTCCAAACTCTCCACCATGGCCAAGACTAAAGAGCTCTCCAAGGATGTCAGGGACAAGATTGTAGACATTCACAAGGCTGGAATGGGCTACAAGACCATCGCCAAGCAGCTTTGTGAGAAGGTGACAACAGTTGGTGCGATTATTCGCAAATGGAAGAAACACAAACGAACTGTCAATCTCCCTCAGCCTGGGGCTCCATGCAAGATCTCACCTCGTGGAGTTGCAATGATCATGAGAACGGTGAGGAATCAGCCCAGAACTACACGGGAGGATCTTGTCAATGATCTAAAGGCAGCTGGGGCCATAGTCACCAAGAAAACAGTTGGTAACACACTACACCGTGAAGGACTGAAATCCTGCAGCACCCGCAAGGTCCCCCTGCTCAAGAAAGCACATATACATGCCCGTCTGAAGTTTGCCAATGAACATCTGAATGATTCAGAGGACAACTGGGTGAAAGTGTTGTGGTCAGATGAGACCAAAATGGAGCTCTTTGGCATCAACTCAACTCGCCGTGTTTGTAGAAGGAGGAATGCTGCCTATGACCCCAAGAACACCATCCCCACCGTCAAACATGGAGGTGGAAACATTATGCTTTGGGGGTGATTTTCTTTTAAGGGGACAGGACAACTTGACCACATCAAAGGGACGATGGACGGGGGCCATGTACCGTCAAATCTTGGGTGAGAACCTCCTTCCCTCAGCCAGAGCATTTAAAATGGGTCGTTTATGGGTATTCCAGTATGACAATGACCCAAAACACACGGCCAAGGCGACAAAGGAGTGGCTCAAAAAGAAGCACATTAAGGTCCTGGAGTGGCCTAGCCAGTCTCCAGACCTTAATACCATAGAAAATCTGTGGAGGGAGCTGAAGGTTCGAGTTGCCAAACGTCAGCCTCGAAACCTTAATGACTTGGAGAAGATCTGCAAAGAGGAGTGGGACAAAATCCCTCCTGAGATGTGTGCAAACCTGGTGGCCAACTACAAGAAACGTCTGACATCTGTGATTGCCAACAAGGGTTTTGCCACCAATTACTAAGTCATGTTTTGCAGAGGGGTCAAATACTTTTTACCCTCAATAAAATGCAAATCAATTTATAACATTTTTGACATGCGTTTTTCTGGATTGTTTTGTTGTTATTCTGTCTCTCGCTGTTCAAATAAACCTACCATTAAAATTATAGACTGATAATTTATTTGTCAGTGGGCAAACGTACAAAATCAGCAGGGGATCAAATACTTTTTTCTCTCACTGTATGCCAACCACACTACTGTGCCACTGAACATGGTATCTTGTGTTCAGAAAAAAAGGTTATTCGAACTGAGATAGAAAAACGGACCGTGATGAAACTGCCCATTCAAAGTTCCGTTTCAGGCACAAGCTCCATGACTATCCAGGAGGAAATTATTCCTATTATTTTTCTGTGCCATGCAATGAGACATCTCTGCAAAGTGACACGTGTTCATCAAATATATGGCCAATGCGTTCTCTATGCATCGCCCATAATCAGCTTGACTCGGGATTAAGAACGCCTGTTTTGGCAGCAAATTTAGTTCCAAACTCGAAAGCACAAATGCGTTAAAAAAACTGGAAAAATTGTGTAAATGATAGTTCTTTGTTATTACATTCATAATAAATTCCCGCAGACTATAGGCAAAAGAAGATATTTTTTTGTCATCGTCACATAATTGACCACATGATAGAGAATCATCATCCAATCTGTAACACTACCACCCCCACCGCTACCGGTGGCGCATAAAGCATGGACACATGAAGGGTACAAAGTGCTTCACGCACTGCAAGGAAACACGGAGGACTCCCTTCTTTAGTTTTATCACTTCAGCTAATACCCCCCCCCCCCCAACCATTCTCGTTAACGTAACAGCTTGAGAGGCCCCATGCAAAACATGAGACGAGTTTTTTGTCTCAGGCACTTCAAAACGTCAGCCCTGCTTACTGTCACACGTTGTCGAGCCTCAAGCAGCGTGAAAGCGAGTTTTTTTTTTTACCCTCCCAACCGTTTTAAAACCAATTCGGCAATGTAAAGCAACACAGGGCGCCGCGGTGGCAAGATGTTAACTCCCTCGCCTGGTACACAGGAGGTCGTGGGCTCAATCACGACCCTGACGCCTGTACATTTGGAGTGTGCGTGTTCTCCCCGTGGTCGCGTGGACTTTTCTCCGGGTCCTCCGGTTTTTCCCTCCACATTTAGAATCAACGTCACGCGTTTAGAGTATTTGGCTGCAATGCATTTCCACGTGATAACGAACTTCGTTGGGCTATCATTTGTGGCTAGTTCGCTTATGACAAAGAGCTATATAGTTCAGTGGACCTTACCTTTAAATAAAAAATACAGTGGTACCTCGGTATACGCCGTTAATTCGTTCCAGAAGGTAGGACTTATACCGAAAATGACGTAGATACCAAACAAATTTTTCCCATAAGAAATAAAGGGAAAGGAAATAATCCGTTCCAGAGTGTAAGAAATGATATTTTATATGGCTTATTATACATTAACGGGGTTGTATAAAATAATTTAGACACTACTTATTACTAAAATGCATACAGAAATTAAAATAAATGCAAAAATTAATTAAAATAAATTGAAATAAAAGAAAATTTTTACATCACTTTACCTTGCTGAGAGGAGTTGATGGCCTACGAGGATGGTGGTGAGGACGGGGTCTACGCGGGTACGCGGTGACTCATCACGACCCATACAAGTTCTAGCAAGCGCGTCGTATCCCAAGCAAGCGCGTCGTATCCCAAGCAAGCGCGTCGTTTCCCAAGCAAGCGCGTCGTTTCCCAAAACAGTTTTCTCTCGTCAAAACAGGACGTATACCAAATTCGATGTATTCCAAAGCGGTCGTATACCGAGGTATGACTGTAGTTTATTAGTTAAATGTATGCTAGTTATCCGTTCACTTACCCACAATGTACCTTGCCGCTTCCTTCCTGTTTCACATTGCAATATTTCAACCTACCACGCTCCCTCCCCCCCACCCCTCCATTGCATTCGCAACGTAAGAAAAGAGGCGGTGGAAATTATTTGGGAGCTGGAGAATGATCCGCGAGTTCTTCGTCCCCCCGAGATGTCAAGAAGAGTTCTGCTATTCCTGTCGGCACAAGGGCGGCGGGGCGGGCAGACCGCAATTAAATCTCTCCGTGTGGGAAATGCGACGACACTGAACGTGATTGACCATGATTGGCCAATTTCAGGATGGCCACTTTACCGCGACCATTAAGTCCGGGACACCCGCTGCTTGTGTTTGGACGGCGGATGCGTTAACCAACATTAGTGAAGTGTGGCACTGCGGCGGGCAGCTGCCACCAATTCCTCCACCCCCCCGCAACCTCCCGACATCTTCGGCCAAACGGCAACTTTTAACGATGGCACAAAACCGAGATGAAATTGCGTTTGCTGCTACGAGCGGTAGTCACGACTGGTCGGTGACAACACGAGCACTGGGAATGTGCATGCGCTTGGACATATCACCACGGTGTTACGTTTTTCCCGACAGCAGCTACGAACGTCCGTGCAGTTTTTACGTCATATGTTGTTGTTATAATTATTATTATGATGAAATTTGCTTCGTTATCCAGGAGCGCGTCACCGAATCTCAGGACCAATTTTCAGGAGGGTCATGACATTGTTTTGCAGCAGGGCGCATAGCATAATATAATTCCAGTAATTTGCAGGTCATTTTTCGGCATTGGGATGAATTGGCCAACACCCGTTGCATTGTTTATTGTTGTTATTATTAGGATTGGAAGGAAACCAGAGAACCCAGAGGAAACCCCTTCACAATCGGGGAAAACGTCTAAACTTCACGCAGAAAAGTGCCCGAGTTGGGAGCTGAACCCAGGTCATTTTTGCTGTGAGCCACAAATTATACCAATGAGCATGGATTTCAACATCGAAACAGTTTTTCGCATAATTCTTTAAACTCATTATGGCCTTCCCTCGATCATCCAATGACCAGCTTAAACGCAAATAATTACATTGCCGTCAGTATTTATAAAATGCTCCATTTATTTTCTGCCTCTCTTTTCCGCGAAGCCCTGCATGCCAGGCATTATTTCCCATTTGTTGGAAGTTACAATTGAAGGCCAATTTTCTCCCCCCCCCCATCACATGCTTGTGTGCTCGATGGCGTTGTTCGCGCAGGGTCGTACGACTCGCGCCCACAGGGAAAACAATAACCGAGTGAGCGCTGCAGCGCCTTTGGCAATTAATTAGATTCCTGGATTCCCAAAGCTCCTGGAGGGGGGGAAGGGCACGTTTCGTGATCGACTGACCATTGAGCAAACTCTAGTGGGCACGGGTAAAGCTTGCAAAGCTGCGTGCTAACAATTACTAACTACTGTAGATGCCTTATTAAAATCCCAACGGTAACTTCAATGCGTTCATCTAGTTTGGCGACCTTTCTGCGTGCAATTGAAGCTGTGTGTGTATCCCGTGTACCACCCCACGCGTAACTCGACGGCCGCACTTGCCACCACCCCCCCCCCCCCAAACTCCACCGTTCTGTCCCGTTTTGTTGTTGTTGCCCAATGAGTACGCTCCCACTCCCATGGCTGCAGTTGCGATGCCATAGCAGAGACCCCCCACCCCCCCCCCCCCCCATCTGTGCATTGAACGCATGCAGGTTGTGGATTATTTAGCTTGGCACGCGCCACTGTGCCCCCGAGGTGAAATAGAGAATTAGCCAAAGTGAGGTTCGGCAGTTAGCCGAGCGAGCTGTTGACTGATGGTTGTTCGAAAGCACTTTAGGCCATGGCTTTTTTTGTTTGTTATTTGTTTGATATTTCTGGTTTTACAAGATAAATTATTTTCACTTTTTATGCTCACCAAATGTACGTTGAATTAAAATAATTACGGTGTCAATATCGCTGTCATGGAAACAATGGCTGCATGTGTTACTAACCTTCTATATGCTGCTTTTATACTTAAAATAATAAATTAATCATGCTGCATGCCCCTAATGTTAAAAGGAGTTTAACATAAATGTGTTTAGCAGACAATTGCCTACTTTTACACAAATACAGTCAAGCTTCGGTCTATTACATGTCATAGTTGCTAAGAACTTTGCAATAAATGTTTTGTAACATAACAGACGTTGAGGGTCTTTTAATTTGCAAGCACCGTAAATGTTTAAGTTTGAAACCACACCCCCGCCCCAAAGTTACCCCCTTTATCTCTCCACAGATGAACTCGCAAAGTGCAAACGCGCACAATTTCTCAAAGAAATACAGTAGATACTTGTAAAAAAAAACATGCATCCCCTTGCTTAGGATCAAAGGCAGTTGGGCCAAGTACTTTTATCGCGAGCGCAATCAGAAGAAGAGACGTTTTACCCTTTCTCGACATCAACACAGTCGGTGTGAAGATCTCCAAACGCCAAATAGATACCGCTATTTCAAGGCATCACGCGTCTGCATCAATCGTACAAAGTTTGGGCAAAACATGCAAACAAAGACACGCTCCGATAATGTTCGCACACTGGCTTTGCAACTGATTGGCCTACACCAGAGACGACCTGCCTTGTGTCTCACCAGCCTTTGATCCGATAATGCCCAATGGGAAACAGTACAAAGACAATGCATATGCTATCAGAGCATGATTGTTTGCATGTTTTACCACAAGTACGTGTGGCTAATGCAGACCTGACGCCTTGAAATATCTATTTGGTGTTTGAGCATCTTCACATCTCCTGCATTATTGCCAGAAAGTGTACAGCCCATTCTTATTTTTTCATAATTTTGCGACCGGCAAAAAAGGTGCCATAGACAGCACTGAGTAAGTAAGGCTGGAGAAGTGTGGCTATAGCAATGTGCTGGGCCATATTTGTATCCACAGTGTTGATGTAGATCACACACTCACACCATGTACTCATTCTAACATTCAGACTTCCCATACACATATGCATCTATTCATACATACACAACCTATACACAGTTCGAGTAGACTGACAAATAGATGGGCAGACACATGCGCGGACTGACACATTGCAATATTTTACATCCTGAATCTATACATTATTTTTAGTACAGTAGATAGAAAGAGAGAATTGATTTACCCAAGAAAATCTCATTAGGCGTCAAAGACCTCTTCCCTCTGGGTCCTGCTTATGTTGGACTAACTATTGTTTTCATCTCTACTATTTTTTTTGCACACAAGCATGGACAGTGCATATATTATCAGAGTTATGTTTTTTGTTTGCATTATGGCTGCAGGTATTGTGGTTTATGCAAACATGATTCCTAGTAAAAAAAGGTGTCAGTTTTGTTGCCAGATAGAAGGGTAAAAACCCAATTATCATATTTTTTACTGGCAAATGAGGTTCCAATGGTGTAAATGCTTACCCCGAGCTCTCATACTCTGATGGTGCATTGTCTTTGAGTTGTGCGCCTTTTGGCGTCATCTGGTCCAACACCATATGAGACTAGGCTCTAAGGAAAGCTGTCTCGGGTGTGGACCAATGAACTTCAAGGACAGTGCATACATTATCAGAGTTGTGTTTTTTGTTTGCATTATGGCTGCAGGTATTGTGGTCTATGCAAACATGACTCCTTGTAAAAAAAAGGTGTCAGTTTTGTTGCCAGATAGAAGGGTAAAAAAACAAATTATCAAGCATGGAAGAGTCGAAGCTAACCGAGCTGGTGGAAGGGGACTCTATATCCCTTTGATGCTGCTAATCCTGCATAATGCACGGGCATAAGTAGTACTAATCACATACCTGCATTTCCCATAAATATGCTAAATTCCTCTTGATATGCAAATTCATTTGTCAAGGCGCTCTTCCCCCTCCAACCCAGCTTAAATATACGCTGCCAAGCCTGGTGGTGTTCATTCAGACGCTGTCTTTCTGACAGACCTGTTCTTCACCTGAGGACGGCTGCTTGCGTTGTGGCCGAAACGTCGTGAGAATTATTGTATTATGTTTTATTTTGTATTATTTTATTATTTCCATTCTACGTGGTGACTTTACCGAAAGAACCAAGAAGAAGTTACGGGTCTCTATCGGAGAGCCACTTCCAGTGGAGGTTCTTCCGCCGGCAGTGGCGTGAGCGAGGAATTGCAGGGACTGCGTCTCAACCATCTATTTCGCCACACAGAGGGAAACCAGAGAGCGTCCAGACAACTCGAAACACTCTTACAAACGAGGTCAGGGGCCTACTTGCTACGCTGTTCGTGACAGGCAACCGGGTATTCCCGATCAGTGTTTTCCCAGCCAGTGTTTTTTTTGTTGTTGCAAAAATACATCTATCTGCATATTCACCTTGCACTGGAGTATGATTCTGTCACACAGTTTACGTCTCTCACACGTTCTCGACGCAATTAAAACGCGGATCTTTGAGCTTAATTGGGGCTAGGCGTAATTAAAAAATCAGATAAGCTGCATGTTTTTTTTTTCGTCCCCACGGTTGGAGTTGTAAACACTCTAATTGGCTGCAACCAAGAAAAATCACATTATGGATTTTTTTTTTCACAGAGAAGAAAGTGGCTCCGAGCCTTCAAAGAAACTGCTCATTTTTCGATCAACAGTCACACGACTCACATCTGCCATGCTATGTCAAAGTCCACCTGCGTTGCTCATTAGAAGGCGTTGGGACATAACGTGCTTAACGATTGTAATTTTACGTGTGTATATATGCGCTCGTTGAAATTCGGCCACGGCGAATTCCATTTGTTTGTTTGTCCCCTGCTGTTGTCATCGTGACGACGCGCACAACAGAAACCGCAACAGAACGCGAACAACAGCGGCGGAGCGTTGCGCTCGCTATTCTGCGATTCTGCCACAAACATTTTGTCGCACCGCATGTAACAATGCGTAAAGTGCTCGTCGTGTGCTGCCCCAGCTGTTACACATGGTTTCAGAAACATTGACAGACCCACACTCGTGAAATCCCTTAGTATTTCTTCCCTTCGCCCCTCCACTCAATCCCCGTCCCTCCCATAAAGCCCTTTCGTGACCCCCACGTGACCTCTGTTATGGTCACCAATTCCTCGGCACCTTGCACCGTCCTTTGCCATTAAAATCACTTTATTTTTTTGTGCCACTTTTATACTCTGTAAAGCGCCTTGAGTTGAGGCTAAATATAAAATACGATCAAATAAGATAGGAATTGCATTCAGAGACATGAAGATGAACGCATGGTTAAGAGAACACACACAGGTTAATTCTATCATCCCAAACTATTAAGGAAAGTTCGGCGAGCCTGGGAAAGACGCGTCGCTGTAAGGGCTGATGGATGATGGTCAAGAATGATAGCAGAGTGGCAGTCGACGGATTGGAACGCAGCCGAGAAGACTTCCACTGAGGGGGTGGAGTGATGATTGTTACATCGCAACATCGGCTAAGCCTGGCTACTTGGGGGGAGACCTTAATTTCGCGGTAGATCGACCTTGGCTTTTAATGATGACACGTATGCTACAGAGTCAATCATAGGTTTTTTTTGGTGGAGTAAAGTGTGGGAACTCTCAGCTCTTCAGGGATGTCTGGCCAGTGAGACAGAGGAGGCCAAATACCACATAGAAGGGCCTTCTTGTGCTCCCTCTAGTGGAGGCCCTGCCGCCAACAGTGACATGAGCAGCACCGCACCTTAATCGTCAGCTTGTAGCATGCCGCCACTGCAGTGGCTACCCGCACGTTTTTTTTTTACAATAACAATAAAAAGAAAATAGCTCTTACGCTGCTCTCATCGGGTCAAAGGGCATTGAAATGAATGACGCTGACATTTCAAAGGATGCTGCAGTGTTTTGTGCATTAACTTTCATCTACTCAGACCGAGTGCGGCGCGCCGCGTGCAAGACGTACGGAACCTTCGCTCCCAGGCTGCCGAGCAACGTCGAGGTACAACAATACGTTCGCGTGCTCGTGTACTCGTCCGCACCATACCTTCCGACGACGAAGCAACCGTGCCGCCGCACGGAAAACGGGACGGAATATCTCTGCGCGGCGTTTGTGGATTTGTTCCCCAGCGTCGTTCGACACGATGTCCGACGTTTCGCCTTCGACGCACTGGCAGCTTCGCCGGGATGCGAAGCGAGCGGCTAGCTTTCTCCCTCAATCATACGGTGATGGCTGGTGCTGCCAATCGAGGGACAGAGCGAGGCTGAAGAAACTCCCCGCGGCACGTGCACCGAAACGTTGGACATCGTGCCGAACGAGAACGCGGCATGACCCGAAAAAGCCGTCGTAGAGAGCTGTGCAGCGTAATCGCGAGAACCTACGCGTTAGTAACAGGAATAAAAAAAATCAAATTTCTACCTGCGAAGGGTGGGGCTCGTATGTGTGTATGTTGAACCTTATTCTTAGGTTGTTTTCGGTAAAGTCACGTAGGTAAAAAATTTAAATTAATAAAAGTAAAATAAAAAATACAATACAAATCACGACGTTTCGGAGGCAACACAAGCCTCCATCTTCAGGTGGAACCGTCACAGCACCTGATGACGGAGGCTTGTGTTGCCTCCGAAACGTCGTGATTTTAATTTTATTTTAATTTTGTCTTTTATTAATTTTTATTTTATTTTTTTACCTACGTGACTTTACCGAAAAAAACCTAAGAATATGAATCCTTGCAGTCACGAAAGCTTCAAATCTAGAATTATGTTGAACCTCTTTCGCATCGAATGTAGCCAACCACGCTGATCGGTTGCCTACAGGTCTGAGAACTCGGGGTCGTGACCGCTGAGATGCTGGGATGGAATTCGGGCCTCAGCGACCCATTCTCAAGTGGAGTGAATTGTCAGTCTCGGCGCGGTCACCAACGATTTCGCGCATCAAAACCCATGACCACTGTCCCAACACTTCCACGTAATTAAATTCGGATTTTCACTTAAATTGTATATAATACCAGATGTGGAACTGTCAACAAATTGTTTGGTTTTACCATGTGTGGCACTGGTGCACAAGCACAAATAACGAGACGGTGCAATCTTCTTCTATGCATTACGATGAAGGGCAATGCCCGGAACGTCACCTATTACGTACAACGGCAATTACGGCTACAGTTTTATTGAGAAATGGGTTGAGTTTGTGTCGTGGGAATTTCATACTCTTAGTTCTTTCGGTAAGTCACGTAGATAAAAAAAAGTTTCACCTGAAGACGGAAGCTTGTGTTGCCTCGGAAACGTCGTGATTTTATTGTTTTTGTTTTTTATTTTTATTTTATTAATTTTTATTTAATTTTTTACCTACGTGACTTTACCGAAAGAACTAAGAGTATGAATCCTTGCAGTCACGAACGCTTCAAATCTAGTGGAAATTTTAGTTTGATTGATATGTGACAAACACTTTTTTTTGCAGGGTCATTAAAAATGTGTGCAACGAGTGGTGGCTAAAGAAGCCTCGCTTGCATTGACTTCAGAAGTAGCTTCTGTGACGTCAATCTTTCCCGGGTCAAATTTTTCAGATGGGGTTACGCACACTGCTAGCTGCATGGCTCCGAAAGGAAATCTCTCTTCACTCGCGGTGCGATTGCAACAGCACAAAGTACAATACAGGTTTGGCAAAGAAGCAACAATAAAAATAACAAAAATTTCAATGAGCTAAATAGAGACATTTTGTACCAGTTGAAAGGGTAAAAAACCTATTACTATATTTTGCCACTGGTAAAGGAGGTCTCATAGAGTAAAGGCTTACCCCGAGCTCTCAATACTCTGATAGTGCGCTGTTTTTGAGTTGTACGTCTTTTGGCGTCATCTGGTCCGACACCAATGGAGACGAGGCTCTAAGAAAAGCTGTCTTAGGTGTGGACCAATGAACTTCAAGGACAGTGCATATTATCAGAGTTGTTTCTTTTTGTTTGCATTTTGACTGCTTGTGTTGTGGTTATTGCAAACATGACCCCTTATATTATTATATTATTTTATGATATTATTTTATAGTATATTATTATATTGTTATATTATTATATTATATTACTAAATTATTTTATTATGTTTTATTTTTATTATTTTATTACTTCCCTTCTACGTGACTTTACCGAAAGAACCAAGAAGATGACCCCTTGTATGAAGGTGTCAGTTTTGTACCAGTTGAAAGAGTAAAAAACCTATTACTAAATAGAGACATTTTATGGGGTCAGGTCTCCCAGGGTCGTCTGCGAGACGGAGTAACAAGGTCTGCTTGTTTGCCCACCGTCAAGGAGGGAGCGAGCGCGCGGGAGATACTAATTAAGGACAGCACAAATGCCAAACGCCACGTGAAGGCCCAGAAAGATATCGTTGTTTTATCTGGGGATTTGCTTTGCCGTCCTAATGGGCTGTTTACACTCAGGTGAATTTGGACAATACTTGTGCTGGCAAAATGTATTTAATGACCGTTCTCCTCGGCCTAAGTCCTTTGGCAGCTCTCAGTGCACAGTCCCCTGGCTCTGTGCAAGGGATTTGGCACAATGCAACCTCTTCTTAAGATCTTCAGAGAATTAATATTCAATTTAATGGTAAAAAATAAAAGCAACATAAAAAGTGCTTTAAGAATGTAATTCGAATTTTTTAACATTTTTGTTTAAAATCATCTCCATGAACATTTGTTTTTAAGCGTGTGAAGAGAGGAGAGAAAAATGATGCCGCAGTGGATGTTGTAAGAATTTCCCAGATTAAATTTCAACTCATTTGTTATAGTGGGAGGCTAATGACAACACTTGCAGTGTTACTCATTCCAGATGCATGCAGAATTAATCATTAACTATCTTTGCTGGATTGTAATAGAGCTTGTACACATTTAACATTTTTTAAATGACAGACATTTGTCACCGTGAATGGAAAGATGCAGCCAAACAATATAATTACATTTACCATCGGTTCAGAAGGCCCTAATGCTGATTAATATATTTTTGTGTTTAACATTTTTTCATGTTTAATGGAAGATGGGCCTTCTCCGTTCATCCTTTTTTCTCATTTCATTTCTCATAATATACAACTACTACAGTGGATGATAAATGTTGTACAATACCGCAAGATCGTTGCTATAACAACCAAGCAGCCAATCAGGGCTTTTCCCTGCATCAGTCTCCCTGAACCAGTGGCGGCTCCTGCAAAATCTCTCAGGGGGGGCAAATGTCTGGATGATTGATAAGGATAAGGTCCACCCATGCAATTGATAAATTAACAGCTTAAGCATGTAAAGGCAACTTCACTTCTTTACTATTAATGAAAAATAAAGTGACTCTTACAATACATCTTGTTTGTTTCTATACTCACTATTATTACAATCCACTCAGCTTCTTTTATTAAAGATTCCACTAGGTGGCGACAAATTATATTGTTGACTGAAACGTGCTTACGTGTGATGACGTAGGCACGTTAGTGCGAGCCCTCCCGGAAGCCATAGAGAATGCATTGGAGCGCCCGCCGTTCGAAAAAAAACATATTTGAATGTAAGTCTATGGGAACACTCTGGGCGATTCTCAGCCAGAGTGAAATCGCCCAAAAAGAGGCGGTACTCCACAGAACGTGACATGACGCTGATTGGACTATATCCAGAGGCACAGTAACGGCGAGCGTAACTCTGTGGTTGAATGACATTGGTGGTGCGTCGCCCAATCGCCCTAATGAAGAAACCGCCCCTGCCCTGAACACAGTACAGTAATCTAGAACTTGGACGATTTGTACACTCGAACAATGAATCGACATTTTTTTTGGAGCCAATTAATCGAGCCTCTCTCAAAATAGCCCCCACAGCCTATCTGCTGAAGGCTGTAAACCCCCGACTAGCCACGCCCAGCTGGATGCTGATGCAATGACATCACCAAGGCCCGCCCATCACCTTCCATGCAGCAGCCCACGTGGGAACAGAGGTCAGACCTTCCTTTTCGTTCTCCAACTCTTCTCGTGTTGTTCGACTCGAAGAATACTCGACACAGATCATTCGGAATCAGAATATTTAATCATACTGGAGGAATCCGATGAGCTATGAAGCTCTTTTTCACAGATGTCCAGTCGGGGCGGGTAAGAAAGTTACAACAACAAACAGTCAAAAAACATGATAGAAGTGCAAAGTGTAAGAAAGGTAAACACATCACCCAAACACAACACGAAACCATCCCCATCCTACTGGACAAAGCCCACTGGGGTATGAACTTATTACTTCAAAAGCGACCTGACCACAAATGATAGGTCAACAAAAGTGGCTCATCAAATATCCATCATATGAACCCAAACACTCTCAGTGTTATTTAAATACGCTGTTGCTGCTGTTGTTGTTTTCATTACCATTGACGTTGCCGTAATTGGTCACTGCGGAGACCAGGGCAGTAATGCGATAGGGGGGCCCACCTGGGATAAGCGACGTGGTGGTGGTGGTTACTCTTCGCGTACATGTAAACCCCAGGAGGCCAAGAAAGAACCTCCTATCTCAAATGAGACAAACGCATTCAGAGATTGCATTGGCAGTATGGATGTATGTATGTTGAACTTCTTTCGCGCCGTACGTAGCCAGCCGTGCTCATCGAAAGTGGAGGGCAGTGGTGCACAAGGACCCCAAAGAAAATATCTTCCCCTTCATCAGCTATTGTCGAACCTCTGCTAGATGAAGGCTTCCTTCGTGCCATCACGTTCCTAGGACCGGAGCTGCTACCGATGTCATTCACTCCATCTCCCCGGTGGGTCGTCTGATGGGATGATTTCTCACAATGTTGGCTATCATTCCGTCAGCAGTCTCGTCCCCGTTGCATGTACGTATGTATGAGAAATTAGAATAGATTGTATACCCTTTCTCGCAAAGATAGCACATGTGTTAAGATGTTCAAACACCAAATCGATCCGTTTTGCAAATCTGCATTAACCACACGTACTTGTGCTGAACATGCAAACACACATGCTCTGATAATATATGCATCGTCTTTGAAATTGATTGGCCCACACCAGACAAGACAATGCCATATATTATCAGAGAATGTTTGTTTGCATGTTCATCACAAGTACGTGTGGTTAATGCAGACTTGATGCCTTGCAAAAGGGATCGATTTGGTGTTTTAACATCTTAACACCTATATTCTTAGTTGTTTTTCGGTAAGGTCACGTAAGAAAAAACAATTGTTTTACCTACGTGACTTTAAAAATAAAATTTTTACCTACGTGACGTTACCGAAAAAAACCTAAGAATATGAATCCTTGCAGTTACGAAAGCTTCAAATCTATCTTAACACCTGTTTTATTTCCAGAAAGGGTAAAACCTATTCTTATTTTTCATCCTTTGATAGGGGCAGAAAAGATCCCCATGATGTATGTATGTTGGCCTTCTTTCGCACTGTACACAGCCAACCATGCTAAACGGGGCTAATTGCCATCAACCCTGCCCCGTAGCAGGAAGGGATGAAAAGCGGTCGATGCTTTGGACGATGGCCTTTCTGCACAAGGAGAGAGAGAGATAAGGAACGTAAGGGTTGACTGACTTGTATGTGGAGATCATACTTTTCACCATGGGGACCTAAGAAAGGTGGTACACATTTGAATCAAACTGACAAATTAATAGGTCTGAATTTTGGCATATGAACATTGTTCTACGAGTGGACATTGAGTACGAAAAAAAAACCCTTACATAGCCAACAACATGCGGATGAATCGATTTGATTAAGCATCACATTAATGAAACGTGAATGCAGAACCACAACATCGCCACTGCTGTGGTCGCCGATTGTTCATAGGAAATGAGCCGGCGTCAGGGTCAAGTGAAACGCAACTGCAAATTGTTGGCATCTGAAAAGGCATGACAATGAAAGGAACCCACTTCACCCCGAGCCTCCCCCCACGGAGCTTGCCGAGGGATAATAGAAACGAAAACACGAACTCGTCTTAACTTAACCCCGAGCAGCCACGGACAGCTGAGCTCCAGGTGCTGTGTGGCTTGCGAATACGCCTGGGAAGACAAGCACTTTTTGCTGTCACGGTACAAAGACGGCATCGAGCGCTTTTCAGACGCATGTCCGCGGCCGGAGCTCTCTTCTTTTCCACATTAGGAAGCCACTGGAGCGATGCACTTTATAATCTAAAGCTGAAAATTAATTTCTTTAGAACTGCCTTTTTTGTCTTTAGTTTGTTGTCCTTCTCCCCCCCCTCCCGCACTTCCGATTAGCACGGTTGGCTACGTACGGTGCGAAAGAAGTTCAATGTACGTATATACACACACACGGGACTGATACTTTGCACGACGCATCACCTGCCCACCTTTTAGCCTCGTCGCTCACCTTTACAATTTCCCTCCTGTACCCTGTGTTTACTCGGGTAATAAGCATTGTGAGATCCGTGTAGATGTGCACCAGAAGACGGCTCGTGCAGGCTGCTTTGGGCAAATAAAACGCGGTTGAAAAAACGAATTTGTTTTTGCTCAGTCGTTTGAGCAGTCAATGACCCATCCCCAATATAACAAAAAAAAAGGTACAGTCCTGAAATGTTTCGCTCACGCCACTGCTCGCTGAAGGGCCTCCCCGCTATAGTGAGCGCTAGAGAGCCCTCTCTAAAGCGTACCTTTGGCCTACTCTTCCATGCTGGCCTAGACGTCTCGGAAAACGCACGAGTACCCACACTTCACCCCGCCGCGGAGAAGAAGCCGATCTAGTGGCTGCGACGAACCCATTCACGCGGCCGGGGAGAGAGGAGTTGGGTGGGGGGGGGGGGGGATTAGATGACAGAAACGTACACAATTAATGACAAAAACTCAGGGAAATTTTCGCAGTAATGGAGAACGACAATTGAGGCGTTTCATAATAAGAAAATAAACCTCGGGGCAATTTTTGTTGTTTGTCTCTCAAAAACAATATCTGCATCGTAATTACGATATTGTTATCAACGGCCACGATATCCCAGCTGTGGCATATTATTCTGGAAGCGCGTTGGGCACACGACGACGTATCCTCACAGTGAGGTTTCCTGGCAGAGAGCACATTGCAATTGCGCGTTGCAATTTAACGATTTCGCAGCTTTGGTCCGCCAGCTGAAAAGGTTTTTTTTCTTTATTTTTTTCCCCTCCCTCCCCCTGTTCGCTCATGAAATTGGGCCCTGTTTATTGCTCCGTTGGAGCAAGAGTGCAAAAAGCAATTTTCGAGTGCTTTTTTCATGCTTTTATGTGGACGGCTTTAATCTCGGCAGCCATCAGAGATCCACTGACGAGGCATTTATGTTGCTTAACAACAAAAAATAGCGGCGCGTTTTGTGCATTTACATTTTAACAATTTCCATTACTAATAATTACTCATAATTACAACGAATGATTAAATACCTTTACAAAGAAGGCTGCCAGGTTGGACTCGAGACGTACACGAGCCGAGCGAACGTAACGTGCAACAGGTTTTCTCAACGTAACCAAATAACTGTCGAAGGGACGCGAGTTCAAACACGCAGACTCCGTGTATCCCGGGCAGATTGGGATGAAAGCGTTGAAATATAGACAAGCGCAGGATGGAGTGCCTTTGAAAAGTCAAAACATGATCGTGAAAAGGAGAATACAAATGTGCGTGCAGAAGAAGAAAGTTTTCAATCAGTGCAGAGTGCCGGCTGTGACATTGATAAGAAGCACACAGACACGGGCTGAAAAGAAATGTGCCAAGTATATTATTCACAATCGATTTTGTGGGGTCAGATCGACACGTGTGAGTAAAATGTTGCATCGTAAACCCTCCTCCACCCGACACAGCCAGTTCATGAAGTGGTCACTTGACTAACAAACTTTCCCAGGCTGGGCAGGCGTGCTCCGTGCTGGAGTAGCATGAGGTGAGTGAGGTCTTGATCGTGGCTGGGCGCGATCCCCACTTGGAGTTTGCGACTTTGCGGACGCTGTTGTTACGGTAGCTGATTTTTAAATCCTTTATATTAAGTTCGCATGCTTGCTTGCTTGCGTGCTTGCGTGCTTGCGTGCTTGCTTGCTTGCTTACGACCGTGCAAATCTTTCGGTCGTTTTTTAACCCACTTCCCGTGATCCAATCGAGCTGACATTTTGCACACAGACTCGTTGTGCGAGACAATTAATGTTCGTGAAAATTTTTTTCTAAAATTCAACACTTTTTAGGCAAAACAAAATATTTTACATTTATTCAAATAGAACTCATTCATGGCTTTGGCTGACCGTCACAGTGTAGGAGCCCAGAGCGTAACCCCTCCACAGGCCGTGGCGGAGTAGCGCAGTTGGTAGCGCCCTCGCTTCCCATGCTAAAGGTCGCGGGATCAATCCCCGCGTCCTCCACAGGCGAATATATTGTTAAATCCTTTATATTAAGTTCGCTTGCTTGCTTAGGACCGTGCAAATCTTTCGTTCGTTTTTTAACCTACATCCCGTGATCCAATCGAGCTGACATTTTCCACACAGACTCGTTGTGTGTGACAATTAATTTTTGTGAAATTTTTTTTCCAAAATTTTACACTGTTTAGGGAAAACTAATTAAATATTTAATTACCAATTGCTTAATACTGGCAGACAATCATCTGACCCATAGGTGGCAGCCATCTCAAGCCAGAGGACGACACGCATATGAAGGATTTATAGTGAAAAACTTTGTTTTTACGGGTTTACTTGTTTCCTCTTGTGCTGAAGCAGTCACAGATCGGCGCGCTTGTTCACGTGACAACTCTTTGACTCAACGCCATCCAACCCCAAAAATCCATCTTGAATCGTAACATTGGGTCGCAAAATCGCACTCGTGAAAAAATGGGACAAGAGCTGAAAATTGCATAAACAAATGTGTAGAGATGCATTGCTTGGAAATACATGTGCATGTATGTTGAACTTCCTTCTCACCGTACATAACCAACTGTGCTAATTGTATGTGTAGTGACATCGCTGAATGTCACCATGTTGTGGGTGCAGTGCCGGCCCGAGAGGGACACGGTTGCGATGTAGTGACATCGCTGGATGGCACCACGCTGTCCAGTGCCGGCCCTACAGGACACGGTGTGTGGGTGCCGACCTAAGGTGGAGGGGTCGTGTGAGGCCATGGCACTCTGGTTGACCCGGGACGGCAGCAGCACCGGACCATGACGGATCACGATTGCTTGGGGAGGGGGGCCTTCATGCAGCAGTAGATAGAAAATTAGCTGAGCATTATGATGACGCGTATTAGAAATCTAAAGCAGGCTATTGTGATATGCCCCCGTGCCTACGGTGAGCACGGTTAGCTACGTACGGTGCGAAAGAAGTTCAACATAGATAAATCCTCAAAATCAATTGGTAAGCAGGCGCTCATGTTTGCATACTGAGGGCAGCCTTCGAGTGCTGTGGATCAGAGAGAAACAACACATTTGCATAACATCCGTATAAAACATGCTGACAATGAATGTCTCAGGGCGTGCACGTTTACACACACACCCGTTCACACGGGTCACCGGCACCAAATCAATTGGATTATTCTCGTCACCATGACGGTGATTAAAATAGACCCAACCTCCGCCATGCCACTGAAGCCCTTCTCATCATTCCGCCTCCCGTAACTTCCTCCTGCGGTGCATCCCTCCGCTCCGTGTGTTTGCGCTCGCGAAGAAAGCCGGTGGAGCAGTGACATTCCACGGAGGGTCATCGGTTTTAACTGTGCACGATTAATATTTAATGCGCATATTTAGTGTTAAGCCGCCGAGCTCGCGTTTGTTTTCCCACGCAGCACCGGCAGGGCGAATGAAGCATCGAGGCACGGATAGCGGGTTACGCCACTCGCTGTTTGAGCAACGCGACACAATGCGGCCCATCTTAAACATGCGGCTCACAATTTTAATTTGAAAACCGGCGCAATGGATTTGCGTAGCAAAGTAAAATCCCCCCCCCTCCCTGTCTCCCGTTATTATTATTATGACACTGTCATTAAAAGGAGAAAAAATGGACAGTGACGACAAAGTAATTAAAAAAGGAGAAACGCAATCCGCAGCGTTCTACCTGAGCTTTCTTCCACGTCTCCGTTAAAATCAAAAGGCATGCACAACTACTACTGTACTACTTTTTTATTTTACCAGGTAAGGTCCACTGAGCTGTATAGCTCTTTTTCAGAAGCGACCTGGCCACTAACGATAGCTCAACAAAGTGGCTTATCGCGTGGAAATGTATAGCAGCCAAATACTCTAAAAGCACGTGGATTCTAAATGTGGAGGGAAAACTGGAGGGCCGGGAGAAAAAACTGGAGGGCCGGGGAGAGAAACGCGCAAACTCCAAATATACCGGCGTCAGGGTTGGGATGGAACCCACGACCTCCTGTATACCAGGCAAGGGAGTGGCTCTTGGCCAAAGCCATAAACGGAGCGCCTCTGCCCAGACCAAAAAAACCCACCGTGCATCAATTTCCAATATCCCCCCGCGTGGCAAGGCAAATGAAGCTTCTTTAATTACAATGGTTTTTTTTCATAACTCTGAATGAAACCGATCCCATCATGTTTCGGAAGATAAGCGTGATTGAGCCGGGATTTGATTTGGCCTGCGAGGTTGTCGGAAAAAGGCAGCAGCAGCAGGGCACCAGATTATGTCTCCGATGAAAAAAATAAGAAAAGGTTGTATACCGTTTCTGGCAATAAAACAGGTGTGCAGATGTTCAAATACCGAATAGGTACCTTGTTGCAGGGCATCAAGTCTGCATTAACCACACACACTTGTGGCAAAACATGCGTTTGAACATCTTAACATCTGTTTTATAGCCAGAAAGGTTGATGGCTATTACTTATTTTTTCATCATTTTTATATTGGCAAAAAGGTCCCATAGATAGGTCATCTCTTCGAAGTGCGTTTGGATTATACGACGTATCGTCTGGAATACCCAATAGCACGCAATACAAACACCTCCGGATTAGCATGGTTGGCTACGTACGGTGAAAAAAAAGTTCAACATACAAACGCAACCGCGAAAACATGTGGAGTAGTAGAATTAAAGAAACAGATTTCTTGACTCCTTGTGTGTTCATCATTTTGAGTGTTAGCCCCTCATATGCGTAGTGGGTGTTCTCTGGGTTATCCTCCTGCAATGCCAAATACTAGTTCATGGAATTGGCCAAGCATCCCAATGCAGAACCTTCCAGACCGAGAGCCATGAGACTCAGTCAGGCTTTCCCGGAGAAATAACTGCCTTTATTTTAATATTCCCTACATGACAGCATCACAATAACACGTGCGCTGGTGACAATAGACGATAGTGATTGCAATAAATATTGACAATCACATTGATAACGATGAGAATGACGCTGACGGAAATGACGCGGACTGTGATGAAACGTTACAAACCGCTTTCCCACAAGCTGCATGATGATAGAATCCTCTCTTTATCTGGTAAATATACACAAATACACGGAAGTGAACCAGAGCGGAGCGGTTTTGTTGAAGGAACGAAATAAGCGTCAATCAACGAAACCATCTGTCTGTAGTGTTAGCCAGCAAATGAATATTGTCGAGAGAAAAAAGAGACCCAGATGTGGAGGTAAAGACGACAATTATTGCAGCAGAAGCGAGAGGCCCGTGTGCTTCCACGCTGAACAGGAGTCAGCGGTTTGAGTGTGTGGAGTCATACCGTCATCACCATTATGCTTCGTGATCAATCTAATGCTAGTATGAAGACCTCCCAAGGAAGCCATCGCTGCCCCCCATTCCTCACGATCCCGCGACGTGACACTCTAACCCCGAGAGCCGCAAACGAGCGGGTTGCATCGTCGTGCAATTCGTGAATTCGCCGGCCGATGCTCCAAATGTGCAATCTGGGGACCATTCCGTGAGCGCGCGACGACGGACCACTCTTGCGGACAATACCTCGCCGACGCGTGCCACTCCTCAGCAGCAGACGGTCGTAATTCACTGGTAATTCACCGATGCTGGTACAAGTCGAGTTTGCTGGCTGTCAGCGAAGATTCAAGCCATTATAGCCGTGCACATCGGCTCAGCGGTGCGCCTCTCTGATTTGTGCTTACACAGCGTGAACCACCGCAACATTAAAATGCCCCGATTAAGTCATCTGCTCCGGATTTGAATGTTATTGTGATGTCATGAGGCTTTGCAATTGTTTCCGATTGCCGTACGGAAATAAAATAAAGGTAACCAAGGTAATGATTGCCGAAGCTGTTGTGATGATATGCAAAGATTGTGTGTGCGCTCTGTGACCATGGGAGACCACATTAACGTGTGACAATTGGAATGACAAGAACGCTGTTTTATCGGTCACGAAATCTTCACTGGCTTTGTTGAAATGTCATCCAGCGTAACAATTGACGGGCACAATTTTTTTTCCTGAAATTCCACCCACATCAATTGCTCTTCATGTTTTTTTTTGTCCAGCCAGCAACTGCAAGATGACATTTGCATTTCCACTAAATCCAGGGGACTCGTCGGCTACAATCATTGTGACCCTTCCCAACATCCCCCCACCCCCTCAATCCCTTCCAGGGATAAATGGCATGCACCATTTGCACCGCCTCGAGCAGCGACGGAGGAAGGATCCACGTGTCGGAGGGGACGCTGTTGAGCGACAGCTGTGGCAAGGTGCCCGGTGTTTCTCGGGTCAAGCAGGACACTCGCTCCCTCGCGGCACAGGTGTCTAAACATGTGTGAGCCCCCCTCCACTCCCCTGCTGACGCCACGTTCACATTAATCACAGGGCTTCTTGACAGCAATTTAACATCGTTGGAGAAGGTCCGAGGACTCGTGGCCTCGCGAAAAGGACACAAAAAAACATGTGTCGTTTTAAACGAGTGAGGCATTCTCCAGTGCGAACGCCACACAAACCCGCTTGAATTTCAGGATGGGGAATCGCTCAACATAAGGCCTTATTATTATATCCCTGGACGCTGTATTTTTCACCCTGGGGGATGATATATTTAGTTTTGTGTGAGAGAGAGAGGAAAAAAATCCCCTTTACTTATTCGTTACGGTGGTGGAAACGAACAGGTATATTTTTCTTCTTGGATTCTTTCAGTAAAGTCACGTAGAAGGGAAATAATAAAATAATAAAAATAAAACAATATAAAATAATTCTCACGACGTTTCGGCCACAACGCAAGCAGCCGTCCTCAGGTGAAGAACAGGTCTGTCGGAAAGACGCTGTCTTTCGTGACCGAAACGTCGTGAGAATTATTTTATCATGTTTTATTTTTATTATTTTATTATTTCTCTTCCACGTGTCTTTACCGAAAGCTTTAAATCGAAATTTAGGTATATTTTTTCTCGACGAAAATTAACACAATTTTGGATACACGACTGACAAACGCAAGGACGATAAAAACGGCCACAAATGCGCAACCGCGACGCGTCGGATTGGCAGGCGAGCGAAAGCTGCTCAGGATCATCTCTCGGCAAATTTCTGGCAAAAGGAAATATTCGGGGGGGGGGGGGGGCTCATCACCATCGTCACCGTTTATTGCATCCCGCGCCCATCACCGCGGCGGTAATCTTCGGCAGCAAGCCGGCTGCCGGAGCTTTGCGGATAACACACGCGGCTTACACGGCAGCAAGAAAAAAACAACTACACAAAATCACGTATTTAAAAAATAAAACATATATTTAGACTCCTCTTGTACATCTCGCAACAGAATTTATAAACGTATTTTTTTTTTCCGGTAAACACCCCATCAACCTCTTGACTTTCCAGACAAAATATTCCTCGGCAGCGATTGCTGCTGGATAATATACCGTCGGTTGAACATGTACTTATTTAATTGTTATAGCAAGCTTCAATATTTACGGTGTCATCTTGCCAGAGTTAGCTCTGTGAAACCAATAATGCTGGGCTTTCTCCAGGTCAATGCAAAAAAAGCAAAGCAATACTGCAACGCATACAAAAAAACTAATATCGCGTTATTGTGGAGCATAATTGAAGATTAAATAAACAAACAAGCCTCCGCTCATCTCTCCACACACGGGAAGCACGTAAAAGGAATGACACCATGCCTCTCCTAACCCCATTAGCGATAGAATACGATCAGCCGTGCGAATTTGAATGTATACAGCATCAAAACAAAATCACACGAAGACGTTGATGCAAAACAATTGGGGGATTGTGCACCAGCAGGGAACAAAAAGAAGATAATTTATATATTAAAGCAATCATCTCAAGTCCTTCATCAATCCACTGCTGGATGAAGGCCTACCCTCCACTATGTTAGTCATGGTTGTTTGACTATCCTTCACCATACCATGCTGGTGAGTGTGGGTTGTTAAAAAAAGGGGGGGGGGTGATGATGGGACTGATTAAAATACCACTGAACACCGATGTTAGCCATGACCGGGAACCAAGCTAAGCACTATGCCACTGCTCCATCCCATGCATGCACTTTACGTGTATAGCATAGCAGATGAAATACGGTCCCAGGCAAAGAAAAATAAAATATTTTAAACCGATGAAAAAATAAGAATTGGCTTTACCCTTTCAAGGAATAAAACAGGTGTTAAGACGTTCAAACACCACATAGATACCTATGTCAAGGTATCAAGTCTGCAAAAAACACACAAACGTGTGGCAAAACATGCACACAAACAGGCTCCGGTCAAATATGCGTCGTCTTTTAAACCGATTGGCCTCCACAAGAGACAGCCATCTTCATGGCAGTAACGCCTGAATTATTGCCAGAAGGAGTAATACCTATTTTTCATCATTTTTATACTGGCAAAAAGGTCCCATAGATAAAGATATTGAACCTTGGCTTAAACAGGGGCCAGTGAGTCAACAGCATTGATGACCTACGGGAGGGAATTCCAGATTTCCCGTGGCAGCAGAGGAAGCAGAGGAAGCGACTTCCCACGGAGCCAGGGTTGACACGAGGCTTCGACAGAAGGCCTCGGATGTTGCTGCAAGAGAGCACGTGGTGGGGGGGGGGGGAGAGACGAGAAATGAGAGGTATGCAGGAGCGAGTCCACGGATGGCGTTGAAGATGGGGCGAGGGCGATCGTGTGGCTGACGCAAGACACTTACAAGACAAATAGCGAGAGATCGTGTTCATGGTGTGGATTCGTAGAGGCGTTACTTCATAATGCACACCCGCAGCATAACGCAATAATGAACACTGCAATGTAACTTCGAGAATAAACAACATTTACATTGTGAGGTACCTGAAGCCAGAGAGCTGAGGCCCCCTTTAGAAATTTATCTCCGATAAATTTGGAATTTTTTTTTTTAGAACCGCAACTCATTTTTAAATCCTTTATATTAAGTTCACTTGCTTGCTTGCGCGCTTACGACCGTGCAAATCTTTCGGTCGTTTTTTAACCCACATCCCGTGATCCAATCGAGCTGACATTTTGCACACAGACTCGTGCGTGACAATGTATTTTCGTGAAAAAATTTTTCCAAAATTTTACACTTTTTAGGAAATTTTTTTTATATTAAATTACCAATTGCTTAATGGTGCCAGGCAATCATCTGGACCCATAGGTGGCAGCCATCTCAAGCCAGAGGACGAGAGGACTCTAGCTGCCACGCATATAAAGGATTTATAGTGAAAAACTTTGTTTTTACGGGTTAATTTTTTATTCCTGTGAAAGTCATAGAATGTTTACATTTTTTTTAATTGTTAAACATTGTAACCAACCAACCCCCTCAGGCTAGAAGAAGGACCTTGTTTGTCACCCAGACAGGAGTTGTTGTTCACACTATATAATCACCACCTGGAATCGAGCATACATTATGCATACCTTACTTATTTATTAATTTGAATATACACTGCCCAGCGTAAGTCATTAAACTATACTCACATGGCTGTGAGACTTAGAGGATACGATCTCTCCTGGAAAAGAGTTATCGATTGACATCATCACCAGCGAAGCTCGATCCACTGCTAAGTGAAGGTCTCCCCCATGGTCACTGCCATCCTCTTGGTCCCGCGATGCCACAATCCATCTCTCTCCTGGATGGTGGCGAGATGTTAACTACCTCGCCTGGTATACAGGAGGTCGTGGGTTCGATCCCGATCCTGACGCCTGCTGCTGTATATTTGCAGTTTGGATGTCTCTCTCTCCCCATCGTCGCGTGGATTCCTCTCTCCGGGTCCTCGAGTTTTTTCCCTCCAAAATTTAGAATCAACATCACGCCATTTAGAGTATTTAGGCTACTGTAAACTTCCAAGTGACAAACCACATTGCTGAGCTATCATTTGTGGCCAGGTGGCTTCTGAAAAAGAGCTATATAGCTCAGTGGGCCTCACCTGGTAAATAAATAAAAAATGTTGAAAAATTCTAAATATGAGCTGAGCTTCTACACCTAGAGCTCTTTGATGGTCTTTGACCGTGACACAATCCCTCCTTTGGCTGACATTCAGTCCCCAGCCTTGACCGTGAGCTATCATGCCATTTAGGGATGTGCTCTGCCTAAGTCCACTTACTTTTGTTTCTTAACAGCCCACATCATGCCCCATGGGGTATCTTTTTTAATGGCCGAGACACCAGCACACAATAACCTAATTAAACAAATGGCGTTGGGGAACATGCCCGGTCCCACAAGCAGATGGAATAGCAGGCTTAACGTCCCCTCTGAGGACTTCCCGTACTTGTCAGCAATATGCGTACGGCACGTGACCGGGTCACCATCGTAAGCGATCCACCGCCATCCAAACCGGGATTATCCATTGTGGTGATTAGACTGTGCAGTGTAAAACCATTGCTCTCCAGGGAATGCGAAGCAGTGGAATTTTAGGAATAGCCACCGTTTATAAATGGAGAACGGTGAGACCCAGAGCCTAGCCCCAAGAGCCAGAGCTCCATATCTCAGCTGCCAAACCGTTACTTCATTTCTTATTTTATCACCGATATTAAGAAGACACTGGAGCAAGCACTTTTACATCTGGATTGAAAACTCATTTCTTTTAGAAATGCTTTTGGGTTTAGTTTGTTGTCCTTTCCCCGCACCTCCGATTAGCACGGTCGGCTACGTACGGCGCGAAAGAAGTTAAAAACACATACGTACATTGCCCACCTCCCTCTGGTGATTCAGAAAGCGGTGGCATGATGGCAGAGTCCACAGGCACGGGAGGCACCTACACTACACGTGAACTTGGCTCAAGAGCCCATGATGGAGTCTAGCCAGGACAACAACAACAACAATCGCCATTCGCCACTAAGTGGCGGTGACGTCACCATGACGCTTGTGCCAGGCCATGTGCACCTTGAGGCCACGTGAAGTGTCGAACGCCCGCTGGTAAAAGGTCACGGGGCAGACCCAGGTGCCACGGGTCGACTGACCGAGATGACTGGCTGATGCACCACCTGTGCCCCCTACTGTACCAACTTGCTGTGCTTTAGCCACCCGGCGCTCCGCTCGTTGTTGTGAGCGTCGCTCCTCTGCCCTCCGTTGTTGTTGCGTCCTTCACAAGCCTCCTCCTCCACAGAGGCCGATCTTGACACCGCTGGTACCAGTCATCGGCAAGTCCACTCAGCTCCACGTCCTCCTGAACCACATCACTCCATCTCTTCTCTAGCCTGTGCCGCGCCCGTTAAGCCCCCTCGATCCGGCCGAACAAAAGCTGTTTCGGCATGCGGTGGCTGGGCATGCGGGCTACATGACCCAGCCAACGCAGCCTTGCCTGCCGGAGGAGCTCACCGATGGGACTTTGCCCAGATCTTTCAAGGATTTGTGAGCTCCTCACACAATCCAGCCTGGTTAAACCCAGGATGGATCGTAGTCAGGCCAGCCTAAATGTTTCCAACCGGCGAAGATTTAGCCAGGACTGCACCAGACTAAAACGCAGCAGCAGCAGCAGTGGAGTGAGCACGAGAGTAACCTGTACTAACACCCCCCCTCTCCCAGGCAGTGGCTACCGCTCCAGCACTTTGTCCCTCGGTCTCATGGCCCTCAATCAAAAATCTAAAGGTCATACAGCTTCTGTAAATGCCAGTCAAACTCGGCGCCGAATTGCAAGGACACATCGCGCGGATATAAAGATGGGACCGTTGCACAAAACGTCGGCTATTATACAAACGTAAGAATTGTTTGTTGATTTCAATCGTATATATTTATTTAATACCTTTTCTGCTTTCTAATTAGAAACGTGTTTTGTTCTGTATTATTCTTGTGCGTTCGATGTCAATGGGACCTTGCATGTGAGCTCTACACTGGAAAGGTGACAGAGTAATAAAAAATCAACGTTGACTTGACAGGACAATATATGTATACATGTTTATTTTAGGGCCGATGTTATTGACCACCAGCAACGCCGGATCACAATTTGTTTTGTATTAACGCTGACTTGAGACGGTGCACTTCGTCCACACGCACACGTGGTGCTCGGTGCTTGGCACTGATTAGACTTGTACAAATGCAGGTCTAACCCATTGCCAATTACCACCCTCCGCTGTGTGCATCTGAACGAGCGGAACAATGCCAGGTCGGCGTTCGCATTACTTTCGGAGTTGCACGCGAGGGGAAAAGGTACAGATAGTACGTTCGGTCACAGTAATGCCATTAACACGAGCTGATGCATAAATGCATGCATGCAACGCGCAAGCGCCCCACGTAAATTACACGCAAACACGAGCGAAGCAAATATACATCGTACGATTTCTTACTTCTGCAACGGAGAGTAATGAATATTTATCTTATTCGATACTCAACAGTAATTTAAGCCGACAGCGCGACAGGTTTTCTCGCGAAGATGATCATTTAATATCGTCCGCCACCTGCCTTTAAACACTCGCTTGAAAACACTCGCGCTCGTAATAAGAAAAATGTTTTACCGACAACCTTTGTGGCGTTGCCCAAGCTGGACCCGGGGCATCTATCAGTGTCGGGGAGTGCCCCCCATCCAAGACCAGCGGAGTACGCGACGGGCACGCTACGTTGCGTGAACGCGCATTCGGGGAATTCAAGACGGCCACACAAATTTATCACTGCCGCCAAAAAACACCCCGCGCCGCACCGAGGGTTTGCTCCATTTTAGTGTGAACAACTAAATAAATAAATGTATACTCTTAGGTTTTTTTCGGTGGTAAAATAAAATTATAAAAAATGAAAATAAATAAATAAAATTATTCATTTTTTTATTATTATTTTTCCTACGTGACTTTACCGAAAAAACCTAAGAGTATGAATCATTGCAGTCACGAAAGCTTCAAATCTAGAAATAAATGTTTACTTAAACTTTCGTGACTGCAGGAATTCATATTCTTGGTTCTTTCGGTAAAGTCACGTAAATAGTAAATAGAAAAAAAATCTCAAATAAAAGCAAAAAACCCACGACGTTTCGATCGCAACACAAGCGTTCTTCATCAGGCCGCACTTCGTTGCTGGCTTTTTGTTTTCTCCGTTACAACAAAAAATTGCCCAGTGATCTGATCCCGGCAGTCCCCCCCCCCCATCAACCCCCTTGAACCCGGAGAAAAATCTCGGCTGCCCACTCGGTAACCCCTCCTCCAACCTATTTCCATGTCGCCCTGGCGGTTGTTTAACTACGCCGTAGCAAGGTGGATGTAGCCGGCTTGTGGTCAAACCGACATCACCGTAGGATGTCGGTTTTTGCTGCCTTGTTACACGCACCAATTCATGTCGGAAATCGTGTATGAATCGTGTTCATCTTCAGATGCATGTATTGCACTAAAGCTGCCAGAATCATCATTATCTGGTACCAGAAATAGCTCCATTCCGTCATCATTTGTTTTCCCGATGTGTTTGCCCGATTTACAAAATTGTGAATGGAGATGTAACGGTATGTTGTTTTAGAATGAGTTGTTTTTCTAGTTGTTGTATAGCGGCTGGTAAATTGCTGTAGATGCCCAGCCACTTGCCGAAACCCATTCGGGTTGTAAGCGGCGTGACTGACTGAGCGGGGTATAGGTTTGGCACGGAACACAAAAGTGAATTGCATGTGTCGGTGTGCCAGGTTTATGGCCACGGAACAGATGATGAGAAAGACCCCAACGCTTTATTTAATTGAAAAATAGTGTAAGGGGTCATCCATAAATGACGTCTTTCGGTAAAGTCACGTGACTTTACCGAAAAAAACAAAGAGTATTTGTGACGATGTGTGACGAGGGGGGGGGGGGGGTTGAGAAATATGACGTCACATCATAATGCGCAACTTTAAATAAATATAGACGCGTTCTACTTAATTAAATCGACTTTAAAATAAATGTTTTCTCCTACAACATCAGAGTGCAGCGCCACATTAAATACGCACTACAAGGACAATAGTTTAAAGCGATTTGAAGCATGTTTATTTTGGGAGGGGGGGGGGTAGAGCTTTGTGACGTCATATTTGAGGGGGGGTCTGACTTTTTGTGACGCCGTGTGACGAAGGGGGGGGGGTCAAAAATCGTCCAAAATTGCGTGACGTCATTTATGGACGGCCCCTAACTGAAAAAAGTGTGTCTGAAATTCAGGGGGAATTGTATTATTGTTGCTTGCATTACAGGCGTCCTACGAATGAAAATTTCCAGTTTGATTGGCACACTTGGCTACGTACGGTGCAAAGGAAGTTCAACACACATACGCACAAAGTAGCTGCAAGTGAAGCAACGGTTGCGTTAAACTGGCGCAATGGATGAAACACAAATTGAGTAACAATATTCTCTCCGAGTTTTACAGCGATTTGCACAAGATAAGTCTCGCACTCGGAACGGTTTCTCGCATCTAAATTGGCCTCTTTGTTAAACATCGTATTCAACTAATTCTAAAGAAGGATGCAGTTAAGCTCTTAATACATTAATGGGTAAAAGTGTGCCACTTACCGTACTGCCTCCAACGCCACCAATCTACACTCATCCTACGCGGCCATGTTTTTTAAAAGGCCTACACTGATTGGAGGTCCTACAGATACTTATAGCTGTAGTCTTTTTTTGCTGCGTATTGAACTAAAGTTTTCTTGGCGTGGCGAATGAATCCAAAGTTGACCGTGATTGTGGCCCTGGCGTACACAACATCCGGTGCCACAGCAAACTAAACCACAATGTATAATCTTAGTTCTTTTGGTAAAGTCACTTGATGCAGCAAATCTGGCTGTGACGGTCCCACCTGATGACGGAGACTTGTGTTGCCTCCGAAACGTCGTGATTTTTATTTTATTTTCATTAATTTTAATTTCATTTTTTTACCTACGTGACTTTACCGAAAGAACTAAGAGTATGAATCCTTGCAGTCACGAAAGCTTCAAATCTAGAATTAAACCACAATGTATTTTGCTGGACTGCCTTCTGCTGCCCACCATGGAGCCCAGGAGCAGCCGAAAACAACCCGTTGTGCATGGTGGTCGCCCATCCCAAGTGCTATCTATCCTGGCTCAACCCTGCCGATTCTAGATTTGAAGCTTTCGTGACTGCAAAGATTCATACTTGATACAGTAAATTTATCTGTGACGGTCCCACCTGATGACGGAGACTTGTGTTGCCTCCGAAACATCGTGATTTATTATTTTATTTCTATTATCAACCCTGCCGATCTTTTGAGATCGGGTGCGTTTCGGGGTGATTTTATAATTCGACGTTAAGGTATAGTACAGTATTCACACTGAAAAATAACAATAATACGATCTCACACTCCCAATTCAAAGCATCTAGCGTGACAGTTAGAGTGACCCGTATTAATGGCGGTGATGTATGTGCTCCTACTGAAGAATTGGCACATCCATGTGCTAGCTCATGGGCAGACAAAGAAAACAAATTGTAGAACCTCCGTTGCGCCGTTCCAACATTTACACAGCGCTGATCTTGAATCGGTGAGTAAATAAACGGGGGGTCTCATATTACAGGACCTTAATTACGATTCTGCATATTGGATGCTGAAAATGCGATCAAGACAGACTGAAAGTAACCCCTCTGTCTACAGGAGCACATGGATAGCATCTCCAGCCCAGTGGCCAGAGAAACACCCCGTTTGCACTTTAAGGTAAACTGCACCAGCAATGTTGACCCCCAAATCTTTGGGTGCTCGGGGTAGGGTGGGGGATAGCCAAGAGAAATACTGGACTGCCTCATTGACTTTGGAAAATGCAAAACACCCCCCCCCCCCACCACCACCAAACAAAACCACACCAACACAATTCTGGCTGTGCCCAGTATGTGTGCGGATACACCGCTGACAAGCCAACCTGGATAAAATGTTCCCATGTGCTTATAGCGATATTAGCCGCCCGAGTGTTATGCGGTCAAACCATAGCAACCCCATTTCGAATCAATGTCAGTGCGCATGAATGTGATGCGCGTACTTGATCATTCATATTTAGAAATCGTTCATCTTGTTCATTGCCTGTGACCAAATCACGTGGAATGAGTGCGATGTCGTCAAATCTCGGGGGCACAGCAAAGTTGATCATGGATATTTCTTGGGCAGGCGACCAATATATCCTCTATAACAGGTGTTATAGGCTGCTGTGGGTCTGTGTGGTAGGCAGCATAGGGTAGTGCATAAACCTCTATTTTGTACAATACATCTTTACCCCACGTCTGTACTCCCCCCCCCCTTCACTAACATGCACCGATCAGCGTGGTGAAGTATGGCCCATGATCCGGACAATGTGATAAGGCCCTCATCCAGCAGTGGATCGACAAAGGACTATACATGTACTGTACAAGGAGTGGTGTGTTGTCAGAGTGGCCTACGACTTTTGGGTATCGGGTTAATGTTAGCAATCGTCCAAAGCCATCACTGACATATGCTTGAATTAGAACTAGAGAAATCCATCAACATATCTTGCACCAAAACACAATTGGCTGGGATTGCATTGCAGGTCAAAAGGTTGAAGGTTTCAGTCAAAATTCACAGGCCTGGTGACACAATATATAGCAGACAAATATATAAAAATGTACTGCACAAATAACCAATTTGTACATTTTCACACTGCTTCTGTTTTGTTTGGTTAAATACAGCTGCAGTTGCATTTCCATGCTTCATAAACGTTGCTATTTTACATCTGAGCACTACCTGCAGTAAATCCACACAAATCCACACAAATTTAGAGACATTGTACAATAACTACAAAAGGCAAAACAAGCATTGTGTGATCTTCTTGGTTCTTTCGGTAAAGTCACGTAGAAGGGAAGTAATAAAATAATAAAAATAAAACATAATAAAACAATTCTCACGACGTTTCGGCCACAACGCAAGCAGCCGTCCTCAGGTGAAAACCAGGTCCGTCGAGGCGACAGAGTCTGAATGAAACAGCACACGAGCTTGGAGCTCGTTGTGTGACCCTACACGCTCGGCAATAAATTTTCAATAAAAAAAGTGTAAGCTAGACAGTAGATAAGGAATGACCATCATCATCACGATCCATGGGCAAACAGACTGTAGGTGTCCAATGTACATTTCCTCATTTGGTTGCACTTTCCACCGTCTTGTGACAATACGCTCAAAATGATCCATCAATAAATATTGAATGGTACATCAATTCATATTGATTATTTCGCTCACAATAGATGCACCAAAGCACACGTACAAGACTATACCGCTCTGATTTTTCGATGTACTGGGAAGAATGGCCATTGCCCCAAATGTCGCCTGTTACAGAAATATTTAATATTTTATTTTTAAGGCCACAATGTAATTGATAAATGTGCTCAGTTCTTGGATGAGAAAAAGCTTTGCTTTTTTGATGCGTTGCCATTGTTTCACATTGCCAATGCAACAATTGGAGGGGCTACCATTCAACAAAATGCTCAACACAGGTTCCGTAGCCCTTTCCGGCAGGCGTTTGTGCTAGGGAATATTCAATAAGCAGTACGGAAGCCGATAGTAATATTCGTACAATTTATTCCGTACATATCATTTTCATATGAGCCGATGGGTAAGTTGCATATCTCCGAATGCTCATTCTTTCCCTAGTTGGTGTCTCCAAGTCGTTTGCAGCCCTCTCATCAATTTTGGTTGGTTTTCAATTGACCATGTCCCTAAATAGCAACACAGAATCTACTAAAGTTGTTTGGACGATATTGGATCGCCTTCACCAGAGTTGCAGTACCTGCGCCCGATTGCAGATGAACAGACAGAGCTAACGCGTAAAGACTTTAAACCGTACGAGTTGGAACACGGATAAAAATAATAGATCCTTGGACCAGTTGTTCCACCCCTGTTAGGAGACCCTCTGTAATTCATTAAATGCTCGTCTAAATGCAGCCCTAAGGTGTGTGTTTCTAAGTAACGATATTTTTCAGGTTTACAAGGATCATTTCTACCAAGACACATTATCAGCACGGGCGGGTAGCCTATACAGCTCCACGCGGTTTCACAGCACTGCTCTGCCATCTGCAGGTCCAACGTCTATCAATGTCACAATTAACCCCGAACCAGTGAGACCTTGTTTAAGGGGGGGAGGGAGCGATGGATATCGTCCAGGCGAACAGAACTTTAAACGCCCAATAGAATGGGTAACGATACTGCTCCCCGATTTGGCTATCGTGTCTTCTGCTCCAGGGCCTACCACTGCCGCGTGCATGCGGAACGGCTGCGATGAAAATCACTGAACTGCCCCTGCCTGGAATTAAAATGTTTGTGCCGACTTTAATTGATTTAAAAATTATTCTGTTGGTTTTTAAGTCGTTGAATGGTCTGGCACCTCTATACATGTCTTCCATGCTTTTAGGATATGAACCAACAAGATCCCTTAGATCATCTGGTGCCGGTCTTTTAGTCGTCCCAAAGGCCAGAACCAAAACCTCGGGAGAAGCGACGTTGAGTGTTTTATGGCCCTCGCCTGTGGGACAGCCTGCCAGGCGATCCGAGGGCTTCAGAATAATTAAGCGCTTTTAAAATAAATCTAAAAACTAACTTTTAAAAACTTGCTTTGAATTAGGATTCCCTTAATGTGTTATTTTTATTATGCCTTCGCTAGAAATCTGTTACGTGATTTTATTTTGCCTACAATTTCACTTTTATTGTGCCTGTAACGCACTATGTATTGCACTTTTTTTAGCACGAATAGTGCTATGGAAATAAAGTTTGATTGATTGAAGTTTCATTTAGTTCAGCGGGGGGGGGGGGGGGGGGGGTGCCCTCGAAAACTGCCCCCCCCCCAGGCCCACGACCCTATGGGGAGCTACATCAAGTGAGCCGTCGATTAATTTCTTCACGGCTTCATGCACAGACGTGCCTTGCGCCTTGTGCACGCGAGTCGGATTACGCGACAGCTCATGCCACGTGTGAGGTCGTGAAAGTGAACGCCACCTGGGTGAGCGTCAGCGCACGGGACAGTCAACGGTGTTGGAAGGAACTCGACGGGGTTTCGAGTAACCTGTGGTGTAGCATTGCTTGACCCACTTGTCTCCAGCGTCACACCACCCTAATGCCAACACAGCAGGCGCTGAGGACAGGCACCCTGCAAGCACCTTGTGGTTTTGCTTGTGTGGTAAGCGCTACGTTCGATGTTTTACTATTTTATAATTTGCATTTCCCACGCGTGAAAACAATGTGTTCATGAGTGGAACATTTTGGGGCTGACACGTAACTCGGCTTTTTAGATCGGAGGCAATTGGAAAACGACGATCGTTTAACGGATATTTACTTAACGAGCAATTTGCGGGGAACATATCTCGCTCGTTAAGCGAGACACGCCTGTACTTTATTGCGATGTATTTAATTAGCTTAGTGCCTTGCTTACCTTTTCTCTTCTTTGCACTCCGGCCGTTTTTGTTGTACTCTTGCTTGTAAATTGCTGACCCGCCCCTACGGAACATCTGTTAAAAAAAGAGCTTTTCAGCTGATCGGATTCCCCCAGGATAAATAACAATTTTGATTCTGAATACCATTCAAATTCCCATGCCCAGCCTTACTGCCCAGTAAACGTGAATACTTTTAACAACTAGAAATAACGATGAGGAAATATATGTGTGTGATGATGGGGGATACTTTACTAGGGTTTACGACTAGTGTCTTACTTGCTGCATTGGAAGTGGTGCATCGATTGCATTTTATCGCAGAGAATGATTAAGGGCTCGTTTGGATATTCTAAGTATACTTGATAGATTTATGCTGCAGCTCGATTTATTTTTTAAATATTGTTCGTTCTGCATGACTAATTCACCAATGGGCCATTTCAGAATCCCAAAAGTTGCCGAATATTAAAACCAGAATCTTTATGTAATTATCTTTATTTAATTATTGCCTGTTTTGCAACCCAGCGGTGCAGACGTCACCCACTGAATAAGTAACTTACGTGGTAACACACAAACTACATTTACCTGTTTTCCTTTGGACAAATTTACCCGCATGGCATCGACGCAAACAATGCAGTCTCTCCAACACCTCGGCTGAGAACGGATTAAGTTAAACATTTCCTTTTGTGCTGCTTCGGCAAATTCAAAATTTGCAACCGTGAAAAACGTTAGCCAGCGCGAGTCAAGAATGGATGCAATCTTTGCAGAGAGCTCATCTGGGGGTGTATGAGAAGCAGAGGTATTCCTGAGCTATATGAGGTATTCCTGAGGTGTATTTCCAGCTCATCCAGGATATGTATGAAGCAGCTGTGGAGTGTCGGAGAGCTTTCAAGTCAAAGTGAGAGTGAAGCAAAGTTTCCGCCCCGCGCCTTTTCCTGTGCATCCTAGTGCTGGAACTCACGAGAGATATTCAGATGGAGCCCCCCCCCACCCCCCCTGGTGTATGCTATTTGCAGACGACATTGCGCGATGCGGTGAAAGCAGAGGGGTCGTGGAAGAATGATTTGAAGATTTTGGTGCAATAGATTGAAGGGAATGGGTTAAAGATCAGTCGGACAAAGACTGAGTATATGGTGGCAAATTTCAGTGGAAATGATGCAGGAGGATTGCAAATTGGAAGTGACCCGTTAATGAAGACGACCGAGTTTAAGTACCTGGGTGCAACAATGTGATGCTGATGGGTCACGAGAAAGAGAGATGAGAACAAGAACAAGGGCTGGATGGCTGAAAAGGCGAGAGGCCACTTTGTGTATTTCGGTAAAGTCACGTAGATAGGTTCAAAGATAAAAAAAAAACTTTTAACCGCTCTACGTGACTTTACCGAAAGACCCAAAGAATAGTATTTGACTGCTCTACATTTCCACGTGATCAGCCACTTCGTTGAGGTATCATTTGTGGCCAGGTCGCTTCTGATAAAAGAGCTACATACCACATGTGGGCCTTACCTTGTAAAATAAACAAAACAAATAGTTTCGTTGAGGATGGCAGAGATAAATCACCAGGGGGTGGTATGAATCACGTGGGGCATGGATTGACAACATTGAGGCGGTAGGGGCGCCACCTACCACACAATACGCAGATGAAGCTCCGAGTGGGATATTATTTTCTGTGGCAGTGAAACGCCACTGGGTCCCACTTTCTCGGTACGCTGACTACCCTCCCTACCTGCTCGCCAAAAGTCTTTGGGGTAAAATTCCGACTCTTGGAGCTGCTCAATGTCTTGGTAGGTTCTCTCAGTCGCCGTGTATAGGAAGGTTTTTTTTTGGATACGATGACACTTTTGGAGGGTTGGCGCACCGGCGATGATATACGAGGTGGACGGATGTGCGCTCGAACAGAACGGTGAAGTTTGTGGTTTTGGGGTAAAGTGATGGCAACATTCTCGTGGCCTGCGAAGTTGAATGTTAAATCGCAACAAATATCACCACATTTGCATGCGAACGTCTCAAACCGGGCGGATTAGGCTGCGATGGAAATATTGTTGTTGTTTAATCACTATTAATCTGGCATCAAGACTCAGGACCAGGGGGGGGAAGTGGCTTCCGTTTGCCTCTGCATTGCACATTGGACACTTACACAAGTATTCTTTAAAATAATTTTTATGAATGTCAAGATGCCAATTATAAGGTAAAAGGCGATGGATCAAGAGTACGATATTGTCTTCAAAGGTAAACACAGCACAACATTCGTTGCTAATTACTGTAGAAAGTAGATGTTACTTCGATAAAACGAATATAAAATATCTTCTTCCTTCCCATCCACTGAATCCTAATTGTTTATCTAAAAAAATATCTTAATTAAAGTTCTGTCAACACTTGTCCGATGTTTAGTTGAATACATTTTTTAAATAGGATATACATGTTATCCGTGCAATCAATTGTCTCAACCCTTTTATTCCCAAATAGACTGCATTTAGTTGAGAAGGGAAAAAAGAATAAGTTAAAGCCAGTAACATATGCGTACATCCCCATCAAATTTCCGTGTCAGGTCACTAAACATTTACCATGAACTTCATGACATTAAATGTTTTCATTATACAGCATCTGACGTGAATACGGTGTTTTTTCTGGAAGACTTTACTGTTTTTTCCTGGATTCTTCTGTTGCGTGTGGTCACTTTAAGATTTTCTTGTTCATGTGTTTGTTTTGTTGTGGTTGCACCCGAGTCAAGAGCCGCATGGCTCACAGGGCTACACCTAATACATGAAACTGAAACTGAAAAATAACGAAGCAGTGAACATCATCGTCACAGTAGATGCCTTTAGAATATCCGCATGAACAAACATGAACACTGTCGTATTGGGAAGCAAGCTGCCAATAGGAGGCAATGCCGCAAATATATTTAGAAGCCTACGTCGTAGGTGTGTGTGTGTTCAAATATACAGTGGAAATTATTTGTGTATTCAGTTTTACAATTCACGCGAGAAAATATGCGTTAAGGAATTGGGAAAACACAATGAAGAATGGTTTGAATTAGATGTAGCCAGAGGTCACAACACGGGTCGGCAATACTGAGATCGTGGGTTTAAATCCAGGCAGCTCGCCTGTGATTAAACCGGCTTCTCAAGAGTAGGGAGCTCATGATCTCAGCCCAGCCACCAACAACTGCACAACCCCCCCACCTCAACATTTGGATCTGTGCTATTGCTAAATGCTATCGGATTGCCAGCAAAACATTGAGCTTCACTCACAGCGGGCAGGACAAATGGGGAGGTACCAACTTCTACTGTGTGGGGCAGAGGTCAGTTGAAGGAATCCAGAAGTAGCTTTGTAGTGTCCACTTCTGTGGACCGTTCTCTAACACCAAGGGTCGCGCTGCCCTGAGAGATATCCGAACGAAGGCTTCTTCTCTCATGATGGTGACGCAGACAACACAGTCGGTGGAAAATAGTGAGGGGGGGAAATGAAAGCCAAAGTATACAATACTCTAAATCACGCTGCACAAATTGCAAGGCAATGTGCAATCTATGCGACCCCTTCACCAAACCCACGTGTGAAATATAATTTATTCAAAGCATAAAACGTGTCAACTGATTTTTTTTACGAAATGTACACCATGTGGACATACATGATATGATAAGTAGATCTCTCCCCCCCCCCCCCCCCACCTAAAAAAAGATTTAAATGTCAGCACTTTCCTGGTCAACTGCGATACGCACACACAAACTAATGTTGATGTATGCACATCATGCACCACAAAGTGCATACGCCTTACAAGCTATGTTATCCATTTATTGCCCAGAGCTACATTTCACAGGTTTTAGCCTTTCCAACCAATTGCCATCTCGTAATTCTATTCTTGGGGGATGGAGAGATGGCACGCGGTGGTTAACAAACTGCGCTATGAGCCTGGCGAACCTTAGTTCGATTCCAGGCCATGGCTAACATCAAGCAGTGAGGGATATCTCAACCAGTCTTGGGCCATAGTTCACGTGGTGAACTATGCTCAAACAACTGGCACATGATTGATTGAGGTAGCATGGGGGGGGAGGGGGGGAGACCATTATCCAGCCGTGTCTCTTTGAGCCTCTGGGGAATTTCACTTGGAGCGAGACGACGCTTCTGCACATCGTTATAATCACGTTTCTGTATAGCCTAGCAAAGGACAACCACGGGGAACGATGCAAATACACGTGCACCTCCGATGAGCAGCGGTTGGCTATGCAGGGTGCGAACGAAGTTCAGCATACTCTTTGGTTCTTTCGGTAAAGTCACGTAGAAATAAAATAAATTAAATAATAGAGTACTGCCGAAAATTACCGAAAGAACCAAAGAGTAATTCCTGCAGTCACGAAAGCTTCAAATCAAGTTCAGCATACATAGGTATGTACGTACACGTTCGCCGAGCAATCCAGCTTTGAATAAAACACACCTGGTCCCATCGCTAGGCCTGGCACTAATCGATATAGGCTACTGGGATCGTCTGACGGTATTATACAAGTGTAATATGACAATAGAGCCTGCATGCGGTGTGAGTGGACTAGTGGCAACGGGAGGTAATGACAGGGGAGTCAGCCTGCAGTGCGAATTCCCTAGTGGCAACGGGAGGTAATGACAGGGGAGTCAGTTGTGAGTGCGAAGGGACTGGTGGCTACGGGAATGTTCGAGAAGGGAGCGTGGCCAGGTGACGGGAGAGGCCGGTGGAGTCTGCCGGTGGGGCGAGCGTCCAGAGTCGGCGAGAATGATCGAGAAGGGGGGCGTGGCCTCGTGTCGGTATATAAAAGGGAGATGCGAGGGAGACTCGGGGCTGTTGCAGTGGGGGTCTCCGCCTGATGTCAAGCGAACGTGTCTTCAATAAAGTGCCATCTCAAGAGAAGTGTGTCAAGTCGTCGTGACACAGGTGTGACACCACTGCAAGGCTGTTTATTTCGTTGTCATTCCCCCGCATCTTCGATTAGCACGCTTGACTTTGTACGGTGTAAAAGAAGTTCAACATACATGCAAATACATACCGGATATTTCGGCTTAGTTTTTTCTATTCTCCAAACTATCTTCCACTAATTTTACGGTAAAGTAATTATTGCACAACGGTTATGTACAAACACATTCCTGCGGAGGGAGCTGGTAGGAACGTTGGGTTGCTGGGTTGCTCAGTCAATGGCCAGGGTCAACGGCGGCGTGGTGTATTCCGCAAATATGCCCGACTGTGAGGGCGGGCACAAGCCGGCGTGAGTAGGTTAAACGTTGAGTTTTATAAGGGCACCACGGGGTGACCAGCCCCTCCCCACCCAGCCCCACCCCTCCCACCCCCCACCCAGCCCCTCCCTCCCCACCCAGCCCCTCCCTGCGCAACGGACACAATAATCCCCTGTGGGCTGGTGTAACCAGGAGGTTCCTACCAGTAAAATTCCTACGTATATTCGTGTCACGTAAAGTCCATTGTCAATCGACTGCTGGGTGAAGGCCTCCTCGAGCCATGTAGGTCACAGCGACTGTTTGTCGAGGCTTCGTCGTGTTGACCAATGCAAGGCAAAGGTCGCGGGCTCATGGAACCCGTTCAGGGATCCCTCGCCGTCCGTGTCTGCCGTGAAACGGGAATAGAACTCGGCTTGCCAGGCTCGCAGGGCGGTTGCGATAACCACCTCGCCACACCCGTCACTGACACATCCCCGGCAGGTATTGCTACGACATTTCATGTTTTGGGCCACAATGGGCAGCCGAGTTATTGAAATAATTACTTGCAGAGCGGGGTCACATTTTAAATCGTGCCACTGCGCACTTTGTACCAGAATGCAGTCACGTGCAAGGTGTGAAAGTGCAAGTTGTTTGTGTTTCATTAATGTTTAACCGGCCTTTCAGAATGGCCGGAAAGCATTTTTATTCATAGCCTGAGCAGTTTGGATAGGGTCAGGTTATTTAATTTTGCCAGTGGCACCATTAACGGTGTGTGTGCGCGCGTAGTTTGTTCCCAAGGTATGCACCAAGGGCTTATATTTGTAAAGTGGGCTCATTTACGTGGTCACACAACATTTCATGGTTAAATAACAATAAATGTAGTTTTTTTGCAGATTGGTGAAAATTTACGGAGGATGCATTTATTTCTTGTTTGCAAAAAGAAAAAAAGGTGCAAATAATGTTGATGTGTCGTTCACATAGATTAAGGCAGACAGCTTCAGGATTGTAACGAAACGTTAGTGTGTTCCCTATGTTTCCACTAAAATTGGAGACCCTGTAGATTCAGAGACAACTCTTTCAGCCACATTGCTTCACGAACCTGGAATAATATAAATAGCTTATTTTACATTTAGCAACCCATCCCCTCTCTATCAGTTGTCGATGGCAAAACCGGATCAATTAAATGCACTAAGAATTAAAATCCTTCCGATCATTGCCTTCTGCCTCATAGTCTACACATGAATTACATTTACTGATTACATTTCAGATTGATGTAAATGTAATCTCAATGTAATCTATTGTAAAAGGCTCAGACTCCTCGACTGTAAATGATTACAAATCGACAATCATATAGGGTTATTTTGGGTTTAATCACATAAATATAAATGTGTCGTTAAACCCGCCACTACCCGACATAGTAAGGTTTGTCACGTAAACTGAACATTCCAATTCGTCACTCGTACAGCACTAACCGATGTGTTGGAGAGCAAATCTACAACATTTACAATCGGAGTACGGATTCCTGCAGTCACGTAAGCTTCAAATCAATCTGAGTACGACGTTTCGCCAGTAATTACAACTAGCTTCATCAGGCGATAGCCAGATTTGTTTAACGGGTTTAACGACATTTTATATTTACGCGATCTAACCCCCAAAACACCCTATATTATGGATGATAATGGTCGCGAAAGCCTACGTCTTATTACAAATCAAGTTTGCCAAAGTGTTGGTAGCAGAGAGGGAGAGAGATAGCAATACCAGACAAAAGCAAACCATACCGTCACTCATTCCGTTCCGTGTGTAACATTGGTTTAAAGTTTAAAATTGACTGTGTTGTCCCCCCCCCCCCCCCTCTGAGTGTGTGTGTGTGCCCCCCTTAAGACAAGGTCACGCTCCCAGGATTGAGTTGCTGAAGCATCTCTCTTTTCTTGTACCGTCCCTGGTCTCAGAAGCTGATTATAAAGACCTCTATCAGTAACTTCACGGCGGCTAATACTGTGTGTCTTGCTCTGCTGCTGGGTATTTTTTGTACACGTTTTATTTTGCACGTGACGAACAAAGCCATAGACTTTCATGGTTAAAAATGACTCGTACAATTGTAACTGCGGCTGATTTGATCACAATGGGAAGTCAGTGTATTTCGTTGCATTGTGTAACAACAACAATATACAGCTTAAGGCAAACTCTTTCAAACTGGCGTGCGGCATAATGTAACGTACGCGCGCGTATTTTGTAAGAAGAAGCACATTTCTTTGAAAAAAAGTAAAGAACGGCACATTGTTCACTCCATGTCCACGTATGAAGGGACTACTACGTTCTGATACCAACTTGACTCCATCACCAATGGATTCACGTCTATCTGTTTCCACACTCACATTAACTGCATCCCCCCCCACCCACCCAATTACTGGCACTGTTTGGTTCACACGAGCAAAATATTTTTGTTTAAATTCGTTTGGAAACTCAATCGTGTAAATGTACCAAAAATAACGTTTAAACATTTAAACATTATTTCACTCAAAAACAGGATGACTGTTCATTTTTTAAATGTGTTTATGAGACGAGGAGAAAGGAACACTATATAACGCTGATTTATTTACATATAATGAAATCATTTCTCCCACTTCTAACACGGAAACCGCATTGCTCGTGTTAAGGATTCTGACTACTGCAGCGAACGCATCAGTGCCGTTTTTTTCTTTTCCCAAAACAGCAGTCGAGCAAGAATCGCAAATGTCATTTTAAAAAAAACACTTACTTTTAAGCATTTTCTCCAAAACCGACGCGCAGCTTTGCCAAGCTGAAGCAGAAAACAGTCAAACGACTCGGTTCACACGTGGCCGTCCACCGCTCCTGCCAGGGTGTGTGGACGAGTTTGCGTGGCGAGGGGACTTCAGGAATCTGGTCTCTGGGTTGATCCAACCGGAATACAGTCAGCTGCGATAAACCCAACATCTTTTGCAGCTATTGCTGTCAGCTGTAGTTGATGTGCAGCGGCCGAGGGCAAGCACAACGTGGCTGCTCAATTGCTTCATTTGTGTTTTGCCACTCTGCGGAGTTGCATGTGATTTCAAGTTAAAGCACAGATTTCAACTTACAGAATTCCTCTTGTCCATAACCTCATCATTAAAAAAAACATTCTCAGCTGCTCGTGAAGGAGGGCACCTCTCTTCAACTTCCCATTTTCTGAACATATTTGTGTTAACGCAGACAGATCACTGGTGAGCACCAGACACAATTGTAGCCACCGGCGACTGACGTTGACTGTGGGTGACAATAGACAAAGATCCCCCATATAGCCTTAACATACTATTGGGGCAAGTGCTATTAGCGAGGAGCACCTATGAAGACAAAGGCGGCACACGAGGGGATGGGTGGCCAACGCCGCGGCGAGAGCCGCCTTTGTCGCCTCCCCAGTTGCGATGTTTACACCCCACAGCAGGTCATCATTTGAGGCTGAGTCGATCTAGGAGAGGTCCAGGACCGATTTCAGATCATCGTCGCTGGTGTTGGCCGTGAGCGGGAGCCGCTACACTACCGCTCGCCCGACTAGGCGTCGACTTTAACACACAACAAGTTAAAAGACACCAATTATAACGTAGTCAGTCTTGTGCAGCGACTGACAAACAATGACCTCCTATCTATGGACTACATATCTATAAAAGGGACATCGTCCCTGAGTCCACACCAGATATTTCACTTGTCGGTACCATCGAAGGTGACGCAACTCCGAGCGGTTCCCATTTATCGACGCAGCCAACAACAGTGGAGATGTGGTGGAATTTATAATGAGCGAGGTTACCGAGTAATGAACTCTCGTTAGCCATAGAAATAAATTGGCACGACTAAAGTGTGTCTGCCTTAGGTAGTACTAATGTCTGCTCTGGCCCATGGCTTGGAGGTAGGAGGTAACTGTTTAATCCCCCTAAATATATTGTACAGGTTACTACCAACACGTTAAGCCAGTGTTTCTTATGCAGTCACAGTTTAGTGATCGACATTTGATATTTGTATGACTTCAATGTTATTTTTGGAAACTAATTTGGCATTGTTTTGTGGAACATCATGGGTAATAACATATATAAACAAACCTCCGTTCTGTCTCCACATTCAATAAAATGTGTTGTAGTCTATTGCCTATTGGCCTATTCGCTTTCCAGATCAATATCAGCGAGCAGCATTGTTTAAGCAAGCACATTCTGGAAAAGTGTTTTACATTATGGATCTCATTAGCGGAGTCAGGCTTGTTAAACATATTCTGATTATGGTTGCCGGATGTGATTGGCATGTACTATGCCTAAATGATGGGGCCCGCTTTAATGCAATATACATTTTTACAAATCAGCCATTTGATTTTGTAAGTTCTCACCCTGTTCTGCGTGGGTTTCCTCCCACAGCTAAAAACAAAGTATAATTTGAGTGGGCCAAACGTCCCAATGCTGGACCCTCCTGAACAAGAGTCTTGGGACTGGGTGCTTTCTTAGATAGATAAATAAGTAAATAGTATTCTATTATATAATCAATATATACTGTTGTGGACTATAATGGGTAATAACACATATAAACAAAACATGGCAATTCGTCACTAGTTCAGCACACCACAATGTAAATGTTGTGGGTTTACTCTCCAACACACCAGTGTGCTGAACTCGTAACGAACTCGTAACAGATTCCCATGTTTTACTTGACACATCGAATTGGCTGGTTTAACGACACATTTATATTTACGTGATCTAACCCAAAAACCTCGATTATGGATAATATTGGTCGTGAAAGCCTACGTCCATAAGCCTACGTGTTAAATTGAAGCCTACGTGTTAAACCAACATCTTTTCTTTGCTTGATTGTGAGTAAAAACAAGTATAACCCGTAAAAACAAAGTTTTTCACTATAAATCCTTTATATGCGTGGCGGCTAGAGTCCTCTCGTCCTCTGGCTTGAGACGGCTGCCACCTATGGGTCAGATGATTGCATGGCAGCATTAAGCAATTGGTAATTAAATATTATATTTTTGTCCTAAAAAGTGTAAAATTTTTGAAAAAAATTTTCACGAACATTAATTGTCACGCACAACGAGTCTGTGTGGAAAATGTCAGCTCGATTGGATCACGGGAAGTGGGTTAAAAAACGACCGAAAGATTTGCACGGTCCTAAGCAAGCAAGCAAGTGAACTTAATATAAAGGATTTAAAAAAGGGGAAATCGTGTTGGGGAAGATGGTACTATTTTGCACACAATTTTGGTAAGAATAACTTATTGTAGCATTTGAGTGTTCAGCGTTGAAGCATTATTCAATTTCCAAGCTTCCTTCTCTTCTTTCCACCATCTCCTGCCCTTCCTGGTTGAATTTAAAAACAAACGACACACAAATAATGCATTATAGCTGGAGCTTTGATGCCAGATATTAATCGAATCTGACAATCACAAACTCGACACCATCACTGCATAGAAGGGAAGGGACATAATGCACTTTTGATGGTACAATGCATACAATTATGTTAAATAATTTATAAGTGTGACATATTCAAAAGTTAATTATGTACAAATGCTTATCTGTCTTTGGTTCATTATGGTTCAATATTACCTCGATGAAGTACACCCTGTACTTCTCCTCCTGTGATCGCCGCGTGACAACAACCTGAAATGAAAGGAAAATATGAAAACATCCTCATTGTTCCAAAATAGATTAATGATTGTGTTCATCAAAGAGAAATATGGATATCCTTATTTCTTCCAGCCCATGTAGCCAATGCACAAGACTAACAAACTGATCACACTAATCATGCTAATTCTCTGAGCGATCCATCAACCGTCCACATAAGTTGATGGGTTTGTGGTGTGCATCACAATGACATCTACCGATGACGATGATAATTATTGGGCATGGAACGATTCAGTCCCTTGCAGTTCAATGAGTTGTCACAATTCATGGTTTCCATTCATTTCAAGAACGTTTTGATGTTATATTGTGCCTCTTGTGGCTGTTGAGGTCAAGTGAATCAATTACACACAACGTACATGAATAAAAAACAATACATTTTTACATGGACGATTCGATCCACGTATCGTGCTGGTAAAACTAGATTTTTAATTAGTGCATTGTTGCATTTTTACATGTCGAATGTTATACGTTGGATGCCGGTGGAGCTGATTGTGGGAGGTCAGTCATTCTCCTCTGCTGCCCCCAGTCTGTAACTTCCTTCCCCCAGCCATCTGGTACTTTTGACTTCCTGCTTCTATTCAAGCCGCAGGCTCAAGGTCTTCCTCTTCTGTATGTACGTTCAACTTCTTTCGCACCGTACGTAGCCAACCGTGTTAATCGGAGGTGCGGGGGAAGAACACAAAACGCAGTCCTAAATACATTAGTTTTCAATCTTGATTTAAAAATGGAAAGCGTTCCAGACGGCCACAGAAGCGCATCTGCAAGCGCGTGACTTCCTACCTGTCTACAAAATAAATGTGCTCACTGTGTCTGTACTGTCTTGAGATACGGTCGCATTTAGACGCAAAATAAATACAAGTTATCCACTTGTATCATTGTGATCAGGGACATAGAGACACATTCGGAGTTGGGGGAGCAAGTAGCTGCGTGTGCATTATGATGAGGAGCCACTGGTGGTCGATAAAGGCTACAGGAAGAAGCAGTTCGGCATATTCACGTTTCTCCTGATATGTCAGCTACCTCGCTTGGTATACAGAATGTTGTGGGTCGACCCCGACGCTGACGCCTGCTGTATATTTGGGTTTGCATGTTCTCTCCGTAATCGGGTGGATGTTTCTCCAGGTCCTCCGGTTTTTCTCTCCACATTTAAAAACACGCGTTTAATGTACTTGGCTGCTAGAAATTTCCACGCGATAGGCCACTTCGCTGGGCTATCACTTGTGGCCAGGTCGCTTCTGTAAAAGAGCTATGCAGCTCGGTGGGCCTTACCTGCTAAAATAAAACAAATTGTTTAATTGACATTTCCATGTCCTTGAATAAGAAGACTCTGATGATGATGATGATGATGGTGAATGACAGCGATGACCACTTAGACTCACAAACACGGATATTCCGGTGAGCACGGCGAGTGCGATGACGATGATGATGGCCGCCACGCCAGGGAACACGCTCTTCATGTTGATACGCGGGGCCTCGTTGTCGAAGTAGAGGACGAGGACGACGCGCGGCTCCAGACGGTGTCCGGCCACCACCAGCGGCAGCACGTTGCGCTTCACCTGCTCGGCGCGACCAGACGAAGGCGACCAACGCACTGAGCGGCCTGTGCGCGCACTGCTGGGCCAAGATTCCGTTAGCGAGCGCCCACCTGGCGAGGCGTGTACGGCACGGCGTGGCCTACTGGACCTCACCCGGGCCACCTTTGCTGTTGCTCCAGTGCTGATGTTTAGACACCGTAACAAGGTACTCAGTTGAGAGGCCCTATCTACCCAAGGCAGGCACCAGGTACTCAGCTGAGGTTCTATCGACTCAAGGGAGGCACCAGGTACTCAGTTGAGAGGCCCTATCGACCCAAGGGAGGCACCAGATACTCAGCTGAGGTTCTATCGACCCAAGGCAGACACCAGGTACTCAGCTGAGGTTCTATCGACCCAAGAGAGGCAGCAGGTACTCAGCTGAGGTTCTATCGACCCAAGGCAGACACCAGGTACTCAGCTGAGGTTCTATCGACTCAAGGCAGGCACCAGGTACTCAGCTGAGGTTCCATCGACTCAAGGCAGGCACCAGGTACTCAGCTGAGGTTCTATCGACTCAAGGCAGGCACCAGGTACTCAGCTGAGATTCTATCGACCCAAGGGAGGCACCAGGTACTCAGCTGAGGTTCTATTGACCCAAGGCAGGCACCAGGTACTCAGCTGAGGTTCTATCGACCCAAGACAGGCACCAGGAACTCAGCTGAGGTTCTATCGACCCAAGGCAGACACCAGGTACTCAGCTGAGGTTCTATCGACCCAAGGGAGGCACCAGATACTCAGCTGAGGTTCTATCGACCCAAGGCAGACACCAGGTACTCAGCTGAGGTTCTATCGACCCAAGGCAGGCACCAGATACTCAGCTGAGGTTCTATCGACCCAAGGCAGGCACCAGATACTCAGCTGAGATTCTATCGACCCAAGGCAGGCATCAGGTACTCAGCTGAGGTTCTATCGACCCAAGGGAGGTGCCAGGTACTCAGCTGAGGTTCTATCGACCCAAGGCAGGCACCAGATACTCAGCTGAGATTCTATCGACCCAAGAGAGGCAGCAGGTACTCAGCTGATGTTCTATTGACCCAAGGCAGGCACCAGGTACTCAGCTGAGGTTCTATCGACCCAAAGCAGGCACCAGGTACTCAGCTGAGGTTCTATCGATCCAAGGCAGGCACCAGGTACTCAGCTGATGTTCTATTGACCCAAGGCAGGCACCAGATACTCAGCTGAGGTTCTATCGACCCAAGGCAGGCATCAGATACTCAGCTGATGTTCTATCGACCCAAGGCAGGCACCAGATACTCAGCTGAGGTTCTATCGACCCAAGGCAGGCACCAGGTACCCAGCTGAGGTTATATCGACCCAAGGGAGGCACCAGGTACTCAGCTGAGGTTCTATCGACCCAAGGGAGGCGCCAGGTACTCAGCTGAGGTTCTATCGACCCAAGGGAGGCACCAGGTACCCAGATGAGGTTCTATCGACCCAAGGCAGGCGCCAGGTACTCAGCTGAGGTTCTATCGACCCAAGGGAGGCAGCAGATGCTCAGTTGAGGCACCAGGTACCCAGATGAGGTTATATCGACCCAATTGAGGCCCAGGGCCGGTTTAGATATCACTCGCCACTCATGTTAACCATTGTGCGGAATCAAATCCGCCTCGCTGAATTCATAGCAAAAAACTTTTGTTGTGTAAGACTAAGGCATGGCGACAATCTTAAGCTCGTCGTTACACTGAACCTGGCCTAATTCGATGTTTTATTGTTTGATTTTTCTACTTCTTCCTCTGTGAGTTCCTCACTGGTTCCCCACTGTCATCACCCCTCTTGAGCAACTTCTTGAGACACGAGGTTGTTTCCCTTTACTTCACCCAAGACATCCTCTGACACAGTCAGATAGCCCAGTCCTAGATTATTCTTCTGAAGGAAAACTTCGAGTTGTATTTATCGTCACTTACGTCCCGTTCCACGTAGTATGCCACAGTCGCGATGTCCACAGGCTCCTTTGTGTTGTTTTCACTGATCTTGATGGACACCTTCAGTTGGGTTTCCTTCACCTTTGGACAGAATCGTGTTCATATTAGCGTGTGTATGTATACGGCTGCATGTCTAACAGCTGCACTGCGAACATAATCTCTAGGATAAACTGTGGCATTAGTGATTTTAAAAACATTCGGAGTGTAGAGAAACATTAAACTTACGCTTATTTCTACAATCTGGCTCTTCTTAATCGTGTATTCTCTCACCATCATTTCTGCCACTCGTCTGCGTAAGTGGGGATAATCACACACAGTGAATACGAATAGAAAATCCTAAACAGCATCATCAAACAGCTTAGTACGACGTAACGTGAGTAAATGATGGTGTGGCATGTGACTGCAGCAATACCGTTTTAGTTCAGGTGTTCTCCCCAGAATAATTTTGTTCGTGTCATCTCGAAACTCCAAGTCAATCTGTATGAGACTGTCATCACCACCACCATTGTTATGATTCACAACAATTTGTATAATGTGTACGTGTGTAATAAGGAATTGACAATTACTACTCTTACCACCATTGTTATTCGAAATGCAAGGTTCAGTGAATAATCTGGTTTGGTGATTTTTTTTGTAATTGAAATTCTACACATGGTGTTTTATTTTTAATTTGACCAAAGATCATTTGTATCCCATTACCAGTTTGTGTACACTCGGTAGTGTGATCCAGCAGGGCAATGATGACGCAAGCAGGCCCTGTATGCATGAGTTTGACAACATGTGAATTGTCGTGTTGAAAGTGCACCATGCAGAGAGGGCAGTGTATAAGATGCACTTCGAAAGGAACTTATTTTGAGAATGTTCTGGACTTTTAAGAACACCATGAGGCAACTAATATACTTCTTGCGCGGAGGCTTACAAGATTGTTCCACAAAGCAACCCTCAATCGCTGGCAGCGATGTATTCGTGTAGAAGAAAACTACTTTGAAGGGTACCAAATTAAAACCTCACAGTAGACCAATTACAAATATAACAGATTAATACCCTGTATTTTTTACTAGATCTTCATCCCGTATTGCACTTGCTTAAGTGCAGATCTCGGAAACTAAGCAGGGTTGAGTCTGGATAGCGTGCTTGGATGGATGATCGCTGTGCATGCCAGGTTCTCATGAGCGTTTGCAGGGCTGTTGCTACACTGGTTAGCAGAGGGGAGTGTAGACAATGATAGTGTTAGACTGCACTCTATGCAGCCACGTCTATAATCCCCAACTTCATTAATCCGCACAGAGCAGCGCGAAAGAAGTGTGGTCAAATAATCCCGACGACCCGCACGGCGTGGAGAGGCCGTCATCATCCAGTAGGTAGGACAAATGCACACGTAGGGGCATTGATAAGTCCACAATCATAACACCGTTCCACGCTTTGCGCACAGGGTTATTATCATAAATCGTCACGGCACGTGTATGAAGCAGAATTAGAAAAATCCATAATTTTGTTTTTTTATCTGGGGCCAGTAGGCAACGCTTACTGCACTTGGACGAGGCGCACGCACTGCGGGCCGTCCACCTTCTTGTCGGTGACGCGGACGCCGGCGCTGTCCACACACCAGCAGAGCCCCGAGTCGCTGTCGCACTGCTTGGACTGGAACGAGCCATTGGAGTGGCAGGAGGGCTCGAAGGGCTCGTCCAGGTCGACGAGGTCCCACACCTCGTCGCTGGCGCTGCTCCCCGCCGCGCTCTGTCGGTTGTGCAGCATCTCCAGGTGCATGAGGCGACACTTGGGGGTCACTGCAAAGGACGAAGAAGACAAAGATCCCCCCCAACCACCACCGCCTTCCCCCCACCACCGTGTAGCCTAAACAGACTTTTTGGGGCAAGAGCTTTTTGTGAGCAGCACCTATGTAGGCTGGCACGGCACACGACCGGGGTGTGGGTGGAGAACATCACGCATGGCCGGCCGACTTTGTCTCCCTAGTGGCGACGTTTAGACATCATCGCACCAGGTACTCATTTGAGGCTGAGTCGGCCTAGGGGAGGCCCCCAGGACCGATTCAGATAATCGTCACCGGTGTTGGCCGTGAGCGGGGACTGAACTCGGGATATCGAACTCGGAACACAAGCGCGTGCACACCGTGTGCACACGCAGGTGAGTGCAGGGCGTGGAATTACAAACATCAAGGGGACATCAGAGGCCTCCCACTGTTTGGAGGATGATTTTGGAATTCACGAAGAGGCGTACGGTGCAAGAGTATAGTGTACTTAAAGGGCATTGTAGTGAGAGTGGAGAGGTAGGCCCAAGGATCCTGGAGCACGTGTGCTGTCTCCACTGCCACCAGGGCTATGATTGAAATATCCACCCTACAGAATAAGTAGCAGGTGAAAACATTCTACAAGGGCTGAAGTGCATTTTTCAAAGGCTGAAATAGAAAAAAAATCTCAATAATTTTTTTCTTTTTTTATATAAATGAATGTCCACAAACAAGAGTGGTAAGTCTATGTATATTCTTAGGTTTTTTCGGTAAAGTCATGTAGGTAAAAAATTTAAATTAATAAAAGTAAAATAAAAATAAATAAAAAATCACGATGTTTCGGAGGCAACACAAGCTTCCGTCTTCAGGTGGAACCGTCACAGCACGATAGCTGTATCAAGTGATACAGATATCAAGTGATACAGATATCAAGTGATACAGCTATCGTGCTGTGACGGTTCCACCTGAAGAAGGAAGCTTGTGTTGCCTCCGAAACGTCGTGATTTTTATTTATTTTTATTTTACTTTTATTAATTTTAATTTTTTACCTACGTGACTTTACCGAAAAAACCTAAGAATATGAATCCTTGCAGTCACGAAAGCTTCAAATCTAGAACGTCTATGTATGTTGAACTTCTTTCGCACCGTACGTGATCAACCGTGCTAATCGGAGGTGATACAGGTCACGTGGTAACTGAAACACCCAAGGGCACGGGTTCACCTATTGTGTCAATCCACTACCTGCTCCGTGACTTTGCGCAGTCTCGTTTTTGGACATTGTCTGAATTCGCACGGTTGGTTATGTATGGTGTGAAAGAAGTTCAAAACACACGCATGCAAATAAATTTAATTACATGGCCAAAGAAAAATAAAACCCTTAACATCTAGCAATGTGCACCGTGGCCGACCCAGTTACACTAATGTGTTTATTTTACACGGGTTAACCAATCGCCATCAGTCTTACTACTTACGGCACGCTCTGCCCGCGATGACACTACGCACTTTGCTCGTCGAATCCGGCTCCGAGAGGAGATTGCACTGTGCCTCGGCTGTGTTTGAATCATGCGCGCCTGGTGTGCCATGGGTTTGATGTGGGCTGAGCCCTGTTAGCCCTGGCCACCCGCCAACCTTTCTGCCCTCCAAAGCAGCACGACACGACATTCGCATACCTCTCAACCCATACGGTCTACCCGTATTCTTGTACAGGGAAAATTGGGCTTTTAGGTCCATACGGCGTACAACCGTTTCAATACGGGCATTAATGATAATTTGTTTGTGTTTCTCTCTTTGCGATGGGACTTTGTAGGATGAACGTTGAGATTTATACGGGCACGGGGTGACCCATTAGGTCTGAATTGGTCTGTAATAAGGCAGGCACTGACAAGGGGTTGACAGGTATAGTAGTGTAGTGGTATAATAGTGTAGTGGTATAATAGTGTAGTGGTATAGTAGTGTAGTGGTATAGTAGTGTAGTGGTATAGTGGTGTAGTAGTGTAGTGGTATAGCAGTGTAGTAGTGTAGCAGTATAGCAGTGTAGTGCTATAGCAGTGTAGTGGTATAGCAGTGTAGTGGTATAGCAGTGTAGTGGTATAGCAGTGTAGTGGTATAGTAGTGTAGTGGTATAGTAGTGTAGTGGTATAGTGGTGTAGTGATATAGTGGTGTAGTAGTGTAGTGGTATAGTAGTGTAGTGGTATAGTAGTGTAGTGGTATAGTAGTGTAGTAGTGTAGTGGTATAGTAGTGTAGTGCAGTGACGTGCGGTGAGGTCAATGGCTGGGGAGGCACTGGCTCGTGTCAGAGCCAGATTCACACACCGAGGGGGCGTGGCCTCACGGATGGGGGCGTGTCCTCACTGAGGGGGGCGTGTTAGACACGTCCCCCTCAGTGAGGCAGATGTGATAGCTGCCTCCCCTGGTGCTTTTTCATTGCAGTTTCATGACGAGACCAGCGAACCTAAATATCTTTATACACATACGTGAAATAAGTTACCTGGAGTATGGAAGGCGAGGACATGAAATGATGGGGTCTACAAACATTACATCCAGTTACTGAGGTGTTGCGCAATCAGAGGGGAGGCTGAGCTCGTCGCTGCCTCACTTCTCGTCTCTTCCTGTATTTGCAGTGGAGCTCCGCAAATTTGGCGATTTTGACTATAAAATGATTGGAATCTTACAGAAATGACATTTATAACACAAATCAGTGGGAAGATCTCAATATTTTTTTCATTGTTCTTTTTTTTTACTTTTCGTAACAGCTACTTCATTGGAGTATGACAGGTAAGGCTCTGCCTCCCCTGACCGCACGTCCCTGGTGTAGTGTATAGTGCACACCTGTCAACCCATACGATCTACCCGTATTCCTGTACAGGGAAATTTCGTTTTCAGGTCCAAACGGCGTCCAGCCCTTTCAATACGGACACAGAAAACAATTCTGATTAAAGCTCTCGTGACTGCAGGGATTCATATTCTTGGTTCTTTCGGTAAAGTCACGTAGAAGGGAAATAATAAAAATAAAACAAAGTTCTCACGACGTTTCGATTGCAACACAAGCAATCATCATCAGGTGTGAAAACCACACCAAAAAATGTTTTTAATTATTATTTTATTATTTCCCTTCTACGTGACTTTAAAGAAAGAACCAATAATATAGAAAACAATTCGTTTACGTTTCTCTCTTGCGATGGAACTTCGTAGGATGAACGTTGCGGTGCTGACCAACGAGGGGTCTGGGTATGGCCTGTAATCAAAGGTTTGTACACGAAGCCATCCAGATATACAAACACAGACATCACTTCAACCGTGATGATGGGTACAAACTGAGTAATCATTGGAAAGATTTTATTGACCATGTAAAAAAATATTTAACTACATATATATTTGTACCATCTTATTTGACAGGTACTATTCTACTTTACCGAGTGTTGACATCCCCAGCGTTTAACAGCACTGCCTTTTGTGTATTTGGATTGTCAGCCAACACCGGTTACAACCCCAAGTGCACCGATTGTTCTATATTAGCCCCGCCCACCCCCCCAACACGTTCCATTCATTGGCTATCACATTCAGATAAGCCCCTCCCCCCTCCACTTGTATTTAAGAGCTTGTCTCTTGGAATTTTGCCTCACTTGATACACTAAATATAGCTGTGACGTTCCCACCTGATGACGGAGACTTACTTGTGTTGCCTCCGAAACGTCGTGATTTATTATTTTATTTCTATTTTTTATATTTCTATTTTTATTATTATTTATTTTTACCTACGTGACTTTACCGAAAAAACCGAAGAGTATGACACGGGGGGGGGGGGGGGTTGGCTGTACAGGCACCGCGCGTGGCCTCATTCAGGTTGCGCACGTGCGCGTCTTACGCCGGGTGCAGTTCACCATGGCGTGGTCGTAGGTGCGGAACACCGCCTCGCAGGTGCCGCAGCGGTTGGGGTGGCAGGTGGCGTACTCGTTGTACTTGCAGCGCGCCTCGTCACACACCTCGTCGTACTCGCAGGTCTCGCTCGCCGGGTTGGTGTCCGGGCACTCGTCGTCTTTGGAGTGGCCCAGAGTCGAACACAAACACACACAGAGACACACACACAGAGACACACAAACACACACAGAGACACAAACACACACACAGACACACACAAACACACACACAGACACACACACAGACACACAGAAACACACACAAACACACACACAGACACACACACAGAGACTCACAGACACACACACACAAACAGACACACACGCAAACACACACACAAACACACACACAGACAGACACACACACAGACAACACAAACACACACGCAAAAACGTGAGCGAATACTCTGGGATTTCAAGCAGAGGGCGAAACGCAGCAAAACCCCGTCCGCCCGCCCGCGCTTACCTGCCCACCCTTCGCAGACAAACGATTCGCTCTTATTCTGTGTGTTACTTCGGAAGGCTGTGTTGTTTTCACGCTAGTTTGAAGATTCGCGAACGAGAGAGAGAGAAATAAAATACCAAAACAAATGTGTACGGTCCGGTGTACCCCCATTACGGCACTCGAACGCAGTGGCTGTGTGCTGGACTATTACTTTAACGTCTTTTTTAAATCCTTTATATTAAGTTCACTTGCTTGCTTGCTTAGGACCGTGCAAATTTTTCGGTCGTTCTTTAACCCACTTCCCGTGATCCAATCGAGCTGACATTTTCCACACAGACTCGTTGTGCGTGACAATTAATGTTCGTGAAAATTTTTTTCCAAAATTTTACACTTTTTAGGACAAAAATATTATATTTAATTACCAATTACTTAATGCTGCCCTGCAATCATCTGACCCATAGGTGGCAGCCATCTCAAGCCAGAGGACGAGAGGACTCTAGCCGCCACGCATATAAAGGATTATATTTATTTGCTTTGTGATTATCAATGAAGCATCACAATTGCGTCGGCTAGCCTCGGACTCGCAGTCTGGTACTTATCCACGAGATAACGGCGTGTGTCAATTAGTTCATGCGTGCTACCCACGATTGCGGAGGGGCTGGGGTCTCCATGGAGATGAGGAACCCATTAGTGACAGGCATGGTACATCCAGTTCCTTCAGCATCAACACAATCATTTCATGGCTGCAGAAGCCAGAAGCATTCACGAAACTGCAGTGTGCATAATGCACCGGTGCTAGTCACACTGTGGTCATGGCCTGAGTCATACATTACGATGGGTCATGCAATGTGAGATAATTTTCACATTGCATGGAAGAAGTGAGTAGCATTCCTAGGGTGTGAGTGTATATATATAAAAAAATGTACAGCCCTTTGTCAATTCTCTGCAGGGTAAAAGCCTCCCCACACACCATGTCAGTCATGGGGTTGTTTGACCATACTGCACTTTGTGGTTTCAGTGCGGAGTTGGTGAATGTAACTCGGGTAGTCTGGTTCAAAGTGGAGTGCACCCGAGTGCACAACACACACATGCAGAATTACAAAGTACATGGTCATGTATACATGTTGACTGTAAAATGATGGAGTGGATTTATTCTAGTGACTACATTTCCCTGACAATATGCCGTACTGGTGAACACGATTAAAAGTAAACTACATGGTGGAAACATAAGTGGTACTCCAAGACGCAATTTATGTCTCAATTCCATTGTTATAATTGGTTCTTTACCCTTCTATCTGGCAACAAAACTGACACCTTTTTGCAAGGAGTCATGTTTGCATAGACCGCAATACCTGCAGTCATAATACAAACAAAAGAACATAACTCTGATAATGTGCACTGTCCTTGAAGTTGATTGGTCCACACCCGAGACAGCTTTCCTTCGAGCCTAGTGTCATATGGGTTGGACCAGATGACGCCAAAAGGCGCACAACTCAAGGACAATGCACCATCAGAGTATGAGAGCTCGGGGCAAGCATCTACACTATGGGGACCTCATTTGCCAGTAAAAATATGATAATTGGTTCTTTACCCTTCTATCTGGCAACAAAACTGACACCTTTTTGCAAGGAGTCATGTTTGCATAGACCGCAATACCTGCAGTCATAATACAAACAAAAGAACATAACTCTGATAATGTGCACTGTCCTTGAAGTTGATTGGTCCACACCCGAGACAGCTTTCCTTCGAGCCTAGTCTCATATGGGTTGGACCAGATGACGCCAAAAGGCGCACAACTCAAGGACAATGCACCATCAGAGTATGAGAGCTCGGGGCAAGCATCTACACTATGGGGACCTCATTTGCCAGTAAAAATATGATAATTGGTTCTTTACCCTTCTATCTGGCAACAAAACTGACACCTTTTTGCAAGGAGTCATGTTTGCATAGACCGCAATACCTGCAGTCATAATACAAACAAAAGAACATAACTCTGATAATGTGCACTGTCCTTGAAGTTGATTGGTCCACACCCGAGACAGCTTTCCTTCGAGCCTAGTCTCATATGGGTTGGACCAGATGACGCCAAAAGGCGCACAACTCAAGGACAATGCACCATCAGAGTATGAGAGCTCGGGGCAAGCATCTACACTATGGGGACCTCATTTGCCAGTAAAAATATGATAATTGGTTCTTTACCCTTCTATCTGGCAACAAAACTGACACCTTTTTGCAAGGAGTCATGTTTGCATAGACCGCAATACCTGCAGTCATAATACAAACAAAAGAACATAACTCTGATAATGTGCACTGTCCTTGAAGTTGATTGGTCCACACCCGAGACAGCTTTCCTTCGAGCCTAGTCTCATATGGGTTGGACCAGATGACGCCAAAAGGCGCACAACTCAAGGACAATGCACCATCAGAGTATGAGAGCTCGGGGCAAGCATCTACACTATGGGGACCTCATTTGCCAGTAAAAATATGATAATTGGTTCTTTACCCTTCTATCTGGCAACAAAACTGACACCTTTTTGCAAGGAGTCATGTTTGCATAGACCGCAATACCTGCAGTCATAAATACAAACAAAAGACATAACTCTGATAATGTGCACTGTCCTTGAAGTTGATTGGTCCACACCCGAGACAGCTTTCCTTCGAGCCTAGTCTCATATGGGTTGGACCAGATGACGCCAAAAGGCGCACAACTCAAGGACAATGCACCATCAGAGTATGAGAGCTCGGGGCAAGCATCTACACTATGGGGACCTCATTTGCCAGTAAAAATATGATAAGAAGGGTAAAGAACCAATTATCATATTTTTACTGGCAAATGAGGTCCCCAAAGTGAATTCCATTGTTTTTTTAACATGGTGTAAAGACTCCATTGTGTTAATGGTGGGATCGCAGCGAGCTATTAAAACAGCAACAAAGTTACTTAGTTATATTGCATGTACTTTATAATGAATTACTGCTTGGGGAATGCAACTTCAAAAGTATATTGATCTAGTACAATTACTACTTACATCACAGCTGCTCTACATAAAATGCAATACAACATTCACATTTCCTTGTCAGGACTCGTTCTGCACAGCGTATTGGGATGTTGTTGCATTTATTCATTATACTGTTTATGACTGAACACAGATTCACATAGTGCTGGACTTTACAACGAACCCATTATATGAGGGACAAATTATTAAATTAATCTTATGATAGCTTTGCATCGTTCAACAACTGACTATAATAAACAACAGGTGACGTTTTTGGTGAAAGAAAAAAAGCCATGACCACTGTATCTACTTAAATGCCCCCCAACAATGTAGGCACTTCACACGTGTCAAATATTATTTGAGTTGTGCCTCTTACCTGGCACACCGATGACCACGAGCACAAATGAAACCCAGAAGAATGTGGTGATTAGAAGCAGCCGTGTGCGACAACACTCATGGGTCCCCATTGCCCAAACACAGTCTTTGTCTCCCGCTTTCTCTTCCTTGTCTCCCTCTGCTGGGGCTTGCCGTGTGCTCCACAGACCAGCCACGTGCTGCTCGGTCCAGGTGACTTTCTCAGAAGCCAATAATTGGTTTCATGGCACAGCCACAGTCCAGTTTTGAGTCTCACAATCCAGCCATATGTTCTCCACTTCAACTCAATGTTCCCCCGTTCAGATGAGTCTTCCAGAGGGCAACTAAGCGTCTTACAGGATAAACATTAGTTCCACAGTCCAGTATTGTGTCTCACAGTCCAGCTGAGTTTCTCACAGTTCCAGCCACGAGTTATGGCTAAAGTCCAGGTGATTGTTCCAGAGTTCAACGAATTGTCTCACAATTCAGGCTCAGCTTTGTGTTCCACCGTCTTGATTCCTACAGTCCAGCTGTGTCCCCATAGGTCCAGGAGCCACTGGCTTGCCTACGCGCCCATCTGGAAAAACTGCAGAAGGGTGGCCAATGAAATGACCTCACCTCTGCGAAAACGCCCCAGGCAGAGTAATGCACTTTAATGACCGGCACTGCAAATTTCACACATGGGTAAGTTTTGCAGAATTAAGCAAACAATAAACAACCATAAATGTGAGAGTTGTGTGCACAGAGGTCAAAAAACAACTTCAACTTTAAAAATAGACACTTGGACGAATGTTATAATATGTTTAGATAATTATGACCCAGGGGATGAATGTCTATATTATTTACAGAAATAGTTTGATACATGCAGTTTGACAAACTGAATAGAAGTACTGTATTTGCCTGCCAATTCTTTAATAGCTTCAATAATAACACACACGGTGCATGTGACGTATTAACATGGTTCTAATCCGTATGCATTATTTAATTCAGAATGTGAATTATTTTCATTCTGTATAGAACACGCTTAATACATGCGCAATAGTTCTTATATACTTTCTTTTCTTCGACTCCCCTAAGGTCTTCATAATCAGCCATTATCTATAAACTCCTGGGTGAAGACCACTCGAAGTTGTTTCCATCCCTCAGAGTCCTTATTGATTCAACCATGTACTTACACATACGCTGGTCTCAATACTCCATCTCTGCAGTGGACATCATTTCCCTCTGTTGCTGTCGTTATGTCGTTATTCTTGACAACAGGCATTTTTCCCTTATAGTTATGTGTTATGCCCAAAACCAACTTAGGTTTTGTTTTACATTCAAAATGATTTATGCAACTTTCTAATCGATGTGTTTCTCTTCCTGTCTCTTCTGTCCCTGCCTCTCATTGAGGTAGTTTGTTAAACATACAAAACATCAGAATAAAAAAAAAATATCCAGAAGAAAAAAATATCTTCTTGGTTCTTTCGGTAAAGTCACGCAGAAGGGAAGTAATAAAAGAATAAAAATAAAACATAATAAAATACAATTCTCACGACGTTTCGGCCACAATGCAAGCAGCCGTCCTCAGGTGAAGAACAGGTCTGTCGGAAAGACGCTGTTCTTCACCCGAGGACGGCTGCTTGCGTTGTGGCCGAAACGTGAGAATGTTTGCAGTCTTTCCGACAGACCTATTCTTCACATGAGGACGGCTGCTTGCGTTGTGGCCGAAACGTCGTGAGAATTGCATTTTATTATGTTTTATTATTTTATTATTTCCCTTCTACGTGACTTTACCGAAAGAGCCAAGAAGATGAATCCCTGCAGTCACGAAAGCTTTAAATCGAAATTTAAGAAAAAAAAAACGATCCTATCTGTTAACTTCAGCGCGTTCATCAGAGTAAAGATTTGCATTGAACAAATAGAGAGCTCTGGGTCACTTTCACCTCTTAAATAAAATAACCGGGGCAATGAGTTTGCCTCTTATGGAATACAATCGTGTATTCGTGAATTGAAATGTGATTTGTGCGACTACTCAACTGTGCTGGAATCCAATTAACATCAAGGGCGAACCACGTCTCACATTGGTCTCACATTGGAGACTGGGGTGCAACTGAGGCTACATTCTTGAGGAATTCTGTTAATAGCAAGGGATAGCCAAAATTCACAGTTAAAACAGCTACACTATTCCCATGTCTATTAACAAGTAGCCAGCATTCACTGCTGTCACCGAATAAAGTTGCTTGGCACAGAACGTATGGACTCTTGCGTTTTTTGAACCCTGGAGTTTGCTCTACTTTATTTTATTAACTGAAATTCTTTTAATTCGTCTTACCTTGGTCATGTTGGTGACCATGGCCACTCTTGCAAATTCAAACTTTCGTGGTGTCTTGAGTTCTCTCACCCGGCTCAACGAAATATACTTGAAACTTAAACACCAATTTGGTTATGCGGAACATTTCACACTAACACATTCTACAAACATACCAACACCGTTTGGCAGGGGGCGCTAAAACATCATGTACACATGCGCGCGCCCCAGGCCTTTAACGCAGACTTGCAAAAAGGATGAAATTCCTGACCTCATTATGCAGTTCAAACGTGTTGTTGGTATGAGGACACCTTGTCGAAATGATTTCCCGACGATCGGGTCATAACTAATTGTGTGGCACGTTGTCACGTCCACAGCAGAGGCAAGCTGAACGTTGATAACGCATTCGTGTATTAAAATAGCAGCTGCAGATATATACCACATTTCCCACGACCGATTAAGTAGCAACATTAATTCATGAGCCAGAGTCCATTACTTTTCTGACGGCCCCATGTAAGACTTGAGCACGATTGTCACAAGTACGGCGCACATAATATAGATATTTAAACAAGGGAAAATTGTGCTCATAAGCATGTTTTATACAAATGGAAATTTAAATCAACGGTTTGATATTTTGTTTAAATGCACCTTTCACCACGCCAATCATTCCACTGCACATTTTATCTTGTGCGATTCGTGCAGGTTACCTAATTGATTAATTGTAAGAAAATTGTCGTTGAAATGGGCTATTGCTTTTCAAATGAAGCCATGAAATGCTTTATAAAACGTTAATGACTGCGCTGAATTTATTGAAATCCAATGCATACACGAAACCTGTTGCATGCCACGTGATTTGTAATCGTGATATGGAATGACCATATATTGATGATCACATTAGCAGAGAAAATTACGTAAAGTTTTATAGCTGCAATGTATCACACTTGTACAGAAAGCAGCACATGTGCACGCACAGAATGTAGTCGGGAAACCGAATCGCAAAGGGTTGGCTCGAACTCGCATCTCACATTGGCCCTCTTCAAGTTTATTTAAGATTCAAGTTCTGTTCAAAGCCCCAATTAGTGGCTGCTGGGGTTTAATTGCCTCGCAGCAGCGAGTAATGCCAATTATATTCCACAAACGTTGCACACAGCACACATCATCGTCAAATTTACCACGACACAATGATTTGCTTTATTGTTCCCCTTTGTCATTTAGTTATCCATTGTGAGATTTCAAGTGGGGTGTAGGTGTCCTGCACGTGTGTCGTGTTGTTGTTGTTGAAGTGTATTGTTTGTAATATTCCTTCATCTCATCCCTTGCCGTCCACGTGACGACATTGTTTTTTGTTTTGGGCTGCAACGATGGGCTAAGGGCGATTATCTGAACCGGAATAGACAAAGTAAACCTGCAAATAAACTGCACAATACTAAATTTCGATTTAAAGCTTTCGTGACTGCAGGGATTCATTTTCTTGGTTCTTTCGGTAAAGTCACGTGACTTTACCGAAAGAACCAAGAAGATGCACAATACTAGCAGAAAGGTTTCAAATTGTAGTCCATGACAACCTGCATAAATAATTCGCTCTGTATCCATTGCAATATAACAACATATCCGCTACGCAGCAATCAAGAGACACATACCACATCAATCTCGATATACACACACATATTAGACATAGTACCGTACACCGATGTAAGGTGTTATTACATTCTATAATATATAAAGTATCCTATGTAAATAACGTACGACTTAAAATGCATAAACAATGCACCCCTGTGCGCATGGAACGATTCATAACAACGGAATGCTGCACACGCGGAATATGCTGACCGCTATGTATGGAATGTTCACTATGTGGGCAATGCGTCGCTATATAATATGATGATAGAGAGAAGAGTGAGTGCCGTCGAGGAAGCTTGCGAATAAATAATGTATTTAATGGCGCCAACACTTTGACGCATTGCAGACACGGCTTGTGTGTAAATAACTACTTATACTACACACACACGCGCTAAAATACAATCGTAGCTACGACAAATACCAACGCTGTTTATTGTAGTTAATTTAAATGTGATTTAAACCGTAGGTGGACCCCCCCCCCCCCTCCTCTTTAGAAATGTCTGGCTTCTGTTTGCTATAAAGTCTTATTTCTCAGCTTTAAGGCTTAAGAGGCAACTATGACAGATTATATTCGGGTTTACCTCCCAAATATAAAGGTTTCCCATACTTATTTAATTCTTTTTGGTGTGAAAACGCTTAAAGTGCGGTGTTTTAAATCCCTTAACCTCATCATGTGCAGTATATTTTCTTGGTGGGGTGCATATATTTGTATATAGTTTTAAGGTTGTTTCGTCAATGTCTGGAACATTTGAAAGCATAGTTTTATCAAAACACATGTCAGTCAAGTTAAGGATCTCATAAAGGGGCTTTTTGGTTGGTTTACACCCTGGTATGTTTCCATTCCGGATCTGACAACAACACTGCTTCACTAACCTAGGTTCGACTCCTGTTTGTTACGTGGCCGTTGCTTTACGGGATATCATACATCTGCGCTCGTGAAAATACCGCATAAAAGTTTAACTTTTGCTGTGCAACATGTGTTCCTTTCAAACACCACCAAGACGATATGAACTGTAACTGTGTATTGTGTAGGTGCAGTCATTTGAACCAAGTGAGACAACATTGAGGATTGTTTTTGTTGTTGCAAACGTGATCTGACATTCATAGTAAGTTTACAATAAGTAAAACAACACAAACACCGCAGTGATGAACGTGCCATGATCATGCGGGGTGGGGGATAATTGTAAAAAAAAAACATCGGACACGAGGCGAGCTTTAGCAAAGTCAAACGTTGCACACAACTCATTGACGGAGGTTAACCGGTTTAAATCGCCACATGAGGTTGATAAAAAAATCACTCATTCCAAAATGTAAGTAGGTCCATGTATAATATTTGTAACATATTCCTGCGGAGGGAGCCAGCGTGAGTAGGTTAAACGTTGAGTTTTATAAGGGCACCACGGGGTGACCAGCTCCTCCCCACCATCCCACCCCCCACCCAGCCCCTCCCCACCCAGCCCCTCTCTCCCCACCCAGCCCCTCCCTGCACGACGCACGGACGGACACAATAATCCCCTGTGGACTGGTGGAACAGTGGGTTCCTACCAGTAATACAAATTGTCTTAGGCACCAAAAACAATTCCACCAAATGTATTTTAACTGGCGGCCGCTGACTTGCGTGCCTTGCGACAGGGTGGAAGGATCTTCGACGGGAGGCCACGTGGGGCTCAGGTGTGGCCTTCGTCCGCGTTATAACCGGCGTGGTCTTTGTTCGCATTATAACCGGCGTGGTCTTTGTTCGCGTTATAACCGGTGTGGCCCTCGTCCGCGTTATAACCGGCGTGGCCCTCGCCCGCGTTATAACCGGCGTGGCCCTTGCCCGCGTTATAACCGGCGTGGCCCTCGCCCGCGTTATAACCGGCGTGGCCTTTGCCCGCGTTATAACCGGCGTGGCCCTCGTCCGCGTTATAACCGGCGTGGCCCTCGTCCGCGTTATAACCGGCGTGGCCCTCGCCCGCGTTATAACCGGCGTGGCCCTCGTCCGCGTTATAACCGGCGTGGCCCTCGTCCGCGTTATAACCGGCGTGGCCCTCGCCCACGTTATAACCGGCGTAGCCCTCGATCGCGTTATAACCGGCGCGTGGTGAAACGCGCGCCCCGGCGGCCACTCGGGCTCTCACGTAGCGCGCTTTTTGCCGCGCAAAAACAAAAAAATCAACCCCTCCCTGCCCACCAATTCACCACTTTCTCTCGTCACTTGGTCGTCGGTACCATTACCACTCTTCGACTCGGTACCAGGTGGGGTGGCCCTGTGGCCCACCACGCTAAGACTGCACGCGCGCGCCCTCGGTGGTGGCAGTCGCAGCAGCAGCAGCCGCGGAAGGATATCAAACGCTGGGCTGGGCTGGAGCTGTGGTGGGTTTGGTGGCAGCAAGCGAGAGAGAACGGTGGGTGGCGCACGAGAGAGACCTCGGGCGGAGCTGAACGAGCCATCGGAGAGGGAGGGAGGGAGTGAGAGAGGCGAGGCAGGGAGGAGGAGGAGGGGACGAGAATCGACAACTCTCGCGTTCGTGTGGCCGCGGCGACAGCAGTAGCAGCAGTAAGCCCGAGAGCAGCAAGCGGCAGTAGCAGCAGGGCAGCATTAGCAGCATCAGCAAGAGCAGTAGTCGTCGTTTCTAGCAAGCGGCAACAACAGCAGCAGCAGTAGCGAGCCAGATACTGCAGCAGCAGCATGGTAAGAGGCTGCGGATACCCACACCGCCGCCATTCATTTCTATTGCCACGAACAACTACTATATTACATATACATATATGGTGTGGTGTATGAAACGTTCTTGTTTGCTTGTGGTTTTTTTTCTTTAAGTCGGTGCCGTTTTAACATTTTAAAGTTCGTGTGTGTGTGGGTTTTTTTTTCGGGGTTTAATTTGTTTGCTGAATGGTTTTTTTAGGTTGTACTTCGACGTGAGAGCGTGTTGGGATTATTATTTTTTACTTGAGGTTCATATACGATACTGTGTTGGTGGTTATCGATCACGATGCTTGTTGCATCGGCGCAATTGCCATCGCTCGCTCGCTCGGATATTAACACGATTCGTGTAGTACGATGTTGCAGTGTGTGTTCGTGTGTAAACGCAGCGTGTGCGTATATATTCTTACAGTACGTGGTTGCGTTTTGGTTAGATAGTATTTTATTTATTAAGCCACGACCCTTTTTTAAAAAAAAAACCGTACGTTGACGTAATTGCGATCGGGCGTTTTTTCTCCCTCTTGTGCCCTGTTTAATGCAACAAATGACGGTAACGTTAAAATGCAGGGGGAGGAACGTCAATGATACTGTTTTAAAAGTAAATTATATTTGGGAGATGGAAAACTGAACGGCAAATTTCATCTTCACCGCTCCGATTTTGAGACAACCCAAAAAAACCACTTGATGATGGCGCTCCGTGAACGCGGACGAGCGCAATTGCAAAAAAAAATTGATACTAAAAGTGATAAAATTACAACAAATATCTATTAAAAATATATAAATACGTGGACGTTAATGGCTCTGTAAATCAAGTGACACGAATTCATTACGCTTTCAAATTGGATGCGCCACCTGGCCCGTTGCCAAGCCTGTGGACAAGCCCTCTCTCCCTATCGAATGTGGGCCCAAAATTGAGGGCCTCCTGGCCCTGAACCAAGGAATCTGTTATCTGCCAGAGCGGGCCAGCACGCACTTAATAAAATCTTCAAGCAACCAAAAAAAACGAAGCCCCAAGAGTTATTAGATAAATTCATTAACCTAATGCAAGCCCACCTCCACGCCCAGCCACCACCACGCCTGCCAGTCTGAGCCCCCACAGCACGTATGCATTGCAGTGCCTCGGGTCGTTATGAAGCCACCTTTTGGGGATTTTTTTTTAGTTCTTTTGTTTTTTTTGGGGTTTTTGGGATCGGCAAAGTCTAAAGTGAGCCTTATTATAACAAGTAATATTATTAAACATTTCTAAGTCATAACGAACTGCCATGCTTTGTTGCTACTGTCACCCCGATTTCCCACTTTGCATAAAAATTAAGGACACCACAAGCGTAAGTTGTAACCGTTGTTTGTCAGTGTGGTGTTGCAAGCTGCATGCCTTTATTTGGCTTACTTAAAAATAAAACTTAATTCTGGTTATTGCGGGCGGTGATTGATTTGCAACGCTCAATTCTATTTTCAAGGCACCCTTGTTGCTTCTGGGATGGGAAGGGTTTTACTGGTTCCAAGTACCACGTTTCCATGGACTTATGTAAACGAAACCGTGAATTAAAAACAATAAATGACAAGCTAAAGTTTAATTGACAGAATTGCAAAGCACTTATGCGTCATATAATGCTGTCAAAAAGTTAATTATTTAAATGAAAGATACGTGTTTTGTACAGCAGGTATGGGGGCATGTAACTCGGCTATGAAGCCCTTTCCTGCCATTGAGAAAAAATTGCTTTCGTATGTGTGCGTTTGTGCGTCTGGCCGCTGTTCCTAAAAGCTACTCATTTTAACCCATGGATACCATCTACTGTATACCCTCGTATAAACAACACTTCTTGAGTACAAAGAGCACTGAAGCACAGTTCAGTGTGCATGCCACGATGCCTTTGCCTTGACCGAATTAATTACATTCACATTAGTAGTCGCCGAGTATCGAATTTCATTGCAACTCAGAAAGGAAATTGAATAGAATGGTATGTGCAGGTTCCAATGCAAAGTACAGTATTGTGCAGCGAGATATCTATCAGGATACAGCAGCAGGCTGCTATTTTATGTGAATGCTTCACCATAGAGGGCTACTCTGTCTTGCCGTGCATCATACGCAGCCTAATTTACTGGTTGATTGTCCCTAAAGTTGCTTTGCTTGTTGTGTTGTGCCGTACTGTGTGCGCCTCAATGGTAATACATTGCCACACTTTCACATCTCTCAGGGCAAATTGCAACAGAATAACTTCAAAACTGTCATTTTAGTTTTTCGCTTAAGTTGAGTTAATAATTAACTTGTTGAAGAACGTTTAGCTGAATAATTTGTTCTAATCATTCACACAGTAATGACGGTACTTGGGTTTTATTTAGTACACAGTAGTTTGATGTGGCTTAAATGTGAATTTTACAGCACGACAACACGGTTAACGCTATTCTCAAAAGACTCAAGTAAATTGTCAATTGCAGTTAAATACCAAATTAAATTACGTCGAAAGTTTATACTTGGAGTAAGCCTATGTTTGTTCATCTCTCCTTCAGGCAGACCAACTCACTGAGGAGCAGATTGCTGGTAAGTTTTCAGTTTTGCCTCCGATACTTTTGTAGTTAAAATTGGTAAATATCACAAACAAACCCCACCCCTGCAGTCACAACACCCATTCCACTCTGAAGCGATGGCATGGCCACCTTGTTGTCGACAGAGTTCAAGGAGGCGTTCTCCTTGTTCGACAAAGACGGCGATGGCACCATCACCACCAAGGAGTTGGGTACCGTAATGAGGTCGCTGGGACAGAACCCTACGGAGGCAGAGCTGCAGGACATGATCAACGAGGTGGACGCTGATGGTACAGAACCCTGGGCTGGGCCCAGCCCACCACCCTCCCCCCTGGGCCCCCCCCTCTCACCTTTGAGCTGCCTTGCCCTGCGAACACTGGCCATACGATTTACCCATATACTTGGTGTTTACCATGCACCATTGAGGAAATGGTACTGTTTATTAGTCCAGTTTTTCGTATTTATGTTTGTGTAATTATCTTGTTTATACTTCTTTCCACTTTGTTTACCGTAATTTACATTTTAAATGTACTGTTACATTTCAAACATTAGGTGTTGAAGTTTATTTACGTAATATTTTCAAATAAAAGATACTGCAAAAAAAAAGAGACATTCCACATGGTCGAAAATCAATAACCGTGTGTGGGCGTGGTGACTTTCCTGAGCAAAACACGCCTCGTTTCGTCCCCAGATGCCCCGCCAGCGATAGTGTAGATGGCACGTGGACAACCACATAATGGGGCCTGGTTTGAGCAGAGCTCGTAACTAACCCCGGCTGGTCTGAAGCTGCTAATTAGTACCCTGAGAAACCTTTTACAAAGTAACCTTGCCCGGCAAGCCCTCACTGCCATTCCTTTCTGCCACCCTGCGGGTCTGTAGTTTGAACAATGTCATGTTGCAGACTGCAGGTCAATAACAACAATTATTGACTCCCATTTTCACATGCAGGGTAAAAAGCGTGGGGTTATTGCACACCTCGACCACCTGTTTGTGTTTTTTCAGTTCCCGATTGTTTTGAATGTAGACCGTTGTTCTGCACATGCCCTTTTGCCACCAGTGTTGCACAGGAGCAAAATGTCAAGTGGAGAAGCAAATGCTTGAAGGCAGAAGGCACCACATTTTAAGATGAAATGCAGTCTAACTCGGCTTTGTGTTCGCAGGCAATGGAACTATTGACTTCCCAGAGTTTCTCACGATGATGGCGAGAAAGATGAAGGACACAGACAGCGAGGAGGAGATCCGAGAGGCCTTCAGAGTATTCGACAAGGTCTGCACAGTGGGGTTAAGTGGGGTTGTCTGGGTTTAATGTTAACATGCTGTTTTGTTGGTCTGCTGATTCAGCTGCTCTGGTTTCCAAGGTATAAATCCTGATTACTGTAATAATCGTGGTTTCATGGGGCATGGTAATCTTGAGCCAAAAGTAATTGTAAACCTCCTGTAGGTAACGTTAAGCTTTGTAAAAATTAGCAGTATGAAATACATTTCAAGGCAGCCCGATTTATAAATGGTAGACTGAGCTTTGTAGACGAGCCGAGACATCCTCTGACCTAAGATTACATTTCGTGTTCATTAAAATGATTGCGAATATTATTCAGAATTGAATAGCGGTTAATTAAATGGGACATTTTGGAGAAATAGATTTGCTGGACAGTCAACAGTTTGGCACATAATCAATAACATTCTCTCAGATTGGCACTAACGGATGTTGCCGAGCATTGCACGTCTCTGCGAGCGCAAATGTGAGGTTACCTGTGTGCACCCGGGCACAGGATGGAAATGGCTACATCAGCGCAGCAGAGCTGCGTCACGTGATGACGAACCTCGGGGAGAAACTAACAGACGAGGAGGTTGACGAGATGATCCGGGAAGCCGACATCGATGGGGACGGGCAGGTCAACTACGAAGGCAAGTTGGGCATACACACCACTAACAGCAGCAACACCATTTGTTGAAAATTGACGTAAGCGTGTGTACATCCATAAAATGAGAATGTGCACATCACTTCTCCTTTGCCCTCCCCCCCTCCCAAATTGTTTCAGAGTCGATATAGTCACTTGTCATGATCCGTTACGCAAATCTTGCGCATATTAGCATGTCTCTTTTTCGGCCGCACGTGTTGGAAACTGTACACAGCCTGGGAATGCACTGTAGTTGCATCATGAACCTGCGAAGCGTGGGATATTTTTGACACGTCCACCAAGTTCGCTTGGTCAGCTAGCAGCCCAGGAGGCTTCTGAAATCTGACAGCAGAGCCCCCCTTATAGTGACTACCCACATTTTAAACATCGCAGTCCATTAATTTGAAGCCTATTTTGCTTTATCTTACAGAGTTCGTGCAAATGATGACGGCCAAGTGAAGTTGTACAGTGTCTTACTGCATCCGTACGGAGCTTTGTTATTATAGTTTTGTTAGTTTTCTTTAATTCTTCATTTTGTGTTTTTAATAATTATTATAGCATATTAGATTTCAAGTGTATACAGCACAGTTTGGTGACATTTCCCCCCATTTAAGGTGAACATGTATAAATTCAAAAGCCTGGCCTTTGTTGAGTATCAGGATATCATTTAACCCACAGAAAATGTATGAGCTTCTTCGAAAGGTTTTCCAATTGAAGAAGAGGCAACATTTTAGCATTACATAAAAAGGGTTATGTAACTCGGTAGGCTGTAAATGTTACATGTAACTGTGTAAGCAGCAAGTGGGGGTTCCTTGACTTTTATAAGCAAGATTTTTTGCCATTGATTTATCAGAATGAGGTACTGCATTCAAAAAAAGATCATAAATACAGTCTGTTGTTACTCTCGTATCCGCATACTGTACTGTATTGCACTATTGCAAATCTGATATCCTTTCAAGGTACTCTACTACAGACAGATGAAATAAAAGAAACCCTTCACGTACTGTAATGTTATGTAACCTATTGGTATGTTGCATTTTGTACTGCTAACGTACCACATAATCCTTTCATGTAAGTTATGTTGGACTGTAGCATGCAAGAATAAATAACAAAACCCATTCCATGTTGTACATGTCAGATCTTTCCTCAATAAAAAAATGAACCAAAATGCAATGATTGTCTTGGAGTAAGTGTGAATGCTGTAGGGAATAGTTTGGTAAATGTGAGCCTGTCAAGCTAAGGGTAAGTGGCAAATGGGTTACCACATGTTTTAGTGCTAAAAATAGTTGCACATGACCCACATCCCTCTAGATGTCATGGGGCAAAACATGAATAAACCTTGGCTGTAATCAAACCTGCTCAAGACATTCCTTAAGAATGTGGGCCCCTGGTATCGTCTTACAGCAGACCCCACCACACCTTATATGTCAGTCGATGTCGTCATACCAATGTGAAAATGTCTGAAAATGTGATCTAGTAACCTGCACAGTGGTTATGTTGCTACTGTGGCCATGCAGGTTAGGACTTTTCTCTTGAAGTGACGGTACACTACATTTAGATTGTGTGTAATGGAGTCTCGGATGAGGCAACTGCGATTGCTTAGGAGATGCAAGGACCGGCCTCCGCATGGCTCTTGACACCTGTGGAGATGTCCCTTGGAGGTCGCTTAAAATGGGACACTGTTCATGGAACTTGCATTTTCTTCATCTGGCACGAGAATCTGGTGACACATCGCGACTGCTGGCTTCAAACGAGCGCTCGCGCTGAGTTTTGACAAAATGTCTGACTCGCAACGAAAGCCCACGTAGGGATTTTAAACGTTCCACTAATTCCCTGCGCACTCAACACTAAAGAGAACATTTTTTGGCGCCGATCCAAAGTTGGGAACATTAGTTGACCCCATTCCACTGCAGTTCAAGCTTCGATAGACTACTTTGCCTTTACGTGCGTATGAAAAAAAACCGAACCGGGTTTCCTTTAATGCATCACTTACAGCAGATGTCTTGTATGACACCTGACACCATGGCACCGGAGGCGGCATGACCACATCGATAACAATACAGTGATACTGTATAAGTCCCCTGATGTTGACATCTCTTTTTGCTTTGCTCCATTTAGCTGTCACACTTCATTGTTTTCTATAGAACGGGTGTTTGTTTTTGCAGGCGTGCTGAAAACCACTACTACAACAACACCATGTATGCCAAGCAATTGTAATGCTCACTGTACATGCAAACGCTTAGTTGAAACCACTTTTCATTTTCATATGCAAAAATGTACTTTGCAAAAGACATACATGAAAATGCAAAGAAAAACCTGCATCAGAGATGTATACAAGGCTTTCTAGCTCTGATGGTGTGTAGTATGTTGTGCAATTTATTGTTACTGTAGTGTGCCTGGAAGCATTTTAGCATGTGCAGTTTTGCCAACATATTTCAGTCCTTAGTAATTGGTCTAATGCATCTCTCTTTTGGCATCATTATTACACAATACTCCAGTGGGCTTGGGCTTTAACCACTCTTTAACAGTTTAGTGCTGATTCAAATAGGTAAATTTACAAATTATAAATATTCACAAGATTACATTGCTATGTAGTAGGCCGTAACAGTGACGTGTTTGGCTGCCCTTGAATGTTTTCACTGTTGGGTTATATTGCATTGCTCTGTTGAATATAACAACATGTTCCTTAAGGAGATAACACTTTTATTTCAGCAAAAAAAATAAGTTCGAAGTCAGTGATCAAGGCTCGGCATGCAATATTTAAGATATAACATTTAAGTCGTGTGTGTCCAATCCTGTTCAATAGTACAAACTTGGTAGTGTACTCAAGAACAAACTCAAACGTAGTTTTTTTTTTTATTTAAAGCTTTCGTGACTGCAGGGATTCATATTCTTGGTTCTTTCGGTAAAGTCACGTAGAAGGGAAATAATAAAGTAATACAAATAAAACTAAAATTCTCACGACGTTTTGACTGAAACACAAGCAATCATCATCAGGTGTGGATTTCATTATCAGGTGTGGATTTCACACCTGATGATTGCTTGTGTTGCAGTTGAAACGTGAGAATTTTTATTGTTTAATATTTTTATTATTTCCCTTCTACTTGACTTTACCGAAAGAACCAAGAATATCAAACGTAGTTGTTATGCAAGTGCCATTTGTTTTGTAATTGGTTGAAAGGCGTGTCTTTCATTTCCGAGAAACATCCATGCAACAGAGCCAAAGCAGACAAGTACAATGTCAGCTTACGCATAGTGTTCCATTTCTTGAGATGGGGTTATCTTCCCAGGTGCATATCCCAAATAAAGACAAATTAAAGTACCCCATGCAACCCCAGCATTGCCTGTCTGGCAGTCTCAACATGGGTGTATTTGTACCCTGCTAGATGAGTAATTTTACTTCCTGCAATTCAGCCTCCCACTACCGTTCATTCTTCCCTTTTGGAAACGGGAACACAATCACATCGCCTCTAACTTCAGTGGTTAACACAGATGCTGTTCAACTCTTTTTAAAACATATTTCCTGAGCTCACCAGGTGCCTCCCAAGAGTTTAAAACGCCGAGCTGGCACTGCTGAGATCCTGGCTTTGTATCCACGCAGCCAACTGGAATGAAAGCGGGTGCTCGAGTGGATTTAGTTGATGGTCTCGGTTCCGGTGACCAATTACTGCAACCCCCACATCACACACAATTTGGTTGTACACTGAATTTGGCTAAATTCCAGCATCGAGAATAAAAACAAAATTCTGTTTGACCATCATGTGAAAAACATGACCCAGTGGCCGAGTAGGTGTTAAAGTCCAGCTCCCGAACTATGGAGAACACTGATCGCCTTGAAGGGATCTCAGCTACCTTTGATACGTGTGATGTTCTCTAACACGGTTCTACTGCCCTACCAGGGATACAAATGGATACTTCATCTCATAGCATGACACTGACAGCAAAATTTAGATAATGTGGGGGGGCAAATGATCAAAAAAAGTATTTCCTTCCTTGTAAAGCAAACAGGTCATTAGTAATGTAATAACAAAAATGGAACCAACCCAATGCGAGGGAGGAGCCTTTTCCAGCATGAAAGGATCTCAATGTAGCGACAAGGATTCCTCTTTGAGGCCCCACAATATGCAGAATCGTGCACGGGTGTTTATTGTTTCCCTGGGTAACCACTTGCAAGTGCCCGTGCGAGAATATCTAATTTCCTCCTCCTCGTCCGAGCGCTCCCTTTTTAAATAAAAGTACTCCTCGTGCCCCGGGGTAAATGAGCGCGCTCGCATGAATAATTAAGGGCATTAGGCAAGTGGCCTTCTAACGCTTCTTATTGATATTTATCAACGGGCCTTGTGACACCGACCACTATAAACGCTGGAGCACAAAAGCCGAAAACATTTACTTGGCCCGCGGGTTGTTTAAAATATCAATAAACATCACGGGAGGTTACTCAACAGTGTCCAGATAATCATTAAATGCGTTTACTTGAAAACTGGACCTGGAATGGCTATTTACGCGTTGGCGATGGATACAGGCCGTGTCACGTATTGTGTTTCAGAGAGGGCTTGCGGTAACAATGATACACGTTGTCATGGCAAGTGGTTCGAGATAATCTTTTACGCATACACTTTGGTGAGTAATAGTCAATTAGTCTCGCACCCACGCAGAGGCCCTTTCAATTTTACGTGGCCAGATCCGAGTTGTCGTGGGCTGGCGTGTGTGTCCACTAGCAAGCCACAAGCCAGTTCTAAAGGTTGTCCTTCCACGAGTACGTTGGGCAGGCAAATAAAAACAAAATATGTAGAATCGTGCTAAAGCCCCTTTTGTCAATGCACTGCCAAATAAGGGCCATCATCTGTGCCACCAGATTGATGGCGATTGTTTGAACAGAGGTCTCGCCGGTCAGAGTGTGGAGTGGTGAGGGAGGAGGCCACGAGTAGGTCCGATATCGTCACTTGTTGGCCGTGGCCGGGAATTGAACAGAGAGGGAGACATGTTGGGTTGGGGGGGGGGGTCATAGCAACGTGTGCTAACAACTTTTGTGTATTTTATAAATTCACACAGTGTGTACGATGGAACCGTGGGGCGCTGTGGGTTAACGCGCCGTGTCCCGCCACCTTGGTTCGCGATTCCCGACATCGGTACAGAATGATATCTGAACCGGTCCTGATCCCCACCACCCCTTTATCAACCTGAACTGCCCCAGTGAGGTGGTGAAGTATGGTCAAACAATCCCCACAACTGACAATATGGGGAGGCCCTTCAAGGCCTTCGGCCACTAGTGAAATAGCGAAATGCAAAATCTCCACTAATGATGCTATTTTTAAATACACAATCGTACGTATACCATAATATATCATCAATAGTATTGTGAGAAAGAAACCCCAGTATGGTGGTAGAATATACGATGTTATATCACATCTGTATACGCTAAATAATACTCAAAACACATGCGTACCACAGGCGACATGCCATTAATCACCTAAAGGCACTTTGCTGGTATATGCACCTGCTAGTATCCAGGATAGTCCACGTGCACTGTAAATGCAAATCATTTATTCCATATCAGAGCCAGGAAGCTTATCTCTTTCTCACAGCTTGTGCGAGCAAGAGAGGAGGGGTTCCCTGCCCAATCAGACACAAACACAACGCAGTCGCGATTGTTACTGTGGCTTCCTGGAAATCGTTGAATACTCAACATTTTTTTTTCGCACCCAACATACGTAAGAGAGCTGAGAGAAGTTGATTTTTTTTTGTACGCAGCACAGACAGGAATGACAATATTTAGAATTCTTTCCGAAGCTATAGTGCGTCAACTTGGCACGTAAAGGCCGGCAAGGGTGCGATTTGAGATGACAACATTGTTTCGGGGCAATATACAGCGTGCAATTGTGGGTGCAATAATTATAACAACGTCACAGATCTTTGTCAAGTCGCTGCTGCGTTTAAGGCCGGTTTTTTGTGTCCATACTTCACCACGCTGGTCGGTGAGGACTGGTAAGAGGTGGGAATCACTCGCCACTGATGTGAGCCGTGGCCGGTAATTTAATCCAGATAGTTTAGCTCAATACAGTGTGCTAACCATTGTGCCACCGCTCCCCCCCCCCCCCCACCAATTCTGGAATACAGTATAATAATGCACTCATGCTCTTTGATTCTTTCGGTAAATGCACTCATGTTTTATAGTGAAAGCAAACAGTTGGGGGCACGAGCTTCATCTGTGTTTTGCACATAGTCAAACAACATAATCTGCACCAATTACTGTACGGGCAAACTGCTCGACTAACACAGGCTTCGTAGCAGCTGCAAAACTTAAGCACGAAAAAAACCCACGGCAATTTATTTCGATAAAAAACCATAGTAGCAAGTCTCGTTTATTTTGGTATTTTAGTCCTGACAGCGTGTTCATTTAGAACTAACCTCATGAGTTGTCAGAAATCATCAACGCATAGCATATCACTGGAATTACAGATGCACTGAAATATATACTTCTGTAATTAAATCCACGAGGGCGGCAGGCAGGTATCAACCCTCTTTATTTATCTTCGTGGATTTCATTACACGTCTTTGACAACGCCCTTTCTTTTTGCCACCCGGTCCTTTGAAAGAAAAACTGCGACCCATTGGGTGATAACAACACCCCCGTGGTCATACAATGAACCCCATATGATCACAAAATCAACGTTTCGCAAACGAGCAACCTCAATGCACAACGCACCGGTGATGTTTGCATCTTCAATGTCGTGGACATGTTTTTGGGGAATGCATATCCAGGCATGCATATTGGTATGTGTCGTGACTGCCACGCCTATCTGAGGCCATGACAGGATTTTCTTCATTTTTTTCTTTGAAAGAATTAATCTGTGGCAAAGGCTCACCACAAAAAGCATCTTTGTCACAGTGAAATGTCACTCGGAGTGATGTTAAGACACCCGCAATGCTGATCAATCGTTACAATAAAAATGTAGGCTGAGCGACTATTCATCCCACAACCAGGCAGTTTGCAGGTTCTCCCAAAGGCTCAGTCAGCATCAGCATCATCATCGTCGCTGCCACCGTCATCCACGTCGCATACAAAACCCGCACGCAGCGAGCTGCAAACAGTATTTCATAAACACAAGGCGCACAGGCTAAAGATAGTCTGAGAGCATTACAAGCCTCCCCTGAGAAAGGGATCGGCAGGAAGGTGGGATGCTGTTGACTCATCATTCCCCCAAGCACACAAGTCATTGTTGCTGCCACTTGTGCACGTATAACATCCATCCACGATGGAGACGCTGAATCTTAACAGAGGGCTTCCATCGGCCACGATCAATCTTCTGCGCTAAACTGTGCGTCAACTCCAATGGCCAAACACACCTGATGCATTTATTTACTGCGTTCGCAAAACGTTCGGGTAACGGAGGCTTGCTACTCGGAGCGCCCCGTGCATTTAAGAAATATGTCACCGACAATTTAATGAATGTTTCATACATGCGATCGTTGAACAAAAAATTGTGCTACGTGATAAACCATGCCACGCCGAAGTAAGCCGTGCCGATTTACTGGGCAATTTATGTTTTAGTAGCTTTTAAACATATGTTTTTATTATGTCAAGAGCTATTGGATAACATGTGTTATGATCACGAGTCACCTTCGATTAGCACGGTTGGCTATGTACGGTGCGAAATAAGTTCAACATACATACATAGTCAATCCACTGCTTTGACATGTTTAAGATATTTATTTTTTGAAAGTTCAAAATGTTTCTCTCTCTCTCTCTCTCGGGACTGTACTGTACATTTAGGCAAGGGCTTAATCACTACATTCCAAACTGCAACAGAAGCATGAAAAAAAATAACCGCAGCATAACAACAAAAAATTCCACACCGGCCAACTCACTGCCCCCCCAGTTTCCAGAGCACAAAACACCCCACGCCGGTGCCAGACCGCGGTGAATAACCACAGTGGTGGCTCGACGGGCTGTACAGCCAGGGCATCAGCAGAAGGACAGATATATAACAAATATATATCTACAGTATCTTAGGCGAAAGCGGCAAGCTGCACTTACAGCCAGTACACGAGCATTACCGGGGGCACTGGGAAAAAAATGCCTCGCACTGTTGAGGAACCCCTCCAGCTGGATGCCACTGCAGCAAAGCGAGGGTTTGAGCTGACCTCTCAGGTAAAGGTCAGCTGAGTCCATCATCATCATCAGTGAGCCATGATCAATCCACTGCTGGATGAAGGCTTTCCCAACCCGTCACCATTTCTCACAGTCCCATAATGCAACAATCCACCGAGCAACTACACACGAGCCGATTTCACAGCTCCATCTGTCGTAGTGAACGGTAAAGTAAAAACGGATTTGCGGGAAAGCCGAGAATAGTTTCGTACAGGATAGGCCGACGTTTGGCAAAAGAATGTAGCCATTTTTCATAGCGGTTCGTGGCCATACATTGAGGTGAAAACCTACCCCCCCCCTCCCACACTATTCTAAGGGAGACACGGCTCACACGCACACAGGCAAGGGTCGGTGGATCACGTGGAGATTCATGAAACTCTCAAACCGGCTGCAGGTCTGCGAGAAGGCCAGCAAAGGGTGGTGGTGCGGCGAATTGGGGGACTTTGGTCACATTGCAAAGGACTCCAACATTCAAACTGAATACCGACCAGCCGGCAGGACAGAATGAACGCCTCACCTTCACTTAAAATATGGTTTAATTGTTGAGTGCTAGACAAAACCTCGTCCCTATGTGGACGCATATATTGTGCACCTCCCGTTGGGACGCACGTTTGTTTATGCGACGCATCTGATGTCTCAGTAAAATTGGGCAGCGAGGGCTAAAAATAAACTAAAATAAAAAAAGGCACTCAAATTAAACATTGTGTAATTAATTAAAACTCTTTTTAAAAGTGTCGTAAAAGGTTCATGAAATGTTCCAATCATACTAAGCTGTACCCAGCATAACGTACGCCGATCCAACAGATCTTAAATAAAGAATCACACTTTTTTTGTAAACTTATATTTTCCAATAGAAGATGTATCTAAAGATAGACAAGACAGATATAAGATGGATACAACACAAAGACGATATCAATGAAAAGAGATATAAAAGATAAGAATAAAATGTCACTATTAAATTAAATGTTTACAAATATATACATCGTCTTCGAAGCTGAAGCAGACGATCAAGGGAACGGAAGCCAGCCGAGTTGTTACAGACATCGTTCGCCTTTTTATAATAAATGAAGATCTAAATGGAAGTTGAACCCTGGAATGCAACGCCAAGTGGCTAATGTTCATGACGCTTCCATCAACCCCACGAACCCAAAATTCAATGGCCAACAACACTGTACTGCAACTTATCTTTTGACACAAATTAGTTGATTTCGTAATACCTGTTGATCGTTGCAGCGTTTGTCCGTTACTCAATAGCTACTGGTAGGCTATTGTTTATATGCAAATTGAAGCAAATGTTCACCAGTTTTTGTTTTACATTTAAATGTTATCTAGCCACGGTGTAAAGTTCAGTCTCTTATCCACTATCTGTTTTTTCCTCTCTCGGTTATGAGGAAGCGTGATAGCACGCAAGGTCACCTATTGTGCATTTTTTCCTGCAAAGGCAGCGTTATTGGTGAACATGTTGAATTTTCTACTTTTGCACCATTGCCAATGCAGTTTGACCAAATAATGTCCTTAAAAATAAATTGGCTTAACATCCCAAAGGAAGATCCAAACTGAAACAATATCACGAGATGGATTTCCCTAAAAAAGAACAAATGTACCACAGTGCAATTTAGATTTTTATCACGTATAAATGCGACTGCAATCTCTCCATACGCTACATAAGCACAAATAAATAAAAAAACATTACGATTGTTAATGTTCCGATGTAGCGAACGGAAACCTCACTCTTCCTCGCCAACTCACGAGACCGTTCCACGTTCGGACAAAAAATGCAAATAAATAATTACAATGAGAGCAGTGAGGTAACGTGAATAACCGTCAAAATGTATCTTGAGAAATGTTCTCAAGTTTGCGGAATGTGTGCGTTCACGGGCGCTATTACGCGGCCGTGCATCGAAGGTACTCGAAGGTTTGTGGTGTGAGACACTGGAGGTGTGAATGTGAAGGACTGCCTTTAAATTGTTGTTTTAGAGGCTTCAGCCAATTCTTTAATATTTTCCTTCAGCTATTCACGCAGGACAACCACTGCATGTCTATATAGTCAATTTGCAGAAAGTGTAGTGAATTTCTATAATGGAGCACTTGTTATCACAACTGTCGGGTGTTTGTGGATGTGAAATACGCTTATATTTCCAGCTTAGCGACACGTGATGCAATAAGGAATGCCAGATTTACACTGGCGCAATGGAGATTGTGAAACTGGCACATCAACGCCTGTCTGCTGCTTGTGTGCAACACAATTTTCATTTGCAAAATGTATTTTTTTTGTATCAAAAGAACGTATGCTCCCCCCATACGTACGAACTTTGTTTATTTAGTGGAAACCGGTTCTAACCAGACGATGACGTTCATATTGTACTACGAACCACGAGCTCAAGGTACATGTAAGAGGGTCAAAGGGCCCAAACGGTCACACACCCAACGGCGATAAATGTTATCACAATTGTGGGTTATTTGGAATTTGGACTCTGACACACGACAATTAACTGTTGCGTAAGATGTCACGAGCTCAGCTCATTAACCACCACCTAACGCCAAATGGCGTTCTATAATAATGCCCCAGAGTGGGACTCAAAACATCGATCCAATGCCAACACTCTCAGCGGAATTGCACACTAACTGTACGATCATTCACCTTCGCCCAGATTAGCTCACTCATTGCTTACCCAGTGTTGTGCCTTTCGGACCATCTTTTCATTGGGATATCTAACCTCGTTGAAAGCAACCGAGAGTTAAGACTTGTATCGGTTTCCCCATCTTTTTGGACGGACAGGGAAGTACTGTAGCCACTGCGATTTCTGTGCATGGCTAATCATTTGGGTTGACAGGACAGTGGGGCAGTCCTGAGGTTTTGGCCGCCACCTCTGAGACAAAGAGGTCATCGATTCCCAGCACGACACTGAGCTGCGGACACTGCGAGTGATGAGCTGATGTACGTGTGCCGTGCCACATGTGCCACACGTGTCACATTTGCTCAGCAATTGCACCCCATTTGGGTTCTCTCCAGCACGAAGGCATATAGCGGTTAAGTAAATAACCCCGATAAAATAACCTTAATCCGTTGCAGTGCTATCCTCACAAATAGCATCCTTCTCTTGCAGTTTAATTAATTCCAATTGCAGCGTTTGAGCAACGAGGTGCCTGCATGTGTTTATTTGAAATCCAGCCTGCGTGAAGCCACCCATTAGCATTGGAGCTAATTAAATTGAGCACGAGAACATCACGGATTTTTTTGCATTTTTTTTCTTCCATCGGTGCCTTCAGATGTGAATTGGCGCGCGGGCGTGCGGGCGGAGGGGACGATCCCATCACAAGAAACATCTCGAGTACACAAATCGGTCACGACAGACGCATCCGCCGACGCAATCCCGTTTGCATGCAGCGGCGCACACACACAAAAAACCGCGATGACGCCCACCCTCGGCTTGCATCACGACGCGGCCGAGAACGGAAACCCTTTCGCCTCGTTTCGACGAGCACCGGAGACTGCTCTCTGCCGGGCCCAGTGATGGTCTCGAAGCAGGAACGTGGTCCAAGTTCTGGGTCCACCCCTCCCCCCATGTTCTGTCAAGCCATGAATGAGGCTGTGGGCCAAACCCCACCCGGTTCCATCTTCCCACTCCCCTTCCTTACCCTGTGTGGCCTGGTGCTGGGATTAGAAGGTGATGCTCAACAAATGTGTGTTTCAACAAATGTCGAATGCAGGCAAAGAGTGAAACAATGGTGCAGGAACTCCCATGACCCAGCATGATTGTAAGCTAAAAATATTTTTTGTGTGAATTTCCACCAATTATTTCTCAACACCAACGCTGCTGAGAATTTAAACTATGCGAGTGACATCACGGCATGCGATTTACCTCCGAGTTGATCCCTGTGACTTGGTCCGGATGTATACGTATTTATACCCCTTTTCCACTGGCACACCCGAACTGAGCCAGCGTGGGACACTCATCGTGGTCTGGGTGGTTTTCCCACTGGAAATTTGCCGTGCCGCGTCAATAAACCAAAACGGAATACTCTGCTGGCCTCACAAGACACCGGGATCTGGCGTTGGGGGCAAGAAGCGACGAGGCGAATGAAATGATCATTGCATGCCGTGTCAATTGGCACCCAGCCGCGTGGCTCAGTGGAACAATGAAAAAAAAGGAAATATTCAAAGACAAAGCTTATTTTGAAAGAGAATACATTATAGATATACACCATCTTGATCATTATCAGCCCGTGATCATTCCCCTGCTGGATAAAAGCCTCAACTGTTGCACATCTCTCACGGTCATGCAATGTAAGAATGCACCACCTTGCACCTGCACACGAGACAATTTCATTGGACTTATTTTTTCTGGTTTGTTTGCTCCCTCAGTTGCCATCCTGTTAAAGTCTCGACCACCGGCCGTCACCCCTTCGACCCAGCCCCACTTTAGCTTGGAAGATATTATATAGTAGTAGCTTTTTACCCTTTAAACTGGTACAAAACGGACACCTTTATACAAGGCATCATGTTTGCAATAACCACAACACAAGCAGTCAAAATACAAACAAAAAGAAACAACTCTGATGATATGCAGGACAGTGCATATCATTATCAGAACAGTGCATATCATTATCAGAGTTGTTTATTTTTGTTTGTATTTTGACTGCTTGTGTTGTGGTTATTGCAAACATGATGCCTTGTATAAAGGTGTCAGTTTTGTACCAGTTTAAAGGGTAAAAACCTACTACTATATTTTGCCACTGGTAAAGGAGGTCTCATTGTGAAGATATTATATATTTATGGGTACTTATAATACCGTATGAACATTCAAATATCTAGATACTATATGAACTAAATGAAAAGCATCCCCCTCAGTGAAGTGATCTAAAAATAAGGCTGATGTGGCAGAGCGAAGTTGGACCATTATAAAGTGTATTTTTTTCTTTCTTACGAAACGCTCTAGAATACAAAATTAGCCTTCCCGACCACCATTCGATAGAGTCCATATTTTTAAGTTAATGATTATTAAACGGAATTATTTATCAAATAATGTTTCACAATTGGAGGTTAAAAGATCCCATGACGTCATTCACCATTGTGTGCCTGCGTCACGCTACAAATTTGCCAACCTGCAAATGACTAATTTAGGATTTTACGCCACAATTATCGCCACCTACTAGCAAACTAATGTCTGATTACAAGCCAGGTTTGCTGGGTAAAGGGCTCTCTTATTAAAAACTAATTAATATTATTGCAAAACACAATGCTGCACAATTAACCAACAACAGGAAGAACAAGATTCAAAACACTGCATACTGTATTGTGAATATATGCATCAATTTTTAGTGCAAAAATGAGGGGGGGGAAATGAATGATGTAAGCGTCAAAGGTGTACTTACGCAAATGTACCCTTAGTCTATTTCGCATTCGACTTAACGCTTTGGGGCTTTCCCAGTTGGAAGAGCGACATGATCCGACAAATACCGCTTGTGACGTCTGTTCCGTGTCCCACTCGTACAACGAACACAACACGAGAAGCGCTGGCTATTGACAGAGTAAATGAGAACGTCTTCCGTAACATTTGTTAGGTTAAAGTTTATTTTGATCGCAATCAAGAAATTAAATACATTAACTTTTGCTTTCAATTTAAAACACACAGGGATTCTCTTTTCTGTTCAAGGATGGATAATTGTAAGTGTTTTGTAGACTTCACAAATATATAGAACATAAAAGACTACGGAAAGTACAAAAACCCAGTGTGACTATCTCTTTAGCCTCCACTATATACAGGTTCCATATACTTTAATTTAACAAAATTCAACACGAAACTTTAAAGTTACATTTGCCCACTTGCGGCAGTGCCAAATATACAATTAAATCCTGAAAAGCAAAAACAGGCAATGAGCGATTAGATCTTCAAAAAGCTCATGTCGGATATTCACGACAACGCATTAAGGTTTAGCGCTAGCACAGATCCCTGCTTTATGGAAATAAAAAAAACCCGCTTGTGCCGAATCGCCATAGAACACCACCACCACCACCACAGCAGACGGATGACAGACTTTAAATCATTCAATTTGCACGCGACTCGGCACGTCCAAGCGTCTAACAGCTTTAACACGGTGGAATAAGTGAACCGGACACGTCACACTGGCAGGCAGTCCTTAGCTTGGAGAACACTGAAGTGGTAGACAGAGTGTAACTGATCAGGGTCGGGGTGAGGTTGGGGGGGCAGCAGTGGTGTAGTGGGGGGTGGGGGGGGTCTGGGCTCGTATAAGGTGAGCCGCCCTTGGGGACGGGCGATTGCGCGAGGAGAGCGCAAGTGCTCGCTTGTGCCGGCGCAGGCGGCGTTCGTAAACGGCACGTGCGTGACCCCCTTCCCCCCCCACCATGCTCACTTTTCACTGTCACAGTAGAAAGCGAAGGAAGCTCACCCTGGAGCGAGACGCCACCGATAGAGAAAGCCAACACCTCCAGGGGCAATTGGGCGATTCCCCCCCCCGCCACCCCCCCTTCCGACCGTCATTGTGCGGCAATTAGTGCGCCATCGGTCCTAGAAGGGGTACGTCAGACTAAAAGCAACAGGTTCAATGAGACGCCTTTGTCATCGCACCATCGTGCGCGCGCACGTGAGTGGCACGTTTATCGCCGAGCATCTTCGAGGTACTTAGCGAAGTGAATTTTCCGAAACTAAGCATCCGAAACGCTACGATCCCATCTCCAATAGCTTTGAAAGAAGTTGAGAGCAGATCCAAAACACAGGGCTGGAGGATTAGTAAAGTGAGTCGTATTACGAAGCACGGACTACTTTGGTTGTTCTGTTATCGCAGTCGCTGAATACAGGCCCAAAAGCCTAGAATACACAGCAGCCAGAAACGAAACAAATATATAAAAAAAACTCTTCACCAGTCAACTACTCCAGCATGATCAATGCCCCAACAGAGAAGATGGTACCTCAAGCTCAGGCGAGGGCAGAGAAATGGCTAAACCGTTCTCCAGCATCCTCTCTCAGGTAATGTGGATCCACCTTCAGAGCATCTTTCGTGGTGCTAATTCCTGCCGTCTATTAGGGAGAGCTCGTGCGGGAAATACTGGAGGCTCTCTCCGGCAACGTCAACCAACGGACAACCACACTGGGGTGGAGAGCCCCCTTTGGATGCCTCGAGCAGGAGGTTACGGTGGCACTGGCCAGGGTGGAATCGAAGACAAATCTCACCTGTCCTTGCCACCTGTGCGTAGGTTTACTGGGCCCAAAAAAAAATATACACAATAGCTGAAAGTGATCAGGACTGTATACTCAACCATAAGCCTTCTCCTGCCAAGCCTCCCCACGATTCGAGTATTTGTGTGGTGTATTCAGAACGTTAGCTCACCTGTCGAGATACCGCTTCTATGGTCCACCAGCTATTTTTATAAACAACAAAGAGCTTGGTCGCTACAACGCCTCACCTGCGTTTATTTAAGACACACAGTCTCCCACTGAGAGTGTGTGTCGGAAAGCGCACTCAGCGGGGCACACGAGGGAAATGACTTTGACGTCACAATATTGAAACACAAATTGGTCAACCTTACGTCACCGCGGTCTGTCGTCCCTTCGTCAAGACGAAATCTGCTAATCCAAGTCCTGTCGAAGGTTGACCGTCTTCTTCTACATTCGTATTTCTTCCCGGCGTAAAAGATCATTTTCAGTGCAACGTTTTTTATTTTACTGGAGCGGGAAAAAAACATAACCAAGCGTGGACGCGCGGATGCTAAAATCTGCTTTCAAGGATATTACGGAGCAGCAGCCTGGAAGTGGGGAAGATGGGGAGCAGGGGGAGAGCAGGCTGAGTTGCTGTGGGCGGGGAGCGTTTGGCGACACAGCCTCTCCTCACAGGCTGCGCGGGATGACCGTGAAAGGCACGGCGGGGCTGGTGGCCTCAAGCTCCAGGGCGGCGAGCAGACACTCGGTGGCGCCCTGGCTGTTGCCCTGCGCCTGCAGCACCTCGCCCAGGCTGTTCCAGGCCTCGTGCGCCGTCGAGTTGACGCGCACGGCGTCGCGCAGAACTTTCTCCGCCAGCCCGCCGCGCCCCAGCCTCTGCAGCACCAGACCCTGCCGCAGACAACACGGCCAAGAGAGGAAGGGGGGGGGGGGAGGGGGGGTCAACTCAGAGACGAAAGCAGAAAATTTCGAGGACCGTAACCCTTTTGTTAGAATCTATGCCGTTCGTTACCATCGTCGTAACGATGCATCGATTGATCATACTCGGATTCGTTGTGATTCAAACTGTATGCAAATCATATGAGATTTGTACGTCTTTACATTCGCGCTCACGAAGCGTGAACACAACTGCACAGAGTAGGCAGAGCAAACGAGTGAGGACACGAACGAGACGTTATTGGATAGAATGCCTACCGCGAATTGCGACGATTCACCGAATCGCCCGTGTGGATGAATAAATTAAGATCGACTTATGACAATAAAAAAAGCATAGAATTAATCAGATATCACCTCCTAGATATATTTTCTGTTGTAAGACAGCGTCGATGATGATGGCGGCGAGTGTCTTTTTGGGAATCGGCTGGCACATCAATGCCAACACAATCCCTGAAGTTGTCTGAATATTTCATGAGCCTCTGGCAGCTTTGGTTAAAGGGGGGACCTCAGCTTGCTCAGCGCCAGGGCTTAATACCCCCACATCAAGCATGCTGAAAAGATGCAGTCGCTGTTAAGTTTAAACTTAACCGTGGCGCCTTTTGCATGCCAGAGAAATAACTGGTTCAGTGAAATGTTTTTTTACCAAACCGTGCATGTACAATGGAATGGAAACAACTTCATGGTCAAAATGCGGAAAAAAATAATCTCCCGCAAGGAAAATTTTTACATTTCCGAAACATTTTGCTGACAATGGTCGCAATAAATTAGTTTAATTTACTCTCATTTAAAAGCAGGTACGGTATCGACTTTACAAGTTACAGCAGGCCATCGGCACATGATGGCTCTCTAATCTTGCTAATGATTCATCAATATTTTAAACCAGATTCAGTGGCTCCTTTGCTACGGTCTCACTCCTGCAGTTGATAGATGTCTGTCGCACTCACTCACTGCATCCTGTCCAAACACGTTCTCTTGTGCACTCTCTGGTCTTAAATTAAAATATATTGCTTCTCAACTCGCAGATGGCAATGAGGTGGCATATTTCACTCCGTTTAATGTATTTACTCACCTTCCATTTCAGGTCAAACCCTCTCAATAAACTGAACTTGCAAGTTGGTAAAAAGGAATTTACGTTTGCCGATTTTTTAGGTGTGATCATCCATCTACTAGTTTGGGTTCTCGAATTACAAGCGAACCACCAGATAAATGAGAATGAACACATTCATATGGTCTTGAGTTGCTGCCTGCATAACAGGACAAGGTGTTGCCTTTGACAAAGTCTCTCGGCACTACCAGACAACAGTCTTATGCAAACCGCCAAATTTCTTAAGAGGCAAATAGATCAACTCCAGGGCCATCCTGCTGTTATCTAAAAAAAAAAACACTTATATAATCCGTGCCATTTGGGCGGCATGCGGATCACGGTAAATTGCCATCATCACGCCACGAGCCAAAAAACAAGGAGGAAGGGACGAGGATTGAAAGCGGGACGAGACGCTGGGGCAATCACGGGCCTGAAAAATGGTTCCGTGCGTGGCAGGTGGCAGGATGTGCCACGGCGCAGCAGACGGCGCTTAAACTGGGGCGACTCGCAGCCAGGCACGCAGATGCGCCGAGGGGTCAGACGTGGCTGGACAGGGGGCAGGTGGCACCACAAGCCAATGGCTGCCTTTTAAAGGTGACTTTCTGCCGTTTTGTTTCCATGTAAATCTCTTCCCACCAGACCGCACGAGGACTGTCGGTGTGTGTGTGTGTGTTTGTTTTTTACGTGGACAACAAAATGAGCTTCATGGCCAGTGCTACGCAATTCATGCGAAAACTGGCTCTGCGACAACCACGCTCTCCCCTAATCTACCACACCTTACAGTCCATCTACACTAAAAATTAACGACTCGGCAAGGCAATGACACGAGGACGATTACGTGCATCAGATATTGCGACGTGGTTGCAGGTCCAATTATCAATGAAGTAACTCTAGCCCTGACCCCCATCCAGTGTCGTGTTCGGTGGTGGGCTCAGAATCAGACAATTAACAAGTTTCCATGATCAACAGACCCAAGCAGCTGTGCCAGGCTGCTCTTGTGGTTCAGCTCCTATCTTGCTCCAACGCTTCCGAGAGCTGTGAGCCTCCGTGACCTCAGCCACTCCATTGCCCCCACCCGCTGCTGCTGCCCCTTTCCCTTCATGGCAGCGGGGGGGGGGGGGGGGCTATCATAGGTGATCTTTTTTCGTCTCACAGACAGGAAAAAAAATGTTTTTCAAAATAAAAAAAAACAATGTTCCGCTGTGTCCTGAATTTGACCTCCGTGAGAGATGCCACTGACCACGTGTCTGTTTCTGTGTTGACACCATGACGTCACGAGTGTTTGTGAGGGTGGCTTTATACAGGCTGCTGTGGGAATCTTGCAGCAAGCCTACTACTTACATGCCTGCTTTGTGATCTCGGGCCAGCACGCTGCCCCGTTGGTGGTGCGGACGTGGCAAAAGCTTTTCCTTCGGAAAAAAACCGAAAAAATCTACTCCTGCTCCTATTTGCTCTCGCACATTGGAGATGCTGAGATTCTCTGCGGAATCCACAAAGTGTGGCAGTGGCCGTGGCCAACTTGACCGAGCACAAATAGATTGTCTCAAAGTTAAATAAAAAGAATGTTACCCTGGTAAACAATCCGTGTGAAGCTTTTCTAAAATAAATAACTTAGATAAATAAACACAGGAAAATAAACTGCAGCCTTAAGCAGCTCATCTGCTCAGTTGACTAACCAGCCAACGGGAAGATGGCCACCGTTTTTATCGCGCGTCCTTCCTCCTGCTCCTCTTCTCCCCTCGGGGTGAGGGAGTCAAGTGACGAATGTTTCCTCAGCCTCAACGTACCTTAGTTCCGGATCCCCACCACAAATTGTTCTACTTTACATTGTATGTCATTTTAATGTTGACTCTGTTGCTGGCCTGGTCCTTGGCATTGCCTCCTGGCCCTTGCCTGACCTCCCTTGAGGGCTCTCCCTGGGTCTGCCTTGAAGGGATATTTTTTTATCCCTCCAGTGGAAATGTGCGCATTGTTTAAAATTTTTGAAGCAAGGCACTTTGATGGCGCTACGGTGTTTAAGCACCATGTATAAATGTACATCCTTATATCCTCATCGCTTACATAGTAAACAGTTAAATAAAGGAACACAAATAAACTATCCGAAGTAGATACACGGAAATTAACGTCACAAAATTAGCCGACGAGAATTAATGACAATACGCTAGTGAACGAATGCGAACAGAAAAACTTAGCCGTGATTAGTTCAACCAAGATATTTGGCTTGAACGTGGCAATTTGCAATTTGCGCATACACCAGCGCATGCAGAACTAATCACATTATTTCGTAAGTAACTAAGGGGACGCTAAACTGCAGTCTTAAATAACACGCATGCGAAACAGCAGCCATACCGCTCAGGGTCAAGTGTCCCCCCCCTCCCACGTAAGCAAACACGAACTTTGCGTCCCTGGCAACCACTCAGGATGCCCCAGATAATGGGGCAGAGGTTCCGAAGAAGCGGTCGACAAAGCCGCCTAGAGATTCCTTCTCCCCTCCTACCGTCGGAATAAACCTCACATCGATCTATCTGGACAGGTGTGTGTGTGTGTGCGTGTGTGTGGGGAGTCGTATCAGGGTTTATCTTTGTAGCAGCCAGTAATCTCTCTGGCATGCACCTAGCAACTTTCAGAATGTTGACTTACCTTGAAGTACTGTTTGTGTTAGGGGCTTTATTTTCCAAGAGTCACAAACAGCCTCGAATATTACCAACCCGGGTATGCAGCTCAGAAACCATAGGTTTAACATCAAGGGAACATTAGCACATTTATATATGCATATACATACACACACTGAACATATACATGCCCTAGTTATATGTTACACTATATAAAGTATGAGTGGAAATAGCACTGTATATCCCACCCTCCCGAGAGGTAGAAGCTAAAATTGAAATCCTATCCTTTACGCCCCAGCGCTGTTCACCTGTTGGAATAATAGAGTCACTGGGCAACCAATGCCAACCCGTCACCAACCCGTGGAAGCTGAGATACAACAGCATTCCATTCAAGGCGATTGTTAAAGGTTTTCAACAAAACTAATGAATTATTCAGCGCATCCCACCCGAAGGTCACCCTGCCATGCCAACCGCTTCATTGTTCAAGAGCTGCTGCGACTGGAAGTCCGTGTAGAAGACACATTTGAATTTCACTTAAAATTCAGCAATTCTCCCGTCTGTGGGCTGCGCGAGTGCACGTGTGTGCGGAGCAGGCTCGTGAAGGACGCGACTGGGCAGTTGGACGCGGTCGCCCCCAACGACAGCGAAGGCCAGGGGAGCGACGCTCACAACAACGAGCGTAGTGCCGGGCGGATAAAACGTGGCAATTTGGAACAGTAGGGAGCACATGTGGTGCATCTGCCAGCCATCTCAGTCAACCCATGGTACCTGGGTGTGTCACGTAACCTGTCAGCGAGCCTTCGACACTTCACATGGCATCAAAGCGCACCTAGCCAGGCACAAGCGCTGTGGTGACATCACCGCCACTTAGTGGCGAATGCGGCTGTTGCATTCAAAATACGCAGCAAACAAAACACTTCACTGCACCCTACCCTCCCTCAACCTGTTCCCAAAACACTACACATGACTTTGGCGCCAGGTACACGAACGCTGGATTGTACGACTAATAGGTTTCAGTTGTTAAAGTTTACTTTAGTCGTGCAGACCTGACGTAATAATCCAGAACAAAACCAACGGCCCTATCTGATTGAGCCGTGGAGACCTCAGAAATTGAAAAACTTGTTCAACAGTTGCTTGAATTAAAGCACTCGGGGGGTAGCGGATGTGTCATGGTACGAGCACTGTAAATGTAGTCCTAAAACCAGACACCACTTTTCCGTGCGTAAAACTCGGCATTCTACCTTATGCGCACACACGTGTCCTTGCGGGCGTGCAAGCACATACCTGTGGGGAGTTGTTTGCGCACTGCTCGTACGGTGCGAAAGAAGTTCAACATACATACATACTGCGATCCAAGTTTCATACCTGGCCATGGCTAACATCGGTGACGAATCCTATCTGAAACGGTCCTGGCAGCTTCGCTCGGTTGACTCAGCTTCAAATTAGTCCCCTCGTGTGGTGTGTGTCCAAGTCAGTACTGGAGATGAAGCTGGATAGGTGTGGTATATGCCAGCCTTCATAGGTGATCACTAAGAGAACTTGCACTAGCAGCCTCAAAGACTATGCTGGGGATATATGTCTTTGTTTTGTGTTTATGCGAATGTGTGTAAAATTGACTTCTGATCTAAAGCGTGATAACTTTCCACTCCCATTCATACAAATCAGAAAACATGACACCCTCTCCTAAGGTTCTACAAATCATAGACGTTTTTCAAGATTGCGTAATACATAACAGCATCTGTATTGTAGAACAGGGAGCAAGTAAGCAAAAGGAATTAAGAAGCAGAGCTTAACATAAATTATATACAAGGGCCTTGAAGATACTTTTTTGACTTCTAAATATGATACACAGCGGCGAACGGCACGATGAATTAATGCGTACTCAAACGGGTAGTAAGTAATGCTTCGTGGCAGGCTGGTCAAAATTAAGAAGGCTTTGGTGAACGAGCTCACATGCAGTGTCTGGTTTCCAAAGCACATTGTGACTGTACGCCTGATCAAATTCCACACTCTAATAACTCTGTAACTGCATACATTTAAGCAGAACATCTGTTCCAGTATTACGTTACTGTTTGCATTGGAGAAGGGGGGCCCCTCTTGTTGTGCAACATCCTCAGAAAAGCCATCCCCACTTGCTTTCCTCCGTCTGATCCCATTAGTGGTAGCTATGACCCGCTATGGTCCGGGGCCTGCTTGATTAACTATTGCAGACTGCGTGCATTCTCATACCACACAATAACAACAACAAACCAACCACGACTGCAGTTAGTCCAGCTTACGTCGCTTGACTAACCGCAATTTTGTCATTCATGTCAAGGGCCATGTGAAGATAAAAAAAATACAAATGGCCTTTGGGCAGGACACACTGCTTTAAAAGGGGTGAAGGACGCTGGTCTGCGCTAACGATCGTGGGCATGCCCAAGAGAACGTCCAATGCGGAGACACAGTGATGAAATCAGCTCGTGTATAGGCGTTAAGATGGATTTTTACATCGCTGGACCTTGAGAGATGGTGACGGCTTGGGAAGGCTTTCATTTGGTAGCGATGGACCATTGATGATGATGAGTTAGAACCATAACTAAGAGCGAAAAAGCTGCCTCCACTTTGCTTGCAATGAGACCTCTGCGGCCTAACAACCTACAGCCTTAGCACCTCCGTCATTCTCACCCAAAACCCATTCTCAAAGACTAAGGACCCCCCCCCCCCCACTTTCTGGCCCAAATGCACCCCCGCCTCCGCCTTGTCTGCCCAGCTTCTTATTTTACAGCACTGCAGCACGAATGAGGGGAGAAAAAGGGACCACCGTAAACCCATTAATCCTTTTCAGTGTCACGGGCAGCTGCTGCTACAATTTGGTAGAGGTGTCGCCATTCCAAAAATAGCGCTCCTGGTGTGAAACCGCAGGTAGGTTCTATCTCGCTATCCCCGTACACATAAACGTTGATTAATTTTATTTAACAGATCCTGACATTCTCGTAAGCGCCTCTCCTTAATCTTCCTGCGCGACCGCTGTCACGCTAGCCCCAGCCGTGCTTTTGTTTGGCTCCGTGAGCCTCGGGCTGGTGTGCGCAGAGAGCCAACACTGACGTACACCTGGCCATCAGGATCGCCATCGGCTTGTATATCGTTTGCGTAGAGGGGATGTGTGTCCAGACTAGCCAGCAGAAGTTAGGTCTCAATATTGGGTCAGGGTTTATTATTAGCTCGGCAACGGTACAAGGAAATGTTCAACAAAAAATGACCGAGACCTAAAGGCCGGGGCTTGAAACCCTCACTGAGCTGACCGGATCGTATTTTCATTTATCCCAAGACGTGGTCTTATTTTTGTTATTATTTGATGTTCCGTGTGGTTGTGATTTTTCCACTCAAACAAAAAAAATCAACGAAACAAAGACCTGCGTTTTGTTATTTCACCAAATGTATCCTCCACAGGTGAGATTGCCCTTTTTATAAACATTCCACAGCCACACGCCCGCCACTTTGGCCGTTCTGCACGCAACACATACACAGCAGGTCTTGCAAAAACATCCACCTTTTAAAGACTTCCAAGCGAATTTCGTCATCTGAAAGTTTAGATATTGTTTGTGTAACCAGCTTGGGTGGTGGAGTGCTTCAGACTTAAAATAAATACAGCAGCACTTGACAGTGTGGTCCACAAAGTAAACTTTCAGGTCTGGACAAGCCATAAATGCCCCGCGCGCCTAGCTTCACCACATTTCTGCATGACACAGAGGGAGTTTTAAAACTGTGGCGCAAGCAAGCCTTAGTATAAGACGAACGTTCTTTTAGTTGTCCAGCCTGAAAGCAGTGCTCTTCCATGGAATAATGACAATGCCAACCTTTTGTGACAATCTACCCTCTGGATGACCACCTCATGACCATGCAAGGTTGTTTGCCAGACTTAACCACGCCGGACAAGTGTGGGTTGGCAAAGACAGGAGGATAATGGCCGTGGTCACGGACCCGGGTTCATAGTGCAATGTGCAACTGCTGCCCCACTGCTCCGCATCTTTAAAAAAATTACGTAAAATATCAAGCTAATGAGGTGTGTTTTGGATGTCAGCTGCCTCCAACATTCCGCGGTCACCACATTTTGAGCAGTTGCCAATGCCCAAATGGCCAAACAATGGGAATTAATGAGGGCGACAAGGCAAAACAACGACACGATGCAGAATCTTAGCATGCCCGTCGAATGACTCTGATTATTACAGTCACCGTGCAATAATTACCAGCTCCGTAGGATTAATGAATTCATTATTTTTATAATTATTAATTTGCTATCCACGTGGCTTTACCGAAAGACCCAAAGAATATTAATAAAGAGGTCGATTAATTTGAATCTAATTAGACGTGAAATGTGTTCTTCGTTTGCTGCTATTATTTTTCCACGTGGTGTTCTCATAAAATTAATCCGTTCAGTTTGTTCGACATCCAGCCACGAACCCACTGAGATAAAGTCTCCGTTTCATCGGGGACCTGGGTTACAGATATTTACGTAGCCATTGGGTGTGCAGGGGTGCAATTGCACCGCGGCCCAGTGGAGGTGGGCTGGGAGGCAGACGTGGGGAACCATTTTGCCGAGAATGCTGCGCCACGGACTACAATACGGACGCAGAGGCATGGAAAAAAAAAGAGATGATTTTTTTTTTTAAAAGCGAGTCCCAAACTTTCGAAACGGAACTCGTACACAAAACAGCCCGACAAAGTTCTTGCCTCCCAGCACCCGGTGGAAGGAGAAACATTTGTGCTTGCTGGGTGAGATAACTGCTGGGGTGGTCGTTAACACCGAGGCGGAGTTATTTTTAACCCGTGAGATGGGACACGCTTACTGGAGGCAGAATCTCCACGCACCTGAGAGATATGAGAGCGATGAAGGAAGCAGTAAAGAGAGGGGAGTGGTGAGTATGACAACGCTGCGAGGATGATGGAAGGTGTGACAGGGAGAGAGGCTGATCTGTGGAGGACGGGGGGGGTGCAGGGGGTGTGATCAGGCTGGGGAGGGAGCAATGACAACGCGTGAGAGCTGGGTTTCGGCTAAATGGACGTGTACCACTGGGAAATTGGTACGACGTTAATCAATAACGAGCAGGTAACCACCTCTCGGGTAATGCCATGGCTGCCATGGCGGTGGTGATGGTGGTGGTGTGGAGCGAGCGGTTAATCTTTAATGAGCCACACCTGTGATTATAACAGCCCCCCCTCCACATAACAATTTTAATTGAGGCAATCAAACCAACAATATGCTGTTTGGTTGAAATAGAACAAGCGGACATATGTTCTGTCAACCCTTGTGGTGGCAAGGAGAGGAGAGAAAGAGCGTGCGAGTCGATCATCCTCACTTCCGATTACCGAGGTTGGTTACGTGCGGTGCGAAAGAAGTTCAACGCGCATTCGTACATTCGGCAAACGCGCGAAGCATCTGCCTCGGCAGAAAAAAACGCAGCTACGCAAGGTTGCGTTGGGACATAATTATCCCAAGATGCCCGTGGCTTGAGCTCTCCGAAATGACCTGGAAATGCCTCTCAGTTGTCTTCAAATGGGCGACGGATGAAGGCGCTCAATCAGTATTCATGAAATGGTAACAAGTCTCCACTTAACGAAGATCAGAGCGAGGGAGGACGGGACGCAGCACTGTCGCGCAATTTATACCGCCGTGCCGAAAAGACCAATTCCGCACCCAGCAGAGAACGAGCCTCGCAGAGCGATAAGAAACGCTCATCGCGCTGCCACGCGTAAAACGCGCACCTCATGGCGGCGGTTACCAGGCTACACAGCAAGTGGATTTAAATGGCAGGCGAGAGAACATTCCAATTCTCCGGGAGTGACTGCACGCCGAACCCACTGTTCGGCTGAGGCACGCGCATCCCTCTCACTATATGCTCTCGACTGATTGGGTTGTCAATGCGTGCAAAACTCAGCTCCTAGCAGCAACAGCGAGGGGGAAGGAGGAGGAGGCGGGGGGCTGGCATGCAAGCAAGGAAGAGACACCGGCTGAAGGGAAAGCGTGCGCGCATACGTGCGAACGGGGTCGGCGCACAGGCAAGCAGGGGAGGGACGGTGCCGAGAGGCTAATTGGTTTGGAGCGTACAGTCAGCGGCGCAGACGTGGCGAGACGGGAGACGGAGAGACGATGTCTCAAGCCAAAGGGAGGAAAGGCGAGGGTCGGGAGAGGAGGAGGGGGGGATGGCTTTCCGCTGATCGTGGGCGAGCGTGGCAAGTGGCATCCACAGCCCCCCGGAGTGTTTTTATTGATCGCATGCCGCCACAGCAGCCAGTGGCAACTCCGCAGGGCCTCCCAATCAACCCGGGAGAAGGCCTCCACCGTTTGAAAATGGGCTGCGTTAACGAGACGCATTGGGTCATACCACTGGAAAAAATGAAAGCGGGGTGGTAATTAATCATTAAAATGGATGGCACAACCCACGGTATGCTCGAGATGGAGGGGGCGTTCTCCCACAAGTCGACGGATAATTCGTTGTGCATCCCCCGGTCTGTCGCGCACATCGTTCCCCCCCCCCTCCCCACGTGTTGGAAGAATGGAATGAGCCGGCGTTCCCAGTTATTTTAATCCTTGAAGGGAACCGCAGAGCCAGGCGCAGACTCAGGTGTCACTTCTGCTCATTCACAATTAGGCCAATTCATTGTCCCTCGACTGAATTCTTTTTGACGGAGGCGAGAGGCCGTCTTCATGCAATTGCGTCTCGTGCGCTCGCGTGAGCCTCGAAACGCTGGGAGATGCGAGACTCGTTTTATGTGTGCGCTTTCACGTGGTCTGCGGGGAGTTGGGGGGTTTTTATTTAGAGCAATTGCCTATCAACTGGAATTCATGTGCCAAGCGATGTCAACGAAATGAGCCGTTCGTGGTTTGCATTACTAAAAACACATCGTGAGCCAGGGATGTTATTATGATTTCGTAGACAAACGCCCACAACCTTAAAGTGAAAGATTACTTCACCCACCTATGAAGTGATTCACACACTAATGTGTGTTGCGCACACATTTATTAATATTAGTACTCACTGCCTTGCCTTACCCAGGGAAATCTCACCCGAGTCAAGATGGTCCTCGCTGTGGACGTGAAACGTACATGAGAGGAATACGTGCAGACTAAACAGACTGGATGTTGTCTCCAAACCAAAGTCTGTTTCTTCCTGTCCTCTGGGGAAAGGAACTGCTGGCTGGTCTTAAATCCTCCAAAAAAAATCGTATTTTCTTTGTCCTCTCAAATTAGCATCGAGGCGGTGCTTATCTTCCCGCATACAGCTATGAGCTCGTGGTGGAAATTCTGCATTCCTATGGCAAGGGCGAGTCTATCATTTGGAAGAAACAGCCCCCAAGCAGGAATTCAAACTCGCAACCTTCCGACTGAGAGCCACTCACACGACCGCTGAGCCACTCGGCCAGCAATTTTTTTCCATGTAGAGTTTGTTAATGAGATGGGGGGAGGAACGCGGGAGAGAGATGTACCCAAATTATTCATATTACTTCGTGTGCTTCTAACACTGCTGCCAAGTCCATCCATGATATTTTATTTGAACTTTCTAAGGAGCGCCCTGGCTTTTAAACAAAATGCGAACAACAACAAAAAGGCACCGCCGGTGTTTACATCAGGAAGCGGCGGTGCAGGATTAACGCAGCGAGACGGGCATTATAGTGGCGTCACGGCGAGCGGACGGAGGCACCCCGGAATCCATTAGCTTTTTCAAGCTGCCCCCAAAGTCCCTTGCCTCGACATCCGGCACAGGCTGTCCTTGCGGCGACGGATGAGAACGACGAATTATTGTGCGCGTTTCGTTTTGAGTTATGCCACTCCTCGGCATTAATGGCCATTCGCATGGATACTCCAGGCGGGCATGGGGACCGTGATTCCACTGACGAGTGGGAAGGCGAACAAACCTGTCTCTACATTTGCATTCGTATTGTCCGTCAAACTGCTGCTTCTACTAATTGGATAACTTTTATTACACGGTATATGAAATAGTGAATTAGCTCATGTTTTTTGTATGTCTTGACAACCGTTTAGTGCTTTTTTTGTTAAGGTGGCTGCATGGCCAACTGCTGCAATTAGTGTGCTGCTGAGCCAAAATACAACAGTTCAAAATCATACATCTGACATCGGATGAATTACCAAGGTGTTCCATCTGCTATGAAGTGGCTGCAAGAACTTCGTAATTTGACAAGAGATGACAATGTTTACTATTGTCAAGGGCCAAACTCAACGTGTGAAAGTTCACATCTCAGCCACTCTCCCCCCCCCCCCCCCCCGTCGTTCCTGCTTTCCTAAACCGATTATGGAAACATAATTAAGGGCAAGGAATAGACCGACCGAGGGGAGCACCATGCTTGCTGTCTTGCTCAGACATGACAAAACCTCCCATGATACTTTCTCCAGCAAGGATACAATATTTCTCCCAAAAGCATACGATTCAGCACTTTGTGGGCAAGGAATGGTGGGGTCACAGATTTATGAAATATCCAAACCTCCTTGGCCTGCGAGTGGACCAGGATATGGCAGTAGAGCAGTCCGGGTTCTTTGAACCTGTTTGCATCGATCTTGCAATGTTTTTGTCCACATATATAGAGAGTTGCTCTTGGGTAGTCCAGTTTGCTCCGACACACAAACCGCTCAATTATACGGAACTGGCAAACACCCAAATGCAACATCCTCTTTAAAAAAAAAACGCAAGAGCCTTGAGACTCTGTGAGGCTTTCAAAACGACTCGCACTCTCAATTCTGCACAAGCATTCGTGGGGTTGAGGGTTAGCGATGGGGGGTTGAGGGTTAAGCTTTTTGGGAACGTAAACTCTCCGTTAATGAGGCAAACCAAACGGTGGTTAAAATAGCAGGCTTTGCACGCAACCGCTAAGGCTGACACCAGAGCTCCCCCCAGAGTCGCTGTCAACGGAGGGGACCCGCAAACACAGCAACGCGCAACGGTGGGAGACGCAAGTGACGGCAACGATGGAACCCGCTCACACTGAGCAACGCACACCGGGGAACGCCGCGGGAGGATAAGTGGTGGCGCGCCACACACACACACACAGATGCTCCCAATGCCTCCCTACATTCAGCTGTGTAGGTAGTGCCCAACACTGCTCCCTAACGCATTCCACGCTATTGTTAGCAATTGCCGGCGCAACCTGGCGCGTGGGTACCTTGAGAGCACGGGAGTTTGTTTATTTAACCACGAGTGCCTTACCTACGGTGGAAAGACCGTGATTTTTTTCTCTCCAAAGGGACCGAGGTTAAATAATCATTGCCATCAGCCATGACCTATCCTTTGCTAGATGAAGGCCTCAGCACGCAGGATGAAGGCCTCTCCAAGCTGCCCCCACCCCTCGTGGCATTGTGATGATACAATCAGCATGGTTCTTGCACACAGGGTGATTTCATTATTTCACCCGTTTGGTGGACCTCCCATCGTGTGCATTCCTCCCTCCATTGGCTGCAACGCCATCGTAGGTCTTGACCACTGGCAATCGTCCCCTCCAATGGTGCTTCCTGCCCAAACCCACTTGCTTTTCTCACAGTCAACACAATGTCTCTCTGTAACGTGCGCACGTTACGTGAACGTAAGAAATGGTTTCAATTGATCGATCGATGAATGAATCGTTGTTGCATGCCTAGTGCATTACATAACAGTTTCCCAAACACTCATCGCTTACAGTCAAATTGAAATCAAATTAAATGCATCATCACAACGTGCGTTCGCAACATCTATGAAGCAATGTTCAAAAAATGTACAATTAATGGTTACAAATAAGCATATGTTAAACATTGGCCCTGGCATTCATCTTCAGTAATTTCCTGTGTTGCTTTGTCACGGTGTGGCTTTTTTGTGGTGCGGCTGGCTGGCTGCCTCGCAAGCTGCCACGAGTAAACAATGCGCTCAAGGGAAGCGAGGCAAGAGATGGTCAAGAGGATCAGTTTCTGATGGGTTTTTTTGGGGGTTGGCATCATGTCTTGATGTTTTGCCCCACGTGTTTGGGAGATTCGGGCTCCCTGATATTTCTCGCAGCGCGCGGAGGGAAACGTCAAGACGTCACGCTGAAGAATAAAGGGTACGACCCAAAAAATGCATCAGACTGAGAGCGAAAACAGCGCAACGGCGAGAAGCTACACAGTAGTATGCTAATAAGTGGACGCGAAAAAAATCCAACCCAAATCCCGCTTGACTGAACGTAAATTAAGAGAGATAAAACCAACTGCATAATTTATAGCGCAGGGCCACTTAAGTTGTATTTTATCCAGTGAAAATGGTTGTTGAATGAGCAGGGTTTATGTGAAATATGAGGCAATATATATTTCATATTTATAACCACGTTTGGAAAACAAATAACGTGGACACTTACAGATTGCCCCAGAAAGCAACCCTTCATGGCTGCGCGACTTGTGAGTTAAGGAGGCTTATGTAACACGGGCCCAACACGCCGACAAAACACACCGCGTTACGTCATGGGCATGCAGAGTACCAATGACATCTTGAATCGGGGGGGGGGGGGGGAACGGAGAGCACTCAAGTTCCATCCTGAGTGAAAACACCTCGCAAGGTCTCCTTAAACATCTCCGGGCAGGCAATGAAAAGCAGCAGTGCTTTGGCACGTCATTTTCTACATTATTTGATAGAGTACAGTGCGAGATGTGACACGGGCGGCTCCGCTTCAAGAGAGGATGGGAATCGGGAGAGAGGAGGCAAGCACGGATCACTTGGCAGGATAATACGAGACAATCAGCAGGGAGAGTCCATTTGAGGATGCTGAACGATGGAAAGCGCCTGTCTACGGAAACCAGCCCTCGGTTATGATGCTAGACAGGAAGGAGATGCAATGAGGAGTGCACAAGCTGCACAGGTCTCTGGCTGGCAGATGTTAACATGATTGTGCGGCAGGGGCAGCGCAAGCTATATCGAGACTGGTGGGTGTGCAAAGTCAACACATTTATTTATGAAGCGGTGGCAAGGCCGTTAGTGTTTTCAAAGTGACTCGTAATGCCTCGTGTGTGTGTGTGCCCGATAAGCTCTTAAACGGCTGAGCACCTAGCACATTGCTCTGTTCATGTGTCATATTGTGGTTTGGCGGCTCACGGCGTTAAGTCTGCATGCATGCGAGTATACATTCACTGAAATAGATTCTGAAACGGATATTGGCGTATATGCATGCGATGTATTACCCTATGCATGCAGGGCGTCCGTTAAGGCATCACCCGTTACCAAATAAGCGTAATTAGAGAGCAGTTTGAACTAATTGGTTGAAATTTGGCAAAGTATTCCTAATTTTCCAGTCATTCTCTATCTCAATACAAATCAATGGCATCGCCACACTGGTTTAATATTGACTGGTAAAATGGAGGGGGCAGGGTAGCCCTAGTTCTTATATCAATTAAATTTCGATTTAAAGCTTTCGTGACTGCAGGGATTCATCTTCTTGGTTCTTTCGGTAAAGTCACGTAGAAAGGAAGTAATAAAATAATAAAAATAAAACATAATAAAATAATTCTCACGTTTCGGCCACAACACAAGCAGCCGTCCTCAGGTGAAGACCAGGTCTGTCGAGGCGATAGCGTCTAAATGAAACACCACCATGCTTGGCAGCGTCTATTTAAGCTGGGTTGGAAGGGGGGGGGAAATGCGCCTTGACAAAAGAATCTGCATATCAAGAGGAATTTAGCATATCAATTCCTTATATGCTCATGTTCGTATAATCTGAAAAGCTTGAATGAACTTGAACAGCACTCAACAAGTTACATTCGAAACAATCGCTGCTGAGATGTTGGTTGGGATCACCCAGCGCTCTCTCAAACAATGATAATAACATAACCGAGACACATGGCAGTTTATAGAGACTAAATGCGTACGATAAAATATTCACGTGGTTCTATTTGCCTACCTCATAACTGTTGTAAAAATTATATCGCCTTTATAATGGTCAATACTTGTACAGGCTCCCTGTATATTGTGGCGCTGTGGCAGTTGCGGAATTCACTGACCGACAATCCTCTGTGACTCACTGCCAATTCCCAGCCGTGCGTGGCGGAGGTGACTAATGTCTGGATCTGGCCGGCTATTCACTGGATCAATTCAGCCGAACACGAGCGAGGTCTGTGCAATGTTCAATGGCAGTAATGGAAGGAAAGCCAAGGTGGTTGGGTGAACCTGGCGCTAGTACCGCAAACTCTGATGCAATACGTGGATTTGTATAACGCTGACATGCGACTGCATCTGAAGATGCTCCACCAACATGGTGGGGAAATTTGTTTTGTACATAGAAGAAGGTCTTGAAGCCTGGAGTTGGACGGAGGCGAGGAGTCGACAGCCCGGGTGGCTGGGGGAAGCGAGTCCTAGAATACTAGGGGCAGCCGAGGAGAATAAGCGCCGCTTATTCATACAGATACATCGCAACCGAGCAGAGTTTAATTTGGCGGCTTAAACAGCATTGGGCTGCAATAGGTGCTCACAAACAGGACTTGTTTAAAGTCTACCCTGGCTAAGAGTTAATAATAGTAACAAAAATTGTTGTGGAGAAAATCACGTTGCAAATTTATTTAGTCATGTATTAGAAATAATTTGGCGCTGCCAAGCATTCCCTTGAATCACGCAACTTGCTTGTGCAACGAGATTAACGGCCACAGTTCGCTTGCTAATTTTGCCGCGCGGCATCAGCACGAGTGGATCACTGTCGCGACGCGGCATTCACTCTCCACGTGCTCTCTGCCGCTGGGATAGATGTGTCCTTAAGAATATTTTCAGCTGCCACGATGACGTACAATTGCTGAACACGTACATACCATCCGCGCTCGTAGGACACACGTATGCCGTGACAACAGCTGACTTGGGAGGCACCAAACTTCTCCGTCAGACTCGCCATTCGTTGGGGCGTGTTCGATAAGAATGCCGGGAATGTTCAAAAACAACTTGTGTGCATAACGTTTTTTGAAAAATGTTTTATTTTCGAAATATTAAATAAACTATTGGAACTTAACACTGCTTGCAAACAAAACCATGAAACCCTTGCTAAAACGATTCCAAAGGTTGAAATTCCTTGGCTGGTGATATTATGCAATTTATTGGTTCGGCAACAAATCATTTTGACACGAAGTTTTCGAATGTATTTATTGTGATTGTTATTACGCAAGCGTAGAGGACGAATGAAACCCCAGCTTTAACATCATAGCTGCATGAAAGAGATAAAAACAATTTTTTCCAGGGAAAAAAAGCTAACGAATGGCAATGTCACATGGGACCTGCCAGAAGGAAGGAGGTGATGGGTGGGGGCTTTGAAAGATGACCTCGTGTTCACGATAATATGTTCAAGTGGTTAACAAAACAAACTATAAACTATTTTTTATTTTACCAGGTAAGGCCCACTGAGCTATATAGCTCTTTTTCAGAAGTGACCTGGCCACAAATCATAGCTCAGCAAGGTCGCTTACACTGTGGAAATGTATAGCAGCCAAATACTCTAAACACATTCCTAAATTTCGATTTAAAGCTTTCGTGACTGCAGGGATTCATCTTCTTGGTTCTTTCGGTAAAGTTTTTACCGAAAGAACCAAGAAGGCATTCCTAAATGTGGAGGGAAAAACCGGAGGACCCGGAGAAAAATCTACGCGACCACAGCAAGAACATGCAGACTTCCAAATACACAGGCATCAGGGTCAGGGTCGTACCCACTGACCTCCTGACTACCAGGCGAGGTAAATAACATCTCGCTATCAAGTCCCATGCAGCAAGCTGTGCCAAAACGAGACCTGTGAAAGCTACATCAGAGCAAGCAGATGTTTCCAGCTTCAACTCGACTTGGGGATAATAAACAGAAAAATTTGCATCCACCCCAAAAATGAACAGGAAACCCACCCAGCTCATTACCATGAATCATTTGCGTCCCCAGTTTTAGACAGGGCAACACCTCCACTGTCGCTCACAGGAAACAAAAATGCAAACCCGTATTGCCACTTTCAAGGGGCAATTTTGAAGGACGCAAAACACTGCAAATTGACACTTGTAGTGTGTTACAGGAGAAACGATTGTCCTGGCCGATAAGACCTCGCGCATTACAATGAACAAAAGGGTGAATGGACACGTGTGAAGATGTTCCTTTTGGAAGGTGAACCCTGACCAGGTGTAACACCTTTATAAGTCAATTATAATCGACGAGCAACTGCCCAAAGCCCAAACACACCACGGCGGTGTCTTGTGTCAGTGTAACTACAACACAGAGCCGTCACCTGTTACCAGACACAATGTCAACGACAGTGTACACAGCCACCGTCGTCACTCCAGAGATAAACAGTGATGTTTACGGAAAGATAAAAAAACCCCATCGCGGTGCCATTCAAGTCGTCAGCATCCTTCAGCTGCAGAACATGACAGAAATTAAGCTAATTGAAAAAGTCAAGCATGTTTAAAAGGTCACATCCATTTTAAGGGATACGGTTAATCAAAACGGACGTGTTCCTGAAGAGACTAATGGCGTAATCTTAACAAAATGAACAATCGGAAAAATATGCACGACAAGTGTTTTTACAGTTTTATATTATTATTTCTTTTTATTTTTTCACCTTACGTGACTTTACCGAAAACTTCAAATTTAGAATTTTTATTATTTACTTAGTTTCTTTCCAAATCTTATCCCAAATGTGCTATCGGGATCATGTCTTGAGGCGAGGTATCCATGACATGTCACGAGACTATTAATCCGCTAATATCTTTCGCGCAGCAGTAAATACGTTTGTGTAAGAGAATGGCCTGTGAAAGCTGATATCACACGGTTACCTCTTGAGATCGCTTAATCTGACCTCTGGTTCACAAAATGGGTGTGTTGGGGGGGGGGGGGTAACTAGCCCACCCATCCCCACCACAGAGGGTAATGTGTTATCTTAGGCACATGACAGCCAAACGGATGTATTTAATTGTCAGTGCTGAAATTTTGCCCAAAACAAGTGCACAATCAAATTTCTTGTGATAGTTTTGTTGTTGTTGTTGTGCGATCATTGGTGATCGGGTTAAGAGCATCAACTCACCGTGCGGGGAACCTGCTTTACTCACTGGCACAATTCTGGGATAAAAAAAAATCGCCCGATGATGCTGGATGTAATTACTAGCGAAACGTCGTACTACTCAAATTGTAAATGTTGTGGATTTACTTTCCAACACGCCGAAAGGCTGAAGCCGTAACTAATTTCCACGTTTTGGTTACGTGACAAACCTTACTAATTGGGCGTGTCGGATGGTGGCGGGTTAACGACACAATGATACTTACGCGATCTAATCCAGAAAAACCTTGATGATGCATTATGTTGGTCGCGAAAGCCGACTTCGTGTCAAACTCGCAGGCCTGGATTCGAACCCAGGGTATTGCCAGTGCCAGCTCAACACTCTGACCTTTGAGTCACCCAGTTGTAAAGAGGGGGAGGGGGGGGGGCGCTTTCTACTGAAAGGATTTAAAAGTACACTGGAAGCAATGTCAATTCCTTTTTTGGTACTCAATAAACATTCGGTTATTTTTTTGCTATAACCTTTGCATAGCCTCTAAAGCATATACACGTACAGTGTCTATATATACAGGGGTAGTCAAAAGTAGTGATACTGGTAGGAACCTCCTGGTTACACCAGCCCACAGGAGATTATTGTGTCCGTCCGTCGTGCAGGGAGGGGCTGGGTGGGGAGGGAGGGGCTGGGTGGGGAGGGAAGAGTGGGGAGGGGCTGGGTGGGGGGTAGGAGGGGTGCCCTTATAAAACTCAACGTTTAACCTACTCACGCCGGCTTGTGCCCGCCCTCACAGTCGGGAATATTTGCGGAATACACCACGCCGCCGTTGACCCTGGCCATTGACCGAGCAACCCAACGTTCCTACCAGCTCCCTCCGCAGGAATGTGTTATTGACAGAGCAAAAAAAATAGTTACATCAGTTAACAGGGATTATTTCAAAGACCCTTGTTTTAAATTTTGTTTCACAGTTCCATTTATATTCAAGTTTCACTGTGCCATGACCAGGCCTAAATGTTTTACTCTATATTTCCCGTAATGCTGCTAATCTAGCTTGAAGTAGGGATTATCAGCGTAAGGCACTAACACTAGTGTACAAAGCACGCCTATCCACAATAGCTTGATCTACAGTATAGCACCCTATATGCCTGTAATTCTATGAACAGGTTTGTATATATAAACAAACATGAGGACAAAATAAGGCAAGATGGATGTGGCGTGGTCAAAATGATTCCCAAAACGATGTTCAGGACTGTTCCGGCTGAAATTAACAACTCTCCATGCTGATTGTGTGTGACAAATGCCAAGTATGTGCGTGGCTTTGATAAAAATGGACAGGGCTGGGGTCAGGATACTTCCCAAAATGAACAGCAGACCACAATAAACAGGTGGTACAAAGCCCAACATCCAGCTCATAGAAAGCAGAGAGCGTTGCCAAAGAACACCATGACTGTACTTGACTGCGGAGTAGATTTTGAGCATCTTGTGATATGGTTAACAAAAGGCAAGCCAATGGTGTCTCGAGTGTCGTGGCCCAAACTTGACAATTATCCACAATTCTTACCGTTCATGAACTATGAGAATAATAACTCTACCTTTCTTGCTCCGGGCAAAAAGTACTGTACTTATGTTCGGCCATTAAACGTTCCACTTGAACCAAACGGCAGTCGTAGTGATATAGAAATGAGATACCGAGTCATACGGAGTATTCTACAAGCTCTTCTAGATAGACCCAGAGAAAACCTACCACACATGCGAGGAGGTGCCACCACGTGTGGCCATACACCTACAACACCTGGCAAGCCCTGGTGGCAACCCAACCAAAGTGCTAAGCCTCCTGAAACGTGACAAGATTGTGCTCCTTTTCTGGTCATTTGTTTGTCGGCAAAAAAGATTCGGGATATTGACCCAGTATACACTGCGTAGCGAAATATACTGTGATGCGTAAACACTGCGACTGTTGACACAATAACAGTTACATATATTAAAACATGTAACCGTCAATGTCGTGGTCAATGTTGAGGTAGAGCTATGGAATTCCTTTGCTCACACCCCTGCTGGGAGAAGGGTCTCTACTATATAAGGAGCGCGAGAGAACCCTTCAAACGGGTATTTGTCCAATGCTTCCAAGCTAGCCAGTCGTCTGGGAAGGTGTGGGGGAGCATCCACAATTTACCCCAAAATACGTGATCACAGACTGTGGTTTAAACATTTCAAGAAACTTGCACCATTGTGGCAACTGCCTTGCCGAAGCACTGAATCGAACCGGCCATGTCTGGAGGCTAACCGCTTCACAGAGGTCGCAACCGGGTAACCGATACCCGTACCCTACCCGATACCCGGCTACCTGTACCCGGCCGGGTACGGGTACGGGTAGCCGTTTGCGACCCTGGTGCGGCCGGGTACTGGTAAGGAATCAAAACCCGTTTGCGACTTCTGCCGCTCCACCACTGTGGCAACCTCCAATGTGGTTGCGTACCATGGAAACGGAGCCATATCATAAACTTTATTGAATTTTCTGGCAGCGAGAAGCCCAATAATGGTGACGAAGCCAGCAACTCCTTCGACCCTTTTGAAATCGTCTGGTAATGTGAACTGTTGATATTTTAAGATGTGACGCATGAATCTGCATAATTTTCATAGCTCATTGAACGCATTCATACACCGGACAAAAACAGAGCAGAGCGAGAGGAGGTGGTGTGGAATAGAGAGCTAAGAGGGGAAAAAAAACACCATGAGATTCCAAAATCTCAGACAAAGCCTCACTCTGTCCACGCAACATATTTAGCAGAGAAACATATTGTACCAATTAACGCTTTTTTTCTCTCCCAGTTTGTCTGCTGACTCAAAATGTACAAGCCAAACCGTGCTGCACACGGTCCACTCCACATTACGATTCTCCAGCACGAAGCCACATTTTAATCAGTAAGTTGATCTAATTCAATCTATTTATTGAAAGTTGCACATAATACCGAACACCACTAATATGACTTTTATGTCACGACGACTTTTTATGCCCGTCTACCGCTCCACCTCTAATTTAACTCCACTCCCCTCCACACACACAGTCAATGCTCCAGCAACCAACCAAGGCTCTCAGCCGCAACCCCCAGTCAACCTTCGCTCAATGAGAGTTTGCTAATTCTCATCTGTTGCCTCCACTACGTGGGTACTCCCCTTCCCCAAGCCCTCCATGCTGTGGGCTTCCCTGCCCCTATTCAAGTCCAGGCTTCAAGACATTTTCTCCTCTGCCTTGCTCTCTCTGCAAAACATCAAAAAAACAATGCTCCAACTGCTTCTGCACAGCATCTTGAGATGGCGGGCCCCACTTAAGACGCCGCATAAATCCACAATCGTACCGCGCTGTATTTCCGTCCAGCGCTGCGACTCTGTGAGAAAAACCCAGATTTAACATTTTTCTCTTTTTTTAACCGCTTGCTTGAAGAAGCGAGGACCGCGGGATTAAATGGCGCGCGCATTAAACTGAGAGCGCGATGCCCGCGGCGAGAAATAAATGATGTGCGCCAGTGCATGCTCGCGCGTGGTTCAGTGTGCATCTTGCGGCGCCGCTCCCAGCAAGATTCGCACGCCCAGGACCACTACCTCGATGCCATGGGAACCGCGGAATTAGGTCACGGGCCTTGCAGCATCGCCGACGGCTCGCCCCCTATTCCACAAGCCCCCACCCCCCCCTCCCCTTCCTTTTTTTTGTTTAGTCCTCTCAGCCACACCACCCTGTGACCCCCGTAGGTCTTCGCGGTTGTGGTTCTGTACGGCTCTCGGACGAGTCGCCTTCGCGTTGTGCCGCCTGCTGTTCGGCATGGTGGCCGATGTTTCGCACCATGCGCCGTCGTACCTTCTTTAGGAATTGAAAGAATGGAAGCACTGGATTCGAGATGCTCACGGCACACAGAGCGAAAGGTTGGACGCCAGCAATTGAAGCGAATCGGCTTCCAAGACATGCGCAAGCAAAACGTCGGACGTTGAGCTGACACAACCAGAAATCACATCAGACGGCTTGTAATTTACAAATGAAATGGGCAACGGTTCAATTCCATTTTCCAGCGCATTTAAAATTACTTTGAATTACTTATTTACAACACAGTGCGGCTTCATATAGCGCTTAAATGTGAATGGATCTCACAAGGCCCTGCAAAAGAAACGGTGCGCACATTAATTGTGTAGCTAGTCAAAGGGAAACAGGGAAGGTCTTGAGATCTTGAGCACTGTATACCGAAAGAACCAAAGAGTATGTAGAATACTGTTATATGCATTTGGCAACGGAGCACTCATTGCATCAGAGAGGCCCTGATGTCCTGGGAAGAAATGGAAAGATTTACTATCTCTGTGCTGCATCTGTGACATTTACGGGAAGCTTAAAATTGCAGTGAGCACTGGTACATAATGGCCTGATCTTGCCAAAAGTCTCATTGGATATAATACCTAAAGGGGTTTACATAACGTTGAAATGTGCCTGTTTGTAAAGCTACCACAAGTATCAGCCTGATTTATTATGTAACTTCAAGCAGTCAACTTCTTCTTGCTTGAAAATATAATCATAAAATTTAACCCGTTGCCAATATAATGCTGGATGAAGATCTCCACACAACAGAGTCGGTCACCAGAATTGTTAGACCATACTTCACCATCCTGGTCAATGCGGGTTGGCAAAGAGGGAGAGAGGTCCCAGGATCAAACGAGGTACCGCACGCCACTGTTAGACATTGGCTGAGAATCGAACAAAGGTTAACGGGGATTCACATTGTGGTACGCTAACCACTGCACCACCGCTCCACCCCCTGTTTGAAAACGTATGCATTGTTTATGCTGCAAAATGCCCTACATTGTTTTCTGCCCACTCACTAATGGTGGGAGCTCTATTAAAATTGATGTCGATATATCTGCTTGCCATGTCCAGCGTGGAAATCGATACCTTTCTTAGCATCGAAGTGAAAAGGAAAGCGAATTAGCCGAGCGTTGACAGCGAGCGTCCCCCCCCCCACTACCAACTCTTAATCATTTATATGCTAATTCGAATGTACTCTCATCTCTCCGCCTTGCGTGCTCTGTGCAGGAAATTAATTAGAGCACATTATGAAGAGGTGGTGTCTGCTCACAGCTCGCGTACGATGTTAGAAACACGGCGCGGAGAGCCGCGCCATTTGTGCAATCTTACGACGCCCGCATATAAATATTTACACGCATTACACATCCATAACGGATATTGCGTGCTATAATGCGCCGATGATAATTGAGGCATCGTTGCAATAGTGATGTGAGAAAAACCGGCACACATACAAGTAGCACGTGCAACACGGACACAGCTACGTGTTCAGGTATGCATCGATTCGCCGATTAAAATAGCTTGTTGCGATTGTGATACGGGCGCCAAAGTGTGCACATCGTGAATATCATTTATGATTGATTCTTGAATCAAAGAGCTGGGGCAGGATTGTGACAACCCATCAAATCACTGCGTGTGTGAACCGTTACATGCCTAGTTAGAGCGCTCTGCTCCCAATCAGAAGCTCATAACTCATCCGATCAATCCCTCCAGGGGTCAGTAAAATTAGTTCAATTTTGTGGAAGCCAACAGTGGTTGCCTTATTAATTGTTACACGCCTTCCGTTCACGCACGCTGCGGAGACGTTGCACATTGCTGGCACGTTAATGTCCATTGGCTACACGTATGCACACACGTGCAACACACTCGACGCTGCACGGACATCGCATACATACATTCATGTAGCGTGCACCGCGACAACACTGATGTCATGCTCACAGCCCCAGGGCAAGTGGGTGGGCCCTGTTCTTGCTGCTCTGCATCAGCAGCTCGTGGGCGACTGCTTGCCGGAGACCGGAGGGAGCCAGCTCCAAGGAGGATTAAACCTCCTGCGGCCGGACTAAGTGGTGGTGCTGGTGTTAGCCGATTCGTAGTGGTGGGGCCCAAAGTAGAACAATATTTTTTGTGTTTTTTTTCTCGACAGGGCTATGTTGTCGGCAGATGGAGGTGCAGGGAAATCAATTGCTGCACTGTACTTCCATGCTCCAACATCTACACTCCCTTCCTTCATCAACATGCACTGACCAGCGTGGTGAAGTATGGTCGAATAAACCACGCGACACGCACGACGTGGAAAGGCCGTCATCCAGCCGTGGTTTGACAAAAAGGACTGGACTGTACACGTACCAAAAAAAAAACGAATTCGGGTAAAAGGGAGGTGTGCGGGTAAGGGTGGCCAGGGCAAGTGAACAGTACAGAGAAGGCAGCGACTGAGACACACCAAGCATCTGGGGCCCAGCACCAACGACGAGCCCTAAGGGACAGCACCACCAAGTCCCAGTGCACCCATAACAAGAACTCAGGCTCGCCAAGGACTCGGGGTTCTGGCCAAATTGTTCACATTCCTTGGGCTTATAGGCCAATTAGTGGCACGCCATGAATGGGGAGACAAAAAACCTGTTCGTGGTAAAAGAAACAGGTTTTTAGAAATGTAATTAATAATCAAAATTGAGGGGTGTGCCCATCCATCGATTTGTGGTTTGACATCAGACACTTAGGCCAAGGACAGATATGTGCAATCAAGTGGGAATCAACTTTTTTTTTATCTATTGGCGGAAGTTGTACGTACTTTTGGTTTGCGTGGATCCTCCAGCCACTCGAGGCTGCTACATTCACCACAACGTTAAAAAGGAAATCGATTATTGAATCGAATCATGCCCCTGAATCACATCAATTGATTACATCATGAAAGGGGATGGGGTGTTTACACTACTAATTATTATTTTTCATCATCATCAGCCATGGTTTATCCACTGCTTGACGAAGACTGACCTCAAGCCATTGGCATCTGTCACGCTTCTGAAATGCGACAATCAACCTAGCGCTTGCACACGAGCCACCGTCACTCAAATTAGTGTCGCCAAGTCTTTAGCCACCATTGCGATTGTACAGCTTGATTTAGAGAGAAACTGTCGTGACACGGACACACCGCGCTGCATAACACACCGAATCCCTCAAGTTGACAAGGGTACCAAACTCAATGTGCTCATTTCCAAAGTTTTTCTTTTACACAAATCTATTAAGGATGCTGGTCAGCCGCGAAGATGAACTTGAGACCCATTTCAATCAACGATAAGGGTCTACAGCTCGCCAGCAGTGCAATCCACCCAGCACGTAGGGACTGAAAACACGAGTTTCGAAGTTGGACTAACGAGAAATTTGCACGGCTGCATCGCAATGTTTCATTAGTTTCCGTCCCTCCCCCAAGCCTCCAATTATTTGACCGCCTTTGTGCAAGGAAAATAAGAATAGAATCTGATCGTGATGCATGGCCAGAGTCGGTGGTTTTTTTCTTCCAAATACTTTCTCACCAAGCGCGGCTACATCTATGCAGGAAAAATGTACGACGATAAAGCTTCTGCACCAGTAAAAGCAACAGCACAAACGTCATCGTCCGCCTGTAGAATGTCACTGTTGTATGGGTTATTATTCGTGGAATTGAAGTGGCAATTATTTTGCCGAAAGTTCAAAAATTTTCACATTTTTTCGGGTTTGTTATTAAAAGCGCACAAACCCTTAAAAAGCGTTGTGATTTTGTGTGCAAAACTAAATGTCGACAACAGTGAATGGTTGGGACTTCAGACTTTTAAATTATCCCTCAAAATTACTATTGGCAATAAATCTGAATTATGTCTCCCGCATTCTGCTTGTGAGTGGGCATGCGTTTATGCAACAGGCATACCAACCACGGCAAAAATAGAAATACGCTCTGTTAATGTCGACATCTCGTTGAAGTTACAATAAAATACTAACTTTAAAAGACTTATCTGAATCTGTCCTGCATAAGCCAGCAGCTCACTTCCAAAGGTTTTTCCTGAATTCCATGCAATAGTGGGTTTGATAAAAAAAAAACATCACAGAATTACATTTTTTGTTCATCAGTTCTCTATCTTGACATTCAACGGGCGATTACAGCTGTCCGTACTGCCATGTACTTACACACAGTGGTCAAATCAGACCATGATCAACAGAGGGAAAACATTCCAGGCAAAGGGGGTGCCGAAGGACAGTTTTAGCCCCCTTCATGAGCAAAAAAATGACCGTCAAGTATTCGTGTACAAGGTAGTAACGCTTACCGCATACGTATACCACAACAATAACACGTGTTTGATGGTTTACGGAGATATACTAATACACTATTTGATTGGGAAGTCTATGCATTCTGCTTGCGTTTCCCCTATGGTATGCCACGGGGGACTAGTTCACCCGCGTTCCTCACTCGCTTTAATCATTGCTCGCATAACACAACAGAATGTACACTTCTCCCGTATTTGACGTTACTAGCTGCGCAACCGAAGACGTGTGGCATTTCATATATATATTTTCAAGAACTTTACCATTCGAAAGATCTGGTACGGTTTATCAAACCAAGTCCGTAACAATGCAGATAAACAAACTCTGGCCGGTTGCTTGCGTCCCATTGAACATTTCAAACCACATTAGTTTCGAAGGCAGATGTTGCAACCACCATCAACATATGCCGAAGTCCATGATAAAAACAAAACAGGCTCTCTACTCTTCTTGGTTCTTTCGGTAAAGTCACGTAGAAGGGAAGTAATAAAATAATAAAAATAAAACATAATAAAATAATTCTCACGACGTTTCGGCCACAACGCAAGCAGCCGTCCTCAGGTGAAGAAAAGGTCTGTCGAGAAGACAGAGTCTGAATGACAACCCCAGGCTTCACCTAAGGACGGCTGCTTGCGTTGTGGCCGAAACGTCGTGAGAATTATTTTATTATGTTTTATTTTTATTATTTTATTACTTCCCTTCTACGTGACTTTACCGAAAGAACCAAGAAGATGAATCCCTGCAGTCACGAAAGCTTTAAATAGAAATAGGCTCTCTACTGCTGGTGCATGCTGCATGTCCCGGGTTACAGACAATTATATATTTTTTATTCTGTGTGAATATCACTATGTATTAAACAGAACAGCGCGGCGCGATGTGTAGCGTTGGAACGCGTGTTTATACTGAGGCACAGATCGAATATGAGGTGCGGTCACAAATAATTGTACACGATGACTTCATTCCTCTTTTCGTCGTTTTGGCTTCGGGTTTTCTCTTTGTCTGCCATATGATAAGCTCAGCAGCTGTGCTATCTTATACCAAGCCAGTAACAATTCACCTCGATGGTTCACTGAATTGCTACAATTGTGTGATTGTGTTTTTATATTCCTTCGTTTGTATTGTTTATCATTTGCTTTGTCTCATTTGTTCCGTCTCGTTAATTGTTTTTTTTTACCCTTTTAATCTGGCAACAAAATTGACACCTTTTTTTACAAGGAGTCATGTTTGCATTGACTACAATACCTGGGGTCGGAATGCAAACAAAAAAAACCACAACTCTGATCATGTATGTGCACTGTCCTTGAAATTGATTGGTCCACACCCGAGACAGCTTTCCTTAGAGCCTCGTCTCACATGGTGTTGGACCAGATGACGCCTTTGGCGCACTCGTTCAATTCATTATCCGAAATGTATTGTAATTTGAATGAATCCCAAATAATTGACTGGTATGTGGAAATGCCGATGGAATGTATCACAAGCATAAATAGCCGATTCTACTAAATCGATTTTCACACACCTACATCAAACAACAACATTTTGAAACAATTATTATTTACCGCCCTTTGTCAATCTGCTGCTGCACAAAAGTCTTTCGACACAGTGTCGGTCATGGCGGCTAGCTGCTTGACTTTAAAACAAAACCTTTGGTCGTAGTTGGCGAAGAAGGGATCGAGGACTGGCTCAGACATGGCTCGCAACTGATGTTAGCCGCAGCCGGGAATCCAACCACGGTCGCCGCATTCATAGCGCGATTGCGTTAACCACTGCGTCACTTGCTCCCCCCCTGTCCATGTTTGATATACAGTATTTGTTAGTGTGAGTGCATGTGTGGGCACGTAGTGCATTACTCAGAATGAATATCTGATTTATTCTGCCCAAATTCTCGAAGCAATCTGAATTGGGTTGGCACAAGGCAATGCAGATGAACCATAGCAATGGATGAAAATTCAATATTGCATAAACTGCCTATTGACTTAATTATCAACAACAACAAAATATGCTGGTCGAATGCTGGAAGGGTAACTAGTTGATATGCATTGGTTTCCTGACAGGTCCTTGAAGAAAAGGCATCTCCTGGTCGAGTTCAAGTGCACGTCCAACTTATGAAGATGCACACAGGACCAAGAGAATATAAAAGCAATGATGGCACTAAAATAAACAAACGTTGTTCTGCAACAATAAAAAAAATCGTAGAATTAACTATTTCAAATGAAGCTCGCAGAAGTTTTAAGCTATTAATAAACACATCACCATGGCAACTATGACAAATTACAAAAATCCCCCATATAGCCTGAACAGACTGTTGGGGCAAGTGCTGTTAGCGAGCACCTACGAAGGCCGGCACACGCGACAGGGTGGGTGGCAAACACCACGCCCGACCGCGTTTGTCTCCCCAGTGGTGATGTTTACACACCACACCCGCTACTCATTTGAGGCCGAGTCGACCTAGAGGAGGACCGATTCAGATAATCGTCACTGGTGTTGCCTGTGAGCGGGAATCAAACTCGGGTTTCCACGTTCGTAGTGCAGCACGCTAACCGCTATGCCACCGCTCCCCTATGACAACTTTGACACACACAGACATTAGATGGGCACGTGTGTTGGGGGGGGGGGGAGTCGTCACAGCAAAGAGAGGTGCACACACAGACACACACCTTCAAACGCACGCGCATTTATTTAATCCGCGACATCGAATTGACCACCGGGGCCGCCTTGGTGGAGACTGGCCGGCGTTGCGGTTGCTCGTTTACAAAATTGAAAACCAGCGCCAACTTCAAAGGGATCGAGTTGGGCAGTGGAGGGGGGTGTAAGGATGTGACCAAATCGTCCGTTTAACACGATGGCATTAGCTATGTTTATTGTTTATTTTATTAACACCCGACCATCTCCAGCTAGTGCTTGCCGAGATGTATTTTTGTTTCCGGTTGCCAAACGAATAGATTATAAACTCGCACTAATTACACACAAAGTGCTTGCCACAATTCCTTTCTGATCTCGTCAAGGAGCATAAACCATCAAGCGAACTCCGGTCATCCTCGCAGCAGCTTTTGGCTAGCAATAAAATATAGACGGTCACTGCATCGCGCGCTTTCAGATGCGCGTCTGCAGGCCCCTGGAACGCTCTTCCTTCCGATATTAGGAAGCCACTGGAGCTATGAACTTTTAAATCTAAATTGAAAACTCATTTATTTTTAACTGATTTTTGCGTTCAGGTTGTTGTCCTTCCCCCGCACCTCTGATTAGCACGGTTGGCTTCGTGCGGTGGCGAAATAAGTTCAACATACATACATTATTCCATCCGCTTTTCGAACCCCTCGTTTATGTCACATGGGCCGGGTGAGGTATGGCTGCGTGGAGCGATGGTGTGCGGAGGGTTTAAACGGGCAGCAACAAAGGCTGGGGACGTGAATCCAGCCAAGTCTGGCTTCCCTTTACTTTGTCCCACAGCTTGACCGTGGGTTGTTTTTAACAGCGATATAATTCTCTCTCTCTCAATTTTCATTTAACATAGATTGTAAGAAAAAAGAAAACCATCTGCAAATAGGCATGCAAACAACACGTTGGTTAATCGATTAGAATAGATTGTTACGTTCCCCATTGCACACGTCAAGTCTTGCACGCGTCAAGTCTTGCGCGTGACGCGCGGTTATTTACAATGTACCGAAATTACATGCAAATGACAAGGGTGTAAAAATAAAACGAAAAAAAAAGCAAGAAAGTGAATTACGAGCCCAAATCATAACAATGTGTCCAATCTGTATGGGTACGGTGAGGGGGGTGAATTGTTTATGTCTACTAGGTTCCAGCATTAATTTTGCCAACCCGACCTTATCAAACATAAGTTAATTAAATGTCCTTTTTGGCCGAAACTCACGAGCCATCAAGACAGTGCCCAGCTGCCAAGACAGGTTCCGGTCACGGAGTTTCGCTGCATTTGGGAACTGGCAGCGTGGGGACGATCTTGTGGTTACGGGCAACCATCTCATCCCAAGAGCGCGGTGCACGAATCCGCTACCGGCACAGATAATTTACGGTCGGCACAAAGCTCTTTACTAAATAAAACTAATACTCATGAATTAAAATCGCACCAATGAGCACGAAGGAGCAAAATTACTGTCTAATCTTAAAAATGCATTTGGAACGGGCGCGCGGGCGCGTGTGTGTGTGTGCACGCGCGTGTGCGGTGGAAGTGGGGGAGGAAGGCAGGCAGAGGCAGGAGAAGCAGAGTGGGGTAAGCAGGTGGGGAATGCGGGCTGCCAGCTGATGAGGTTCTACGCGATGCAGACACGGGCAAAAGTATCGGGAGGGCGAGATGCGGGGGGGGGGGGGGGGGTACTGCTCGTATGGGTCTGCCCATCGTGTACGTGTCTGGGAGGCCGGTTGGCGAGGGGTGGGGAAAAATGGAGAGGAGTGTGGCTGGGGATGGGGGGCGCGATGCGGGAGGCGCAAACCTTCCAGATGGACAGCGGAGCATGTGCTCGTACGCTAGCTGCACGCGTGAGCAAAGCGGCGAGGGAGACCCGTGGAATGTAACTTTCGTGCGGCCGGCGATAGTAAGTCGGGGGAAGAAATAGGGTGTTTGGGTGGGAAGGCGAGACGGCCTCGTTCATGTGCAGTCAGGTTGGGTGGTGTGTGCGTTTCGGGAGGACAGAGGGATGGGCAACTCGGCTCAAGAGGCAGAGCGGCTTACATGGATTAAATCATCGTACAGACAACTGAGGAATAGTGTGCATACACGTAGGCGGACAGATGGGTATTAGAGGATATTTATTATTGAAAGAACACATTTCTCGCTAAGCATAAAGCCGAAATAAATATAATTGGAAAATACTGCATAATACGTACAACTAGGAAAATTATTGGAGGCTGACCAGGATCTGTCCAGGATCAAAATTGCGAGATAAAGAGACAATCCAGACAAGATGTAACCAAAGATGACAAACGGGTCAAAAATAAAGAAAATGTAATTGGAGATGCTAAGTACAGAAAGCATCAGAATCAGAAGAATCTTTATTTGTACTGGAGGAATCCGATGAGCTATAAAGATATTCTTCACAGATGTCTAGTAGGTGAAACATAAAGGATGTGTGCTTGGAATTATGCCGAGACAAAAGGAGGCTCCGAGAGCAAATTCAAATCAGACATCGTCGTGAATGTTAAGGAAATTGAGCAGGATTGGGCGGGACACACTGCAAGATGGGTTAATGGCCAATAAACAAGACTCGTGCGCGAGTGGGAACAGTCTTAAGAGAAAAAATCGAGAGATAGATCTGCCCACATGTGGGAACAAGAGAGATTTGCGGCATCGCATTACCACGAGGGATGGTAACGGCCTAATTCCAACAGCGGATATAATATAGCTGATGATGATGGTTTGACAGCAGATTGGCACGTGGCAGTATGTTAGGTATATAGATGGTAACAATGAGGATGGTTTTATTCAACCGTGAAATCCTCCTTTTCAGGATCGTGCATTTCGATATTTGGCCATTTCTTCTTTGATGAAGCATTTCCGATGTGAGAAGAAACTGGCCGTACCCAGGGAAAACCTCACACAAAAGGGGATATGTATGGACATTGGACGTCTTTTGCACAGTATGTAGCCAACCCTGATAATCGGAGGTGCAATGGGGGGGGGGGGGGGGGGACAAGACTCCAAGGTCCACACGGGTAGATTCAAAAACCCATTTTCCTGGCTTCCTTGCAGTCTGAGGAGTTTGTGAGTTTTAGCAATGTGGTGAGTTTCAGCAAAGTTCGTGGTGAGTTTCAGCAAAGTTCGTGGTGAGTTTCAGCAATGTTCGTGGTGAGTTTCAGCAAAGTTCGTGGTGAGTTTCAGCAATGTTCGTGGTGAGTTTAAGCAAAGTTCGTGTACCGACCAAATTTGGCCCTCTCCATATCTGTGGGACCTTTTTTTCCAGTATCAAAATCATGAAAAAACAAGTATAGGCTGTCCGCTTTCTGGCAATGAAACAGGTGTTAAGATGTTCAAACACCAAATAGATACCTCTAGCAAGGGCTCTCCAGAGAGCTGTAATAGAGGCACGGCAGGTGTGCCAGTGGGCAGGAAGAATGGGGGGGGGGGGGGGGGGGGGGGGGGGGCGAACAGGCAGGCGTGCAGGTTGCTCGTTCAGCAAAAAACAAAAACAGGAAAAATTTCACTGCAGATCTTCTTCAACGCAAATCGTAGAGACCAGACCGGCGACGTCCGTGCCAAATAATAATAATAATGTACATTTAGTATTCATGCCATTATAATAGGATGAAGAGTCTTCAACAGTAGGGGCAATGTTGCTACGAGGCTTTAGCCAATAAAGTAAAATCTGCAAGTTTTTTTCTTTCAAATTTGGCCGGTGATGTCAGGACACGTAGACCTACTAATATTCAAATAACACCCCGGGGGTTCTTTAATATCCACTGCGAAGAAAGTGGAACATGGTCGCTTTTTGTTGACATACGTGCCGCGGTTTTAAGCCGGAGCGGCGAACGGGACTCAAACTGCGAACGTCTGGAAACAAGCGATGACAGCGCGGACCGACCCGACCATTTTGTCACCGCCCCTCACGTGACATTTCGCGAGTCGGCAGGCGCGGGAGCGTCGCACGCACACACGCGCGAGCAGACGGACGGCGGGTCACCCGGACACCACACGCGGACAGCAAGACGCGGCAACTCGAGGGGGCTCACCAGTTTCTGCATGGTGCGCACGTGCGTGGGGCTGATGGCCAGGGCCTCGTCGTACCAGCGCTTGGCCTCCTCCAGGCTCCCGCGGAGCTCCGCCACCTGGCCCTTGAGGAAGAGCACGTGGTGCGACATCGGGAAGAGGCCGGCCGCCTCCTGCGCGCACGCCAGCGCCTCCGACGGCTTGCCGATGCCCACGTACACCTCCGCTGTGGTGGGGCGGGGGGGGCACCGGGTAAGGGGGCACGAGATGGTGGCAGCTGCTCACCACTAATCCCCCATGACGCTGCAATGACCAGTGGCTGAACCGAAGCCCGCGTCTTGATTGAGACTGCGAAAGGTGATTTGTAAATACATATAGTGCAGCAGTAACAACAGCAGTCCGTTGCGTGAAGATTAATCCGCTCCCCCATCCCCCCCCACACACCACCACTCTGACAATCTCTGGGTAGCTATTGGATTCAAGAATCAATCGGTCTGTTTTTTTCATGTCTTGTTTGTTCTGTTTATGCAAGGTTTTCTTTGCTACATAGCCTAATGTTACATTACCAATTATTTTAATCATTGCAATTCAAGGTCGGGATTTGCTCCAATAGCTTATTAAATGTAACACTGTGGTCAATGCCAGAGCTTCTAGTGGATAAAGGGGTAACGTTATCCCATAACAAACATATACAATAAATATGTAACATTGATTAATCATTCCAAAGCTAACAATCACAATGGCACTGCTCCATTCTATACCATGAAAAGCCTAAAGTGAGTGTCGGGACATTTCCATTGTGAAAGGAATCTGCTAGAGATGCTCATCCCATTGTTCAATGGATGTTGTTGCATTTAATTACAACTGCATGACAGGGTGCATCGAGCAAAAACCTCTTCCATTATGCGACCCCCTCCTATACAGTCCCTACTCCTCAGTTCCCGACGATGTGCAGTCACCACATCTGAAAGGCATCACTGCCGAAAGTCACTACCGCCCCATAATCACCAATGCCGAGAGCTACCACTGGCTATAGTCTCCACCAATCAACAGTCCCCAATTCCCACAGTCCTTGCTTCCCAGTCACATTTCCCTTTTTATTTCCCTCAATCTCTGTCGCCCATTTACCTCCAATCCAGTCACCACTTCCCACAATGCCCACTACCCACAGTGCCCACTACCCACAATGCCCACTACCCACAGTGCCCACTACCCACAATGCCCACTACCCACAATGCCCACTTCCCACAGTGCCCACTACCCACAATGCCCACTACCCACAATGCCCACTACCCACAATGCCCCTTCCCACAATGCCCACTACCCACAATGCCCACTACCCACAATGCCCACTACCCACAATGCCCACTTCCCACAATGCCCACTACCCACAATGCCCACTACCCACAATGCCCACTACCCACAATGCCCACTACCCACAATGCCCACTTCCCACAATGCCCACTACCCACAATGCTCACTACCCACAGTGCCCACTACCCACAATGCCCACTACCCACAGTGCCCACTTCCCACAATGCCCACTACCCACAGTGCCCACTACCCACAGTGCCCACTACCCACAATGCCCACTACCCACAATGCCCACTACCCACAATGCCCACTACCCACAATGCCCACTACCCACAATGCCCACTACCCACAATGCCCACTTCCCACAATGCCCACTACCCACAATGCTCACTACCCACAGTGCCCACTACCCACAATGCCCACTACCCACAATGCCCACTACCCACAGTGCCCACTTCCCACAATGCCCACTACCCACAATGCCCACTACCCACAATGCCCACTACCCACAATGCCCACTACCCACAGTGCCCACTACCCACAATGCCCACTACCCACAATGCCCACTACCCACAATGCCCACTACCCACAATGCCCACTACCCACAATGCCCACTACCCACAATGCCCACTACCCACAATGCCCACTACCCACAATGCCCACTACCCACAATGCCCACTACCCACAATGCCCCTTCCCACAATGCCCCCTTCCCACAATGCCCACTACCCACAATGCCCACTACCCACAGTGCCCACTACCCACAATGCCCACTACCCACAGTGCCCACTACCCACAATGCCCACTACCCACAGTGCCCCTTCCCACAATGCCCACTACCCACAATGCCCCTTCCCACAATGCCCACTACCCACAGTGCCCACTACCCACAATGCCCACTACCCACAATGCCCACTACCCACAGTGCCCACTACCCACAATGCCCACTACCCACAATGCCCACTACCCACAATGCCCACTACCCACAATGCCCACTTCACACCACAATGCCCACTACCCACAATGCTCCACTACCCACAATGCCACTACCCACAATGCCCACTACCCACAGTGCCCACTACCCACAATGCCCACTACCCACAATGCCCACTAACCCACAATGCCCACTACCCACAATGCCCACTACCCACAAGTGCCCACTACCCACAATGCCCACTACCCACAGTGCCCACTACCCACAATGCCCACTACCCACAATGCCCACTACCCACAATGCCCACTACCCACAATGCCCACTACCCACAATGCCCACTACCCACAATGCCCACTACCCACAATGCCCACTACCCACAATGCCCACTACCCACAATGCCCACTACCCACAATGCCCACTACCCACAATGCCCACTTCCCACAATGCCCACTACCCACAATGCCCACTTCCCACAACGCCCACTACCCACAACGCCCACTACCCACAACGCCCACTACCCACAACGCCCACTACCCACAACGCCCACTACCCACAACGCCCACTACCCACAACGCCCACTACCACAACGCCCCACTACCCACAACGCCCACTACCACAATGCCCACTACCATGCCCACTACCCACAATGCCCACTACCCACAATGCCCACTACCCACAATGCCCACTACCCACAATGTCCACTACCCACAGTGCCCACTACCCACAATGCCCACTACCCACAATGCCCACTACCCACAATGCCCACTACCCACAGTGCCCACTACCCACAATGTCCACTACCCACAATGCCCACTACCCACAATGCCCACTACCCACAATGCCCACTACCCACAATGCCCACTACCCACAGTGCCCACTACCCACAATGCCCACTTCCCACAATGCCCACTACCCACAATGCCCACTACCCACAATGCCCACTTCCCACAGTGCCCACTACCCACAATGCCCACTACCCACAGTGCCCACTACCCACAGTGCCCACTACCCACAATGCCCACTACCCACAATGCCCACTACCCACAATGCCCACTACCCACAATGCCCACTACCCACAATGCCCACTACCCACAATGCCCACTACCCACAATGCCCACTACCCACAATGCCCACTACCCACAATGCCCACTACCCACAATGCCCACTACCCACAATGCCCACTACCCACAATGCCCACTACCCACAATGCCCACTTCCCACAATGCCCACTACCCACAATGCCCACTACCCACAATGCCCACTACCCACAATGCCCACTACCCACAATGCCCACTACCCACAATGCCCACTACCCACAATGCCCACTACCCACAATGCCCACTACCCACAATGCTCACTACCCACAATGCCCACTACCCACAATGCCCACTACCCACAATGCCCACTACCCACAATGCTCACTACCCACAATGCCCACTACCCACAATGCCCACTACCCACAATGCCCACTACCCACAGTGCCCACTACCCACAGTGCCCACTACCCACAGTGCCCACTACCCACAGTGCCCACTACCCACAATGCCCACTACCCACAATGCCCACTACCCACAATGCCCACTTCCCACAATGCCCCTTCCCACAGTGCCCCGTGGCCGGGCTGCAAGCGGGTACCAGCATGCAGCCAAATCTGGGTGAGGATCATCCATGGGTGCATGGGCCCCTGCTTGGGCGTGCTGCTCTGCAGGGAGGACGCCACCTCGGACAGCGCCTGCTCCACTCGCGATGCGGCCACCGACGTCGCGTGCACCGAACCTGGCACGGGTGTGGTGGGGAAGAAGTTTGGGGGAAGTTGTGGCAGGTGGAGGCAGTCGGGGTGGGTGGGGGGGACGGCGGGGGAGTTTGGATATCGCAGAGCGAGAGAGAGCAGCAGTAGCAGGGCGAGCGGGAGCATGGGAGCGCAGGTGGTCAAGAAGGGTGGGTCGAGAGCGGTCAAGGGAGGGCGAGGGTCAGAAAAGGAAAGATGGTTGTCGGGAGGGCAGGGGTGGGGGAGGAGGGTGAGCAGTTACAAAAGGCAGTGGTCGGGTGGGAACAGTTGAAAGAGATGAGAAATCAACACACGTGCAGGAAGTTCATCCGTCAAGCACACAGCTGTGCTGTTTGAGTCTGGTGCTGAACCATGTCCCAAGATGTCCGGGTGAATGGGGGCAGGGGAGGGGTGGCTATTGCTGCCAGGCATTCCTCGCTCTGGCGCTTCGTGGATTTCAAAAATTTGGTAGGGTGGGTGGGTTCATCAGCGGAATGGTAATCAAAAGAAGCTGTGGAAAATAATGCCCGGAAATGGAGCAACTGCCCTTTACCTCCTAAATTTGTGACAGGCTTACACAATTCTGGATTTGAAGCTTTCGTGACTGCAAGGATTCATATTCTTAGGTTTTTTCGGTAAAGTCACGTAGGTAAAAAATTTAAATTAATAAAAGTAAAATAAAATAAAAATCACGACGTTTCGGAGGCAACACAAGCTTCAGTCTTCAGGTGGAACCATCACAGCACGATAGCTGTATCAACACAAGCTTCAGTCTTCAGGTGGAACCATCACAGCACGATAGCTGTATCAAGTACTTGATACCTCCGAAACGTCGTGATTTTTATTTTATTTTTATTAATTTTAATTTTAATTTTTCACCTACGTGACTTTACCGAAAACACCTAAGAATAGGCTTACACAAGCCTGTCACAAAGCCCGAGACTTAAGATTTTATTTGTTTTTTGGAATCTCTCCAACATGGCAGCCAATTCATGCGAATAATTTCAGCTGTGTCACGCTGAGCTGCAAACACTGTGCAGAGTTCCAGCCAGGAGCACGCAACTCTAAAATCCACGGCTAAACACGTCTTGGGGCCACAGTCCCAGGCAACTACAACAAATGCGTTGATGACTAGGGCATTGGTATGAAACTGAGAGGCATCGGCTGATAATGAAATTGTGTCCGCAAACAACATGTGGCAATGCTGTCGAAACTGCGCACATCTTGTAATTTACCGCATTAAAACACAGGGCTCTGCCAGATTATTTAATGACAGATAAGTATGACAAAGTAACATCAGGCATTACAAGAGATGCTGCGGAGAGTGTAACTCCGCAGACTGGCAAACATGAAGCTTTGCATCTTGACAGCGTGTCACATTGCATCGTAAGTGAGCCCCATTTCATAGAGCCTAGAATGCATAAAGATTTTTTTTTTTTAAATGAATGTAGCCGTACACGTGCATGAAACGAACATAAAAACGTTGGGATTCAAGACAGGAAAGTCAATTTGTCGCTTTTGCAGGTTGTGCTTTGCAGCCAAAATGACATGACGACGCTTGCTTGCTGCGATTTCAATTGTTAAAGTGGTGTATGATCATTATTTTTTTCCCTCTTTTGCTCTGACTGTTTATCATTTGTTGAATTCTGTATGCTATCAATCCAAACTTATTCCATTACTCAGAACACACCCGCATCCAGTAGAGAGCCCTACCACAGCGAACAATGGCAATCAGATGCTCACACTGCCCTGATTGGCTATTCAGTAAGTTTCTGCCCCCAGTATTATTGCCTTCTGTATGCAGTCTTGGCCTGGGAAAATGTGATTTTGCTAACATCTCTGCATATGCATTTCCACGATCAGAGTTGACTACAAGTGAATAGAATACACTTGGCTAATGTTAGGATGTTTTTTTTTCCCTGTGGTGCCACTTTTGACGAGGCTGAGATCCATCAAGCTACCTGTATGTGAAAAACTGTTTACCTCGGACTTAAACCTCGGTTTCTAGAGGTGGCCAGGTAAAATGTGTGTAATGATCTGCCCCCCACCAGCGTGTACATTAGTTGTCAAGAGTCAGGGTCATGATTTAATTAAAAAACGGTATTCATTTTGTAGCCAATCCCATTTGCATTTCGTTTATACAGTAATGTTTGCTCCATTAGCCTAAATGTAATGATGACATCTCATTTTCATATAACTGGCATAAATGGTTAACGATCGATTCTCCCACGCACACGTGCATTTTTTTGCACAATCAATCAATTTCACCGGATTGAATCGATGCATCGTGATATACCTATGGGCTAAGTAGGGCTTAGGAGCCTTAAAACTCACGGCAAAGTGGCCGATACAAGTCGGTTGGGGAGAGTGCGAGCACTCCCAGCTCTCCCAACGAAGTCTGCCCCGCGTTGAGCAGTGGGCTAAACAGGCGATGGCCCTCTACATGGGCGACCTTTGCCCGCTTCACGCATTTACCGCCGTGCAACAACTGCAGCTTAACACAGCACGTTTTTTTCTTAACAGTGGTGCGTTTTCTTCGAACGGACACAGCAAGAAGTCCGTTAGACCCACATTAAAATTCAGAGCACGCTGGGGGTTACTGTAAAGCATTTCTTTTTTTTTCCCCTCCTGCTCATCCAGTGAGCTGCGAGACAGCCGATAACACTTAACCTGCAGCGTACATTCGCTGGGGTCTGTGGCGGTGGTGGCGGTGGTGGCGGCCTATCAGTGGCGGTTCTGTTGATGCCCCGGCACAGCGACGAGCAGTGACGACAGGCAGGCGGCCGCGCGGAGCGCCGATAACCTGATCCGCGTTCAGCATTCTTAACCCTTGCACCCATTAAAAGTGGGCAACCGCCGATCCCTGACCCCAATGAATACCGCTAGTTTCGTCGTGGTGAAAAATTTGACAGACAGCTATGATTGGGGATTTGGGAATCCCGGATGCATTTTGTTGTTGTTATTATTGTATCAACGTTCGATGCGTTTTTGGAAAGCGGGGAATCGTCACCCCGAAGGCAGGCAACCTCTAATAGAACCCTAGCTCGCTGGGAACAGCGCGTACGCATAAAGCACCACACGCGCACGTGGTTGTAAACAATACCTGTGATTCGGGTGAACTCATAAAACGCAAAGCAAGGCGCGCACTATGATACGTAGTGTGGCCAGCCATTCTGTCCACGCAACTCTTATGAGCTGATAAGAGCGTGCAGACAACGCAAACTCCGATATTACAAACCGCAGTGCATTCACGAGCCGCGCCTGCTAAGCAGTTTTCCATGCTGCTGGTGCAAAACTTATTTTTCAATTTACATTATACATTAGCACGGCACTGCAGTTTTAATGAAATTTGCCTTTAGTCTTGTTGATGGTTCTTAATTACCATGACCCAACCCCATTCTCCTCTCTCAGGCCACGAGTCCTGGCAATGGGGGGGAGAAGCTGAAGTCTGTTTTATTGCCACCCGGAGGATAGGGTGTAACTCCATCTCAAACCCTTTACAGTGCCACGCGCAAATCCCAGGACGCGCAAAACCCAATTCCCAGGCCTGTGATTGCCAAAAACAGCATGCTCTTCGACAGCGACTTGAGGCAGTAAACCCCAGAATGACCCCTTTAAGGAAGCGCAGAGTCGAATAGCTTTCTTTGCCGGCGATGCAAGTGTAGCGTGCACTTAACTGCCCATTCTGAATGACATTTCCACAAAATACGCTTTTAATATCCGTCGGGAGGCAGCACAGAGGCCTGACGGATTCCGATTCCCTCCTGGGGGTTAACGACATCTTAGGAAGATATTTCCAGATGGGCCGAGGCAGCCTGCCTGGTGTGATTCAAGCGACGGGGCGTGCCAAGGTTGTTGGCAGGTTCTTGCTAAAACATTGCTGTTAAAGGCTGCCACATGCCCTCTCCCCACGTATGCCATCGGGTAATAAATGTAATCTCTCTCTCCCCAAGGAATTCTTGCTTTTGCCAGGCGATGGTCTTAAGTTCTCCCCATCTCGGTAAAACCCCGTCTTTAATTAATCGGTGGTGAGCGAAGAGGGCACGGCCCAGGGAAGCTACGCCGGAGGCAATCGCGGGAGATGCATTAATTATCGAAATAAAACTCGCAGCGCCACTTACATAGGAGAGGCCATGGTGGATGAGTGGCTAAGGAGTTGGAGGACTGAGCTGATACTGCTGAGAGATCCTGGGTTTGAATCTGAGCAAACTTGTGATGAGCACCAAGTTGCAAAACAAGTTGATGGTTTCAGCCTCTTTATCAAGGACTGCTCGAACAAAATTTGTTCAAATTCCAGCCGTTGAGAATTGAAGAATACAATTTCGGTTTAAATGCCATGCAATGAACATCTCCTAAGCAGGGCGTGTATGAAAGTGCAGTGCCCCCTAATGAGTATCACATTCTGCAGGTCATTCTCTAACATGGGGATATGTACTGCACTGGCACAGTTCACAATGGACACTTCATCTCATAGTATGACAGCAAGTGCATAATTGCAATAAAATAAGAACAAAAGATAAAAATATGAATTCATAAACAAGGGACCTGCTAAAAGATGTACCTCTGGATTGGCTCATGCGTGCATTTTGATGCCATTATAGAATAATCGTTATTATAAAGAGTTTATAAGACACTCAGCATTACCATGCCAAATAAGCACTGGGAGGCACTATATTTGTTGTAATTCCTAAAATTGTGGAAATTCCACATTTGTATGGCAGAGGGCAGTTGATGCATAAAAAAAACACCATTGGCCACCAAAATAATAATGATAATATTTATAATAATGCAAATGGTCCGTTGTTCAGCCAGAAAGCCCTGAAAAGTCTCAATACTCTCTTTCACAACAGTCCTGCATTGGAATGTTTGAGCAATTCCACTAACGAGTGGTATGCGAGAGGAAACCAGAGTACCCGGAGGAATCCCACGCATTACGAGGAGAACCTTCTTAAAACTCCTCTCAGATAGATTCAAGAATCCATTGTTGTCCTGCCATCTCATGGTATCCCCAGGCAGTCTCTCCCATCCAAGTATCAACCAGGCCCTAACCCGCTTCGCTTCTGGATTCAGGCTAACTTGGTTGCAGCCTCATTAGGCCATGCTCACTTTGCAGATGGTAATGTAACGGGGAATTGAGACTGAATTCACTGTCATCGTCATGGGGCATGATCTAGTCACAGCTGGATGAGGGGGCTTCCCAAACGACCGCCTCCTCTCTTGATTCTTCAATGCAACTTGTCATCTAAGCACCTGCACACGTGCTTATTTCCTCGCTCCACCTCAACGGACTATAATCGTCATCATCATCTGCCATGGTCAATGCACTGCTGGATGAAGGCCTTCCCAAGTCGCAAACAGCTCTCAATGTCCCGTGATTTCACAATGGACTTTCACCTGGTCGTATATGAAGGCCACTGAAACAATGCTTGAGTTAGTCATAAATTTAAAGCACGAACTGTGCAACTTAGAAATCATTAACGGCTTATCTGATAATTCGACAGCTTTGAAGCCTCAACCCCAACAGCTTTGATTTTTTTTTACGATGGAAACGGGCAGTTCGATCACATAAACGAAGAAAAAAATAGGTCCCCCTTAAGATGCAACGTGAACATTTCACCTCAGTTTCTCCAACCGACCTTTGAAATAGTGTGATAACGCACGCCGCATGTGTCCGCATGGCAACCGTACAGGGGTCCGTGCCACACGCAGCCATGGGGCAGGGATCATAAAAGCAGCCACATAGCGCCAGCCATGCTCAGTTGGGGTGCAGTTCATCAACTCCAGCACACACGGGAAACGCACGTCCCCACAATTGCACAAGCAAACTCCAACCATCCACAGCCACCACCCACCCAGCCCGCCCACCGCCCCCACCCACCCACCCGACCTGACCACCTCCAGCTCCTCCCACAGTCAATACCCTACACACAGGGGGGGCACCGAGCAGCCAGGGAGCCATGCTGCACACTGAGCCAAGGGGGAGGGAGAAGCGGAGGAGTGGCCACGCTTCCTGTCTCGTTAGACAGCGAGAGAGTGCCGCAGTCATTTGTGACGACAGCAGGCTGCCAGGCAGTGAGCTCGACAAAGAGGGGAGGCCAAAGGTTAGTGGGTGTGTGCTTAGGAGTAACAAAGCGTACGGGCAAAGAAACAAACAAGGGTGGGACTCCAGGAGCTTTAAACAAAAGCAACGAGCTTCGGGTGTTTTTTTTCACTCCCGTTTGGCCTTTTGCAGTAAGTCATACGAATTAAACAGAACGTGCTTAAGAAGCTAAAGTAAAAGAAGGTTGCAGGGGGTGGTGGTGGAAATAGGAAAGGTGATTTAAAAACAAAAGAAAAACAAGATCGTGGCTTGTCGGGGCTCACTCAAAACAGGACGGACAGACAAACAGTGATGTGGGGGTGCAATGAATGGCCTGTAAACAAAAGCTACTTACAAACCGAAAACAGGGAGAGAAAACCATGAGAGTAAGCGTCTGGCAGGGTGCCTTAAAACAACACATGAAAAAGGTCGTTAGAAGTCGCGTCACAAAGGAAATATATAATTTTAAAAAAACCAAACCAAGCCAACGTCACGAGTCTGCCACCTGATTCCACCTCATCAGTTGTTTTCGTGCTCATCGTTTGTTTTTGTTATCCTGCAGCAAAACGTCCTCTTTGTTCTCTCGTGACATTGCCTTCCACCGAGTTGCAACTGTTGCAACAATAGGACCCTCTGTTAGGATGATATGAAGGGACGATAAGCGACACCGCTTCTACGCGGTGGAATCTCTGCGATTACAATCGGCCGTTTATGAAATATGGAAACCCATTAGCGTGCAGAGCAACACAGTCATGGAGGCCTGGAATTGAGCGCGGTGGCGGGGGACGGCGAGACCACGAAAGGGGGTTTGCGTGCCGTAGACTTTTCGGATCGTTCACCGGTCATTCGGGGCGCTCGAAGCTCCACCGTGTAAGGCACGCAGGGACGAAGAAAGAAGGCCCCATCTGCCCCTAGCGAGTGGCGCAGCGTGGTTGGCATGGGCCCTTTTGCAGTTTACAAAATGGAGACCTCCTCCTCTTAAATTTCGATTTAAAGCTTTCGTGACTGCAGGGATTCATCTTCTTGGTTCTTTCTTATCGACAGACATGTCTTATTGACAGACATGTTCTTCACCTGAGGACGGCTGCTTGCGTTGTGGCCGAAACGTCGTGAGAATTATTTTATTATGTTTTATTTTTATTATTTTATTACTTCCCTTCTACGTGACTTTACCGAAAGAACCAAGAAGATGGACCTCCTACTCTTGTTCAATGTACCCCTCTTCTTCAAAGCCCTGGGTCTGCTCCCCCCCCCCCCTACCGGTCCCCCCGATCCATGAGCTTCAGTTCAGGTGGCACCGCATGCACGCTCGATAGCGATGCCACCCATCACTAAATGGGTGGACAGCGCCAGGAATTAACGGGCCCAAATGTTGGCAGGGCTGCTGCCTACCCTACCCAATCCATTTTCCCCCCTGGCCACAAAGCACAATGCCACCGAGGTCCTCTGGCTCTGACTAAGTATGCAGACAAAACCTGAACCAAGGTGAACCGATAACAACAGATGACGATGCCTGAGTAATGAAAAAATAAATATGGACTTGAGCAGAAAGTAAACGATGGGAGAGAATATGGTGGCAATTAATGTTACACTAGACTCGACACGATACAATAATAATCACTCTGTTTTTTTTTCTAGTTCCTGTGCTATGCACAAGGGCCGTTGCTCCAAACTTCACCGATTATATATTATTATTGATGGACGTGTTGAGTTATTTTTTTAAGCCATTCCCTAATGGAGATGCTTTAAAATAAAACACTCAATATTTACAGACATCGAGTATTCGTGTCACGGGGGTTAAAACTTTTTGTTTAATTACATTTGCAAAATGAAATATGGACAGCATTTTTATTACGACTTATTAAAAATATGATGGAAGATTACAGCAAAACTTTCACTAAATATAAATCTCACAGCCTTGGAACTTAATTCAGGAATTCACAGCTTCATTTCTTACCTCAAACCCAATGTCAAACCCCAAAAAAGCAACATCATCGCATTAAAACAACATTTTTACTACAGACGGGAAACACTTTTCCATAACGCAAGAACTCATAACAACCCCAAAATAGCCAGATATAAAATAAGCAAATAAAAGTAAGATAAAAATAACCTTTAAATACGTTTTTTTCTCCCCCCTTCCCCTGAGCAAGCCTTGTTTGGCCTGAGAAGGACGAAGTCAAGGAAGCTGAATCTCTGCCAATGTGTACGTGCATCGGGTCACCTCGTCTTACCGGTCTCTGGGTCGCTGAAGTCTGGTAGATGCATATACTGGAGGTGTCGCTTGTCAGCCATCGCTCTGTCCAGCAAGCTGCTTCCTCTCCCAGAATCGCTGTCAGAGCAAGAAACATGAAATTGCGACATTTTTCCATATGAATAACTTTAATTTTACTTCTATGATATTTCAATACATTTTATATTAAAACTATAACGTTAGGTTCTTTACTTGATTTGGGGAAACAGTTCCAGCTCTGAGATTGACATTTTCAGCTCAATAATGACTTGACAAAACAAGTAATTATTTTTACGAATTTATTGTTAATAGGTGCAAATAATTGTGCTGTCTTAATTGGGTGGACGTGATTCGTACCTGCTGCTGAACGAACAGTGTGCTAACAGCACTGTCCCCAACAGTCTGTTAAAGGCTATACGGGAGATCTTTGTGTTTTAGATTTCTAGCGCACTGCACTACGAAGCTGGCCGCCCACGTTTGAGTCCCACTCAGTGACGATTATATGAACTGGTCCTGTGCCTCCCCGAGGTTGACTCAGCCTGAAGTGAGTACCTACTACAGTATGTAAACATCAGCACTGGGAGACAAACACAGCCGGGCAGGATGCTGGCAACCCCACCCCCCCGTGTATCGCGCCGGTCTTCATAGGTGCTCACTAACAGCGCTTGCCCCAACAGCCTGATAAAGGCTATACAAGAAATCTGCATCTTCCTCTGAACGTCGCATTGGTTATCCCGCACCTCCGATTCGCTCGCGCACCTCTGATCTGCACGGTTGGCTACGTACGGTGTGAAAGAAGTTCAACATACATACGTACATCGCAAACTCCACAATCTCGCTGCAGAACTTACCGGGGCGACCACAGTAGCTGTCGGCTCAGCCTCGGAAAGACGTCAGCGCGCTCAACCGAGAGGCTACCCGGCCGAGCACAACCTGCTGCCTGTGTTTGCCACGTTTCAGAGTGTGACCTTGGCAAAACCTCTTAGCCGGCACTTTGGATGCAACACAACTGACCCAGAGTCTTCCACACGAATTATTGCAGTGGCACCCCTCACGGAACACTGATGATTAATGTCAAATTCATCATAAAGGCTGCCGATATATATAGCTCAACATTAAGCCTCGTGTTTTTGAGCGATCAGTGTGCTTTGTTAGCAGTCGCAAAGGCCTTCCCATGAAATGCAGGGTTGTCCCCGCCCCCCCCCGCCCCTCCTCGTATTGGCAGTTTTACTAACAATTAATATTATTGATGTGGAGGTTTTGCTGCTATGATGGACAATGTATGTTCCGCCTCTGACCAAATCACTTGGAATGCACCCGACCTTAACGGTTCTTGGAAGCTAAGTCTGGATAGTGCCCGCATGGGTGACCACCGTGCACAGAACAGGCGTTGTGAATCGCAAGCCAGTGCACGCGTTCGGCAACACATCGTGTCACGCACTGGAGCCCCTGATGATGACGATGGTGGAAGTGCATTGTACTTCTATTGCACTGGCAGTCGGGGGGGGGGGTGGGTGATTAGGGCGCACCTGGGGTTGGTGAGGCTGTAGCAAGCCTTCCATATCTGCAGCATGTGCTTGCAGGTCAGCAGCGCCTCGTCCGGTCCCTTGCACAGGGTCTCCAGCTTCACCTTGGTGAACAGCAGGCTGCAGGGAGACACGGGGGTGGGGGGGGGGGGGGGTACAGCACCACGGCGTCACGCTCGGTGATGCCGCAAGCTACTTCGGAGGTCCAAATATCAGGATGCATCACGGGGACGAAGGAAATCTCGCAATACCGGCGGAGGGGATAACCTACAGAGGTGACTACTCCATCATGCCTTTCGGCAATGAGGATTATTCGACCATACTTCACCACGTTGACCATGAAGTAGGGTACCAGGACCAGTTTGGATATCACTCGCCACTGATTGTTAGCCGTGGCCGGGAATCAAACTCAGGTCACCTGATTCAGAGAGCAGTTAAATAATCAGTCACTACCACTCCCTGCAACAATGGTATTTATTTTTTCGGATCATTTGCTTAAAACAATTTTTTTTACACACTTCAATGCATGTTTATCTCTAAGGTAGACATCGATTTTAATCTATAAATCGATGCATTGTTTCTAGACGTGCAACGAATTGTGCACACGAGAAACGATGTTTTTCTAAGGGCTTTTCTTTTATTCAATGGGTTCACGTGACCCCTGCAGCCACGACAGCCACTAACATTGATTCTGGAATCTAATCGCAAACCTGAATTGGGACAATTCGTCGTATCACGAGGGTGAGACGAATCGTTACGAAGCGCCCAAGCCAAAACACACCGCTGACAATTAAATCAAGAACCATAAGTGCTGTTAAGGTATAACTTTGTGATGTCATAGAGCGGTATTGCATATTGAAATAAGATCATTCATTAGCCGGTGGGTCTTTACTAGGGCCAAGTTAATAAGTTGTGTCCAGTATATCAAATGAAGTGTATTGCTATTACCCCAGAAACACAAATTGTACGTGTTAAGTTCCTTGGCAACGTATGTATTAATAATGAACGTGTTTCCAGGGGAACTGCATTACAGCCTTATTAAAGAGGATAAAAAAAACGAGCTTAATTCACTCGAGAAGCAACGCCCTCTTTTCACTTCACCATCTCGTGCCGTGGTACAGGAGGCATCACAAAGCAGTCGAGCGCCGACCGGGCCGAGTCCCCGTAGAGCCAACGCACAAAGGATGACTCCTCATCCTCATCAGCCCTATCGGAACGATTATCGCACGGCTCAACTCTGCATTGGGCGGGCACGCGGTAGGCAGAGCGCTCGCCAGCGTGCCGCAGTATGGAGGGGGGCCGCGAGGTAGGCTGGGGTTGGTGGGGGTTGGGGCAAGTGCAGCGGGGGGGGGGGGGGCGTGGGGATTAAGTGAGCGGGAGCTTCGGTTAGGGCTGGAATGGCAACCAGGACACGCCTGCTTGGCCTCGGTATTAATCAACCACAGAAAATCACAACGCGTGCGCCAGACGTGGGCCGCGCCGGGGGGCTTCGTCCGGGAGACGCCGGTGGGATTTTCAGTAGCCGCGTGCCGCCAATAATTTTCAGAACGGGTAATGCGAGCGCTACGGGCCCGCGACGGAGTGCATCGCCGTGCCGGCACGATCGCTGTAATTGGCCTTATTTTAAGCGGCGATGCTCGCGGTGAGCGTAAACTAATTTGCGCCCAGGCAGTAAACGAGGTATGGGGGTGGAGGAAATGATTTGTAAAGGAATACTAAAAAGTGAAAAGTGGCAGTCCAGCATAGAAAACATAGTATGAATATAAATGTTTTTTTTAATAGCCTCTTTGTCAATCCACTGATGGGTAAAGGTCATGTATTCGATGTGGGTTGTTTGACCATACTCCAACCACACTTGCCACAACTAGAGATAGTATATTTTTCTCATTGTATGGCATTTGAAACATCTTACGTTTACAAGTACGAATGCGATGGTGCTTTGAGTGGCAGACCTGTGCCAGAAAGGCACCACACGTGTGTTTAACCAAAAAAATAATTGACTTGACAGTGCAGATTGGTTAACGAGGTGACCTGTTCAGATATCACTCACACTGGTGACAGCAGTAGCCGGGAATTTAACTTAAGATTATTTTAGCATTTAACGTTAATAACGAGTGTTGCGCCATCAACATGTCCATTGTAACAATGAGATGGGTGATTATACGGTAAATCATTCAAGGCAGGCAAAGCAGCCGCTTACTTACAACCCAGATAACAACTCTGGAAGTGTACCTCTCTTTATCAATGGGATTGAGCAATGAAAATAACATTCATCAAGGGCCTTACACAGCCATCGCACGTGAAGTCACATCGAGTGTAAATATGCTGCTCTCACCGCAGTGCAAACGGTGTCCTGTTACTTTTCAGAGGGGGGTGGGGGGCACTGCGAGTATACCGAGGGATGATGGGCAGGGCAGGCGTGTCCTGTCACACGTCAAACCATCGCGAAATGACTGCACCGACAGCACGATGTTGCATCATTTTTTTGTTTCGTTTACAAGCGCACTTTTTTTTTCTAGATTTGAAAGCGCACTTTTGCCAAGAAGGATGAACGGCATTCGTGCAATGGGGGGGGGGGGGGGCGAGCGCGTGCCAGCTCGCTGCAGACCGCACGTGAAGACGATCACGGGCGGCGCTTAATAATAACGACGACGGGAAGATGATTCAACAGCCGTTTCCTGTACATTTGTTAACGCCGAGCAAAACACCACCGCACACACGGGGGGGGGGGGGGGACGGGGGGGCTGGGGTGGAACACACGGGGGGATGGGGGGGGAGAACACACGGGTGGGACGGGGTGCTGGGGAACACACGAACGCCAACACGTGTGCGTGCCTCCACCACCGCGTGTGTGACAGCGCGAGACGCGGGGGCGGCGCGGCTCTGACGCCAACTCGCTACCGTGACCGTCGTCATCGCGATGGGGAAACGCTGTGACGAGGCGGACGATGTGTCCCCCCCCCCACCCCCGTTCTCATGAACTCGAATGGCACGTGTGTGTGGGCTGCGTGTGCGCATGTGGGGAGCGACGGGCTAGTGGTTAGCGAGCGTGCTGCGCTTCGAAACCTGGCGACACGAGTTCGATTCCCGATCACGGCCAAGAAAACAGTGATGATTTATTTGAATGGGTCCTGGTTCTGCCCTAGGTCGACTCGGCCTCGAATGTGCACCTGGTGCGGTGTGTAAACATCGCCACTAGGGAGACAAAGGCGGCCTCGCCGGGTGTGGTGCTGGCCATGCACCCGATTCAAGAGCCGAATGGCTCACAGGGCTATACCTAATAAATGAACTTGAAATGAACTTAAATGAACTTGATGCCCGGCCTTTATAGGTGCTCGCAAACAGCACTTGCTCCAACAGCCTGTCAAGGGCTATACGGGGGGATAATTGTGTTTAGTGTGTGTGTGCACGTGTGTGGGCGCGGTGTATAAACAAAAGCCGGTTGGGCGTGGTGTTGCCCACCCACGCCTCTGCGTGTGTCATTTCGGCCTTCGTAGGTGCTCACGAACAACAGCACACTTGCTCCAAGTCTGTTAAAGTCTTTGTGTGTGCGGGGCGTGGGTGGGTGGCTGGCTGGCTGCAGTTTGCGCACTACGCGGCGACCTGAGATGGATTCCCAGCCACCGGTGGGGGAGGGATATTTGAACCGGATCTGGCCCCTTCCATAGGTTTAAACAGGTACCTGGTGTGGTGTGTAAACATCAGCAACGGGGACACAAACGTGGATAGGTGCGGCGCTGTTCCCCACCCCATCTCGTGCACCATTCTGACCACACCAGCCCACTTGTGCGCACCATGCTGGCTTTCAGAGGCGCTGGCTAAAGAGCACTTGGGCCAAAAGTCTGTGAAAGGTCTTTATCGTTGCGTGTGCCTGTGCTCGCACGTGTGTGTGTGCGTGTGTAATGTGCACCACAAATTCAGAGCATGTATTCTAGATTCGAAGCTTTTGTGGCTGCAAGGATTCATACTGTTTTTTTTCAGTAAAATCACGTAGGTAAAAAAATGTAATGAATGAAAACTAAATTTAATCACGACGTTTCGGGCGCAACACAAGCGTCCTTCTTCAGGTGGGGACAACGTAGGGAAAGCACAAACGCTTAAGTGTGTCTTTAAGTGCCGTTAAGTGTGTCACACACTTAAGCGTTTGTGCTTTCGCTACGTTGTCCCCACCTTAAGAAGGACGCTTGTGTTGCGCCCGAAACGTCATGATTTAATTTAGTTGTTTTCATTTATTTTATTTTATTTTTTACCTACGTGACCTTACCGAAAAAAACCCAAAGAGTATCACAGCATGTACGTTGGGCTCCGTAGCACGCAGACACCAACACATGCATTATTCTGCAGTTCTGGCAAGAACCCTGACAGACATTCGGCCTGATGCAGTTTTCATATCTTGGCTGAATTCCCAACGTCTCGACTAAACCACCCATATACCCCAAGAAACTTTGCCGCTGGTCCCAATGTTGGTGTGCCATCGACCTCCACGCGGAGGGGAGTTAACTCCGTCTATTCCACTTAGACCTGTACTGTCCCTCCCTTTGCCGACGATAACCCAAATATTCATGGCTTTATACATTTATATTGCTGAATAAGAAAGCTAACCATCCGACAACAGTCTGCTTAAATCATATTTTATACATTATTTGTATTTCTGGGTTTATGGTCCGCTTACTCCTTCCGCGCCTCATTATGTTGCACAGTTAACGCATCATATGCCGCCAATTGTGATTTTGTGGTGAGATATCTATCTATTATTTTCATGCTAACTGCATTGCGTTTTTAACAAAGTGCTGTCCCAATTTAACCCATGCACAGGGCTGCGATGCTGCTGCTGCTGCGATTATACACAACTCTGCCTAACGACCGCGGTCGGTGGGGTGGTAAACGTTATAGATCGACTGCGCCTTGTTTCCTGCTCAGGAACAAAGCAAAGTATCGGTTTAATGCTTAAAGTGTTATGCCAGTGTCGATTCCAGCACAATCTAAATTCAGGCACGCGTGTCTGGGCACACGGACGCCGTGCCGTAGCGTGCAAGCTCAGCCCAAACCTTTGCTCTGTGTGCCCGCTTCACGCGAATCGAGAGGACACACGCCCACCAACAACAACACTTGGGCTATTGTAACATAGCAAGCTAAAGCACCCACACACGCGGGCGCTCACCCACATGCACACAGAAACACTGCCATGCTCTGTGGACATTTCCACGTCCGTCCGTCCGTCCACTGGTTTGGAAAATCGGGCTGGCCGCCTATTTGCTCGTGCTGCCTATAATCTCCTTAATTGGTTAGCGGGATAGAGAGGCTCGTGGCTTTTAGGCGTTTCACATTACATGCCTGTTACTAAAATCAATACCGTGGCATGCAAACTGCATGGTCCGACTTGCGCGATCAATACAATTTAATACCTGCCGTTATTTGGTTAGCCTTGTGCCGGGAACCACGAATGCATCACGGCCGATATGGAATCATTCATGCTTTCACTATGATCGCTACAAGTGTAACGCTGCTTGGCACTTGATCACTATTAATGAATGCAGGGATCCACTGAAACTCACATTTGTTTAGCGTGTTCTCAGAGCAGGACAACGCGACTTGGAATGTAAAGTTGCCACGTTAGCATCTGGGTCGTTGGCACTGTGCATTAACAATCGCACCTTATTTTGCGCTTGCATTAAAAAAAAACACAACTTGAAAGACGAAAATGTATTAATGGTGTTTCGCGAGCATTTTATTTCCTGCACAGACTTCGTTCGGGGGGGGGGGGGGGGGGGGGCGGCATGGCTTTACACAACAGTGTTTCCTTGACAGTGTCGCAAAGCGCAGCCAAGTTAATTTAAAAAAAGTGACGCCCCCTATTACCTCCAAAACACTTGTGCCCGGGACCCCATTTCGCAAAAGAATGGCCTCCACCATCAATGAATAACTATCCTGTGCCACCACCGCACGAAAGCCATTAAGGCCGTCCAGGCCAGGCAGTGCCAACGATGTGAAACGCACAGCGGCTGACGGCACAGTCACGGGTAAGCGGCCCCCGCGGGGGGGGGGGCACCGTTGGGAGGAAGCGGCGATCTGGAAACCCACGGAGTTGAGTCGATCTGCCGTAATTCACTCCAAAGCAGCGGCCTCAACAGCATTGCGATCCACTTCGCGGCTTCATCGCCAACTCAGACACTCTGCCGCCGCTTCGTCGAGGGCGCAACAATATTTCTTATTTTTATCTCTCTCAAAAAAAGAAGAGTTCTCTGTTGAAGCGTCCGGTCAACCTTTGCTTAGCGGGAGGTCATTCTCCTCTACTGCCTACAGAGTATTTGGAAGTCCTTTCTGCCAGGCGTGGGGGCGCTATCAACTCCCTGCCCCGATTTCAGACGTTCCTCTCCTCCTCTGCCTCTTCTGACTGACAGCCTCCCCAACTCTCTCTGAAATATTCCCAGTTACTGTACAAGAGCTTGAGATGCGGCTGCATTTCAACACAGCAGTCTCCACGGTGGCGAGATGTTATCTCCCTCGCCTGGTATGCCACAAGTCGTGGGCTTTAATCCCTAACCTCGACACCCCTATATTTGGAGTTTGCATGTTTTCTCTACTCATGGTGTACGTGGTTTTTTCCTCCGGGTCCTCTGGTTTTTTTCCCTCCACATTTAGAATCAACATGCATTTAGATATTCGGCTGCCATTAATTTCCACATAAGCCACTTCGTTGAGCCGTCATTTGTGGCCAGGTCGCTTCTGAAAAGGAGCTAATAGCTCAGTGGGCCTTACCTAGTAAATTAACTAGTTAAAAGTAGTTTATTTAGAAACTATATAAACTTAAATTGTTGTTAATCCAGTAATCTCGAACAGTACCTTGTAAATATTCACCTTTCCACCCCCACGGGAAGATCTTATCAATTGTCAGAATTTGTGGTCATGATTCATAAGTATATTATTCATTTGCATGGTTTTATGGCTGTTTCTACAGTAGCTTATTTTCCATATGTTCACTTTTGCTCAATACTAATTTCCCGAATGCAATATTGGCATATAACGCGCAAACACTTTTTAAAATATATTGTTAAAAGCATGATTTAATGCACACACCATGCGTGTTAGAATCTATTTCAATCAGCGCATGGTTAAGTGTCTATCTAACCTAACATTAACCTAATGGTAGAGAAAGTTGCATAAGCGTGTTTGGCATAAGCCCTGATGTTAAGGAATTCGATGGGGGAGTCCCCTTTCAAATTTTCCACCTCATTTGCCATAGCTCAGTGCCTCGGTCCCTCCCAAACCGTGAGCCCCTGTGCAATTGCACCGCCTGCACACTCGATAGCTACGTCACGGGGCACAGATGGAGTTCCCGCAACATAAAACAGCAGCAGATTCGCTGCGGAAATACCCTCATGGTAACGCAATTCCATAGAGATCACTTACATTCGATGAAATAAACGCCAGTGAAAGTGAACAGTGGTCATGTTAAAGGACTTGTTTGGAAATTAATAGTGGTGGGATAAAGCAGTACATTTCGTAGATTTTAAAACGATCTTCTCCTTGTGGTGCACTCCTGCTCGGGTCCCATGCCTCACTAATTGGTTATCGCAGGACGCAACATCATAACAGCGTCAACCGTTTTCGAGAGCAATTTTAATTTTAAAAAAATTCTGCGTCTCCCCCTGAGAATTGGCGCCTTCAACAACAAGAGGCTAAGTGGGTGTCCCATGCCCGTGCGTGGCCGTTTCAGTCGCTGTATTTTAGTGGGAGGATTTTAGCTTTGGACTCATCAAAACGTAGTGCTCTGCTTTGACGCTTCGAGTTATAAAACCAAGGGTTAGGGTTGACCGAGTGGCTGAGTTGGATAATTGTCCAGAGGGAGGCAGCAGTGTGATTTTGGGTTTGAACTCTGACTCTGCCAGCGTGATTATAACGGGTGCACGGTGTCAGCTCAGTTACCAATAGTTGCACCAAGGCACATGTTATAACTTTGGATTTGCACGTAATTTTGCACAAATATTCGAGCTCTGAAGACAACATAATTGTCGTTTGTCATGCAACGCATATTATTTGCAGTGATAGAAAAAACATTGAGTCGTTCTGTGACATCATCTTCCATGGCCATACCCTAACGCAATGTGAAGCTTGCCAGGGGTGCAATGATGCATACATTTATCAATATTGATTCTTAATGTCACGATGCACGTGTGTAAGAATCCAGGTTTTTGAATAGACGTTCGATTGCATGCAATGTGTTTACATCACCCCTACAGCTACCAGAGGTATTTCCATTCACCATTGAATTGACTCTTGAAATCATATCAAGACCATGAATCATGAAAATTCATGGAATCGCTCATTGCACGATACTAATGGCGTAATTTTGATATTATATCCTACAATCCAACTGCCCATTGTCAATCCACTGCAGAATGACGGCCACTCGACACATCGCGTCAGTCGTCAGGGTTGTTGGACCGTACTTTATCAGTCAGTCAGTTCACTTTGGGTAAGGCCCACTTAGCTAAGAAGCTCTTTGTCAAGGGTGATGCGGCTGAAGCAGCTGATCACGTTACATTGGAAGGGCCGGGTTTACAAGTACAACACAAAAATAAAGGAAATTTGATAAAAAATTACGAATAAACAATTCGAAATAACATCAATACCGAAAGAACAAAAAAATAATATCATGCTGGTCAATGTCTGTTGGAAGGGGAGGCCAGAAATAGAACTGATATTAACAGGTTCGATGTGCAGTGCACAAATCACGGCTACAAAGCAAGTTGTGTCAGGGAAAAAAAAACGTTAATTAGTCACGCTGTGATTTCAAATCCAAGTTGCACTGCAAAGCGGGTTGCCAGTCAAGGGGAAGGCCTTGGGAAGGCACCACACTCTGGTGAGGCCCCACGCGAGATGTGCGTGACATCCAGCCAGGGACAGACCACGAGAGGGTGACAGACGGGCACGGACAGACTTAAGTCAGAAAGCGACGCCTGCCATCGCTTACCATCGCACTCCAATCCATCCGCATCGCGAGTAATGATGATGTCTCTTCCTCCACGACCCGATCCACCCCGCGCCGCTCAAAAAGCCGTTTGTCATAACGCATCCGTTATTCACCCGTGCCTCAGTTGCTGTGGCGCGCTAAGATTTTATGTTCTCGCTGGAAAGTCGCCCCCACAGAGCACGAGCCAGGCTCAAGGCTGGCTTAGCTTCCGAGATCTGACGAGATCGGGCGCATTCCGAGTGACACGGCCATAGGCGTTCTGCATAATTGGAAGATAAAATTGTGCAAGTGGAACGCACCTGCTTGGAAGTCCCTCAGAATGCTAAGCACGTTAGCTCACGGTTTATATTGCTATACAAGTACAGTAAAACCTTGGATTGCGAGTAACTTGGTCTGCGAGTGTTTTGCAAGACGAGCAAAATTTTTAATGAAATATTAATTTGATAAATAAGCAAGGTATTGCAATACGAGTAGCAGAGGTCGCAAACGGGTTTTGATTCCTTACCCGTACCCGGCCGCACCAGGGTCGAAAACGGGTACCCGTACCCGTACCCTACCCGATACCCGGCTACCCGTACCCGGCCGGGTATCGGGTAGGGTACGGGTTCCCGATTGCGACCTCTGGGATGAAGCCATGTTGCAGGCGCGGGTGGGTTGATTCTAAGAACTTGAATTGTGAGAAGAGACAAGACGGTGGGAAATGAGTGACAAACGGTTACGCACCAGTGACTCATGGCCTACCCGTACCCGTACTCGGCCGCACCAGGGTCGCAAACGGGTACCCATACCCAGCCGGGTACAGGTAGCCGGGTATTGGGTAGGGCACGGGTATTGGGTACCCGGTTGCGACCTCTGACGAGTAGTACGTGTATACGCTTTGTCTGCCGAGCGTCACGTGATCACAACTGATATACGAGTGCTTTGGATTACATACACGTTTCCGGTACTTGTTAATCCAGTCAGGTGGTACTTGTTAATCTAGTCAGGTGACACAAGCCTTGAGTAAACAGCTCCCAATCGAAAGGCTGTGTTTAAATCCTGGCCTGCGGTTGACTCAACCCATCATCCTTCCGTGGTAGATAAAATCATTACCAGTTTGTGGGGAGGTTCAACAGTGCTTGCCCTACGGATTAATTTGCCGCTGCCATAGGAATGAGGCATTTCTGGGTCAATGCTCATTTGAGCAGGAAGCCATTGACTTACAAAATAAATATATTAATAGGGGTGGAATGATATATCGGCTGACAGATTTTTATCAATTGCTAAGCGTCCGATATAAATATGGAATCGCATGTTTTTTTGGTTCGTACATGTTGTAGTAATGGGTTCACGTCACCCTTGAAGCCACTAAGAGCGCTACACATCAACGCAATGTTGAGTCTAAACTACGAGTCAAATCAGAGCCCTGACTTTTGACAATTCATCGAATCGCCGGCAAATCGTTCCGCCAAAGTTACCCGCGAACGGTGAGGGTAGCACGGTATCTATCAGCTGGCACAAGCGGAATATTGTTTTTGTGTACTTGCTTAGTTTTAACAAATTATGTCAAGCACGGAAGTTAAGTGAGCATTCTACGCGCCTAACGCAATGTGCATGCAGCGAGCGCCTGTTAACGTGCACATCTCTCCGCCAAACTGGACTTCTAAGGACATGAAGCTGACCGAGGCCCACTTATCATCACTCGGCTATAACACCAAAAAGGTCGAGACTTAAGAGAATCACAACAAACCTTACTCTGCCTTACTCTACCTTCAAACGGTTAATCAATGATTTATGCTCCTTTTTGGCTTTGGACCAAGAAAAACCATCAAAGCCGACTCACCCACGCTCCGTGTGCATTTTCTCTTGGCGGTTTGATACAGCGGCTTTTCAAAAAGAAAGTGGACGAAAAAGGATGAAGCGTTTTATCCGTTAAGGGCAGGGCAATATGGCTAATGGACAGAAGGGTTCGCGTGTTTACAAATTGCATCTACACAGCTATTATTGGGCAGTTAATTCTTTTCAACAGCTGCGCATCCATCACTGGGCACGCAAAGTTGGGTCGGCTGCTATTTGACCGAGTCCACTCGGACCCTACAGGAAGCTTCAACGGTCGAGAATGTTTTCTGGATAAATTTTAAGTCGTTTCAGGTGTACAAAATGCTGAACATCTGAACGCAGGAATATGCTAAGATCTTGAAATATATTATTGTTAATATTTGATGAACGGCATGAGCATTGTCAAACATGCATAAAAGAAAATGTAAAGACATGTATAGCATGAGGTGTCCAGGAAAAACTTGTTAACCTACACGTATAAATATATATATACAAGATTTCCCCTGCTGGCTTCAACAATTCATCATCTCTCCATAGACGGTCAGACAAAGAATTTAATCACTGACATGTTTCATCCATTCAATCTGCCTACTGTCAACCAAAAAAAGTCTATTTTCTGGACAATGAGACTTTGTGAGTGTTATCAAGTTTTTCATTTGTAAACGCGAATATATTAAAAGGTGCCTTAAATCTGCCAAACTTCAAAAAAACCTCTCGTTTTGCTTGCATTGCCTTCTACGGGCATCTCACGGTAGGACACGACGAGAGGTGTGGAGAAGGGGCGAGGTGAGGGAGGGCTCGAGGAGGGGTGGGCGGGAGGGAGGGAGTGGCACAGTGTGAGGTCACCTGAAACTCTCGGGGTATTCGCTGAGGGCCATGTCGAGGATGTTGAGCGCATCCTGGTGGTGCTTCTGCGCCGACAGGAGCAGGGACAGCAGGTGCAGCGAGTTGAGGTCGTCGCCCTGCAGCTGCAGTGCCTGCCGGACGTAGCCCAGCGCCTCCGGGATCTGCGGCACGGATGACGGCACGCGCGGGTTACGGCTCGTCCGACCGCGCTAGCCACCTGCGGCGTTGCCCGTCGCGGCGGGGACGACTATCTATTTCGCCACGATCGATCAAGTGCGGGTGGGCAAGCGGGTCATGTCAGTTAACGGTGCCCAAACGGGTAGGGTGATGCGGACGTAGTCATAATGCTTAGCACGCCGGATTCGTAATCCCTAGGGGGGCAGCTGCCGTGGTATAATGGTTAGCACAGGGGACTTGTTATCCAAAGGGAATGATTGGGACAAGTTGTAATGATAAGCATACTGGACTTGTAATCCAGGTGGTCGGTTCCATCTCCTGGGGGTTGGGGTAATGGTTAGATTCTAGATTTGAAGCTTTCGTGACTGCAAGGATTCATACTCTTAGTTATTTCAGTAAAGTCACGTAGGTAAAAAATGAAATTAAAATGAATGAAAAATAAAAACAATAAAATCACGACGTTTCGGAGGCAACACAAGCTTCCGTCTTCAGGTGAAACTGTCACAAATTTTTTGCTGTGACAGTTTCACCTGAAGACGGAAGCTTGTGTTGCCTCCGAAACGTTGTGATTTTTATTTTTTTATTAATTTTAATTTCATTTTTTACCTACGTGACTTTACCGAAAGAACTAAGAGTATAATGGTTAGATGGCCTTGTGAACCCATATGTGGCCACATTCTTGATCTCTTTGCTGACTTTCCTATTCCTGCTTGACACCAACCATTGTTACCATGTGCAAGAATGACAGAGTAAGATAAAAATAAGGTTGCTTTAGGGCTTAACGTGTAAAATGCTACCACATTCGCAAACATCTTGATATTCAGAAAGTGATTTTTCAAAGCTTTGTGAAAAAAATTACAACAGAGCTCCTACTCCCCTCGGGAAGAGCAAATCTTTGCTGTGGTAAGCAGGAAAGAGCGAGCATACATAGTCAAGTCCAAGTGATTTCCTGCTCAAACGAGTATTAAGGTCATGCGCAGATCCAGTTCACACCACTGAGCCAGTGATGTAAGTGCCACGTGATTATGACAGGGGCTAGTCGATCCGTCGGACAACCATTATAGACTTTCCCACAAAGCGGCGCTTATTTTATAGAGCCCAGAGAAACGATGGACTGAGTTGTGACACCCCAACCAGGATTTTAATCCGCAACCTTTCCAACTGCGAGCCGCTCACTCTTCGGCTGAGCCAACTGGCCGCTTGCATTAATGTCTCGGGGTGAATGCAGCACGAAGCCCCCTAGTTACCTGTCTGGATATGGCCAGCTGGAGAGCCAGGTAGAAGGACGTCTGATGGTCATCAGGGGCCAGGTTATAGGCCCTGCACACCACAGCACCCAGAGAAACAAAGACAAAGATCCCCCCCCCCGTAGCGCCTTTACAGACTGTTGGAGCAAGGGCTGTTCTCGCAAGCACCTATGAAAGTCGGCACGGCACATGAGGGTGTAGGTAGCCAGGACCACGCCCGTGGTCTCCCGAGGAGCGATGTTTACACACACCGCACCGGGTACTCATTTGAGGCCGAGTCGATTTAGGGGAGGCCCAGGACCGTTTCAGATATTCGTCACCAATGTTGGCTGCGAACAGGAATCGAACTCGGGTTGCCTGCTAACCGCTACACCGCCACTCCCCACCAAGAGATGTAACATGCAAATGCACACACATACACACACACACGTGGAGAATGAGTAGAACAAGGATGCAAACGACACACAGATGCAAAGAATAGGCGATGAGCAAATGAATAAAAAGTTGAAGAGGGAAAGAGATTGGAATGGGTTACGTGGGACAAGGGGGGGACAGAGTGGAGGGGGGGGGGGGGAAGTGCACAGAGAGGAGAAACAAGAAGAGCAGATGCAGAGGGTTGAGATAGAAAATCAGGAGGGCAGCCAAAGAACATCAAAAAGAGTGCAGAGATGTGCAGATTGAGGGATCAATTACACGTTCTTTTTAAAAATGCTTTCTGATTGAAACCACATTACTAATGCATGGACTTCCAAGCTAAGATGCCCTTTTTCAATACTTTTTTAAATGCATTTCCATGTTTCTTTTTTTTCCAGCGTAGTTCAAAATCAGCAGAACGGAGCAGAAATTAGGAAATAAGTATTTTTTCATCGGCTGTGGTGGTGGAATACACCTGTGATCCAGCGCTTCGGGGGCAGGGTTTGTGAGTGACACCAATGTAACCAGATTGACGAGACACTGAACAAATCTCACCGTTACGACCATGAGCTTCATCCGAGCCCAATGAGACTCCAAATACATTTTTTATAAGAGAGGCCTGGTATGCATACAGAATATGAGGTGACCTGTAACAGGCAGTACAGCAAGTAGGTCAACTGGTCTGCCAATTGATGCCTGCTCCCGACAGCTGCTCATTCATTCATATGATACCTCTTCAGAGGTTCTATCAAGATTAGAAGCTAATTGAAATTAGAGTAAACAATAGCCAAAGTAAAAAAGTAAAAAGTACATGTAAACACAAAAGTTTAAACTATGTTACCAGTAAAAAAAAGCAGTACCGAACTAGGAAATGTTCCAGTAAAATGTAACCGAATCGGGTCTGAATTGCTTCACTACATTTTAATAATTGTAATGCATTAAAGCCAGGCATTAACAAAACGCAGCACACATTTACATGAACGCCTTTATGCGAGAAAGTAATTTCTCGCTTAAAACTGTGAAGAACTGATCCGATTTTACGAGTGCCCTCACCGTTATTAAACCACGGACGCTTGGCCAAACACACGAGGAATTAATAGAGGGGCGATCGGCCAGCTTCGTATGAAATGCATAGCAGCAATTACTGAGATTTTCCCGCAATGCTCTGAGGCCCAGACCAATTTCCTTCAAATACAGTGAACACTTGCCCTGCCACGGAAGCCATCCCTAAAGCCCCATTATTTCAGCGATCGCTCAAAGAGGAACGGGGGCTCGTGGTGGCAGACGCCCCCGACTTTGTCTTCAGCGGCCGTGTCGTAGAAATGGCTTTGTGCCATGCGGGCGACCAACCCACAATCGGGCGCAAAGACAAAGGTCCCCCGTGTAGCCTTAACCGACCGTCGGGGTCAAGTGCTGTCAGCGAGCACCTATGTAGGCCGGAACGGTACAAAACGAAGGGGTGAGAAGGCAGCACCACGCCCAACCGCCTTTGTCTCCCGAGTAGCGATGTTTACACAGTGCACCGGGCACTCGTTCGTGGCTGAGTCGACCTAGTGGAGGCCCAGGACCGGTTCAGTTAATCGTCACCGGTATTGGCCGTGAGCGGGACTCGAACTCGCGCTAACCGCCGCGCCACCGCTCCACAACCGGGGCGCATCCACCTGGTCACCAGCGCGACGCGGTGCGATCGAGCGGTCCTGCTCGTCCACGACGGTGCATTCACCGCGTCCCACTGCGGCGCTCCGCGCTTCGCGGCGCATGGAGGACAGGATAACCGGAATTAATTTCGAGAAATAAATTAAATGCTCTTCCAACCCACCACTGGCTGCTCTTTTATCCTTCAAGGGAGCGTGGGTCACACCGTGAATAGTTTATGAGCAATGCCGTGGCGCAAACAAGTGCGCGCACTTCCACTCGGTGTAAACCGTCCAGCCAGTGCGGCGGGGTGAGCTGACCTCTGCCAACCTTTACTTTGACCTCATTTCACAGCTTTGACAAACCGCGGTGAACACCGCCAATGTAAACCCTTTCAAGGGTGTTGCTTTACAATGCACAATGTGTAGTTGCAGTCAGACCCCCCAGTGCCGACACAAAAACGTGTTTCAATTACTCCACCCATGTTGAGAGCTCGGCCTAGCAGATTGACAGTTTCATCTCATCCATACCGTGGTGCTTGGTTACGTAGGGTGCGAAAGAAGTTCAACATACATACATACTGTCTGTAGGTACAAGTGCTTCCAATTTGGCTTCTTGACTCACACCGCTTGACTCTGGAAATCCCTCCCATCGTGTCTCTTCCAAAATTGTCATGACCTTGCTCAATTCTAGAAAGGTGTTAACTTTGACCTCTTACACCTTCAACAGTGCTGTGTGCTACAGGTCCACTTAGCATTGTGTGCCATTGGGCCTGTGTTCAGCAGTCGTGATAAAAAAAAAATCTAAGCCCTCCAAGGGCTCGCCGCAGTCTATAAGGCCATTCCCGCAGACGTCTGCATCAATGATTTCGTTTTAATGTCTCACCAAGTACTACAGCACCCAGGGCATATCACCGGAAACGTGCGTGCACTGCGCATCGTGTGTGCGGCGGGGTGGGGGGGGGGGTGGGGAGCGTGAGACGGGGTGGGGGCCCTTGGGACAGGAAGGACAGCAGAAGATGAAATGGAACGCGCAACGATTTTGAGTGGCCCATTCTTTTCGGGAATGGTCAATTTTTTACAAGCAAAAGCAGCCATGCCTCATCGGTGTGCCGTGAGGGTAATTGCGCTCATCTGTCTGTGGCTCAGCTCCTAGACGAAATGGGGACGTCCCTTATTAAATGCGTACCTTATCTGGAATTAACTGTGCTGCGGATGCTCTCGGGATGGGTGCGGATATTTGCCGTCTCCCCGGGTTCATTCACGAGCTCCGTGTAAAAGATGTCATTTTTTTTTTTTACGTCAACAGGCACACGGGAGGAATTTAAAATAAAATGACAATCACGTATGAAAAAGGCACGCGCTTTCGTTCCGAATGCATCCGTCTTGCTCAATTTCCGTACGAGATTGCTTTTTTTAACTTCTTTGTCTCGGCAGAATGCACAGCACCATGTTGCAAAAAGTACAAAATGCAAGGCGAGCATTTAGGGTGCATTTCATCGGCAAAAAAATGCGATTAACACATCGCTCGCTCTTTAGGTCTCAGTGTTGATGATGCACTTATCATCATCGCCGTGAGCCCATTGAATCTTTCCGTCTGAATACCCATGCCTTTAGTTCTGAGATTTTTAACATCATTATTTATTAGTGGAGGACTGAACTTATTACGATAAAGATTTGCCGTGGAGATGGAGAAATTCATTCGGTTTCATGTGCAACTGCTCAACGGATTGTTCCAGCATGGGACTGTGATTGCAATGGGAGGCCTTTATTCAGCAGTGGATCAATCAAGACCAATGATGATGATGATGATGAAAGTGATTAAGTGCCTCGGTAAAATTACATGCACTGTCTGCAGACTTACTTAACATTCATCACTTTACACATGCTGTGTTACTCCCAGGAACCTATGCACACAATAAAGAATTCCTGTACTATCGTAACTGGAAGAGTTTGTTTTCTAATAAGTTTCGTGCATTACCTTTGGAAGGCCGTCAACGCTTTCCTTTGAAGCTCCTCGCGGGTAGCTCGCAATGTCGCTGCGAAAAGAACGGGAATATATATTTTGAAAGATCTATGTACAAAGACACTCTTACTTTATCATACCATTTATATAAAACAAAACCATCAACATAAATATATTGCATGAACTCCATGAACTTGCTCCTGCCTACCTCTCCATCTCATCTCGCTCTACTCCCCCCCACCCGCCTTCCTGTGTTCTCCAGCAATAAAGGCCCTTCTGTCGAAACCCTCGGACAAACTTCGCTCATGTTTTTGTTTTTTGTTTGTTGCGGTTGCACCCGATTCAAGAGCTGAATGGCTCACAGGGCTATACCTAATAAATGAACTTGAACTTGAACAGTGGAAAGACTCATTTCTCCTCTGGTGCACCTTGAGCCTGGAATTCCCTTTCCACAGCCACCTGTGCTGTTCACATCGAGTCTCAAGACCCGTCTCTTCTCCTCCCTATGATAGCTAGTCTGTCTCTTTTTTATGAAAAAGCATCCTATCCCTGTGATGCGCGACCTGTTGTTTTTTTGTGCAGCACCTTGAGATGCGCTCAATCTTAGGCACTGTATTATATCCGCACTGCAATGTCCATTCTAAACATGTGGAAGCTGTGCAGCAGGCGAGGAACAAAAAAAGCCGGGCTACAGAATTCACATTCTGGATGCAACAACAAAGTGATCGACATTTCCATTTTCACCACAAACTGTGCAAATGAAACCTATCTTACGCTCTTCTCTCTCGCTCTCTAGCCGTAACAACACAGAGCACACTGCAGAGGCGAAAGCCCATCACGACTTGTGAATAAACCTGTAGAAATTTAATATTTTTCCCCACACAAACCAGTCCGGTAAAATATACTTTTGTGCAACCTTTTGCGTCGCCTAAGAATAGGCGGCTCATGAGAGTGCTCGCGTTGGCAGAGATGTCGCACGTCTTTCAGAGCGAATGGCAACCTCCCCCCTTATGATCGCCACCACGCGCCGGGCAGCTGTCCACAATTACAACAGCCGACCCCGCAAAGTGCCACGCGGCTATAAAACCTTCGATCACACGGAATCGTTTTTTGTTTCACGCGACCGCTTTTTGAACCGCGGCGCAGTGGAAATAAAATGCTTATTTTTAAACAAACGCGTCTCACATGCTTCCCCCCCCCCCTCAGCCTTCTCAACGGGAATGGCGACGTTGTGTGCCAGGGGTTCACAATGCAAGCGTGCCCCGCGCATTACCACTGCGGTGCGTCACAGAGGGGGTCAACGGGGCGTTTGTCCAGGGGGGATCTCTGGCAGAATGTCCGCCACGGGCTCAGACCCGCCAATGGAGACGCGAACACGAGGACCGCCCAACACCGACATGAGCGTGTGGCATACCTGTCAACCCGTACGGTTTGCCTGTATTCTTGTACAGGGAAACTGAATTGGTCTGTAATAAGGTAGGCACTGATAAGGTGTCGATAGGTATGATGTCGGGTCTCACTTTGAATTGCCACCTCAACCAATGACACAAGATAATTCGTCACAAACACATGGATCAAGGTGGGGGGGGGGAATGCAAATCAGAGACGGGCCCATACCAATCAGTGGGCTTAAGCAGGGCACATCGTCAGAATGGACCAAGGCCGATGAACAATTCGTGGTCAAATTGAATTCAATAATTACATATTTCTTCTAACTTTAACAGTGCTAATCGCATTTTATACTATTTATCATTTGCCCAGTTATGGGTTTTTTAAAAAAAAAAAATCATGAAACATTCGTTTAGGAAATATTTTGCGTAAAACATGATAAGTTTCCACATTCACGATTTGATATATGTAACTTGAGCTTAAGTAAAAACAAATTTTTTAATTAACGAATCGGCCTAACTACCACCATCCACCAACCGCATCCATTTTCATTGTGAAAACGACGACGTCTGTTCAATTCCCGGCAACCACGGCTACTCACCGTCCGTCGCCTGGAGGCTGTAAATGAGGCCCAGCGCCAGGAAGCCCTTGGCTTGAAACTCGCCCGCCCGCTCCTCCATGTCTACGACTGCTTTCGCAAAAAACTCTCCCTCCTCCAGCTGCCACGCGGCCAGGAGGGGGCACACACGTGGGGGCACACAAACGCACGCACATGCATCAGCGCGCATCAGCGATGTGATAGTCCGGCCATCATTGGCCACACTTAAATGTTCCTGCTCCCTCCATTTTTTTTTATTACAACATTTTCAACACGAGCGTGGTACAGAGCACAAACCATGACACAGCGAGGAGGGGGTACAGAAACTCCGCGAGCCCAGTCAAAATATTTTCTCGTAACATTTTTTGTTTCGGGTGGCCCGTAATGACAGGCATACGTGTCAATGATGGCACAATTCTCACGCGCACATGGCAAATCGTTTTCAAATCGCTGCCCCGCGTTTCCAAACAGGAAACGTTGCTGCCGAGGGACTATTAATGTCGCTTGATTTACGCCGCAGGATCGTAAGCGCATGTCCACAAAGTGGCTGTGCAAGGTGAAGGTCTAATATCTCAACCTGAGCGGCAGCGATTGAGAAAATAACTCGGCCGCCTTCACTCTCACCTCCACCGCCCTCCCTCAAGAGGGCATTGCTAATTGCCCACATTAATCTGTAAAATAAGTATTATTCGGAAGGTAAATACACAGGCCGGCAAAACCAGGAGGGAATTCCAACACTGGCAAGACCTTCCCTCCCCAACCCCTGCACAAATGCAACATTCCAAATGAATGATCATGAACGCATGATAGTGCATAAGGCTGGTGTGGATACGCTGCTTTAGAGTTGATCTTCTTGGAACGTTGCACTGCCACTCAGGGGAGACATAGGGAGACTCCCTGCAAGTTAAAGCGGTCGATGCGCACACCATTAATGTAAAGCCGATAGCAGCAAGAGCATGAGTGAGCACACGTAAACGTTGATTAAAGTAGATGTATTGACGTGCCTGGCTGACGCACCAATCTTATTAGAATTAATAGCATTAAGGTGTATAAATATTTATAATCCAGTGTCTTAGCGAGCACAGATACCGCAAATCTGCCAAGGAATACCTTTCAATCTTTAATGCAGCGCTGGCAGGGTGGCATTATTAGCTGTCACAGTGTGGCTCCCAGATGGAGCCCTGCCTAAGTAGGGATTACGGGGCATGAAGTTTTACTCATTCCTTAATTCACTAACTCACTCATCCCAATTGAATGAGCATTTTATCTAAATGTGAATATTTCTGCACACTTCTGATGAGACAATGAATGGTGTATTTTTGTTCAACTGCAGAAAAACAACTAAGAAAAGTAACGTAATTATTTATTCCTTATTAAAGTCATTTGGCCCACAACGGCTGGCACACGGTTGACCTACTTTTGTGAATGACGTCACGGAGCCTCTAACGAGCAATTTGTGACAGACGATGGGAGCAGTAACGTCCAACAGACGGCAGCAGATTGAGGGCTTTCAACTCACAAACTATCGCAGTCCCGTCGTCTTCGCGACGAGCATGAACCCGTATTGCCATACCTGGCAACCTCAATCTAACTCAGCTTTAAAAAGGGTACGACATAACCTCAAGTCGTGTAGAGACACAAACCCACCATGGTGTAATCTAGCAGAGGTTTGGCAAAGGGGCTGCAAATTTTTGTTAATGATTGTTTTTTTTATAAAATCGAGGAAGGGTCATGGAGTGAGGATATTTGGCCACTTCCATAATGAATGTTATTTGGGCTTTTAGGAGGATGAAACCAGAGGTCGCAGCAAAAAATAACACAACACACACATGACAGAATAACACGTTTCTGCCAAGTGGGTTTATGAACCCTCTTGCTCTACTGCTATTTACTGGTCACCTTGTAGGCCCCAGAGGTTTAGGAGATTCACACCTCTATGCGATCTACCACCTTGTGCAAAACCTTAGAGCCAACCTCATGGGGCACAATGGTCATGAAACACATTCACTCTTGCTCAGTATTTCCACATTGATCCAAAATACTGAGCTCCGGGCTTGGACCAATTTGGCCATGAAATTATAATACGTACCACAACAGCAACTCGCGTATCGATGGAAACACGCGTGCATTACTCCCGCCAGATTCACTGCAGTGCGAGAGTTCATCTGGGTTGATACAGGGGTTTCTTATGACGCCTCATTTCCATCACCACTGGGACCTGTCCTCTGCTGGCCTAGGAACAACACTATTGCCCCGGTTGTGTGGGCCTCCACGTGCCATGAGATGACAACCCCATCTCCCAAACTGTCCCCACCCTTCGTGACTGGAGGGTGGGAGATTGGGAAGTGATGTAAAAACGGTTAATTTATTATCAAGCGAAATGTAGCCATGCATTAGGCAACACCAGATCGAGTCCAAATTCATTCGGTTTGTCATTTTATTCCGTGCAATTTCAACCATAAATTTGCCTGGGAGATGAAGCCAGCGAGTGCCATTAGCGACGTGCACGTCTCTACCCCGAGTTGACCCTGTGACACCGCGACTGGGTGTGGGTTCGGCCTCGTTCTAATCCCTGGAACTTCGCGCACAATAAAGAGGCTCGGCAACCCTGCCGCAGGAATCGATCGTCATTGGAAGGGCGGGGCAAAGTCGCTATGGGGACGCGGGCTCTATTGATCAAGCCTGGTGCAAGCAGCATCCCGGAACTTTAGCCAAGCTGGAATCACAGACACATCAAGGCGTAAAATCACCACAACCCAGCCACCTAAATGCGAACAAACATTTTCGGACCCATGTCTCGAAGCTTTAGTCAGCCGGGAGAGACATCGGTAGCCTGTGGCTGGATAAGGGTTCAGCTTGCCATGTCCATTAAGACGTTTTTGAAGAACAAAGAAAGGCATTATGTGTTTTTGCCTGGTCTTGAAGACACTGGACGGCACTTAATCAGGTTAGAACAACGCAAGGGAGGTGCAGCTACATCTTCCGCGGGTGTGGGATTCAACAATAGCATAATTTTGATTGCGGTGAAGTGCGATCCATCCTTCACACATCACCAATCAATGCCCAATACACCCTTTTTTAAAAGAGATACAAATGGAATCCATCTGGCAACGTCAACATTTAATTGAATGGCTTTCCAAATTCAATATACTGTAATAAACCCAGTTTCTTTGTTTTTCATCCACAACCAGAATGAAGGGTGCAGAGTATAGGATTTCATACCGTCCCTATCTCACTACGCACCTGCTTTTTCAAGCTGCCACCACCACCACCGCCACGACTGCTACCTGAACGACCATGCACCTCCGTAAACATCGCGTTTCTGAGCAGAATGGACAGGTTTTGTCCAGCCTACACACCGGCGCACCGCCACCCCCCACACCGCCCGCCGCCCCCTCTCAACAAAGTCGTCTGCACCGCGCTCACAGGCTGTAACACCCTGGCCCCCTGGTGCACCGTGTCCCACTAATCAGCCACGAGTCCATCCAATTCCCTGCCACGTGGGAAGGTCAACGAGATATACCGGCAGTGCCTCGCAGCCGCTGCCCCTCGCGATGAGACGCATAAATTGGCTTTCTTAGGGACACTCTTTTAACCCGTTTCTAAAGTGGCATGTCAGCGCCGGGCAGCGAGAGAGCCGTCCACGACGATGACCTCACTGAGCTGCATCCCTAGATAAGGAATGCGTAAGAGACGGATGGGAAGTCCGTTTTGAACGTGCAATGAACGCATGGGAAGTGCACGTTGGAACATGAAACGAAAGGAAACGCCGTCCGTTTAAAATGCATAATGAACGGAAAGGAAAACTGTTTGAAATATGAAATTGACAGGAAGCATATGTCCACTATGCGATGGATAGGATGTCGATTAAAAAATATAAAATCAAGTCAGGAAGTGCATTTTCAATGCACATAATTAACAGAATGGATGACTGTTTCAAATATTTAATGAGCTGACAGGAAGTCCGTCTTGAATATTTAATGATAGACAGGAAGTCCGTTTCTTCATTAACCAGCAGCCTGATTCAGCTGAAGAGACAGTGGAGCTTGAAACTGGTCAAGATGGCTTTCCTGCATGACATTTTAATGGATAAATATTTTATTTTATGCAGAAAAATGTATTTCCTGTTCGTTCATTATGCATTCGTTAACCATGAACCTCCACCACAGCAACAACAACAACCGCCATTCGCCACTACGTGGCGGTGACGTCACCACGACACTTGTGCCAGGCCATGTGCACCTTCACACCACGTGAAGTGTCGAACGCCCGCTGGCAGGTCACGGGGCAGACCCAGGTGCCACGGGTCGACTGACTGACATGACCTAGAAACACAGCGTGTTTCACATACAGTATATGTCTTGCATCCCTTGACAATACTGTACAGCGTTATGGACTTAGTCCGAATAGTGTACGGTACAACCCTTTGATATTCCACTTCTGGATGAAGGCTTCCCAACGCCACAGGCATAACTTGATCATACTTCACCATGCCGGTTGGTGAAGGCAAGGGAGTATAAATATGGGAGCATAATACGAAAATAAAACTAAACTATTTCTACGTTCACCAGGTAAAGCCCACTGAGCTATACGGCTGTTTTTCAGAAGCGACCTGGCCACAAATGAGAGCTTAATGAAGTGGCCTATCGTGTGGACATTTATAGCAGTCAAATAATCTAAACGCATGTTTGTAAATGTGGAGGGGAAAACCAGAGGACGCGGATAAAAATCCGGAGAGAGAGAGAGAAATGCAAACTCGAAATATACAGTCGGCGTCAGGGTCAGGATCAAACCCACGACCTCCTGTATTCCAGGCCACTGTGGCGCCCCAAAACGTAGAGTACAACAATGTATTTTGATGCACTGCCTTCTGCTGCCCACAAAATAAGCCCCGCAGTCTATAACACCCATACCAAGCACTTTCCACCATCCAGGCTCAACGTACGAGATCTGATGAACTCTGAGTGGATTCAGGGTGATTTTTGTCAGTCTCAAGAGCTTTCCGTTACAAGTGAAAAAACTGGTGAGCAACCCCCTACACGCGAGGGTATATAACGCAGCCCAATTCACGTGGGATTCAACAATCCCGTTCTTCCAATCTTCGGTGAAAATACGGCCACGTCTTCAACGACAGCACATGTCGCGTGTCATCATCGGCGGCCCATCGGGTACAGGGAGGACACGTCTTCCGCAGATGCTGGAATGATCGGTGTGTCCCGAGATGGCTGAACAGAACCGATCCAAGTTCCGTACGCTCGAGCGCAGACACGGCTGGTGGCTCCCGAGGGAAGGAGTCGGGGGGTCCTGTTTATGTTGTGCCGCTGCTGTGGCCGCTCGTTGTTTTCCACGTCTACCGTTCATCTCATCAAAATCAGAGTCTGCATTTCTAAAGTAGGAATCCGACGAGCCATCAAGCTCTTTGTCACAGATGTTCCAGTAGGGGCAATGTCGGAATGTTGCAATCACAAGCTATACAAAAACACGAAAGGAGTGCAAAGTATAAGAAAGGTAAGCACATGACTAACAATATACAAGTAAAACTAAACTTTTTTTTTTCAGGTAAAGCCCACTGAGCTGTTTCTTTTTCAGAAGCTACCTGGCCACAAATGATAGCTCAACGAAGTGGCTTAACATGTGGAAATTTATATCAGCCAAATATTCAAAATTAGTGTTTTTTATCTTCTAAATAATCTAAACACATGTTTCTGCTTCCTTGGCGAGGCGGATTTGCTCAGTCATCATTGCTTTGCCAAACAACACAGCGCCACTGACGGTTCCAGCACCTGGGCTTCCCAAGCGTCGCTTTTGAAGTCACATTTCTTCATCAACAACCACAATGCAGCAAATTCACTCGGGTGATACACTTCGGCCGTTTTGCCACAATTGTGAACCTGGCTCCCGAAGGCCATGATATGTATAGCAATGGAAGGGCGACCGTTGCCTTAAATGGTTGTCGTGCCATTTTTTTTTTCAGCTGAAAGAATAAAATAAATAATATTTGTTCAAATGTGGACCAATATGACCCCTACTCCCTCTAGAGGGCAACGGGGATAGGCAACGTCCAATCAGATCAAAGAGGTCACATGACCACCAGAGGTTGTGTGCTCTGAAAACCAATCATTCGTCAATATAGCACACTTTTCAGCAGGCTACTTTGATTGGCTGTACAGAACTCTGTCACTCCAAGCCAATGTCGTACTAAGCTGCCGTAGTTGCAGGTGATGATTACCGGCATCATGTTCTCTAGCCTCAGCATAGAAAGGTAACTGGCAACCTACTTCTTATACCGCCTCACGGGTGAACCTTTTGCACGTGATCCTTTGCTTGATTCAACAAAATTGCCCTCTCGCGTTGCCACACAAGAGACGTGCTTCACCATCGGTCTCTGCTGGAGAGCGCGTGGACAGGCAGGCACACAACTTCCGTCATAACGATGGGGGGGAGGGGGGGTGCAGGTTGGACCTGGGGGTTGGAGGGGGGGCGGTGGGAGCAACCTGTTCCCAGAGAACGAGCAGGTGGTCTCGTTCCAGAGAGAGGGAGAAGGCCTCCTGGTCAAGAACGGGACGCGTAACGTGCGTCGTCATAAATAATCGTACTTCTGCATCTCATGTCACCGAGCGTGATCTGGTGTCGACCCGGTCGGGCCAAAATAAATGTAATGCTTCCGCAGCACAAGAGAGTAAGGTCCTATTTTATAAGCCCGTCACGGGCGTGACAGAGATAAACATCTTGCAACATGGTCTGCGATCAATCCAGCAGGCTTACCGTTACGGAGCGGAAAAAACAAAGCACACTGTGTGTGAAATTTAGCCGAACAACAAGACAATGAGGGTTTTAGCCGGGGGTTAAATTTATGAAACTAGTGCCGTGATACCTCGTGCTTGCATGACGGATATATAAATGTGACTTTTGAGCACTAACATTTTAAAGGAAATCAATAATGGACGATGCTTAAAAGGCGACAATTTTCCATAAATGTTGCACAAATAAACGAGAATCTATCCGTATGCAAAAACATTTTGTATACGTTTCCTATCAGGTAAGGAATGATTGCCCCTGCCTCTCGCTCCAGCGATTGTCACCATTCTGGGTCATCCGTGGATTCATAAATTAGATTTTTTGTCCTCGTGTTTTCCATGTCGCTAGTAGTGTTTTTTACCGTTTGTTCGGGCTCGTTTGTCCAGTCTCTTTGCTTCATTAGCATGTAATTTGCATTCATCATAAACAACAGATTTATCAAACATGATAATGACTGTTGCAAAACATTGTTAATGTAAATAATTGCTTTCAATCGTTAAAGCAGAGTGTATCCTTACTACAGGCCTCGTACATTGAAAATGTATTTATAAACCAAAATATCCTAAATGATCGCCTCTCATTCTAGCTCAAGGAATTGTTGCCTTGGGTTTTTTCTTTTCTTCAAGAGAACCCTAGATGGGATATTTAGGCAAATTTATTTTTGATCACTGGTAAATGTGGGAGAAAAAACAGTTTCCTAGAAGAAAAAAATCCACAAACAAAACTCAAAGCACAATCACTCCAGATAAGACACCAATCTTATTTAATTAACTGTCTTCTAAAGGTGCCCCGTCGCTATATTGAAACAATATGTGATTAAAGTTTAATGCTACAAATTACCCATGGAATCAAGAAGTATGCAGCGAGTGCGGTAAGGGTCAGAAACCCGCTGGAAAAAAAATAACAACATTTACTTCCAATTACAGAACGTCTTGAAAACAAACTAGCGCTGGTGGTGCAGTCAGGGCCATCCAAACTGGGAGCACACAGACGCGGTCTCTCCTCACGGCCTGAAGACTGTAAGGACTCAGGACAAGATAATTGATTTTTTACCCTTCTATCTGGCAACAAAACTGACACCTTTTTTACAAGGAGTCATGTTTACATAGACCACAATACCTGCAGTCATAATGCAAACAAAAAACATAACTCTGATAATGTGCACTGTCCTTGAAGTTGATTGGTCCACACCCGAGACAGCTTTCCTTAATTTTGTTGTCAAATAGAAGGGTAAAAAAAACAATTATCATATTTTTTACTGGCAAATGAGGCTCCAATGGTGACTCTGGACAAGTTCGCTCATTACCCTGATACAAAGTCATTGTCGCCTCCGAGAGAGAATGCTGCCAGATGAACCTCATAAAAGAGCGGTGAACGTACTGGAAAAACCCCAATAACCACAAAATGAGGAAAATAAAAATCAAAACACACAGGAAGCGCTAAAGTCACATTTCAAACATTCTAGTTTTAGAACAGTAAATAAATATCCGTCCTATAAAAATTTTAAATAAAAGAGGGAGAATGGTGGACATGGAAAACTCTATTATTGGTATTTTTATGGTCAAAATAAACAAAGTGCTTGGCAAACAGGCAGATGGTACAAAAACCGACCTTTGATGTATCTTACACACCGACATCACAACACCACCACTCCATACCTCGCTGGGTGTGTTACGACATGGTGTATTTATTAAACATTTCTTGTTTTCTGGGCTACTTGAATAATGACAGGTAAAATTCGGTTGGGTCTCGTTTATTTCGCATAACCAGATGAGAACTCAATAGACCAAGATGAAGTCCTGACTTGCAAAAATTATCCTGGGTCTCACAGCTGCAAAAATCTGTTTAGGCCCACAGTTGCCAAACTGTGTGGCTTGACGTTCAGTATTAAGCCTTAAAGGCAACATGAAGATAAGATACGTGCATGCCTCTTTACGCAGTGATAGGATAAAAACATGGAACTCTGTTCACAATCGGTCGCAAAGTAAAACCAGTTGCTGAATCCTCTTATAGCCACGCTGTATGTATATTTTAAGCAATGACAGTAAAAATTTAAGAGGGACTCCACTGACCGTGAAGTGGCTCTTATTCTTTGACAAATAAAATGTGGCTGCAACACATGCAGTAAATTAGCACACTTTCCACTATAACCAATTTGTTAATTATTTACAACCGTTATGCAAGTGTACATTATAAAACATGAGCGTTTTTTATTGCTTTTTATTTTCCATCAACCGGACCGCACGACGGTCGTGCTTGCCATGCAAATACGACGCACGTCCACTCATCTCAAAGGTAAGAGGCAAAGGTGCAGCCTTGCAGTGGCCTGCTCAAGATCCTGCTGGTGAAAGTTCCTCCACTCGAGCAAGTTCAAGGCAGCCCCTCTCTCAAGCGTAATTCTGCCCAACTCTTCCAACGATGACCAGACAAACACCTTGCAAGAGGTGGGCGTAACCACACTTTACCCCACCACACGCGATCTGCCGATCGACTGTCTGTAGTCTACCCATTTATACTGCTGGGTGGGCAGAGATTTAAGAAACCCATCCACTGTTTTCGCTGCCACGCCAGGAGTTCACATTGAACCGGCGACCTCTGTGGATCGCTGGTGTGCAAACCATGCGAGAGAGAAAAGGCTCCCGACTCACCATGAAGGAGTGTTACCCTGTATCCATTTACAACGGACCACGTGTGCCCACTAACACGCGCAAGGCATGAAAACCCAAATGCATTTTGAATTCAAGGGAGTCTTCAAATGAGGACATCTATGCCAGTAGACGCCACGGCAAATTACGTAGCATGGCCAGCGGGCATCACAGAATCACTTGCGTAACATTGGCATTCTAGTGCTGGACATGACTGTAGGTTAATATATATTTCTTTAATGAGGTCCAAAATGTAACACGATTTGCATATTCCCTGAAGAACATGACCTTTATGAAACATTTCGCACTCGGGAGTGCTGTTGAAGCTGTAAACTCCAGCTCTGCTGACACAACCGCTCCCTCGTTTGCAAGTTGTGCAATATTCCTTAAGGGCCGCGTACTCGTTCTCTGTAACGTCGATGTTTTTTCTCTCCTGTTTTTGTTGCTCCTGTGCTCACGGCACCACAGATCTCCCTTGTAAAATTGCCGGGCGACTGGCTAAACGGGACCATACACACAACAAATTAAATGAACTCAAACTCAACAGGATTTGACTGAACCATTCTTGCAATGGCATAAACCATGGCCACAATGAGTAGGGCACAATTGACACGGCACCTATTGCTCGATTTGTCAGTGGCCTCTAAATGGACACTGTGGAGAAGTGGCCGTGCAATGCTGTTGGATCAATTCAGATGGTTTTCGTTTTTTGTCCTCCAATTTTATTTTTTATCTGGCTGGGTGGTTCAGCAGGAGAGCGAGCGGCCCGCAATTGGAAGGATTGCGAGTTCAAATCCTGGTCCGAGGTTGACAGTGGTTGTTCGTTATAGGAATTAGGAATTTCCACCACCGGCTCAGAGCTGTTAACTGGGCGTAAGCACCACCCCCCTTAAAGGTCATTTGAGCAGGAAATAACTGTGACTTGTTTTACAAGTTTATTCAATTTTACCATTGGTGTCAAGTCATGTGATAAAGAAGTATCCATTCATTTGGCAACAAAACTGACACCTTTTTTACAAGGAGTCATGTTTGCATAGATCACAATACCTGCAGTCATAATGCAAACAAAAAACATAACTTTGATAATGTGCACTGTCCTTGAAGTTGATTGGTCCACACCCGAGAGAGCTTTACTTAGAGCCTAGTCTCACATGGTGTTGGACCAGATGACGCCAAAAGGCGCAAAAGGTGTCAGTTTTGTTGCCAGATAAAAGGGTAATAAATCAATTATCATATTTTTTACTGGCAAATGAGGTTCCAATGAAGTATCCATTCATCAAATCGAGATTATTTGTTCAACGAGATGAGAACCCAAGACACCAGCAGCGTCATTTTCAAGAGTGACATCACCTCTGGATAGTGAGCAACCGTCAGAATGATGCATCACAGAACTACGTCTGAGATCCCTTCAAGTGATCTCTTATGCACACACCAGGGGCACTTCACTCTCCGACTTGTCTCGATATCGATATGTTTTGTTTCACAGCTGTCAAACAAACATTATTTTTTCATTTGGCCCCTGAATTTTTTTCTCCAAAAATCAAGTGACGAAACTAATTCAAACATTGCTTTCGTGTGCAGTGACTGCTGACCGGGCTGAGGCCATCAACTCACAGACGACACTTGAGAACCCAACTTAATAATGGGCAGCTGCCCATGATTAAAACCCAGGATTCTCAGCGACGCCGGCGCAGTGTGTCCGTGAACCCCAAGCCACCGGGCCCCACCTGGTCGCCGCATTAATGAATCCCTCGCGGCGTGGCACCACGTAAATGACGCAGGAAGATTGGGGGGGGGGGGGGGGGGGGCGCGCGGACACCTGCGCGACTTACCCAGTGCAGAGGGCCCATGCACAGCTTTGCAGCCATCAGCGGGATGCTGGGCTCCTCCGGCGACAGCTTCATGCATTCCTTGAGCACCTTCACCGCCCGGGCAGACTAGAACACGCAGAACACGCACAGGGTCACCCGCCCGCTGTCTCGCACCCCCCGCACTCCTCCACCGCCCACCCATGCCATACACACACAGCTTTGGGGGCACTGCAGTCACTGCTGTGTTGGGGAATCATTAGGTCAAAGCAGCTACAACAAATTCCGTATTGTGCAAATTGTAAGACGCACTTTTCCCCCTGTGTAGTCTACAGCAAACGGAAGCATATCGGTAGCAAATGGGTGGCACGTGATGTGGTAGGTGCTTGCTAACAACACTTGCCCCAATAAGGGGGATATTTGTCTTTGGTCTGTTTGTGTATGTGTGACCAGATTTGAAAAACTTGTATTGATGCCGAGCAGAATTTTGGGATGCGTCTTACTTTCCGGAGTATCTTACAATCTGGAGAATATGATTTCAAGTTTCAAGTTTATTTATTAGGTATAGCCCTGTGAGCCATTCGGCTCTTGAATCGGGTGCAACCGCAACAAACAAAAAACAAAAACATGAACAAGAAAACATCTTAACGTGACTATGTGACTATGTGCAAACTGAAAATCCAGGAAAAAAAACAGCTGACTACTCCCATGTACACAAATATATACGCTGTGTGGCTCCGTGGTGGGGCAGCAAACAGCAGTGCAATAACATCGAACTTTGTACCATGTAAGTATGTACGCTGAACTTATTTCGCACCGTACATAGCCGACCGTGCTAATCTAAGCTCCTCACTTTCACCAACCGTCAGATTGACCAGCGCGGTAAAGCGTGGCGAAATAAACCCCAAGATCCTCACGGTGTGGGTAGGCCCTCATCCAGCAGTGAAATGACAAAAAGGGCTGTAAGTATACACATGTATAAAATGCAACACAAGAGTAGCAGGGGAGGTTGCTGCAGCAATAATATAATAATAATGTCCATGTCTTAGGCACCTTTCACAATGTCTCAAGACATGAACCCTTGTAAATGAACATGCGAATAGCAAACATAGGTATGCATGCATCATGAAACTTGTGAATCAATATTAATCGATGCCTCGATGCATTGTTCCACCAACAGTGAACAATTGCAAGTCTTCTTCGGGTCTTTCGGTAAAGTCACGTAGATAGGTTAAAATAAAATGAAGAATATGAATTCCTGCAGTCACGAAAACTTTAAGTCAAGATTTAATTGCAAGTCTCTTCCAAGCTTACAAGTCACGCACACAAACAGGTCGCCTATTATCGCAATTACAACATTAAAACTTCCCCGTATTATCTTACAACTGTAGAAAAACTTGCTTGATGACGATACGATGAGTGAGCAAACGATTGGAACGTAAAATTCAACTGGTTTATACTACTTTTCTTATTTTTGTTACTTTATTCTTATAATTGCCCTTTGCTAAACTCTCAACATTAGCTCAGTAACTCTTCAAACTGCGCCCCCAGGGATGAAACTTGGGCTGTGCAAACAGACCACTGTTATGTCCCTGCGGTGACCCTCAGGCATTTTCCCGACATCCGAAAGTCCTAATTGAGAGATTCGGATACCACGAGCTACACAAACGCACATGTCCATCCTACAGAGCCTGCGGCAGTGAGGATATGAGCACTGCTAAAAGCCAGCACAACCTCCCCAACAAACTGTTGTAACTGCCAGCAAAAAAAGAAAACAAAATAAACAAAAAAAATCGCCTCCCAGACACAAATTACTCCCGCACAAGAATTTTACTCGCTCTTTAAACATGATGTAATGCACATGCTGATGACATTATTTAAACGCTTGTAACACTTAACCATGCCCAGGTGAACAGCTCCATGCCAGACATGTGGGAATTTTTTATATCCCCCCCCCCCACCTACCTACCACCTAGTGGACCATCAGATTCTTTCACTGCTGGGAAGTTATTGAACAATAAAAGTCCACCGGGTCTGTAATACTGTCATAAATCAAAAGCCGGACTCTGGTGGCTGCATGTCCTCCTGCTAATAGCCTGCCTGAGACTAATGTTTGCCATGATGCGAACTCTGTCATAGACACCAAGTGAACCCTTCAGTGCTCAGGCAATTGGAAGTGAAAGCCGAAGGGATTAGAGACCTCTTGGCCATCTTTGGAAGGATGGCTTGTTTTTCAGTAGTGGAAATGCGCAAGTTCACATGCCCCATTTCATAATGTAAATATCTGTTCAATTTCAACCATTTGTCAACATGCTGTTGGATGAAGGACATCTAGTCATGTCGGGCACGGGGTAGTTGTTTGACCATACTTCACTATGCAGGTCAATGTGCGATGGTGAAGAGGGGGCGGGATTAGGTGGGGATGGACTGGTTCCGATATCACTCGTCACTAATATTATCCCTTTCCCATTCCGATGACGTACACGTACGTCATCGGATTCAGCAGTGAACAGAAGGAAAAACGAAAAAAATAACTATATCGGTATGTCTTGAGGTCAGAAGATGTACCGAGTCTCCCACAAGGCCATGCAGGAGGGGGTGCGGCACAGTTTGGCGTCAGCTATCATCCGAGTGCGGTCGTGTCGCTACAGTTCTCTGTGGTGAGTGTGATTTCTTTAAAAACGACGGCGGTATGCCTCTAAATAAAATTAACGATAACCGCTTGCGCGCTCCGAAATTCAGCGGTGAACGGGACATCCACCCTGCAACTTGCAGACGTCTCGGAATGGGAAAAGGTTGACAGTGTCCGGGAATCAAACTCTGGCAGCTGGGTTTGTAGTGTGGGAGAGGTTGAGGGGGGTGTTGCACTCACCACTGCACCACCGCTCCTAGCTAATATATGTGTGTATGCATACAGATGTATACTTTAAAACTGGAATGTAGAGACTTGTAATAGTTATTCTATGAACACTGATCATTGATCGGATCTTTGAATCTTTGGGTAAAGTCACAGAGATAGAAAAATAAATAACAATAAAAATTCCTGCAGTCACGAAAGCTTCAAATAAAGACTGATCATTGCCTTAAGGATACCTGCACAGAACTGTGTGTGTAGGAACGATCGCTTTCAATTTCTAAAACTTGCATTCAATTATCCTCTCGAGAATATTGGTTGGAAATAGACGCAGAAAAGACTAGACGATACCAATTAGATGTAACGAGAGAACAGAACCAGTGAGACAAGACCCAGACAAACAGTGCAGACACGTTAAGTACCGGTGCAACGCAGACTCGAGCGGTGGCAATGAAGTAACAATAAACGATACCAATAAAAAAAAACATTCTTGAATCAGATTGTGACCCGAAATCGTGATAATTCATTGAATCCCAGGAGAGGGTGAATCATCACGTGCCTACTAAAAATAAAACGACTCAGAATCTATATATATCCACTTCACGAATAATATATTTTTTAATATATATAACAAGGCATGGGCTCACTGACAGTGCAGCTTGATTGAAAAAAAAACGGCCTGGTAGAAATATATGATTACAAAAATTAAAATGTATTGTTATTATATAATTCTGATGATAGCCGGATACGTTCGATTCTCGGCTCTGGCTAACATCAGTGGCGAGTGATAAATGAAGAAGTCCTCGGCCCCTTCTTTCATCAATCGGCACTGACCAGTGTGGTGAAGTACAAGTCGAACGACCTCCATCGCCAATATGGGACGTAGGTGAACTTTGTCCAGCAGCGGACAAAAGGCTGTGAATTTCTCAAAGCTACTCAATTGGGATCACACACAGAGCACTCATCATCTCCCCCTGCTGGCTGTCAAATGCCCGTTTTCAGGCCAGGTACGAGGTAACCTTGCGCTCACAAGGACATATAAGCCACTGGGGGGGTGTCCTTTAAAATGTATTGAGACAACGTGTGATGTAAAGCCCTCCGATATGCCCTGGCGTGAATGGTGCTCGATCGAAAAACAAACCGTGATCACTGTTATCGTTATTAAACTGCACAATGCAAGGCACAGTTCTGTATGTACATCACAGGCTGGTGATGCCTCTCTTGCAGTCGGGTCAGGGATTGTCCACAGCCGCTCGACTGCACAGGGCTTCACCAGAGCGAGGGCTCGCACGCGGCATGCTTGCATGCGCCTACTTCTCGCGAGACAAAGCGCTCGAAGCGGAGAGATACGGTGTGCAAATCCCCTCCTCCAGAATTTGAGCACGTGAGCTCGCATAGCAACAACGCGGTGCTTCAAGTTCAACTCCAGCAGCTGCCTGCAGCGATGTCCAGCGTCACGCTATGACCAGCTCGTGCCACCTGTAACAATGTCCAGCATCGCGCTATGACCAGCTCGTGCCACCTGTAACAATGTCCAGCATCGCGCTATGACCAGCTTGCAGCTACGCATGAAGAGAATGCGAGGAAGCACATCTGCCTGTGCAGCCTGCACTGGGTCAGCGTGCGAGCCCACAGCACACACCCGCGGCGATGCATAATGCAACACGTGGCGCTGCGGTTTATGTAATGCGTGACCGTGCGATTAAAGGCAGGCTCGTAACGATGCAGCGGTTAAATAGATTTCTGCACTCCTCATATGTACATCGATTCTTGCCCATTTGTGAATGTATTATTTACCTTTCATTGAAATTACGTGGGAATCAATTACGAACATACGCAGGTGAAAGACATTTCTGACTGCGAATAAACATAAGTGGGCTTCGGCCGGACACAGCACTCAGAACAGCTGCTGAGTAACAGCCAAAGAAGGGAAAGCCCCCAAGAGGACGTTCACCACAAACATGGTGATGAGATTGTTCCAACTCTGCAATGGGCATGCCCTCTTGGGCGTGTTCTCTCCTTTGGCTACCATTCCATCAGCAGCCTCATTCATCCATAGTCCACTCCGATCAGTCACGTCCTGCTCAAGCCCACCTATTTTTATATTGAGTCAATACGATGTCTCTACACCTGTCCGATGATCCACGCGTTCGTCTTTCTCTCGGCGTAAGCATGCACCTCTCAGTGATCCTTTGTGTACTTTCCAGCTTTTTTTCAATTTCGTCTGTCAATGACTCAAATTACATTCACGTTATTTACTTGGGCAATGCATAATGTGGCGTGACAACAATCCACACGTGACAGAAGTAATAAGAGGAATGACAACAATAACAACAGAACCAAAGACACCAAACGCACGCTCAGGAGCAGCACGGGTAATGGATCGTAGACACAAAGCCGCTCTCATTAACGGGCACCCGCGGCAAGGATCCCGGCCTACGTCGCAAGGCGAACGCAGCAGTGAAAGTCACCGCCCTAACGACAATGAAGCGATTGGCAACCTTGCGAGCCACCAGGTCACACAGGGGGGCCAGGTGGCATCAGCGAGTCGCCACGTGACACAGGTGGGGGCCAGGGGGCATCAGCCAACTGCCACTGCACACAGGTGGGGGTCAGGGGGCATCAGCGAGCCGCCACGTGACACAGGTGGGGGCCAGGGGGCATCAGCCAACTGCCACTGCACACAGGTGGGGGCCAGGGGGCATCAGCGAGCCGCCACGTGACACAGGTGGGGGCCAGGGGGCATCAGCCAACTGCCACTGCACACAGGTGGGGGCCAGGGGGCATCAGCGAGCCGCCACGTGACACAGGTGGGGGCCAGGGGGCATCAGCCAACTGCCACTGCACACAGGTGGGGGCCAGGGGGCATCAGCCAACTGCCACTTCACACAGATGGGGGCCAGGGGGCATCAGCAAGCCGCCGCGTGACACAGGTGGGGGCCAGGGGGCATCAGCGAGCTGCCACGTGACACAGGTGGGGGCCAGGGGGCATCAGCCAACTGCCACTTCACACAGGTGGGGGCCAGGGGGCATCAGCCAACTGCCACTGCACACAGGTGGGGGCCAGGGGGCATCAGCGAGCCACCACGTGACACAGGTGGGGGCCAGGGGGCATCAGCCAGCAGTGCTTAAAGTGCAGCTCACGTGTAATACGGCCACTGAGCAGGCTGGCGTGCAAAGACCACTCACAGCACAATCCCTTAATGTATTGCCAGACTGCCCAAGGATCCTTCAAAGCGCCTGCCAATACAATGAGGATTATCGTACAACTTTCCTGCACTGCCCCAACCCCCCACCACCTGCAACATCCTCTCCTGCGCCCACACCACCACCCACCCATCGTATGCCATTAAGCAGCTTACATTTTTTCGAGCAGCCATTAAACCCCGAGATTAATTAAATTCCAGACAGTAATCATTTTCAGAGACTTTATGACAATATGTGTAACTTTCAAGGGGGGGAGGGGAGGGGCGGGGTTGGTGGGGGGGGGGTACTGAAAATTACGCAACAGCTTGCTCGCACAAAAGCCCTGCACCTGCATGCAGACCGATCGAACGCAAAGCGTGAGCCAAGGTTTTGGTCACTAGATCATTAATTCCCTCGTAATTTTGTTCCATTAATTCCTCCTACGTAAGTTATTCACATTGATAGCAGATTTTTAATGTGGCGGGGGGGAAAGAGCGCTGTTGGTGTAGAACCAATCGTTAAATTGCCGCCACAGGGCCTGTTTAGATGTTGTAGTTTTGTGATTTACTTAATGGCAGGGGTGGTAAGGTGGTCCTGTGCACAAAGTGGCGAATGCGATTAACCGAGTTCGATTACTGGCCACGACTAACATCAGCGAAGAATGATATTCTAAACCAGCCCTGGCAACCACCCGCACTGACTCGCGTGGTGAAGTATCGTCAAAACGCCACAACAAAAACAATATGGCAAAGGGAGGCCTTCATCGAGCAGTGGTTTGATCAAGGGCTGTAAACTGTTCTTGTCATTAATTATAACTTAATAACAATATCAGTTCATCTGTTTACAACGTAAATGTTCATAGACCCTGCTTTTGATGTTCGACCATTGCCTTTTTGAGAATTTTTTTTTTCATGTGGTGGGGAACCAGAGTCCCCAGAGAGCCAAAGTAAAATTCCCACTCTACAAATACATCAAAAACATGCTTGCTTATGCTAACCTAGTAACACTAGAGGCAGGCATCTCACTTACACAACGATCTCAGTCTTGAAATGCATCTGCAGTTGGATGCTATATAAATGTCAATTGTACTCTATCTTGACATGTATGTACATTGAACTTATTATGCACTGTACGTAGCCAACCATGCTCATCGGAGGAGTGGGGTAAGAAAAACAAACAAAACACAATAATCAGTTCTGATCCACCAACCTCGACATGATCCCTGGATCAGACCAAGTCACTTTATCTACGCTGACGTTGGCAATTCTATAAAAGGCAAAGATGCTGCCCTGCAATTCCTTGTTCATGTCAGTGCTGGCAGAAGAGGCCTCCACTAGTGGCTGTGTGGCACTCTACCACGTTGGCCAGAGAACTTGGGAGGGGTGGGAGAACCCACAATTTAGTCCATCACACGTGACCCGCTGGTCCACTGATTGCAGCCGACCCATTTATTCCGCTGGGTGGACAGAAACATTGCCATTGTATCAACTGGAGGGCCGAATATGGAATCTAACCGGTGACCTCTGGATTGCATGTCCAGTGTGCGAACCATTAAGCCACAGCAGTTCCGATTTATTCTACAGACAGTGAATAATGCATTTTGGGGCTCATTTATCATGCACTGTGATCAACAGACGAGAATTTTAATAAATCAATGCTTCTCGTTTCGTCATTACTGTTATTAATATTATCATCTACGTCGTCATCGTGAATAAATGACAAGACCTTACACGGCCAGCACATTTCTCTTCCCGTGACTCATGCCGTGTACTGAATCGACAGAGTTGCATAACACGTGCACAGTTTAGTCGAGCGTTCCTCACACAGCGAGGACGCCCAAGTATGGAGGGTGAATTTTTTTGTGGTTTAAACTGTTTTGTTAAACACATGTTGGGCAAATAAAAACCTCCGTGACCACGCTTAGTTCTATCTATAGCGCCGTCTCGTTGTTGGTGAGCGCACTTTAATTTAAGAACGAACATTAGCTGTCTGCGAAACAGCTACTCAACAGCTTTTAATTAATTGGTTCGTGCCCTGCGTTGAGCCCATTGTATTTTTCTGGAATGTTCCGCCTTCAGAATGCAGTTCCTATTTTTCATTCAGCACGATTCACGGCCGCGCGTTTACGTGGGCTAATTACAATACAGCTTCGGAGTGAGCGCACGAACTTACCGGGCGCTTACGGAAAGGACATGGCAAGGGGCTGGCAACACAAAAGTCACCACCCATGCAGAGTGGAAATTTTTGCTCAACCTTCAAGCTGCCCGAAATAAAACATGAATTATTAACCAAAATAAAATCTTCATGAGTCAATAGCAAAGCATTTTATAAACGTGAAGTGCTACCATTCATGAAACGAGGTCGGTTTGAAGTAAACGATCAAAGCCACAAGTCGAGCTTAGACACGAATCTGGCGTCCAAAGAGGCGGTGTGAACTAATCAAAATGCTCGTGACCCAATGGAGCTGTCAAACCAAAGGCCTCTACTCCGATCTCCGCTTGCAATTATGGCGCATCATTTAATCTCGAACGTCCTGCGGTTGCTTTATTTATTCGTCTATTTAAATACGCGCACACGCAAACGGAAGGGCGGAGCGGAAATGTCGTTTCATTGCACTCGCTGCGACTCGGTTGTACATGCGTCTCCAAAAGGCCAGGCACGAGAACACCACAGGAGCCGCTAATCCTACAGCGGCATGCGCTCACCATGTGCTGACGCTAATGCGCGGTGGCAAGAGGGCCCGGGGAACTCTTAAGGCAGCGACAGTATGCTCCGTCACAGCCTCCCTGCGGTTGCCGTGGCGGTGGGGGGCAGTGGATGGTTTATGCGGCTGTTCAGTAAATTTGTCCTGCGCTGAGAATGTAGGGAATTCTCTACACTGAAGGGGCGGGTTTATCAAATGCCCTTAAACACGTGATGTTTCTGTATGACAAAAAAACATTTCCAAGCGGGTACAAATGCTTACGCTTTGCACCATTATCGATGGCAATAGGTACACACATGCTATACGCAGGTTTAAAATTACTCGTTGCAAAAATAGAACAACCACATGGAATTCAATGTTGCTGTTGAAAATCAAACAAGGACTTCCCAGGACACACATCCCAGGACACGACGCTTACAAGTAGATACAAAACAGCAGCCAATTTGAGGGTGGTAACGCGAATGAGAGGCTTGGGGTACAAGGGAGTGTGAACGGCGAGAGACGCAGGGTGAAAATTGGGTGGAATTGTGAAAGCTGGTGTCACAGGGAGAGCCGGGGCGGGAGATGCGGCTTTCAGATGGCGGGTGGGGGGGGGGCATCACAGCGAGAGGGAGGGCGTGGGAGACGCATCAGCTGCCGCCAGAGCAGGGAGAGTTACTGCAGTGCAGCTGTGGCCTCACAGGACTGGTCACATGGTGAGCTCGGAGAGCGGAAAATTTGGCCAATGGGAGAGGCATGGGTACAGCGCCAATCAGTCCCGCACAGGCGAGACGCCGCGCATAATTGCCTCTCCGGATGTGTGCGCACGCGCGCGCTGGCGCACTGGCGGGCAGGCGGGTGCGCAGGCAGGCGGGTGGACAGGCGTGCAGGCGGATGGGTGGGTGGATGGGCAGGCGGGCGGGTGGATGGGCAGGCAGGCGGGTGGGTGGGTGGACAGGCGTGCAGGCGGGTGGGTGGGTGGGCAGGCATGTGGGCGCGTGTGTGTGCGCGAGCAAGCACGCGCGTGCACACACGCACCTCTTTTTGTAAGACAAGGTGCAAGTGCATTAGGTTAAACGGCACCATGGCCAGAATGCACGAGGCACTGCCGACACAAATAAAAACACAGCCGCATGTCCCACCCAAACGGTCAGAGCTAGGCATGCATTTGGCTGTTAAATAATTCATCCGCATTTGCGCTGGGGAAGGACGCAGGAAGAAGAAGGAAAAAAACTGTGATAGACTTAAATGTTGACATTTCCTCGAAAACAGCCTGCGGTCGATGAATTATACTTCGTTACACTTTTACTGACATGTTTATGCAGCCAACAGCGTGGGATTGTTGTTGCAAAGATGCGGGCGTGCATATTTTCACTGGAGAAGCACGTCAATAACTCGGATGTTGCACGAGCCCGCCGCAGTCTTCAACGTAAATAAATTATTAAATAACACTTGAGAGCACTCAAGAGTCCGCATTATCATGCTAAACATTTTCACCCGGGCCTATGTTGCGGAAGAATACCTCACCGCCGCCGGCGGCCTCATGTGGTCCGACGATAGCGATGTGTGATGATGCACTGTGATGTGCGGTGCAATAACGTACGCTGGTGTGATGATGGTGGTGATGGAAAGGAAACGATAAATTACTATTAGTACACAATGTGGAGTGCCATCTCTCACACAAACCTCGTCGATGCCACAAAATCGACACCGCACATCGAACAAAGACGGTCACTGCATCGTGCGCTTTCAGATGCGCTTCTGCAGCCATCTGGAATGCTCTTCCTTCCAAGCCGCTGGACCTGTCACTTTTAAATCTACATTGCAAACACATTTCTTTAGAACCGCTTTATTGTGTTTAGTTTGTTGTCCTTCCCCACACCTCCATTCAGCGCAGCACCGCGCTGAAGTCCAATGGCGAACATTGCCCCAGCCAACATCCAACGTGATGTCGCAATAACCGGGGACTACCACGAGATTATGGACATCTAAGTCTCTCCCTGCTCCAACAAGGCCTACAACAAGAAGCCCCACTCCATTGGCTGATATCCAGGAAACCTATCTGGATGCGTGCCTCCGCTCTAGCAGCCAGAAATAACGACATTGTGGGCGGCTATGGAAATGGTCACCAATACGAACCTTATCCCAGACCCGACTGTGGAAAGAACCGGGCTCCTCTCTCTTTGCGAAACCACGCTGGGGGACGCAACGTGGAAGTTGCGTGTACACCTTCCACAAATGGAAGATCAAAAAATCGCTGAACTGCGACTGCGGTGGAGTCCAACCCATAAAACGCATCATCGACGAATGCGCCATCCATGCAACATCCTGGCAGAATTACTGCAACCCCATAGAGTCAACTGCCTCCTTGTATTGGGGGAAAAAACTTAGCATTTAACTCTGACATGTATCAAAAACTGTTGGTTTCCACTGCGGCCACACGGGAGAAGAAGAATACACCGAGAAAGCGGCAGGCGGGACCCTGGGGTCCCATAAGCCCCCGGCTCTCGCATAAACATTATATGATAATGTAAACAAAAACTTTGCTCTTTTTCACCAATGGGTTTGAAGGATGGTGGCAAGTGTTGTCTTGTTAAACTATGCCTTTAAAACTGAAAACTACTTACCTGCAGTGCCTCTATTTAAATACACTATTGAAAAAACAATATACACCCCTCTATCAATCAACGTGTTTCTCAGTGTGGATTTGTGAACACACTCTGTAAAGAGTACATCAAATATTCTTGGTTCTTTCAGTAAAGTCACATAGAAGGGAAATAATAAAAATATATAAATATAAAACAATAAAAATTCTCACGACGTTTCGACTGCAACACAAGCAATCATCATCAGGTGTGAAATCCACAGCAAGAAAATTTGAAAAAGTGGCGGTCTACGTGACTTTACCGAAAGAACCAAGAATATGAATCCCTGCAGTCATGAAAGCTTTAAATCAAAATTTAGTACATCAAATAGTACGCGTTTTCAATGCGTTGTTCATATTGTAACAAGCGTTTATACCAATGTTACTCTACAGAGTAGTGGGTCGCCGCTCCTCTTATCCGCACTGATACGAGCGGTATGTGGGGACTATGGCTTAACCGCAAAAAAAACACCTATCCGCACAGATGCATACGGACAAGAGAAGTATCATCAAACAGGATGAATTAATGGTGAAACGCATCTCATCTGTTAACTATCTACAGGGAATAGGATCGTCATCAATTGATCCTGCCTGCAGACATTGGTAGGTCACAAATAATAATTAAGATAAGAGAGCAGTTTAACTGTGTATTATGCAGTGGCGGCTCCTGCAAAATCTCTCTGGCGGGGCAAATGTCTGGATGATTGATAAGGATAAGGTCCACCCATGCAATGGATAAATTAACAGCTTAAGCATGTAAAGGCAACTTCACTTTAATATTAATGAAAAATAAAGTGACTCTTACAATACATCTTGTTTGTTTCTATACTCACTATTAAAACAAACCACTCAAGTTTCTTTTATTAAAGATTCCACTAGGTGGCGACAAATTATATTGTTGGATGAAACGTGCTTACGTATGATGACGTAAGCACGTATGATGACGTAAGCACGTTGGAGCGAGCCCTCCCGGAAGCCATAGAGAATGCATTGCAGCGCCCCCGTTCGAAAAAAAACATCTTTGAATGTAAGTCTATGGGGCCACTCGGGGCGATTCTCAGCTGGAGGGAAATCGCCCAAAAAGAGGCGGTACTCCACAGAACGTAGCATGACGCTGATTGGACTATATCCAGAGGCACAGTGAGGGCTAGCGTGACTCTGTGGTTGAATAACATTGGTGGTGCGTCGCCCAATCGCCCTAATGAAGAAACCGCCCCTGGTATTATGCATAACGTTATGACAAAGGACTTAAGTTGTGTAGGCAGTTTGAGCAGCTTTGGATAAGACTTATGATCCTGCCCATACCCGAGCAATGAGCGCATTCGCTTGTTCAGCTCTTCTGCGCATTCGTCCTCGCTGCGCTTGGACGACATGACTACAGAATGATCCGCGCCAGGTGGGTCGCGGCGTTTATGTGCGCGGTGGGACGGAGTTGCCAAAAATAAATTACGAGTTTGACTTCCGTTTATTTGGGATTCCGGTGTCCCGCCATGAGGTTCATTTGGTGGCAGCAGCGGCGGGGAGTGGAGAAAACATCATCCTCACACCGCACTTCAACGCTCTCACGTCTACGCTGGGCATCTTCACCAATCTGCACTGGCCACTGCGGTGAAACATGGTCAATAAACTCCCACGACACGCATAGCATGGAGGAGGCCCTCTTACAGATATGGATTGAGAAAAATATAAATATTTAGCAAGTAAGAACTACCATTTTTGAATGTCATGTGAATGGAGTAAACAACTCCATTCACTTTACTCCATTTACAAGATAACTGACTATTAACACCACGGGATAGAGAAACGTTTCATCATCAGCTGCTAATGTTTATAACTCCTTACCTCTCAGTAGCATCTGCGCCGATGCACTGCCAATTTTTAAATCATCATGCCTGAAGACATCTGTTCAATAGGGATTTCATCACATTTAATTAATCACCAATGAGGTGTATTCATATTTGTTAATTTTATCTTGTTTTAGAGTTACTACCTATTGCAGTGAGACTGTTAAGAGCTTTATAAATGTAATGGTGCTGTTGTTGTTTATACCAATATTCATGTCAGATAAAACAAAACGTAAGATACGGAAAAAAACCCGAATATGGACAGAGTTCCTGACTAGGCTGAGGCACGGGTTCAACAAAAAAGATAAATTATCTTTTGGGTTGGGAATTTTGGTCATCGAAGATACAGCAGTCAGATGGACATGGACAAAGTTAAGTACGTGAATGAGTAAGTGAATGACTGAATGGGAGGATGACAACGTGAGTAAGTGAATGAGTGAATGGGAGGGTGACGATGTGAGTAAATGAATGAGTGACAGGGAGAATGACGACGTGAGTAAGTGAATGAGTAAGTGAATGAGTGACAGGAGGGATGATGACGTGAGTAAGTGAATGAGTCACTGAGTGGGTGACGTGTGCTCACCTTGCCAGCAGCAGCCAGTGACAGAGCAAACTGGTACCAAAGGTGGAACTCCTCGAAGGCAAACTTCATGGCTCGCTCCAGGCACTGCGGGCGACACGAAACTAGCGCCGTGACACATCTCACGTGACACATCTCACGTGACACATCTTACGCTCAACATTCATACATAATCACCTTCAACCCTCTCTCAATCCACTGCTGGATGAAGGCCTCCCCCATGCCGTGTCAGGTCATGGGCATCTAAACAAAGGATCTAAATGATTTTACGGAGTAAAACGGTTGGGGAGTTCCAATGCATCGATTCATTAAGTTAATATCGATCCTCTGATTTCATGCCTCAATGCACATCTGTAACAATCTATGCGTATCATTCTTACGTGTTATATGGAATCGGTCTGGGTCTCCCTTGCAGCCACGAGAGGTCCTACCATTCACCACAATGTTAAAGAAAATCAATCGATCCTTGAATCTAAAACAGAACCCCTGAATCGCAACAATTCATCACATACATTTGGTGGTAAAATCTTCGTGCCTTCGAAGCAGACGCCAGTCAGTAAATTAGAAAATTATTTTAATCCCCCATAATTCACCGTAGCAGCATATACATCAATAAGACCCTTTGAACTATACATTTCACACAACTCAATAAATTGCAGCAGCTCAGGGCTTTCACATGGTTCCTGTTACCCCAAAACCACCTGGCCACCTACGAAAACCATGCCATTGCTATTACATCTGGGGTAATTTCTATACTACAGCTGCATGCATTATGATATTCAAACTCATTAACATCGCAATTACCAATAAGTGATTTCAATCAGTGTAATGAGATGGGAGGGATAATAAATGTAGCTCAGACAGTGTTTATGTGTATTAATATACCTTCATGTTATAACCAAGAAACAATCACAGGCATGCAGTTTATAATATCCCTGTAAGTGAATATCAACATTTTGCCCATTTAGTCACAAGTGGTTGACATCTTCAGACTGATCCCCTGGCATAGGAATGTGGAATTTCCACCATTGGTTCTGGTCAACCAATGGACAGAACCACCCCTCCAATGTTTGTGGGAGAGTGGACACAATGACTTGACTAAACGCAGTTTTCAGCTTTTGTCCCAACTATTATTGTAACCCATGATGTTTCTTTTAAGACGCCACTACATACGTCATTTAATCACTCTCCATACAGTTGTTTTTGACTGGCGCAACCCAGTCAATATTATTTTTCTCAGCATCTCTGCCTCGTAATTATCATCTTCCCTGAATAACACACCATCAAAGTAGCGCGAGGGAAAACTGAAATGCACAAAAGTATTTGTTTTTACTTTTGCATTACTATATTTATCTTATCCATGGCTAGGAAGTGTTCAGTATAAATAATTTTCAGTGATGTATTATCCATAAAAACACAAAAATGAGGCTAAAATACAGCCGTGTACAAATCACCACACGGCATATGCGCCAAAAACAGCACTCCCTCATCAGTCAGCCATTATTGCATCACGTTAGTAACCATAACGCGGCTATTTTTACACCGTAACTCACCTTGTGTTCATAAATTACCCACAATTTTGGCCTGCGCCGAAGGACATGCACATGGGCACGAATAGGACTTCACCTCTCGTGTTACGTTTGCCCGCCTTCCGGCAGCCTGCAGCACCACGTTTGAGGGCAGCTGCACCGATGCGTTTGTCGATGTTCTCAACATCACCGGGTAAACAGGCGTGGACAGGCAAAACGTTTTGAGGGAGGAATATTTAAATTAATTTCCATCCAAAGCAAGTCACTTATTCGATAGATGAGGAGAAGCTCCTCATAACTGAAACATATTTCTGAATAACTTAGGACAAGTTTTTGCATAATGCACACAGATGGAGTGCGCTTTTGATGCAGTTTTGCGTGTTGATTGAAATGTAGAGGAATGTTAAGAACACTCCGAGACACGTGTGTACATCCAACTTGTAATACATATTTAACGTTAGTAATGGTCACCCCGAGTGCAACAAAACTTTAACTAAACATTCAACACACACACAGTGGGCTTCATAACATTGGTGGGGAGTAGGGGGATTGCAGTGATCAGTGCCCTCAACCACCAGAAACGCGGTGAACTGAATATTTATCCTGTCCACGGCTCACAAGAGTGGTGATATCCGAGTCAATCTTGGCTACCCCCTTCTATACCAAACCCGCATTGCCAATCATGTTTGGGTAAAGTCAAAGCAACCGCCATTGCCGACATGACATGCGGGAAGGCTTCATCCATCAGTGAACTGACAAGGGGATTCAAGTTATTCATATTACTCTTAATGCATTGTGTGGCAATTTTGGTGGCAGAATCTCACACTTTTTTCACTGCACCTTATTTCACACGACTCATTGTTTTTTATTATTATTTGTACCACGCCTCCCATGCAGTACACCCCTCGAGGCACCAAAGCAAATGGGTATTTGAGATAATTACTCAGGATGGAAGTGATTGCAGACGAAATAAAATGTCCAAAAGGAGCACACAATTCATCTACCGTGGCTTCGCTCTGGTGGCTGAATGCCATTGAGGCCATCATGACAACTTATTGGTTTTATCCGATACAATCCTCAATGCTGCTGCACTGTAGCCAACTTCACAATCATTATTCACAATATATTTGGGTTTTTTTCCAACAGGCATTGCCTCTTTGGGTGGCTTCATTAGGTTCAACCAAAGCTAGAGGTTGCGCATTTGCTTGAATACCTGAGTTGATGTGGAGATCAAACCCAAAACACGTTAGCTGTGTAGTGGCCGGGACCTTGCAGTAGTGGGATGGATATTTAAATCTGTGCGGTGTGTCGAGTGTTATCTCCTTACTAGGTCAAGAGAGTTTTTAACCAGGAGCTCCAGTTTCATCTAACATACCAAAAACTGATTCATGGAATCGGTACTGGTAGGACCTCCTGGTTACACCAGCCCACAGGGGATTATTGTGTCCGTCCATCCGTCGTACAGGGAGGGGCTGGGTGGGGAGGGAAGGGCTGGATGGGGAGGGAAGGGTGGGGAGGATGGGGCTGGGTGGGGAAGGGCTGGGTGGGGAAGGGCTGGGTGGGGAGGGGCTGGGTGGGGGGTGGGAGGGGTGGGGCTGGGTGGGGAGGGACTGGTCACCCCGTGGTGCCCTTATAAAACTCAACGTTTAACCTACTCACGCCGACTTGTGCCCAATCTCACAGTCGGGCATATTTGCGGAATACACCACGCCGCCGTTGAGCCTGGCCATTGACCGAGCAACCCAACGTTCCTGCCAGCTCCCTCCGTAGAAATGTATTTAAATAACCCAATGCAGGACCCTTATTAATACACATCTTGTGAATCAGTGAGGCATTCCTGAGTAAAAGGGTATTATGTATCATTATTATTTCCTACTATATAAACAAACGCACGTATAGTTGTATTCACGCGTGCATTAATATACACATAGGTGATGAATTCAGTGGACTGACAGCAATCATGCTGTCGTATTCAAATTGCAGATGTCCCCTTTGTCGGTGAACGTTTGGCCATACATTCGAATTTCTGCCACAGTGTAAAGTGTGCACATAATACAGGGTGGGATTTCACAAAGCAATGCCGCCAAATCCATTAAAGAGCACGCAGAGGTCAGGTGCGGTAATTGTTTCGCACTTTCAAGTTAATCCTTAACACCGTGAAATCCTGCAGCCAATAATAAGCACCGTAATGCCGAAAGTTCAAAATCCACTTGTGCACCAAAGCTTGCATGTATGTACAAAACGTGGTCACGTTATTCAAAAGAGAAAAAAGTAATCCTTACATTAATACACATTTCACTCCGCATATTTTTATGAACACAATGGGCTGAGATGATCATCGTCAACATGAATGATTTACCTACGAGGCCGTGAAGACTAAGAGTCAATTTTCCAAGAAGTACTACCAGGTTAAAAACAGGAATAGCACAAATGCAACAATAAAATAATGACAATGTCCAAGCACAATACTAATGAGAAGGCAAACATAAGTGCATTCAGTTCTAACTCAGGATTCTAGCAACAGTGATTTTCCTTCATGCTCAAATAATTGAGGGCAGGCCATATAGGCCTTCGAAACAAACTTAGAAAATCATTGCATACGTAAATAATAATGAATTAAGAGTTTCTGTAAAGTATATTCAGATGCATAACAATAGGTTTTACCCTTTCTGGCGATAAAACAGCTGTGTCAAGATGTTAAAACACGAAACAGAATCCTTATTCAAGGAATCCTGTCTGCATTAACCACACGTACCTGTGGTGAGCATGCAAAAAAATTGCTGTCTCTGGTGTGGACCAATCAGTTTCAAAGACAACGCACATGTTATCAGAGCATGTTTTTTGTTTGCATGTTCACCACAAGTAGTATGGTTAATGCAGACAGGATTCCTTGAGTAAGGATTCCGTTTGGTGTTTTAACATCTTAACACAACTGTTTTATTGCCAGAAAGGGTAACACCAATTGTTATATTTTAATACTGCCAAGAAAGGTCCCATATTGTCTTCAGATGCATTTGTCACATTTAGACTCCAGACGTAATTCACATTGTATTGTATAGGCAAATACACACTTCTCCATGTACAATTAGTTTGGTCCGTCAGCCTATGGCATCTTCTAGACCAGGGGTCGGCAACCTGCGGCTCTTTAAGGACTGCTGCGTGACGTCATTTATTGACCACCGTCTCGTATGAATGTGCATTGCGGCTCTTGAAATATTGAATTTTTTTCACGACTTCGAAAAAAATGTCTCTTGTTGTTATTTTGTTTGCCGACCCCTGTTCCAGACCAATGCTTTTCAAACAACATTTGTTGAAACAGCGAAACTCTTGACTGGCTTCAACCTCAAGCATCTCGTCCAGTAATCGGGCTTAAACAGAAGTTGACCGCATTAAAGATTGGTCCGGAAAATTCGTAGACTGACGGACGACGAACACATTCTAACATAGCAAAAAATACTTCCCTGTGTATTAAATAATTACCCATGATCCTCTGCCAGAGCTCATACAGTGTGTTTTACAGAAACACACATATGGTGTCTGAATGAAGAAGACTCTAAAAACATATCGAGGACTGACCAATATTAATGTAAGATCACAGTGATATGTTTATATTTTGATGGCATTTCAAGTGTAAGATGCAAAGGAGGATTTGCAAAAAGCAAAGAGGGCCATGTTTCCGATGTAAAGCAGTGTGCAGAGAGAATACAATCCTGGTGGTTGCACATTGAAATCCGCTTTGTGAATTCCGCATTACAGCTGACGACGATGGTGATATTACAACACGGGCATGCTGAGCATTGCGGCTCGCACACACGTTTACAAATCATACGTAAAGTCTCGATGTACTGTATGTATGTTAAACTTTTTTCGCACCTTACGTAGCCAACCGTGCTAATCTGAGGACCGGCGGTCAGTGCTCGGCAAACACACTTGATCTCGTCCACTTGTAAAACAAAAAAAACTCTAAAGCAACAGCATTCCTTTTCATCGTGATAATACAATTATTTTAGGTGAATACCACTTCGCTCCCCTCGTCACGATTTGGTAGGTGAGATTCAATTAAAAAAACTTACTCTTATTTTTATAATAATTTTTTTATAATTAAAATTTATAAAACGCCCTTAAACAATCGTTCTCAGGGCGCTAACAGTGTGGTGAAGGCTCGCTCCCCCCCCCCACCCCAAGTGGCGACACAGGTCACATCAACCCGTTACACGTGTAGGGATTCAAATTGATTCTGAAGCCCAGCACTCACAAGGAGACATTTGTCCAGAAACGTTACAAAAGGTAAACGTGTTTCCAAACACATGCTTTTTAACATATTGCCAGGAAACAAACGCATTCAAAGCAGCCACATGCAAAAGTGACGTGATAAGATGACACGGCCTAAAAGTTAGAGCGCATTCGCCGCTTGATGCAGAGGTTCACGGTTCGAAACCAGCAGGTGTAATCACCTTGATGACACTTCACGCCGTCCCCTACACAGTAGACTTTATAGATCTCCCTGACAACATTCGCAAGAGGAGGCCATTGTGTACCGGTCAAATTCAAACACTACTCTCAAATCATTCAATTGGGATTACACATGGCAATCATCGCCACCTACCGGCAGACTAATGCCCGTTTTGCAGGCTAGGTGCTCAGTAACTTTGTGCCCACAGAGATCGCTACCACTCGGGGAGGGGGGGGGGGGTTGCTCTTTGAAATGTTTTAGATGAGACGCGCGGCGTATCGTCCTCGAGCGCTGTATCAAAAACGAATCACTCTCATGAGGCAGGATGGCACATGAGCAGACACGCCTCAGAAGTCGGGAAAGACCAGGGGATTGAAGAAGAGGAAGACCACGAGTGTAAAAAAAAGAGAAATGGATGATCGATGAATCAATGGGATTGCTACGCTCACCTCGGCCAGCATGTCGTACTGGCCGCGTCGGCCGAGGGCGATGGTGAGCAGGTCGTACACCACCGTGGCGTTCTGCAGACTCAGCACCCGGTCGTTGTTGTGCTCTGGCGTGCGGCTCAGCACCCCGTCGCGATTCGCCTGCCAAAGATCGTCATCAACATCACAATGGGTGTCTCATTCATAATAAAAAATAATGGCCTCTATTTACCCAGGAACACCTCAATGATTCAACACTTTTTCAGGAAGGTCCTACGTATGGATGTTGGGTCAAGTCCATGAATGAGTTTCTTTTGGCAGGAGAAAGGAAATGCGCAGTACACGGAGAAAACACACGCGTATGAGTGGGCAACACAAAATGCTCGGTACAGTTTTTTCCTTGCTGTCAGCTCCTGGTCACCTTGTAGCTAACTCCTGCAACACCTGATATTCCAAATCAGTCTCCCATCCGTGGTCTTTATCCCCACCCGCAATATCAGTGTCAGCACCTTCGACTGTAAATGCGCTATCCACCACAGTGATTCTTATTTGATAATTAAACACCGTGTATGACCCGGGGCAAGTAATTACAGCTCAAATCAGCCATCAAGGGGAAGGTGCTAATATTTATGCAGTGATGGAGACAGTGCTGATGCATCTTAATGTTTGACGACGAGTGATAATGGCACGCAGTACAAGCAAACAGTGCTTTGAGATGTCAGCAAGCAAGCAGGCAAACCAATACTCCTTTTCCACTGTTATACCCAAGCCATGCCAAAACCGGGCCTTCATAGCACGCGTGGTTTTCCACCGGCTATTTGCCGAGCCGAGCCGAAAACTAAACCGTCAAACTCCGGTCTCACAAAATGACATCTGAAGCTGGCTCGGGGGCCAAGTAGCGTCAGGTGTAAGGCGAATAATTTTCATTGAATAAAATGTATTCAGGTTCGCAGCACGGCTCAGGTTATGCGGTGGAAAAACAACCTGGCACCCTCCTCTGCCACGCTTGCTGGCTCGGCAAGGCCCCGGCATGGCTCGGTCGTACGAGGTAAAATGCTCCTGATGAACCCAAGTGACATTCCGGACACCCTTACCATAGACTCGCTGATCAGCAGCAGTAGCAGGGCTTCCTCTGTGTTCTCTTGAGGGCAGAAGAGGCTGGAGAAATTAAGCAGACCTTTTAAGAATCCGTCAGTTTGGTAATTAAGTTGCACACAAACACTGCTCTGAGCTCCTTAACATGTTGCTTATGGGTGGTCAATTTTAAGTCTACGTCCATTGAAGTATAATTGATTTCAAATTCTGACAAGGAAAGCAGAGCTATTTTTTTTACTAGCTCCTACGTAGGGCTTCTCGGTGCTCCGCGCTTCGCCTGTCGCCCCCACTAATGTCCTCTTCTACCCCCCCCCAATGTGCGCCGATATACAACTGACTCTCTTGTATGGAGGGTGTAGGAATATATGCTTACAAAAAAATAAAAAAATAAAAAATTGGGGGGGGGGGGGGGGGGGGGGGGGGGGGCGGTGGTCGACAATTGTTGTAAACCTGTTGGATCAACTTTTTACCCCCACCAACACAATACCAACACGGTCGATAAAGCTGAACTAAGCGGGTTAATTCACGGTGCGTGAGTTTCCCTTCCTCGTTGACCCCGTGACATCATGACCAATTTACAATTTAAGCGCAGCTAAGCCTATGGATTGGTAAAAGCATTACGAGTTCTGGGAATCTATCGGGATTGGTTCAGGCAGGATAGGATGTTTTTAGGGACACGGGCTCTCTAGCCCGGTTTGGTGGCCAGAGTAGATCCAGTATTGTTCTCACTGCTCATGCAAAAAAGGCATAATTGGAAAGCAAATTAATTAAAAAAATGTAAATACACGCAATGGCAGAGCTAGGATTTTCAGGTAGGGGGGGGCAACCCCTCCAGCAATGAAAAATTATAGTTGTTAGTAAGTAAGGACTTGTCCCTTGCTTTTTATTCGACGCGTGTGCGGCGATGGCGCAGCCATCGATCGAGGGTTGAATTCGAACTGTTTGTGATCGGCATCGCGCTCGCTGAAGGTGAATGTCTTCAGGGGAAGTCGTGTACTGTAGACGCAACTGCGTGCGCAATTCTGTAAGTTATTTATAACTGCTTTGCCGTTACTTATTGGCAATTATGGACTCAGACTATTGTCCTATCATCTTCTAAAGTCCCTGGCACATCATAATATGCTACACAGTGGCAGTGGGGGTCGTAAGATGCCGACTTATTACTAATAAACCCAAATGATGCAATCGAAATTAGGGATTTCGAGCGGATCATTGGGGGGGGGGGGGGGCACGTGCCACCCCACCCCCCCCCCCCCACCACTGGCTCTGCCAGTGGAAACACGGGAAACTCAGCACACGTCCAATGTGACGCGGCGACGAATGATGACACAGTTGACATCAATTCCATGAAATCCTGCTTTTAAAACACGTCGCGACTCATGTGTGCAAAAGATTTAAATGATAAGCAAATTGTATGCAATGTATTTAGCGTAACAATTGAAGTGTACGTCGACACACGACTTATTTAAATACGTGGTAAGACGAAACTCGAGTCGGCGGCTGCAAGTTCAGATAAAAATGCAAAAGACGCGTCAGCCAGTATAAAAATGTCCCACTGTGGAAGGACCAACAAACACCCGAAGGGCATGTCATTTATTCATAATACACGCAAATAGCCAACAACGACGTTAAAGGCAGCTGCCAAGGCTGATTGCACTTTAACTACTTGAACGGGCATTACATTACGGACATAATGGCTGTTTAAGCCACAGGCTAACCCAATGGTGCTCAACTGTTGGTCTTGGGTCCCGATGCAGAGGGTCTTTCCAAGTAGAGCCAATTTCTTCCATTCATATTTCAAGCAAAGTAAACACACTCCATTCATGGGCAGGCTGAAAACGTGGCCGTCGTACGGAGATTACCCGAAGGAGGTTACGCCGCACACGTCACGCGTGTTGAAACTGGCGGACCTGAAGGACGCGGTGAGTTTGACCCGGCAGTCAACACACCGAAGGCTGCCAGTCTATCCCATTCAGTGCCTACCCAACCCTCACGGCCACCCCGCCCACCTGTGCTCATTCCATTTCAAAGACTGCCAATTAAAATGTGCTAAATCCTTTGCCCTTCATAACTGCTTCACGTATCTATTACTTCATCTTCATTATCGTTATGAACGATGATCAAGCCACTGCTGGATGAAGGCTTGCCCCAAGCCGTCGTCATCTCTCGCGTACAATCCACCTGGCACCAGCGCACGAGCCAAAATCATCGCTCCATCTCCACTGTGGATGTGCTCTCGGGCGAGTTCCCTCCTGTGGCTGCTACTCCTGTTTGTGGCGACAGGGCATTATCCTTCTTGTGACGTGTCCTGCCCAAACCCATTTTTACTTTTACAAACAGTCAATATGCCTTGACCCTGTGCAGGTTGTGGGGGTTACTTAGCCCTCCTTCACCATGCCGATTCCAGAATGAGCCTGAACTAATCATCGTCACCATCGTCACCATCGTCACCATCGTCACCATCGTCGTCATCGTCACCATCGTCACCATCGTCACCATCGTCACCATCGTCACCATCGTCACCATCGTCACCATCGTCACCATCGTCACCATCGTCACCATCGTCTTTATCTATGCACTACCTCGCGAGGCACCATTACTCAGCTGATGGGAAATGTTTAAAAGGGGGACACAGTTGCAGCGCCCTGGCTCAATAAAATTTAGGGGTGACGGCAAAGCCTGCAGTGTGCCCATGTTTAAGGAGGGGGCAGGGCATGCAAAAACTCAGGGGGGGGGGGGGGGGGATGGGAGCACGCTACAGTCATTGCTAAGCAAACTTTAAACAAATACTGAACGATAAACAGAACGAAACACACAATCGCCTGCTTTTGTCTATCATGCATTCTGCTCGATCTCTCCTCACCTGCGTAGCAACAGTTTGACTTGACTTTATAAGGGGGTTTGAGCCTTTAGCAGCGGGGATGGGGGGGGTGGGTGTCTCAGCCCCCTCAAAAGGCCCCCCCATTCCTCAGGTGACAGCTGCGCGCTCGAGCACCGCTGCGCACGCCTCAACGCCGCCACTCACTTGTCGCCCGCGTAGGTGCGGGGCCCACGACTCGGCGAGTAGGCCTTGGCGAGCGGCGCCCGCGGCGGCTGCAGGGGGTCGGCCGTGCCGTGCGGGGTCTGCGGGGGGTCCTGCAAGGGGTTCCAGTAGCTCTGCTCGCACATGCCCCGCAGCAGGATCTCCGCCAGTTGCCGCGCGATCGTCTTCGCCACCGCGACGACGGCGTGGTGGGGGGAGGGGGGGCGGAACGGAGGGGGGAGGAGGACACGGCGCGAAACGGAGTGGATTTATTGCACGTGTAGCCCCCCCCCCCCTCCCTTCACTCAGTGTGCGTTTTGCTGTTAATTGGAATCATCGCTTTAGATTAACAAGGCACATTCAGCCAAAAAAAGTCATATATTCTTAAGCGTATTTTTATGCGGGAAGCGATATATTATTCACTTATCATTCCCAGCTCCAAATTGCTGAAATAAGGAATTTGAACAATTGAGACATCCACGGGGCCATTCATTGAGTACGTACGCATGGAGGGGAGAGGGGGAGTTAACCCAAATGCGTACGCTTGCGTATGGGGGGGGTCTACTGACAATGTACGCATAGGAAACGGGGGGGGGGGGGTGAAGCCTCGATAATAATTTATCTACATTGGCCTTCAAATGAGTTAGATAGTCCGGCGGTGGACTATCTGTTTGCTTCAACACGTCAATATTATTAATCCCTGATCGTTTCTGCGTGAATTAAATATCGGCCATTCTATAGGATTCGGGGGAGGGTGCGTCAAGCGAACGTACGCAGGTGGGGGGGGGGGGGGGTGTAAAAAGTACGCTTGCGTACAGGGAGGAGTCAAGTTTTCACAGATTTTTGCGTATTAACTAAATGGATGGCCCCTTATATTATTTTAGATAGGAAACTACTTAATTCGCTTGTGTCGTCCACATAAGCGAATTAAGTCCATCTTAACGGGGGGGTGTGTTATTCGCTGGACATCTACAGATACAACCCCTTTGTCGATCCACTCCTGGATGACGAGACTCTACCCACGCTGTGTGGGCACGTGGAGATTGTGTGTGACCGCACTTTGCCACACTGGTCAGCGTGGGCTGGTTGCAGGCGGGGGGGGCAGACCTGGAAGCGTGGAAGTGCGGTGCATTAGTGGATTTTACTGCACTGCCCTCTGCTGCTCACCGCATAGCGTTGCAGTCCCTACGACAACCTTTTTATGCGCACGGGTGAGTTTTGAGTTTGTTCCATTTGTTACAGGGATGGTCCCGATCATAGCCAGTCGCCCGGTTATTTTAACAGGAGAGATCCGTGGTGCGCGAGCGCATCAGCAAAAAATAAAGAAAAAAACATAAATATCGCAGAGAACAAGCACAGGGCCCTGAAGGAATATTGCAGAACTAATGAGGTAAGCACCCACCCAAGCACTGACCCAGGCTCAACGCTGCTTAGCTTGTGAGCTCACGGGATCGATATATACAGCGCTCAATTGCAACTGCCTCTCAAGACGCTATAAAATATACGACGTGTGTCAATCGAGGACATTTTTCATATTTTACTTATTTATTTTGCGACGTGACAGGCGGAAGTCTTGAGATAAGAATGGCTACTGAAACGACAACAAAGGCTTTAAAACGCATGCATAAAGAGAGTCACATGCAGAAGAGAAGAGGGGTAAAAGGTCTCGAGCCTGGAGTCGAACAGGCGAAGGATAGCGGTCTCATCGGCGTGAGGCGCGTTGCAGGGTCAGAGAGCAGCTGGTCAGTGGGCGGGAAAGCAAAGTGCAGTCGACAGCCTCAACATTCAGTTTCAAACATGCAGCATGTTTAACGCGATGGAGTAATCCGGTTATCGTGCTTTTCACTGAGCACGCTAGGATTATGTCAATCCTGGCCCCAGGTGCCGCGCGTTGGCACGGCACAGTGATGTTAGATATCACGATACCGTCACACGTCGGAAAGTGGAGAAACATTCTCATTTTATTAAGCCCAGACCCCTACACGGCACAGCTGGATTTTAAGAACGTACGACCATGAACAATGCAATATTAGTCCCTTTTTGTTGCTTTAAATTTAGAAAAGGACAAATGTAAAAACTATCATTTTTGTTAAGATTATTCCTTAAAACCGTGCGGTAATTTTTGCTTCAATTTACATGGAGAGAAATAATCTGACGGCTTGGGGGGAATTTTGGATGAAATTCACCACGCTGATACGAATTGTTTCGCAAAAGTGGTCGAATGCACTCCGATGAATTTGATAAGTGACAAAATATTTGGACAAGCTTAGGCATCCTTGCTGACACCCCCCCCCAAACCCCACTGCTTCCCTATAATGTGTTTAACAGATGAAAAGTGCAGTTTGTAGTAATTTGTGGTGCAGGGAATTATAACGTTATTTTTAAGCAACAAGTCAATTACTGAACACTGCTAGCAAGTGATTCGCAGCGATAGGCCAACATTTGTCCGTGGCCGAAGAAAACAAGCTAATCGGATAGGCTCATGCTGCTGAATAAACACTTGAGCTTGGCAGTTCAGGCCCTCTGAAAGGGTGGGGGGGTGCAGGATGTGGCTTAGATACTGTGCAGGATAAAAGTAAAATGTAAAAAAAAAACAGCGCCACTTTTCGGTGTCAAAGCTCACACATACACAACGCGAAACAAATGCAGAACATAAAACACACACATACACAGCATGAAACCAATGCCTAACAGAAATAAACACCAATAAACACCATTAAACAAATGGCTAACACAAAATACACACACATACACAGCATCAAACAAAGGACTAAAAAAGCACAAAAAATTGAACAAATCGCGAACACAAAACCAACACACACACACAACATGAAACAAATGGCTAACACAAAATACAAAACACACACATGGCACAACGTGAAACGTGCCTTAGAAACACCGCGTTGACTAGGGGCATGCACATGTGGCACTGGAGCTTGGATGGAGGGGGATGCAGACACCTGTGGCCTTGATTGGGGAGGATGCCATTCCAAAAAGGTTGAGAAGCGTGGGCCAAGCTGAATTTTACAAGAGAGCTGCGAGCCTGGCAATCGAGCGGTCCCATACCATTCGCAGGTTCTGCGTGGTCCGTGTCTCCACAGCTCTGAGGATTTCACGGAATCTGCCAACTCCTCGGGTGAGATTTCTAAAAAAAAGAAAAGAACCCATGCAAAAATAAACGTACAATGAGCAATGAGCACACGTCAACATAATGAAATACCGATGCCAAAAAAAAGAGGCACACAGTGTGCTGTGTTTATACATATCTGGCTGACATCTGCATTTTCGTGGAAAATGACAGATCGTTTACTCAACCACCTGTGAAGCCTTCACCGGGGGAAACATTGGGCGAGGATTTGTTTACCGTATTTGTGCACATCGCTGTGGATCGTCTTAACAGTGCAGTACGACTGCAAATTGTTACTTAAGGGTGAAATAATGAACACACGATGTACATGTACAGCCTCTGATCAATCCACTGGTGGATAAGAGCTTCCCAAACACCGTGCAGGTAATGTCACCATACTTCACCGCGCCAACCAGTGAAGGTGGGGAGTACAGATGTGGGGGCATAATACAGTGCTATGAATGTTGCTGCACTGCAGCGAAATTCATAGCACACACCACGTGAATAGTTTACGTTAATCGGTTGGAATAAATACGTCACCAGGTATTGATGCAGAGGAGTTTAATATTGCAAGGCTGGATATGTGTATGAGGTTTGCGAGCTGGATTAAGACGATGTCAAACACTGCGACAGGAAGCCGCTGAAATGGATTCCTCCATTGAGCAAACGCGTTAAGTTATGCTGAGCCAGATTCACATCTCGGCAAAAACGGACAAACGCATCGTCTTCGGACTTTGCTCCATTTTTGTCGATTGGAGACAAACATTGGGCAAAAGGTTCAATCACCTACATGTGAATGTGAATCGTGCCCAACGTCAAAATCTGGAAAAGCAAATTAATCAGCACGTTCAAATTGTTTTGAACTCTCAAAAAAGATCAAACAATGCAATCAGGGCTTAATTTCTTACTCTATATTTGCCAGCTGCTAGGCTGGCCTGGATTAGGGATTATTGGGATGAGGCACTACCACAAGTAGACAAGGTACACTTATCCATAATATTGCTATATTATTGTAGACTATAATCCAATAAAATCCTATTACCAATCATAAGAGATAGATGTGGCATGCCAAAATATTTCTGAGAACAACATTCAAGACTGTTCCCGGATGAAATTAAGCACTGCATGTAATGAACTTCAAAGAAAACAAACCCACAAATACAGTAAACCAATCAAACATAAAATCAGGCCCATGCAAAGGAAGTAGACATTTGTTTCACACGACTGATTTATAATCAAGAAGGAATGCACAAATAATCGTATTAGGACCAGAAATAACATGAACATATTTAAAACAAACAAACCAAAACTGATTTTACAAAGTAAATGTATCTGGTGATTTTTCTCACATGAGGAGATAATGTCATAGAAATTCAAAGCTTGTTTTGATCATTGAACTTCAATATCCAATATCCGAGCCAGGTGAAAATCCATTGAGATGCATTACCATTTTTAAACGATCAACTGAGGAAATACATACTCGGGGCTTATTGTAAATGTTGTCGCAACTTTGTAGCAGGCAATGCTAGATATTGGAATTGGGCTTTTTTTAATATGCTGGCAGCCAATAATCGCTCCCAATTTTAAAAACTGTTAAACTTTATTATATGGCACCATGCACTCAGGTTATTTCTGAACCCACGGGATTCAATCCATAAATCAAAGTGTCAAGGAAAAATCATTTAAGCCTTAACGCAAAAATCACACAAAGGAGACTCACATTTTCATCAATCACATGAACACCCAAACAGAAGCACCGACAGATACTAGATTTGAGATAATAATTTTCAAAAATGCTCAACAACAACAAAAATACAAATTTATTCCATTCCAAAGCAGGATAGGTCGAGTATCCTTGCTCTAGGTATCTGCGATTGGCGCATTGCACATACGCTATCTCAGACTTGTCCCACTGTGAAGTCCTGCAATTACAAACAAAAGCCAAGCATCCACGCACAGCACACATGTCGGTGACGCGGTAGGCAGGCAAGTGTTAAAAAAATACACGTTAACATGCGAGCAGCAGGAGTCGTTTCTCATGGGCAGTATCGCGCAGAAACGGCCTCGCCTCAGAATGAGGCTGTATATGATGGCTGACAGCAACGCATTCGTCATGATGATGAGGCCTCCAAAGATGACGTTGGTAATGAATGGCTCTGACAGATACAAATATATAGGACAGACTGGATAGGCCACGGGGCCTTTCCATGGGTGTTCAGTCTCATAACTCTTAACGGCAAACCCAAACAACCAAAAATGGAAATGCTTACTAATAACAATAATCACTTGGAACTCTTTATCAACAAACTGCCATGTTGGTTATGGGAGTTGTTTCACCATACTTCACAAAGCTGGTCTGTGCAAGTTGGTGAAGGGGTGGACAGGACCACTTCAGATATTACCTACCACTGTGGCTTGGAATCGAACGCAGGAGACCAGGTTTATCATGCAGCGCACTAACCAAAGCATCACTGCTCCACGCACAATCCCCTCCCATTAGAATGCATTCTTATCATAAGCCACTAAATTAATTCCGAAATATGGATATTTCTATTTGAAGCATATTGCTCTTTGTACGTAAAACAATATTGTGACTGTTTTACAAATACGAATCATACCGTCAAGTTCAGTTTTTTGATTATCTTTTTTAAGAGTATGAAAATAAGTGTTTTTGAGATAATAACTCTTCATCCTAATAATACAAAAAATTGCATATATTGTTCTGCTTTTATATGCTACACGTTGTTCCTGCAATTCATTAAATTTCTGCATTTTGAATTTTTGTGCACTCCGTAACCTGTTTCACTGTTTCATTTCAGTAAAAAAAAATTGATGTCTGTATTTTAACCCAGGTCTCCCTTGAAAAATGGCCTTCTGGTCTCAATGGGCTACAATTTGGTTGCAGGTAAAATAAAATGTGGACATTTAAAAATGCATTTTCCAAACAACAGAAATCAATGATCGTCCATTCAGACAAATCCATGTGCAGGTCATACACTCGGTGGTATGCTGCTCTCGTGTCTTGGATCTGTTGGCTGTACTATGTTGCTCTCTGCTTATTGTTACCCGTAACACCTTTTGTTAAATGCTGCTACCATAAAAACCCCTAAAAATAACCTCTTTTTTTAAATGATGGAAATCAAGATGAAGATGACACTGCTGATGTCAACAAACGGATATTGAGAAGAGCTTGAATTATTGCATATGCTTCAGACAGCCGGAGATCATGCGCCCGAAGGCGGTGATAACGGGGTCACGATGAAATGGCGATAAGATACTGGGCGAGGCGTTGGCGGGCCAAGCTGACCGCGCGGACGTACCCGTTGCGGATGCTGAGCACGTGCGCGCTCTGCAGGCCGACCTCCAGGAAGTAGCCCATCTCCTGCTCCGGAGCCGACATACACGGCGGCTTTGGGCTGCGATTCTGCGCGTTTGTAATCGCCTGTGGACAACAATCGTTACAATCCCACCCACAAAGCAGCGCTGCCATCCATGCTCAATTTTACCTAAAAAAAATAAACAATTTTTGTATTTTACCAGGTAAGGCCCACTAAGCTATTTTGTTCTTTTTCTGAAGCGACCTGGCCTATCGTGTGGAAATTTATAGGAGTCAAATACTGTGAACGAATGTTGATTCTAAATGTGGAAAATCCATACAACCACGGAGAGAACATGCAAACTCCAACAATATACAGACCTCCTGTATACCAGACGAGGTCTTTTTCTCCAAAATGTTATCCCGATTATGCTCTCGGTGGTCATGTCATGGAAACATGTAACCATCTAGATTTTACCCAGGGCAGTGCAACTCCTCCGTGTGAAAGAACGGCTAACCCTTAAATTAAATTTTCATCCATGAATAATTATATGCTGATGAAACCACATTTTTTTAAGATGTTAAAGATTCATAGCAGAGTAATACTCGAACCTATGATGTCACAAGCTCTGAAGCGGTATGTGCATATTAAGGTGCAACAGTGTTTTAAACTCGCAGCAGATGGCATTGGCGAGCATGTTAATTGAGTGACATTATAAATATATAACTGAAATTGTGATAAAAAAGAAAAAACTTACAAATGTGAAAACAACTCAACCATTTCATTACAAAATGGGCCAGGTACGCTTTTAGCAAAATCACGCAATGTCATGTAAGTGTGCAATGCAATGCGCAAAAAAACCCCACGGAGTTATGCCGAGAGTGTTGGCCGCCTGCCACTAACCGGTGGCATTCCACAGATAACAAACTTTACGCGGAGACAAAAGACGCAAGGAAACATGCAATGTCTGAACATTTTTGACGTTTTTAACTCCCGCCATCTGCATGGCGGCAGTTTTCCCACAAATGCGCACGTCCGTGCATTTGTGTGTACCGCGATGTCAGCCAGCATTACCGGCGAAATAACATTTAGGAAAAACGAGTTTAATTTTACAACGGCTCTATCCAAAGGCACGGAGTAATAACGTAAATGTCATAAATTATTACAGCGGGGATCATAAATGGACATTACAATATGAATAAGATTTTAATAATTAAAAACACATTCTAATGGCTAGCCGCGATGAAATATGTTTTATTAACTATGTGGTAAATCATCAACCACTTTCTTGACATGCGTAGCTGTTGCTTAACAGCTGTCGTCATGAGCAGGAGGGGGGTCACCCCCAGGGTGCACGCAAGACACATGTGGCTAAGAGACACCCGCAACATTTTGCCCCCCCGAGTCAAAGTTAAACGTACTCAGAGTTTGTCAGTCCTAAATATAGCGTGGCAATAACCATCATGATAGCAGTAGATTCTGCAACCAATAACCACCGGATTCCATGCACTAGTCGGATACGCCCCAACTTACGTGTGTGTGTGTGTGCGCCCCTACATAGAGATGTGAGCTAGACATTCATTTACTCTCACAGAGATCTGTTAGCTACAGTGACCTCCGCTCACTCTCATAGATGTTAGCTACAGCGATCTCCACTCACTCTCATCGCTGAAGTGACTTCATATCAGAGGTCGCAAACGGGTTTTGATTCCTTACCCGTACCCGTACCCGGCCGCACCAGGGTCGCAAAGGGGTACCCGTACCCGTACCCGGCTGAGTACGGGTAGGGTACGGGTATCGGGTACCTGATTGCAACCTCTGGGATGAAGCCATGTTGCAGGCGCGGGTGGGTTGATTCTAGAAACTTGAATTGTGAGAAGAGACAAGACGTTGGGAAATGAGTGACAAACAGTTACTCACCAAGGACTCACGGCCTACCCGTACCCTTACCCAGCCGCACCAGGGTCGCAAACGGGTACCCGTACCCGGCCGGGTACGGGTAGCCGGGTATCGGGTAGGGTATGGGTATCGGGTACCCGGTTGCGACCTCTGCTTCATATACTCTCATAGTGGTCTGATCGCAGCAGCAGAAGCAGCAGAAAACAGTGGGTCACCGCGAATCTGTAACCTAACCAATAAAAACCACCGGGACCAATGTTGCTGGCAGGATACCCCTAACTTCCAAAAGGTGTGTGCCCCTGGTTGCGCCCCCCCCCCCACACACCACACCGCGAGACTGACCCGCTCGGCCTCCTGCAGGTAGAGCAGTGCGATGTCGCCCGCCTTCTCGTAGCACGTGAGGATTTCCTCCTCGCGGTCGCTCTGCCGGCTCCGTGATGGCGACGCTAGCGGCTGCTGCTCCAGGCACAGCCCTGCGGAGCTGCGAGCAGAGAATTTACATGCTCGTACGATACAGTCGCCTACTCATCACTCTCCTATCGCTTCTACCGTGGTTACTGAGCCCTCAAACTTCACTCATTGAGGACTCCAAACTGGCTCCTTTGTGTCATCCATATTGCGTTCAACCACTGTACCTACAGGTCAAAACATTTGTCTTACTTTTACTTTTTTCACACTACTTAACTTTGAAATTCCCTCCCATTGCCTCGTGTGTTTCCCCGAGTAATTAGAACGTTGCACAATTCAAGATCCATTAACTTTGACATTTTCTAACCTCAATAGTGCCGATTGTTGCTGGCTGTTTTGTGTTGTGACCCTTTGGGCCTGTTGCTCAGCAACAGTGATTAATAAATAAAACAATACGTTGATTTATATTGCGTTTCAAAGCGATCGCTGCTCAAGACACTGTACAGAACCATTTGGTATATTTATTTTATAGTGAGACGCATTCAGTCAGTCAGTTATAAGCAGAGGTAAAAACATCTTGAGCCTGAACTAGAACAAGTTGACAGCATGGATGGATAGGTGGAGTGAGTTCCAGATTTGGAGCTTAGACAGAAGGCTTTGATTGCTGTAGTAGAGGGTGCATGGAGAGAGTACAGGTAGGCAGGGATGATGAAGTGAAGTGTGATCTTGAAATTGATTCAAGACTATTGGATGGCAGTTGTTGGATGAGATTATTCGTGTGATGTGGTCTCCTTTATCCACTCATGGCATGTTTGTAAATTGGTCAAAGTGAGTTGTCTTGTGATGCACAGACACGAGTGTCGCAGTCTGTCACTGCCAAACACAATTTGGTTTAACTCGGCAACTCCAAAGGCTCTCAAATTATATATTTTTTTAAAGCCGGCAAAAAAATATTTTTGGAAAAGCAGCATAAGTAGTTGTGGAAACATTTTACTGCCAGAAATCTGCCTCCTTCTGCTGCAGCCCTATAAAAGGGAAACGGAGTGAAAGCAGTAAATGTGAATGGCTTTTAAGCTAACTAAATGTATACAAGCATTTTTATGAGAACGTTCAATCACACTCAACAGCACAACAACAGAGCTCGGCATTCATCCAGCGCATGATTTCAGGGTTCACGGAGAAAGGTACCCCATTCCTGTCGCTGAAAAACACAAACTCGTGTTTTACCCAAGGCCTAGCGAGACTTTCCCAGTCAGAACGTTGTGGTGGCACTCGGGACCCGTGAATTTTACAGAGTGCGCGGCCGTCAGCTGGATACAAACACTATTGCTCAGCACATCACAAGCGCACCCACACTATGTATACATCAAATGAAAGGTCAACTATTTAAACTGGCGGGAATGCGAGTGCAGACCGACTGAAGAAGTAAACACTTGGTGTAGGCCGCTAGCTCGGTAAGCAGATACAAGGCAGCTCAAGAGTGCCACTTGGCGGCCACCTCTACAAAGTGGAAGCGTTAACAGAGGCCGTTACTTTACAAATTGTAATTTCATTTTAATTATGTTGTACGCAGCCGAATAAGCAAGGCACATGCATATGAATGAAAAAACAAATCATCTTCACACACATTCACACGCTGCGAGTATTTGAGGCACAATAATTTATCAAAGACTGCTTTTAAGAGATGACATGCAAACACGAGTAATCCAATGCCCACAACGCAAAACTCAGGAGCGGAAATTTTGGAAACGGATGAACGAAATTCCTAGCTTATCACGATTTTCTGTGCCATCATTTAATTCCAAAAGATTTTATCTTGAAATGTCAATTTTATGAATTCTCACAAGTCGCAAACGAAGCCCTCTGTGAGATGGATGCTGCATAGAGGCTTTGCTGTACCAATCGTGGCTTATAGGCAAATCATATCACACTGTGATCAAGTGAACATGACAACCCTTCCAGATCAAGGCACAGCTTTCCCGTATTTCACGTCCAAACACACCACTGAGCATGACTCGGATAGGAACAAGAACAGACTCTACCTCCAATGTTCACTCACTGAAATCTTACCAATTAATTTGAAGGAGAATGGTGGACATGTGCACATGTGATGATACGTGTTTGTAGATAGCGTCGTTGATGCAAACTGCATTTCGCAATAATGCACAATCAGCAACACACAGAGGTGCATGCATATTCACATGTTTTCAGCCAATTCGTGAGTGTTTATACATGTGAGAGAAAGCCAGAGCATCCAGATAAAAACACATTCCTGCGGAGGGAGCTGGTAGGAACGTTGGGTTGCTCGGTCAATGGCCAGGGTCAACGGCAGCATGGTGTATTCCGTAAATATGCCCGACTGTGAGGGTGGGCACAAGCCGGCGTGAGTAGGCTAAACGTTGAGTTTTATAAGGGCACCACGGGGTGACCAGCCCCTCCCCACCCATCCCCACCCCACCACCCATCCCCACCCCACCACCCAGCCCCTCCCCATCCAGCCCCTCCCCACCCTACCCCCCCAGCCCCTCCCTCCCCACCCAGCCCCTCCCTGCACGACGGACGGGCACAATAATCCCCTGTGGGCTGGTGTAACCAGGAGGTTACTACCAGTACTAGTGGATGCTAGAGATCAACACTCTATCCCATACAGATGGAACAATTGGAGAGGAGCCCCCACTTTGCTGTACCGCCTTCTTCTGGCGACCCAGGGTACGGAACCTCCTCGACACTCACAGGAAGGGAGTTGAGCAACATGCGAGCCACCAACCCTCGCCTCCACAGTGCTGGATTACAGGCGTGCGCAGCCACCACCTCCCAGGGCTGTACACTGTTGGAATGTGTGACCTATCAGGTACTGGGTATGAACGGACTCGCCCGAAGAAAAGCCTCATATACACGAGGCAAAACGCCGCACACCAAAGGTGCCACATACATGAAGAGGTCGTGAACCTCCTTGCGTACTACTCCCTTCAGCCCTTTGCCAATCCACTGTTGGGTAAGGGCCTTCCCACGCCATGCAGGACACAGGGGTTATTTGAACATAATTCACCATCTTCTTGGTTCATCTTCTTGGTTCTTTCGGTAAAGTCACGTAGAATGGAAATAATAAAGTAATAAAAAATTAAACATAATAAAATATTATTTTATTATATTAAAATATTATTTTATTATGTTATTTTATTTTCTTATTTTATTATTTCCATTCTACGTGACTTTACCGAAAGAACCAAGAAGATGAATCCCTGCAGTCACGAAAGCTTTAAATCGAAATATAATTCACCGTGCTGGGCCAGTGCAGGTTAGTGAATACATATACGTGGGAAAGCTGAAGTGCAGTATAACAATTGTTTTTTCTATGCTTCCAATCACGTAGCCCAGCAGAAGTTTCCAAAAGGCCTGTTGGGAGATGGTGGTTGCCCATCCCGGCAACATCCAGGCTCAAATATTTTATCTTGTCGCATCTGACAAGATCGGATGCATTCCAGGTGCTTTGGCCACAGACGATGGAGAAACACTGGCGCATGGTATGTAGAGCAAAATTGGGAAACATTTAATAAATAACCCAACAATTTGTGGCATTTGTCCAAAGGTAATATTCACATATTAGGCTTTAAACATTAACGTTTGTTGGTGGACATTCTCTCAGGTGCTAATTTTGTCCGACGGAAATAAGTGAGAATGGGTAAAGGTCAAGTGAGTATGGCCAACATGAACTAGTCCACCACACAGCACAATCACTTCCATTCTTCTGCTAGACCCTGGAGTTGCTGTAAACTTGACACACAGCCTTGAAGGTCAGTTCTTACAGTCTCCACTGTGGCTTTCAGTGTCACTCCCAGGTTACCACTCCAATGCCTGCATCAGTAAGCTGTCCTCTTGCATCCTACATACGTGTCCACCCATCACCCATCACAAACTCCTTTTCCTGGTGACAACTACCACACTTTGTAGCCATGTTTTATTGCAGGCTACCAAGTTGTGTAATTGGGAAGAGAAATAATAATTATATGTATTTATTAATTACTGAAAATCCACAGCAACTTACAAAGGTAACATACAAGAGTGTATCGAGACCCGGAATTCGGGAAAGCTGTGCCCACTTAAAACGACGCACATGGGGTTTGCATGATATGATAATTGTAGACAAAATAAACCGGGGTGTGAAAAAAGTTGGCCAGTGGCGGCAGGGAGACACGGTGCGATGATAGAGGAAGGGGGTGGCACCTCGAATGGCGTAGGCCTCGGCAATGATGCGGATCTTGTAGACGGGCGTGCCGATGAGGGTGAGGTCGTCCAGGCCAGCGCGCACGTACATACCAAGCGCATCCTTGTAAGAGCCCTCCAGGTACAACAGCTTGCCCAGGATGATCATTGCCTCCTGTGTCATCTCGGGCTGGCCAAAGACAGATTCAGGCATGAGACAAGGCCAATCACCCAGAATATGGCATGGTTTTCGCGAGTTCGGTGACGAAGGGAAAGACCTAAGGTCAGATGGTGAGTTTTTGTTCGGACAACTTGAAGGTTGCGTGTCTACTGTGCAGCAGCTACAGAAATCTGGCAGAGGACAGAAAGCATTGGCAAAGTGTGGTGGCATCAATGGCTTTGGCTATGATGACATATTGTGATGAGTCAGAATAAATTTTTAAATCTCGTTTTTACCATCCCATTTGTAATGTTCATCCTGTTTGTCCTGGGTCATCTGTACAAACATGTTCACTCATATCCTTAACGTGCATTACTACAAATTTGCCAAAACTGTAAATAATCAAATATTAGGAGTTTGATTTTGTGCATCTATCATGAGCATAATAATCGATACTAATCAATGTTAAAGATCCTTTCAACTACATCTACATTAATGTAAAATATAAATATGCTTGGTCCTCCACACCGTATTTGATACATGGTTGGGTTTGCCGATTTCTCTATTGCTTAGTGTCTAGTGTTGTAAGGTTTGCAAAGTTAAGTCTACACCCAGCATAGGTCAACGCTTGAGATATTTGTACCCTGAATATTTAGCCTCAAATTTCTCTCGCATTTCCAGACGCACGCTGGGATCCGAGTGGGATTCTCAACCATGGTGAACAAACAGTGAGCGTGTGGTACATGAACAGGGACCCCCTCTTAACCAAGCAAAGCAAAGTATGGTTAAACAACCACTTTAACCACAAGGGCGTTGCAGCGTTCATCCAGCAGTGGATTGATAAAAGGGCTGTACTGTACATTATATGGTGTGGCAGTGTTTGCATCAATCCAAATTATTGGGCACTTATACAGTACTGCCCCCTTGTGTGCAATGTGATGTACACGCTACATTAGCCACTTGGTGCAGTGCATTAAATCATGAATTCATTTTCTCATTACGCAGTGATAAATGATCAAATAATAATTATGAAATCAGGGCTTATGCATGATAAAAGGTACAAAGTTTCACAATAAATTGTAAAAAAATGTTGAGTCAATTATGTTCGTAAAATGATAGCTTTTTAAACTCTAAATTGACCTCTGCCATTTAAGTGGCCAATAAAGTGACCATTTGAACCTCCGTATGGAATTTATCTTTAAGACCTCGTTTCATAAAGTGTGGTTTGCGGTGAAATTCTAACGAAGCAGTCGTATCAAATGCTATGTTAAAATTGACAGCGTTTGCCACAAAAGCCTCACCTAGTACCGCAACACGATTTTAAGCAAGCCAAGCAAGTATATTGGGTCAACATCCACAAAAGTATTGAGTAAGCCTGTTGGTATCTTTTTTTTCCACAATTCCATTTGGATTGTTTTGCATGTGGAAAGACAGGGGAATTCTAAGAAAAAAAAAAGTTTACACACAGACCGCATCATATGCTTATGACAAAATCAGCCACAACCTGCCCAATCTCATCAGATCCCAGAAGCTAAGCAAAGTTAAGCCTGGTTAGTGGGAATACCAGCCACGGACTGGGTGGTGGCCAGGAGATAGCAGTACAGAAAATAATTCTTGAATATATGCGTGGAGATGAGCATAATCCCTTCATGAGTCAGATTTATCTGCGTATTTTAGCTTCGACCCAAAGCTAATTAAAAATTATAACTGGCAAAACACTCCAATGCATGGCCCTTTGAGGGTTTTTTCAAAATAAAAAGTAAAAATGAGAATTCATCTAACACACCGCTTGTTTTATTTCTGAGTTGTGGGTGTTGTGGTACATTTATTTTTTTGTTAACTTTTATTGTTCATTATACCTTTAATGATTCACTCCGTTACGATTCGATTGTCAACATTTGGGGTTAAAATTAGATTACCACGGTCCCAAATGAATGTTCTTATTTGCCTGCGTGTATCACTCGCATACGATCCACTTAATCTGTAAATAAGCGCTTACAGACTCAAGCATGCCCCACGAACCGGTGTTGCATTTGCTACTTGGAACGAGCTCAGCGGCCGCCCTGGTTAATATCGCTGGTGTGCTCACCGTAAATACTTCACACTGGACGCTCGGAAATCCAGTAACATTATTTGAACGCCGGCCAAATGTGCGAGCGTCATAGTCCAACTTTGATAAATGACTGGCAAATTAATCAATGAGGAACAAAAAATATGCCAGCGTCGCCCCCTGCAAACGGACAAATGCCCATTTGCAATTCGTTGCTGCCTACACCTTGTACTGCACAGGGACAACTGCCATTGGGGGGGTCCAACGGCCTCGATGCCACCTTTCGGCTACCTTCAGATTGCCCTTGTTAAGGACATCTGTGAGATGTTTCTTGGCCTCCGTGAGCTTGGCCCCTGAAGCCCTGGGCGAGGACCCAGCCTTGAGCGGGAACTCTTTGAGATGCTGCTCCAGCAGGGCCTCCCCGAGAAAGAGTTCGACTGCATCGTCTGCTCGCCACGTCGCACAGAGGGCACACCAGCTCACTCTGTTTATCACGATTGCTGAGCACAGGCACAACATCCCAAAATACTAAGCAAACAGCAACAAACAGCACTTAACGAAGGTGTAGTAAATGCGTTAATACGTGTATTGAATTTGAGCAAGATGAGAGGGAATTTCTGGTAAGAGCAGAGGAAACAGGCCGAAAGAGGAGTGTTTTGACCTGAAATACTTAGGGTGGTTAAACACCGAATGGAGGTATCTGAATGGGTACTTGGAGATGGCATAGTCCTGATATCAATTTACTACTAGATGAGATCATATCCATGTATTTCGCCACGCTTGTCAGTATTGGTTGATGAAGGCGGGAAGCAGAGGCGTGCGCATAGTGCAGTACAATATAATTTGCTGTACTGCCCTCTGCTGACAATGTAGCCCTAAATGGACAACTTATCTGGTTACAAATACCAAGCTTTTAACGATTTACCTCCAGAACAATTGAATGAATTGTCATCATTCGGGGATCTAACTGAATCCCAGAACTACTTATTTTTGTCTTTGTTTTCGGCATCTCATTTTAATTTGTAGAAATTCTCTTTCCATATAATTTTCACAGTTTTGTTCCCATTAGTCAAACAGTAACATTAGTCTATCACCCACATGTTTTGCATACATTGCAAATCATGGCCTTTCCAATTAACAATTCGATGCAACCATTGTGAGCACAATAATCAATTTATTCAATACATCGATAGATTATTGCCCTCTTAAAATACCAAAACAATTAATTTAAATTAATTTTTTTAAAAGTCTAAATGCAACCTTATCTCAAGACGTTGAATGAAAAATAAATAAATCAAAAAGGGGGCTGGGAAAGGATTTCTCGGCAAATAAGATTACTTGTGATCGCATAAATAAAATACTTTTGAAAAAGATACCTGGCATACATAGCCAGAGGGAGAACTTCGTAAGCACAGGCTTGGAACACCCGGCTTAAATATGCCGTGCGAATGAGCAAGGAGGCAGCGTGACCTCCTGTGGAGTAGAGCTCATCAATGTTACGTCGATGTACTTGGGCAGGCTTTGTGATTTAAAAAAAAAGGTTGGAACTGGGACAGACATTACCTCTTAAATATATATATATATATTTTAATGAAAAACGCATTTGTGGAATGTCCCAGACTGTAGGAAAATAGGGGAGTCTCTGAGGGCAGAGATATCGAAGGTGGAGATGTGTAGATAAGGTAACTCATCGCTTGCAGGGTTATAGGCGTCACCAAAAATAGAAATCCAAGACGGTGAAGAGCGCAGTCCAGGAGGAAAGGGCATTGTCAATGTCAAACTAGAAAGGAGGGTAATGACAACAGAAGGCCACGTGTGGTTGGAGGAGGGTGGGAGGGCAGGTCTGGCGGGATTATGGAAGAGCAGATGTACTGAAACTGAAAACTAAACTAATTTTATTTTACCAGGTAAAGCTCTTTTTCAAAAGCGACCTGGCCACAAACGATGGCTCAACAAAGTGGCTCATCGCGTGGAAATGTATCGCGGCCAAATAACTCTAAATTGAGAAATGTTGAAGCTTTCGATGCAGGTATATTATGATCAGGGATCTACGCTGGATACAAGGGAAAGGTACATAGAGCATTATGGGGAATTCGGCGTGGAAAGTGCTGAAAGGTGGGGCAGATGGAGATAGGGGACAGATGGAGCAAGGGACAAGTACGTTGAAGAAATGTGAAGGAATGAATGGCAAGCCTCGAGTCGATAGGGCAGCCAATGCAAGCCGGGGGCATGGCACGAGAAGACCGGTAGGGAAAGCAACAGCACAGACAGACCAGTGGTGATGATGACAGGCATGGATGGGATTATAATGGCAGACCGACCTACAAGGACAAGGGAGTGGGAGGGAGAATGGACTTGGAGAACGACAGCGAATTGGCAATGGCACAGCAAGTTGAGCGGACAGCCTGTGAGACAAGGAGAAGATCTGGTGATGGGACATACAGGCAGATGGAGATCGGGAGGTCAGTGAGACAGACATTAAGACGCAATGTCAAGACAGGGAGGCCGGTCGAATTGTTGTATAAGGAGAGGCACACAGAAGCCGGTTAGACTAACAAGACAGACAGGGGCCGGACATGCAGAGAGGCTGTGTCCACTGGGAAGGAGGCCTGGTGTGTCACAGTGATACACACAGAGAGACATGGGGGAAGGGGGGGGGAGCAGTCGGAAAATAACAGAGGCAGAGAGAATGCAAGAAACCAGAGGCCTGTTCGGCTATCAAGGAGGCAATGTGGACAGAGAAGCTGCTAGGCCAGCCGTACACAAGAGCGACACAGGCAGCCGTGAGAGTAACAGAGAGGCCGGTCACACAACACAACAACTCAGACACACACACACAGGCCGCAGACAGACATCGCTGGTGGTTGTGGTTTAGTGTTCGGGGCTGTACCAGACGCGATGAGTTTCCCTGAGAACTGTTTGACGAGCTCTGGGATCCTGTCCCACTGACACTCGCCACGGCAGCGCTCTATCTCCAACTCGAGCCGGGTGCCCGCCTTCCTGGAGGCCATTGTCAAGCCTCCTCCTCCTCCCTCCTCCGCTTCCTCTGGGCTTCTCTCCTCCTCCTCCTCTTCCTCCTCCTCCTGTGTGTGTGTGTGCCCTCCCCTCCCTCGCCTCTCTCTCTCTGTGTGTGTGTCGTGATGTGTGGGGCTTGCGCCCTCTTGCGGATGAGATTCGCAGGTGGCAAATGCCACGCGTGATGGACAGCACTGTGTACGATGCGAAATGTCGTGATGTTGTGGGTCGCAACGGAGGAAATCCGATGAGCTTCCAAGCGCTTTTTCACAGACGTTTGGGGAAATTGGGTGGGGGGTGGGGGGAAGGCAGGCTGGAAAGTTACGACGGTAAAACGATGCGAAAACATGATAGGAGGGCAACGTATGGGAGAGGTGAGTAAATTACTTGGGGAAAAAAATGTTTCACTAGGTAAAGTCTACGCAGATATTGGCTTCTTTTTTTTAAAAAGCGATCTGGCCATAAATGATAGCTGAACGAAGTGGCTTATCGTGTTGAAATGTATGACAGCTAAAAAATCATCTAAACGCACGTTTATAAATCTGAAGGGAACACCGGAGGACCAGGAGAAAAAAATCCAGACGAAAGAGACCATGCAAACTCCAAATATACAGCAGGCGTCAGGGTCAGTGATTGAACCCTCGACTGCCTACCAGGCAAGAAAGATAATATCACACCCACCGTGTCCACCCCGAGTTGTAACAGTTCACCAGATAATTCGTTTTCGCTTCAGGTATTTGTCGAAAACTTATTGTGGAGTTATCTACAACTGATCACGTGAAGCCCTTTTGGTAAACCACTGCTGGATTAATTGCCAATACTTCACCAATGCCAATTGATTAGCGCCAGTTGAAATATCACACACCACTGATGTTAGCCTTGTGCGTATATCAATCGGAGTGGTCAATATATCCTCCATAACTTAATTATAGATTTGAAGTTTTTGTGACTGCAAGAATCCATACAATAAAAATGAAACAACAACATTTTCATTTTTATTTAATTTAATTGTATTTTACCTACGTGACTTTACCGAATAAAAACAAAGAGTATCCTCCATAACATAAAAAATATGGGTTACATCGTGAATTCAAATATATACAGTGAACGTAAGTTAGTTTTTTTAAAGCAGTGTACAGTATATAATTAAATTAGAACTGTGGTATGTGAAAAGTTAAGAGTTTGGGGTGATTGTTAATAGTTTTGGCTGGCCTTTTTCATTATTTATTGTTCACTCTGTAAATCAAAAACCTATTGTTTGCAATTATAGGGTCAATGGCTCTGTTATTGTATGGTATAACCTTAACCCAAGCTCTTAGTTAAACAAGCCATGCAGGCTATCATTCACCTTCAAAATTATCATCAATTTAGTATCAATGTTAGTTGTTTTTTTTAATGAATGTGCACAGATAGAGAGAGCATGATTGTATTTCCAGATCAGTGGACGCCACACTCGGCCAAGAATTACGCCTTTCGTTTGCACGTAAACCCCCCCTCTCTCCCCTTACTTTCATGGAACAATTAAATAATGATCGTTTTAAACCCGCCTTTCAAGAGCGTGTGAATTTTGAGACCCCCAGAGCCTTATTATTTCTAGAATCGCTCAGCCAACCCCTCCGCTCTCTTCACCCCAGTCACCCCCTTTCCCCCCATCCTCCAAACACTTCTCTCAAACGCCTGCCAAGCCTCTTCAGTCATAACGATTGCGTCCCGTTTCAGATGCCACCAAGAGGGCCAGCACACACAGTGCCCGTTGTCCAAGTTGTGAAGTAAAAGCGGTCCTTGGTTCCACAGTAAGCGACTGTGCAAGTTCAGGCTGCGAAACGTTTCTCTTTAAGGACGTGACCTAGATGCTACGTGTTGCCCACTGCTGGATTTGAAAGACGTTAATTAAAATAGATTAACACTAAAAGATGTGTAGGAAAACAGTATATGTCTCACGTGAGTATATCACACATTGTCAGTGTCCAATTGCAATTTATAAGCTGTATTAAAAATGTTTGGTATTCATAGTTTAACTAAAAAAAATTGTTCCAAAAAGACAAATAAACTTTCATGATATTACGCATACATCAGATTGAAAACAAATCTTCAGACTAATTGAGGATTTCTGGCTGAACAAGGGGCATTATGTACCCAAACTAATAACAGCTACAGTTATGAATCATACACAGTCACTTCCTAACCTATTTGATGGAAACTAATTAAAAATTATGTATATATATTGTTCTTAGCATACAAACATACAACGGTGTAATTATTTTTTCTTTAAAACTTTATTATATGATCCGCTTAACAACGCCAATCTATAATTTGCAAGTGCTGTATGTAAATATTGCCGTGGATGAAAGACACACACAACAAATGTAACAATCACACAAGTTAACAAGTAAACAATAGCATCTCTCCCCCCACCACTGCCCAATCACTCCCGCCTCGGCGTGTCATCTTGGGTACACTCTGCCGGCCTACAATGGGTACCCTCTTAGTTATTCCACCTCTACAGGGGGGCAAGCGAACACCTGCACCCCCCCCCCGACCCCTCCTCGCCACCCCACCCGGCCCCCATCAACCCAAGACGGCCAATGCCCCCCCATCCATCCATCCATACGTATACCTCCCACAACCCTTCGCTTCTCCCCTCTTTTTTTTGTGTTTCGTTGCTGAATACAAAAATGCTGGTGGGGGTGGTGGTGGTGGTGGTGGGGGGAGTTCATGCGGCGGTCGCAGCCTTTCATGGGCTGCTCAATACGGCGTGAATGTGCAATTACCCGGCCAAACAAGAGCGCCTTGCCGGACCCCGGTGCGGCGAATGCTGACGCCTCGTAATGGGAAGAATAATTCCTTGTGACAATCTGTAAACAGTCGGAGGCGGTGAAAGACGCAGGTGTGGGGGACAGAAAGGGGCGATCTTTTCAGCCGCCGTCTCCTCGGGGCCCCCCTCCACCCACCCCGTATGGAGAGGGCTTATTTTGAGAGGCTGGTGCTCCCTCCGTCCGAGGGATTTCAATGAGATCTCTGCTAACTATACGCACAGCAGACTTTCGTGAACATGTGTTCTTTTCTTCCGCGGTGGGAAAAAGATATATCTACGCCCGCGAGTTTGGTGGAAAGAGTCGTGGTGGTCGTAAGATGCGAAGAAAAATGTTTTAACGAGTTGGCCGTTGTGAAATTAATTAAAGAAAATCATGTTGTGTGATGACACGTTCTTCCCCCCAACAGCTTAAGAAGGTTTTCGTGACTAATTTGTGGTATAAACATCGGTCTCTCAAACCTATTAAGTTCTATCGCTCTTGCTACTTGATTCAACTTGTGAAATTAAGTTTGACAAAACTGAGTTTCAGTTTCCTTAAGTATGTAGTTTAACTTCTTTCGCACCGTACGTAGCCAACCATGCTAATCAGAGGTGCTTATGCCATTATCGACAAGATTTTTGCTGCAATTGTAAACGTCAAATTACATTCTTGTATTAAATATAACCTCGGCTTCGATACCATATGTTAAGTGGGAAAACATGACTTCATATTTATGAGAAGATACTGTAGGAAATGATACACACTGATTTTTATTTAAGTTAATAGGCTTACTTTTAAGTCCCGTCTATCATAATTATCCATTTACACTTGCAATAAAATAATAAGTTCAATGTACATACAACGACATGTGCAAATATATAAAATAGAAGATAAGTACTCAACATAAATGCAAATGTGTAATTACCCAGTCATGCAAACCTTTTATTGCTGAATATGACGGATTACATTTTTGATATTTCCATTATATCTCTGCAAAGTTTAAAACATGTTTGTGATGCCGCATTTGCAGTAGTCCACAGGCACAATAAAAAAAACCTCAACACACACATTCGTTAATGGCATTGCCCTAAAATAGAAAAGAACATATAATAGGCGTCACTTCAAATGTTGTTCCTCCTCCTTAGCACATAGATCAAATCTGTGGCCTATTATGTTTTCTTCCTTTTTGGACAATTTGCAAACGATAACTGGAATACCCACGCATGGAACCTTGGGTGTTAATTGCAATGAAAAGGCAAGCAGAGCCGCTGTGTCCGCTGTTCACCGTGCACTCAAATGGCCCTAAGGAGACCTTACAAAGGGTCTGAGCCTTAATCTGCCGGGCTGGAGAGGAAACTGTAACAACCCTCTGGGGGTATTGACCTCCCTTGAGGGCTCTTGACAGGAACCTTGTGGAGACGGTACCTTATAACCTGCACTTAACCTGGCCCAAAGCTGACTTCTTCGTGGTCTATGTATCCCCAGGTATCACCTGTATCTCATTAGGATACATGCGAGAGGACAGTGTCTGCAGCATTAAAATCAATTCGCCAGATAATGCCAATGTCGCCATTGTACTCAACATGCACGTATGTTGCCCGTTGTGCTATGATACAATCAAGCAATCCAGCAAAAGGGCCTGAATCATCCATTGTTACACCACCTGGCCGATAAAGGTCAAGTTAACATTGTATATACTGTATCTGGGGATCATTCAAGAAAATAGGTACCATCATTGTCACTTTGTAATGAATTTGACAAGTGATATCTGACAAGGACCCTTGAACTAATTCGAGAATAGGTTGAAATGCTACACTGATCAAAGAGAAATACAGGTCGGGAGAAGCTTATGATTTTTTTTACGAATAAAATGGCATCATATCCACGATAGATTGATGAGATCTGGCTCAGATACGATTATAGTTTGCTCAGGAAATCATCACGGGATCTGAAAATGGCTTCAGGAGGACCAAACTTGGCATATTTATCTACTTTTCTTGAGCAATTTAATATTGCTTGCATACTAGAACGCCCACAAAATATCCAAATAAGGCACTCAACAGGCAGAAAGTCCATCTTCTTGGTTCTTTCGGTAAAGTCACGTAGAAGGGAAGTAATAAAATAATAAAAATAAAACATAATAAAATAATTCTCACGACGTTTCGGCCACAACGCAAGCAGCCGTCCTCAGGTGAAGAATGAAACACCACCAAGCTTGGAGCGTATATTTAAGCTGGGTTGGAGGGGGGAAAAAGAGCGCCTTGATAGAAAGTTATTTTCTGTATCTCCTCCTACAGGCATTAACTCATAACCCTGTATGTGGGCATCACGCAAGATAATGGATACATCGCTATGTGATCCATCAACCTTATCTCTGAGCTGCTAGATCACAAGCGTTGGCCACCACACCTTGGAGTACAATTGGTTACATTCCAATCCCTCGACAATATTATAAATCTACTGAAACCTCACTCTTTATGTATGGACACAGGACTGCTGTCGTGACGATGTAAACATGAAGGCAACATTTACATCGGGACTCGTCATTGTACTAAGTTATGTTGTCAAGTTAAACGAATTACGTACCAATCACATCAGAATTGTGATGATTAAAAAAATCCAATACATAAACAATTGTAGAATTATGATTCGAGAAATATAATTCAGCTGTCCGTCAACCTATCACTGCACTAAATGTGTTTGCCCACTCTCCAGGTTGGGGCACGCCATCTGTATGTACGTGTATGTTGAACTTGTTTTGCACCTATTATTTGGGTCTTTCGGTAAAGTCACGGAGATAGATTCAAAGAAAATAACACCTCCGTAGCCAACTGTGTTAATCGGATATGTCATCTCAAATAAGCAAACTTGTATTTTGGAAATATAAACCTTTTGTCTATTGCTAATCCTTGCTTGCACTGATTATGTATGTGGAATGACAAGCACCTTTCAAATAAATCAACAGTACAATTATTGTTAATTTATAAGAGAGGGTTCATAATTAAGTGGGTGCGAATTCATGTCTAGGCCTGTTCACCACTTCCAACGCCATCTCTTTAAACATTTTTACTAAACATTGCATCGGCAAATTACGTTTCTGTTCCAAAACGATAACTCAATAATTGTGTGTGTGCGTCGTAGCGAGACGTGCAAATGTGCACGTAAAATGATGTTCTGCTTGTGAATGGGATACAATTATATAAGTGTAAATGTATAAATTGTCAAGTTTAAATAAATGCAATTTTGGACAGAGTGAATTAGTTGTACGTTTAAATAATTAACACGGGAACTAATTCCATCATATCACAGTTGTAATCAGGAACATACTCTAAAATAATAATAATGCGTAAATCACAGCACACGACACCGACAAAGGCTTTATAAAGAAACAATTCTGTCTTGGGAAGCTAATTATTTAGTGATTATTTGGCGATGCTGCTGCTGCTTTGACAGTGTCGCAAACACATGCAAATAACAAGAACAACAACAACGCATTCATCAATAATAACACTGTGGCCTTGAAAGGGAAAAAAATCTATAAAAGGTGACGCTTCGAACAATGGCCATTCTTCATGCCACATGTATTCAGATGCTCGTCTACGGCCGTCTGGAACGCTCTTCCTTCCGATATTCGGAAGCCACGGGTGCTATGCAGTTTTAAATCTATATTGAAATTGTATTCCTTTAGAACTGCTCTTACTGTGTTTCGTTTGTTGTCCTTCCCCCGCACATCAGATTAGCACGGTTTGCTACATACGGTGCGAAAGAAGTTAAACATACACACACAGTACATCCTATTCGGTTTGTTGTTTAAAGGAGCTCGTCCTGGGCTCGGTGAAAAGGGCCCTCGGGCAAGCGCACTCCAGACGTGACGGCAACTCAGAGGCGGATTTTTAAACAAGTAATATTAAAAAATAAAAAATGTAAACACGCTTTAATGAAATGTACCGTACTATTATTGGAAGAACTCCACGACTACAGTAAGTGGCCCCGAATTTTTCCATAATGTAAGGGACCATGGCCAATTACAGCCAACGTGAGTTTACCGTGGACAATTAGACCCAAGCCGAAACATCACATATAAAAAATAATATTATAAAATTGATGTTTTTATTTATTTTGTATGATAGAATATGGTATTGTCATCAGAATGACATAAGTATACCAAGTTTGTAGTCGCTACCACATTGGGAAGTGGGTTAAAATTGAGTTACAGGATTTGACGATACAACAACAACGACAACAAAAACAGACAGAGTGAGTTAAATAAAATCGTGTAATAATAATAAAAAAATATCCAGCGTGGCCTCTTGACCGTTCCGCTCGCACGAGGCCAACAACTTCGACGGGCAGCCGCATTTGTTTTCTTGCACGCTATGCATCAGTCAGAGCCTCACTCGGACCGAGGCATTTCTAACACAAGGGAGAGCCTCGGTGAGTCTCGTGCTAATTGTGTCAGGAAGGTGCAGCTAGCTGACTAGCCAGCGACGATTGCTGGACGACCAAATCATCCGGAACGCGCCCGAACTCGTCAGTTCTCGGAAGCTAAGCAGGTTTGAGCATGGCTCGTGCAAAAATTTGGCGACCACTATACACAGAACGGACGCTGTACGCTTCTGCGGGCTTGTATGTTGAACTTCTATCGCACCGTACGTAGCCAAAAAAAGTGTGGGGGAAGGACAACAAACTACAATGTCCACAGAGGGCCCAGCACCAAGAGGCATCGCTGCACCATGATGATGCTTCAACGTCTAAACTCCGCGCCTTCATTCACGTGGCGAGGAATGGTCAAATAAACCCCATGCCATGCACGGTCGTGGGGCTGATCTCATCCATACTCTTAGGTTTTTTCGGTAAAGTCACGTAGGTAAAAAATTCATAATAAAAATAAACAATAACAAATAATAGGAGAAATAATAACACAAGCTTGTGTTGCCTCCGAAACGTCGTGATTTATTATTTTATTTTATGATTTCTTCTATTATTTGTTTGTATTTATTTATTTATTTTCCTACGTGACTTGACCGAAAAAACCTAAGAGTATGAATCCTTACAGTCACGAAAGCTTCAAATCTAGAACTGATCTCATCCAGTCATGAATAGATTTTAATAAAAAAAAAGAGTTCTAAAGTTGTAATGCATGCACGTCCAAGAAGCTTCGCAGGCGAGGCACATCGTTGGCAAAATGTTAACTACCTCGCCTGGTCTACAGGAGATCGTGGGTTGGATCCTGCCGACGCTGACGCCTGCTGTCTATTTGGAGTTTGTACTTTCTCCCCGTGGTCGCGTGGATTTTTCTCCGAGACCTCCGGGGTTTTCCCTCCACATTTTCTAAACATGAGTGGAGCGTACCTTGCCTGCTATAAATGTCCAGGTGATAAGCCACTTCGTTTAGCTATCATTTGTGGCGAGGTCGCTTCTGAAAAAAGAACTCCGCAGCTCAGTGAGTCTTACCTGGTAAAATAATAAATATATACATTTCGTTTTAAAGCTTTCGTGACTGCAGGGATTCATCTTCTTGGTTCTTTCTATTATGTTTTATTTTTATTATTTTATTACTTCCCTTCTACGACTTTACCGAAAGAACCAAGAAAATAAATATATAGTTGAGTTCATAGTTGTCTCGTTTAAATCACAGACGAGCTGGAAGGCAACCCGAACCGGCACTACCAACAACTGCCAGAGTTCTGTGGCCCTAACTTGGGACGTTTGGCGAACCTCATTAAGGTGGGAGAAAACCCACGCCTACGAGGGGCAAACAACGCCATCTGTTCCATCTGCGCACGTCCGCTATGATAGAGTCCACGTTTGCTCTACCGCCGCCTCATGGCAAGCCAGGGTATGGCACCTCGAGTTTTGCAACAATGTTGCGATCCCAACAACTCCTCCGCCTCCACGGCGGTGGTTCTGCAGGCATGCTCAGCAGCCACCACCTTTACCAGGGGCTGTACACCGGTTGGGATGTGTGACCGACGTCCCCATATCGAACACCGGCCACTGAGTAGAACATCGTATTTTATTTACTTTCATTTTACAAAGTAAGCCCCACTGAGGTCTATTTTTCAGAAGCGACTTGGCCACAATTGATAACTCAACGAAGTAGCTTATCACGTGGAGATTTCTATAAGCCAAATACTCTAAACGCACGTTGATTGTAAACGTGGAGGGGGCGAAAGCCGTAGGACCCGGAGAAATATCCCCGTGACCACCAGTACTCGAAAAGCCTAAAGTACTGTATATACGAGCCAAACCGCTGCACACCAAAATCGCCGTACACATTAAGAGATGGACAACCTACTTGCTGTACTACACCATGCGGCGAACTTTATTTGCTTTTAAAGTATGGACGTCCCAAGCTCATGGTCTCAGTGTGATTCGCCAACCCCGTTAATAAAGCGCACGCCGTGGAGTTCAACGCAGGCAGACTGCGTGTACACGTCTTGGAAAATCGCCTGATGAAGCTGGTTGTTGAAATCATCAGCGACACGTGACGGAACTCAAATTGTCGTGGGGTGACCCTCCAACACACCGCCGGTGTGCCGAAGTAGTCACCAATTGGCACGTTTTGTTTACGTGACAAACCCTGAATGAATGGCTGTGTCGGGTGGTGGTGGGTTAACGACACATTTATATTTACGCGATCTAACCCCCCCCCCCCCTTTATTAATTATGAATGCTAAAACAATGAGTTTTGCAAGAACTTTATCGCCATCTCCTGGCCACCTCACTGGTGGTCAAGAGATGGCGGTGCAGCAACAGGATTAAGCCTCGGTTGTAAAGAGACGCGCGTTATATAAAAACGTACGCACTTCACTGAATCGATCCGTACGTAGTATTATCCTGTGAAACGTGTGGTGGCTTTTGCTCCAGGTTCTTTGGTTTGCGCTCGCCACAAGAAGCCAGCCACTCACTCATGAAGCTGCCGAGTTAGTCCGAGTCAGTGGCGTGACCACATTATCAGCTCGGGGGGGGGGGGGGGGGGGGGGGGGCGGAGGGGGTGGGTGCAGCAATCGGTCGTTAAATTAAAATGAAACGCGGAAGGGACGTGACATTATTTTCATCGAAACTAATTGAAACCGTTAATTCTAGATTTGAAGCTTTCGTGACTGCAATGATTCATACTCTTAGTTCTTTCGGTAAAGTCACGTAGGTAAAAAATGAAATTAAAATTAATAAAAACAAAATAATAAAATCACGACGTTTCGGAGGCAACACAAGCTTCCGTCTTCAGGTGAAACTGTCACAGCAAAGTTTCACCTGAAGACGGAAGCTTGTGTTGCCTCCGAAACGTCGTGATTTTATTGTTTTATTTTTTTTTATTTCAATTTTTTACCTACGTGACTTTACCGAAAGAACTAAGAGTATAATTGAAACCGTGTTTTAAATAATTGCGTTGTTCTCTTACACTGTTGTTGACAAGATATCTCGTGGTGGCTGTCGAGGGGGGCCCAGCTCGTAGCTTTGGCCACCGTGGGACGTGAAGGCGGACCAAGGCACCCCTTGACCTCCACGCGAGCAACGCCACGGCCAGCGGAGCAGGACCCTCCAAAATAAAAAAAGAGAGAGCCTAGAGACTCGTGAGCGAGACTCCGTCGAGTTAAATCAAAGAAATGAGTCGCATAACGAATATCCATCAAGTTGTTCGGTAATGCTATCCGCATATTTTCTACAAATATTAAACAAAAACACACCACTTCGTTTGTGTTGAGTCAAGTTATGGGCTGTTTGGACCCGGAATTGGCAGGAATTGAAATCGGGTGTCCAAGATAGTATAAGACGACAAGCGCTCCATCAGACTCAGCAACCACCCTCCCTCCCACCCATCCCCTCTCCGCACCCCAACCATAACCCTCTCGCCCACCCATCCCCTCTCCGCACCACCCTAACCCCAACCGTGTAGCCCCTCGCTTATTCTCTCTTAAATCCCTCTCTACCCCCACGTATCTCCACGTGCCGTACCAAACTCTCGACCATAACTCCCCCCCCCCCCACTACCACTTCCCCGAATTCAGCCACCCTCCCCCCTCCTTCCAAACCATCCCTCCACCCTCCCCCCAGTTCCATCCCACATCGCTCCCACCCCTACCAGAGCGTCGCGAAGGGGCACTCCGCTCCAATATAGAAGCGCCGTGGCGGCGTTCGTACCGCACCCTTCTGCGGCGCGCCCGAGCCGTGCAGAAGAACCCAGCATCGCTGCCGACATCAATTAAATAAATAAATCTGCCACGACTTCCAGGCCAGTCCGCCCCCCTCCCCCCCACACAATCATTTAAAAGAACATACTCCCATCCCGCCAGCTACCTATCCGACTTAACTCGAGCGCAGGCGAATGTGTTAATTAAGCCATTCATTGCAAAGCCGTCCGGCCAAAGTGAGAGAGCTCGCGGGTCTCGGGAAGAGGAGGAGGAAGAGGAGGAGGGCATTTGACCGTGGCACTCACGAGCGGTCACCTAAATCCGGGGCGTTGGGGCTCGACGACTTCGCTTGCTGCGCCACGGCCCCCCCTGCGAGCTCCGCGGCGATGGTGAAAGGGACGTCTCTGGTTGTGCTTCAGTACGCGATGCTGTGCACCCTGCTGCCGCAGTGTCCAGCGCAGAAAGCGGGGCTCAGGGTAAGTTCGCGCGAGATGACTTATGTTATTACCGTTGATCGCTATCTACGCGACGAGCGTGTCGCTCACCCCTTTCACCCGCGTGTGACACCGTCGCTTGCGAGTTATGTCTGAATCTCAGCTGGGTTTCCTCCCCGTCTACGATGGACTCAGCCTTTAAATGACTACAGTACCTGGTGCGGTGTGTAAAGTGTCAGTCCCCGGGGAGATAAAGGCGTCCAAGACTTAATAGGTGCTCGGACAGCACTCGTCTGTGTCAGGATATGTGGGGGATCTTTGTTTTTGTCTGTGTCACTATCGCAGTGTGTGTCTGTGTGTGTGCCTGTGTGTGTGCCTGTGTGTGTGCGCCTGTCTGATCCCGTAGTGTAGCGGTGAGCGCGCTGTGCTTGACACCCGGCGACCCGAGTTCATTTTCCGCTGATTGTCAACACACCAGTGACAATTAGTTGAACCGATCGTGAGTCTCCCCTAGGTCGACTCAGCCTCAAATGAGTACCTGGTGCGATACGTGCAAACAGCGCTACTAGGGAGACAAAGGCGGTCGTGCGTAGTGCTGGCCACCCACCCCCTCGTGTGCCGTGCCGGCCTTCATAGGTGCTCGCTAACAGCACTTGCCCCAACAGTCTGTGAAGACTTTACGGGGGGTCTTTGTCTTCAGTGTCTGTACGCACCTCTGTGAGCGTCTATGCCAGACTTCCTATCGATGCGCGCATGTGTGTGTGTGTAAGGGTATCATCGGTGGCGCAGTGGTTCCTGCACTGAGCTAAGATTTCGGTTCTCTGAGTTGAACTCCCAGCCATGGATAACATCAATGGCAATTGATATCTGAACCGGCCATGGGCCTCCTCTAGGTCGACATAGACTTAAATACATACCCAGTTGCGTTGTGTATATACTTTATAAAGGCGGCCGGGCGTGCTGCTGGCCACCCACCCCCATTGTGTGCCGGGCCGGCCTTAATAGGTGCTCGCTAACAGCACATGCCCCAACCGCCTGCTGAAGGCTTTATGTGGAACCTTTAATTGCGCACGTGGTGTCTGTGTGTCATTTTATCATTGGTGGCAAAAGTGGTTCTTGTACCGCTTAAGAATTCCGGCGAACTGGGTCCAATTCCTCGTCACGGACAAATAAGTGGCAAGTGGCATCCGAACCGGCCACGGCATCCCCTAGGTCGACTCAGCCTTAAATGAGTACAACTGCGGCCGGGCATGATGATGGCCACACCACATCATATTGACCTCAATTCGGGGCATGCTCCTTAAGATGACTTGGGAGCAGTCAATGAGAGAGTCCAATAAAAGACTCCACGGGGATGAGTTTGTATTTGTCTTCTACGTGTGCATGTGTGTAAGGTGCATGGGCAGCGTATCCAACGTTTCACGCACATCACTGCACTGCAAAGTCAGCTGTATGAGCTCGCATCCTGGCCACGGTATAACATCAATGAGAATTAGATCCTGAACTCGACGTAGGCCTTTCTCACTAGAGGTCGATTGAGCCTAAAATGACTCTCTGTTTATGATGAACATCAGTAGCTCTGGGGAGACAAAGGCGGACGGGACACTCGTGTGCATGGCTACCCCACCGCCTCTGTGTGCTGCGTTGACCTTAATAGGCATTCGCTAACAGCACTTACCCAGGAGGACTATGGGAGAACGTCGGGTTCGATTTGCGCGTGAATGTCGTCCTAGACATTGACGCCGAGTACAGCCACGCTGGTGGAATTTTGGATCGAAATCAATTGACATGCAAATTAGGTGGCCACACATAACGAATTGGGCCGCGGCAGAGCGCTAATTGCCTTGGCCGATTCCGCAACGGCACAATTTGCCATTCGTCGGGGTTCGAATCATCGCGGAGTGCGTGTGTCGGTAAGTGTCCATCAAAAACTGGCGTGTCCGCGGTCATTCGCGCGGTCACGTCTCCATTGTGTACGTGAGTGATGTGCACGAATGTGTCCCGCGGAATATGGATTCGATGTGCTTGAACGAGAGCGCACAATTTTGGAGATCTGTCCAGCCGCGTAATTGCAGGGGCATTACTCGTGTAATAATAAATACATATTTCCCGCACCTCCGATTAGCACGGTTGTCTACGTACGGTGCGAAAGAAGCTCAACATACATACATATAAACGACAACACACCGCCATTTCGGCACTGAGTGGCGGTGATGTCACCACGACGATTGTGCCAGGCTCGGTGCACTTCGATGCCTCGTGAAGTTTAGAAGGTTAGCAGGCAGGAGGGTCATGGGACAGACCCAGTTGCCATGGTTTAACTGACGGAGATGACTGGTAGATGCGCCAACTGTGCTCCCCACTGTGGCACGCACATGTGATAATCTATGTTTATTCAATAGGAATTTCCGGCCCTTTGTCAAACCACTTCTGGGTGGAGGGCCTCCACTCTCCACGCCGGGTTTGGTCATGATAATTTGTCTAACCATACTTCACCACCGTAGTTTGCGCAGGTTGGTGAATGAGGCACCCGGGATATTACTCGCCACTGATGTTAGCCCGAACTGGAAATCAAACTCAGATGGCCCAAAGTTCCGCTTTTCGAGAGAAACCATAAAAATTTGCATCACTTGCTCGCTCACTCACTCACCCACAATCGGCTACGCGAATGTATTAGATGTCATCTTAGCATTTGATAAACAAATGATGAACACGGATAGATGTCAATCAGCAATGCAGCTGCGATCAGCAACTTCATACGCTGCCTACAAACGTCACGTTCGCTCCACGTGGTACGACTGTGTTTTGAAGCCATTCACTCGGCTCCATCTCTGCGTGATCATCTCGTCTTGCTATGAAGCAGCTGTATTTGCTTGCCACTTTTAAAAGTGTGCAAAGCCACCGCACCCCGCGTGATATTCAACAAATACAGCATCGTCTATTTGATATCATATATGCTTTTAGTGCCACGTGCGTGCGTGTTTGGATGTATGGGGAGCGTTAGTGTAGTGGTTAGCGCACTGCACTATAAACCTGCCCACCCGAGTTATATTCCCGCTCACGGCCAACATCGGTGGCGAATATATATGTACCGGTTTTGGGTTTCTTCTAGGTCGACTCAACCTCAAATGAGTAGATGGTATGGTGTGTAAACACGAGCACTGGGGAGACAAAGACGACCGGCGGCTGGGCGTGGTGCTGGCCACCCACCTCCTCACGTGCGGTGTTAACCTTCATCGGAGCTACTTGCAGACGCCACTTTGTCTTTGAATGAAGGTTCCAAAATTGGTTCGCATATCACTCGCCACTGATGTTCGCCGTAGCAGGGAATCAAATGCAGGTAGCTGGGTTCACAACACAATGCATGGCCACTGCTCCACGCTGTTGTTGCTTTATCGTGTGGTTCATGACAGGGCTTGCACGCAAAATCAAATGATCATTTTCCAGTCTCTGGAACTAAACCGTGACTTGAAGATCGTCATTCATTTCACAAGTAGGTTTCAAAGTCCACCACTGTGATTCGTCATTCGTGTTTTTGGGCTAAATAATGTAGACCGTGTGGGTATAACACACGAATTAGACAGGAAAGTGGGCACAAGACAGAGGAAAGTGGACACAAATGATGACATGTGCAGTGGACACCTACGGCCTATCTGCCCATGGATCGTGATGATGATGATGAGACGGGTTTAGTCCACGTTGACTACACAACAGTAGAGGGAAAGAAGGGAAGACACTAAATTCTGAAAGTCTGACAGCCAAATCAATTCTTAAACACGTTGCGCTTTTTTCTGGAGAGAGAAAACAAATAGCTGCCACTCAAAGCGCCATCACGTTCGCCCGGTCTCCTCTGTACAGGTCGCGTGCATCGACTGCCGCCAAATGCCCCACGCGTGCGTCATTCTCTATGTGCTCACTCGCCCCACCGCGTGGATGTACGGCGTAGCGTGCGTGTGTGTGTGATGCGTGCGCGTGTGTGATGCGTGTGCGTGATGCGCGCGTGTGTGTGATGCGCGCGTGTGTGATGCGCGTGTGTGTATGATGCGTGTGTGTGTGTGATGCGCGTGCGTGTGTGTGTGATGCGCGCGTGAGTGATGTGCGTGTGTGATGCGCGCGTGTGTATGATGTGCGTGTGTGTGTGTGATGCGTGTGTGTGTGATGCGCGTGTGTGATGCGCGTGTGTGATGCGCGTGTGTGTGTGTGATGCGCGTGTGTGATGCGCGTGTGTGTGTGATGCACGTGTGTCTGTGTGATGCGCGCGTGTGTGTGTGATGCGCGTGTGTGTGTGTGATGCACGTGTGTGTTTGTGATGCGTGTGTGTGTGTGTGATGCGCGCGTGTGTGTGATGCGCGTGTGTGTGTGTGATGCGCGCGTGTGTGTGATGCGCATGTGTGTGTGTGATGCACGTGTGTGTGTGTGATGTGTGTGTGTGGTGCGTGTGTGTGTGATGCGCGCGTGTGTGTGATGCGCGCCGGCCTAGCCTGGGTCAACCTCTGGCAGTCTTCTTCATTGCGAGGGCCCGCGGGTCACCTACCGCCCCCGGTGGCCTTTAGTGCGGCCCCTGACGGCGCGTTCCCACCGACAGTGCACACACAGCGAGGTCTCATCGGCGAAAGTGGCACCCCCTCTGCAAAATGAGTGAAGGACACGGACCCAACGGGGACCCGCTCGCTTCCCCCAGTACTCGTGGAAAGGCGACAACAGAACCGCACGTTGCGTGCGTATGTTGAACTTCTTTCGCACCGTACGTATCTAACCGTGCTAATGGGAGGTGCGGGGGGGAGGACACACGAAACTAAACACAAGAAAGCAGTTACAGAGAAGCGAGTTCGCAATTACGCGCGCCAGCTCTGTGACCTGGCTCCTCGTGTCAGTCGGGGTGATGTTGCAGGTGGGGTCATGGGCCAATGGTGTCCTCTCCACAACGAACTACCAGCAAGCACACAATCAAATATCTCGCTCACCTACACAACCCACAACGCACAACACGACCACCACCATGACGACCACCGCATCTACACCCCGCAACGAATTACCACCAACTACAACATCGCTAACCATCACCACCACCGCCACCAGCCTCGAACATCCAACTCTCACCACCATCCACGAAGTCAACAATTAACAACCATCTACCAACCAGCAACATCGCCAATCACAACCCTACTACCAACAAAAAAACAAACATCCCTCGTGCAGCCTTCTTTTAGAGACCGTAGGGGCAAGTGCTGTCAGCCAGCATCTATGAAAGCAGTCACAACACGCGATGGGGGTGGGTGGCCAGCACCACGCCCGGTCGCCTTTGTCTCCCTAGTGGCGATGTGTACACATTTCACCCAGGTTACTCGATCTAGGGGATATTTGCCACTGATGGTGGCTGTGAGCGAGAGGATTGGAACTCGGGCCTGCCGGGTTCGTAGCGCAGTGCGCTAACCACGACACCACCGCTCCCCCCCCCCACCCCACCGTGCCACCCGCACCCCCTACTCGGCGCTGAGAGGGCGCACACGGCGCTCATTCAGCGCAGGGACAGAAACCCGAGCCCCCCCTCCCCCCCTCCCTCCCTCCTCCTCCTGCTGCTGCTGCTCCTCTCTCACTCGTGCCGTTTGTGCCCCAAATGCAGCAGCGAGGGAGGCAGCCAGACACGGGGGCACGTTTCTCACAGTGCCCTGTGTGTGTGTGTACCTACCAGAGGTGGGACAAAGTCATTGTTATGCAAGTCCAAGTCGAGTCTGAAGTCATCAAATTCATGACTCGAGTCTGACTCGAGTCCAAGTCACATGACTCGAGTCCACACCTCAGAGGTGGGACAAAGTCATTGTTATGCAAGTCCAAGTCGAGTCTGAAGTCATCAAATTCATGACTCGAGTCTGACTCGAGTCCAAGTCACATGACTCGAGTCCACACCTCAGAGGTGGGACAAAGTCATTGTTATGCAAGTCCAAGTCGAGTCTGAAGTCATCAAATTCATGACTCGAGTCTGACTCGAGTCCAAGTCACATGACTCGAGTCCACACCTCTGGTACCTACGAATGCGTGTGTACGTAGGGGAGCGGTGGCACAGCGGTTAGCGCGCTGCGCTAAGAACCCGGCGACCAGAGTTCGGTTCCCGCTCACGGCAACACATCAGTAACAATTATCTGAACCGCTCCTGGGCCTCCCCCTAGGTCGACTCAGCCGTAAATGAGTACCTGGTGCGGTGTGTAGTAAACATCGCCACTAGGGAGACAAAGGTGGCCGGGCGTGGTGCTGGCCACTCACCTCCTCGTGTGCCGTGCTCAACATCGTCAGCGCTACTTGCTAACGGCACCTGCTCCCAACAGTTTGTTAGGCCCATACGGGGGGAATCTTTGCATTTGTACCGATGTAACACAGCGACCCGAGTTCGATACTTGCTCACGGCCAACATCAGTGATGAATGTCTAAATCCGTCCTGGGCCACCCCTATGTCCGCTCAGATGCAAACTAGAACCTTTTCCTTCATCACCACTGGGGGAGATAAAGGCGGGCGGGCGGGCATGTGGTGCTGCATTTGCCCAGTCTGTGAAGGCTGTACAGGGGGATCTTTGTCTTGTACCTACATGTATAGGGGAGCGCACGGTGTCCCACGTACGCTACCAACCCACACACCCCGGCAATGGACAAAAGAGTGGCGAATTATATCTGAACCTACTGTGCCTCGCTCGCATAAGAACGCCGTGCGGTGTGTAAACATCAGCAGTAGGGAGACAAAGGCAGCCGAGTGTGGTTACAGCCACACCACCCCATCGTGCACCATTCCTGCTCGCTAAAGGCACTTGTCCCCAACAGTTTATAAGCTACACGAGGAATATTTGCTTTGTGCGCCTACATAGGGAGCGGTGGCATAGTGGTTTGCTCACTGCGCTTTGATCTTAGCCGCCTGGTGTTTGGTTTGATTCCTGGCCATGAATAACCCACCGCAGTGGCTAATGGCACGAGACTGGTACGATTTCAGGCTAAATCTACTTAAGGGAGGCCCAGAACAGTTTATAAACCTGGCGCGGACTTGCATCCATAATCAGGAATTAAATCTAGGTCACTGCTATGGTAGTGCAGTGCACTCACCCCTGCACCACGGCTCACCGCACACACACATACATCAACATTAGTCCAATGCAACGGTTACATCATGAAAAACGCTAAAACGACCATGAATTCCTTGCAGCTTCTCAGAAGGAGTGGCGTGACCTGAGCCAACAGCTGGCACATTATAGGTTAAGTAGCTTCGGGTTCCAATTCGTCTATTAAGGCACCCCGGTGTGTCACCTGCACCACCACTGTGCGTTCAATAGCAATTAATTTTGATGGCAAGCAATTGTAATTTTATTTTGTAATAAGATGAAATGGGTTTGTGCACTTGAGTGGCTTCATGATAGCGATGCACTCCGATGTGCCCGATGATGAAATCACGATGAATGCATCTGATCTCGTGACATCTTCACTTGCAAGTAAGATTGTGAGTGATGATAAGAATAAAATAAAACTTCCTTCGCATTTATATGGCACGCAAATGCCTCATCTACCCAAAGCACCTTACATCACAGCTGAACTCAAACTTTTAACGGAATTGCTCAAACATCCCAATTGCAGGAGCCTCGTAAGGTATTGGAAGAATCAGCAAGAATTTCCTGGGGTAAATAATTGGCAATGTTATTAAATCAAGCATTAGATCTCTTAAATCGAAGTTTATATATATAAAGAAATAAACCACGTAGTTCTCTAACTAAACGATGGGACGCCACCTATAAATATGTCTTGTCTCTTACAAAAGCTGTTAATTTTGGGTAGAAAAAAAAAAGTAATTCGCACAAATAATTATACAGTCTAAAAAAAAAACATTCCTCCTTTAAAAATGTATCTTGCTCAAGACCAGGATAAATATTTAAATTGCCTTTCTTTTAAAATAAACGCATTGCGTACGCGGGGAACGAGAAAAACGTAAGAAAAAAAACACCTAACATTCTAACAGCGAGGCAAGGTCTTTTTCATGTTTCCCCTCCCCACGCTCGACCCCCCCCCCCTTCTTCTTCCGAGGTAGCCTGTTTCACGTAAACAACGCGGCGACCTGTTGCACGTAAACAACGCGGCGACCTGTTGCACGTAAACAACGCGGCGACCTGTTGCACGTAAACAACGCGGCGACCTGTTGCACGTAAACAACGCGGCGATCCGTTGCACGTAAACAACGCGGCGACCTGTTGCACGTAAACAACGCGGCGACCTGTTGCACGTAAACAACGCGGCGATCCGTTGCACGTAAACAACGCGGCGACCTGTTGCACGTAAACAACGCGGCGACCTGTTGCACGTAAACAACGCGGCGACCTGTTGCACGTAAACAACGCGGCGACCTGTTGCACGTAAACAACGCGGCGACCTGTTGCACGTAAACAACGCGGCGACCTGTTGCACGTAAACAACGCGGCGACCTGTTGCACGTAAACAACGCGGCGATCCGTTGCACGTAAACAACGCGGCGACCTGTTGCACGTAAACAACGCGGCGACCTGTTGCACGTAAACAACGCGGCGACATGTTGCACGTAAACAACGCGGCGACCTGTTGCACGTAAACAACGCGGCGACCTGTTGCACGTAAACAACGCGGCGATCCGTTGCACGTAAACAACGCGGCGACCTGTTGCACGTAAACAACGCGGCGACCTGTTGCACGTAAACAACGCGGCGATCCGTTGCACGTAAACAACGCGGCGACCTGTTGCACGTAAACAACGCGGCGACCCGTTGCACGTAAACAACGCGGCGACCTGTTGCACGTAAACAAAGCGGCGATCCGTTGCACGTAAACAACGCGGCGACCTGTTGCACGTAAACAACGCGGCGACCCGTTGCACGTAAACAAAGCGGCGACCTGTTGCACGTAAACAAAGCGGCGATCCGTTGCACGTAAACAACGCGGCGACCTGTTGCACGTAAACAAAGCGGCGATCCGTTGCACGTAAACAAAGCGGCGACCTGTTGCACGTAAACAACGCGGCGACCCGTTGCACGTAAACAAAGCGGCGACCTGTTGCACGTAAACAACGCGGCGACCTGTTGCACGTAAACAACGCGGCGACCTGTTGCACGTAAACAACGCGGCGATCCGCAGTTAACGTGGACGGAGCTGCACATTCAGCGCGTACGAGCACCTGCCGGGTGTTAGAGGCAGGTGTAAAGTGGCAGGGATTCTCTTTGATTTAAAGCTTTCGTGACTGGTTCTTTCGGTAAAGTCAAGAATATGACAGGGATTCATTTAGATTTTTGACAATGACCCATTTTTCATCGGAATACCCTCCCCAACCCCACCCCCAGGTTGCTAGCGATCGATGCCACCAAATCGCCACCCAAATGGAGATGGCGCCCCAGTCGTTTTGCGGGCGATTGGATACAAAAAAATGTTGGAAATGCCATCAACCGAGATAGTCAAACCATGGCACATGGGTGCGTCACGTGACCACCTTGCGTTCTACACTTCACGTGGCCTTAAAGTGCACATAGCCTGGCACACGTGTTGTGGAGTTGATGTTGCTGCAGCATCGTCAGCATCGTCAGCTCGCGTGCAGGCGCTGGATGGATTGAGAGATTGCAGGACCATGAGAGATGACAGCAGCTTGGGGAGGGCTTCATCCCGTCGTGGATAGAATCATGACCGATGATGACGACATTACAATCTAACAAAATAATTGCCGGCATCAATAGAGTATTGGTATTTAAGGAGTTTTATGCGTTTTTTTCCTGAGACCACTGCAGAGCAATAGTAGCATTTATTATCACAAGAGGGTCCTGCATTAAGATATTCGGCCAATTTCTCTTTTTTTTACAATTCCAATCCGTTCTCTAAATAAGGAGTGCTTGGCAACATGACTGAAGTTTTTTTAATGATGAAAATAAGTTACGATGGCATCGATAAGAGCGAAAATTTAAATTAAGCCGTTCGCACGAACCGCCTAACACCGTGCCACGCGCCAGCTACTGTGCCAACGTCGCCATATCGACCCGGTGGCCACCGTTCATTTTCAAAGTAGATACGAAAAATCCTGAATAACAATTAAAGATTATGATGATGATGAAAATGTGATTTGATGATGATGATGATGGTAATAAGAGCGATGATGGTGACAACAAACATGAATGTAAATTGATCTCATGATGGCATGCTTATGACAATAATGATGATTATCGCACCTACGACTAGCTTGCACCTCCGATTAGCACGGTTTGGTTACGTACGGTGTGAAAGAAGCTCAACGTACATCCATACGTGATGCTGACCATGATGATGACGATGATGATTCACAATGACAGTGACGATGGCAACGATGACAATGATGATGACGATGATGACATTAATGACAATGCATGTACGTACAGTATGTGGAACTTCTTTCGCACCGTACATGGCCAACCGTGCCAATTGGAGAAGCGGGAAAAGGACAACAAACTTAACACAAAAGGGTGACGATGATGATAATGATGATGATTCAGAATGTCATTGACGACGACGACGACATCAATGTTGACAACAACAATAGCGATCGCTGACAATTGACGACGACGACGACGACGATGCCAACGATGAACCGCGGATGACATTGCCCGGCCGCTGTCGTCCCACCGCTCAGTTCCTGATCGGGGACGGCGAGCGCGAGGCCGAGTGTCGTCTCGAGTGCACGGCGCAGGCGCTGGCTCGCCGCGCCCTCTGCGGCTCCGACGGACGCACCTACGACAGCCGCTGCGACTTCCAGCGTGCCAAGTGCCGCGAGGCGACACTCGAGGTGGCGCACCGGGGCAGGTGCAAAGGTGCGCTACCCCCCATTACTTCCTTGCCCTCCCTCCCCTGTCCCCACCTTCACCCACCTTCACCCACCCCACCCCACCAACTGTGCGCTGTGTGTGTGTCTTCGTTTTTGGGAGAGATGTGGCCGAGCTGTTACTGCTCCTTTGCCGAGTGTTTGCGAAGGTTCGTGGTTTGGGCCTAGCGACCGCGCTGGTAAATGCTGCGGTGTGTATTCAAATGAGCTTAGGCATTTATTTCATTTTAGCAGGTAAGGCCCATTGAGCTAGATTTGTCTTTTTCAGAAGCGACCTGGGCACAAATGATAGCTCAACGAAGTTGCTTAGAACGTGGGAAATATATAGCAGCCAAATACTCGAAATACATGTTTGTAAATGTGGAGGGAAAAAACCGGAAGAGGACCCGGATAAAAATCCACGCGATCACCATTTTATTTGTCAGCGTATACATTGTTACGTATTCATATATTACAAGTTCAAAATTATGTATTTAGAGACACTCCCACTAAAGTAATAGCTCGGTATAAAAGAAGCGCTATTTAGTTCAGTGGGCCTTAAATGAGAAAATTAAAATAGTTTGGTTTTAAATGACATTTGAATTCCAAGCGTATAAACGTCATCCTCCAATATCAATGCACTCGTTACATATTGTAACTCTCTCCGCTGCAAGATGAAATTAAGAATGGAGCCATCGCTGTCACGTAAGTCGCTCACCTGTTGAGAAGTCAAAGGGTCGTGAGAAATCAGTGGGGTATTGATAGATGGATCACGGCTATATATTGTTTGTATGTTTAACTTATTTCGTGCTGTACGTAGCCAACCGTGATAATCGGAGGTGCAGGGAATCCACACGGCCACGGGGAGAACATGCCAACTCCAAATATACAAGCATCAGGGTCGGGTTCGAACTTAAGGCCTCCTGTATACCAAGCGAGGTAGTTACTGGCCACCGTTGTAACATAACAATTTGTGCCATCAACACATTTCCGTCCGGGACTCTCACAGTGAGCAGGCCACTGCCATATGTTAGTCAGAGAGCCGTCGTGGAAGATGATGTCTCAGAACTACCTCTTAGTCCGCACCTCCAGTCAGCACGGTTGGCTACGTACATTGCGAAAGAAGTTCAACATACACACACTGGCCCTCTTTATCAACAAGAGGAGCCCAGACTTTATATAGCCGTGAGCACTCCGTGCTGTCTTTGAGCCCCGCCCCCCTCCCTCTCGATACGTTTCCATTCATTGGCTACCACATTCTGATGAGCCCCCCCCCTCTCCTCCCCCCTTCAACTTGCTTATAAGGGATTACATCTTGAATCGTTGCCTCACTTGATGCAGCTAATTCGGCTGTGACGGTCCCACCTGATGACGGAGACTTGTGTTGCCTCCGAAACGTCGTGATTTTTGTTTTATTTTATTTTCATTAATTTTGATGTTTTACCTACGTGACTTTACCGAAAAAACCTAAGAATATGAATCCTTGCAGTCACGAAAGCTTCAAATCTAGAATCTGCAAAGAGTGTTTGTCACATGTCAATCAAAGCGTAAAAAAAAAATTCAGAGCTAAAATTCAGTAAAATTAAGTGACAACCTCAATTTCATATTACGAGTTGAATCCATAAATATGTCATTATGTATGTTGAACTTCTTTCGCACCGTACGTAGCGAACCGTGCTAATCAGAGGTGCAGGGGAAGGACAACAAGCTAAATACAAAAAAAACATTTCTAAAGAAATTAGCTTTCAATCCGTATTCAAAAGTGCATAGCTCCAGTTGCTTCCTAATATCGGAAGGAAGAGCATTCCAGACGGCCGCAGACATGCGTGTGAAAGCGCGCGATGCAGTAACCGTCTTTGTTCAATGGCCAACCGAAAGTAAGAGACCATCAGCTCGGTACAATCGATAAACCAGTTGAATCATAGGAGACTGGAGCCAGGACTTGAACACGTGTTTTAATGGGTCGCTGGCTCTGTGATCTGACCTTTGCGCCACCGGTAGACTCACTGGCACAGGTGCAATACACCTGCCAGTCACGTGCAGCAGCCTGGGTGGCAGGGTGAGTAGAGTGGGCGTGTAGTGATGCATTCTGACGCTCAAAATATACGAAATCATTCGTGAATGTGAGACGAGGGTCGATTCTCTACCAAATGCAAAAAGTGTAAGCAAGCGATGCGATCAACTTGACACTTAAGATAATCATTTGTGGCCAGGTCGCTTCGGATCAAAGAGATATATAGTTCAGTGGGCCTTACCTGGTAAAATAAGTAAGTAAATAAATAAATAAAATTGATGAGTTTTATTTCAGGGACAGCCTTAACACATTCCTGCGGAGAGAGCTGGTAGGAACGTTGGGTTGCTCGGTCAATGGCCAGGGTTAACGGCGGCATGGTGTATTCCGCAAATATGGCCAACTGTGAGGGCGGGCAAAAGCCGGCGTGAGTAGGTTAAACGTTGAGTTTTATAAGAGCACCACGGGGTGACCAGCCCCTCCCCTCCCCACCCAGCCCCACCCCTCCCACCCCCCACCCAGTCCCACCCTCCCCACCCAGCCCCTCCCCACCCTCCCCACACAGCCCCTCCCAGCCCCACCTCTCCCACACCCCACCCAGCCCCTCCCCACTCTCCCCACTCTGCCCCTCCCCACCCTCCCCTCTCCACCCAGCCCCACCCCTCCCATTTTTAGATGCACGACGGACGGACGGACACAATAACCCCCTGTGGGCTGATGTAACCAGGAGGTTCTTACCAGTAATATTTCTCATTGCATCACGAGTGTTGGCCTGCCACTGACACGCACGTGACACATTCCCCCAAGTGGGGTGATGGCCAGGTGGCATCGATGGGCAGAGCGTTGAGCTTGGCACCGTCGAGATTCTGGGTTGGAATCCATGCGTGTTGGCTGTGGTTGAGCCAATCGAGTTTTCATGTTGCTGTGAAGTTACCAATGACTTCACGTGAAATTTGGTTTCGCACTTAATTTTGGCTGTATTAACAAGAAAATGTTACCCTCGGTGGCGGAGTGGGTGGTGAAGTGCTGACCCCTCCTACTGTGTAGAGCAGAGGTCGCGAATCTCAGAGGTAGCTCTCTGTGATATCCGCCTCCATGGACTTTTATGCTTTGCAAGAGAGATCTGAAAGGAAACTTCGTAGTTTGACTTGTCACCGATAGCACGACTGGAACAGCATTAGAATAAAATAAAAACACGCATTTATGCACATTTTACGAATTGGGCCTCGAGATTCTTATCAGAATTCGACAGTTATAACGATGATGACGACGACGGGAGGTGAGGGTGGGCTGGTTACCGCTCCCTCTTTGCCCCGCCACTAACCGCGTGTGTCTCTCGGTGTGGCTGACAAGACCGCGGTGGGCAGTGACACGACTCCGCTGATGCAGAAACTCAAGCCGTGCTCCCTAGCAATGTGCGGGCAGCTTAAAGCGGCCGCCCACGCATTTTCAGCCGCAGTAATTATGCTTTCGTTGGCGCGAAACGCACGGTGCATTAACACGCGATACATTTGTAAACAAATTAAGGATAGAAAAAAAATCACGTTATTTTTTTCTCTGTAAAAAATAAAAAATAAATCACGCTTGTGAAAATCGCAACCCGCTCAAGGGTTTGGTTGCGATGCTGGCAAGAGAAGGAGGTTTGTTGCCAGGCCTCTTGGCAAAAAGTAAATGTAATTTAAGTTTTTAAGTTAGAATTATTTTGCTTTGGCCAAACTTACGTGAAACAAACAAACAAACCCACTGTAACCAATATGGGAATCATATTCTTGATGTTGACATTATTTTCTGCA